>NC_071667.1:45357500-46607500 GCF_028554725.1 Zeugodacus cucurbitae
AAACAAGAAAATATATTCAAATAAAAGATCGAGTTTAAATATGTGCGTGTATATATATCTACTTACATATATATAAACTTACATAGAATAATTGCATTAAATCCAGCCAGATATCTCTGACCTATGACTATAACTATACCATCACTATTCTGGAATATCATCCTAACAATGATAGGGCTTATGTCTAAATTGCCTTATTTGAACTACCGTTCAGAAGCATAAATTCAATATACATATACATACAGAATTTTATAAATTTCGAAAACTGTACTTTAATTTAGAAAGATAAACTCAGCCGAACTAGTACAAAATTTTAATTATTGGCTATAGCTCAAACCATATTATAGTGATGAGCGATATTTCACTACCGGTGATTTTTTCACTGTGATTGAAAAATCACATATAGCAACTGTGATCAATTTTTGTAAATATCAGTTATTTAAAATCGCTATTGCAGTTAAATAATTTGAGTTCGATCACAGTAGCTATAGAGAAGTTCAGTGCTTTTGTTCGATCACAGTACATATAGGAGCAGAGAACTTAAAACATATGTTGTAGTTCAGTGATTCTAATTCGATCACTGTAGCGATAGCAGTTCAGTGATTCTAATTCGATCACTGTAACAATATCAGTTCGAAAGTAACGGGTGATTTTTTTGAGGTTAGGATTTTCATGCATTAGTATTTGACAGATCACGTGGGATTTCAGACATGGTGTCAAAGAGAAAGATGCTCAGTATGCTTTGACATTTCATCATGAATAGACTTACTAACGAGCAACGCTTGCAAATCATTGAATTTTATTACCAAAATCAGTGTTCGGTTCGAAATGTGTTTCGCGCTTTACGTCCGATTTATGGTCTACATAATCGACCAAGTGAGCAAACAATTAATGCGATTGTGACCAAGTTTCGCACTCAGTTTACTTTATTGGACATTAAACCAACCACACGAATGCGTACAGTGCGTACAGAAGAGAATATTGCGTCTGTTTCTGAGAGTGTGGCTGAAGACCGTGAAATGTCGATTCGTCGCCGTTCGCAGCAATTGGGTTTGTGTTATTCGACCACATGGAAGATTTTACGCAAAGATCTTGGTGTAAAACCGTATAAAATACAGCTCGTGCAAGAACTGAAGCCGAACGATCTGCCACAACATCGAATTTTCAGTGAATGGGCCCTAGAAAAGTTGGCAGAAAATCCGCTTTTTTATCGACAAATTTTGTTCAGCGATGAGGCTCATTTCTGGTTGAATGGCTACGTAAATAAGCAAAATTGCCGCATTTGGGGTGAAGAGCAACCAGAAGCCGTTCAAGAACTGCCCATGCATCCCGAAAAATGCACTGTTTGGTGTGGTTTGTACGCTGGTGGAATCATTGGACCGTATTTTTTCAAAGATGCTGTTGGACGCAACGTTACGGTGAATGGCGATCGCTATCGTTCGATGCTAACAAACTTTTTGTTGCCAAAAATGGAAGAACTGAACTTGGTTGACATGTGGTTTCAACAAGATGGCGCTACATGCCACACAGCTCGCGATTCTATGGCCATTTTGAGGGAAAACTTCGGAGAACAATTCATCTCAAGAAATGGACCCGTAAGTTGGCCACCAAGATCATGCGATTTAACGCCTTTAGACTATTTTTTGTGGGGCTACGTCAAGTCTAAAGTCTACAGAAATAAGCCAGCAACTATTCCAGCTTTGGAAGACAACATTTCCGAAGAAATTCGGGCTATTCCGGCCGAAATGCTCGAAAAAGTTGCCCAAAATTGGACTTTCCGAATGGACCACCTAAGACGCAGCCGCGGTCAACATTTAAATGAAATTATCTTCAAAAAGTAAATGTCATGAACCAATCTAACGTTTCAAATAAAGAACCGATGCGAAATTTTATGCGTTTTTTTTTTAAAAAAAGTTATCAAGCTCTTAAAAAATCACCCTTTAGCAATCACTGTTCAGTGATCAAAGTAGGAATTTTAGTTGTGATTTCGATAATTTTGGATACGGTGATTACAAAAGCAATTAAATATACTCAAAATTTATTAATTAGTGATAGTGATTACAAAAGCAGGTAAATTTTGGATATTGTTAAAATTAATAAAAATGTATTATGTAAAAAATTAATAAAAAATTGGAGTACAAATTCTCATAAATTCGTTTTTTTTGTTGTGATCGCAATAGCAATAAAAAATCACAGTGATTTAAAAGTAGCAATCACTGAAATCACAGTGATTCAAAAATAGCAATATCGCTCATCACTACCATATTATATAATGTATTGATTTGACTCTAAAGAATCCATACTTTCCCAATGTTCCGTGAAAAGTTTTTTGTTATGAAATTTACCCGTCGTTCAACTCGGTTCAAAACTTGTAGGCAGATAATGTTTAAAATGTAATGTGTATACATACATGTCACTTATGTCTGCTTAAAGCACTATTTTTGTGAAATTTTAAAGTCGATTGCCTTCAGCTTATTGCTTATTCAAATTAGCAAACCTTAACCTTTGATCAGCTTTACTTTTTGAATGTGTCTTTCCTTACATTTTTAGCTCGTTAAAATAACAACCGTGGCAACTACCAATGCCACGATTTCGGTGACTTTTCTTGCAATTAAGCATTGACAGCTGAGAGTGTGGCGAACAATTTTCGACTAATGAAAAGTACAATGCAAACAATGTTATAAAAATAAGTATGTATATCGGTAGGTACTAAATGCATTCATACATTTGCTTGTTTATATATGGATGTGAGGTTTGTAAAGTCATAAAGGCATTGTTACTGATTTATTCGCATAGTACAGCCGCACTTATGCACCACTGTCGCCGAGCGTGCCGGAGCGCAGAGGGAGATATTGTAATGAAAAAATGCACGCATATGTTGTGGTCTGGTACGTGATGAGATTCATGTATCAGCTGCTTTAGATGCAACGGCAGCGAAGATGTTATCTGTGAGCTTCACAAACACAAAAAAAAAAGAACAAACACGCAGAATTAACTTGAAGCTGAGATCAAGGCGAAGCCAAAGCGAAGGACACACTAAGTTACAACAAAGGATGCTGCAACATGTACAAACGTGACAGTGTCAGTATGAATGTGGCTTCGCGACCTTTTGCTGCGGTAATATTGGTAAAAGAGCTTGAGACCACAAGCCATTGCGTATTGGGCCCATGCTTAACATATGTGGATATACTTATATGTGTGTAGTTTCGGTCGATTTTTAACCATTGTAAGTTCGTTATGTCAATTGTATTTACATTGCAAGCAATTGACAATTCTTTGAATTACAATGATTTATTCATAGGCCGTGTGCTGTGCACTTGCAACATTTCGAACTTTACAAATATCTGCAGCAAATAAGAACTGTGTGCAGCACTTGCCGCGTGTTACATGTCACCACTGCATCCATGCAATTCCATATGTACATACAGATCTATATAAATGTCTTTGAATGTTGAATGAATTGCCGGTTGAGTGGCATATGGTCGAACAATGGTGATATCGATAACGATAGCGTGATATCGGCATATAGAAATGGTATCAACGGTGCATTGTCAATTTCGAAAGTATGCGCATGTGTGTGTGTTTTTTTAGTCCTGGCAATTGCATTGTTTGTCAGGCACTTTTGATTTTTATCATGCCTTCACGGCACAACAGCAATTGCACATCTCGTCGGTCATGTTGCCCAAATAGGGTGTTGCCGCAATGATAGAAGATGGCAGTGGATTCAACTGGGTGCTGAATCTCAACAATGTTGCACAACACGGCACTGGTGTGGTTGTAAGGTAACGCGAGCAGAATGTCGAGTGAGTTGATGAGCGATGCAGCGAAAATCAGCAGGTCATTACAGCTGTAGTGGTGATCGCTTCTTACAGAAACTACATGAATTATTTATATCGTAGTTAAAACGAACGTAAGTTTTTTATTACATCATTAATATTATATAGCAAAATGAGCTTTCCGATGTTATGTAGAATATACTAATTATTCTTAGTCCATTCTGCAAGAAAGTTGTTTTATTATTTTGCATTATTCATTCCACACGCTCCACTGCTTACGCATAGTAAACAGTTGTTTTTTATCATAACTTATGTATTTTCAATACATTATTGTACTTTTATATATTTGAACTGTTTCATGTCGAAAAGAATACATCTGATGGACCCTCAGGTGCAATAAGTTGAAATCGAGATAACTAATTGACTGTTTTTTTCTAGCATCAAAATTATGTCGATACACAATTTAATTCCTTCGAGTGATTCATTAAAAATAATACAACAATATTTAATAATACATAGATAACAGATTTTTATTAATTCGATTTCAGCTTAAAATGTATCAAATGCAGATATTTCATATAATTATCTATGTTCCACGGATATTTACTTTTATTATATTAAAACTTCCATTATCCACACGTTGCTCTATATCATTTGGGCAACCTGGAAGTGTATAGTGAATGGTTTTGAATTGACTGCTCCCAGTTATGCGTAGCTATATTTATATCAGGCCCTGCTCTCATGCTATGAACGTCATTTGTAAGTCCCTTAAGTTGCTGCAAGAATAACAAATTTTTATATTCTAAAGGATCTTATAAATGAGTTCACAGAAAAGTCAAGTAATAGCAGTGATAGACCATCAAAATTAATGCGCTTTAAGAAATGCTAATGAGCATTGAAAATTTATGGTGACTGACGACAGATTTGTGAATTTAGACAACCGAGTGAGAAATCATTAAAAAAAGTTTATCAAATCTATCAGCATATTTTCGTCGCTGGTTGTCGTTGTTGTAACTGTTCATAATTTAATTGGTAAAAAACATTTCATCATTTGTTCACGTTTTCTTCTTCTTCTTTGTATCAATCATCATTTACAATAGCAACAAGTAAGGAAGGGCTAAGTTCGGGTGTAACCGAAGATTTTATACTCTCGCAATTTATTTATTTAACTTTATTAATATTATATAATACACGATTTGACCCATATATCGTCATATATATTGTATAAAGTCCATTGAATGTTGGAAACCATAATATTATGTTAGAAGCACCGAGGTCCTCATGTTCGATATATGGGGCCTTGAAAATCTACGGTCCGATTTCGGCGATTTTTAGAATGGGGCTGCCACACTATAAACGTAGTATTTGTGCAAAGTTCTGCATCGATATATTCACTAGTGCTTACTTTATATATTGTAAAGTTAACGATTCAGATCGTCTTCAAAGTTCTGGTATATAGGAAGTAGGCGTGGTTGTGAAGCGATTTGGCCTATTTTCACAATATATCATTGGGATGTAAAGAAACTATTACAAACCAAGTTTCATTGAAATCGGTCGAGTAGTTCCGGAGATAAGGATTTTGACCCATAAGGGAGCGATGCCACACCCATTTTCCATTTTGTACAAAAATCTGAGTGCAGATCCATCAATCCATCTGCCATTATTTATGTGAAATTTAATGTTTCTGGCGTTTTTCGTTAGTGAGTGAGGGGCACATATGCCCCTTCATAGTGCGATCATTCATACCAAATTTTTCTTCCATAGCTTTATTTATAGCTTAAGTGTTTTCGGTTTTCGACATTTTGTGGGCGTGGCAGTGGTCCGATTACGCCCATTTTCGAACTTAACCTTCTTATGGTGCCAAGAAATACGTCTTCCAAGTTTCATCAAGATATCTCAATTTTTACTCAAGTTACAGCTTGCACGGACGGACGGACAGACAGACATCTGAATTGAACTTCTCTCGTCACCCTGATCATTTTGATATATATAACCCTATATCTAACCAGTTTAGTTTTAGGACTTACAACCAACCGTTATGTGGACAAAACTATAATACTCTCGTAGCAACTTTGTTGCGAGAGTATAAAAATCGGCCATTTTTGGCCAGTGTTGCCTATTCAAATTTACTAAATGGACGAAATTTTTGTGCATTACAAATTTGCATTAAAGTGGATCAAATGCGCAAGTTAATCCAACTTAAGCCCGCTAATGCAAATCATCGCTTCATACCAAGGCTATAAGAATGCGCTGCTGTGGAGCATAATAAATATCATATAAGGCTCACCTGAGATTTTGCGAAAACGACTTCCAGTTTGCATGAATATGTCACAAACAAAAAAATTACACCCACATACACGGACAAAACTGTAAGGAGTAGAGCGGCAATGACACTTTAAATTCAAGGTTCTTCTAGAAGTACTAAAATATCGTTTTGCCAAGTTGCTTATTACTGCACATCGCTACCGCCAACACTCGACTAGTCACGTGCAATCTTCATGTCGCGCATTGCAAGACACGTACTTACATATATTAACCGTGTCATAAGGCATTGTTCGACTAGATGTAGCTGAAAATTTTTATATTATTAACTGAAAGTGATCGGCCCTCAAGCCGAAGGCACGCTACCAGATAGAACTTGCAACAATTCATTATTTCTTTTTTTGTTGTTGTTATGCTTTTGTGTTTAATATACGTGTTCATGCTCTTTTTTCCATTCACAGACCACCATTCCATTGCAATCGTTTAACCTTGATTGTGGACGCCTTGATAATGGCTCAAACGCCGACAACAACAATAGCTGCAGCCATGCTGGCACCATTTGCACTCCGACCAAGCCGAGTGTTGCCTATATGCGAACTTTATCGGCGCCGACACCATACCACCAGCAACACCCAGCGGTCCACAATAGTGGCACCGGCAATCGCAACAGTTTAGCAACATTTAATGCCACAACCGAGCAACATCGTCGGCATTATCATAATCTGACAAATTTACAATGCGGCAACGATGCAGCATCAGCAAGTTTGCCAACAACAACAGCAACAGAAACAAACCCGTCAACAACAGCAACGATATTGAAAATTGAAGAGACAACACCGGTAGCATCACCAGCAGCTGCGCCTGCATTTGCAGCGACAAGTGGTAACCGCCGGCCAGCAATTTCAATGACAACATTAAACGGCTGTGCCGCCGCCGTGGCCCAACAAAACGATGAAGAATCACTTAAAAGCAGGCGACAGCGTCAATTGGAAAACGATATGGACACAATGCTCGGCAACAACAACGCCACAGCACATTTTACGCACAGAGAAAGCACGAGTCAACTAGCACTAGCACAGCAGCTGTGCAATGGTGATAAAGGCGGTAACACTGGCTTTAACAGTAGCAACGGCTTGGCGGCAATGCTGGCAATACCAAAACGGGAGCGCATTAATCATGCGACGATGACAACACCAACATCGGCAATATCTACGGCAAAGCTAGGCAACACCGTGCTTTTGCCATCTACATTGTTGACCTCATCAGCATCAAAGAGTAATGGCAGTGGCACTCCGGCCTCTTTGTTGTTAAACGGCAGCGATGTGACCAAAAAAGGATCGACTTCAACGATCTGGACATCTGAGGAGTCAATATTGAGGAGTGTTGGCGCCGTCGATGAAGACAATAAGTGAGTAGTAAAGAATAAATAAGTTGAGAGCTATGAACAGTGAAGTTGACTTTAGATATTGATAGTATCAAGCTGAAAATGGTGTGAACTTAATAAAATTAAAACAGAGAGATTTGACTAATTCTAACAGATAAATTTGACTATACTAAGTTCAGATATAAAATATCTAAATTGTGTTACCCATTTTTTGCCTTTTAACTAAATCTAAATCTAAATCACTTTCCTTTATAATTTAAAAGACATTATTATCAACATTTAAAAGCTTTTCTTTCTGTGCTTTCAGCTCCACTTCATCCTCGGCATGCGAAGAGGCTTCCGGTGTTCTCAGCTCCGGTAAGTCGGGTATATCGCTCGACTCCTCTGGTCTAGATAATGACAACAATGAAAGTGGCATTGGTACAGCAACGCCACCGAAAGAAATCTCCTATTGGAAGTCGCAACACAACGACAATGAATCGATTAGCAGCTTGGATGCGCTAAGAAAAATGAAATTCCAGAAAAGTGGTTCAGTTATCTCCTCCGATGATCCAGACCTCTTAGAAGTACTCAGCCTATGCGATGAACCTCATGGCGGCGATGAAGAAATTACCATTAATGGTGGCGATGAGTCACTCGATGACATTGACGATCAACATCGTCAGCTGCATAGACCACCAACAGCTACCACAGCGGCAGACAAGCTAAAACACAAGGTTCAACATCTGCAAATGCTACGCGCCACACGTCAACGTCATCGTCAACATCAACGCACGCGACAAGATGACACCGATAGCATCGACATCAATGATGCGCTCGAAAAGGCCGAAGCCGTAGATGATGGCGGTGTAGATGTATCCGATGTAACGTATGAGTATGATGAGGGCCATGATGATTTCGAAGTTGGTCCATACTGCGAATGCGAATGCAACGATGGCGATGCAAGCAGCGCCAGTGGCAGTGGTGGCGGCGGCAGTCGTAACGGTTCCACATCAGCTAAGGAAACGACTGGCAGTAACTGCGTAGTGCTACGTCGTAAACTTAGCGCTGTGACCACACCAATTATGATGCCTTACGGCGGTGGTGGACGTGCACAGAAATGTCGCAGCCACTCGCTAGATACTTCCTCGCTACCTGCTGTCTACTATCAGTACTCACCATTGCAACATCAGCATCCACAACAACATCATCCACTGTCGCGTAAGTTGCATCAACATTTGCACGGACGTGGTAGAGAGCGTGGTCAGCTATCGCTAGCGCTACGTCAGGAACCGTTCCAGTCTTTGTTGTCGCCAACTCATTTTGCAGAATTGCCCTCACCAAGTAGCGCATCACTGCACAGCGGACACGAAAGTCTGGGAATACAAGAGCTGACGACTAAGTCGAACTCGGCGCCATTACTGCTGAAGCAGGAGAAGACGAGACGTGATGACTTTGCCGGGCAGAAGTTGGTGAGTTGGAAATACCATGTGAAGTTAATTAAAATTGGTTTCTTTTAAACCCACTAACAACAACACAGTTGACTAACTGCATTGACATTTCTCTTTAATTTCAGACGCTGCGATACTCACGATCGCAAAGTGATCGATACTTAGCAGGTGAGTGGAACATAAAAAATTAAGTTCGTGTGCAACCGACTATTTTATACTCTCGCAATATATTGCTATAGTTTTATAAAGATAACACACAATTTGACTCTGACTCATATATTCGGCATAAAATTCAATAGAGTAAAGAAAATCGTCACATATAATGAGATATAGATATAGATGAGATAATTCCTGAATCGATTTCACTTATTGTCACCACCAATTATATATCCAATATTATATGCTCACTTAATTTGGAAAAGATATTTCACATATTAACCTTGCCCATCGTATTTTTGAAAAACCTATAATTAGGTATATTGCAGCTAGGGGAAGTTATGATTTTAACCATTTTTGATACAGAGACACACTGTTAGAAGAAAAAGATTCCCTCTGAAATAAATTAAGCTATCTGAGAGATTTACCGATATTTTCGGTGAAAACTTACCCTAAGACACTGAGTTCTTCATATTCTATGTCCGAGGCATTGAAATGTTATAGTCCGATTTCGACAAGTGATGCCACAGATCATATACAGTATTTGTGTAAATTTTTATTTTGCTATCTTCAATGGTTCCATATATATCTATACTACAATATAATACTATACTACTATAATAAAGATTTGTATGTATGTTTGTAATGAATAAACTCAATTAAACGCTGATTTCAAAAATTCTTTCACCATTGGAAAGCTACATTCACCCCGAGTAACATAGGCTATATTTATTCCTAGAATCTCAACTTGCTGGAAATAGTTCCCAATTGAGGGTATCAAAAAGAGAATCTTAATCTCTTCTTAATCTTAATCTTAATCTTAATCTGAAACTGAAAATCGTCTTGCAAGTCATTCTCTTCGCATCGCAATCGCATGTCAAAGAGTCGAGTAACGAGCGCTCGCAACTACTTGCTGAACAAAATTTCAAAACCTATAACTTATAACTTTTGAAATGTTTGTTTAAACCCATGCGAAGCCGGAGCGGTCTGCTAGTATATTATAAAGTGAAGGAATGAGAATTCAATATTGAGTTATATGGGAAGTAGTCGTAGTTGTGAACCGTCCGATTTACCAATCAAAAAGTGACTATGGGTTATTTGAGCCTGACTTGTGCAGTTCCATTTGCTTGCTCTATATCTTCGCCGTCGCGTCTTTTGTTTAGCGAGACTTGCTGAACTAATAAAGGTTTGGTTTCATCTCTACACACTTACATACACAGAGCGCGCACTTCCGACAAAAGTCCTCCGGACTTTTCAAAAGAATAGAACAGAATTTAGATGCAAAATCCAATTAACTGTCAAGTCATCAACACTTGATGCCTTTGTCTCCTACCTTTCACTCGCCTGTTCATGTTCCGCGCGTACGAATTGTAGTGCGATAGAATGCCTCCACCCTAATCTTCATTGTGAATAGCTACTCCGTACTCCCACACTTACCTATTCTCAGGCTATGCGGATGGTCTCTTGGCATTTGTTAGATTTGCAAATATTTACTGAACTTACTAACATAAACAATTGTCGGCTTAAAATGACAATTACAGGATAATTACAGAGTCATTAAGGTGGACACGGCAATATATTGTACAATATACATGAAACCTTGTTGTTGTGAACAACTTTTAATGTTAATAATTTAACTGGAAAAGTAACCGACGCACAGTGTGAGATTTGGTCAATCTAGCATCTCGAAATTAAAAAAAAAAATGTTTTCGTAACTCGCTCATATTTTTTTTTACGTGAGAAGAGACCCCAATTGTTACGAAAACAAACACAAAATAGAATAAAAAAATGTTATTAGCGTGATAACAGCTATCAAACACATACAATTGCATAGCATGCTACAATTGATTTGCAAGCTTGCATTGATCACAAAAGTTTGAGTGATCAGGTCGAAGTTGTGAGTGGTTATTTTGGCCTAAAATATTTTTTGTATTGAAGGTTATTACTTAAACTTAAAATTTTTGTTTTATACAATATTTATTTTTGCACTCAAGTATTTTGAAAAAATTGTTTTATAACCACCTGAAAGGTAAGACAAATTTTAAAGTTTTCAAATATTTGATAGACTAGAACTTCCAAGTCCCATGGAGTTCCGTGATGGGAATGCCAGCATAATCTTTGTTAATGTGCCCAAAACAAATTTAAAAAATAAAATCCTGCCCATTTTTTGCCTTTTTTAGTATGAGTGAAATATCGCGAGAGGAGCTATTTTGGATTTGGTTGAACAAGGTGAAAAGCGACAAAACAGAAGCGGTCGAAAAGCACGTTATATCAATTTTTGGACCAGATGTTGACGATACCAAAATTAAAGATCGTATAAAAAAGCTTTGCTTCCAATTTCAATCGCGATGGAGTAAATCTCACCGTGATAAAGCAAGATTTATGCATGACAATGCTATTTGGCTAAGTTCAAAAATTTCTGCTGTTGATTTTGCTCTTGATCACGTACCATCAGCTTCAAAACAAATACCTCAACGCGGAAGGCGAGAAAAAGAGTTTGCTGAAAGTGCTTCGAGTACACAAAAACGGAAATGCATAGAGTTAATATCAAATGTAGCTTCGGAACAATTAACTATGGCTACCGCAATGTATCTGAGATCCTGTAGAAAAAGAGACTCAGCAAATATTAAAATCTTATTTTGAATATTTTCCATTCTTTTAAGAACTTTCGTTGGATGTTTTAGTTTTCCCTTTTTATTATGTTTTAGATATCAATAAATTTAACATTGAAACAACATTAACCTTTTATTTTTCTCTTTTGCAAAGAATCATCGAAAACTAAAGTTCGAAACTTGAAGAATTTTATAGAAATGGTTGTATGTGGATGCTTATATCAATATAACGAAAAGTTTTAGTTAGAAGAGAAAAAAAGAAGAAATTTGGATAAAAATGTGTAAAAAAAAATTGTCCCCAACTAGTGTTTTTGAGGATAGTTCGGAACTAGTCCCCTTTGACACTAGTGTTTTTGAGGATAGTTCGGAACTAGTCCCCTTTGACACTAGTTGGAACTAGTTGTCTTTCACCATATTGAAGCTTACAATCTCCTTAACCATCGTGCCAAATTTCAAGTTCATATCTCTACAACTTCATATAAAAATTAATTTTGAGATGCTAGATTGACTAAATCTCACACTGTGCGACGCTTACAAAATTTAAATGAGGTTTTCTTATTAAAGGTGTAATCTTTTTGCACTTTTGATTTTCGTACAATTTCGATTGTCGAAAACTCTGCGTATCAGCCGAAATACTATAATTTTTCTGGAGAGTACTTAATATTCGATGTAATAATTAACAGTGTTCTCTGTTTGTATTATTTATATATTTATATATGTGCACGTGTATAACAATGAAATGCGGTCAAAATATTGCGTAGCCAGACTAACTAACATACTGCAATTGCTTTCCGGAAATTACAGTACTAAATGTACAGCGCAAAAATATATTCATGGCAGATGTGGGTTAGTAAGCTAAATTGACCAAATAAATAAGGTCATGAAGTGTCTGAAACTAAATAGAACATTCAAATAATGAAATTGAACAAAATTAGGACGCAAATTAGAGAAGTGTGTTATGCTTTTTGAGATTTGGTTAATTTTTTATAGTTTTAGGGTCTTACTAGGTACATATGTAGCGTGTCGCCCATACTATAATTTGTTTTCAATTTAATTCAAATTATCTCAACTGCAAACGAATTTATACTTGATGAGAGTTTTAAAATACTCAACGCTTTTTAATTCGAAGACGAAATTCTATTTCAAAGATTAGATAAAACTCACTGCTTAATAAAATGTTATAGTTTTAGATATTATTTGCCGGCCATTTATTTATAATGATGGAAACAAGATTGGGACAAGCAATGTCAGAAACAAAACGCAACTTTCATGGTTGTCCATGACGTCAAGAAACATTGTTAAATACATTCTAAATTTGGACCAGGATGAGAATGTCGTAAGCTCTAGTTCTATTCAAACATTATATCAAATTCCAACTTTTTTGCGTTTAAGATATTAAGCTGTTTATAATTTTTCCATAAACTAATTTATTTCAAATCAATTTAACCTTTCAATATTTCCCTGAAATCCAGTAAGTACATACGTCAAACAATCGAATCCGCCGTGTGACCTCAATTGACATAAGCTTGTGTTAGGTCAATTTTACACATTTTACGCACATTATTTATGTATCACATAGAACAATATTCTGTGAATATGATTACTGTGAATATGAAACTTCCAACAGTGTAGTTGCAACTCAGAAACTAAAAGTTTCAAACAAACGCAAAATGAGCTTAGAGTGAAAATAAATAGAAAACTGAAGTTATTAATTAATACCAAAACAATGCAGCTCATATGATTATGAGCTAATACTTAAATGCGCACACATACAGAACGTGCTTTTATATATTGCCATTTCATCACTACCGTGACGTCATACATTTGAAAGCGACACAATCTTCGTCCTTGTCAATATTAGACACGCGCACGCACGCCCATCCACCCACAGCAACGAACCCAGCGGCATACGACTGCATAGACAAGAAACGGAAGCTTCAATGCCATACTGTTTTTGTTGGTGTCGTTGTTGCTTGCTGTTTTTGTTTGAGCCGCATATTTCATTTTTGTGGCAATAACGTAACGAATGCGCGCGCGAACTGACTATCGTGTATCGATGTGATTACAATGACGATGATGAATTCGTTCGGCTCTTCGGCTAGGTAGTGCCACCGCTCGGCTGCTCAGCCTCGCTCTACTCGACATTGTTTACATTCACCTACACTGCGCCAACAACAGCAACATAGCCAGCCAGATAGTCGTTGATGATGAGACACGGCGCACAAGGCATATGCCAGAAGCCAATCGGCGAGTGCCCAGTCCGCCAGCTAGACACTCAGTCTAACGGTGCGTTTGTCATATGGATAACTATGCGAGTATACGACTACCGATTTCAAAGTCAAAGCGCCGTCGCACCAGCCCCAAATGACTGTGTCTGTGATACCCGCTAACGCCCCTTTGCTCCTCTGTGTGTATATATATACATGGCATTGGTAGTGGCATGTCAGCACACTGTTGCGCCACATTTGCACACCATTTCGCCAAGTTGCTGGCATATTCATTAGTGCTTTCACAGGCTCCGTTGATTATAGACGCGTCGAAGCGACGGCAGCAAATTCATATTCATATTGTGGAGCATCGGGCGTTCAGAGCGTTTGTGAAACAATATTTTGGTCGCATTCAAAATTTAACGACAATTTGTGGCTAGCAACAAACTACTTCAATGTGAAAATACGTAATGAGCCAAGGAAATAACGCTTTTTTGTGATTGATTGCTCAATTTTGGCTAGCGAAGTAGTGGCCAATCCACCTGAACGCAAACGCAGTGAATGTATAGCGCGCCAAAGTCATACGTGAAATTTGAAATATTTTGTGAGTGGCGCTGTGAGTTAATGCGCTTGCATATTGTACGTTTGTGAGTGTTGGCGCAAATGAAAAAATAGTTTCTTAACAATTTCAATTGTTTATTAAAGTCTCGCGCTGCTGTTCACTCGCTACGCAGTGAGAACAAAACACTATAAAAACGAAATTGCGAAAACAAAAACGGCTAAAAACTGAACGAAAACTCATTCGCGGAATCGCATAACTTTCGGCTGCACCATTAACGTCTCACAACCGCCCGTGTCACCGCCGTCGTCGCCGCCACCAACGGCGGCCAACGCGCAGCCCATCAAAATGCAGCGTCGCATGTCGATAACGATACGCGAGTATAAATTCTTTCGCAGCTTTTCACAAAAATTCGAAAACTGGCCAAAACGCAAAGCAGAGGCATTATGGCGCAAAATGCGCGAACGCAAAATCGCAGGTGGGTCCCATTGTTATTGCCCCGCAAGCATACTTACTCACCAATTGGTGCATGCGTATGTGCGTGGAAAAGTCGTTGCACTGGCAAGCCGTGAAAACAGTTAGAAATTCCAAAGAAAATACATGTCTACAGACCCATAAATTTTCAAAAATGCAAAGACAAAGTACCAGCGGCTATGGTATATTTTAGCTTTACTCTTAATTTATGTAGTTTTCCATAACATTGAAAAAACGCACGATATTTTGAGTAGCTTTCTAGGAATTTGTGGTGTTTATCGCAATAAAATTCGCGAATTTAATGATATTTTCTGATGTTCGTTTCTTTTCTGCAGTCTGTTCAATATTGGTTGCCACTAGGATGAGGCACCGTACTTGGTGACTACAGAAGTGCGCTAAGTTGTGGCACGCTATTTATTTATTTCATAAATCATATTATTAATTTTGAATGCATGTTAATGTTACCATATTTACAAAAACATTTTGAAAAATTTGTTAAAAAGTGCCATGGAAAATATTTGAAAAGCAATATTTTATTTAAGAGTCGGATTTTCACATAATATATTTAGAAAGCCAAACTAAAATTTGGAATTTAAAGAGTGCTCTACAACTTATAATCATTTTTTAAGGTGCATTAATGGGTTCATAGCCTCATAGACCTCAAATTACTTCTCACGAAGATCTTGAAAGAGGCCGAGAATAGTATATAGGTATCATATATTTAAATATTAATTTAATTAATCACTTTCAATGTTGTAAGAAGTCCTCCCTAACAAGTAATTCACATCATAAAAAATTTTACCAGATCTACCAAATAATTGCATTCTTTCCACTTGGATGTCTTGTTCACTTGTATCCAACACTTACTGTATTTAAGAAGTAAGCAAAGCTAAAAAAGAATTCATTTCTTAAGCGATGCGCAAATGAGAATTAAATTATTAATATTATGCTAAGGCGCTGAAAGCCAATTGCCGCCTGCCGCCTTACATTTCTCACACCTTCGAGGCAATCAAAAAGCATGCGAAAAGTGGAAGAAGAAGCAACGCGAATATTCCCTATAGATGATTTCAAAGAATAACACGTACATAAATATGATTATTTACATATACACAGATGTACATGCTGGCGTTATTTATTTTAAAATTACCACATACAACACGTAAATATAATAAAAGTTCTGCTCATACGCGTTTTTCAATACATCAAAACATACGAATGAATTTGTGAAGTAAAAAAACATAAAATTTGATATATAATATAATTAATTAAATTACATTTATTTAATTTCAATTTACACTCATTTAAAATCTTTGCTTTTTCCTGCCTCTTTTAATCAATTACTACCCGAAGTAGCGCTCATTAAGCTCGCATGACATGCAATTAAATGCTCGCATGCTATAAACGTATGCACATGTCTGCAACAATTATTGTCTCCTTTTATAATTATCAGTCGGCTATATACTTTTGTATACAACCACACGTACAGAATACTATACTTAGGGACACATCTACCAAAACACACTACATCATGCAACGCTGTGTCAAGAGTAAACACATGTCGGGCTAAAAACATACACACACAAACAACCCGTAAAAGTAAATAAAAACATTGAGACAGACCGGTGTTGCACAAATAAATTTAGCGTTCATACGCAACGCAAGTGTAGCCAATAGGGATTCGTATTCATTAAAACTCTACATATTTTCAATAGTTAGTGATGGTTCTTCAAGCTCTCTCCATAATTTATTTATTTTCATGAAAAAAGGTTAAATATATTTTTCTCCAAAATATGTATAACTAATTTAGATACAGTAGAAACTCGATTAACCGGACTAATTGTTGTCGATTGGCATTCGGATAATCGAAAATCCGGATAATCGAATGTATGAAGAAAAACAAATAGATATCAACGAAAATCAATGTTTATTAAGAAATGAACACTTACTTATGTATGTATGTACATATTTTCTTAGATTACATTACATACATAATACTAAACTGCAGCATTAATCATGAAATAAAATATTTAGGTACGTATGTATGTACGAATAATTTGTTTACAATATGTATTTGGTAATTTGCATTTGGTAAACATGAAATAAGTAGGTAGGTAATAAATTTAATTTGGTTTAAAATATTTGGTAATTGTCATTTGCCGTAAGCAACTTTTTCTCTTCATTGCTGCTATATCACGAATTCGTTGGTACATATAAATTGGTCGCGGTTGGTAGTCCCGATAATCGCAAATCCGTATAAACGGCCGGATAAACGAGTTTCTACTGTACTCAATTATTGGTTCCATAATTTCTTATAGAACATTTCTTTTATCAGGACATAAGCTTTCTGACCAGACGTCATACACATTCTAGTATTAATTTCCAGCAACCGTTTCTTTAGCAACAAGTAAGCTATCCACTTGAACTGAATAAGATGAAGACATTCCCATAAGAATGGAAATCTTTACGTACAATTACTATTGAAGTTTGAAGGTGCGTTTCGTTTATTTTTTTATACAAAATACCAAAACCTCTTGCTATCTGTATTTTTTATGATCTAGACCAATTGTTGTTCTATTCGCTTCTCCAATATTTGAGAAACATAGACAGCTGTACCTCTTTAAATAAATATTTTAAAACACATCTGCTTTAATTTATTGTTTGGTAAATTGGTAAAATTGTCTCGCTGAGTTATTAATTTTGTAATTTTCAGAATACTTCAGGTCTAACAATCTTTCAAAACCAAAGAGAGGAGAAGTATAACTTCTTCTTATTTATCTTTTTTAAATGTTGCAAATTTACTAAATTCAATTGAGTTTAATCGAATAACGGCAAAAGTGATTTAGTTGTGGGAAATTGTTCCTCTCTCGCCTCTATTCCTTTCTCTCTCCCTTTTGAAATACTATTACATTAACTTGCTAGTTTCAATTTGCTTGGCAGGCATGCCCATTAATGTCATTTAGAAATGTGTGTGTGTGTCTCTGACTGCAAGTGTGCGAATAAACACATTTCTCTCGTCCTTGGCAACGAAGTCCGCACTTTCGGTTTCAGTGTATTTTATCGCCCTTTTAAGGTTGAATTTTATACCCCGCTTAGTGCATGCTCGTTTTTTGCCTGTGCTTACACATGCGCATATTTGTACACACAATATTGAGTCATCGCATGTGCCCACTTGTGGCTCCACTTGTTGCTTTACTGAGTGACGATGGACGATGTGCGGCATGAACGTTGCGGCGCCCTTTTCACAAACACATCACAGAACACACTCAGTATATACTACATCCTCTTCAACAAATGCGCATTTATAAATTCATACATTGGAAAAGGAAAACAGTTAGTATTCCGCTTCGCTATTTCTGTGTGAATGTATGTGTGTGTCGGCGCTTCGTTTACATGTAGTTGTTTGAAATTTAAAATTTCAAAAATAGCAACATTAATTAAATTCAGTTGACTTATCCACTTTGTTGCCATTGCTACCTTTTTAGCAGCTGCAAACATAAGTGTGTCCTTTTTGCGTGAATGCTTGCTCATTTTAAATCCCTCGAGTGTAAAAGCTCACCTCTTTTCTGTGTTTTTTCCTTAGTTATTTTGGTTTAATTTTAGAAATATAAATTATAGGGAATTTTGAGCTGTTTGGATTATATTTTTAATAATTCTCTATTATTAACCTCTAGTTACTCTTAATTTTATCGTAATTGTTCGCAATGGAAGCAATTAAACCAATACTTACTCTAAATGCATACTAAAAATAGTTCGATCAGTATCTAAATTTATTGAAATTCCTACTACAGGTACCGTGTAGTTTTTGGAATAATATTATTAATTTCTACTACATGAGTTATAACGGAAATGGTACGACTCTGGTTTTCAGGAATTTGTATTTTTTGTACTTGACATAACCTAAAAATTTCACAGGAAGTTTTTCAGAACCATATATTAATTTTGACAGTAAACACATAAAAAAACAGTGAACAGAGTCAGATATGACCGATCAGGAAAATACTTAGTACACAAGCCATATCTAGTCTCGTTAAAAATTTTATGAAAACTATAGAAAAGATTTGGATATTGAACTAATTATTGGATTATATTGCAGAGGATGTGTAATTATGAAAGTTTTTATGCAAAAATTGTCTTATATTATGCACAAATTATTTTGGATTTTCAAATGCCTAGTCAATATCTTGATGTTTAAGGGGTTACATGGGTTTTGTCGGGTAAAAAATGGCCTATTTTCAATAATTTTTTTCTATGTTAAGAATTATTTATTTAATTCAAATATTTTTTTTCTGTCTTATAGCTACATATTTAAAGAATAATTTCTGAAATTTTCAAAAAAAAAAATTAAAACTCCTCCATTGAGACGTAATTACCGGTGACCCCTCGAAAAAAATGTGCGTCCGCATTGACAGCATAACTCCTGACAGGATCAGAATGAAAAACCAAAAATCAGTGTTCTAAGACTCGTGTTTGAACCAAGAAAAGACAAAAAAACTAAAAATTGGAATTTTGGCAGACATTTTTTC
Source organism: Zeugodacus cucurbitae (assembly GCF_028554725.1). NCBI lineage: Eukaryota > Metazoa > Arthropoda > Insecta > Diptera > Tephritidae > Zeugodacus > Zeugodacus cucurbitae. The sequence goes on from NC_071667.1 coordinate 45,376,884, forward strand.
AACACAATAAAAATTTCGGTAAAATTTTATTGACATTTTTTTTTAATAGTTGTAATTGAAAAAATAAAAAATCCTTCGTTCAAGCACGAGTAAATTGTATCTCGAACACCTATGCAAAATTCCATCAAGATCGCTTGAGTAGTTTTCGAGAACATTTGACAATCGACTTTGAAAACACGGTTTCGAGAAAACGCGTTTAAAGTTTACAGTAACAATAATAACTGACTTGGAGCGCACACCTTCCAAAGGCTATATCACCGAAACTATTATTCGGATCGACTTGAAAATTTAGGATAATATTCTTGAGAAATTAATAAGCAAAAAACAAAAAAAAATTGTGAATCCACGAAATCCATGTAACCCCTTGTATGTGATTGGCGTTGCAACCGTTTAGCCGGTTATAGCCGAATCGACGATAGTGCGCCACCTGTCTCTCTCCTTCGCAGTTCGGCGCCAGTTGGAGATCCCAAGTGTAACCGGGTCGCTCTCCACCTGGTCCCTCCAACGGAGTGGAGGCCTTCCCCTTCCTCGGCTTCCTCCGGCGGGTACTGCATCGAACACTTTCAGGGCTGGAGTGTTTTCGTCCATTCGGACAACATGACCTAGCCAGCGTAGCCGCTGTCTTTTTATTCGCTGAACTATGTCAATGTCGTCGTATAACTCGTACAGCTCATCGTTCCATCGTCTGCGGTATTCGCCGTTGCCAATGTTCTGAGGACCATAAATCTTGCGCAAAATTTTCCTCTCGAAAACTCCTAGTGTCGTCTCATCTGATGTTGACATCGTCCAAGCTTCTGCACCGTAAAGCAGGACGGGAATGATAAGCGACTTGTAGAGCTTGATTTTGGTTCGTCGAGAGAGGACTTTACTGTTCCATTGCCTACTCAGTCCAAAGTAGCACCTGTTGGCAAGAGTTATTCTGCGCTGGATTTCGAGGCTGACATTGTTCGTGTTGTTGATGCTGGTTCCCAGGTATACGAAATTATCTACGACCTCGAAGTTATGACTGTCAACAGTGACGTGGGAGCCAAGACGCGAATGCGCCGACTGTTTGTTTGATGACAGGAGATATTTCGTCTTGTCCTCATTCACCTCCAGACCCATTCGCTTCGCCTCCTTATCCATGCGGGAAAAAGCAGAACAAACGGCGCGGTTGTTGCTTCCGATGATATCAATATCATCGGCGTACGCCAGGAGCTGTACACTCTTGTAGAAGATTGTACCTTCTCGGTTTAGCTCTGCAGCTCTTATAATTTTTTCCAGCATCAGGTTAAAGAAGTCGCACGATAGTGAGTCACCTTGTCTGAAACCTCGTTTGGTATCGAACGGCTCGGAGAGGTCCTTCCCAATCATGACGGAGCTTTTGGTGTTGCTCAACGTCAATTTACACAGCCGTATTAGTTTTGCGGGGATACCAAATTCAGACATCGCGGCGTAAAGGCAACTCCTTTTCGTGCTGTCGAAAGCAGCTTTAAAATCGACAAAAAGGTGGTGTGTGTCGATCCTCTTTTCTCGGGTCTTTTCCAAGATTTGGCGCATGGTGAATATCTGGTCAGTTGTCGATTTTCCAGGTCTAAAGCCACACTGATAAGGTCCAATCAGTTTGTTGACGGTGGGCTTTAGTCTTTCACACAATACGCTCGATAGAACCTTGTATGCGATATTTAGGAGGCTGATCCCACGGTAATTGGCGCAGATTGTGGGATCTCCCTTTTTATGGATTGGGCAGAGCACACTGAGATTCCAATCGTCAGGCATGCTTTCTTCCGACCATATTCTGCAAAGAAGCTGATGCATACACCTTATCAGTTCTTCGCCGCCGTATTTGAATAGTTCTGCCGGTAATCTATCGGCCCCCGCTGCTTTGTTGTTCTTCAAGCGGGTAATTGCTATTCGAATTTCTTCATGGTCGGGTAATGGAACATCTGTTCCATCGTCATCGATTGGGGGATCGGGTTCGCCATCTCCTGGTGTTGTACTCTCACTGCCATTCAGCAGGTCGGAGAAGTGTTCCCTCCATAATCCCAGTATGCCCTGGACATCGGTTACCAGATTACCACCTTGGTCTCTACATGAGGATGCTCCGGTCTTGAAACCTTCGTTAAGTCGCTTCATTTTTTCATAAAATTTTCGAGCATTCCCTCTGTCTGCCAGCTTCTCAAGCTCTTCGTACGCACGCATTTCGGCCTCTTTCTTTTTTTGTCTGCAAATGCGTCTCGCTTCCCTCTTCAGCTCTCGGTATCTATCCCATCCCGCACGTGTTGTGGTCGTTTGCAATGTTGCGAGGTAGGCAGTCTGTTTTCTCTCCGCTGCGAGACGGCACTCCTCATCGTACCAGCTTGTTTTTTGTCGTTGCCGAAAACCAATTGTTTCGGCTGCAGCGGTACGCAGTGAGTTTGAGATGCCGTTCCACAGTTCCCTTATACCGAGATGCTGATGAGTGCTCTCAGAGAGCAGGAGTGCAAGTCGAGTAGAGTATTTCGTGGCTGTCTGTTGCGATTGCAGCTTTTCGACGTCGAACCTTCCTTGTGTTTGTTGGCGGGCATTCTTAGCTGCACAGAGGCGGGTGCGTATCTTCGCTGCGACCAGATAATGGTCCGAGTCTATATTTGGTCCTCGGAGCGTACGCACGTCTAAAACACAGGAGACATGTCTTCCGTCTATCACAACGTGATCGATTTGGTTCCGCCTGTTTCGATCAGGAGACAGCCAAGTAGCTTGATGTATTTTCTTATGCTGGAATCTTTTACTACAGACGACCATATTTCGGGCCCCAGCGAAGTCGATCAGCCTCATTGACAGGAGGTGAACGAGCGCGTGAAAATGCTTTCAACTAATTTTTTACGATAGGTATTTGAGCTTTGAAAACAAAACATTATTTTTCAACGCATATACATAAATATATAGCATCGCTTGAATAGAAAATCTTAAAAATTCAACAATCATGTCAACGACATGCCACCCACATGCACGCCAGTTTATGCACTCATATGTGTGTCTGTATTATGCAAATATTGTGCTCAAAGTTTGCGGAAATTGATGTTGTGAGAAATATTTAAAATAATCGCAACAGGATTATAATTATGTTTGAACAGATGTGTTGTTGACAGAAAAGATTAAATTGAAATGTTGTGTATTTAATGAAGAGAGCTAATTTCGTTGTGGAAATATACGCAGTATCCGTGAGTTTCTTTGCAAGCATGCGATGCATTATTTATATTAAAAATGTGTACTCATAATTATGTATTTATCGATATTATTTTTAGGAATAGCGTTTGACAATGTTTAGTATGAAGTTAGTTCAGAGTTTTTGTAAGTTAACTCCATTAATGGTGGATCGATCATAATTTTATTGCAATATTTTTTCCGTTTATTTAATTAATTTATATATGTATATGAATCAAAATTCTTTAATGCGTCTTCAGTTCATACTATTTAAATGTGGGGTTTTCCACAAACAAATCTATAACTAATATCAGAATTGTTCAATCTTTAAATCAATGTTAAAGCGTCGTATTACGCCATAACAATCTCATATTCGCATTTAGTTGTTCTAATACCATAGTAATTGCATATATTTACATATATGCTCTATAAGTGCAGCTAATAGGAAGCAATCGAGAAATATACTTACTTACTTATGTATATACAGTTGAACTTCCATAACTCGAACTTCTATAACTCAAATTTCTCCGTATCTCGAACTCTTGAATTGGCAATAGAAATCAAGGTTCATACAAATTACCTTCCGTAATACGAAAGTCTCTATAACTTGAAGTTTTGGATTATGGTGATTCGAGTTAGGCAAGTTGAACTGTATATGTCTCAATATTAATTAAAGCTTCATAGCATACGAGAAGATAGCCATCCAATACAATGACAACTGGCATACCTTTTAATGTACAGTACGCCACACATCCGTATATAACACTAACAGCGAACACACAAAGAAAGGGAGTACTGTTTCTGTCAATAGCAGAAATTCCATTACTGGATTACAAGCAAGCAACCCGATACAACGGCCACCGCTACCCTTCAGGTTGCTTCACTTAAAAATCAATGAGATTATATAACCTTTTAATCCACAGAAACTCAATTAAACATAACACAGCATTTACTGTAAAGCCAAATGAGCAAAGTAATGACATTTACACAGTGACCTCACTGCATGTTGCGGAATAATTTGAAAAATAAATAAATTGCCGGTAAATCAATTAAACTATTTACACTTCCAAATTAATAATGAACTTAATTGTTTTACGCCTTCATTACTTTCGAAAAACAATCAAATATAATTTAGAGAGGACATAAATTGCACTGGAATGCTCTAGAGTTAATCAGCAGTGCGTAAAGTATACGCCATGGTGTGCCACAATGGCAAGTGTTTCGTTGGCTGTTCACAATTACATGCACATAAATAGCTGTGTTGTGGGCAGTTGGTTTTCACGCTAAACTACATTTTCAATTAATGTTCATCCTTTGGTTGAGCATCGACCACAAACAGGTGGGCAATCGACCTTGAATGCTCAGTTACAAAGCTACATTGTTCGTGGGTGGTGTGTTTGGTTAGCAGCTCTTTGTATTCGTGCACGCTGCAGAGGCTTTTATCACGACCACTGAAGGCCAAAGTTCAAATGTTTTTAATGCCAAATTAATTATGAGATACTTTAAAATATAAAATTAGTTATTATTGTCATTATTGTATTTAATAAGGTCCATTAGAATGAATCAAAAATATTAGAAAATTAGTTGACAAAACGCGTGAATCAGAAAAGTAAGCTTAAGGATTGTAGATTTAATTTTTATAAAGTTACTTCAACCCTAAATTATTTACTTTAATTAATTTTTAATAATATTTTGAAATACTAAATTAATGTATACATAACTAATAAGATATATAAATTTATCATTCGTTTGTTCATTCATTTTAATATAGAGAGATTTCACCTTGCTCAATCACTTACTCAAAGATCGGATTTATTGCAATGCATTTGAAATACTTAGACATATTTTCATCCTTCACTTTGGCGACCTTGTACGCATTTGAGCATTAATCAACGTTTTCGTCTTAATTATACCCACAACTTTGTTTCCATCCAATTATTTAGCATTTCAACTCGCTTACAAAGTTAAAAGTTTAACACAAAACAACAGCAAATTACCTTAGAAACGCACTGACTTACAGTTAACTTAGTTAAGCGATAACTTAAAGGCACCCATACATATATACATAAGGTGGTATATATAAACTCCTAGAGGTTCCTATCTCTTCTGAAGCAAATAGCTGTCATCTGTCTACATTGTTGTTATTATTTTTATTTACGGAAACTTGTAGGCATATACATATATACATATTATTTATAGGTGTATTGTATATAATAAATATGCCTACATACAAGTGCACTTAAATGAGCAATTACGAGCAGTTATACACACCCTCGCATTAAAGGCCCCTATAAATACTCGTATTTAACTGTATACGCTTTTTCCAATAATAAACTCTTAGCGACAGGCCAAAGTGTATTTGTTTGCTGTTGTTGTTACTGCGGCCCATGAAGCCACTTTATCCAGTAATTAAAAATAAAAATCCAATAAGTCACTCGTTGACTTAAAGCGCGCTTAACGTGGCAACATACAACTAAACAGCGCGTGAACTGCTGAATTATGTAAACCTGTGGACGTACCGTCACTCAAACAAGTGTTCACATGTTTTCACAATATCATTATTATCCTTCGTTTACCCGAGTGCAAGAAAGTAATGATAGAACAATAATCTTTCGAGAAGTATCATTTCTTCTATCTTTAAGTATTCGGGACACCATTTTGAGACATCTGAAATGTTTAAAATATGAAAATACAGTCGAATTGTAAAAGTCCTTAGGGGAATACCATAATATTAACATTTCTGTTGAAACTGTATTCAATACTTTAAGGAAGAACAAAGCCACTTAACAAACTACTTCCATTATATTTTGCTATGCAAAATGCGAATTGGAACGAATAGGATTGGGCGAATGTAATTTAGTCAGATAAATCCAAAATAAATTGTTTAGGCTTCAACTGCCGTCAATGGGTATTGAAAGAATTCGGATTCTGATGATTATTAGATACTTTGACAGCATAATGGAACGATAAATTCGTAATATTTTACCGATATTTTCAACCGAAATCTCGCGTCCACATCAATAAATTCTGGCTACACAATGACCACTAAATAGCAGCATGATATCGGATATAAAGTTTTAAGAAAAGAGAGGTTATCGGAACCAATGAATACTTAGATGCTTTATGGTCGAATAAGAATTCTGTCTGGCATGTTATTACATTAAATTCAGGCGGTGACACAGGCTTGTTGTGATTAATCGAAATTTAGAAAACCAAAAAACTTTTAAAGAGGATACTAAAGTGATTAAATTTCCATACCAATTTTCAATTCCTATTTTTAGTTTTTTAGTTCAAATAAAGCTAACCGAAATCACTATGCAAACATGTGAACACTTGTTTGAGTCACTGTATATGTGTCAGAGGGTTGAACAGACCTGGATGATGATGATATGAAGGAAGGAAGTTCGCACACGCAGAAGGCGGTTTCCTTGGTGGTGTACCCAAAGTTTACATTGCTGGCCTAAATTGCTTTTGCACAGAACGGTCATATATGTAAATGATGTATGTGTACATATTTATCTACCTCCATATATGTACACTCATCTTTTTAAATGTCCACGAGTAAGGTGTGAATGGAAACCATCTGAATGTACGAATATGATTTAAAGTCTGCGTCATCGCTTAAACAAGTAATGAGAATATCAAAACTAACTTTAACTAACAGTATTCTAAAAATGCGCACATATCCTGTACCGTTTGTTGAACATTTTGCCTCACACAAGTTGTATCATTGAAAACAGACATACATATATATGTAAATGTAGGTAAAAAAATATAGCTACAGTTCATGTTCCTTGATAAACCATTGAAGATGTTTAATTAAAAATGTCTGTTGTCTTCGAATGTCATTGGAATGTTTATATTTAGATACAAATTTAAGTTAACAGTAAACTGTGGTTAGGAAATGAAAAGCAATGTTCGCAGCGCTGCACAGGATAACAACTTTGGCGCAACAAATGGCATTCAATGTCAAATTGCTAACACACACATTCAATCGGAATACAATGTTTACAAATAACAAAGTTAGTCGCATATTATGTATGTATGTACACATCATGAAAAATAATAATGAAAATGCTATCGTGATGATGCTTTATTTACTATACATATGTTAAATATAGTAACCATTTCAATTCACCTAAATGCACAGGTTGACCCAGCTCTGCAAAAAGAACGATTACTCATTCATATAAGTATAAAAAGTATAGTAGGGCAGGACTATATGCACTAGGTCTGCATGATATCGAAGTACCCCTTATTGAATCTGTAGGAAATTGCTTTCGTGACTACTTTAATTTTTCTCCTCTTTTCCACTCGATTATAATCCTACTATCCTTAAGTAGTTTTAACTTCACCATTACAGTACATAAGTTACGACTCTACTAGCTACAGCTGCATTAACCGCATTCGTTGATACTATTTCAATAAGGCAAAATGCCTGCCATTACAACCAAACGTGCACCATTAGCACACAAAATAAATAAAGTGAATCAGCCACTTGTTGCTATTTGAACATTTACCCACACTCACACACACACTAACTGATCTGCGCTGGTACTTTTTGCAGTTATACACATGTTATTACCTATACACCTCAACAGGATGTGGCAATATGAAAATTATTGACTACGGTAAACAAATATCAATATATTGAACATTGAACACATGAAAGGAGTGTTCTGAAAAAGCAAAACAAACCTCTTCTGTTGCATGCACAAATATAAAGCCATGCGCCGAAGCTTTTAGAAGGGACGAATAATCGATTTATTTCATAGAAAGAAGAGTGCCTACAAGCAACAAGTGGATGCTTGGGTGGTGGGCAGTGGAAGGACACTCGAATGAGAACAAGTGGCACGAAGCGTACACATGTTGGGAACTTAAAAGACTAACTAATACGAGAAAGAATATGCCCCCACTACTACGCAATAAATGACCATAATTTCTACCTTGTGCAGCTAGGTGACGGCACTGAAGTCGGAGGAATGAGAAGAGTATCTTTTCGCTAAAAATAGATTGCAATTATAAAGTGTTTGTGTGTCTATATTAAAACCTCTAATAAATAACACCATTAATGGCGTTTATGAGGAAGTAGTGCTCGTGCTACACACCATACATAAGAGCATACATATTTAAGTGCTCAAACGATATGTCAGATTACAACCACTCAAGAACTGTCTAATATTACTCCTTTGTGTGACAAAGAGAATGCCTATATATGGCGTGTATGTGACCAGAAGCACACTGAGAGGAGAAGCTGTCAAATGTAGTTACATAGAAAGTACACATACACAGTATTAGTGGGTTTTATGGCGAGCACAGATTCTTTCATATATGTCAAGTTAATCAACTGAAAAATTCAATAATTCGCATGACGTGCCAGAGTAACCGCCTGCCGGAAGTTAGACCGTGATGGGGGTGAATGGGCAAATGTAAAGCGCCAGCCGTTGTATATATGTATGTGTATTATTCCTAAGAACCCTGTAAGAAAAGTAATAGTGCTGAACTGGTTCGGTCCTTATATGCGATTGTCCTTGCCTAAGTAGTTAACAGTTAAAATAATTAGCTTTGGGTTTAGAAGTTGTTTTTCCACATTTGGAATATGTTTGCATTCTGAATATTTTAGACTACTAAAGCTGTTACAAATTAATTCGTTTGTTTCTGAATATGAAATTCATGGAAGTAGTTACCATCTCTACAGGGTAAACAGATGGGCACCATCATGTACTTACACATGTGGCGTCTTTAAATAAGTTATGCCATCGTGGCAAGCTGATTCGAAATCGATACAAAGTAATTATGGGTGCTGCGCCATATTTAAAAATATAACCAACAATTGCAAGTATAACTTTGTTACTTTCCTATTTCCTGTCACTTTCTGTTCTCCATGAAAGAAACATTCAAAATTCATTTAAAGATTAGCAATGCAAATTGAGTTAGGTTCGTCATACGCTCGCGCATTCGTACATAACGGTAGTGGAATGGATATATTGTCAATTGAAGCCACTTACTTATTCTGAGTTTAATTTCGATAAATTTGCTACAGTTGAGTTAGTGCACTCGAACCAATTGGAATTGGCTGCAGGATTTGATTGAATATTTCAATAACATATTCTAGTAAGAAGTATAGAATAGCAGCCTTCGTTCTTTGTTGGATAAATACTTTAATATGCTCACGCTTTCATTAAATAATTATAATTTATTTCAAGTCCTTGTTTTAAGTTATGACCCCAAAGCTACTTCTGGAAATACTCATATCTATCCCATTCAAATATTTTCCACTTAATTAACCAAATTAATAGCGCCTTTGTATTATTGAAATCTTGCGAATGTTGCACTCAACTGTAATTCTTCTAGGCATAACCAATGCTGTCCAAATGTTTCGTTCACTGGGCTTTTGAACGATTTTGATGACTATTTTTTATTTGTATTTTATGTTCACTCCCCCTTTAATTTCTATTTCACTGCATCCTTTTCGCGCTGTCACATATATTTACAAGCATGACAAGCTCTATATATCAAGCTATAAATATAGACCGTTATACATATTGATACTATTCAAATGTGTATGTCTCCGATGCCCTTAAGCCTTAAGCTGTAGTTACTCACCTCTCATTGGGGAGGGATTTGTGCTTGTTAACGCATCGATCGCTCTATGGCTGGAATGAGCAATGTACTACCAAACCGAAGGCGGTAATTGACTAACTGTAAAAATCAGTGCTCGAAGATTTTATCGGATTCAATTCAATATTTCTATTGTGATATTAAATACAAATGCAAATGGAAAATTATCAGTATTGAGAGAATACAATTATATTTACCTTCATACACAGAGAGTATATTATTCGTTTGTAACACCTAAAGCTAAGCGAGTAATAGGGTTACGAATTGAAATCCGAATGTCTGTCAGTCCGTCTCTGTGTGTTCGTCCATGCGATAACTTGAGCAAAACTTGAGATATTTCAAGGATACGTGACGTACATTCCTTAATTTGAGAGCTTGAGGGGAAACAAATCTTCAATGCTTATTCAATTCCAAATTTTTGGGCAAATTTCTAACGGCCGTAACTTCGAAAGAAATGGTCGTACAAGAAATCGATACAGAAGGAAATTATAGCTCCAAGTGTCTAGTTTTTGGATTAGAACTTCAAAATTCCAAATTTTTGGGCAAATTTCTAACGGCCGTAACTTCGAAAGAAATGGTCGTACAAGAAATCGATACAGAAGGAAATTATAGCTCCAAGTGTCTAGTTTTTGGATTAGAACTTTAAAAAATTTTAACCTTTGCGGTTTTTTGAGTAATCGTAGAAAAATCAGCAACAAAAAAATTTTCAAAATTTTTTTAGTTTTTTTTTTTTTTTTGGTCTACGGGCGTCTACGGGCGGGACAACTTTTTGTCAATGCGAATATTGTTGCACGAAACTTCCCCAATCGCAGACAACTTGTTCCTTAACTTTTTTTTTTTGTTTTAAATTTAAGCTTTTTCTGGAGCAAAAATGTGGAAAAGCTAGGAAAAACGAATTTTTTTCTAATTTTTTTAAGTTATGAGTTTTTCAGAGCAAAAAACGTGATCCTTTAATTTTTTCAAAAATTTGATCGAGTGAAACAAAAAAAAAACGGCTGGCTGGATTAATTTGATTTTTTTGTAGGGTTTTTGTGAACATATTGAACTGTAAAAGGCACACTTAACATTAATGGTTTCCTCAATATTTTCGATCTAGCGCTCGATTTTCCAAAAAAAACACCAAAAGCACTTTTTTGGTTACATTTTCAAATTCATGTGACAATAAGAAAAAAAAAATTTTTGGGAAAAGCAATGGCTAGTCGTTAATGAGAATTCATTCAAGTTCTTGAAACCCACCTTTAACTTTCTGTGCGATCATTGGTTGCTGAGATATCGACAATCAAAGACAAAAGGATCCTTTTCCATTTGAAGGCCGATATCTCGGCGAGAAGTGGACATATCGAGGAGTTCAAAAAACCAAATTAAAGCTAAATGAACAAAGTTAAGCTAAAAAACATTAAAAAAAAAATTTCAACGCCCGTAGACCAAAAAAAAAACTAAAAAAATTTTGAAAATTATTTTGTTGCTGGTTTTTCTACGATTACTCAAAAACCGCAGAGGTTAAAATTTTTTAAAGTTCTAATCCAAAAACTAGACACTTGGAGCTATAATTTCCTTCTTTATCGATTTCTTGTACGACCATTTCTTTCGAAGTTATGGCCTGTTGAAATTTGCCCAAAAATTTGGAATTTTTTTTTTATCCCTTAATTTTTTTCAGTAGTGTATCTTCTACCACGCGAAGTTTTATTCAATAATTTTTAATTATTTATTTTCTGAAGTAATGGTTTCCGCTATTATAATAGTCAATCTCCTCTTCGGGACGAAGGTGAACTCGAGAAATGAAAGATCAAATCAGTACAGCCGTTATTGAGTTTTAAGCAGTGTAACTCGACTTTATTTCATATATATACATATATATGTCCACCAATATCCCAAAAATTCGAAAATATTGCAATTCAATTTGTGCCCACAAATTGCTCCGCTTAAAGGACAGCGCATTGTAGCTGTCCATTGTTGCAATCTACTGGCTGCTCTTTGACCATAACCTCTCCCACTTTGTCCACATGCGAATATATGGTGGCGAATGCATTTCCGCAACGGTAAACGTAATTTTTCGGACGGAAATTTCTGATGCTTATTTTTATACATGCATATCCACTCAACAAAGCAATCGAGTTAAATATTAAGTTAATTAGAGGGAGCACAAGCCACAAAAAACTGTGTGGGTGTCGTACACACTAAATAGCTTTTAAAATGAATTTCAAGTTTTTGCAGAGGGCTCCTGTCATTTACACTATTACTTGATCATATATGTACATGTATTCCGGTTACTAATAAATTATTTTGATTTTTATTTTTTTCAGAGATCGAGGCCGTTGAAGCGTGTAAATGGTTGCGAGCTGCCGGCTTTCCGCAGTATGCGCAAATGTATGAAGGTGAGTCTGAACGGGTTGTTAGCATATACCAAATTTACTATATAAAAAAGGTGATTTTCGAAAAATTAGTAAAACGCATATAACTAAATGTAATGGCCAAGAATTAAGCTTTATTATAGAGATAAGGGTTTGTCATTATGTTTTAAAAATAATTTAGACGCGTCTGGCTCGAATAAATTCCTGCCGAGAACCCAATTTTAAACCAGCAATTGGGGACGTGTATCAGCAACAAACGTTGTTGAGTATAAATCAAGTAATAGCTGTCAAAAAGACCAACCTTGAAAAAAATATTTCTTCTTTCAAAACCACACGCCTAAAAACACCCGTTATATGTATAAGATATAACTGAAAAACGAAAGTGTTTGCTGGTATGTTGAGCCGACAATGCATGTAACTGAAGACACACGCGTATTTATGACAGCTAGTAATTGATGGTTGCCACATTTCTGACAGCTTGTAATGACCACAATTTTTGGCAATTTACACTGTTGTTAAACGTTAAAAAACAAAAGCAACTTACAAACGTAGAAACAGTTGGAAACCAGAGTAAAACATATGAAGGAATTAATGAGAGCATGCAGTGTAAAAGCAACAACAAAATGCAAAAATGTCTGCGGTTGCATAAAACTCATGCAATATTGCGAATGTTTTTGGCAATGGTACATTCATATAAAGAAATCGTATTGTTTAAAAAAATCAAAAATTAACATTAACAAATAACGAAATGAAAAAACCCGCATGGATCATAAAAATAACATACAAATTACTTGAAATCTCTTTTGTTGGCATTCTTTAAAACCTCGAAACACTTTCACTTGAAAATTAAGGCAAAGATATATAAAAAGAGGTAAGCTGTCATTTGCCCGAGTATTAATTTTACTTTGTAGTGAATATGCTCTATTCTGAAATAACTGCAGGGTTGGGAAAAAATCTTTAATTTGTTATCCAAGTACACTTTTAAATAAACATTTTAATTAAAATTTCATCAGGGAATTAGGTGAATCCCTTATTTTTTGTACTGAAACTAAGAGTTAAAGTGATCAATATTTTTGTTGTTGTAGTGCTATTAAACATTTCCTACATAATTCTGACGAATGCTGTCGATTTTACAGTCCTTGGCCGGGTCACTTCCGGTTACGTGGAGCGACAGTCGCGTGAACGGTCGTTTCAACCGGTTAAACCAGTTAAAATGCTGATCACAACTTTATTTTAAAATATTTTGCAAGACAAACATCTATCAGACTCACTATTCTATTTTGTTATATGTTATATTCTAAATGTTTTTTGACAAGTAGAATTCGATCAAAAATACACTAATTTGGAATGCGCCTATAAATTGAACACAAAATCATAAAAATATAATATTGTCATTCACTTTTGGAGTAAAACCTAATAAAATTAGTACACAACAAAGTTAAGTAATACATATACATATGTATGTATATATAATATAAAACGAATCGCTAAATGTGTTGCTAAGCGCATTTTTGGAATATTCCTGAAAAGTTAATCTTCCATAAAAATGTGTATTCTATTGATATAAAATGGAATTACTGTTTGTTAGTCTCCCAAAAAGTCGAGAACACCCACATAGATCTGGCTAATTTTAGTCTTGAAATATTCGAGCATGACCAAGAAAGGTTTAGAAAGAAAGTATATAGTATATGAGGGCTTAGGTAATCCAAAATTGCAAATCTACGAAACACCAGTTTGCAAAATCGCCAAAAATAGCGCTATAGCGAGGATTCTCCAGATATGCAAGTTGATAATTTTGGAAGAACGACACATAAACCATCGCTTATATAAGCACTAACATACAAGTGTTTTTACAACATGGTCAAACTGCGATTGTAGAAGCAGTTGCTAGATATTATAAATGGTAAGGTCGCAGTTGACACCTCGATGGATTAATAAGATTTCCAACAGATTTCTGTCACTTCACGAACTCGAAAGAGGAGTTTCCATCGTGTTTTTGCGGACATAAAACAGCAATATAATACCCATAATTGGCTGAGTGAATAACCAATATTGGTGGCAAAAGATATAGATGTCGATGATCTCAATGCGACAATTTAGAATTTTGTTCCAGGAGAGCTGACACAGCTACAAATCAGGATGACGTAGTCAACTATCTCAAAGGATTTTTAAAATCATTGGAATTGCCTGAACTATTACCAGAATCAGTTGTCATCATGCTGTATACATTCAACCTCGACTTTGTAATGAAACAAGATTAGCTTCTTATCAATATCGTCATCGAAGCCAAGATTGAGCCTTCTTTGTATTTACGGCATTTGTTGCATACTTTAATATAAGATTAAAAATTACAAAGTTTAACAAGCTATGTTGATTTGCATCAATTATTTTCAAATGTACCGGCTATAACGTTTTCGTCTTTATGCATAAGAATTTCTTCACTATATTGAAAAACTTACTAATTTAATGTATATCTCAGCCACAAAAACGTGTGGCCGGATCTGCTAGTTTATTTATGAAAATTGCATCGTAAATCGGGGCGTTTACAGAATAAGAAAGCTTATTCATTATAATATAGATATATGTATATTGAATGAAAATCATTCTTCGTGTTCGTACAAGTCAAATTATTTATGTTAACCCACTTTTCGCAGCATCATATATACACAATCAGCACATACCTGGCGATTTCTTAATGAATGAAATCACTAAACTGAAATACAGTTCACATTGACGTCAAAAATTCCTCCGAATATAGTTTCATATAGAAAAATTAAAGGTCAAAGTCTCCATCGAGCAACAGGTACACAAACCATAATGAATGTGTTGTGGCAGCACCTAATTTATTGGTTAACGCTTCAATAATACACCGACGGACTGTAGAGTTAAACAACCTCTCCAAGCTTCTGTCAAGCTCTAGGGAAGTAGTAAATATAAAACCAAGGAATCATTCGCATACGGAAGAAGCGAGTAATTCTAATCGGTTCCTTCTCAAGTTCGCTCACGTAAATATATAGTCATACTTGTATGTATGTATGTGATGTGCTTTGCCGCACCTTCGATTTCAGACCATTTTTATTTAGATAAACCTGATATGCTGACGCGCAGCAACTGGCACGCCTCAGCACCAAACAAATAATCCTTAAAATTGTCCCTCGCATTCCGATGAAAACGAAAACACGAAAATGTCTCGAAGGAAAGAAAAAAAAACAGTAAAAATTCATCTGGGATACACGGATAATAGAATGCTGGCTGCTGATAAACGCAAACTTTCTTCTCAATCAGTATAAGAATCTAAGGATCTGAAAAATATTGGCACACGCAAGAACAACTTAATTATTAATATAATTACATATGAAATGTTCTTACTGGTCATGATACGTACTTACCTTACCATTTTATAATTATTTTTCATTTAGTTTCTTCGCAATTCTTCAATTTCTTTCAGTGCAGGCTTCTTATACAAGCGACCAATTTTATATCACATTTCAAGGCTTGTCTGCAAACGCGTGTGGCAGAGCGTATACCTAAACTTTTTTTTTCATCATCTCAAACAAAAAACATACTTTTAGACTGGCACTCGAAGACTCTTACAGAGAGACAACCTTGCGAAATATTTCCGAAAATATGCAAAACAAAAACGAAATGCCACTGAAGATACCTTTAATCTGTTTAAGGAATTTAAAGAGAGGGTTTTATTGTCGAACAATCAACATTCATTTGAATCATGCAAAAAACTTTGAAGTAGGGGGACACAGTTAGCAGAGAATACATGTAAAAGAATGTCAGTGTCCTTGAGCAGAAATAATACCACATGGAAATTCATTGTGTTTCAATTTTTTTAAATCTCTAAATTTCGAAACAAAAACATTTTTCATACTCGTTTAAATTGGCTAAGATTTTCTTAGTGATTGCATTAAATAAATTCAAATTCTTTCTAATTTGCTAAAAGAATAAGCTCCTTGATTAGGATAGAAAAGTTGAAACAACAGGAGAAATTTCATTCGCCTATTATGTATAGCTACTAGCACGAGTTGATATTTATTTATTTCTAATTTATTTTACGCAAATTCGAAAATTACCGCCAATAACTTTAATTAGCGCTTTTAAAATGTAAACTCAAAGTTATTATTTGCGTTTTCGAGTATAGTACAGATCAGAATTAGGTATAGACCATAGACGCCTTTGGAAATAAATAAATTCAGATTCATTTATGAACTTTCGAAATAAAAAAGAAAAACAAAAAGATATGGAAAAGAATGCGAAGAAAAATGATCACATGCCACCGGACCAGACCAATAATTCATTTCTGAATTAAATGTGCCCTCAAAACACCAAAGAATTTTAAAAGCAAGGGAGCCGCTTTGCACGATAAGGTTCAATGACTGCAATATGGGCAACAAATGAGAGCTGGGATTCGAGTTATGAGTGTGTAGGGCAAAAGTGTTGTATTCAAAAATATTAAAAATGAGGAGGCACCACTTACAAAAAGTGAATCTGAAATACAAGAAATGGATTATGCAATCTTGTTTTGCTTGCTTGTTCTAAAAGCTGCAAGTTTTGGCTTAGGCTGCGGTCGCTACTTGGGCTTTAAGTCACGGCGAACTGACTGGAAGTCAATTGTGTTGCCAACAAACTGAACCTGCTATTATTTAAATTTATTTGTTCTCTTCTTTTATCTTTTTTGTTAAGCATTTTACTTCGTGAACCCAATCGAAATGAAATGTTTCAATGCGTGCTGAAGCACGCACGGCAACTTGTTGGCACTGCAGCACTAATATTAGGCACGTTGCTGTGGCCTTTGTTCACCTTGCGTTTGGTTGTGCGTGTGTTGTTGACCTTGAAAGGGTTTGCATATCATCATAAATTTCCTGATTCGCCCTTTTTAGTCCTCTTTATGAAACAACTTTGCGCGCTTTAATACAGCACAGCGGTGCAGAATGCCTGTCAGACGTGTCGTGTGTTTCTTGCTTTTATTTTTGCTTTACGATTTTATTCTTCAGTTTTTAAAGCTGTTCCTCCCAACCCTTTAGCAATCGCGGACTAATCGTTGATTATTTTTTTATTTTCAGCCCACACCCAAAACGATTTATGAGAATTTTTAATGAAATTCTTGTAGTTCCTTTATTTTGCACACATTCTCCGCTTACCTGATCTTCGTCATGGTGATTTTTATCGCTTGTTTTTGTATCTGTGGCCTCTGTGCCCACTTCAGTGTCATATAACTTTTTGTTGAAAGTTGGGCGGCAGTTCCAAAACTGCGCGTCGCATAATTGTCGTTCGTATTCGTACGCCTCTTCGTGTGGCCCCCCCGTTTGAAACTCACAATTTCACGGTCATTATTCACACTCGTCGCTGTAAAGTCGTTTGGTCCGCTGGCGGCACATACAGGCTTTGCAACACGCTTGCAAATTGGTTTAATCATGCAATTGATGTGCGATCATTTGTTTTAATAAGAAACGACTGCTCGTCGGCTAACTGCCTAACAGCAACAGGTACGCTATTAATACAGCGCGGCATTCGCATGCGAGACGCACCTTCAACGCAGTGATAAGCAAATTAATTTTCGCTCTTTTATCATTGAAGAGTTAAGAAGAGGAGTACGTTGTTGAGCGTTGTGGCAACAGTCAATTTTTCTTGACAAAAATGATCGCTAAAAATGAAGTGGTAAAGAAAAACAATTTGTTTGGATTTTTATAACACTTTCTTCGTAGTCACTTTTCGCACTGAAGACTATTCAGTACATGGTAAACGACTGTTTTTCAAATAAGTTAGACATGGATACACTGTGAAACAGTTAAGCTCAAAATATTTATTTGTGTATCGTTGGCGCTTCAAACGAAATGAATGCGTTTTCTGATCTTAAAATAAACTTAATTGAAATAAATGGCACACTCAAGGTATCAATGGAACTCTCGATGCAAAAGTGATAGAATTATAGCAGTTCTTTTACTATCATTTATTTTGATTCGGGTTTACCCGAGATAAAGTTGGAAACTGCAAGCAAATTGAAGAAAACCACAAAACAACTATTGCTGGCGTTGGTATTAGTACGAGTTCAATGGCGGTTTTACAGTAAACTTTATAGAGTGATAGTGAGCAATACTAACAACAAAAAGGTCAATATATAGATAATTTAAGATGCAAAGTGAAGGAGTTATAAATTTAGAATATGAGTATAAATAAGTAAATCGGTGTTCCAATGCTACCCGTGTGGCAATAGTGCTTGTATTTTCCACAATAATTCGTCTCGATTAAATTTAATATGAAAATGTTCACAAATATGTACATGTAAATATAGTTTCCATAGTACACAATTTTAAAATTAGCAAAGCTGACTATTAAGGCCACTTCCTTTTAGTTCGCAGAGAAAACAATTCTCCACTATCGATTTCTAATACTAATTGGAAAAATGTGTGCACTTGAATACTGAAGTACATTTGTATGAATAGGTTTAATTTTCTTCACCTCGATGCACGAGTTCATTACACTTATTCACTCATTCACTGTGTCATTCTTATGGCGAAACGTGAATAAACAATGCTCGCGCTGCCGACAACACGATTCAGATTGCCGCCAATAATTTACACCGTCGTTCTGCTGCGTTCGCTAGTATCGCTTGACACCAGTGCAACATGCGGAGGCGCCGCAACGCAACGCGTCACAATAATATTTACATAGTGCAGCAATGCGTCAGTGCCTACACGTTTGTGGCCGCCTTAAAAGTTTTCCCACTAGTTTGCACTTCCTTCTATCAATTGGTACTGGAAATACGGACATGTATGTGTATGTGCCTAGAAGTGATTCTTCTCACTACAAGTTCTCTATATGCCACAAGACGCTACAAAACAACTAGCTAATCAAAGCGACTACGTAAATGTTCACAATTCATATCGCTTCACTTCGTTTCGCTGCTCGACGTAATATCAGAGCGATCGAAAAGTGATTCGATGACACGTAGAACCCGATTGCCTACATCGAAAATGCAGCAGCAAAGAAGCCGATTCGACAGGCTGGTGGGAAAAGGAATGTCAAAAGCTTGTAGATATCGTACGCGTTTGTGACTTTCGTCCACGGCGTAGTCGTACGTTCCGTTGGCTAGCCGCGAACTGGGGAATGGGCGTATGGGGGTTTTGGCAATTTTAAATTGGATTTAAGATTTTTCTTTATATCCCATATTTAATTTCAACATATATATTTGCCCATGTAAATGTTGCAAGCAACCGAGAAGCATTTGAAATTCGTTCATTCATTGAATGTGAACGCTGCAGGCCACATTGATTTTGGCTGATTTTCTTGCATTAGTTGCCAGAAGTTCTGATGGCGTGCAGACGTTTGTCAGTGAAGCAATCAAACAAGTTTTATAAGTGTAGGACATCAGATGATTCGCTTCCAGCCAGGACCCATTGCTTTAAATATTTTCAAAGATTATTTACATTACTTACAGGTTGCTAAAACTTTCGACTATACACCCTGACAACTAATCATGTTTTATTTTGGTTTCTCCGCAGATCATCAATTCCCACTCGACCTGACTAATGTGGCCAAGGATCACACCAATCTAGAGAATGATCAACTCCAGTCTCTCTACCGACGTCTCTGCATTTTGAATCGCTGTGCCAACATGCGCCTCGATCAATCACACAAGGCGCAAACGCCGCAGGTTTGTCAACTTCCCCTCTCTAAATTACCCCATAAAGTACAACAAATCATCAACTCACTCACGTACGATTCATCCCAGCAGAAGGAGGACTCCGATGATGAGAATTGTGCACTAAGCGAGAATTGGACATTCCAGCCACATATACGCCGTTGGTCGCGTATTGGCGAAATGGGTCTTGAGCTGCCGCCCGCTGGTAAGTTGAATATTGAGAAGACAGAAAGCTCATCCAAGGAGTCCAGTCCAGATCGTTTTGAAGACGACAGCTATGACATGTCTGGCGGCGGTGGACTTTCACTTACACTACCTGGCAATTCCACAGACTCCATCCTCAATGAATCGACCGATTCCGCTGCAGTGCGATTGCGACGCACAGGTAGTGAACGTTTTAAGGATGGTGCCAAAGCATTCCTGCGACGTGTAGAGTCTATAAAATCTCGTCGACGAAAGCGTCAAAATCGTGAGGGTATTGTTATTAGTGGTCCACAAGCATTAGATTTGTCAGAACTGGGCCAGCGTGGTAGCATACGTAAACCGGATGCTGTATATTCCACACCACCTTCCCCATCTGCGGTCAGTCCTATGCATACATTCCCGAAGGGTCCTATGTTTGGAAATGAACTCAAAGTACCGTCACAAAGTGAAACTTTCCTTAGCCCGAATCGGGCAAGTCCCAAGCGTACACCAACCACACCACGTTCGATGCGTGCCAGCCCACTACATTTCTTCTCCAATCCGATGCCACATTTGAAAGAGGGCAAGTCAGATGATTCTTCATCATACTACAGCGATAGCCAAGAATCGTCAGCAGGTGGTAAACTATCACTGCGTAAGACTCCATCAAAAACGCGCAGATTTCTACAGCGCACTGGTAAGGTAGATGATATAGGCGCACACTCAGACTCCGAATGCCATCACGGTAGAAAATTACTGATAAAGGATGCCAACTCGAACACCACGGAGGTAGGTGATCTGCTGCGCGTCAAATAAACTTTATGATACATTCTTATCTTCTTCAGATAAAAGTCAAGAAGCTGACACGTGGTGGCTCACTTAATTTAGGTAAAGATCCTAAAAAACGAGAGGGTTTCCGGTCGGCGAGTTTCCGTTCGCGTTCCACCTCGCGTAAGGAAACCAAACCCGAGGAAGCCGAAAACATTAAACGGTAAACAACTGGTTACATAATGTGAAAAATGCGTATACATATATTTACTCTTTTTTATTTCACTCAGCAGTACCCCGGTCGTGCGATGGCATAGTTTTCAGATGGAGGAACGTCCGCACATGATTTTCCGAAAATGTTTCTCGCAGAAGATCGATCCTAACAAGAACGATCATGGCATTCCATTTGTGGCTATGTCCGCAGGCCAGCTTCACATTATACGCAAGCTTGCGTTGGTCATTCTCACCGGTTATATGGAACGCTATTGTCCAACACATCGCTCTGGTTGGAATTGGGAGCTGCCCAAGTTTATTAAGAAAATCAAAATGCCCGACTACAAAGACAAAAAAGTGTTCGGTGTGCCCTTGTTGTTGGTACTGCAACGCACCGGGCAAACGTTGCCGATTGCGATACGTGCCGCATTCCGTTGGCTGCAAGTGCGCGCTCTCGATCAGATCGGCCTGTTCCGAAAGAGCGGTGTTAAGTCACGCATTATAAAACTAAAGTCAGAGGTGGAGCAACTTGATTCTACTGCGCTTTGCATGGAAGTGTATGACACGCAACAAGCTTACGACGTAGCCGATATGTTGAAACAGTATTTCCGCGATCTGCCCGAATCGTTGCTCACCACCAAGATGTCCGAAACGTTTGCGGCGATTTTCCAACGTAAGTTAAAAATAATTTCCAACGTAATTGTTGTATAAGGAAATCATATTTTACAATAATATTTGCGCAGATCTCCCCAAGGATGTGCGTCTAGAAGCAGTACAGTGCGCTGTACTTCTGCTGCCGGATGAAAATCGCGAAATACTCTACGCTTTGTTGGAGTTCTTGACACTAGTAGCGGCCAATGCAGAGCAAAACCAAATGACTGCCAATAACTTGGCGGTATGCTTGGCGCCTTCGCTTTTCCATAGCACTATTTCGACTGGCGTGGCTTCGGTTTCAGCTTCACCAAGGCGGCGCAAGGGTGCCGGTGTGCCCGACGATAAGGAACTGCAAGAGGCAAAAGCATCGCACGAGTGCTTATCTTTTATGATTGAAAACTACAAGCAAATTTTTACAGCGAGCAAAGAGAAGATAAGCAAATGCAATTTCGGCTATATGGAAGAGTCGAAGCCGGTGCCATTGGAGGCGCTCGGCGAAGGCATGCAGTTTCATAATTGGCGGGGATACCTGTATGAATGTACCAAGGCGACCATCAAAGAAGGCAGAGAGAAGTGAGTGTACCCTAGTGTATTTATACAAAAATCATTAATCGACTTACATTTCTTATTTTCTATGTTGTAGAACTCGTGGCTGGTTCACGATTTCTTCACAAAATGACAGCAATGTGGATATTGCCTACAAGAAAGTTGGCGACGGCCACCCTTTGCGTTTGTGGCGCTGTGCCACCGAAGTTGAGGGTCCGCCAAAAGAAGTCTTGGACTACATCATAAATCAACGCGCCTCTTGGGACTCCAACTTGCTAGAGAGTCAAACTGTTAAAAAGCTGGACGCCACCACAGAAATATTTCAATATGCTATAGACGGGCAGTTCACCACCGATTTCTGTGTGCTACGGTAAGGAGAAAAAGCCCATTTAATAAAATTGTATTTCACATATTGTTTATTTTTATACAGTTCGTGGCAAACAACTGACCTGCCGCGCGGTGCCTGTGTCATTGTGGAGACCTCCATCGATCACGCCAAGGCGAAACCTATGTTCGGCGCCATTAGGGGGGTTGTGTTGGCTTCGCGCTATTTGATAGAGCCCTGTGGTAGTGGACGATCACGCGTTATGCACTTGACGCGGGTAGATGTCAAGTGAGTAAAAGAATTATTACTTAACGAAACTTTAAGAAAACGTATTATTATCAAATTATTCCAGGGGACGGACACCAGAGTGGTACAACAAGAGTTATGGACACATTTGTTCGCTTTATTTATCGAAAATACGTTTGGCATTCAAGCATGTAGCTGATGGCCCTGAAAGTAAGGTGTAATTTGAAGCATATCAAATATCGAGTGTTTAATTTAAGAAAACACAAATATGAAAACCATAAATTTCGAAACACGAAAACGAGAAACAAGCTAAAGACATCACATAACTGAAGGAACCCAGAGAACTGATTTTAAACGTTTTTTATCTTGTAACAAATGTCGCAAATCCTAAGGCATTTACTTTTTACGAAAGGTAAACAAATAAAAAAAGATATTTCGAAAAAAAAAAACAAAAAACAACCCAAATACGATAAGTTCGAAAGTGCCCAAAAAGAAGTTACAAACTATTTTTTTTAATGTTAAAATAACTATAAACATATTAAACAAATGCGTAAATGAATGCAACTCATTTAAATGATATTGTTAAAAAACAACAACAAAAAGCGGGTGCAGAACGTTACGCACTTGAAACTGACACCCAGGAAGAGTTACATATCCAATATTGCTGGCGATTTTATTGCAGAGGGTTACAAATAGTGCCGAGAAAAATTGGAGCGCGCAAAAATTGGAACGGAAATGGGATTGCAACAAAAAATATGCATTTATCGCGAGATAGCGCTCAAATTTCTTCCTGCATTACCCATATCTATATTAACTAATTCACCTAAGGAACGGGGGATATTAAAATAATTCCCTATAATACTTGTATATACTTTATAAATTAGGGAAAATTTTTATATTTTTCCAAATTGACAGTATGCAATATTTTTCGTAGTCTTAAAACATAACGGATGTAAAATTTAAATCTTAATGTAAACGCATATTGTATATAGTAAACAATTAATTTAAAAGCCCTAAGGCATTTTTTTAGAAATTAAGACAATTACTTTATTTGTAACATATTAAAATCAAAAACAAAAAAATTAAAATACCGCAAGCAGTTAGCGGAAATGTATGTTAGCCCTCTAACACAAGATAATACTCAAAACCGAAGCATCACAAAAGTTTATTTTTTACCGAAAATATATTTTTTCTTTAAAAATCTAGAAAACCTAACTAAAATTACACACGAAGTTTAACTTATTTTCAAGCTTCGTGCACTTAATATTATATACACACGCTAAAATTAACTTAGATGTAAAAACCTATGCTAACGCATTAACGTAGTTATCGTAGACGTGATGTATGTATGTTTGTACGTTTCATCCAATGATGAAAACATACAAATGCAAAAGAAGAAAGTAAAAGTAAAAGAAACAAGAGAACCACAGAACTCAGCTAATATTAATTCAATTGGAATATGAATGAAAATAGCGACACTTTCGATAGGTAGACTACTACTGGCAATGAAAACAAAGAGAAACTATCAACTAAAAAGAAAAACAAAAATAATTTATGTGGAAAATAATTCAACTAGTCAAATTGTTAAATTTAAGCTTAACCGTGCACTGTGTATGGAACCAGATGGCCAATGCATTGCCGCATTGCGAGTAAGAGAGAGAGAGAGAGAGATTTAGAGCGAACGAGAGTGGTGCGGAGAATAAGAAATCGTATTAAATTAATTGTTATACACAGTAAATAAATATTTGTAAATTACTAACCTTAATATTTAAGTGCCCGTATACCAAGTCGATGTCTGTATGTATGTGTACATATATGTTTACTCATATGTACGAGTAGTTGATACGCGAGATTTGTGAGTAGGCGAAAATGTAATGAGTACGAGTACCAGTTCAGGAATAGATATTGGACATTTTTAGCCATTATACAGTTATACCAATTACGTATTTATGTATGTATGCAGAAATACATGTCAAAAACTTTGTTTACTCAAATGTCGTGTTTGCTGCTCTTAAAGAAATAAATTTAAAGATATATATACATATACAAGAAAACATGTCTTTTTATGCATTTTACTTCAAGATATGATTGCATCATAAACTAAATAAATAAATTGGAAACAGAGATTTACCCTCTTCTGTGATATCAAACACAAATTAGTTTGCTATCAACGGGATTCCAGTCAAATGTGTGTCTGTTATCTCAAAATTTATTACGCAAGATAACGTGCAGTTATACTGATACAATATGATTACAAATTTATTTTACACCTTTGAAATTTACTTTTTGCAAAGACAAGAACCGTTTTTTAAACCAAAATTCTGAAAATGACATGCTGCTGTTCCGGTGTTAGTTCAGTCAGCAACCACTTTATTTACTAACATATTATTTTAGAAACAAATAGTTGCATATTTTTGGGCATTAATGGTAGGTGTCACAGCTGACTCATTCAGGACCATAACCATGAGTTGTGGAACGTAAATTTTAAGGTGACCATTTAAACACAGTTATTAAATAAATTTCTTAATAACAAAAGTAAATATACTTTTATTTTTTTATTTGCATAAGTGTGTACCTCTTATTTTAAGTATATGGTATATTGTATATAAATCTAGTATTAAAACTGATGAAATGGGAAATGTTGCAGGTTATCTACAAAAAAGAATTTTAAGGCTATGATTTCCATATACAGTTGATCTTCCTTAACTCGAACTATTGAATTGTGGCAATGAAGTCAAATTTCATACAAATTTCCTTCCATAAATCGAACTTTTAAATTGGACTTGATCAAAAATTGATGAGAAATTTAATGGCAATTTAATGATGGCAGCACTTTTGGTGCAAGCCTGTGCTAAAATGTCCTCTTAATCATGCGCAATAGTACTGAACCATTTTCATAGGTGGAGAAATATAAATATAAATATATATTTGTAACGTCATCTTTGTCTAAAATTGGTCTTTTGAGTCCTCGTACTCTCCTCCCGTACTCTCCTGAACGAATTCTACTAGATAAGTTTGTTGTTGCTTTCACATGTAAAATTTTTGACAGGCGAGCAGAGAAGTGACCAATCGATGACAGCTATTATATTGAAGTGGACAATGAGATTTGCTCAGCCGGATTTATAACAGATGATAATATTGTATTATTTAACCGAATATTTCAGACCCAACGAATATGACTCATAGAGCCATGTAAAACGATGAGATTTCTAAAGAAGAAATTATTCAATTATTAGAAATCTCGATGAATACAAGAAACATAAGCGTACTGGACCAAAATTTTCGATAAACGAAAGTACCAAATGGCATATTCGTAAGCAACGTAGGACATGATGAGTTGCTTCAAATGAAAGCGGAATTTGGTCTATAAGTGTCAATACAACGTGTACAACAAATTTTGATAGCAGATTAAATCTTAAATATGAATCCAAAGTGTCTAAATCGTGCTTATAAATCGCCAAAGAACGCATGCATCCTTTTTCGAAAAATACAAATTCTAAGAAGTAGAGTTTCAAAATTTGATATTTAGGGATGAGAAAACATTAAATTTAGATGGATACATACTATAAGCGCAAACATGTCAGTAGGTCTCTAATGATGTGGGCTGCTCTTGTATGAAAGCAAAATATATATGGAATTGCTGGACAGTGAACTTATCACGTTTGCTAAGGTATATCATGGCGACAACTGGGTATTTCCAGTAGGATAACGCGCTTATCTACGTCGCAGGGTATACTAAAGCTTATTTTGAGTTGCGTAATATTCCCAAACTTCAGTATCCGTCATTAAGTCCTGATCTGAATTCAATAGAGAATTAATGGGACATACTTTCCGCAACATTTTTTAGCTGAACAAAGCAGTATGACAGCTCAATACAGCTAAAAGAAGCCGTTGAGGAGGAATGGGCGAAGATAAACGTAGTACTGTAAAAGTTGTCCAATCCTATGACAAATCGGTTAAAACTTTTGGAAAACTAGAACGGGGGCTCTATTTACCTATTTAAAATTTACATAACTAAATATTAAGATTTTGTACAAATAGCTATTTTCTATGTTATAAAATGAAGTTTTAATTAAATAGGTTACTTTGTCTTCTAGCATGGTATATGTTTTTGTTTCTTTAAATACTACTTACTAACATCTAATTTTCTTTATACTCTCGCAACAAAAGTTGCTAAAGAGAGTATTATAGTTTTGTTCACATAACGGTTGTTTGTAACACCCAAAACTAAACGAGTTAGATATAGGGTTATATATACCAAAGTGATCAGGGTGAAGAGTGGAGTTCAAATCCGAATGTCTGTCTGTCCGTCCGTCCGTCCGTCTGTGCAAGCTGTAACTTGAGTAAAAATTAAGATATCTTGATGAAACTTTGGCACACTTATTTCTTGGCACCATAGGGAGGTTGCTTTCGAAAATGAGCAAAATCGGACCACTGCCACGCCCACAAAATGGCGAAAACCGAAAACAAATAAAGTGCCATAACTAAGCCATAAATTAAGCTATGGAAATAAAATTTGGTATGAAGGCTCGCACTATGAAGGGACATATTTGGATGTAATTTTTTTGGGGAAGTGGGCGTGACCCTCCCCCAAATTAGTTTTTTGTACATATCTCGCAAATCAATAGAGCTATATAAACCAAACTTTCTGCAGTCGTTTTTTTAGCCATTTCTTAATAGAGTCCAAAAATGAAAGATATCGGATAATAACCACACCCACCTCCCATACAAAGGTTAGGTTGAAAATTACTAAAAGTGGGTTAACTCACTAACGAAAAACGTCAGAAACACAAAATTTCACATAAGAAATGGTATTTTTTTTTTACAAAATGGAAAATGGGCGTGGCGTTTCCCACTTATTGGTCAAAAACCATATCTCAGGAACTACTCGACCGATTTCAATGAAACTTGGTTTGTAATAGTTTCCTTACATCCCAATGATATGTTGTGAAAATAGGCCAAATCGCTTCACAACCACACCTACTTCCTATATACCAGAACTTTGAAGACGATCTGAATCGTTTACTTTACAATATATAAAATAAGCACTAGTGAAGATATCGGTGCAGAACTTTGTACAAATACTATGTTTATAGTGTGGCAGCCCCATTCTAAAAATCGCCGAAATCAGACCATAGGTTTTTAAGGCCCCATATATCGAACACGAGGACCTCGGTGCTTCTAACCTAATATTATGGTTTCCAACTTTCAATGGCCTTATACAATATATATGACGAATATGTGGGTCAAATTGTGTATTATATAATATAAATAAAGTTAAATAAATAAATTGCGAGAGTATAAAATGTTCGGTTACACCCGAACTTAGCCCTTCCTTACTTATTTGAAACAATGTATGTTTTAATGAAAACTTATATAACTTGTAGTCTCTTCAACTAGAAGTTTTTTGGGGATTGTGGTGATTCGAGTTAGGGAAGTTCAACTATATTAATATTTCGATAATTTGCGGTAAAAAATTCACAAAGTTTTTTACTTATGAACTTAAATAATATAATATTCACTCTTATCCACAAATACATATATTTTCTTTAATAAAACACTTTAAATGACGAAACATCTGTTTCGCGCAGATCGCCAAAACGAAATTATCTCTTCATCTCTTTTCTAAGCAGAAAATTGCAGGGTAATATTTTAAATGCAATTAATCCGAATCTAATACCATCAAAGCCTTGGAACCCATTTACGACATACGCATGTTTCTAAAATTACTCGTCACTGAGGATGAACATCGCATATCGCTAGGAAAGTGACTCGTGCTCACTTACATACATGCGTTTGTATATGTGTACATACGCTTATTCCTAATAATAACCCAGTCTAAAATAGAGAGAGTGTGTATTTGATTCTTATATCACTTCACAATTAAATGATAAAGTGGACCATACTGTTTTGTAAAATAGAAAAGCATATTTTTAAAAACCTGAAACAAATTATAGATAAGGTGTTTTTAAATAAATTCAGTTGGAACGAAAAACTTAAGTGCTAAATAAAAAAATACCAAATTCGTAAGATATATATTTTTTGATAATTATAACTCTAATCTAATTGTAATACAGCAAAAATTATTAGATATGTTTAAAATAGTAATCTATACAATAGTTATAAAAGGATGCATATTACTACGCTATACGGCAAAATCGGCTCATGGTCCAAATTGGTCCATGAATTTTCGAAATATACACTCCTGTTTATCATCTGCCATATAAGATTGATCGAAAAATGCTGTACACCATTGAAATAATAAGAAAACGTAGTTTATATCCATATTTATGATTCTTTTAGGAACTGCATCTTGTAATTAGTAATAATAGTATATTATATATATATATATATATTTTCGAAAATCGATGGCAAATATTTCGATTTTGGAGGCTAACATCGGAAAACGAAGAATCAATCTCAATTTCCTGGAAAAAAAAATAGTTTAAAAAATAGACATAATCTGAAAATTAAGAGGTTCATTTCTGCGACCCCTTTCTAAATTTATACTGGGTTACTTGGAGCATACCTTACTTTTGTTGTGCATATTAATTCACAGAACAATGGGTTTTCTTTGTGAAATTTATTAAGTAGACAAATGTTTCGGGAAATGTTGAAATTGCCGTGTAATATTTTACTAAACATTTCATCGCAGCAGTCCTTACATTCTGTTACCTATCCGTTTTGGTCGAGAACAATTAAGTAAATCCCACTTTGCATAAACACAAACTTAATATTCGAAGCAGTCATCTGATTTTGATTTTGAATGCCATCAAATGTATAAATATGCGCTCACACAAATATTTTCGAACATCTAGAGGTATTTTTGTTAAATATTTTCTTAAATAACACAATATTTCATGGCGGATTTAATCTGGCAAAAGCGAGCGCGTGAAAAAATATTTCAATTGCCTTAATACAAAATTTACGTCGAATAAACTAACTCTGCAAATGCAATCACAAATAAATGCAGGAATGTTTAATATATATACAATGTAGACACACGTATTTATTTATGTGTGCTAATGGATGCATTTTGCAGGTTAATACTCGTATGTAAACATTTGAATATTTAACATTGTAATAATTGAAATTTTATAGCGTGCGAATTGCTTGGCTTGCGGAAAAAGTGAAAAAGTGCATTGCAATAAAATTTGCACAGCTTATTATTATTTTGCGATATTATGCCATATTATGCAATTTTAATTAATTTAATTGTTCAATGTTTTTGTTAATTTTAACAGTGAGTGTATGTTTTACACAATGGCTTATATTGCCAGTATTGAATTACTTAAGCTATTAAAAATCTATTTTAATTAACGTAAAGTGATATCCATACAGTTATTGACAATGAAATAGAAACAAGTCGCAGTTGCGAAACAATCAACAAATATTTTTCTTTATATATATTTATATGCGATATATACTCAACTTATATGCGATAAGGGTATGGGGTCATATGTAGAAGTTCACGCAAGTGAGGAAAGTTTCTGATTGCCATTCACTTATGAGCGGTCAGGAAAGATTCTTTTGCATATGACTCAAGCAGCTCACGGCTTCCGGTTTTAGACCAAGTATCCTCTGGGTAGCCAACAGACATCCGTTTGAAGGCGAGCTAATGTGAGAAGGCGAAGCCCGGTTCTGCCAATGAAATCAAAGAAAGACCAAACAGAGCCTCGGAAGAGAATCCCGACTTTTGATGACGACTCCTGCAAACGTTTTAAGGATCACGATTTGAGGGCATGCACCTGGAATGTCCGAACCCTTAATTAGGAAGGTACCTCTGCCCAGCTGGTTGATGTCCTCATACAACTAAGGGCTGACATCACCGCCATCCAAGAAGTGCAATGGATTAAAGCTCACCGTCAACGAACTGATTGCACCATGCGACAAATCCTGGGAAAGTTCCGAGAGAGAAGAATCGACACTCACGATGTCTGAATTGTCAACGCAGAATCACTCTTGCCAACAGGTGCTACTTTGGACTGAGTAGGCAATTGAAAAGTAAAGTCCGCTCTCGACGAACCAAAATCAAACTCAACAAGTCGCTTATTATTCCCGTTCTGACGTATGGCGCTGAAGCGGGTACGATGACAACTATCGGAATTTTATTAAGATGTCTCAGAAATTTATCGATATTTTCAGTAAAAATCCATTCGTCAATACTGAGCTCATTATATTCGCTATCTGGGACCTTAAAAAGTTGTGGTCCTATTTCAAATATGCTTAGATTTAAAATTGTGTTACATTGGAAGTAGCTGTGGACCGATTTTATCCATTTCAAACTATAACCTTTTTATGTATATCAAAAGAATATTGCACACTAAATTTGTAATTGGTCGACTTATTGCTATGTTATAGGAAGGTAGCACGTCCATTGCCCATATTTTATACCAATGGACAAATCGACATTTCAATCTAGTCAAATAGAAATCAGATTTGCGTCTGTTAAATTTTGTTATTCTGAGTGGAGTTTACTGCAAGTTTTCATAATCCCTGATTAGCAATTTTCTTCAATTACACTTTTTTTAATATGCTGAAATCAACTACTTTCGCATTTCCTGCTCTTTCATAATTCGTAAATTGAGTTGTTCTTACGAGTATTAGCAGAAGCAGTTGACAGCAAGTACTGTATTAAACAGGTGCCCGATGTAAGAATATGTTTTATTAGAAATGGGTGCTAAAATTTGTATTTTGCAAAAACTAAATAAATTACTTAACCCTTTCGAGCCCAATGTTACCTATGTTACCAGCTTCTAATTCTCGTTATTTCAATTTTATTGACCAGCGGTTTTTTTCAATTATGTAGACTTATATGTTGTGCAAACTTACAGTTAGTTTTTCTGTTATTAGCTGTGTACGTATTCATTCAGTAGGCGTTCTCCGTTTTATTTACTTGTTTTATTTCAAAACCAAGTGAACTATATAAATAAATAAATATATAAATAATAAGTAAGTTATTTAATGAAAAATCAGTCATGAGAAAAGTGTTTAGTTCATATATAATAATTTATTTGTTGTCTATAGGCAACATCTTGTAACTAATGAACCAGGATACAAAGGACTTTGAAATCTGTATCACTTCATATTTCAGTTAGGACCAATATATATCTGAAATTATTTAATTTATTGAGTCTGTATCTACAATTAAAATAAAAACACTAACAAAATGTCTAATACCAAAAATAAGATTCATAAAAATATTTTATATTTATTATACGTCATCTCAGAAAATGCGTAATAGAATTATTGAAGTAATAAAACATTTTTTAACTAATTGTTTCGATAATTTCTGAAACTGTCAGATCGCTTTCAATAAAATCTGTGGCTCCCACTTGTAAGATAGATTGCTTAGACATCTGATAGTGGTTTTCTGAAGTTTTTAATCACCATGTTTTCCGTGTTACCCGCCGTATGAGCTTGTATGATTAAATTGTTCCTTCAGAACAAAATGTGAATAATTGAACCCCATCCTATGCTAGTCGTTCTGAGCAAATTTTTTTTCCCAAATCACTTCAAACAGTCTTACAGTTGTTTGCCGCTCGATATCAAATACTTCAATATCTACAATACATGTGAAACGTAACAAATTCTTAAATGTGAAGAATGTTATTATATCTAAATAGAAGGTAGTGCCTAGCATGATTTCGGACTTGAGAGTTGGTTCTTAATTTATCTTGAGTCATGGTCATTTCATGATTATTGAACGAGTTTAACAAATTTAAGTTTTTAAAAATCTACACTTGTTGTGTTTTCTCATTAGTATTAAACATACCATAAATCAGAAAGCAGATGAACGGACTAACACCAGTCAAGACGTCCGATATGTACAAGCTGCAACATATGCATATCTACTTATATGTGCCTCTCGACAAATGAGTCAATAAGCGGTGCAACAGAAGCACTTATGCAACATTATGCATAACAAACACGACACACATAACCAACGGCAGCTCGTCCTCGAGCCACAAAAATGCACCCGAAATAATATTGCAAGCTCATTAAAATTGTACACAAAGTGTAATAAATTTAGCGAACATTTTGACTCATATGGTGCATGAAATAAAATATAACTGTGGCGAATGCGGCAGCGACCAAATTTATAGCGTCAACACAAAAACAACACGTGCGCACATACTGCTACAGACGGACGGACTTGTACGTATTTACACATGTAATTATTCAACGCAAATGGGCACGCAAGTCGCGTAATTTGGTCGCTTAAATGGCTATCAAAGCGAATGCCAATGCAGCACGCCGCACGCAAAGGTCAACGCAGCCAAGGAGGGACGGCGTGTGTGGGGTGGCAGGACGACACGGTGGGGCTGTTGCGGCGCACGCCAAATTCAATATTTGCGCAAATTGCATATGTCTCGTGTATTGATTGAGCTAATTAATTAATTCGTTTGAAAATGCATTGCACAAGCCGATGTGCCTAATGGGATTGCCAAACATTGACTGGTGGGACCTGAATATTGCTTTGTGACGATGATATCCTATATATTTCTTCGTAGGGCATTACGAGAGGTTTTTATAATAATATTTAAATGAACTATGTCATACTATATATTTCAATTCATTTATTTAAATTTTATTAAGATAGCATGCAATTTGTCCCGTGTATTCGGCTTAAAGTCCACTAGAATAATGAAAATCATTATATGTAGTACATGGGGACTGGGATAATTTCTGTTGTGTAGATAACCTATAAAAGGCTATAAATCAGCCATGAATAAAGTTATGAAAGTAGAAGATGAAATAGAGGATCACACTATAGAAGGGCATATTTGGATGGCATTTTTTGGGAAAATTGGAGTGGCCCCGTCCCCATGTATTCATATCTCATATCTCTCAAAAGTACTAAAGCCATATCAACCAACCTTTTTGGAGTAATTTCTTTCAGGTACTTTACATTACGTAGCATTAAATGAAATCGGATTCTAACCGCGCCCATAACTACTAAAGGTGCATTAACTGAGTAACTTCTTGACAAACGAAATACTTACGAAAACTTCATATAAGTTTCTTTGCATCCATTGCCACAGTTTGAAAATGTGCAAAATTGGTTCACAACCACGCCTACTGTCCATGTAACAATTTCTGATACGTTCAATTTACAATACATCAATTAAAGATCAGTAAAAGTATCGGAAGAAAACTTTGCACAAATGCTGAATTTATAATGTGGCATCGCCATTCTAAATATCGAGGCAATCGGACTATAAGATTTCAAGGCCCCAAGTACCAAACATAGGACCTTAGCGATTGTGGCTTATAATATTGTATATCTGTGCCCAAAATAGTCAAAATCGAGTCAATAATTCCATAGCTTTCATATCTGAAATACAACTTTTGAAATTTTCATTGGATTTTATACCGTATACATATATCGGTTAACATGTGAGATGTCATAGAAAATTAAGTGAACGTACAATCGTGAACATTATGTACCTTGGTTGCAAAAATAGTTAAACATGTCCAGGGATTACCCCAGCCTCCTTACATTATATGTATGATTTTCATTATTCTAGTGGACTTCATGCCGAATACACGGGAGGAATTGCGTGGTATCTTAATAATATCCAATAAATAAATTACGTCATTTTTTGCTCTTTTTTAATATATTTTAAAACTCTTATTAAACTTAAAATTAGGTCTTTTTCGTTTTTGTATTGTTTGTTCAAGAGCATGCGACTGTTCACTTTTTATCCTTTTTCGAAGTCAAAGTCGAGATTTAGTGAAAATTAAAAAGTAAGCCAGTAAAACAGAACACTAAACTATTTATGATTATATTTCAAATGTTACTCATACCCCTAATAATAATATAATATATTTGCACACATATGGGAGCTATAGCTTGGTATCAACAACAATCGTTAACATGTCTGTAGGTAAATTAGAGCAAGCGATGGCGGTGGCGATGCGAACACGCTCCCATTTTGCCGTCAAAATGTTATTAATTGAATTTTAATGGTAAAACATATTTATTTATTGAGTTTTCGCATTTCTCGATCCACTTGCCAGGCAGCCGGTCCGACTGGCATTTCAGGCGCCGAACTAAATGAACGACGCAACGACAAATGCGAACGGCGAAAAACGCACGCATTCGTTTGCAGCACATGTTACCATATTTGTGGCATGAGATGAGGCGCGTGTAGAGGCACGCTGCAAGTGTTGCATGCGTGCGGTTTTGAATTTAATTGATTTTCACTTAAATGCAAATTATTGCGAACGTGCGCGAGATAAAGTGTCAATTTACTTGTTACCGTATATCATACATATTTCTAAAATTTTTTTATTCGTGCGGAATTTAGTAATGAAATTAAAATGGAAGGATTGTTACTAATTTTAATAAGATAATCAATTAGCACTTAATCTGTTGGAGACGGGATGCATTCGTATGTATATATATGTATGTACATAGTCCTGCTATAAGTTCTGTTACAAGTTCATGCTATTATAAAAATAAAACATATTTATTAATTAAATTAATTTTATCTGATAATCCATATATTTAATGAACAATATATAAGAAGTTATTTCAAATGGTTACCATTTAGTCCTCGAACTATTCAGCCAGTGATCAATAGCGGCACGTACATGTTCATGGTTTCATGGTATAGACGTCGCTGCTCCAACCAAAGATTTTTTAAGACTCTCTAAATTTCTTTGGGATATTCGACTGACCATGTTCTCCAACTCTGACCAAAAATTTTGGTCCAATGGATTCAAATCTGGATTCCAAACGACCAATTCTCTGCAGCTATGAAACTAGGACTAGCTTGCAAGCCACTGCTGTGTAGTTTTTGCCTTGTGTGCTGGAACAGAAACTTTGTTTGAAGTTCCAATGATCGCAATTGAATAGCGTATTTCTTAACTGCTTGACCACGCCGTCTAAAACATTTTGCTGTTACACTTTTACCCTAGTTTTTGCCCCTTCTTCACAGAAGTGAAGAGGTGTAACGCTTACAGGAGACTCCCCACCAAAATCATAGTTGAATCGTTGAATCTATGGAATAAACTTTTTTGCGTCTTTGTCGTTTTGCTTATTAAAAATGTCTTCAACAGTTTTTCAGATTTTTTTTCTTCTGAAAAATTCCATCTGTTTCGTTCACTTTGCAGTATATAAATCAAGAAACTCTGAAAATATCGGAATAAAACTTTGGACAGTACTGAATTGGAGGTGTGACGTCAGTATAGGTTAGGTTAGATTCAAAGACTGGCCCTCACGACTGATGTCTCGATGGATTTCACTTGGACAGCTAAAGGTGTCGATCCATTGTGATACCAAAAGACTCCCGAGTATGGATCGCAAAAAAATCCTTACTTAGCGCTTGGAGCCTATCACAAATTTTATGAGGCGGCGGAGGTCGGAATTCCCTCACTTAAAAATTCTCGAAATCGGACTATAACTTTTCAAGCCCCCGATACCGAAGATAAGCGACTCAGTGCCTATGGATAATTTTTACGGAAAGTATTGATAAATCTCTTAGATATTTTATAGGAATTCAGAGAAAATATTATTTTTCTCATAATGTAGCTCCCATATACCAAATATTTATAATGATTTTTAAACTTCCGGTGGGCTTTATATCTTTTATATAGGTTTATATATGATACATAATTATATCGTAGCAAAATATTAATCTATACTAATATTATAAAGAGGAAATGTTTGTTTTATTGTTTGTTTGTCTCGAATAGGCTCCGAAACTACTGAACCGATTTGAAAAATTCTTTCACCGTTGGAAAGCTATACTATCCCTGAGTGACATAGGCTATATTTAGTTTAAAAAAAAATTGGGTTCTTTACCAAAACTCCGATAATGTAAAAAAATACCAAAAAACTTTCTTTAATCGCGAATGCTGCGAAAACGATTGAAGATATAACAAAGTGATGTACTACAATTTTGTAGAACTTATCATTATCTATAAAAAACGTCGCGACATCATATCTCTAACTATTATAGTTTTGTCACAATAAACGATTTTATATAAAAAAATTAATTAAAATACCACTACTTGAAAAGGCTCTTTATTTATACCTTAGTATTAATCCTTATCGAAATAAATGATTTATTATTTAAGATCACTTCAAAACCTTTATATAACTTTTTGAATTATTAGATTCTGACATTCCATTCAAAAGATATCACGAGTTAAAAATTTTGAAAAGTCGCTCGGCGGCTAACTATGCGTTGTAGAGTTGTAGGCGTCAATCAGGCACGGAGGTACGAGAGGGGGGTTAAGATCACTCGCGCGGTCGATTCCCTACTGAATGGTCCTGTGCGGAATTAAAAGAAAATTGTCGCTTGATAATAATATAATATAATATAAAAATGAATTGCTGTTCGTTTGTGCCCCAAAAAAACGAGAACGGCCAAACCGATCTGGCTAATTTTAGTCTTGAAATATTCGCGGAAGGTCAGAAAAAGATTAGAAAGTGAGTAAATGAAAAATTGCGAGGAAGATATCAATAAGAGAATTTTATTCGAGTTGACAAGAAAAATATAAAAAGAGAAAACAAAAAAAATATATTTTGAAGGTTGTCATTGTTGCTTTGTTAAAATATTTTTGTTATTGTTCAATTGTATAAGGTTGTGTCGATAGCCCAAAACAATTTGTAAAAAATAAGGAAAGGCTAAGTTCACGTCCAACCGAACATTTTACACTCTCGCAATTTATTGATGTAATTTTATTAAGATAACACACAATATGACCTACATATATATTCGGCATAAAGTCCAATAGAAAATCATCATATATAGTATATGAGGGCTGATGTAATTCCAGAACCAAATTTACTCATTTTCACCACCAAGGTTAACGGGAATAGGGGCAACTTGGCACCTGTTAGTAGGCAAACATACGGCACATTCGGCCTTGAAATTACTCCTAAATTGCAAATGAACGAAACACCAGTCGGCAAAATCGCCAAAAATAGCGCTATAACGAAGATTTTCCAAATATTCAAGAAGTCGTTGGAGGTACTGCACAGGACTTTAAAAGATCCTGATTGTCGATGAACGTTTTTGGTGGAGCCAGGATCTGTTAGTAAGTGATTTACGCCAGACTCTTCCAATTATTCCTGGATCAACTGTTACTGACGGGCTAATCGCATACCTAAAATCATTTTATTTGTGGCGCCACATTAAGAATCGCCAATTAACAACTAACATATGAGTGTTTTTGCAACAATATCAAATTGCGATTATAGAAGCAGTTGGAAATGGTAGGGTCGCAGTTGACACCTCGATGGATTAATAGCATTTCCAACAGATTTCTGTCACTTCATTGACTCGAAAGAGAAGTTTTCCTGACATGAAACCTCAATATGATAACCATAAATGACTGATTGAATGACCTATATTTGTTGGACCCAAAAAAGATATCGATGATCTTAATGCGACAATTTAGAATTTCGGTCCAAGAGAGTTGACACAGCTACAAACCAGGATTACGTAGTCAATTATCCCAAACATTTTAAAATTGCCTGTACTTCGCAATTAAAACTAGTGTGAGTTGTAATCATGCTGCGTAACATAAATCAACCTCGAGTAATCAATATCGTCGCCGAAGCCAAGATTGGACCAACTTAATTTAATGTATACCTTAGCCACAAAAACGTGTGGCCGGGTCTGCTAGTATTATATAAATAAGTTGCGAGATTATAAAAAGTTCGGTTACACCACCCGTAGCTCTTCATGACTTGTTTTAATGAGAAATACTTCAATCTGCGCAATAAACCATTTTTTCGAACCTTAGTGTCGAGCAATCAGGAATGAAAATAATTATCCGATTACACACCGAAATAAATTTAGATTTCACGTATGTTAGTTAGTTTCATGGGCGGTGGAGTTAATCATGCGGATTCAGAATGTCACGCCGCCATTAATAAAAAGCACTATGTTATCAATAGAATAAAAATAAATTAGAACGATATAAGAGAAGAAATTGTATAACATCTTCTATGCGGATGCAAAGCTGTATATAGGAAGTTGCACAGTTTAAACTTTTTGAATTAATTAATTTCATTAAGACCACTAAGTGGTTCGATCGACATCCACAAGACCTAGTTAGTATATGTACTAATCTACTCTCGTCCTTTAACATTGACTATGAAATTGTTGTTAACTCGCGAGTACGTACTACGATCAAACTTTATCGAAGTAATTTTTGCTTAATTGAGCGGAAGCGGATGTGCCTTAACTAAAGAGTTTCTTGGCCCTTAATTCAGTATCGCATTTAGATCTGGAATGTTTATTATATCTGCACAATACGCCTCCAAGCTACTCTGTCTTTTGCGGTCTCTCTCCAGTTTTCCAATCTGAGCTTCTTCAGATCTTCGTTTAATTCGTCTTTCCAACTTGTTCTTGGCCTTCCAGAGCAGAGCAAGGCCGATGTATGCTTTCGCGTTCAATACCTTCTTTTGGACTCTTGACACATCCATTCGTTTTATTCGTTGAGTTTTGATAAATCGCACCACGTTTTCGCCTTGAATTAGCTGGTCAGTTCGCTATTCAATCTTATCTTATCTTACCCGATTCTGACTCCGCCGAAAAATTTTCGGAGAATTTTTCTTTCAAAGGTCATCAATTTTGTTTTGTATTTTTCGCTCATTGTCCATGTTTCAGCTCCATAGCACAAGACAGGTCGCACTACGGTTTTATACAAGACTAATTTTCAAGGTTTGTAGATTAGTTTGGACTTAAAGAGTTTTATAAGAGGTGCAAACGATCTAATTGCTGCTTGTATCCTGTCATCGATTGTAACGCTCATACGTTGTCTGCCATTAGCTTGCAGCCAAGGTATGTAAATGTGCTTAGTAGTTTAATCTACACTAAATAATGCTATTCATTTACAATGTTCAATGCATTAATTACAATAGCAGCTAATTAAGTGCCGCACATTGTTCCTTTGATTCCATTTTGGCAAACAAAATGTCAGCTTTTATTGTTACCTTTCTTTTGTTTATTTCATGTGTCATATTTTAATCATTAATTAAAATAGCCGCAGGTGATTATCAAAGCATTTATGGCATTGAAAGGCAACTATTGTAAAGCACTACAAAATGTAGTTAAATTGATATATTCATTCTGTTCGTGGCATATGTTTACAATGTCACTTCGAAAGTGAAAAAAATGCAATAATAATGTCATTGGAATGCTTTGAAATTATATAATAAATATTTTTAATCTAACTAAATCTATCCTAATCTCCTTCTAAGAAACATAAAAATTTAAGACTTATATTAAATAAAGTTGATTTAACTTAAACATTAGCCAACGATGATTGTATGAAGTTCAGATATTGAGAAAAGGACTAATATTTTAGCAATGCTAATACATAAATATTCGACACACAGTTTTAATAAGATATCCAGTTCTATTTGGTATAAATAATAACCGGAAGTTATCACATTCTCTGTGTAATTTTTGTGTTTAAAGTCAATGTTTCTGCAGTTATGGTTTAGACAGTTGTCGTTGTTCTAGTCGTTGCAAACCTAATTAGTAGGACATGAGCGTTCCATTTCGAACAGCCTTCAGTCGTATCACTTTGTACTAGATAATCTATACACTGATGTTAATTTTTCATTGCTTATACCTTGTTTTTTATTGAATAATAATATTAATTTACGGAGCCTCTGATGACTCAAAAATCGTTAAAATCCCCTGTTCCAATATAACTGTACTAACCCCACTAATATATCAGAAAATTTATGAGTAGTACTATTTTGTGGCATGACATGGTATAATATTTTGGAACGAAGAGATCGAAATTTTCAATCAAAAGCAATGAAACACTCACAATTAGGTAATTGAAGTTAGTATAATTTTAAATATGTAAATAACTTGTATGGTGTTTGCAATCGAAATTTAATTGCAAAATTAAAATGATCGAAGTATGCAGAGCCGTTATGAGTATTTATGTGATATAATATTTCCATGTTGCATTTGGAGTAATCCGAACAATTAATTAACAACGATGATTAAAATTGAAAAACATACAAATGCCCGCAGATAAAAAATACAATTCACAAAAATCGCAAATATTTTGTGTTTGCTGAAAAATCGATAAATTAGCCGTAATCATGAACGCTAATTAAGCGCTAAATGTCGAACCGCACACCAACAACACCAGCGTACGAATATGTAAGTATGCATATTGTTCAGCCAAACCTATTTA
This sequence comes from Zeugodacus cucurbitae, assembly GCF_028554725.1. NCBI lineage: Eukaryota > Metazoa > Arthropoda > Insecta > Diptera > Tephritidae > Zeugodacus > Zeugodacus cucurbitae. The sequence goes on from NC_071667.1 coordinate 45,417,793, forward strand.
GTGGTAAACAATCAGCAATCCATTTGAATATTAAAATAAATTCGAACAAATGTTGGTTTTATGTATGTACATATGTATGTACATAAATATGTTCGCAGAACCAGCTCAGCTTCATGCAAATATAGTATGTGCAAATGCATTTACGTTTATTTGTTTGCACATCTGACCGTGTGCAGACATTCGAGCTTCAATTCGGTTTATGTAAATTTGCACGGAAATGCGCATTTATTGCAGTTCATTGTGGAATTATTGCAAATTATAGCCGGCAGCACAGCATGACAGGTATCACGTTCAATAAACGCCAGCAAAAAGCAACAACAAGTGCAGCGCGAAAAACTAAGTGAATAGTTAACAAACCAAACGACTCAGCCAGCAAGCCAAATTAATTTTAATTTATACTGTTAAATAATTAATTTGAAAATGTATTATTTTGCAATTCATTTGCGCAAGCAATGGCTGAAACACGTTCCCATATTTAGTTGCACATTCATACAAATGTACGTACATACGTAGTGATCTGAACAACAAATGCGCTGACATTATGTTTATGCAGCCATAGTGTTTCCTCGAATTTTAATTGTTCGAATGCCAATTACGCACAGTGGGACCAAAAGCTTTATTTAATCTTAAAAATTATAAATACATTTATATGAGCAAAGAAGCATTCAGGAGATATGAAAATGGAACCGTGGAGGACATTTAGCCGACAATTTGTTCAAATCATAAATGACATAAAATTAACTCCATAACAAAAAAACAGACCCCATTTTGACCAAATTTTAGTGTTTTTGTCTATGTATGTTATATAAATAAGATCTAATAAACATAAATCCATAATTTTTCCAATAAAAGCTTTTAGTAATTTTTATCTCTCGATATACATATATGTACATATGTGAGATCGGGTTACGCTTCACAGAGAGTTTTGTGATTGCTTTACTCAGCACGCGCCAAAAATTAATACCAGCAAACTGAAAATTTGAATGCATAATGTCATAATGTTCTATTTAGAATGCTAATTACCGAAAATAAAAGCTAGCTAAGCCAATATTGTTCGTCAGAATGTGTTTGGTGGGATGGACGGAGAATCATCTACTATGAGCTGCTCCCATGAAGAAATTAAACAAACTTCAGTGAAGTTTAACGAACTACTAACTAAAATCTTAAGCTCCAGTTACCGATGCTTGACTTGACTCAGCTTCGAAAAATTTCGCTTGGGAAACTTAGATGCAGTTATACTTCACACAACTTCAACTTCAGCTGTTATTATTATAGTTTCTGGGTAGAGTTGCCAGATGTGCAGATTTAGCTTTAAAATTAAGTTTTTTAAATTAAAATATCACCAAGATTGAAGACGTCAAAACTAGTATACAAAAAAATCTTCACTATTAGGAAATCTGTGAAGCTCAGTTTTTCGATATTTAGAATTGTTAGAAGATGTAATAAATTGGAGCCAGGCAAGCGTATAAATGATAGGTGAAAAAATAATTTATTCAAATTGTTTTTGAACATTTACAATCAATTTTTCATTACATAAATTCGCAAAATATTTTTTTTCTGAGCAGATCACCACAAATTCATGCAGAGATTCGCAATAGTTATGTTTCTGTTGCAAAATTTACCCTCATATCGTACCTATTTGATTTGATTTGTTTATTGCACTTAAAGTATTTGCGTTATAAATAAAATAAAAGATTTTTTTATTAAACACATTAAAAAATAATTGTTGTGAAAAAGGTATTTTCCTCTGAATTATCTTATTTTTTCTTTATTTGAAGATTTATAAATATTAAAGATTAGAATTTTAACATATTTAATTTTAACCGAAAATATTCAGGCAACACTGGAATAGCGTCATAATGAGAATGAAAATAGAAGCAGTGAGAGAGGGAGAGCAGTTCAAATGTCAACGTAACTTAGAGTTCTAAATTCAACAGACTTTCAAGTCAAGTCATGCGTTCGGTAATCAAATACATGCAAGGCCCATTAAACGGATCTTTTATGTGACAGTTATCAAGTCTCTCTAGGTCAAGTCAAGTATCGGTAACTGGAGCTTTACGGTATCAAGACAATATTGTCCTCTAATTTGTCAAAGAATTTTGGTTAATCATCTTAACCATCACTCTAACACATTTGGTATATTTGATCCACAATTTATCGTTATGAACATGAGCAATTAGGCAACTAAATAGCATGGGATATCCTAAGGTCGAGATTATTCTGAATTCGTTTACAATTAGTGTAGGAAATACGGTCCTCTAGAAACTTTTAATATTTATTTATAATATTAATTACTAATTCCAATTTTAATGAAGAACCTCATGATTTAAACGAAAATTTGAGGTCTATTTATTTATGAGACATCTGCCCACAGTGCAAGGCAATGCGTGAAGCCAAACGATTGCGCGAAAACGAAATTACATTTAATAATTAAAACAATTTAAGAATAAAGCAACCAGCAATAAATATGCATTTCCCATGCAATTTGCGACGGCAGTGATCGTCGAGCGGCGTGTTCTACTCGCTTTATTTGTTTGCTTTCTGCTTTAATTTTTTGCCGGGTGTCGCAATTTCACATTAATTCGCCAATAGTCAGTTGCAATCACGTTTGTCATATTCACTTAACAAAAACAAAAACATGCACATGAGACATCAAATGCACAAAAGCAAAGTAATATTTGTCAAATGCATGCGCACATATGTACATACATATTCATATGATTTTGTGTGTGTGTGTTCGGGTGCAATGTGCATGTGTGTATTGCGAATGACACAATTGTTATTTGTATAGTTTCAAGTATTTACTCGAATTTATTCATTTTTCATTGAGAGTGTCCGATTTTTATTTCATGGTCATTGTCTTGCTGCGACAGCAAATGCTGCCGGCTATTGCGCTACCACAAGCATACGTACCGTACACCATACGGTTTTATAGTATTGTGTATCGAAAAATTACAAACTAATTGTTGTTGGTGTTGCCGCTTGAATTAAATTGCAGCTACAGTTTCTGTTGCGCTTTCGGCTATTTTTCAATTTCCCTTTTTTCGTTTGCATTATGCGAAAATTCAATTTGTTGAAAATTGCTGCGTTTTTGCGAAATTTTTAATTGTGGCTAATTGTGTGCGCGCAGAAAGCACATACAACACAATTACGCACACAAATACATAAATATGTACATATATTGCAAGAGTGTGTTACATAAGGCTCGTTTGTACGGAATGAGCTGCAACGGAAATGAAAATTTGCATATGAAAATTATGCACACATTTGTACATACATACATATTTAAACAGGCATATGTACATATATTGAATACTTAGGGACTTACATACATTACTTCAACATTTGGTGAATTATATATAAATACATGTAATATGTATGTACTATGTCTGAATCATTAAACGGCGCAATTAGCGAAAATATTACGTTTTGGGCTCATAAATTGGTTAGACGTTAATAATTATTTCAGATGTTTATAGTAACCGCTTAAACATTAGCAACAAGTACAATTTTATAATAGAATATCATAGCCATTGAGACTTCATTTAGGTATTTCAGCTTTTATATCGGGATTATTGTAAGTTTTCTATTTAAAATATTTTGAAAAGACTTTCTAGACAAGTTAGAAGTTAGAAAAATGTTTACTAAAGCGAAGGCAATCAAACCAAACTAAGTTTTGTAAGACAATAACAAACATTTAAGTGGGTTTAGAAACCAATTAATACAACATAATACACTTTTAGACACTTATAGAGCTTCTCACCTAAGATCAGCAATCATAATATCATAATCTCGTTTGGCTTGAAATGAGATATTACTTATACATATTATTTCAATAAGCTCCATTGTAGTTGAGTATTGTCTTCCAGACTCATTGTACATTTTACTGGCGAATCAATCTCATACAATTCGTATTATGATGATGAAGACAATAATTGTACCTTTTGACGATTAATAAGGTATGGAAGTTTGAGATTTCCATTCCAGGAAATCAAAGTTTTTCTACTAAACCAAGACCTAAACCATTACCCAAGTAAACCCCTTTCAACCGAAAATCCGCTTTTGTCAATTTTTGGACCTAGGTGTTTGTTTCGGATTTATAATAACACAGTTTCTTAAAAGGGACTCTTCCCATACTAGCGCTATCAAATCACAATTTTCGCTGAGAAGTAGATCAAATACTCCACTTTAATTTCAAAAATTTGTGAGAATTTTTAGAGCTCTACTGCGATCGAATTTTTAAATGGTTTTATGGTTTTCAACTCTTACATTTGTATCCTTCATTCTAGCGTTCTTCTAAATTTTTAAAATAAAATAACTCTGAAGTAAAGAATGTGAGGAACAAGAATAAACATATCTTTTGCATCACAGTGTATAAATGCTATATCTCAACGTTGGTTTTCCACATTTAAGAGTGCCTCGTACTAACTCAGCTTATCATAGGCAGCTGCATGCCACCGGGTGTTTTAATGGTCGTTGCCTCAGCGGAATTGAATTAAATTTTTCACTTACGGGATTCTGCTAAAATCGTTTCACTTTTGTTCGTCGTTTTAGCTTTCGTCGGTGGCATAATATTCTCTTTACGCAAATTGCCAAGAATAAATGTAGGCATACCCACAAACATTTGTATGTATTTAGTTGCATAAGATCGAGCATTTCTTAATTGCAATTACAATTGAATTTTAATTAACGCGTTGTCAGCAAGGAATGTCGCAGTCTTTTAAGGGCAAATAAGCGAAAGCATAATACAACAAATTGTTGTACGACCGAGTGCAAAAAGTTACAGCAATTATCCTCCAAAGGCTGCCGCCTGAAATTGCACAAAATGGAATATGTACATCGAAAAGGCTCTATGCTCTATGCACAAATCTCTTTTATTTCGGAATGAATTCAGTCAGTTGAAGTACCTGTATTCCACATTCTCACTCTAGACAAACAATAAACCCAATGCGTCCAATACATTTTCTCACAAATTCGCCAGTGTGTACCACGGGTTCAGTACAGAATTATTTGGGTTGGGAATTATTTAAAAAAGTTGAGGTTAATCTGCATTCTACTACTACTAATAGGATAAACCAATTTTTGACGATCGTCATCGAAGGAAAAAAGTCGCTGAATAAAGCATCCAAATTTCTGTTTAAATTCACTACCGGATTTCCTTCTAAACACAAGTGTTGTTTTACCATTAACAACCCCGCTTACTCTCACATGTTTGAGCTCTTTCACACGGGTCAACTCCTATTCCGGCAATTCTTAGTTTATAGGAGAGTGGGCGACGAAGAGAGGAGAATCGCACCGAGTTTAACACTTCCGATGAAGCGGAAGGCCTCCACTCCGCGACCTGGTTACACTTGGGATCTCCAACTGGCGCCGAATTGCGAAAGAAAGAGAGGAGTGGCGCGCTATTATCGATTCGGCTCTAGCCGGCTAAACGGTTCCAATGCCAATCACATATATATTATACATAGTTGATTTCTAAGTAGTTATATGGCTAATAACAGTACAATTGTATGTACAACTTGTTACGATAGTATGAAACTATGTTAACCAGTCAAAGATTAAAAATCAAGGTTGCGTAGTTGACACAGCATCTATTTTCAAAGTAGAAATTAGGGATCGAGAATTCTGCCAATACAAGAAAAGGGAAACATCAATTGGTATTTTCATTGTAGATATACAGTGACTCCATCGTATAATCGGACACCATTTTATGAAAGTAATTGTACTGTAACGACAATCACATATGTAAAGTTTTATAGTGTTTAGGTTATGTTATAGTATTATGCCACCTAGAACTAAAAGAGTTAGATATGGAGTTATATATATGCAAAATGATCAAGATGACGAGTAAAGTTGAAATCAGGAGTAAAAATTAAGATATCTTAATGAAACTTGGAACACATGTTGGCACCCTGAGGAGGTTGCTTTCGAGAATGGGCAAAATCGGTCCACTGCCACGCCCACAAAATGGCGGAAACCGAAAACACATAAAGTGCCATAACTAAGCCATAAATAAAGTTATGAAAATAAAATTTGGAACATAGGATCGCATTAGAGAGGGGCACATTTGAATGTAATTTTTTTTGGAAAAGTGGGCGTGACCCCGCCCCCAAATAGGTTTTTTGTATATAAATCGTAAACCAATAAATCTATATAAACCAAACTTTTTGCAGTCGTTTGTTTTAGCCATTTCCTTACACAGTCCAAAAATAAAAGAAATCGGATAATAACCATGCCCACCTCCCATACAAAGGTTATGTTGAAAATTACTAAAAGTGCGTTAATTCACTAACGAAAAACGTCAGAAACACCAAATTTTACATAAGAAATGGCAGAAGGAAGCTGCACTGAGATTTTTTTACAAAATGGGAAATGGGCGTGGCGTCGCCCACTTATGGGTCAAAAACCATACCTGAAGAACTATTCCATCGATTTCAATGAAATTCGGTACATAACACTTTCTTGACACCCTGATGACACGGGTGGAATATGGGCGAAATCGGTTCACAACTACGTCTACTTCCCATATAACTCAATTTTGAATTCTTTTGATTCGTTCACTTTATAATACATATATGTATACATTAGGAACAAATGAAGATAGTGGAATAAAACTTTACACAAATACTGTATTTGAGCTGTGACATCACTTGTAGAAAAATTGTCAAACTCGAACTATGACTTTTCAAGGCCCCTGATATCGAACATGAAGAACTCAGTCTAACTCAGTGCCTAACTCAGTGCCTAAGGGTAATTTTTCACCGAAAATATAGGTAAACCCCTCAGATATTTTTATGTAATTCATTCCCTCTGAATTTTTTTCTTATAACAGTTTCTCTCTGTACCTGAAATGGTAAAAATCGGGTCATAACTTCCCCCAGATCCCATATACCTAATTATAAATAATATTAAATTAAGTGAGCGTATAGTCTTCGATACATTGTATCTTGGTGGTGAAAACGAGTGAAATCGGTTTAGGAATTACCTCAGTCCCGATATACTATTTATGATGATTTTCGTTATCTATTGAACTTTATACCGAATTATGGGTCGAATTGTGTTATCTTTAAAAAATTACATCAATAAATTGCAAGAGTATAAAATGTTCGGTTACACCCGAACTTAGCCCTTCCTTACTTGTTTTTAGTTCTTTTCCATTTTTTAGGTTCTTATATTTGCGAAACACTGCGTGAGCCAGACTTCCACACCCATCTCTGCTACTTGTGCCAACCGAAGAGCGCCCACTCAGTCATTTTGACAAATTCCCGTTCCCACACATTTGCAAGCAAATTGCCATTAAAATTAATTTTGTTTTATTTATAGTGTATATACATTTGTTTGTATATATGTTCATATATCTTTTTACGTCGTCTTTCATCACCTTCACTTTAAATTAGAAAATTTATATTTTGTAGGAATCGGATTAACTAAGTTTTCACTTTAAAGGCAATTTGCGGTCAACAAATAATTTCGTGGTTTAATTTGTGATTAAATAATAAATGCGATTTTCGTGTGTAATATGTAACTAGTCCAGTGTTAAGTAGTATTGAGACACCCATTCATGCAAAATATTTTTTTAAAGAATGTATCATAATTTATTAATTCGGATTAAAAAGTTATCGAGAAACCTTTTTAATGAGCGCCAGGACGTATATTCATTAACTATAATTACACAGGTCCACAAAAAAAATCGATGAAAGGTTCCTTTGACCAAACATGGTGTATAACATGTATTTTGGGCCGCTGAAACCGAATCTGGATTGGATTTTCTATTTTGTATATTGAAAATTTGTCTTTAATTTCGTAATCAGGGACCCCTCAATGCCCCTCTATCCCAAAATTAAGCTAAATCTGTTAATATTTTTAAATTTTTTTCTGACAAGTAAAATCCGACATGTATTTTGAGGTTAGGAAAAAATCCTGACGTGATGGAGCAAACGATCTTCAGATTCGATTTCAGTGGCCCAAAATACATATGATACCCCATGTTTAGTCAAAGGAACCTTTCATCGATTTTTTTTTGTGGCCCTGTGTTATTTATGTGTTGGATTAATTACCCCGAAAGTTGCGCCCAATTTTCAAGCAAGCACAAAAGTGTTTTGAAGATCTCGGTTTAATATATGAGGTGTCCACCAAACAAATCTTCAGAGACTTCAAGTATACACTGCAGAAACGGAGAAATACGTTGTCTGGAGATACACGTCGTTTCGAAATTAGCAAGGCTCAAAGACAGGGAAATATTTTCTAAATTGGCAAAACTTGGAGTAATGAGTTCGCTAATTAAGGTTTAACCAAACATTTCATACTCTTGCAAATTTACAAAGCCCAACTTCGGGAAGGTATTTTGAAATGTTGGCAAAGCTTTATATATTAGATTAAAAAAATTGCAAATTAATTCAATTTCCTTTATTCGACGAAACACTGCATGGGTATATAGCTACTTAAGTGATTAATTTTTTTATATATATTTTATTTGCAATTTATCAATTGACAATCAGCAAATTTTTAAAATACAGTAATAGTGAGAGAATTGATTGTTCTCCATTGAGATAATTCAATATATTCTTCAATTACATTATTTGCAAAAAATATTCTTAAAATTATTATACTTAAAATCTATATGGGAGATCCAAAATGTGAGTTCGTTTTAAGCGTCTAAACGACGCAGTAAATTTATTGCCAATAAGTTTTCATGGTTAGACAGTCTATCTAGGTATCTTCGACAGTCTTTGCGAATTTCGTCTTTAACAACAGGTATATTTAAGCCTTTGTGGATTTCGAAGTTGCTTATATACCAAGGAGCCTTACAATGCTGATTGATATCTTTGGAGGATTTCAATGTTAGATGTACTCGCCGTCCCCCATAACTGCATTGCATACGTCCATACAGGTTTCAGAATTGACTTATAGAGTTTTAGTTAATTTCTCAATTCTTTAACCATATTTCGACAAAATTAATTAGAGTTTTAGTTAATTTTCCAGTTCTTTAACCATTTTTTGAGGCATCACTAGGATTAAAACTTATAGCAATAAACTCCGTATCATCAGCATAAGTTGCTACATCTAAACCATTAGCGATCGGCAGGTCAGCTATAAATATGTATTGTATATAACACTGGGCCGTCAGAAATGCTATCTTTTACATAAAAAATAGCAGAAATGAGCTGCACTCACATGATAAAAATATAAAAATGGGCGTACCGATATCGAATAGAAGAACTCAGTGCCTATCTTAATAAAATTAAACTAATAATTTGCGAAACTATAAAATGCTCGGTTACACCTGAACTTAGTCCCTCCTTTTTTGTTTGTGTTATTTATGTTTATTTTTTTAAATAAACTTACAGGCTAATATATAAGTTAAGATTATACCAATTATGAAATTTCAATTTAAATTACGGCAGTTTTTTCGTTTTTCGTTGGTTCGTAAATTCTACTGGCAAAGTAATATTTTCCGACTAGTTTTAGTCAGAAAATTTTAGTCTTAAATAGATATATTTCTCATGGTGCTACCCTGTGGGGTACTTTGAAGTAAGCTTCTGCAACTTTCCACCTCAAATTCGTTGAAATGACATTTCGCTCAAAGCAAAACGGAAATGGCAGCATAAAAATTTGTTAGTGAATACCTGTGCAGTTGATACTTATGATACTTATTTACGAGAATGTTTGAGCATATACATACATATACATGTACATGTACTTATATAGGTTTAGTATTTAGTAGTACTACTAAAAATGTCTCATGTGGCCATTTAGGCCATTCCAATATTTTTACGATTGAATGGATCAAAAGCATTTTTCAAATACGTAACTAATTGCCGGACAAGATAAATTGAGTAAATACAAAATAGAAGAAAAAAATGTGAAAAAGGGAAAATTAAAAGATAAATAAAGAACTGTTGAAAAATTGCCGCGCCAGCGTATTTCAATGAGCTATAAAAACTAATACAATTAAGTAAAAAGTGCCACAAGTGTGCGCGTATAAAATCCATCAAGAAGACACTATAAGGCAAATGGATAAATAAACGTGCACATGTAACGACAAACATACTCATACATACTTCTACGTCTATTTGTACATACTAACTCGCATGTCATATAAGTGGGCAGTTGTCAGTCCCGCACAAAATGATTGAAATGGATTTTTATTAATTTTTATGTGCTCCCCCACATGCCATAACAATAACATGAAATTCTCTTGCTGCTGCTACTCACTCCACCCAGCTACAATTCTGACTAGTTAATCGAGTTTATTAATACATTTCATATGTTCATATGTTCATGGCTTCATCTTTCCCCCTTCCATAATAGCATTGCGTGCAGCATTGCCATATTCTTTTCATTACTTTCCTAATATAATTTTATGCCCTCTCAACATTTATATAGAGGGGTTGGGCCAAGCAATCTTGAAGATGAAGATTGAAAATTATGATTTGTCTGCATGCGGAGAGTAGATGGATAATGGCAGCCAACCACTGCGACGACCCGCACTATTTCGGCGACGACCATAAGGCAGTTCCTTTTCGTCTGCAGAAGCTGTGTGCTGCGTTATGCGAAGACACAGATTCAGATATATGATGAGTAGATGACTAAAGCCGAAGACGGCTCAATTTTACACTAATTTTGTTTTCGAGTGTTTCAAATGTCTGTAGTTTTTTTGTTTCATTTTTATTTACACTGTAAACGCGCGCTATTTTAGAGGAAAGACCTACGCATTAAAATGTGTAGATGGGCATCTAGACACCTATTAAGGGGGATGCCAATTGGTGTCAACCTGACTTGGTATATATGTACATATTGCTCATGTACACTTGCTGCACCCAACCAATTATCTGGTGTAGAAAAATGTAATGAAATGTCGAACATAGCGAATGCATCAATTTATTTTCAACAACTCATCAAGAAATCTGGTGCCGCATGCCAATGTGTTTGGGATTTGAAGGGTGGGAGAAAAACATATATAAGCACGGGTCGGTCTTACAGGGTCTCGCATTTCGAACAATATATATTGAAGATAAAAAATGTGGGCAATTCAATTTTAATTATCTTTGACAAGATATTTTCTTAATGTTCTAATAACATATGTTGTAAGTATGAGTATAAGAATTGAACTGTTCGTGCTTACGAAAGCCTATGCTATTGGCTTTGTTAGATACCAATATTTTGGAGAAACCGTACCAATTTTCGATATAAAACCAAACCGACCCCCTCCTTACTTAATCTTCATATCTTCAACATCTGACTTGAAACGACGGCTAACTTCAATGTCGAATGTGTAAAATTCTAATTCTGTAATTTCGAAAAACATTATCTTGTTAATACTTTGTCAAGTGAAATAAAATTTCGTAATATGTTGACTCACGATCGTTGTTACCTAATATCAGGAGTACGTCATACAAATGTATGTCATTTATTTAATATATATAATTAATATCATTAATATAATAATAAAGGGAATCCCTCAGGGGTGGGATTCTAAAAGTGAGAGTACCGAATTTGTTGCTTTGGACCTTAACCCCATAATTACATTCAAAATCTACTTTTTTTGTATTTGAACTACGAAGGCTCCGGACGAAGATAAAATCCGGATGATTAATACAATAAGATGCAGTTTATAAACTTTCTCTATTTTTTAAACCACAATCAAGGTTTTTTCCTATTAGCCTTCTATAAGTTCTTCCGTCGAAATAACAAATTACGTCACCCATTAAAGAGTATGCAACTGAAAGAACCCCACCTACAGTCGCATTGCACACAAATATCTTCCACCAGAAATGCGATAAAAATAACTCGGTATGCCGCATGCAAGTTGAAAGCAGAAGTGACGGTACTTGTTTATGCCTTTCGGAGATGAAGAGTAGTGAAAATGAAAATTCAATTTTCCACTCAAATGCAAATGCCGCATCAATCCTGTAAATGTGTCTCAAGGAATGTAAGCGATTTGTTGTGTTAGACACATAAGACAAAAGTCACATTGCGTTGAAGACCCCTCCTCAGTGACAGGGCGGGCGCAACTGCAAGCAGGGCAGAGCGCACCAACAGCAGGCGACGAGTCTTCTGCGTCACCGTTTACACGGGCATCGGTGATTTTCGCTACAAAAATGCGCTGCGAAAACTCACGATAATATCAACATAGTGTGGCAGCATTAGCTCGGAAAGTGGCACTCACGCGGATAGGGGAATTGGCAAGCGGTTGGACAGACGACCCGACGGACAGGTGGCCAGCAACATTTTATACGACAGCAGCAACGAATACGGTACACAGATAGTTGGCGAATTACCCGCACTAAAGAGCTCATGCAACAACAGCAGCAGACAGTGCGTGGCAGTCAACAGTGATAACAATGACAGCGCGTTAAAGTGGCTGCCTCTGCGAATGCAACTACGCCGTTGGTTGTTGATGCTCTGCTTGGTCAACTACTTCTGCCAGCTAATGTCGCTGTTATTTTCATATTTGTTGTGGATGCCACAGCTAAATGCATTGGCCCCCGTTGCATTGTCGTTGCGGTTGGCATTAACGTCAGACGGGTGTTCACGCATTGTTGCCCAACTGAGCAATGTTGGCAATTAAAATGTTGTCGTTTAGCTTAGTGCCGCCCAACAACAAAAACTAATCGCTCTTGCAACGGGCACCAACCCATTGCGCTCAATTTCGCATATGTGCTTGGATATGGTAATAGTTTTGCTCGCGGTCTCCTTGCAACTTGCCACTTATATGTACATATGGACTCAAGAACATCGTCACTAGATTTGCATGCCGACGTGAGAGTGTGCAAATAGATTGGTTTTTTATTTATAGCTTTGTAATACTGCTTAAAATTGTGAAGGGAGTGTTCTTAAGTTGTAATTCATGGACTTCTTTGACTTCTTACTAAAAAGAATGGAAAGCAAGTAAGAATAGAAATCCGATTCAAGCGGAGTGTGAGCCTTGGTATAATTGCAAAATCATACATTGATGAATTCTACAAAACTTCATTATTTATCTTTTATCCTGATACTGTGGTGGTTTCGTAATAGGCTCTTAATCTATTTTCTTAATATTACAGTTGTGCCTAGTGCACATAATTTAATCATAGATATCGTAGAATAATAATATTCTTGACCATATCTTGTTAAAGAATCGTCGAAAATTGGGTTTAATGTATGCATCTAGGCATTAATCATTCGTTATTTCTCGATTATAAGTCGAATATAATATGCGCAAACAAGTATACTACGGTATTTTATTCCAAATAACCAATTAGTTCAACCTTATATGCGATTATAGCCGAATCTATAAGAGCGCATAACTCATACAGCTCATCGTTCCATCGTCTGCGGTATTCGCCGTTACTACTGTTCAAAGATCCATAAATCTTTCGCAAAACCTTTCTCTAGGAAAAAGTTTCTAGTGTCATCTCATCGGATGTTGTCATCGTCCACGTTTCTGTATATTATAACAGTACGGGAATAATGAGCGACTTGGAGAGTTTGGTTTTGGTTCGTCGAGAGAGGACTTTACTTTTTAATTGCCTACTTAGTCCAAAGTATCACTTGTGGGTTTGTTGATGCTGGTTCCTAAATATACGAAATTATCTACGAGTCAACAGTGCCGTGGGAGCCGAGACGCGATTCTGCTGACTGTTTGTTTGATAACAGAAGATATATCGTATTGTCCTCATTCACCACCAGACCCGTTCACTTCGCTTCTTTATCCAGTCTGGAGAAAACGATTGTTGCTCTCAATGATATCAATATCACCGGTGTACGCCAGCAGCTGTACACTCTTATAGAAGATTGTACCTTCTGTTCTCTATTTAGCTTTGCAGTCCGTATTATTTGTATTATTAGAAAAGTCGCACGATAGTGGGCCTCATGCATAAAACGTGAGCTTGAGCTCGGACTCGATTTTTTGAGTAAAAGGTGCTTGTCGTATGCATAATAATATTTGATGTGTTTGCTTTTACTCGCTGCTTCCGTTTGATCTCATCTTGCTCAGTTTGAACGAAGTTAGATGAGCTAGTGCTCATTTTCATATGCATAAAAACAAGCTTTTGCTTTCTTTTATGAGCTCTTGCTCAAATTTTGTTGAGGTTGCCTTATTGTTGACTCGCGTACACTCGGAGTCGCGTTTTTGAAGAGTCAGAAGAAACACATAGTGGTGCCCTCAGCAACATCGATAAAATTTGACTACATTTAATATTTTGTGCAGATTCTGGATTTCAAAATGGTATAACAAAGTTGCTACGAGAGTATAATAGTTTTGTTCACAAACTAAACGAGTTAGATATAGAGTTTTATTTATACCAAAGTGATCAGGATGACGAGTAGAGTTCAAATCCGGATATCTGTCTGTCTGTCCGTCCTTGAGTACTAACTTGAGTAAAAATAGTCGCAAATCTTGATGAAACTTGGCACACTTATTTCTTGGCACCATAGGAAGGTTGTTTTCGTAAATGGGCTAAATCGGACCACTGCCACGTCCACAAAATGGCGGAACCCAAAAAGGCAAAAAGTGCCATACCTAAGCCATAAATAAAGCTATGAAAGTAAAATTAGGTACAAAGTATCGCACTGTAAAGGGGCATATTTGGATGTAATTTTTGTACATATCTCGTGTAAACTACTAAAGTTATGTCAACCAAACTTTCTAAAACCATTTCTTTTAATCGGATTATAACCACGCCCACCTCCCATACAAAAGTTATGTTGAAAACTATTAAAAATTCTTTAATTCAGTAAGGGGAAATACCAGAAACCTGTAATCATTACTACAACTTCATTATAATGATGGTGCATAAATGCTGCACTCAAATTGGTATACAAAATTTTAAATTTGCTCCTCCCACTTATGGGTCAAAAACCATATCTCAGAAACTACTCGACCGATTTCAATGAAATTCGGTTCATAATAATTTCCTGACATCCCAATAATATGTTGTGAAAATAGGCCAAATCGGTTCACAACAACGCCTACTTTCTATACACCAGAACTGTGAAGTCAAGCTGAATCGTTTACTTTACAATATATAAAGAACTTTGCGCAAATACTGAATTTATAGTGTGGCATCGCCCTTCGAAAAACCGAAATTGGACCATAAGTTTAAAATTTATAGGGAATATTTTTTTTTCTAATAATATGTCTCCGTGACAAAAATGGGTTCCATGTACCTAATATTGAGATTTCCAACTTTCTATGTACTTTATACCATATATATGACGAATATGTGGGTCAAATTGTGTATTATAGTTCGGTTACACCCGAACTTAGTGCTTTCCCCGTTAATTGAATGCCCAATTTTTGCTCAATTTCTTTTACACATGTTTCTTTTATTTTTAATGCTTGGTAATTGACCCTTTTCTAGCAAATATTTATTTTGTTTTAGTTTTTCTACTAAAAATTTAGAAATGTCGTAAGTTTCTATTTTATTATTATTATTTGATCCTACTTCTACTTTTCTTTCACTTGACGACACGTTTGCACTTCTATAACATTAGATGTTTGATCTCCCTTTGCTCAAGTAATTGCAATTGGTTTGAACTAATTTTTATGCATACGAAATTTAGCAAAAGCTGTTGCTGTTTGATCGAACTCGACTTCCGAGCAATTGCTCACATTCCTCAACTCAGCGCTTTTACTCGTTTTTATGCATGAGACAAAGTGAGTCACCCTGTCTCAAACCTCGGAGAGGTCCTTCCCGTTCCTAACACTGCTGTTACATGGGAAAGAAATTGCTTTCAACTAATTGTCAAAAATGACATAAATTGAAAGCGCATTGATATAAATAAGATGAGAAGTTATTCCAAATGGTAGTGAATTAAGAATAATTAATTGCACTTTAACAAAATAACAAGAATATTCATATTTATAAATATGTGCAAGATCGGCTACAAAATAGGGACACGATAATGCGGGCAGCTATCACACCCAGCACGATATTGTATATTACGTTAAGATACATTGCTACTGGAGATTCCTATAAATCAATGGAGTTTTTATCCAGAGTTTCTAGAAGAACTATAGGTTTATCAGGGACCGTAAATAATGATTATCGTTCGGATTTTTAAGTAAAAAAATCAATCACTTAGAATCGTCACACAAACATAAGGATAACGTTATTGTAATCCTTTTTGGACGACCAGATTTTTATGATTTTCATCACTTTTAATGATTAATTTTGAGTAATTTTTAAAAAAATCATAAATAATCATCATTTTTGAGCAAAAAAATAAAAATCATAAATAATCATTATTTTTGAGCAAAAACAATAAAAATCATAAATAATCATTATATATGATTTTTGTTTTTTATAAAAATTATAAATAATCATTATTTTTGAGCAAAAACAATAAAAATCATAAATAATCATTATATATGATTTTTATTTTTTTGCTCAAAATAAAACTCACTTTTAGATAACATGTTTGTTATTACGTTTTTTGGTACTTTTTTTTCATGTGCTTTTAGAACATAGCTGAAGGATCAAGTTTAAGATATGATTTTGCCACAGCCTAACACCAACAACAGCCCCCACCCCTGAAATTTAAGAACAAATAATGAAAATACTAAAAACAATAATGAATCAATATTAGCCATTATTTTGAGCTAGGGCCATTAATTTTCGCACACAGTATATTTGCCCGGGCTTACATATTGGAAACATGTTTCGTTTATATATTTGGTGGTGATGCGGTACTAGTGGTTGTTGTAGTTGTCGTTGGCGATAGAGAATTAAAAATCGCGTGTGATTGGTTTGCTAATCTCTGACTAACTGTGCTTTATTTCAATGCAATGGGAAACTTAAGAATTAAAATACGAATAAATAATTATTATTTTAGTGACGCTTGACTACGGCAGGTGATTTATTCTTTAATTGCTTATTATTTACGTGTTCCAAAATGGGTCGCAAGCCAAACCCAACTTTGCGCAATTTTTTTACATTCCATGTGGAAAGAAATGTTTCGCAATGTAATATTTGCAAATTAAATTTCTCAGGAAATTATGTGTGTAATTTGAGGCGGCATTTGCATACCATAAAAATGAATACGAAGCTGAAGTGGATGCTAGTAACGTGGTCGATAAACAAGTAAAGTTTTCAGTGACGATGGGGAAAGATGAAGCCAAAAATGCGTGCATCGATTTGGTGATGGTGGAAAAACTTCGTCAAGCCGTCCTTGATTCGAAAGGCTTCCAGACGCTAACTTCTCAAATTTTTAGAGGCTATAACATCGAGGAACATAATGGGCTTAGTCGAGGAAAAATTCAACTGCATTAAAAGTGAAATGAAGGCTTAAAAATGGATACTGCCACTAGGTTAAATCGGGAATTCTCGGCGTTAGTGTGCAATACATGAACTGTGATAAAATCTGTATTAAAACTTTAGGACTGATTGAGCTAAAGGTTTCACACACATCGCAAAATATTTGCAGTGAAATTAAAACACTTTTAAATGAGTGAGGCAAAAACATGGTAAAGGCAGTCGATATTATAAATAGATGCGAAGAAAGCCTATATAATGAAGAAGTTACAACAAATTTGAGAATTCATTCGATTAGCTCCATCAAATGTGCTGCCCACACCCTTCAGCTTGCGGTTAAAGATTTTATGTTAAGCTTGGAATCCGTTGAAGTTATTGAGAAAGCGAGTAAAATCGTTAAGCTTTTACGAACACCATCATTTAGGTAAGTTTTTCAGCTTATTATTTAGGTGTGAAAAATAATATATTATTAATGTCATAGGTATTTAATAGCAGAGGAATCATTACCACAGCCCGTACTCGATGTTGCCACACGATGGTGCTCAACATATCAGATGTTGAAAAAACTCCAAACTTTTCAAAGTTTTTGTGAGAAGCATCTCAAACCGTCGTTAAAGCTCACTTCGGGTGATTGGGATGAGATAGGAGAACTCACTGAGACTTTCGAACCGGCCTTCATAGCAACTGAAAAGTTGCAGAGCAGCCAATTATTCATGGGCGATTTTTATAAGCTATGGGTAGACCTTAAGCTTACGATCACCGTATCTAAAGCCACACACAGCCAAGTTTTAAGACAATACATCGAGGATAGGGAAGAAAGTTTGTTTGCAAATAATGCTGTTCTGTGTAGCATTTACTTGGATCCTCGTATTCGGAGAGTGCTGTTGCAAAAGCCACTGAGCCTTATGTTGGCCAGACCACAGCTTAAGGGACTGTTAGCTCAAATTTTCAATATAAAAAAAGTGTAAGTATCTTTAAGCTAACATATAACTATCAAAATACGACTAATATAATACTAATAATACTAATATTTACATTTTAGATGAATCCAATACCTAGGACTTCTCCAAATAGCCCGACTGCATCAGGATCATTGGAACAAGGAAATGAATTATTGTCTCAAAATTCGACCACCTGCTCGCTTTTAAAAGAGTTTTTAAATAATATTGACGTAGCTTCTGATGACGAGGCCGAAGATGATGCACATATTGAGCAACTCAAAAAAGGATATTCCGAAATTTATGATTGCTCAAAAATGATAATTATTTATGATTTTTTTAAAATTACTCAAAATTAATTATTAAAAGTGATGAAAATCATAAAACTCAGAAGTGTTGGAAGCAATATACGAAAGCCTTCAACCAGTTTATTTAAAGGTAAGAAACATTTTGAATTAACAAACATATTTCAGTTTATTATTTGAAAGGTTATTTTAACAATTGATTTAATATATATATATATATATATATATAACAAAATAAACATTCAATGCTCATATAGAAATATTCAAATATTTAATCACACAATAAATAATAATACATTAGAAGCATTTATTATTATTAATTTAAAAACGTTATAAAACCTTCTTCTAATATTTCTGCAATTGATATAGCCGCACTCAACACATCAGCGGATGTATTGGAATTAATAGGCGTGTTTTATTTGACCAATGAAATGTGTTGGCAATGCGGGCCAGAACTCTCAGTTGAAATGTAATTTATTTCAACAATTTATTGAAATTTGTGGCCCTATGCTCCTTGCAAGAGTAACAGGAACTATATATATATTGAATTAATAAATCAAAATTCCCTTTTGTTTACCGCTTTTCTATAATATTCTGATTTTTTAAGGAAGCTACAATCATTATTAGATCCGGGATGGTCAAAATAAATATGGATAAAGTTCGATAGAATTTAGAATTTTGGTTTGTTTACATATTTATCTGTCAAAATGGGGTTTCTCACTATTGCCAACTAATTTTTTTTTTTTAAAACCAAACTATTGTGAATCAAAAAAAGCGATGCACTGGCAATGCCTCTAGTTCAATATACGTGCTATGATAGCTTATGACAAGCCAACATAATTATATTGACTAAGTCTTCCATACAAAATAAACTAATAGCTTATAGCTTATTTTGCTGGTCAAATAAAACACACCTAATATTTGGACGAAGAGGTGACTTTTTTAGCATTTATTTTTCCAACCTAGTTTTCCTCAACACTTCCATTTTTCTATTTGACAACTTGAATATCCGCCATAAGGAACATTTTAGCAACATTTTCTCCAAATGTATCAAATACATCGCTGTTTTTATTTATGTCAATCAATTTGTCCAAGGCATCATCTCATTTTGTTTTAACATTTTTGCGCTGTTTCGTTTTCTTCGAACATGTTGACAATTCCTCAGATGTTTGCTCAACGAAAGACGTTTCCATTAAAGATAGACCATTGGCACCGGAGTCAAACGATGGTTCAAGTATTGTAGTGTTCTTGATTTTCCTGAAAAGATTTAGTTTTTAATATAAAAACATTATTAAATAGTAATTTTTATCCAATTTTCCCAGGCGCCCCCCATGAAATGCGAATGACAACGAATAATAGAAGATTTCGAAAATTTATGGCAATTTCCTCATACATTGGGCGCATTGGATGGAAAACATATTAGAATTAAGGCCGACAGACGAAAACTGTAGACACCATACTAACAGCTTGCTGTGTCCTGCACAATTACCTAACAACACCGAGAGCGGTAGGAAAGGTGGCACAATCGTGAAGGCGTTTTCAGCAATTGGTCATCAAAACCATAAAACATATAAGTATGCGTGCATAGCTCGAAATGAGTTGTCACGGTGCTTAACAACATTTGGCAATATAGAATTTCAATGGTAAAAAATTAATATAAAATAAATGATTCACAAAATCAACAAACGATTTTTCTACTCTTTATGTATTTGCCTACTTGGTTAGAATTGTCAACAGTTGACCTACATAGCAAGTGATGGATTCAAAAGTTCATTTAATTAAACCAAAATAAAGTAGGACTATAAAGGGAATCCATCCCAACTCCAGACTTTTTACTTTTTTCTATTTTACTTTTTTCTGCATTATATGCAGTTCTAAGGGATTTTATTTTTCTCTTTACAACTTCAACAAACATTTTCATTTCTCCCGCAATTTCTTCATACGCCTTCATTTTTAAATCATTCCGCCGATACGAAGGAAGATGCATATTCCATAGGACAGAATTTTTTTATACAGCTCTATGAATTTCAAAATATAATTTTTTTTCAGTTTTATACATATTTAAGGCATGTTTTATTTGACCAGCAAATTCAGCTATTACCTTATTTTGTATGGAATAATTATGTTGGCTTGTCATTCACAATAGTTAGGTTTTTTCCAAAAAACAGTAGTTAGCAATAGCGGGAAACCCAATTTTGACAGATAAAAATGTAAACAAACCAAATTCTAAATTCTAAATATTAGATGTGCAAAATGTCAAATATAAACATTATCCATATTTATTTTAACCATCCCGGATCTAAAGATGATTGTTGATTCCTTAAAAGGTCAGAATATTATAGAAAAGCGGTAAACAAAAGCGAATTTTGATTTATAAATTCAACCGTTTTTATTCAAATAAATTACATATAGCCTAGACAGACGGAAGAGTTAACCCCGATTAACTGCGCTTTTAATCAGTTCCAAAAATGTAGGTGACAGACGGCAGCAAAGCGAATTATACACTCCCATAAACAGTTGATTGTCAATAATATTTTCATTTTGGTAAAATAAAATTGAATTGAAAGCAAGTATTGCGGTTGTTAGCCGCACAATTAGTACAAAATGACTAATTACTAAACAAATATACATAAATACATACGTTATTATTAGAAATTTCATTTTAGTAAAATTTGTTTTTTTTTACATATAATTGAAAATCAGTATTGCATATTTTCATTCACGAATTCATTCTCGAATTAACCACGGTTTAAGCAGTTAATCCGAAATAACGCCGCCGTCTGTCAGGGGTATAAGCTAAATGAGTTTGATTTGTCCACGATTTAGTTATTAGCTAGTGGAGGTCAAATAAAACACATCTTTAGTAATTTTGAAATTTAACACATACATAAATTATAAAATTTGAAAAATGGAAAATTCTGTGATCAGCGATCAATTTCTTGATCATCAACTTTAAACACTTCTTGCTCGCAAAAATTGAAAGCAAGATACCTTTCAAGTTCGAAAAGTGAGAGTGTGGTTGTAAAAAAGTGTGAGTATGTGGCAACTTAAAAGCAATTTCTTTCCCGTGTAACGGAGGTTTTGGTGTTAATCAACGTCAATTTACATAGTTTTCCAGTGATATGTTCACACTTATACCATTAAAAACGTGGGAGGTTCTTCTCCTATAATCTTCAAGATTTTTAAATTGTTATCTATTCTACTAAGGCATAATGAAATTTTAATTTTACTTCTTTGATATTATTCAATTCTTATTCTTGCTTACTGCGAATAATTCTCTGCAATGTCTTCCGATCCATCAATGGCACTTTTCGAAGCAACTGACGGATCTAGGGTAATGAATGCACAAACGAGTTGTGAATAGTTATTTTCGGACACGTGTAGGTGTATTAACGCTTGTTAAACTTTGGTCAAGCCAATTGCGTTGATTTATGAATGCATAAGTATTTAAGTTAATGCGTTGAAACTCCCATTAAAAGCTTTTGCGTTTTACGATCGCTGAAATTGAAAAAAAACCTCCTTAATAGCGCGTTAGCGATCGACCGAATATATGTTTACGTCGAAAAGTGTGTGTAGCAAAATAAAAATACTTTACACTCATCTTAGAGCTATGAATATAAAACAAGTAAGGAATGGCTAAGTTCGAGTGTAACCGAACATTTTATACTCTCGCAATTTATTTATTTAACTTTATTTATACACAATTTGACCCACATAGTCGTCATATATTCGTATTCGATATATGGGGCCTTAAAAACCTATGGTCCGATTTCGGCGATTTTTAGAATGGGGCTGACTATAAACATAGTATTTGTACAAAGTTCTGCACCGATATCTTCACTAGTGCTTACTTTATATATTGTAATGTAAACGATTCAGATCGTCTTCAAAGTTCTGGTATATAGGAAGTAGGTGTGGTTGTGAAGCGATTTGGCCTATTTTCACAACATATCATTGGGATGTAAGGAAACTATTACAAACCAAGTTTCATTGAAATCGGTCGAGTAGTTCCTGAGATATGGTTTTTGCCCCTTTTTTTGTGGGCGTGGCAGTGGTCCGATTTTGCTCATTTCCGAAAGCAACCTTCCTATGGTGCCAAGAAATAAGTGTGCCAAGTTTTATCAAGATATCTTTTTACTCAAGTTACAGCTTGCACAGACGGACGGACGGACGGACAGACAGACATTTGGATTAGAACTCCACTCTTCACCCTGATCACTTTGGTATATATAACCCTATATCTAACTCGTTTGGGTGTTACAAACAGCCGTTATGTGAACAAAACTATAATACTCTCTAGCAACTTTGTTGCGAGAGTATAAAAATGCATGTGTGGATGTCTGGCATTTGAATACGATTTTACACACATTAGTCGCATCGTTTTATTAACGCTTCACTTCAAAGCGTTCGCCAGCGTTATTTGTCCTTTTCTTCTTATTCTCATTTTCTAGTTGGCGTTGACTATAAAACTAATTGCAATTAAAATGATAATAATTACGTTGAATTATCGCTGTATTTAATTGCAAGTGACATTCATAGACGCTTCAGTGGCTTCCATACGGTGGCACTCAGTAGACGGCAGACAGCAGTCAGCAGTCAGCCGTCATCTTTGTTGTGAACGCGGCAAGTTGAGAAACATGCTATAATGCTACTTTGCTTGCGGTGCAGATCACTTATAGGTAGCCGTTATATTACACAGCACGCCATTTAATGATCAAGGGGGGCAAGCCAACCATTCCGTTCGGGTCTATAATTTTTTAACAATTAGATTTCAAAGAAATTTTTGGTATTCAAGTGTTCCCGGTTATGTAGTCTACCGAAGAACTCGATAGGTGGCGCTGTAGTCAACTTAATTATAAAGGGGATCTGGTTAAAATGTATAAAACTCCAAATAAGCGAATCTTCGTTGGGCCTACCCGTTTGCTGGCTGCTAATAGTATATACATATATGTACATCCATACATAAATGCTTAAATGTCTATGCTCCTATTTTTAAATATACACTCATACGAGTATTTGTAATATGCATTCCTTCAGATCTCCGGCTATTGGATTTTTATATCGTTCGCATTTTATTAAAATTTTAATTATTATGACTTTTTCACTGCTACTGCATTTGACTACCGTTGTGAGTGTATCAGCAACTGTTGCATGCGTGCCGTACCTACTGCACCCATATCTCCAGTGTGGCGTTCATTCCGCCAACCAACCCAGCATCCATCCATCTTCTATAGCATTTTTACAATGTGTTAATTTATTTTTAATTTTTTATTATTATTTATCTTTGTCGCGATTGTGTGACGCCAGTTTGACAAGTTTTGTGCTGGAGAGATACATGCTGCATGCCGCTTGTCACTGCCGCGTAGCTGCCAACGCTGGATCAGCGAAGTGCGGCGAAGTTTGCGCAACTTGATCTATTAGGGTTGCTGTCGTGCAGCAACAGCTTCATACCACTTTATGTTGCATGCCAGCGCATTATTGTTGCTGTTGTTGTAACCATTAGCATCCTGTATGCGCTTTGCTAGGCTGAGGCAAAATTAGTTGATGCCTCACTTGACTGCAATTAATATGATTTTTATGTTCTAATGACACTCGTCGCATTTTATTTCGATGCATTTACTAGCAGTAGTGATGAGTAACCAGGCCATCGCAGGCACGAATTTTCCGAGTTGTAAAAATGCCATTAAATTGGCTCAGACAAAGCTACACAAACAACAATATGTACATACACAAGTGCACGTTGGGGAGAGGCATCACAAGGGCTAGTGAAGAGGTTGAAATAGTCTAAAACTTGCTGATCTCAAAATCTTAGAGCGGAGACATCATATAATCTAAAGAAGCTGCTTGGCATAGTATAACAGAGAAAACTTGAAAAAATGTAATCTCAAACGATCAAAACTGAATCTCCTACAGGCTTCGTAAGTATACAGTAGATGTGAAATACATATATCTAGTAATAGAACAGTGTTTAATGATTCTATACGCCTTTACTATCAATAACCCTTAAAACCTTAGTAGCAATAACCCTTACTATTGAAGAGTTTCGAATGACTTAGTAAAGTATTATTTAGAACGATTTCAACAAGTTATCACTTGAATGAATAGTATAATTTTTATTATAAATAAGGAAAGATTTTATAGTACAAGTTATTCAGTTATTATTTAAGGTATATATCGATATATTCATTCTTCAGTATTATTATTCGGAATTTGAAAGATTATGTGGTTATTGCTTTGTATCTTAGCGTTGACTTAAAAATATCTCAAATACCGGTCCACCCTAACCTCAGTTCGTGCTAAGCAACTTGCTTTTCTTGCTTGCCAGCTTGTATGCTCGTATCGGATACTCAAGAGCGATTTTTATTACCGTACTTCTGTTGCTACTGTTGTTGCCTTTGCTTTTGATACGCTATGAGCATATGCATGGCTGTGTTATGAGATCTGCGCGCATATGGCAGACGCTTTTGGCGTTCACAATATTGCCGCGTTGCAAATTGATGGCGGCCTGCACTTCCTTTCATTGACACATTCCATTCCAGCGCAACACCTAAGCGGATGTCTCGCATGCACTTATGCGCGCTAAAACTCATAAAAGGCAAACTCGTACATACATACAAACTCATTACATATGAATTAGTATGTGGCACTGCATTCGTCGGTGAAATTCGAGTTGTTCCCACTAATTTGTCTTGAAGTCATAAATTCATTTTCACATTTCGTACACACCAATAAAATGTTTAAATAGCTCATTTAATAGTGGTTATTAAAATATTTTGACATGCGGCGAGTGCCTCAAGCGCATTCACTTCGAATATTAATCAATAAGTGCCACATTCGTATTGGAGTCCACACTGCAGTTAAGTGTAAAGTTTACAAATATTATTCTCAAGTGGATTTGAGTTGACAAAGTTGATATGTGAATGCTCCCTGTAAGGAATTTCAAAAGTATAGTAGTGTCCCAACAGACAACAAGAAATTTGGAGTGGGTGGACATTCCTGTCAAAGTAATTTTAAATTTTTAATGTTTCAAAATTAATGGTGTTTACTGAAAATACAGTAGAATCGCGCAAAAGTTAACTCGCGAGAAAGTTAAACCTTCGGCTAAGTTTACCGATTTTGAGCGTCCACGTACTGCTCTAAAAAGTTAACTTTGGGTTAACTTTTTTGAGCTTTTCTATTTTCTATTTTCTTTTCAAACCCAACCGTTTGTTTGGCAAGAAAAACAAGCTCGGGTATTCCCCTCATTGCTATGTATTCCCCGAATTTCTATGTAAATAATTATAGTCGGTGTCGCGAGGTACATACATACGTAGTGTGTCATGAGCGTTTAAACTTGCGAGTTGTCTCACCTAACTCCCATATACATAATATTAGGGTTTCCAACTTACAATGGGCTTTATACCAAATACATATTTGACGAATATGTGGCCCAAATTGTGTGTTATATTAATGAAATTAAATAAATAAATTGCGAGAGTATAAAATGTTCGGTTACACCCGAACTTAGTCCTTCCTTACTTGTTTTTACTTGAGTTCATTAATATACCGCTAACTTGCAGCGCTATGATCGGCATTATAGTCGCATAGTCCAAGACCGTAAAAGACCGATTAATGGATGACATGGTCCATGACTGTTAGAAAAACACGTTAGTCCTTCGAATACCACTATAATGCAGGGCGTACCATACATGACATTAGGAAAGTATGGATGGAGAACAGACGAAATAGTGTCTTCTTTTAAAAAATACGAGAATAATATGGCAGGAGTTATCACAAAGATCTGTGGATCCACCTTCAGAAGCGGTATCAACAAAATGCTGATCTTGAATTCAAAACTCAAACAACTCCTTGCAAAGTTGTTTCATTTATTATGATTGTCAGTCTACAAATTAAAATATTTGAGTCTCTCATACGAGGCTGAAAGTCGCAGTGCACTTCTCTCTTGACCTTGCGCCTATTTATTCCGATTCAACTCGTGATGATCTAGATTATATTCACACTTCCATTATTAAGAGAACGCATATTTTCATTTCAAGAGATCTTAGCGACAGTGTAGTTGTATTGGCTGTCCACATATTAATTTCAGTTTGTAATAGTGTGGCATCGAAGTCTACCCACATGTTTATACACCGCTTGAATGATAATGGATATTGGTAAAAAATAATCAAACTTTTTCATTGATTTTTTTCATCTTCATTTTATAGAAAAACTTTGTTCTCATTTTTGTTATTATTTATAGAAAAAAATTCCAAAATTGTAGAGGTCATTTCTAAATACTACCAAAAGTTCTGTAAATTTCGCTAATAAATTCCTAAAGGGAACGATTACGTAGATCTAATAAAATAATTGAAAGCTTCAGTTCATAAAAGTGTATGTGTGTACGACTCGTAGAAATACTCAAATATTCGCACACATTTCCGCTTACTCACCCGAAAACTATAGTTCGCAGCAGAGATTGTACTTATTTCATGCCATACACCCACACACACACATTCATACATACTTATAGAAGTGTACACATGTGTATAAGTAAATGGATATGTACGCATTTAAGGTAACATTGCGATGCTAGCACAAGTGTCCTGGCCTCGTTGTGCAACGAAGCGAAACAAGTGCCAAGCTTAAAGCCAAAAAAGCTGCATGGCCCCAACGCTAGTCAAAAATAGCAACACGCGAGTCTGTGTTTGTGCACACAGAACTCCTGTTTCACTCATTCTATGTGCCCCACTCCCTGCAAAACGAACGTGGGCTATTCGTATAGCCCGAGGGCGGAAAAGCAACAGTAACAGCTTTGCAAATGCAATAACAATGACAGCCAACTCAGGTTAACAGCGTTGGTTAGTTGGCGGGGGTGGAGCGGCGCAATCATAAATTGTACGTGTATTGTACATGAAATGTCCGTGCGCACATACACGCGCACGAGCTCAGCCGAATGAGTAGGGTGAAATTGCAATAAATAGCATAAATGATGTTGCGCAATTGGCAAATAAGGTAAATAAAATTAAAGAGAGGGATAATCGCTGCCGGTCACGTTATTTGCTCTACCGTGATAACCTTGCAGTTGTTGTTGCAGTGTGTAGGAAACATCCAGAGAGAGCAGCAAATGCGTGAGAGAGCGCCAAGCATGCAACTGTAATTGTGTTGAGCAAAGGAGTTCAATGAAATCGGTATGTAGTGTGTATGTTTAGCAACATGTTGCTAACAAACTTGTTGGATTTCACGTTGCTGAAATGAAATTTATGGCGAATATTTCATACATATAAACGAACATACACTAACATAAAACGCGCGCAGGAGCCTCAAATAGATATGAAATCAATTGAATTGAATTCTTACAACAATAACAATAAAGTATTCGATGTTTATATACATATTTCTTACAACATACACGTGTACAAACGTGAGCATTCAACGTATTTCACTGTATTCGCCATTGTTGCATGTTCCCGTTTCATTCTTTTAGCAGATGTATCCACTTTACTTTTACAACCGTTACCGTATGATTTCCACCAGCGCACTGTGAAGTAAGTATTAAATATTTTTAAGTTAAAATATTGTGTCATTGTAGACTTATAACGGTTTATTAACTTTTAGCAATGTTGTCTCTTTAATCAAAACTAGCACATTCTGTTTAGCAAATATATTCTTATTACTGCTTTTTATACTCTTGCAGCATGTTGCAGAGAGTATAATAAATAGTTTTGTTCACTTAACGGTTGCCTAAAACCTAAACTAAACTAAACGAGTTCGATATTGGTTACTGTCACGGCCACAAATTGACGAAAACCGAAAACATATAAAGTGCCATAACTAAGTCATATATAAAGTTTTGTAAGTGTACAAAGGATCACACTAGGAAGGGGCATATTTGGATGTAACCTTTTTGGGAAAGTGGGCGTGGTCCCGCCCTTTACTAAGTTTTTTGTACACATCTCTTAAACTACTAATGCTATATCAACCAAACTCTCTGAAGTCATTTCTTTTGGACATCTTTTTATACAGCCTAAAAATAGAGGAAACCTGATTATAATCACGCCCACCTCCCATACAAAAGTTATGTTGAAAACTACTAAAAATGCTTTAATTAAGTAAGCAAAAACACCAGAAACCTTAAATTTCCTGGTAAAGATGGCACAGAATGGGTCAAAAATCATAACTCAGAAACTTCTCGACAGATTTCCATGAAACTTTGAAAATGGGCGAAATCAATTGACAACCACACCTACTTCCCATGTACCACAATTTTGAAATTCATCTGATTCGTTTACTTTAAAATATATATGTTAAGCAGCAGTGAAGATATCGGAACAAGACTTTGCAGAAATATTGTATTTCTAGTGTGGCATAAAAAACGAACATGAGCACTTCAAAGCTTGCGGCTAACATTTATTGAAAATATCGGAAAATCACTCAGTTATTCTAAAGAAATTCAAACGAGATGTGTTCCTTTCAGCAGGCTAATATTTCCTCTAGCCCCCATATACGGATTTTCAAACTTCCGGTGACCTTTTGTAGTAAAATTAAGTGAACGTAAAATATTGGATATAATGTAGCTAGGTGGCAAAAATAGTTGAAATCGGTCTAGGAATTATGCCAGCTGTCATATACTATAATACCCAATAAAATTAAATAAATAAATCGCGATAGTATGTAATGTTCGGTAACACCCGAACTTAATCCTTCCTTACTTGTTTTGAATTAATTTGATCAAATATTACTTGAAATTTACACACTGTTCCACGCTTCCGTTCGACCGATTCGATTGCCTCGACGGACAGAAACCATTTGCGAGTGGGGCGGGTAGATGCGTTTGCTGCCGATGCGATAACGACATAATCCGAAATTGATTCAAGTGCCAATTTGGAGGAATTACTCAATGTCGAGGCAATATTTCAGCTACTGTTTTCCGTCGAGCAAATGCGCCCCACCAACTACACACACGCAAACTAACTCCCCCCTCATTGCGTTTTTATTTTGTTATTGCTGTAAACTGCTGCTGCTGCTGCGGCGATTATAGCAAGGCGAACGATTTCCGAGTGTTTATTTGCACCGAATTGGCCAATGAGCGATTTAACTGCTTGCTTGCTTAAGCTTATTTATGTTGTTTGTGCTGGTGTGCGTGCCATTTTGTTGCTGTTGGTTGTTGTGCAATTATTCTGATTGCTTTTCTCATTGATGGCGATGATCCTTGTTAAACGTTTACTCAGTGTAATGGAGATTTTATATAAAATAATGCATGGCGTATCATGTATGTGTGTATGTGCTTGTATTGCCAGATAAAATTTTTTGAATTATTTTATAAAGTATTTGAAAACCGTGGTAGCATTTAAATACATATTAATTCAATGAAGCATTAATTTAAATAAGTTTGAATAGGAGTTGTAATGAATTGGACACTGCAGTGGCAAGTTCAGTTGCAAAATCAGTGGGTAATTGTTGCTATAGAGTCAGCAAAAATTGTCAATCACCTTTCGATTCGCTCTGTGCACTTTCCGCCCTAATTCATTTGTAAACGTCGTTGGCAGTTAGCTGGCTGTGTCTATTTCCATTTCCGTTGTAGTAGTAGACTAAAACACTTAATCGTCCATGTCTTGCAGCGCTGTCGACCACATTTCCCTCGTTATTTTGCTCTATTTTCTACGTCGGCTGTCAAACGCTAACAGGCCGTAATGAACTCATTTACAGTTCATAATAATACGAAATCACAAAAAGTATACACGCAGGTCCCCAAGCTAGACCTGGTGGCAATTAAGGACATTGCAACAACACAAACAAGACAGGTTACAGTTGTAGTAGAAAAGCGTTAATTAAGAGGTAAGAGAAAAGCATTGCCAGATTCCAGTTAAAATACGATAGGATAAAATTGATAAAACTTAATTCATCAGATAAATAATTAGGATGTAATAAGTCATCTGAATAAAAAGTATGGCACAGCACCGAAATAAAGTAGAAGAACTCACTTTATATAACAGATGATTCATGACAGTTAGTCAACTCGCTTTAGTACTCAGAAGTTCCAAAAAATACTACCAATCCAAATAACATGACCAAAAAATAAAAAAAGATATTGCTGAAGACATCTCTACACTCGAGTATAAGATTTAAATATTTGGGGTCGGAATAACTCTATAGTTTCTTAACTCTTATTTTCACAGAATTTTTGATTTGAGGACGGCCCAAGGTATAAAAAATATATTGGCAGTAACCAATTAAACAAAAAAAACGCTACAATCTGGCAACATCAAAAAATTATACTATGGATAAGTATTATCATTACGAAGGTAACAACATCATCTGTTTCAGGGGAGCGCCAGTGGTAAAGCAGCAAAGTTCAATTGCTTGTAATGGCAACACAAAGTAACTCAAGCGAATGACGGGTTAATTTCAAGAGCGCACTCAACAGCAACTTCCAGCACAATCACCAACACTGTTACTGCAACTAATGCCACCACTCTTCTTAGCACAGCTGTAGCGCTCACACGAATCATGAGGAATTATAAAAGGGCAGAGATGGGAGAAGATATAGAGAGAGACACACACACACAATATAGATTTTGAAGAGCTAGAAGAAACGGTCGCACACCAAGGACATACGTACAAAAAGAGATTTAGCGGCAAATGCAAGCGACATTCATTGATTATCAGTCAGAAGTCTCAATGATTCACATTATTCGAAGAGGGATCACTTGACTTCTGAGCTGAAATCTTTAATAGCCCCTACTCTATTGAGAATTTAATAATTTCAGCTTAGATTGTTAAAGTTTTTATACTCTCGCAACATGTTGCACCGAGTATAATAGTTTTGTTCACCAAACGTTTGGTTGTAGGTCCTAAAACTAAACGAGTTAGATATAGCGTTATATATTATCAATATATCAAATGATCAGGATGGCGACACGAGTTCAAATCCGGATGTCTGTCCGTCTGTGCAAGCTGTAACTGGAGTAAGAATTGAGATATAAAACTTTGATAAAACTTGGTACACGTGTTTCTTGGCACCAAAAGAAAGTTGCTTTCGTAAATGGGTGAAATCGTGGCAATGGTCCGATTTCACACAAAAGGGCGAAAACCGAAAAAAAATATAAAAAAATATAAAGTACAATATCTAAGCCATTAATAAAGTTATAAAATTTAAATTTGGCACAAAGAATCGCACTAGGAAGGGTCATATTTGGATGTACAAAGTTTTTTGTAGATATCTCGTAAACTACTGAACCTATATCAACCAAACTCTCTTTAGTCGTTTCCATTCAACAAAAATTGGGTTTGTAACATTTCCTTGGTATCTCAATAGCATAGATTGAAAGTGGGAGAAATCGATCAACAACCACGCCTACTTTCCTTATTCCACAAGACCATCTGATTCGTTAAAATACGGCATGGCAATCTATAAATTAAGCACCAGTGAAGATATCGGAGCAAAACTTTGCAAAAATATTGCGTGTTTAGGGTGATTACCCATCTTTAAATCACCGAAATCGGACTATAACATTTCAAGACCTAGATACCATGAGGAACTCACTGCTTGTCACTTATTTTTTTACGGAAAATATACTTAAGTCTTTCAGATATTATAAAGGATTGAAAGGATATACATATATTTTGCTATGTTGTCGGGTCAATTCTTCATGTAGTCCCCATAATATACG
Organism: Zeugodacus cucurbitae; assembly: GCF_028554725.1. Lineage (NCBI taxonomy): Eukaryota > Metazoa > Arthropoda > Insecta > Diptera > Tephritidae > Zeugodacus > Zeugodacus cucurbitae. The sequence continues at coordinate 45,449,922 of NC_071667.1, forward strand.
GATTTTCCAACTTACATATAGTTGGCTTTATACCGTATATATCGTTTAATATGTGAGGTATCTTAGCAAAATTAAGTGAACATATGTATATGTTGGATTTGATGGAGGTGGGTGGGGAAAATGAGTAAAATCTCCTATTTTTTGCCAATATCCACCCGAGTGTTGTACAGTGTAATGAACTACATTTCACCATTCAAATTGCGATGTTCTTTTATCATTTACTTTAAAATTGCATGACATTAGAGTACCCTAACGAGTATCTATAAAAAATTATCAATAATACTCTAAAATCAATTATCGTAAATACTCTAAAATCAATAAGGTTCTCAATAAACCTAAAAAAAAATTTCATTTGTGAAGACATACTACTAATACATATTATATTTACATTTGTACGATTCTTTATTAATGTTATTGATTTTGCTATTAGGTTAAGAATTTAACCTCTTGTCTGAAACGAGTTAATCTCTGACACAAAATAAACAAAAGAATTGTTTCTCGTAGCTCCCTCATATAATCCTCAACCAATTCCTATTTATTTGCACGCCACTGGATTTCGTTTATGTTCTTCATGATATCCGTTGTTTATCAACTACTGAGAATAGATAAAAGTCATTTATTGATTAAAATTTCGGTAGCATTTTATGCTTCAACCTTTCTAAATACGTACATATGTACATCATCGACAAATTTCATTTTCTGCTATTTGCTTCTCTCAATTACGGTGATTGTTCGAATTTTCCATTGGAAGTAATTGTCCACTTAAATGTGATTTATGATATTGTATTTCTATATGTATTTGGTTTTGTTGCTTTGTATTATGGATATTTTTCGATTAGCCCGACATAAATTACATTTAGTAGGTGCATGGCAATATTCGAAAGGATCAAAAGTTTAGTGAATTTGCTGTTAACTTATATGATTGCTTTTCGACAGGAAATAAACTGTAAATATTTATTGGCTTTCATATTAAACGTTCGGGTTATTTAAGGCTTTTCAAATAACTGAACGATAAACAATTTGTAAATTTGTACAACACAATACGAATATATAGACGAAAGCAAATAGATATTTAGATATGTGTTAATTACTTGGGTGTATTGTCGTAAATTAAGGCATTTCAATTACTTATATTGATGGTAACAATTACATTTATGACGCATTAGACATACAAACGCTTGGCAGGAAAATTTATATGTTTATATCTTTGCAGTGGACACGTGCGTCGAGTTTGACAGTTATCTTCCTAATCGAGGATAGCCCATTCAAAGCCTATGTACAAATTCCTTTTAACAATTCGTGAGGCATCACCTTAAAATAATCGATATAAATACTCGTATATCGAAATGATGACGAGGCGAATTAGAATTAGCTTCAGACAAACGGCACCAGACTTTTGCCTTTATTGTTACATAAGGTAGAAAAATATTTAGATTATACATGAGTCAATTGTCTCATTCAAATAATGATTTCTCTTATTTTACATATGTTTACGTAGGTGGTTTTAGCCAGCCATAATAAGGAATATTTTGTTTGTATTTATTGTATAATTTAAACTAGTCAACAAGTAAAGCGATAAGAATAAAGAAAGGTTTGGTGGTGTCAGAACCACTACTATCCAAAATAATGCGGTACTCTCCTGAACTTATTGCACTGATTATTGGAGTTTGTTCAAGTTCAATGTCCTTACACTGATAACGGCCAACTTTCAGGGGACACTGAAGCTGTTCAAGACGATGTGGAGCAATCTTGAATAAATTATTGTACAATTTATTCTCTTGAACCTTCTTTATAACACTACATCCTTCTATACGTGTCCACGTGTGTAGATTACGATAACTTTTATCTCCACGGATTTTTGCTTTCAGCCTAATGTTTACGAAATATTGATTCTCGTATATAGGTTTGAGAAGCGTAAGAATAATATCGAAACGATTAGAATTCGTATGCTGTGCAAGAGAGATGTCCAAGCTTTGGCGATCCGTATTTGCTTGAAACTTAGTAATCGTAACGCTATTCTAATTATAAAATAATAATTAGGAAAATACAAAATGTTTTGAATATTATTTGGCAGGAACTTCATTTATGCTCACCGCATACGCCTGTTCGAAATACTGTGGCAACCAATAGAGAGTTATGCCTATGATCAGGCGAATGAAGAGCAGTCGTGACACTTCCATTGCTAACTATTACAGAATACTAACAGCCAACTCATACCATATTTACTCAACTCTAAATAGCACGTCAACGGTTAATGCTGCGTCACATTAACATTATGTGATTTAATGGATGTAATAATTCTATATTAGGTATTTAATATCCACATACTTATACACATATAAGGGAACGTAGAGTTATAATTATAACCAATAAAATGAAATCACCTAGTAGAATCCATTATTATTTATTAATTTTACAAAACTTTATATAATTTTGCTGACAAAGTTGCACCAATTTTCACTATACTCTCATCACTGAACACTCCTTTCGCGAATTCTCCCATGACTTCTAGTGATACATTCCTCGAGTCAACCAATAGAAAAGGAGGTCGACCCTCATCAGCAACATTAATGGAATCTCCACAAGATAGATCCTAATCAGTCTACAAGTATATCCCTATACATGCTAATGCAAAACGCTATGGTCAAAATGGGTATTGGTTTGTGTTTGGGCGTTGTAAACTATACCAAACTGGGACTCCATGGACAAAATGATTTTTCACACAGAAATTATAACACTTTAAAGTTTTTTAACCATTCGATATATAACAACCATAAAATCATTTAAGTAAACCATTTTTTTCAAGAAATCAAAATCTTAGTTTTATGATTTTTGTATACAACCACATTAGGCCATATGTTGCTCACAAGCAACCTTCTGCAGTGCCCATAATAAAAGACGTGGCAACGTGTTTTTTGTAATCTCTTTTTAGCATTCTTTTATGATCTCAATGGAGAAAAAAATATTAAAACCACAGGAAAAAAGTTCGGATCGAAAGGATTAAGTAAGTGATTGAGTAAAATGACTCTGGCGTAGAACAATCAAAAACATCGGAATGTGCATTGCGAAATTCCGAATGTCCGCACTATGGACAATGTTAAACACCGCAGAACGAAAACATTTTTAGACCAATCAATAGCATATACCATTCGATTACATTTTTATTAGGTATTGAGTATATAAATACGAGTATAACATATTCAAAAAATCAAAAAAGTAAAAGTAATATGTAATTAGATATTGTAGTGCAAGTATAACAGAAATGTTTCATATATTATTTTTTATAGTGCAGAGCGTACGAAACTCATTACAACTGGTATAAAGTGGTTATCTGCATATCGAGCAATTTAACCGCTGAACTGCTCACCTGTGCCACTTCTACATAAAATCTATAATATCCAGGCTCCAAAGTGTTGACCAAGGGGTTTGCTTCGACTGTAAGATTTGTGATATGATAATCACCCGGTTTAATGGGGCATTCCAGTTGTGATAATAACGACGGTGCTATTTTAAATAACGATTGCGTTAAATATTTTTGATAATTGTTGGCCAGAAATTTGCAAACATCGATGCGGCGCAATTGAAAGATATTTCGATAGTTAGTGCTCAATTCGATTTTCTGTTTCAACCTCAAACACATTAGTAGATCGTGTGTTTTCAATGGATTCAAGAGCGTAATGTGTATATCGAACTTTGTGCCGTTATCGTGAATTATAGTTTTTATAGCGATTTTTTCACGATTCACATGACTTTTGATATCCATGATTTCAAAGCGTTGCTGGCAAGTAATAAAAAATATGATTTTAATGTTTTCCATAATATTTTATATATTTACAATATTTTAGTTTCCTTACTCCTTCCACTTGTTGCTGAGTTAAGTAGCAACACAACAAGATGGAAACCGTACAGCAGAGCGTCAGCGATGTCATCATATCGTCAAGCGCAGTTACACTAACTGCAATCTATTCAAATTTGGTAGAATATTTCTGATTTCCAGTTTGGCCAAACATTTTAGTGCTTAATGAGGCTTTCAAATTATTTTCATTAATTTAACGGCTTCTATATTTCTGTTAGATTTTCAGCTTAATGATTAAAACGGTTTGTCATGCTCTAATCACATGCTTAATAATAATTATATCTATATAGGAGATAGATAAAAAGTTATACATATATATCAGCTTTATTCAATATACAGTGGAACTTCTCTAACTCGAATCACCATAAGTCACAAAAAAACTTCGAGTTAGAGACACTTCGAGTTATAGAAATATTCATTAAAACATATTTTTTTTTCAAAATACTGAAAAATGATAGATTTCTACACAGTTTTATAAATTTACTTCGCAAAAAGTTTTATGTACATACATTAGAAAATGTGTTCTGAAATTTTTATTGTTGCAGTTTGCTATTGTTTTGCTCTTGACATCAGGATCCCATGCCTTTGTTACATGATTTATGCAATCCATAAGTGTAATATCATATTTTTTTCACTTATCATAATTTTTGTTCACTTGCATACGATATAAAGGTGCTCTTTTAAAATCCTGCCTCAATAGAAAATTTTTTTATTTTGTATTATGCCCTGGTCGAAAAGTTCGATTTATGGAAGAAAATTTGTATGAAATTTGACTTTTATTGCCAATTCAAGAGTTCGAGTTAGGAAAGATTGAGTTATGGAAGGAAATTTGTATATAATTTGATTTATAAACGGTATTGCCAATTCAAAAGTTCGAATTATGGATATCTTCGAGTTATCGAATATATAGCTAAAAAGTTTAATAGTTTGGACCCCAAAAAAAACATGTGCCATATCTTCTCGAAGATCCCAGATGATAGTGAAAATACTGATGATTACACATCCCGTAATTGTCGCAGAGGTTTTATTTCATTTAAATTTAAATAATGGACATTTTAGGTTAACAAAGTAGAGACCACCGGATGTTTGAAACCCCGGAGCTAGCGGAAGTAATGACCCCATTTTACTCAATTTTTGAGGTACATTATTAGAGGAAACATATTTTCTGTGAATTTCTATAAAAATATCTTTGATGTTTACCGATATAATTGGTGAAATATTATCCTTATGGATTGATGTTCCCATGTTAGATATGTGGTGCCATGGAAAGTAATAGTCCGATGTAGACAATTTTTAGATCAAATTTATATTTTGTGAAGCGAATGAAAGCGAGCTGGAATTAGGGATGGAAACGATGTATCGATTTTTTGAAACATCGATGTTTTCGCCAAAAAGCATCGATGTTAGCCACCGATGTCTCGAATCGAAAAACATCGATGCATCGATGTCACTTTCAACGATGTTTTATGTCGATGTTTTATATAAAAATTTGACTTCACACCTTCACAATTTTTCGGGTATTAACTCGAAACCCTCTATTTGGATACGCTTTATTATATTGGAATTCGATTTTTGTAAAATACGAAAAATTCGCTAAGGGAATGTGCGCTTAGACAATACTGCGGCTACTTTTATGATTTATTTATACAATTTAATTCTGGCGTAGGCTACTGCGTTTGATCAGAGATTCAAATTACTGCATTTTAAAGATGCTATGGCTAAAATAAATACTTTTTTTTGCTTCATAAAAAATTCAAAGAATCCCGCTGATACAACGGAATCTTCGAATGAGTGTGAAACAGAATACTCGTTTGATATTTGGAACCAGAATAAACATTTGGTCCACCAAAAGGTGAAATGTAAGCTGTCAAATTTATCTACAATTACAGGTACGGAAGGTTGAAGAGAAAGTGTATCTCGGCTGTTACCCCTACCAATCTTAAATAAATAGACTTATTAATATTTACACATTGTGGCCACTTCAGTGCCGAGTAAACGACCGTTTTCTAAACCCAGGGCAACTATCACGCAGAAGTAAAATCGAAAAGAAATGACAGTGAAAAACTTTTCATGTCGTTGTTTTGAACTTCTGACATATAATGCTAAGTGAAATAAAACGTATCATCTTAAGACGTACTACATTTCATTTATTTATGCTTCTGCTTCGGTATCCCTTAGCTTTTCACACTAAATTTAAAATAAGTTAAAAAAGTTCAAAAAGACATCGATGTATGTTTTAATGGCCGATGTTTTTGGAATTATGTACCAACTCTACTTCAAATTGCTCAAGGTTCTGAGATATGGGTTTTTGAAACTTTTATAATAATTTTGAAACATTTTATAATAATCTGAGTGCTGCCCTTCTATAAGGATTTAAATAGTTTTTCACTAAACCCCTAACATCCGATATCTCCAATTTTCAGACAGGTATTTTTGATACTTATACTCTGTGCAACATGTTTCGTCGATACTTTTTCTTGCAAAAATGAAAAAATTGCATATATAGAGGAAGTATTATTTCATTAGCGATGAACGGTTTTAATTGATTGTAATTATATACAAATTGCTCATCTCATAAAAATATTATAACAATGGTATCCTTGGTTGTGTGGAATAAAAAGCACGAAAAACAAATAAGTGAAGTGGTGGCCTTATTCTTACGTAATCAGCATCATTAAATCTGCAATTGTATTTACTTCCTTAAATGCCAGTCAATGTAATCATTCCACGAGTTCAATCAATTAACTAATTTGAAGACAATCACTTAGAAAAAAATAACAGTCATTCCCTAATCACTCAAATACCCATCACGATTTCAAAGTTTTTAATGTTTTTGTTTTTGTATGCACTCAACTTTCGAATTCCGAACATTTATTTGTGCCGTTCGGCGTAACTATGTATGTAACGAAACGCTGGAGCACCTGAGCGAGCGGATGCAATTTACAAATCGTTTGCAACACTATCTCGAAGGAATTCTCTTCATCCATCCTGCCAGCCAACCATCAAAGTTGGCACCATCCACCAACCAACTGCACCCTGCTGAACTACGCTATGTTCGGATATAAAGTTCCGCTATTCCGCTGCAAGTACTCTCGTCAAACTTTGAAAATTCCCAGTATTTATGTACGTATGCAGTATTTCAGTTATTTATCTAGGTAAGCTATCTGCACTTCGGTCATTGAAGTACACTTTCCGCCATCAGTTCGAGAGTGGTAGGTTATTTCGCAATATATGAATTTTTTTTAATTTGTTAGAGACTCCTTGGGGTATAGGGATACTTAAAATTTTACTGTTCATAATAAGAATAAGATTGAATAAGATTTACAGAGGAAAAAGCCTAAGCGTCGAACATTACTCATACACCTTTTGTTTTTTATACTTTAACTCAAATCTTTAATTTCACGTACGGATCACAGCTTTGTTCTAACTAAATGCAATTATTGTTATGATGACGGAGTACCTTTCTATCCAAAATTCAGTGGGATCGGACTATCGGGGGAAGAAGCAATATCAATAGGTGGTCGATTCTTGTTTTTGGAATGAGAATCTGGTATTGATATCAAAGAACGCTAGGATAATCTATTTTGTAACTATTTTCCTTTGATGACGCCAAAATGTATATATGGAACGAGGATAAGGTAATAAAAGCCCGCAATCTCGTAGTATAGATCGCAGGTTGAAGGTGAGCAAATTACCTGAGAATATTGGGCATAAGAAAGCTGTTGGCATTTTACTTCTTTTACGTAGTGTTTGAAGGGTAATCCAAGGGAATTACTGATTTGATTTGAATTGTTTCAGCATCCACATTTATATCCGTATGTTAAACAGTAAAATTGAATTTGGAAAAAAAACATTTCTTTTAAATGTATGAACATTGTTTGCACATTACATCTATATTTATTTAAAACATTTTCTATTGCAGACTCGTGTGTGGGAGCAGATGTGTCTATTCCAAATTAGCCATATTCCAACGTGAATTTTGAACGAGAAGTTTTCGGCAAATATATCCCTGAACCCTGTCCCGCATATTCTGCAATTTCTCTCGGTTCGCTCGTTTCGTCGGGCCAGTTATAGCGTTTGGGTTATAACTAATGCTCATAATCGTGCAATCACGTGGGTGATGCTACCTGCCACTCCCCATTGACACACACAATTCCAGCCTGGCATCCATCCGGCGGCAATCAATTTCATAATCAGCACTGTAGCACCACGAGCTAGCTGGTCGGTTATTTAGTTGCTGGGTGGGTGGTATTGCAGGCAACTTTATTATCGCCACCGAGTGTGGCACGTCCGTAAGTTGCCACTTGAATGCGGTACTTTCTGCTGTGGAGGAGAGTAAGTGCATGGCTCGCTCACTGTTGTTCGCAGTGTTGGTGTTGTTGGCATTGTTTTTGCTAATGCTGTATTCGTCTTTGCCCGCAGGTGAAAGAGTTACATAAAATCCTTTGCGAAACAGTTGTCATGCATATTGGAGCAGGACCTGGCCTATTACCAACCACCATGCGTCTGGTCGCCATAGTAAGACAGCTGTTGGGTATGTACATACATATATATTTTGGCGAAATGCTGCTGTCGTAGTAGTAGTTCACGGCCGTCGTTTCCAGCTGTTTCATTTGCGAAATTAAATGGGAATGGCACGGTCCTCACCGTCATCTCGCTTTGTCTTCACTATGGCAACATTGAATTCGCTTGCATGTGTGACAGTGTGTGAGACAGCGCTTTATGCTCCTGTATGACTGCTGCACGCCATGCGTCTATAAAGCATAATTACGATTGTGACCTCACCTGTCATACCGCGACGGCCCTTTGTGCAGCCCGCAAGCGCCCACCAGCGCCACAGAATAAAGTTCGCAGGCCAAGGGATTCCAGAATTTCACACAGGTACGTGTGCCTGCCAAACGCCTGCTTACTAGTGACGCCATTAAACTACGTTTTGTGGCTTTAGATGCAATTATCTTTTGTATTGCGGATTTGTTGCCTCTCTGCCACTCTGTCACTGCTACTAGCCAAACCATATGTACAAGTGATTGTGTGTGTGTACGATGTCTTTCGTTAGTAATGGCTAGATTGAATGTCAGTGTTGCTGGTGCGCAAATGCAATTGTTGCCACAATCTCAGTGGCATGTGGTTATTGTCTTTGTTGTTGGTAATGCTGCTATTTCTGGTAAATGATTTGCCTAACAGTTACTGTCGCAATTTGCAACTCACAATTTCATTACTCTTTATTAATTGACAATTGAATTGGATGTCATGCAAATTTGAAATCGTTGCCATCACGCATACTGCATACGGACACACACACTCACTCAGAGTTGGGACAATAAGTAAACTTTGGCTAAAACAATGAAATTCGTCATACTAATAGGTTATTACAAATGGAAATATAATTTACCAAAACTGCATAAATAGTATAAAGTGTTGATAATCTGTATGTTGATTTATTTGCTTTATTGATTGAGATGAACGAAATAATTGTGTGTGTATTAAAATTCAATTAAATTGAATGTAATATAAGGATCTCGTAATATACATATGTACGGATATATATTACAAAATAACTAAGTAAAATTTTATGAAAGAATTTTTTCAAAGGAATTAAACCGAAATTCGCTTCACATTCTTACCAGCTTTCCAAAGTTTTTGAAATGTTTAGAATTGAATTATTAAAATAAACTGTTTTACTTCAATGAATACTAAACTAAATTGATTTAATAAAAATTTGAAGAGTGTGTCCGGAGGGGAGAAGCCACCACCACACACCGTTTGTGCCGACATACGATTCGACTATGATGTAAATGACTTCTCATCACCAGTAACCTTTCATTTTAGAAATGGATCGATTTTGTTGCGGTTTGCAGATTTAAATTTGTTCCATGAGATTTTTTGCGTTACCTCTAGTGGCACCCATACATCGAGCTTCTTTTTGTACCCAGATTTATTTAAATGGTTACAAACTGCCTGTACAATCGAAATAGTAGTGCTCATATTATTGAATTCCATCGTTTATCGGTGTTTTAGACATTGCCCTTCCATTACGTGGTGAATCTTTGACATCAAAATAACAGAAATGGAATCGATGAAACCAAAATTGGACTTAATTGGCATATATGCTAGACAGACGGCAGAGTTAACCCCGACTAACTGCGCTTTTAATCAGTTCCAAATTTGTAGGTGACAGACGGCAGCAAAGCGAATTTTAAACTCCCATTATCAGCTGATTGGAAATAATATTTACATTTTGGTAAAATAAAATTGTTAGCCGCACAATTAGTACAAAATCAACAATTACTAAAAAAATATAGATAAATACGTTATTATTAGAACTTCCATTTTAGAGAAGATTAGCTATTTCATTGCATGCATATGTTTTTGTATTTTCATTCACAATGGGTTAAAAGCGGCAATGTTTAACAATGTTCCCAACGAAATTCCACGAACTCCCACTAACTCTCTAAAATTTTGAGAATTAAATGGTAGTTAGCAAACGAAGTTAACTGAGATAACTCTCGAATTAACCCCGATTAATGCAGTTAATCCGAATTAACGCCGCCGTCTGTCAGGGGTATTATACAGTATCAGAACCATAGAGACTATTACATGTTTAACGGTTTTTAGTACAAAATAGTATCCTTCTAACAAAATACACTGCTGGTTAATGGTTAGACGCACCCATTTTTCCTTCAAGAGTCTGTTCTATTTTCTACCTGGTAGAAAAAAGCACGATTGGATCATAAAATTGTTAGAATTGCTCCTAATTCTACAAAGCGATCTTAGATGCCGATCTTAATTTCCGAAGTAAGCACGAAACGATGAGTTGATTTTACTTTTAGTGATCAGAAAATGAATGGTGAACGCTTCAAAACAACATTGGAGTCAGTTTATCTATTATTAAATAATCTCATATTCCTATCCCATGGCTTTTTGAATAAGATAGTGTTCCGAATTATAACGCTCGATTAGTTTAGTCATTTATTTCGGGTCAAAATGAGAATATTATGACTTGGCCACCACATTCTCCGAATCTTAACGTAATTGAAAACGTTGGGGGCTAGCTTATATGGAAAATTTATGAAGTAGGAAAGCAGTACGAAGATAAAGAACCATTAAGGGGTTATATACAGTTAGACGGCCGAAAAAAAGTGAATTTTCCAGAATTTTTTCTGAGAAAACTTTTTAATTTATTGATCCAAAAATTCATACACATATTATGGTATCTTTTAACTGTATTTTAAGACTTAGTACTAGTAAAAATATTTATTTGAAAAAGAGCTACAGCTGATCTCCAGGAGCTCCTCTCAAAAAAGGCGTTTTGCGGTGACCACTATATCTCGGAACTGGATCATATGAAATTAAAAAACCAAACAGATTTCGTTAAAATAATGTTAAATCTAGTAATTAATCGAAGGAATAAGCAAAATAATTTTTTTTGACAAAATGGCGGTTTCTCAAAAAAAAAATCGATTCTTCATCGAAATTTCGGCCTTAAATTGTTTATAAAAAAAAAATATTTATCGGAGAGAAAAAATCTTCGATTAATTACTAAAAAATATATTTAAGAAGGTCGTGTTAAAATTTGAGACTAATCGGTCTAGCTGTTTTCGAGTAATGTTGGTCATCGACTTTGAAAACACCATTTTGAGAAAAACGCGCTGCCGCTCGGACCTTGTACTTCCAAGCACTCTGAAACGCCTTTTCAAATTTGCTTGTAACTTTGAAAATATTCACCGGAACGATATGAAATTTTCTGTGTGTATTCTTAAATATATGTTCATTAAGAAAATGAAATAAAAAAAATCGATTTTTTGAAAATTCTAACTGTATATAATCCCTTAATTGCACACCAGCTTAGAGCTATATTTCGCCAAATTACATAGATGCCTCTATCATTCAATGACGAACCGGATATATGAAGCTGTTACAAACAAAGGAAGCTGTATACATTACTGAAAATATTTTTCATTTAATCTTAATAAATTTAGTATTTACACTCACTGAAAATAAAAGTTAAATACAAACTATTTTTCTTAAAAAAATTACGTATGCAATTGTAAGTACGAGTGCCTCTAACCTATTGCCGAGGAGTGTATATAATTTTAAATAGATTAATGGACAACTTGCTACTGTGTTGAGAATGGTGGTGTTTATGAGTGAGATGTGACCGATGTCACATCCAACCTATTTACGAAAAATATAAATAACATCTAAGTTATTGTATAGTATAGTACCTACACAAGTTTTTAAAACTCGAACCCCTCTCAGAAATAACGGCAGAAATAAATTTGACGAGTATGATACAGTAGACTGTAAGTATTGTATTGTTTGCGATTTATATGTAATCCCTGCGCTCTCACATCCCCAATATTATGATAGTAGTCCTTACAGTTGATATCATATTCTAGAATATCATATGTATATGTAATACTGAGTACAGAGGTCAGAGTACCAGTAATGAACAATTTCGATTAAGGGCTTTAGTTAGCTAGAACATATTATATATCCCTATAAAGAATTTGTAGTTCAGGGGAAAGTAGAGATATTGGAATAAAATTTAGAAATACGTTGACACCTTCCCCCAGAGCCCATAGAATTCACAAAATATTTTTACTCCCTAGTTTGACGTAACTACGAGCATATCGGTTAGAGTAATCCATAATCAAATTTTATGTACCGGTTCATACATTTCCGCAGTACTATTGCGATGAATACAGTGGTTCCTGATAATATGGTTGAATTTATTATATGTGAAACGTCGGATAAAAAGCAAGATATATTTTAGCCTTAGCAGGATTATATAATTAATTTTACTTGTTTAAATTCATTTTAAACAATTATTTTCTATATCTGGAATTGGATTCGATTTCTTATTTACCGGTGTATTCATTATCCGTTCGGTGGACAACTGCAGTTAATTAAGCAAATATGCCCGGAAACAGTGCGTGTAATTTGTCCACATGCACATCAAAAGTTGTTTGTGTAAGTGACTTCACATGCAAAGGCAATTAGGCGAATGACAGAAACAGAAGCAGCAAAAAGCGAGCGAAAAGAACACAACAAGCACAGCAAAGCATTTCCCAATGGAAAGTCTTTCGTGCCAACAATAATTAGCGCCAGCGTCCTTGTCAGAAGAGATCGAATTTCAATTTGAAGTATTCACTTAGAGACTACAAACATACATACATCCGTATACATATGTCGGCATGTGCCATGCTTGAACACAGGAACAAGACTAAGTACGCACATACGAGTGCACTGTTGAGGAGCGAAATGAGTTGCATGTTGTCGAAAACGATAGCATTGCACTACTGTTAAATGAAATCACATGAGACGCCCCCGCAGGGCAAAACAAGAAATTTTCGAAATGATGAAACACTGCACTGAGTGGCATGGTAAGGTAAAAGTAACATGCTCCGGTTGAAGAGTCGCAGTGAGGCACTAGCAGCAGCGCACTGGTTGGAGACACTCGTCATCGCAGAAGGCACAAGTCATTACTCAAAATGCACACATTTCTGTTGCCGCTTAAACTGCACCGCTACTGCTGCGACGGCGTCTGATTCATCGATGGACACGTATTCTGCCAGAGATCAAAGCGAACGGAATGAGGTTGTACTCAGCAAACAGAAAACAAAGAAAGAGCAGAGCCAACGCAGCCAGCACTTGCAGCCTTTGGGGCATGCAACCGACAGTTTATTTCGCCTGTTGCATGCACATCTGTCTTTATTTCTACCCATACAGTCGCAGTGCAACAGTAACTCCGCGTGCAACAGCAATGGCATTTTTATTGCTACACATATGCTGCGTCGCGTTCATGATGCACTCGCCACTGCAGCGGGCATTGCGGCCTCTGACTGCGTTGAGCTGCGAATAGAATTATGAGCGCCAGTAACGTTTGTCGTTTGTGGACGAAAATATTGCCAATGTGCCTCGGGCCAAACAGCGCTGCAGCCAAATCATTTTGTTCGATGCACTTTATGCGTGGCACAAACATTCATCCCAGCTCTCATTCGTTCGTGTGTGTGCGTGAGCCTTTGTCACCCCTTGTCGCCGTGGTGCGTTTGTGGCTTTGATGACATCGTTTAGCATTTATAATGCGACGCCGCGGCATCGGACAGTGCCGCACCGTGCCTGTATGCATTTGACGCATATTGACATGCAACTTTCAAAAGAACTAATTGCATTTAAAGTGTAGCATTTACGCCCGCCGGGCTGTGTATTTGTGTGGGTGGCGCGTTGATGGTGCCGCTGGTGCCACTGGTGCTGATGGTAGCAACTGTGCCCCATGCTTGCTTGTTTAACACATTTCGTGAATTATGCTAGTGAAATGTAAATGGTGTGTGAAATTGGATTGGCACTGCTTCCGCATATGCTCAGTGCCTTTGAAGTGGGATGTGTGCGTAGAATTTTTAGTATTGTCATGTCTCATTGATTTTGAAAAGTGAGTTGATATGTTTTGAAGTATATTTGAATATTAAGTTTGGTTAATAAACATATATACATTCTGTGGTCCACCATTATTACAATTACAATCGCCATTTAGCAAGGTAATTACCGGATGGTGATGATGACTACTCACCAAATGTTTCGGCTCGTGTACAGTATCTAAGATTTTCAATTCATAAAATTCGTATATATAGTATAACCACAAGTAAACTATGAGATTTCGCTGCTCCGACAATCCGCATTTGTAAAACAAGCATATGAATCATTCTTCATTGGTTTGACATAATTAGCAAAAAAGCACCAAATGAAAGCAAAAATCGACATTGGGATTGCTCCCAAGAAAGTGTTAACTGCTTCCGTGAACTATTGGTATCAGTTCTCTCATGAACTATGTATATCATATCGCGGGACTATATTAGATCTCCCATGAAATTGCCTAAATTTATGAAAGTATACCTTTCTGTGATTATATACATAGCTTTTAATCACCATCATCTTTAGCGATTTAAAACTTACGAATTAATATTAGAAATAGGAGTGAAGTATCTGGAAAATGTTATCAACAATTTATGGGCACTTAGTGTAACAGGCACATTAGTGCTAAGTAAGGTATGAGTTTGTGGAGCGAACACTTCTCCAACCTGCTGAATGGCAGTGAAAGTACAACACCAGGAGATGGCGGACCTGATTCCCGAATCAACGACGATGGAACGGATGTTCCATTGCCCGACCGTGAAGAAATTAGAATAGCAATTACCCGCTTGAAGAACAATAAGGTGGCGGCGACCGATGGATTGCCGGCCGAGCTATTCAAATACGGCGGCGAAGAGCTGATAGGGTGCCAAATCTTGGAAAAGACCCGTGAAAATAGGATCGACACACACTATCTCTTTGTCGATTTTAAAGCTGCCTTCGACAGCACGAAAAGGAGTTGCCTCTACGCCGCTATGTCTGAATTTGGTGTCCCTGCAAAATTAATACGGCTGTGTAAATTGACGTTGAGCAACACCAAAAGCTCCGTCATGATTGGGAAGGACCTCTCCGAGCCGTTCGATACCAAACGAGGTTTCAGACAAGGTGACTCGCTGGAGAAAATAATACGAACTGCAGAGCTAAATAGAGAAGGTACAATTTTCTATAAGAGTGTACAGCTACAGCCGTTCGTCAATGATGTCGATATCATTGGAAACAACACCCGCGCCGTTAGTCTGATTTTTTCCAGTCTGGATAGGGAAGCGATCTCCTGTCGTCAAACAAACAGTCAGCGCTTTCGCGTCTTGGCTCCCACATCACTGATGACAGTCATAACTTTGTAGTTGTAGATAATTTCGTATACCTAGGCACCAGCAGGTGCTACTATGGACTGAGTAGGAAATTGAAAAATAAAGTCTTCTCTCGACGAACAAAAACTAAACTCTACAAGTCCCTCATCATTCCCGTCCTACTTTATGGTGCAGAAGCGTGGACGATGTCAACTTCCGATGAGACGGCACGGACGGAGAAAGGTTTTGCTGATGATTTATGATTCCTTTAACATTGGCAATGGCGAATACCGCAGAAGATAGAATGATGAGCGGTATGTGTTATTCGACGACATAGACATAGTCCAGCGAATAAAAACACAGCGGCTACGCTGGCTAGGTCATGTTGATGAAAGTGCTCCAGCTCTGAATGGAAGGACCAGGTGGAGAAGGACCTTTCTTCACTTGGTATTACCAATTGGCGCCAGGCGCCAAACTGCCAAAAGAAGAGATACGTGATGCGCTGTTGTGGACTCGGCTATAACCGCGTAAGTGGTGTCTACGCCAGTCAAAAAGAAGAAAAGTTTCGTTCACTACCAAACAAGCTTTTAGACAGTGCGACACGTGACCCGTTGGTCTTCAAAATTTGCGTTCCTTTATATGGCTTCTGTAGTAGATGTCACAAGGACCCACCTTCTTCCGTCCTTGTCCCGTCTAGCGCACTTCTTGGATGGCGGTGATGACGACCTTTAGTCGTGTGAGGACATCAACCAGCTGGGCAGAGGCACCTTCTCAATTAAGGGGCCGGACATTCCAGGTGCATGCCCTCAATTCGTGATCCTTAACGACCAAACCCTTCGCACAACCACTGATGCGGGCTTCATATTCTCATTTTAGCTCAACTCAACGGCTGTTGGTTGACTACCCAGAAGATACTTGGTTGAAGACCGGAAGTCGTGATATTTTTTAAAATTAAAATTCACCTTATTTTTGAATATAAAGCATACTATAGCGAAAATAGTATGTATTCTAAATGCATATATAGATTCTGAGTACAATGTCTGAAAGACACGTGTTTAAATTGTAAACTTACTCAAATTTAAATTACATACGTGAGCTTATATAAATCTATATAGTACATATATATTTATCCTAATATATCCGTAACCCTCGACAATTATCGCACTGTAAGTACAACAAAGAGGTAACAGCATTGCTAAGCAGCGGCTGTCTGCTTTGAACTACATTAAATGCGTCTGCAAATGCTGCAATTATCACCTGCAAATCGGTAAGTAAACAAATTAGATGCAAAAACAACAAATAGAGAATGCTATGCATACGAACACCATTATTAAGTGGAAGTCACATTAGCAGTGACTGCGAATGCAAAAACAACAACGATCAAAATAAGTACTCAACTACAAGTACTTATGTAAGTAGTTAACTTTGCCATCGCACATCAATGCTGAGAGTAAATAATTCTGTGGAAGTTGCTTTAGCTGTCAGGAATTGCCAAGCCTGTTGGAACGTACGAGTGCATACACGCATACGTACATATGATTATACATATATTTGGTGCCACAGCGATTGCAAGCAAATTGTTGCCCACAGTGTAGGAGTAAAGCTACATCCAACAAGTATTTAAGGCACCAACAACTAACAACTAACTGTGAGTGAGCATCGGGGCATGCAAAAAAACCGGAGGGTAAAGCGAAATGAAGCGGGGGGCAGAGGATAGCGGGTGCTGTAAGCTTCGGTGTGTAAGCCAGCGAAATTGTTTCGAAGAAGAGCAGTGCACCATAGTTGTTGCGCTTGAGTGTGGGTGGGCTTTTAGCAGATGATATGCATCGGTTGAGGGCTTGTAGGGCAAGTACATGTTGTGTTTGTAGAGTTCTTACTCAGAACGAGATGTGTAGTAATATATTTTTTAGCACTATTTTTCCGATTCAGTCATTTGCTGTGCAACTTTGTTACAATGATTGTATTTAATATGCGCATAATACATACATATGTATGTATGTATATAGTAGCTCGAATTGTGAGTTCGCTTCTATGTTATCCGTACTGCTCCGTTTAGCTAGTATGTACTTAACCCGAGAATCCTTCTAGTAATGATCACAAACAATATTTGCATCATCATCTTCACCTGCTGCTAACTATTCGTGCAGTGATTTGTGCCGTAACACTTCCAGCACTTCGGATATGATTATACAAAGTTACCTTGTAAGCGTTCCTTTTACTGTGAGCCGAAAGCATTTTTTTGTCATTTTGTATGTAATCCAAAATTCGTTTGGATTTTATATGTTATTCATTCATTGAACAAGACTCACTGAACTTGGAAGGTTTTGTTGGATATAATAGTTCTTCATTGACATAAGAAATTGCTTGCCTTCATAAAAATTAACTCTTATAAAATGTAATTGAGTTAATATCACCTGTAATTTGTATAATATATATATATATATTTGGCGTAGGAACCGCTTTAAGCGATTATAGCCGAATCCACCAGAGCGCGCCACTCATTCCTCCTTTTTGCTTTTTGCCGCCAACTGGAAACACCAAGTGAAGCCAGGTCACTTTGCACTTGGTCTTTCCACCGGAGTGGAGGTCGTCCTCTTCCGCGGCTTCCTCCAGCGGGTACTGCATCGAATACTTTCAGAGCTGGAGTGTTTTCTTCCATCCGTACAACATGACCTAGCCAGCGTAGCCGCTGTCTTTTTATTCGCTGAACTATGTCAATGTCGTCGTATAAATCGTACAGCTCATCGTTCCATCGTCTGCGGTATTCGCCGTTGCCAATGTTCTGAGGACCATAAATCTTGCGCAAAACCTTTCTCTCGAAAACCCCAAGAGTCGTCTCATCGGATGTTGTCATCGTCCATGCTTCAGCGCCATACATCAGGACGGGAATAATGAGCGACTTATAGAGTTTGATTTTGGTTCGTCGAGAGAGGACTTTACTTTTCAATTGCCTACTCAGTCCAATGCACCACCTGTTGGCAAGAGTGATTCTGCGTTGGATTTCAAGGCTGACATTGTTGGTGTTGTTAATGCTGGTTCCCAGATAAACGAAATTATCTACAACTTCAAAGTTATGACTGTCAACAGTGACGTGGGAGCCAAGACGCGAGTGCGCTGACTGTTTGTTTGATGACAGGAGATATTTCGTCTTGTCCTCATTCACCACCAGACCCATACGCTTCGCTTCTTTATCTAGTCTGGAAAACGCAGAACAAACGGCGTAATACTCATTTAAATAACAACTTTTGCAGTTTCTCTGTTTTGAATTTGTTGATAAACCACCAATGGGGAATACTTCGCCAATAGAAGGTGCTCTCATAATTTAAGAGTTCCTCAGAAAAGTGTACGCCCAGGGATATTTTCAGAGGCCATACTTTGTCACGAATACAACTGGGAATGCCTGTCAATGGGTAGGTTAACTCCCTGTCGCTAAAAACCTTACACGTTTTTCGATGGTTGGCAACGCCAAAACCAAAAGGGGAAAATGAAAAAATGGAAACGAAAACAACAATCAGCTGGTCGAACAAAACAAACGGCCGGACAAATTGAGTGCACGTTATATTTTAATAGTTGTTTTAGGAGAAAAAAGAAAAATAAATAAACTATATATACATATACATATGTACAAATTTTGCGGCGAACAATATGGGCAGGTAAATGTTAAATTAATACTTATAGCTTTAAATACAAATTTTACTTACATACATATCTATTTCTATAGAATTAATGTCCACTTAGAAGTACCATTTTCCCTAAAACTTGTTGTTGACGAAAGCTAGGGATATCTATCAGAAATTTTAGGACTGCACAAAAAAGCAACAGTATAATTGTATGTACTCATCCATACCTTAAACTACATGTACTTCAATATAAAAATCTTTAATTTCCTAAATTATTTAAAAAATCTAACTAGAATCATCAATCCGGAGTTGTATGTACATATGTATGTAATTATTGCTTACAAACACAGCATACATACATATACAATAAATGAATCAAAGGTTGCCACACCACTTGCCATCGAGCGTGCAACAAACGATGTATGGGAAAGTTCAGCAACATGTTGCTGAGGTAACAAAAATTTAAATGATACCCATTAAAATGATTTGTATTTACTTATATAGTCAACGCGCACGCACACACAACCATACAACGGCAAGCCAACCACTTTCGAAGTGAGTAAAGCCAATTAGTGAATATGTACTGTATATGTACAAGATTTTCATTTTAAATTAAATTCCATACCTCGCATGTTGTTGTCATCATTTGCCGTTGCTCCGCTGGCTACATACAACAACATATTGTTGCCGTTGAATTTATTTCAATGCACAAAATAAACAAATTGGAATTTAATTCAACAGTCGATGTTTGTATGAGCAGCGTCAGAGTTTGCGCCCAGAGAGGCACAGTTTAGTGTGAGAGCGAGAGAGATTGTGGATGTGAGCGCGAATGTGTGAATGAATGCAGTTCGGTTGTTTGGCCTCATCAAAGGCTTAGTTAAGTGTTAATATCTCAAATAGATTTATATCGCAGTTGAAATACAGTGAGAAGATACAAATACAACAACAGCAGTAACAACTCTATAAACGTGGCTATAATTTGAGCGATGAAACGGCGATATATAATATAAAAGGGTGAGTAATTGAATGAAGCTAATTTACATGCAAACGCACATGTCTTCTTATCCAAACATACACACATGCAATACATATGAATGTACTTATTAGCCTAAATAAATATTTTACAAAATGTTTCCCAATAATTTTGGAGTGTGCATAAATATTATGAATTAATTCATCTTTCTAGTACGAATGATTTTTTTTTTATTTTGACATTTAATTTGTATATACTCCTCTACATACATTAAAAATTTTATGCCCAAGAACTGTATTTATATTCAAAATATATAATCCATTCCCTTGAGCAGTGGTGGATCCAGAAACATTTTGTGGGGGGGTTTACGAAAAGTTTTATTACCCAACGTATTTTTAATAAAGCAGTTCCCTTGCGAAAATTCAGTTATTATAGTACACGTTTTGTTTTTTTTTTTTGTGTGTGTATTTTTCCCAAAGTACGAATGTGACGCTAAAAAAGCTCGAGAAATATTTTCTTTTTATGAATATGGGTGATCAACTGTTCAGAACAAAACTTTCTTGCGGAGGTGAAAATGTGGAAACAGCGAACTTCAGGCAAGCATTTTCGGAATTTAGAAGCAGTGAACAAAACGGCTTTTGGGCATGTTTTCAAGATTTTACGTATATTGGCGTTATTGCCTGTTTCAATAGCATCACCGGAAATAAGATTTTCAAGTTTAAAGAGAATTAAAACCTATTTACGAAATACGACAGGTCAAGATAGTCTTAATGGTCTAGCATCAATGAATATTCATAGAGATATTGATCTGTCAGTTGATGAAATACTAGAAGAATTCTTTCAAAAACTAAAGAAAATATAACATGGAATGTGAGATCCACTGTAATCCTCAATTAATCACTGAGCTTCAGCGATACTGCTTGTACAAATGTAGAGAAAGTTCGAATTATATGTATGACAACAAAAATCTTGTAACTTATTATAATTGCTTATAATTTGATGTGATTTTTTTGATCAATAACCTCATTCCATACCCATATCAACAAACATATATTTTTCTCTGAGTTTAGGGGGTGTTTTAACACCAAAACCAACATCAAGAAGCACACTTAAGATAAAAGTTGAACCCCAGCAATGCCTCTAGAATCGGTGTAAGTACATACTTGTTCATGTATTATATAATTGAAGTAAAGAACGCATGTGAAACTCATATTCACCAAATGAACCGTATTATTACATATTGGCCTATAGAAATAATTGCTTTTGGAAACTGGCAAAGTTGGACAAAAATTTATCTCATCATTTTTACCTATTTAGATGAACTCACTTTATTAAGAAAAATTTAATAATTTAATTTTATCTGTGTCAAATACAAACATATCAAATATTTCCAATTCTGAATAAAACTTATTTTGGATTGAAAATTACTTAATTTTCCTTAATTGCAATGTAAAATACTCCATGTTTGTAAGTATATTGCTTACAACAGCAGACCTGGCACCGCCAACAATATTGTGCCTCAGTCACAGAGTGCCACAAGTAATGCGACAATCACACAGTCACAGTTATTCTCGACGTCAGTTATTATTGCTTATGTGCTGAACACATAGAAGACGACAAGCGACGAGCGACATCTGTCAAATATTAAAATACACGCGTTCTTATGGGCACAGATTTTTTGGCAACAGCACGACTTCACCACAAAAGGGTTGAAGTCTTCGCTGTCGCCAAATTAGAAATGTTTCTAATTTTGCCGACGACAATGGCCGCTGTAGAGCTGCCACTAACATGTGAAATGTAAAATTATTCAAAGTTCTCACAAGTAGGACGTTATTTTGCCAGCAGAAACGTAAAATAGCTTTGATATATCATTTATAATAACAATCGATTATTTAAAACAAATAAATCGACCATTTTTACATTTTTTACGTAAATAATTTCACTTTAAACTAAATATGTAAATTTTATTGAAGTGATAGATGTTAGTACGGCAACAATGAAATTGCTTTTTGATATGTCGCTGCCGTCTTCAAAATGTTCAAGACGCTGGCTTCAAAGCGACATTTGTGATCAGCCGTCGCTACGTCGTGTCGTGTCGTCGTCTTTGTGTTCAGCACTTTACACTCGTCTTTGAATTTCGCAAGCACACACGCACACGTACATAAATACATACAAGCACATACGACAAATGTGCGCAATTTGCAGTCCTTTTAGCGGCGCACTCAATTTGCCAGCTAAGCCGGCAGTGGTGTTTACCAACTTGTCTGCCACACGATTGCATAAACAGGGCTGCATCTGCACGTTGCAGAGTCAATTTTAAACAACAGTTGTCACACACACACACACACTCGAATGTGGATGCATATACACATACATACAAACCAGTGTAGATATGTATGTAGTTGTTGTGGCAATCGTCGTCACCATCATCATCATCATTGCAATTTGTTGCTGTTGCCTTGGTCGTTGTCGCTGGCATCGTCGATTTGTCATCGCTTGACTCGGAAGTTCGCCGTTCGTTATTTGCCTGCCACACAGTTGTGAATTGGCACTTAAACTTGACGTGTCTTTTGCTCGTTTCGTGGGATTTCTCGTATTATTATTGTATTACGACGACAATTGTTATTATTATTATTTACGAGCGCTGTCTATAGCGTAACGCGCAACATTCCATCGGTAGTCCGCTTGTGCTGTGCGCGTTGCAGCATATTGAGTGTGTGTGAGTGTGCAGGTGCGTTGCTGGACGAAGAGGTCTACCGCCAAATATTACGAAGCATTCCCTTGGTTGATTCCTTATAAATTAATAGTTTTATTTAAAATTCCATCAACAATCAAATATTTCCTCGGCCAACCAGTAGCTGCAACAAACGGAAGAGTGGAGTATTTAAGTTGAGATCGTTAAAAGGTTTAGAAAGCATAGATTTAGCGCTTTTTCAATTGCTTACATATCTGCTTATATACAAATCTTCATACACGAGCATGTAAATTTGAACTCATAAGACAACCATCATCGGCAAACTCACCCAACAGTCAGTCAGCTCTTGTTTACCATTCATCCATTCTATAGTTTGCCTTCCATTCGTTCAACCATACATGGAGCGTGAACAATTTCAAATTCCTTCCACACATTTTTTCTTCATTGCATCAATTATGATCGAGTGTGACTTTTATGATTGTTTTCTTTAAAATGCTTCTTAACTGGTTCTACAAATACATTTTTGTGTGTGTATATGTGCCATCCGTTGGCAGAGCCAGCATACTGTCTGCAAGTGTGCCTAAATTACTTCATTAACGAGTTTATTTCATGTTGTTATAATCAGCAATCACCTCTGCACACCTCGCCTCCAGCCGTTAGCCAAAGCGCATGGTTGCGGCGGCTTAGTCGCTCCAGTTCTACACATATAATTCATATTTGTCCATTCAATTCTCAACAACTGACGCACAGTGGGATATTTGTAGCAAAAAATTAAATGAGAATTAAAAGTTTATTTGAAGGGCTTCGGTCTGCTTCCAGTGTGTAGTCATATATTTATCGGCAAAAGGTGCTTTGAGTCAAATAAATTATGTTAAATAGCTATTATATCCTTTACATCAAGAATAAATTTTTGAAAGAGTTTGTAAGGCTCCCAAAAAATTTTTGCTTGTTCAAAATTAAAACCAGATTCTTCATATCTCCTTTCCTGTTAATTTCCCGCTTTTAGTATTAATTCCAAAATATGATAAGATGATATGTCACCCCCGCTCTAGATTATCATCATTATCAATGTCACAAAAGTTAGCAAACTCACGTTTTTTAATAAAACTGAGGATATATTTCACTATAAAATTTTATAGTATATAATTTTTCTTTGGCTATTGGACCAAACTATTGTTTTCTGGGATATTGGGTCATAAATAGAAAAGTGTATATTCTGTGTAAGTATAAGCGGTCCAGTGTTTTTCAATATAATTTTTTTTTTCGAAGAACTAACATTGACCCTTCATAACATCTTGTATATAAGTTTGACGATAAGTTTTATACACTAATGATAATAAACATGCATGACGTATTCAAAACAAAGCTCTTGGCGTGTACTTCAAACTCATTATTAGTTGATCTAAAATCAATAAACCAAAAAATATTTCGATAGTAAATGAATAATTCTAGTTAATGAGCGAATGAAAAAGAAAATATAACAAGTAAGGAAAGGCTAAGTTCGGGTGCAACCGAACATTTTATACTCTCGAAATTTATTGCTATATTTTTATTAAGATAACACCCAATTTGACCCATATATTCGGCATAAAATCATATAGAAAAAGGAAAATCATCATATATATTATATAGGCTGAGGTAATTCCTGAACCAATTTCCCTCATTTTCATCACCAACATACATTATATCTAAGATTATATGCTCAGTTAAGTTAAGATATTTCACAGATTAACCAATTTTTAAGCTATTAAGTCCATCGTATTTTTGAAAATCCTGTAATTGGCTATATGAGTGCTAGGGGAAGTTATAACCCGATTTTTACCATTTCTGGTAGAGAGACACACTATTAGAAGGAAAAAATTTCCTCTGAATTAAATTAAGATACCTGAGAGATTTACTGAGATTTTCGGTGAAAAATTACCATAAGGCATTGAGTTTTTCATATTCGATATCCGGGGCTTTGAAAAGTTATATTCCGATTTCGATAATTTTTCCACAAGTGATGCCACAGATCATATACAGTATTTGTGTAAAGTTTTATTTCGCTATTTTCATTGGTTCCATATGAATATATGTATTATAAAGTGAAGGAATAAGATGGAATTCAAAATTGAATTATATAGGAAGTTGTCGTGGCTGTGAACCGATTCCATTTTCCACACGTATCATCAGTGTGTCAAGAAAATATTATATACCGAATTTCATTGAAATCTGTCGAGTTTTGACCCATAAGTATATCTGATATACCCATATCTGACATTTTTCGTTAGTGAGTAAACGCACTTTTTGCAAATTTTCAACCTAACATTTGTATGGGAGGTGGGCGTGGTTATTATCCGATTTCAACTATTTTCATGGTGTGTGGTGGGGTACGTAGGAGAACCGACTGCAGAAAATTTGTTTTATATAGTTTTATTGGTTTGCGAGATATATACAAATAACCGATTTGGGGGCGGGGCCACGCCCACTTCCCAAAAAAAAATTAGATCCACATATGGCGCTTACTAGGACGATCCTTTGTACCAAAATTTTCGCCATTTTGTGGGCGTGGCATTGGTGCTATTTTGACCATTTTAGAAAGCAACTCTCTCACGGTCCCAAGGAACATATGTACTAAGTTTCGTCAAGATATCTCAAGTTATCCGTTGCACGGACGGACTGACGGACAGACATTCAGATTTTGACTCGTCTCATCACCCTGATCATTTTGTATATCAAAATCTATATCCCTATATCTAACTCGTTTAGCTTTATGACTTACAAACAACCGTTATGTGAACAAAACTATAATACTCTCTTAGCGACTCTTAGAATTTTCTCGGATTGATTTGAAATTTTCGAGAATATTTTAAACATATTGTAATATCGGACAAAACAAACTTACTTAAAATTTTGAAATTTTGAAACACTCCTAACTCCTTAAGGAATTTTTTTTATTGAGTCAGTTGTAATAAAAGTATTGTGTAGCTCTGAGCCCTATTGCTATTTAGAGACCGTCACAGTTTGTCTGTTGTTTGCTTAAAAACTGACACTGTGCCACATCGGACTCCATCTATTGCATTTATTCACTCGCTCCCATTTCTTGTTCTTCGTACTTGCCTTCTCTCGACGCTTTCTCGTTCGGTATTTATTTGCTTTTGCAAAGTGAGCAATTGTAGGCACGTTTGTTGCTAATGATGCTGTTGTTAATGTTCGCTTTTGCAGCCACCGCGTGCTGTCATCTTCACTTGATGTTATTATGGGATCGGGTTCTTGTTGCAGTTGTTGCTGAAGTTTATCATACACATTCGGCTACTTTTATGTATGAGTATGAGACCACTCAATTCTATACTAAGTGGCTGCGCCACATTTATGTATGTTAATATGTATATATTTGCTTGCATTTCATGTTCTATTTCTTCCCCCTTTTCAACACATCGAAGTTTACTTCCTTCCATGCGCCGCTTTCTTGGCACTCTGCGCTGCCGCGCCGACCGCACCTCGCGTGCTTTGCTCGTTAGTTTCTTATACTGATGATATTTAAAAGGGCATCGAGTTCATGTTCGGCATCATCAATTATATTTTCCACTCCACGCTCGCGATTGTCTTCTGCGGGAAGTCAGCGTGTGAGTTAGGAGCAGAGAACAGCATGCGGCAATGTATTGAAATTAAAATTAAGTTGAACGAAAAACAAATAACAACAATATGTAAGTATATGTGGTGTATGCGTGCGGGAAAACTGAAATTTACGCAAAAACACAACATTTGAATGCGTGACAACAAGCACCGTTATGCTTAAATGGGATTCTTCTTAATAAGATACGAGATTTGCCCACCGCCACCATCGCCGACGAGTGAATTGCCAGCCTCCAACGGCCAGCACTCGCAGCTAGCAAACGCCTTCCGCGAGGCATGAGGCCAACAAGCAAATAAAGCAGTGCCGTGATGACTGCACTTTTAATTAGTTCCTTAATTTGGCCACATTGTGAGTCACTCAACGCAAGACAGTCTACAGGGCAGCGCAACATAGCGCGGCGCAGCAAAGTGGCCACTCGGAATTCAGGGCTCAGCACTTGACGCACAGTGTTCTGAGCCATTCGTGCGCAGATTTCCTCACATTGTCTGCTATGTTGGCCGAAAATTCACGGCATTCAATTATTTTAATTAGTTCAACGCATTTGAAGAGTGCTTCGTTCTCCCTTCCTCACTGGCCTCACGTTTTAAATTCTGAATAAAATGGCTGATGTTTTGCAGCTCATTAAATATTTAATCGCGTTTATATATATTATATTACATAACAATATATTGTATGTATGTATGTATATGTACCTGTAGCAACATAATAAATGATGTTTCAGAAGGTTAGGTTGCCCAACCTTGTTTTCCATAACGTTGTTGAAGTTGTCTTAAAGAGTGAGTGGTGAACAATCAAATTGCTTTAATTGATTGTTAACATTTAATGTATTTAAAAGCGCTCTTTCAGAAATTTAAATTGTGAAACTTTACTTTCTACTTGTGGGCAATTTATTGATTGATGCAACATGTTTGATGTGTCTTATACCATTGGTTTTTAAATAAATAGCTGAATAGTTATATAGGGTTTTCATATATATCTCGCAAACCATTCAAGCTATATAAACCAAACTTTCTGCAGTCACTTCCTTTACATACCCCATTACACACCATAAAAATTGGTGAAATCGGATAATATCCTCTCCCACCTCTCATACTAGAAGTGCGTTAACTCACTAACTCAGATTAAAAAAAATGGAAAATTGGCGTGGCGTCGCCCACTTATGGGTCAAAATTCATATCTCAAAAACTTCTCGCCCGATTTCAATGAATTTCGGGACATAATATTTTCTTGACACCCATATAACTCAATTTTGAATTCCATCTGATTCGTTCGCTTTATAACATATATGTAGCTTAGGAACCAATGAAGATAGCGGAATAAAACTTGTGGAAAAATTTTCGAAATCGGACTATAACTTATCAATGCCTCGGTTATCGAATATGAAGAATTCATTAAAGTGCCTAAGAGTAATTTTTCACCGATAATATCGGTAAATCTCCCCTAGCTAAAATTAGTTGTAACGCGTAATATCAAATAGGTGTTTAGTTGTTTTGAAGCTATATTGCTTAAACTACAATTCAACTGAGTCGAATTGTAAGCCGGAATATTGCCTTTAGAATTCACTTGAAATTATTAGCACTAATTCTAACTTGTCTAGACAGCTATTACTGCCAAATGAATAAGAATTTCTATGTGAGAATTAATAAAGATGGGCACTCCATTGAGAAATACCGAAGTCGGATTCATGAAAATGAACAGACATTTTTGTGTATACCGAACAAAAAACATTAATTCAATCCAATTAATTATTTCAAATACCACTCAACAGCCCTCATCTTTCTTCAAACGAAACAGACGAGAAACAGTTTAATCAACCTCATCAATTAGTTCCACCCGCTCGAAAGAAAGGAAGCAAATAGAGGCAAAACATCTTTAATAGCAACAACACCAAAAACAGCGGCAGCGCAATCTTAAACTGCAATTCATTTAGCGTACAATCCACCACCACCAACATCATCAACGCATCGGCAGCATTACCAACATCTCCAAGCGTCATTAAGGTTCTGCTTGCACCACGCACCCATGAAACAAACACGGAGGCCAGCACGGCAGAGATCAAATTAAGGAACACATTATAATGATTGAAGCACGAAGCGCGAGCGGAAGAATAGGAAAATACAGTCATATATACTCGCGCAAAGAATATCTGAACTGTTATCGAGCAGCGCGCGGAATGGAGTAGCCAAAGCCGCCCAACAAAAACGAAATAATGTAAACACTACAAACGCCAGCAATGTAAAGTAAAACAAACACAATTATCACGAATTAAGCCAACGAGCAGCAATAAAATATCCGAACTCATGCCATGCATGTTTGTATGAAATAGGTATCTACAGAAATAATAACAGCGTAAACGATTATGAGTTATGACTGGAAATAGCTGAGTATCTTGAGCAACTAAGCAACCAACGAATGCTTACTAAATATAAATGTATGGATGGATGTGTTCCCACACATTTCGTTTTCATTCAGGAGGAATACAATCATGCTAAATAACAACAACAAGTATAAATCAAGCAATAAAGTGGAGAAGCAATCGAATTGCCGGCTGAACTGAAGACTTACATACAAACACACATACGCAGAGATCCATAAAAGCACACACACATACATTTCTTGTGCAATAAAAAGTGAATGCGTGCATGAGTGCTGGGGAGGGCGTCGCGCTACAAGAGGTGAAATAATGTTCGTAGTAGTGGGGGTGCTTGAGGCAGCGGCAGGGGGAATGAACAGACAAAAGCAATGCAACAGTGTGTTAACTGCGTCATAATCCATTATTGAACTGCTGGAAATGCTCGTAATGCGAGGTGCATCATTAAATGCCATTGTCGCTGGGGGCAACAGCAACAGCAACAACAACAGCAACGAAAGCGCAGTACAACCGCAAAAAGAGAAAGAAAAGGAATTTAGGAGCGAGGTACAATTGCAGAGCGAAATGTTGCCAACAGCTAGAGCGCTCTCATACTCACGACAGGAAGTGCACTCACACTAATACACCCATACACCATTTGTACGTGTCTCTGCTGCGTCCTGGTGTGAGCTACTCGGTTGTTGTGGACACGCTCTCAGCTACTTGTCCTCGTGTCAGTAAAGAGAAGTGTTGCCGGAGGCTGGTGTGGTTGGTGGTGGATCTCCCGCACTCTATTCGAGAAGTAGGAATAGTTTTACATGCCTGAAACACATTTGAACCCATTTTGGTGAGTCAAAATAAGAGACGTGCAATTGAAACCTCCTTCAGCATTACGATAAGTCTCTCCACATTTCCTATTATACATATATTATAACTGAATGAATTAAGGTAATAATCTACATTCGAGGTGCTATTGTGACAAAGTGATACCCCACTCCTCTATTGACCTAAGGAACCTATGCATATGAATATTATTATTTTTGAATTTTGCTTTACGTTTTTGTTCCACATATTCTTAAGAATTGGTTTGTTCTAAATAGTACTTGTAGAGCCCTAGTGACGTCTCAAGTCATTCACATCCGTAAAGACTAATTTCTTTCTCTCTGATATTTGAAATAAATTACAACGGTCACAACTTTATATATCAGCCGTCGCCCCGTGTTTATATGAAAAGAGTTAATCCTTTTCAATAAATATAATTTAAAGAGCAACCCTGCATATGATTCAGATGGTCAAGATGACAAGAAGAATGAAGGTGAAACTGTCAGGGCAATAAAGTTGAAAACGCAAATTTGAATCAACACAGCCAACAAAAAGGCACAGCCATGTTGGAGGCAATTGAGCAATAATGAACTATAAATGTGTGACAACAAAAACAATCAACAACAACACACACACACACGCCCAAAATATCCATGCAATACTCTCCATTCTGGCTATAAAATCACAGAAATCAACATTCAATTGGGTTGTATACATTTGTTGTGCAACAAATGTTGCTGACATTGTTGCGAAGCAAATTGAAATGTTGCTAATGCCATGATAAGTGCTGCAGCTAAAATGTGCGCTCATTCCGAATTCAATTTAACGCTTTTCAACGACAACGAGCGCAATTTATGCGACCAACAACAACAACGCTCACTTCGAAAGCATCGAAAGAAGCAACAAATTTGTCGGCTGTGTGTATACCTGTGTGTGTGTATGTGTAAACTATATTAAGACACATTATTGTAATTATTATAATATTTTTATGAGGCACTCACACATTCACACCCATGCACAGAGTGTATGTGAGACAAACAAATAAACGAAGGCGCGCGCATAACGCTCATTGAAATATGAGCGAGTTAGTGAGTGAATGAAGTGAGCGTGTGTCGGATGAGGTGAGCACAACGCGTAGAGACGGTGTTGGTGGATATGGTGGATGGCAAGCAAGCAAAGGGAGACAACAACGGCAACAGTAACAGCAATAACCATAGCAATAACAACAAGCGATGGTTTGCTTTTACTAAATTGGGGAACGGGTACGAATGGCTAATGGTTGCGTACTACGGAGTATCGCGATGAGTCGAGTAGAACGATGGTAATAACATACTGCCAGCCAGCGCTAACGACACAATGACGATGAATATAACAACAACAAAAGGAACAACAATACCAAAGCAGCACAACACGGCAACACTCACAGTCAGTGACAGAGACAACGGCGGCGTCAGCGACAACGGCAAGCAGCAAGCAGCAAGCAGCAATTGGCATGGCGTCGGCAGCGCCGATTGTGACGACGACCATAACAGTTTGGGTAAAATGTATCTAGATACTTAATTGCCACATTCAGTCGTTGTTAAATAGTTGCACGGCACAGTACGATTCCGATTCTATGCCATTGCTAACGACGCTACACATTTGATTGCTCGTTCGTTTGTTCGTTCGTTCGTTCGCACGCTCGCTTATTGTCAACGCTTCAGCTTTTTATCGTCGGTGTTATTGATGATTGCCGCGTGCTCGTAAGTGCAAAACAGCAATAACAATTAAAATCAGTTGAGTCGGTCAATTCGGCAGCCAATGTGAGTGAATTCAACAACAATATTTTTACTTAATTCGCTGTCGCCTGCAACATTGTTGCTGTCAATAATGTGCCCACTTGCATACATACACGTGTGTGCATGTGACTGTTTAGCGTCGAAAGTCTGCAAATCGAATGGAATTGCTGCAATGTGTTGGTGACAGTGTGAAGGCAAAACCATTGCATGGTGGCATGGCGCGCAAAATGAGCGCAATAATTAAGTGTCCCAACTATTTCAATTAAGTGTCGGTGTTGATGTCGGCGCTGCATTTGTTGCCAATACTAGTGCAGTTGTTGTTATCATTTGTTATATCCAACTTATCCGATTCTTCATACTCAGCACTTTGTCATACAGCACTCCACTCTATGCTACGTATGGGGTCGGTCGTTCGTGTGCTCCGAGCCATTGTGCGCACATGAGCAATTCAAATTAATCACTCATCAAGCGATTGCTTCAAGCCTTTGTTACACTCATATACAAACGAATACACACATAGAGTGCTGTAGATGTGTGAGTGTTTGTGCGTTTGTTTGTTTAGCCTTCTTACTTGTGCGAGTATGACAAATGCGGGTTTTCAGCTTTTCGTTGTTTCGGCGCTTCGTTGCCGTTCGGTGTTCCTCGTGTTGTTGCTATTGTTGCATTGCCTTCTGTGTTATGTTTTGTTTTGTGACCATTAATCGAGCGTATGAAACTCATTAGCATAATCTGACTAGCTGGACGACTTTTGTGCGGTTCGTTTCGTCTTTTGTTTGGCGTTTTATTTTTTTTTTATTTATTTTTTTTGTTTTCGTTTCAATTTAAATGCTTATTTTTGTATTTCACTTAATTTGTTGTGTTCATATTTTGCATATTTTCACCGCTTGCGTATTTGTCGTCTGTGTCATTAATATTATAATGTGAAAAAAGACATTTTTTGTGTTTTTAATTTTAAGTGTTTTACTATGGATTGACATATTACGAGTGAATGGGAGACGAATGTGAGCACACACACACAAAGCGGAATCAAATAAAGCACTCAAACACGAAATTAATAGGAAAATAATGCGGTGTTAAATATAAAAATAGCAAGAACAAGTTGCGGTGGCAATAATTTAAATTAGCAATCAAAATTTGTGCATACATTTACGAAGCGGTTTGTTATTGAGTGTATGGGTGTAGTCGTTCGCATTGCTAATAGTTGAGTGAAATGTGTTTCCTGTTTAAATAAGTGCAATCTAATGTAAATTAACTACTAATACAATGAAGTTGAATTAATTGATGTAAAACTATGTAGTGGAATATAAAATAAACTAATTTTTTTATTAAAGCAAATAAGAAAACAATAAATTAAAATAAAATTTAAGAAGCAAGTGTAAAATGCAAAATATAAGATAAACTCTTAACTTTTTAATAAATCAAATAAGAAAATATTTTTTAATTGAATTAAAATATGCCATGTTATTGAAAAATAGTTAATGAATGGATTAATAATTCTACAGTTTTTGTGTTATTGTTTTTTCCTCATTCGGTAAGCATACTTGCTGTTTGTTTCATTGTTTGAAATGTTTTTTAACACTGGATGTATGGAACCCCTCAATTTGACGAGTTTGCGATTAAATGCTTAAAAATGTTAACATAGAAACAGAATTTTTTAATTATTAGCGAGGTGGAGTTTACTTATATAAAATATATTGAAGGTAATAGTGAATAAAAAGTAATGGTTTTTTTAAAATAATTTACAACAAAATCGTAAAGAAAGATATACAATCACTGTCCGTAAATCTAGAGTTAATTTACAACGCAAACATAATATTCAATCGTAAAACATTAGAAAAACTAATGCATTTCTCAACTTTCGCAAATGTTGCAACACAACAAGTAATAATTATAAAAGAAATGAATAAAGCACCATTTAGTTAATTAACACATCAGTAATATCTGGCAATTACCACTTAGCAGAAAATTCCATTTAATTCAGCTTTCAATGCAAACAGCGACGACCAAAAAAACAAAAACAGAAATAACGAGCCAAATTATACAAATGCTCGTGTCATCGCTTACTACAATTACAAACAGCTACAGTGTATATATCTATAGTTACATACAAACAGACTAACTCATATATATGTGTTTGTGTGTGTGTGGTAGTACATTGTACGCCACCCACCCATCAAATAAGCGGCTACGTCAATGCCCCCGAGGTGCAACTTAATCACATTTCAAATTAATTACATTCGGGCAAGTCACTCTAGCAAAACCGAAGTGCGACAACTTAACGCGAAACTCACCCTCAAAACAAATACAGTAGCAAAACGGAAATACACACAGATTAATATACCCACACATCAATTTAGATGTACACACATACATACAGACATATATAAAACTGTATTTATGTGTGCGTGTGTGTGTGTGTGTGTATTATATAGACGATCCAACGCCAACGCTACTGTTGCTGCCACTGTCACTGTTGCTGGTTCGGCTTGTCATTTCGCTTAAATGACCAGTATTCGCAATTAAATCACCTTCATTGCTTTGTCATCAACGCCACTTAACCCATTATACACAGCAAATAAAATACACAGCAGATATAGATCATTAAGCACAACAGTGGGTTTATGGCACGCAATCACACTAACGCCAATTCAACCCACACACACACACAGACACCAACAACAACAGTAAATTCAAGTAGGCATGAGGCTAGCGACGAACATTGCTCGGAAACGAACGAATGGCTTTGTTGTAGAGCGCGCGCGCACGCAATGTTCAGTCGACTCTGCCGACTCATCGCAGCAGTTAGACGGGTGAAGACATCATAAATAAATACGTTTATAACAGTAGCTGGGTTAATAGCAGTCGTTTCGACAGAAACAGTGGCAACTAAAGTCGGCGGCTTAAAGCAAAAGCAAAGCTCATCAACCTGGTCATTAGCGCTAAACATGCTGTTATTTGTTTGTTGTTGTCCCTCTGTTATTTTCATTCGCTTCAATTTATGGCTCAGTGACAGGGAGTACCGTTATCAACATCACAGTCATCGACATGTTACGATGTGCCATAGTTAACAGCATAATCGTCATAGAGCTGGTGATCATTATTATCTTTTTCCTTCGAAAGGTTTCTGAAAAAATGAGCATAGATGTATTAAAAGTTTCTAAAATGGATTAAAGATCTTGTTTGGTTATACAAATATTATCGAAAACTCTTGATTTATATAGTGCCTTATTGGTATAAAGTATTAATTTTTCAATCTTTAACCCCAAACTAATTTGGTGAAAAAAACAACATTCAATAGATTTAAAGAAATACCGTCGGCAAAATAAATATTTTTTGAGAAATATTTTTTTATTGTTTTTGTTTTAGGTATGGATTGAGAACACAGGTTCTTCAAATTTTTAGTGAATTAATTAAAAAAAACTTTCGAAAATCTGATAGAATAAAAATATAACTGATTTAATGAAGCTTGGTTTTAACCTGTATAAAAAAGCATTTTTAGCCCCCTCCACACTCTCTTCAAAAAATATAATTTTCAAAATGAACGTATTAACTTCCGATTCCGTAAAACAAATGAATTCAAATGAAATCAAGTCCAAAAGTGAAATTCATAACAAGCTCACAAAGCCTTTTGGATATCACAACAATTCTGCTTGTTGTTGAGCTCAATTCAATGTATCTACAGAAATGTTGCGGCAAAATCTTACGTTTGTGTACTTCTTACATATAAGTATATATGTATGCAAACACATGTGTGTATGCAAATAAACACCAAAACACGGCTACAGTTACTTATTGCTGAGTACGTGAACCCGAAATGCCGCAAAGTACGCTTTTGTTGTCATTCCCATGGGTCCACTGGCTACAGCGCCCTCTCCTCTCCACTACAAGAGCTGGCGCTAGGCACATTCGAATTACTCCCAGTACGTACATGCCGCCGCTAATTGCAAGCGCGTTAATTGATTGCAAGCAATCTGGCTACTTCCCTTCTCTGGCACATTTTTGCCGACTGTCCAGCAACACTCCGCACGCCACACGCCTCACCCCCCTCCTTACTCTCGTGCAGCAAACTACATGCGGCACTTGTCAGGCTATTAGCGAGCGCCACCATTACTACACCAATAACAACATTAAAAACAACAACAAAAACTATCATCACGAATCGTATGTTGTGCTCGTATCAGTTGTTGTGTGTGCAATCACTGATTCGTACAAATGTAGTATGTTTGTGTGTATGCGGGCGCTGCTGCTAATGCTGCTGTCGCTTGCTGCCATTTGAATGGCTCCGTTTGATCTCATTCGTTAGTTAAGCGCATTGGTGTGAAAAAGTGTATCGCACGGATACGCGATATTATTGTTGCTCGTTGATTGCTTCAGTGTCGGTTTCGTTATTGTTGCTGTTAGTGCGTTGTTTTTCCTCCACTTCCACTTATTATGCCATAACCACCGTCGGATTTTTTCGCGCATTGTGTTATTTTTCACACAAAGCTCAGCTCAGCGTTGGCTAAACTTTAGTAAATAAATAACGTGTGTGTGCATGTGTGAGCGAATGTTGATGTGCGCGGCAGTTTTCACCAAAATGTGCCGCGATTGTGGCTACAAGTTGCTGCCGACGCCATTTATTTTTTGTGCCGTAAAGTGTGTGTTTTGATTTTTTGAGGAGCTCGCGTGTGACATTGCGTAAATGAACTTAGGGAAAGCAGACAAGTTCTTTTAAAAACTGAATTTGATCGAGTTTTTTCATATTATTTGGTAATTGATATTCTTGTTTTTTTTTTATACATTTCAACGCATACAACTTTTAACTTTAATTTGTCGGCGCATTTGTCGTGCTAATTTATTTAATCTTCCGTTTGTCGGACGCATAATTGTCGTTCTTAAGCTGAGGCGCAATATTAACGTCGAAAGTAAAGAAATTAGGTATTTTTCGTTATAATGGTGGTCGGTTTAATTTAACGCTGTAATGTGATTATAAATTAATTTTTCTGTGAAGGTATTCAAGTGTCTCCTAACTCAAACTATTTTGTATGTGTCTATAATAATTTTATCCTTAATTCATTTATATGAACCTTAGATTGTACTTGAAAGCTATTAAAAATATAAAAACAAATTTTTTTTAATTAAGTAAATATTTGGAATTTTATAAAAAAATAGTTATGAAAGCAAAAAAAAATAAGTACACTGTATTAATTTATTAATACTTATCAGTGTAGTATTTCAGTGTAGTATGTTCAATTTTTATAGACGCCCGCGAACTCAACGCATTTTGAGGCAGCTTTCTTGATTACATTTAATCTACCATGGCTTAAGACGGTATTCTACAATTTAGCGATTCGTCATTTTGTCACATTCCACATTGGTTGTTCCTTCCAATTCGCATCGCATAGTTAAAGAACTATGAAGCACAATAAAACAAATTAAAAACCGACGGCAGTGCATTTCTGAAGAGAAAACTTTAAGATTAAGTTACAGTAAATATCTACTTATATAGTAATTTTTATATATATATTTTTTTATTTTTACAAATATAGCTACCAACAAAAGTGAAAGTTAATTACCACAAAGCATTTTATGAAATAATACGTAAAAATACAAAACATATAACTATACGAACAAGTAACATGTGAAAGCACATATGGACATTAATCTAAATGTACGCCTCCGCGTATGAGTAACCTGAGTGTTAATTATGTATTTGTCAGTTAAAAGGTGAACTACGGGAATACAAATATTAATGTAAACCCATACAAAAAAATATAAATTAAAGTGTCGATATTCCCATCGGTGCACACATTTTTACACAGTTCGTGGTAGATTTATTTATTAAAAACATCACAATACATTGGCAGTTAACGTCACTAAACTAAGAAAAAACAGTGCATATAATCGATTAGCAAAGCTATTATGTGTCTGTGTGTGTATGTGTAGCCACCAAATCGGCAATAAAAAGTTTCCTCAATCAAAATATGCGCTCGTAATGAAATATTTGTTTATGTGTTTGCTTTTAATATTGAAATAAACACTTGCATATTAAATTACAAGCGATTACAATTAGTGAATAGCTGTGAAATGTGAAACAGTTGTTTAATATACAATAAATGGGAAACTAATTACAGTGTACAATAAAAAACAAAGCAGGAAAACAACAACAAATAAAAGTAAATAAAAACGCATTATAATAAAAATGAAAAGTTGTTGATGTGAGAATAAAATGGTGTAAATAAGTGACAAGCACCAAACAAGACGACTTAATTGGCAGGGAAAATGCACAGAGCCAACAACAATTATAACAAAAATAATAATTTAATTTACTCGGCTCCAAACGTTGCCGCACCGCACCGCACCACAACGCACCGCATTATGTTGTCAATTTTAATTAAGCAAAGTGTATTAATTCGCAGCTCGTTATACTAATTAAGGATAATAAGCTACAACAAAAATAATAACAACAACAAACTATAGTATATATATATATCTATTATCTAATAAAATCAGCCCAAGGCGCCCACCATGTAACAAAACTAAATTAACAAGCGACAACAAAAGTAAAAGTTCACAAGCACCAACAATAAAAACAAACAACAATACAAAAATAAATATATATGTATATTTACTTTGAAAAGCTCACACAGTGACTACGTCAGAGCAGTGAAATAACGGCGCTCACTTCAACGACACACATACACAAACACACACAAATCCAACTCGCCAAAATAAGGATAAGGATAATATGCACTCAAAGAGCGCTTTATATGGCGTAGCATGAGTGAGAGAGCCGTTGGCGTGGCGCATATAGTAAGAGGATATTCGAAATTGGTGTATTGGTACGCCACACTTGCATAACAAATTTTGACCTTTAACATTTCCATTGGACGTGTATGTGTGTTTATCTACGAGAAATCGCTTTTTTCACAAAGTTCCAAATTTAGTGCCACAATTACAATGGAGAAACAACAATTCACCTGAACATCAACAACAACAATTACGTGTTTCA
Source organism: Zeugodacus cucurbitae (assembly GCF_028554725.1). Taxonomy (NCBI): domain Eukaryota; kingdom Metazoa; phylum Arthropoda; class Insecta; order Diptera; family Tephritidae; genus Zeugodacus; species Zeugodacus cucurbitae. The sequence goes on from NC_071667.1 coordinate 45,488,322, forward strand.
AGCACAGCGCTCGTAAATGTCAACTAAAGAGCTCCTTTAGCTGTAAGCAGTATACGCCAAATAAAAGACAGGTACGTGGGTATAAAGAAAAGCGGCAAAAATAATTTTATTTATAGACCATTATATGTGATAAATGTGTTACAATGTGATCTTATCTTTATTGATTTTAAAACTTGTGTCTTTGCGGTTTTCACGATTTTTATAATTATTATTTGCGATTAGTTCACTTTGAGCTTCATTTTGGGTTGATTAATTAAAATATATATTGGTGTTTTAATTATATATACTAGGAATTTAAAGTGGATGACTTTGTATCGAAAATATCTTTGAATATTCCAAATCGGCAGCATGCAGTGTAGAGTTAGCTGTACAAAAAATAAATATTCCAAAATTTTTTGTAGAATTTTCTAATTAATTATATATGCTAAGGACGAATGCAAGTTCTATATAGCATTAACTGTGCTGTGTATTTTAAGATCCTATGAGATTATTCATAAACTAACACTGAATAATGATATTATATGTGAATAATTGGCGTAGTTTTACTTTAAAACATTTCTACTATTATCATTTAATGAGACTGTATTTGGAATACTAATCTTGAAAACTAATGTTTAATACTCCATTATTTATTCAATAAATACAATATTTAGTTCTCCTCAGCACACTTCAACGAATAACGGTTGTCTACTTATACTTAACTAATGTTTTTGTATTATTTTGTTGGTAGCGAACCGAACGATTATTGCGACTTATTTGTTTGAGTTGAATGAAGATGACACTTGACAATGTCAGCAAAAATATAATTTGATATACGTGTATCCGTAAACTAATTTTACCCACTTATGCTCCCATGTATGGTATATTTATCATGGGAATTTGAAGCTATGACTACTATTCACAGAAGTAAATATAAACTTTTTTTTATAATATAGAGTAAATACATACGTATGAATGTACAATCAAGCTCATATTTCCTCAACACACATGCACAATTATGATTGGAGTGAGGTAAAAGTGCATTCGCATGCCAAGAAATAAGAAATACTCGTATTAGTGTAATATGATTACAAAAAAAAGAAACAAACACCGCAAAAACACTTCCGCTCTTAAAAACCTCTAAATCCAAATACAATAATAGAAAGAATAAATTTCTTGTTATTAAAATTATTTTATGTATATTATTTCGGAAGATGTTTAGTCCATTTAATATTATAGTTAACTGCTATTTAAAGCTAGCTATATACTTCTTACATTCATATTTCTCTGAAATTTAAATATCATAAAATAAATTTGCTTCTCTAGAATCGCAAGAATACGTGACTATTGACGCAGCTAAACGATATTTCGAACATACAACAATTTAGAGGTTAGGATTGAATACTATATTAATACAGTAGAACTTCCATAACTCGAAGATCTCCATAACTCGAACTCTTGAATTGGCAATAGAATTCAAATTTCGTTCCATAAATCAAACCTTTCAACCAGTGTACCATAATACACAAAATAAAATTTTACTATCGACGCAGAATTATAAAAGAGTCCCTATATTCGTATGAAGGCGAAAAAAAACCTATGTATTACACTTATGGATTTCATACACCTTGTAACAAAGGCATGGGATACAGACGTCAAGAGCCAAACAATATCAAACAACAACAATGAAGTTACAGAATATATCTTTTAATGTTTATCTATACAATTTTATGCAAAGTTAATAAATAAACCGTGTATAAATCTATATTTTACAGCTTTTTGAAAAATGACTGCTAAGTTTGGTTTATATAGCTTTAGACCAATATTAGCTGTCATCGATTGGCTAATTGCTATAGGCAAGCCAATCGAACAAACTTTCCAAATTTTCATACGAACTGGCAGCACTGAAATCGAATTGTCTATACTTGGTCGCACAGAACTCTTCAACCACCGTCCATGTTTTACGTTTTCTGCAACAAATTTAATTTTTCTTAAAGTTTTTTATTCAATAAATTCAATACAAAAATACTTACGATTTATCTTCGCCTGTCATTTTCAATTTCAAATTTGTGTATAACAATTTTTATTATTTTGACAGTAATTTGACCTTTGAGCCGTTCACAATAGTAAAATGGTTCTAAAATGTGTAAAACAAAACTTGGTAGCACTCAGCAAGCTGCGATAGGGGCCTGCTACACCTTCAATATGTATCGTGATATTTGGATCGCGATCTATATTGAATATTGATGGATTACTTCGCGACTGCTAGACGTTCAATATATATTACGTCAATATTTATACGATGTTGTAGTGTTTTCATAAGAAAAAATATTTAAAAAATTTATTTGTTTATTTTTTCGTACATTTTTTCATCATTATATGTATCCAAAATTTGGACGTTATCAAATAACCTTTGGCAGATGAGTTGCATAGCTCTGGCAAAGATTCTATTGTAAACAGTATAATTCATGTTCAATTATTAGAATAAAGTTAATTTTAAAATTTTGGCACTGTTGTATTTCACCAATTCGGACTTGTAAATCACAAAAGATGCTACACATTCAATATTTATCTCGCGATCCACGATCCGCGATCTGGATTTCAAAATATTTAAATATTTTGTGATATGGATCGTGATCCATCAATATTGCTTGCTAAACGTTCAATAAATATCGCGATACAGGACATATCACGATAAATACTGAACGTGTAGCCGGCGCCATAGAATTTTTAATGAGGTATTCGTATACTCTCCTGCACGAATTCAACTAGATAACTTTGTTGTTGCTTTCACATGTAAAATAATTGCTTTCACAGAGAAGTGACCAATCGATGGCATCATCAAGCCAAAGCTATCCGATTTTTGATAATTCGTACCCTCAAATAGTGGATATTTATATTATTAAAGTGAACAAAAATAATGTTTTTTCTTGTGTATTTCCATAAATATGGTAAACCTATGTTTGTATGTCGGCAGATTAAAAATTATATATTATTATTTCTTGCTAACTCATAAACAATAGACACCTATGTATGTATATACATATGTATGTATGAGCGTCCACTACACAAGAAACAATAAATTGAATACCAGTAGTATAATTGCCGCTTTAGCTAAAATTAGCTTAGCCCGCATTGAAAGCAAAATAAACGAAATTAAACGAATACAAATGCTAATTCTGAAATATGAGCGCAAATAAATAGCCGCCGAGAAATATCAAAGTCATTAAGTGTGCATGATTGCTTGATTTATAAGCGGCAAATACTACACACACACATACAGATATGCACAACAAAGTGCCCACATTTAGAATGGAAAAAACTACATAAAAACAACTTTAACGCAAATTATAATATTTTCGTTGATCATTTGTTTTCTACTTCGCTACACAAGTTTGCTAATAATAATAAATGTCATTATGCCGCTTTAATATGCCAAACATGAGTAGCAGAATTATTTGCTGAAAAATATTTAAATGGAAATAAATGTATTCATTTTTATTCGTATTATTTTTGATTTCTTTGAGGTTTTTTTGCTTATTTTAAATACTTTAGCTTTAGCTCGCTTATCAGCGCTTTCATCGCCGTCGGCATGCGCTTGTGCGGCTAAAACGGCACTTTGCTGCTCGCTGCGCCATACGGTTTCATAAACAAACTGTTTCCACTGTTCGGCATATTAAATATTATTGTTACAATATTCTTTTATGTGTGTGCATGAGTGTGTGCCTGGGGCAATCTGCACCAATCTCCGCCGCTCCACTGTACTTCTGCTCAGTCATACACTAATTAATCAGTGGCATTAACTTTGTAGTGTGCGTATTTGTAGTTTTTTTTTTTTGTTTTTCTTTGCCTTTCCTCTTCGTTCGCCGCCGCCTCTAAGGCGCAGTTCCAATTAACTAACAATTAAGTGAGTGTGTTATTTATAAACACTTGTTTCCAAGTTATGAAGCTATTAAAGCAAATATGCTCGTTTATATGGTTGAATTGATTGTACGCAAATGAAAAATAAAAAAAAACTAAAGTAACAACAACACCAAAAGCTTGAAAGTGAGTTGAGTAATCTCAACAATGTTTTTTCTTCATAAAAGTATAGTTTGTTGTTGTACAAATACGTGCTGTTAGCTGTAACAACGATACATTTATAATGGATGTATGTATGTACATATGTGCCTAAATGTTCATTAATCATATTCTGTGGCGTAAAGACAACGCTGCTTATAAATTTAAATAGCTGATTTCAAGTTTGAGATTTGAAATTTCTTATAATAAAATATGTGTATTTCGGTTTTCAAGTGTGTGTGCGTTTATGTATTATGAAATCGATTCAGAATTTTAGCTACTCATTATAACAAATTGGGAATATTTTTCGTCGTGGAGGGAAGATTAAAAACTTTATTACAAATACTAAACGCACATGTTTGTCCATAATGTATTTAGTGTAATAATTGCACAAGAGGTTGTTGATTCTTCAAACATTATTAATTTTGAATAAACACTCAACAAATTGTTTGCTTTGTGCTGAATGAAAATATAATTCTTTGATGTGTACTCCGATTTGAGATCAGTGGCACTAAAATCACTGTTTCAAAGCGTTCGGATTAGTGGATTTTGAGGTTGGCAGCTTGAGAGCGTACAAGTTTAAAATATTTAATCAGCATAGTGATGATGTTTTCAAAATATTTCAAGGAAAAAAGGAATTGGTTTCCGGCGTGGTATATCAGTCACACCAAAGATGTTTAAAAACTATATAACTTTTTTTCATTTAACCACCAAATTCCAAGAAGCAATTTTGATAATAGTCTCCTTATTAATTGAAGCAAACCCTCAGATAAGGCTTTACTATATTTTATTTTTTTATTATATACATATATGAAATTGTAAAAAATTGGAATATAACTATTTAAGAAAGACTAAACAAAATATGAAATAAAAAATTACATACATATATTTCATACGAAAATTTATTATAATTTATTTTATTATTTATTATTATTATTTATACACAAAATACATTTTTCATTGATATTAATTTTCTCCTCTTTAGTTTTACACTCATATTTGAATAATTTGCTTTTTGTGCGAAGAGCCACATTAATTTAATATCAATATTAATTTGTTCATTTTATCATCTTTATTTAGAATTCTCCATAAGGTGGCAACTCTTCAATCTTTTTTATATATTCTTTGCTCCTAAATTTGTAGTGTTTTTTATTAAGGCTTTATTTAGCTGAAAGTATCATTAGATTAGGTTTTACCACCGTATCAAGATTTTACTTCCAGATAAATCCAAATATAAGACTGATCTACTACTGGATCCCAGGATATTTCCACACACATTCATTTAATAAATAACAATCAAGGAATGGTTATGTTCAGATGTAACCGAACATTTTTATACTTATTATTTATTGTTATAATTTAATTAAGATTTGACCCATATATTCGACATAAAATCCACGAAAATCATCATATGAGGGCTGAGGTAATTTCAGAACCGATTTACCCTCATTTCCATCACCAAGGTACACTATACACTATATCCACATACACTATATCCAAGACTATAAGCTCAATTAATTTTGCTAATTAATTAATCTTCTATTATATTAATATTAACTGATTTATAAGGTATTATGCCCATCGTATTTTTGAACTAGAGGAAGTTATGACCCAATTTGAACCATTTTTGGTACAGAGCACACTATTAGAAAAAAAATATTTCTTCTGAATTACATTAAAATATCTGAGAGATTTACTGATATTTTCGGTGAAAAATTACCTTTAGGGGCTGAGTTCTTCATGTGCGATATCCGGGGCATTGAAAATTTATAGTCCAATCTCGACAATTTTGAGTTGAAAATCCGTCGAGTAACTCCTGAGATATGGTGTTTGACCCATAAGTGAGCGACTCCACGCCCATTTTTAATTTTTTTTAATCTGAATGCAGCTTTCTTCTGTATGTGTTTCTCGTTAGTGAGTTAACGCACTTTTAGTAATTTTTAACATAACCTCTGTATGGGAGGTGGGCGTGGTTATTATCCGATTTCACCTATTTTTATGGTATATAATGGGTTACGTAAGGGAAGTGACTGCAGAAAGTTTGGTTTATATAGCTTTATTGGTTTGCGGGATATATACAAAAGACCTATTTATTTAAAAAAAAATACACCCACATATGTTCCCCTCTAATGGAATACTCTGTGCCAAATACTACTTTCAAAACTTTATTTATGGCTTAGTTATGACACTTCATAGGTTTTCGGATTTCGCCAGTTTGTTGGCGTGACAACGGTCCGATTTCGCCCGTTTTCAATACCAACCTCCTCAGGGTGTCGAGGAATATGTGTACCAAGATATGTTTATTAAGATATCTAACTTTTTGCTCAAGTTATCGTTTGCACGGACATATCTAACTCTTTTATTTCCAGGTGATACAAGCAACCATTATGTGAACAGAACTATAATACTCTGTGCAATATGTTGCGAGAGTATAAAATTATATAAATTAAAAAAAAGCAAACACATTAAAAGCAGAAAATAATTATTATATCTACTCACATACATACATACATATACATTTGTGGAGACTATTGTTATCGGCCAATAAAGAGCAAAGTGTATATCGTTCAACTATTAATTCGATTGCCTTGTAAAGTGATTGCATTCCACGCTAATAAACTGAACTCAGCACAGTCAATAAATCTACTTGCATACAAACGGTCACACAAATACTTCAACAAATGTGACAGGTACTTAGCACACTTTTGGCAACGAAACATATGCACAACCAGTAATCGGCGGTGTTAATGAAGTATCTAAATTGAAATAATAAATAATAAATAAATGATCATATGCATGTGTGCATGTAGTCTGTCTGTTTGCTAACGTCGCTTTGTATGGTAATTCATAGAATATCATCATAAATTCAATTTCGTTTGCAAAGTAATGTTATCAATAAGCTATGAGTAAAACTATTTTCACAAGTCTCTATGTAGATATGTATATAAGATCGCCGAAATATACTATTGCTAATGACAGTTATAAATATATTACCGTTTATAAGTGTAGCAATAATGTTCTATTTCAAGTGTCATTTTAATTGGAGTAATATTAATATTATCAGCCATTTGTATACTCAGTACTGACCCTTTCGATTATTTATTATTATATTACGATTTTAATCGGTCACGATTTGTAGTTGGTACACATTAATGTGCATACAAAGTTGTAGTAACTGAACTAATTAAAACCAATTTAAACAATTAAATAAGACATTTCGTGAAACATTTAGGGAGCAATCGGACAATTTGAAGAGCGTTGGATAATTTATTCATAATGATCCAATGGACATACTGACTAATAGAGTTCATCCGAATAAAAAATACGTTCATTTAGCAGTGTTTTTCGGTGGGGAATTTGACAACAGTAATGTCAAAATTATGACACAGCAGCGACTATATGTTTGTCAGGTGCTATTTAAAAATACAAAAAAATAATCGTTGAACTTGATAATTTCGTGTATACATTTTAAAGGGGACCTTGTGCTATATGGTTCAATTTCTTATAAAAAGCAAAAATATCTTCCTTAAAGAAGCATAAGCATACAATGACTACAAAGAAATTATCGAATTATACGCGCAAAAACTAGTGCTAGATTAGAACAAGAGCAACATTCATAAACACCACAACAATCAGCTAATTTATAAATAACACGAGGCATTCAAGCAATAAGTTAAGCGAGTAACGGGCATTATATGCAAATCAAAGCCAGTATTCGCGCAAAACTGCTGAGAACTTCCGATTAAAAATGTATAATATAAAGGTGTACATGCAAACGTGTATGTATGAGTGTTTATATGTAATTATAAATAAAATTTCAAAATAAAATAAATACAAACACTTAACATTCAGAAATTGGTTGAAAGAGACTTAACAAATGAATTCCTTTAATTGTAAACAATCCCAGATTTTTTATTAAATTATGTATTATATTATGTACATATGTAAATATGTATCTCTAGAAATGTACGTAGGCAGATTTAAACACAAATATAACTCATATTGACAAACTCAGTGGCACAAGAGATAGTTAAAAAACATTAAAATACCCTGTAAAATCTAAAATAATATTTTTTAAGAAAAATCGTAGAACAAATGTTGTTTGTAACCGACAATTATACTACATATCAAAATTTTGAGTGAATCGGAGTTATTAGGCTTTTAAGGGTTAACTCATCGAAAGCAACTTATAAGCTTGTCTTAATGTGTATATATTTTATATATTATATGTACTTATATACCTACATAAGCAATATTATAATTAAATATAATGCGTAAACAACATAGTGATCATAATGACACAGCAACTAATTGTCATTAGACCACAGCAAAATCTACAGCTGGCTACACGAATAGCACCAAGTGAACGCATGGCGGAGCAACAAGGTTGGAAAATGTTTTATGTATTTAAAGACAGACATATGGATGTATGTGAGGGAACGCGATATGATATCGAAAGTGTATCAATTGCCTATGCAAAGACTTATGAACTATTGTCACAACGATAGTCTGCAAAACGTCGTGGCACCAGTCAGAAAGTAACATAAGCATACAAAGATACATATGTACATAAGTATGTATGTACATATATGGATGTGCTATACCTCACGGTACACATATGTATAATTTGTAAGTAATTGAACTATAAACAAGCGTGTATAAAAAGTAAAGAATATGTAGTTATGTATGAGTATAGAAAACTATAAAAGCCTGGAATAATATAATTATCAAGTGTGCGCAATCAAATATTTGTCAAGCGATAGACAAATACGCTCTCATAGTTTTGTATGCATGTATGTATGTATACATATTTATATCGCCATTATTGCCAGCTAATACGCATACACATCAGCAGGTCAGCAATCATCACCAGAAACACAGCTGGTGTTTGCTTAACCCAACTAAGAGTGCTATTTGTAGTTGGAACTCATTGACAGAAATACTCATGGTAATAGGTAGTGTATATATGTAAGATAACGGTGAAGTACTTTAGTAGTGAATAAAAAGTAAAATTTATAAATAGAATTTGAAAATGAGAAGCGGTATAGTAGAGTCGATATGATACTATTCTTTACGTACATATATGCGTAGCTATATATCTATAAGGAATTAATTTCTGTAATTGTCGTAATATCATTGTAGTGGGGTGTACGCCACATTTTACGGCGAAGATTATTACTACATTGGAAATTACTTAATTACAGTCGTCCATATCAAATTAATCATAATCATAACACCCCGCAACTATCTGTCAACGATTCATTCTTTAAAATATTAAACATATCTATATATATAGTTCAACTAGCCATCTAGCCCCAATCAATGATAAAAAACTAATAAATGTTTTGATGTTTCTTAATTTTTTTTTTGTTTTAAAGGTATAAAAATTAAACACAAGTAATATTTCACGAAACTACAATAAATGAAAGCAATAAAGAAACTAAGTGTAAACAAGTAAGGAAAGGCTAAGTGCGGGTGCAACCGATCACTTTATACTCTCGCAATTTTTTGATGAAATTTTATTAAAATAACACAATTTGACCAATATGTATATTCGGCATAAAGTCCAATAAAATAACGAAAATCATCATATATAGTATATGAGGGCTGAGGTAATTTCTGTACCGACGTCACTCATTTTGACCACCAAGGTACACTATATCCAAGACACTTAAGATATCTCACATATTAACCGATATATGCAAAATAAAGCCCACCGCATTTTTGAAAAACCTACAATTAGCTATAGGAGTTAAAGGAAGTTAGGACCCGATTTTAATAATTTTTGGTACATAGACACACTATTAGATGAAAAGATTTCCTTTGAATATCTGAGAGATTTACCGATAATTTCGGTGAATAATTACCCTTAGGCACTGAGTTCTTCATGTTCGATATCCGGGGCCTTGAAAAGTTATACTCCGATTTCGACAATTTTCCACAAGTCAAGCCACAATTGATATACAGTATTTGTGTAAAGTTGTATTCCGCTATCTTCATCGGTTCCTTCCATTATAAAGTGAAGGAATCAGATGGATTTCAAAATACAGTTATATGGGAAGTAGTCGTCTAAATTAAAAAATTAATATTACAGTCCCTAAAGGCTTTGATTCTTCTCGGCATACTATTCGTTGATGAAATAGAATCCCACACCTGCTGCACCTTAGGAAATAATTCCCTCAATAGACCCATTTCGTCTGCGACCGATTTTTTAATATACCACCACAGCTTAATGTCCATTGGCGAGTTGACTTTATTGTGTGTTTCGGATCATTGTCGTCAATCATTTTTCGTCAACCTACCAACACCATTGGTCGTTATGCATTCCCACACCATTATGGAGCCTCCTTCAAACTTCAGCATAAGCTTATGCGTAGTGTGTCTCTAATTTAACACCCTTGTCTCTACAGGTCCATTCGTGCCTATCCGATCCCAAACGATTTAAGTACAGTGGAACTTCTCTAACTCGAATCACCATAATCCACAAAAAAACTTCGAGTTATAGAATTTACATTAAAACATACAATTTTTTAAAAAGCTTTAAAAGATTTATAGAAGGAAATTTGTATGAAATTTGACTTGTATTGCCAAATCTTCGAGTCATAGAAGTTCTAGTTATGGAAGTTCCACTGTATTTTGGTTCATATTGGTAACGGTACCTTAAACACCAACCAACCAAAGTAATCAATTGGATTTGTCTTTGACTGACGCTCACTCCGTATGTATGACGAAATGAAATAAGAATTTGCTAACGGAAACGTGTCAATTTCGTGAGTCACTGTATGATACCACGAGTTTATGTGGGCTTATTATGCTGCTTACTTTTTTTAGCATATCCAGTTAAAAATTCCAACTGATTCAAAAATTTAATGAATTTATTGTAACAGTGAACTATATTGCAAGAACAACAAATGCGTACGTATGTCTATAGCAACACCAATAGTCTACTGATTAAATCATACACAATTCCACATAAGATATAGAAGCAAACATAGTACGTATGTATGTATTTCAACAACCGCTACAACAAAAACACCTAGGTACACACTTAATTACGGTACACAAACATGAAAAAACAATAGCAATCAAAGCAACAACTGTTAAGACTTAATAGACAACAAATTAAATAATTATCGACAACAACAAACCCAAGCACAACTACGTTATAGCGGTCAAAAAGAACCCCGTTATGTTCGCTATAAAAATATGTATGTACACATTTGTGTATCTGTGTATGCACATAACAAATGCTGATCGCCAGCCATTATGCCAATGAAGCGACAACAGACAGCAATAACAACAGAGATCCCCATTTCGCAATTTATTCAGATTTAGAAGAAACAAGTGAAGGAGGCAGGCACTTTTTATAGACATAGGAGAAGCACTCAAACAGCATGTAGACACAGCTAAGTGAGCAAGAAAAACAATAAAAACTGTAAGAGCAATAAACAAGAAGAAGGCGGCTTAAATAGCTTAAAATTTCTGCGAAGTCAGCTGAGATTAATTGACACGAAGCTGAACTGAAATGAGAATAGTAATGACAGTCAGCTTTGATGGCACTAAAAACAATAATAAATAAAGCATATACTTACACATGTATGACTCAAAAATTTAAGTTGGAACATAACCAGTGTTCTATTAACCACAACAACAATAAATATATAGTACTCTTGCTCAAGTCAGTCAGCAATGACATTTAAATAAATTAAATACATTCAAATTAATTTACGGAATGACGGATTATTTTGGAAACAAATTGTGAAAAAACCAAGTTGTTCACGAACAACGTAAAACCACTACAACCGGTGAGAAATTGATTTAATGAACAACTTAGGCGAATAGAACTCACATTCATACGCACCGCACGCTGACTCTGTTGACACTGATTTGTATAACTAACGGCAATTGGACTAATTAGCAGCGTACCGTATTGCGGCCGTCGAGGCGACTAATGTCGATTTTGCGTGTTGGCAGATATGGTAAATGCAGACTAGCGAGACAAAGAGTAAAGCAAATTAGTAAAGTTAGTTATATTAGAGTAAGTTGATTGCTGTAATAAATTGTTTTCAATTAAATTTTAGAATACAAATTTACATATGAAAGTTAGAGATCGTTATAAAATATTTTCATCGAAATAAAATATAAAAACTTTTATATAAAATTATATATTTAACCTTACACCATACCTAAGGAAGTTTCCTTTTTTCCGGTGTAGGCAAAAAGAATTAAATATTATTAAAATAAAGAGAATACACTATTCGATAATATAATCGATCCACTCTTTTAAAATGAGCTGAAAAATATATAAATATATAATTATATAATTAAAGCCTTTGGGCATAGTAATTATTATAATATGATATAGATTTGATACAATGTTTTAATACAAACGACCGCTCTTTTCTCTTTATTTAATGTTTTATAAAAAGTGTTAAAGTGATCGGATTTAGTTCAAATATGCGCCGTCTCGTTCGATAATCTCTTTCCATCTAGATGGCAACTTCATAATACCCCCCTCGTAGAAGCCCCCTCCTTATTTGCGACATATATCGGACAGCCACTTTTCACAATCCTCTTTTGAGTTCAACTTTACACCATCAAGGGCGTTCGCCATTAACAGGAACAGGTGGTAATCACTTGGCGCAATGTCCGGACTATATGGTAGATGCGATAAAACCTCCCATCCGAGCTCCCGTAGCTTCTGAGAAGTCATCAACGAAGTGTGTGGTCTGGCGTTGTCCTGGTGGAACACTTCACCCTTCCTGTTGGTCAATTCTGGACGCTTCTGGTCGATCGCCTGCTTCAAGCGGTTCAGTTGTTCGCAATACAGTAGAACTCCAATTATCCGAACTCCGACTATCCGAATCGCCGATTATCCGAATCACAAAAAATTGTCCAAAAAAAAGTCTAAGTGCGCTATTATTCTTCCCCCGCGAAGCCAGTGTTTGAGCGTCAAGTCTTGACTTGACTTGTCTTAACTTGCCGTTGTGTCTACTTAAAATGATTGTAAAAATTCCTGGTTGTACAGAAGTAAGTGCTGAAGATGTAGGAGAGTGGATGGCTGTGACACGTCTGACCCTGGTTTTCAAATTCTCAATGATGATGAAATTGTTGTAAGTGTGAGAGAAGATGCTGAAGTGGAAGTGGAAGAAGAACTTTCTACTGATGTTGAAGTAGACGCTGGACCATCAGCTAGTGAAGCATTTGCCGGCCTCGAGACTGCTTTGAAGTGGATGGAGCGCCACTTGCAACTGCTCACCGTCAAGCGAATGAGTGACCTGGCTGCCCGAAAACATGCTTGAAACAGGTGAAACAGGCAGGAAAACAGGTGACCTGGCTTCCCCAAAACAGCTTACATTGACGGAGATGTTTAAAAAACAATGATTTTTATTTCTAAACTTGTACATAAGTACATTTTATTTATATTTAAAACATGTGTTTCATAAAAAAATAGTGCAATATCAAAACGTGGCTTTTATTCTCTCCAATGGCAATTAAAAAAAAAAAATCCGATTATCCGAATATTTGATTATCCGAATGGGCCCCGGTCCCCATTAATTCGGATAATTGGAGTTCTACTGTAGATGGTAGAATTAAACGTATGGCGATATGGGAGCTGATCATAGTGGATGATTCCCTTCCAATCCCACCAAACACACAGCAAAACCTTCCTGGCCGTCGATCTCATTGAACGTTTCTCAAGCGGATTTGCCTTTAAGGAAATTTTAAAATAGCTCGAATTTCGCCGCTAGTGAACTCCTTGTTTACATGAACGCAATATCCAAACTAATCGTGCATAGCGTCGTTTTGTAGGTCGTTTTTATGTCAAGACCTTTCAAAGATGTATAGTATTGCCAGATACGAGTTCTGTAGCGCTATATACATATCTGCGAAATTCAAAAAACAAAAAGGCGGAAGGGAGATATTTGCCAACCAATATTTGATTATCTACTATTAGGCTTTATGTGATGTTTATTTTTTTCTGTCTACATTAAGGTATATTCTGAATAGAAACCCAAAAAAAGTAAAAAACCGTGCATATTTCAATATTAACTGTACTGTTTAATGATATGGTTTTTAATTTAGTTTCCAATAAAGCACTAAATGTAGAACTCCACATATTACATGTGGGTAAACGGGTACTCTTACAATCAGTGTATAATTGATGACGCTGTCAGTACCAGCTACTCCGCAATACCTTTAGACGTATAAATCTATTATTCATGCATATAACGGGTGATTTTTTTGAGGTTAGGATTTTCATGCATTAGTATTTGACAGATCACGTGGGATTTTAGACATGGTGTCAAAGAGAAAGATGCTCAGTATGCTTTGACATTTCATCATGAATAGACTTACTAACGAGCAACGCTTGCAAATCATTGAATTTTATTACCAAAATCAGTGTTCGGTTCGAAATGTGTTTCGCGCTTTTTTATCGACAAATTTTGTTCAGCGATGAGGCTCATTTCTGGTTGAATGGCTACGTAAATAAGCAAAATTGCCGCATTTGGGGTGAAGAGCAACCAGAAGCCGTTCAAGAACTGCCCATGCATCCCGAAAATTGCACTGTTTGGTGTGGTTTGTACGCTGGTGGAATCATTGGACCGTATTTTTTCAAAGATGCTGTTGGACGCAACGTTACGGTGAATGGCGATCGCTATCGTTCGATGCTAACAAACTTTTTGTTGCCAAAAATGGAAGAACTGAACTTGGTTGACATGTGGTTTCAACAAGATGGCGCTACATGCCACACAGCTCGCGATTCTATGGCCATTTTGAGGGAAAACTTCGGAGAACAATTCATCTCAAGAAATGGACCCGTAAGTTGGCCACCAAGATCATGCGATTTAACGCCTTTAGACTATTTTTTGTGGGGCTACGTCAAGTCTAAAGTCTACAGAAATAAGCCAGCAACTATTCCAGCTTTGGAAGACAACATTTCCGAAGAAATTCGGGCTATTCCGGCCGAAATGCTCGAAAAAGTTGCCCAAAATTGGACTTTCCGAATGGACCACCTAAGACGCAGCCGCGGTCAACATTTAAATGAAATTATCTTCAAAAAGTAAATGTCATGAACCAATCTAACGTTTCAAATAAAGAACCGATGAGATTTTGCAAATTTTATGCGTTTTTTTTTTTAAAAAAGTTATCAAGCTCTTAAAAAATCACCCTTTATAAATACGCAGATGGCGCTGCCGCAAATTAGCAAATTGCCTAAATGGAACACGACTTGGCGCTTCATTCGCCACAGTTGCGCTTCGAGAAATTCACAAGTGTATCAAGCCTTGGTTCACATACATACATTCAGATATATGTAAATATATTTGTATGTGCGCTGATATGTGTGCGTCATTTTTCAATTTGCCTTAGCTACAACTGCTCGCCATTTAAATGCATTCAACAGAGAGCAATTTGCAATTTAAAATGGAATTTGCACATTTGCGGTGGAATGCAGAGCGAACATACTCATAGATGTACATCTGTATGTACGTATGATTGTAATGCCATTAAATAAATTCAAGTGTGCATACGGTGCATGGACGCATGCGCTTAATTGAGTTGCTGTTGCAGGCGCATATACATATGTATGTGCATGAGCTTGTGTTTTATTGTATGATATTAGATGTTTATGTGTGTATGTGTACATGAAATTAATATTGCTACTTGGTTGGTGAGCAATAACTTTGCAACTGATTATGTTGTTGCACTTACATATTTCTCAATTTTCATTAATTTTTTCTCCTCTTTACGGCTGCCACATTTAATCTCGCCTTAGCTGCCGTGCGGAAATTTATATGCTTTTTTGGTTTCCTTTCCAAACTCATTTTGCATACTCGTAATCGCCTGCGCCATCCGCCCCGCATGTCCGACCGCCTTCTCTTAATGGCTTAACTTGTCACTACACCTTTCGTGTTGGCGCACTTGGAGTCGCTGCATTTTGTGTAGACATTTCATTAGCAGTGCCCTCCTTTTTACACTTCGCCAATTGCACAAGTTGTTGCACTGGTGTCGTGACGTCGCGCGAATAAAACGTTGGAACGAAATGAGCCGCGTTTAGTGCGTGGAGCCGATGACGTGCCGCAGCAATGGTTTGTAGCGGTGTTGGTGTTGCCGACTGTCGCCAAAAGCTGCAACATGGGGAGCTGCAGAGTAGCTTCCGCACTTAAGCGACTTTGAAAATTAATTAATTTTATGTTTTTCTTTCTTGCGGATTGTTTGCAATATTCCCGGAGTCAAGAAACTGCTCACAGTGGGACTGTGTGGGAGGAATGTCACGCAAAATGTTACATGCAGAGGAGAAATAAAATTCAAAGCAATTTTGTGGCCTTAAATTAAAAAAAGTGTGGTGATTTTATTCATTCCTTTTTTCAGTGTGGGTCCAATACTTACATAAATTATATTTAAAACTTTATTTCCATAAGCAATCTACTACGAATTAGCACAGATTAAAAAAATCATATTTGGATTCGTCTTCCAATTGAATCCGAACACCATTTTACAAGGAAATTGATAACCATGTTTTGACGGATTTTATTAGGAACCTAATTTAAAACTACATTATTTTTTACCAAGACTTCCATAAACAAACTTAAGTTTTACACGGTTGATGTCTTTATAATAAATTATCGTATTATAGATTCATTTCCTAGAGGCATAGCTGTCAAACCAGCTGTCAAAGAAAACATATGGACCTTTGTATAATATTAAATTTACACTTTGAACAATTTCTGTGCAAAGAATTATCTCTGAACCACCTTTCTAAATCGTTCTCGAAAAGTTAGTCGTTCTCATGACGATATTAATCATTTATGGCAGGCATAGAGCACGTGAAATCATGACTTTACCAAAAAGAACTCTTTCCAAATCATTAAAAAATTTAGCTCTAGGTCATATAACTTGTAACCCGTCAAAAGGAAAGTTCTACCCTGTTAACTGTTATAACTAATTGGAAACCATTTTTAACTATATGGGCGAGATTATACTGGAAAATTGGTATCAAATTGAACTCATTGTAGAGTCTTCATAAAACGTATTCCGTATTTTATTTGATACTAGCAGACCACTTGTGTGGGTTCATTTTATAAAAGTAAAATGAAAAAAATTCGAACATAAAATTATATTTTATTTGCAATGAGCTAAAACTTGATTACGACCTCTAGTTTTTGGTGTCCGTTATCTTTCTCTCTGATTATGAAGGCATTGGGAACGCTCAGAGGTTGACGACCTAGTGCGAGCTTGTATATTTATAATTTTTTGTTCTTCAAGTACTTCGTACTCGACTCTCAAGCGCGTACTTGGCAGGTTTTAAAATTTTGTTCAGCAAGCAGATACAACGATGCCAAGAGAATGACTTACAAGACAATTTTCAGTTTCCGAATAAGATTCTCTATCACGGATTCTTTTTGATACCCTCACCTGGGAACTATTTCCCGAAAGTTGAGATTTAGCAATAAATATAGCCTATGTTACTCGGGGAGAATACAGCATTCCAACGGTGGAAGAATTTTTGAAAATTTTTATTCATTACAAACAAACATACAAATCTTTATAATAGGAGTATACGTAAAAGTAAACGTGAAGTGAATGGACGAGTATGAAAGTGGACAAAAACTTATTGAAATTCGTGAGAATGAAATTATATTCAGTTGTACCGCACTGAACTATACTTTTTGGAAATTTAGAATCTACAGACATTGGTTCTTTACAGCTCTAAAACCAGTATCATTGAACTTTCTACTAGTCCCTTCTTTGAATTGGAATCCAAAATCCGTTTTTTGAAATCCAATAAAGTACTTTCCGAATGCAATGAGAAATTCGTCAATCTCATCAAATGATTGTCTGAAAACATTTGGCACACATAAGCAGTTCGTAATTAAATCACAACCTAAACTTAAACGAATTTAATAAACAAGCAACTCAATCAAATCATTTCATCTGCGTCACATCACCTATTTGTCGTCGTAAACAAAAAAGGCGTGATTCTCCAAATTAAGCGAAAAGTGAGCCATCAACAAAAAAAAGCAAAGACCAACTGAAAATAAATTTAAAATGTAAATTTTGTGGTTTTTTTTCTTTTTTGTTGTTTTGCTGGTACCAACCGGACGGCAGATTTGTCAAATGACTCCATTTCAAATCAATTAAGTTTATTATGTGCTTTTCACTTTGCTTACCCAACAACTTGTGAGTACGTATGTGTGTGTCTTAAACGAGTATGGACGAGTACCAGGCGATACGCGAAAGAAGACGCATGGTCAGACAAGCAATTAAACAGCTTCCCACTGCTTTCGTTCGGCAGCTTTGCGAGCATTTCGAACGACAAATGAAACTTGCACGACTTGTTTGTCAACAACGATGAGGAGCAAATGCAGTACGGACAACTAATAAATTTATTAGCAAGCCAGTGAGTGATCGAAGCAACGAAGAAAACAAATACAAAACACACGCTCAATGGGATGTCTACACACATATGTACATGCCAAGCGAGTTTGTAGATTGTGCTACACATTTCTTTACGTTTCCGCTAACTCAGGAATGTACACACACACACATACAATTACCATTAATGAAGATATTAAAATGTCGATTTAACCAAAACAAATTAAAGTTGGAATGATTTCGAGTTGGATCTTGAGTGGAGGCTTTTCGTGAGAGATTAAGGTTAATTGAACACATCAAAGTGGTTAGTCTGTTTGAAAAAGGAAGCTGCTTGGAAATTTTCGTAATGGTTTTGGCTTCCACGTAAACTCGCTCTACATAGTAACATATGAATAATTGAAGGATATGTGGACAAATATATATATATGTACATACAGTTATGTGAAAATAATAAGGACAGTGGCCTGCAGTTAATGAAGTTAAGTTTTCCATACAGAAATTTAGCAAATTTATTGGCAACATATTCAAGTTAAATGTTTTTGTAGTTTTACCCAGATTTAGCAAAGGCTTTTATATTATTTTTTTTTATAATTTGCCATCTTTAACTTGTGATAAATAAAAATAACATCTCTAGTTTTACTAAAAAATTATGTTATTAAATAATAAATTGTGTTAATATCAGTTTCAAATTAGTTTAATATGTTTTTTGAAAATCCATGGTGGCTTAAATTGGATCGATATCTCTTTGGCATAGAAAAAACTAGGTTTTGGCAGACGAAAACCAAAATGCGTTCCAGAATTCTGCAAAGCTTTTGCTATGAAATTAAGATATATTGAAGTTGGTGACCCCAAGCCACTCTTTTGTATACTTAGCTGTGTGTTTAGGGTCGAAAAATACAACTAAGTGCCATATTATCTTCAGAGAACGGTATCATACATGGAGTATCATAACATAATCCACCATAAAACCATCATCTTTTTTTAAATCTTATTATACTCTCGCAACCTGTTGCACAGAGTATAATAGTTTTGTTCACATAACGGTTGTTTGTGTCACCAAGAAATATAAGAGTTAGATATAGGGTTATATATACATAAATGATCAGGATGACGAGTAGATTTGAAATCCGGATGTCTGTCCGTCCGTCTGTCTGTCCGTCTGTCCGTGCAAACGATAACTTGAGTAAAAATTAAGATATCTTAATGAAACTTGGAACACATGTTCCTTGGCACCCTGAGAAGGTTGCTTTCGAAAATGGGCAAAATCGTTCTAAAAAAACATAGGATCCCATTAGGGAGGGGCACATTTGGATGTAATTTTTTTGAAAAGTGGGCGTGACCCCGCCCCCAAATATGTTTTTTGTATATAACTCGCAAACCAATAAAGCTATATAAACCAAACTTTCTGCAGTCATTTCTTTTAGCCATTTCCTTATACAGTCCAAAAATGAAAGAAATCGGATAATAACCACGCCCACCTCCCATACAAAGGTTAGGTTGAAAATTACTAAAAGTGGGTTAACTCCCTAACGAAAAACGTTAGAAATACCAAATTTTATATAAGAAATTGCAGAAGGAAGCTGCACTGAGATTTTTTTACAGAATGGAAAATGGGCGTGGCGTCGCCCACTTATGGGTCAAAAACCATATCTGAAGAACTATTTGACCGATTTCAATGAAATTCGGTACATAACACTTTCTTGACACCCTGATGACACGGCTGGAATATGCCAAATCGGTTCACAACTACGTCTACTTCCCATATAACTCAAATTTGAATTTCATCTGATTCGTTCACTTTATAATGTATTCATAAGGAACCAATGAAGCTAGCGGAATAAAACTTTACACAAATACTGTATTTGAGCTGTGACATCACTTGTGGAAAAATTGTCAAAATCGGTCCATGACTTTTCAAGGCCCCTGATATCGAACATGAAGAAATCAGTGCCTAAGGTTAATTTTTCACCGAAAATATAGGTAAATTCCTCAGATATTTTAATGTAATTCATTCCTTCTGAATTTTTTTTCTTATAACAGTTTCTCTCTGTACCTGAAATGGTAAAAATCGGGTCATAACTTCCCCCAGATCCCAAATACCTAGTAATAAGTAATATTAAATTAAGTGAGCGTATAGTCTTCGATACATTGTATCTTGGTGGTGAAAACGAGTGAAATCGGTTTAGGAATTACCTCACTCCCCATATACTATTTATGATGATTTTCGTTATTCTATTGAACTTTATACCCAATATATGGGTCGACTTGTGTTTCTTTATAAAATTACATCAATAAATTAATTAAAATAATATACATACATATGTATGTACGTAACAATACTGAATGAATAAATTAATTAAAATAATATACATACATATGTATGTACGTAACAATACTGATATACTTACGAATGAAAATGCCAACAGCTGTTCAAAAATATTTGCAAAAAAACTTTCTACATTCCGCCACTTTGCAACACAGAGTCATTATGTGCTTACGTGTATGAGTTGCAGTGTTGCATACGCATTTTAAATGCTAATCACGGCACGCACGAATTCACTCAATTTGCAACTATAGTCATCAGCTGTTGTTGATATTGTTGCATTGTTAAAATGCGTGTGGGCAGTGATGGTGATATGTGCACAAGCTCCAATATCTACGTGTGTGAATCTAAACTACATTACTTAATTAAGTGGCAACTCCGTCCAACAATGAATATAGGCACACAGAAATGGTGTATGCGAGAATGCAATGAAAATACTTTCCCCAGACCGAATCGTTGAATTTTATTTATCATTTTCAATCACACTATAATTAAAAGTGTCTAACACGCCTCAGTCAGTGCAATAACGAATTTAAAGTGGCTTATGCATTCAAATATTTGTATAGTTATATAATATGTGTACATACAGCCATGTGAGCGAATCATGTTGTGAATCGAATAATTTACGCTTATTTACCCGCACGTTAAAAATCAGTATTTTAAATGGGCACTTAATGCCACATGCCACACGCTATATTTGTCATATTATTGAATATTGTATTTGCATGTCGGCTGAACGTTGCGCGTAGCCCACACGAGGCTAATGTGTGTGGGTAATAAATCAAATAAATGCAACATATGTATAAAATATGAGCTAAATGTAATAATCGGTTAAGCATTGCCTTTTACCACATAAACTAAAACTCTGGCAATATTTTCGTCTTAAATTCAATAAACTAATATGAAAATGCTCGATTTTTGCCAAAGCAATAATAATCCCTCAATTTATCTCGTTACTTTAATTTAAAATTTATAGTAAAAGAAGTATAGTAATATGTATACTATACATCTCACATTTGATAAATAGTTAGTTTTGAGCGGTAAACCGAACTAGACTCTAGATATTATATTTCTCGGAGATTATAAAGTGTGGTGTTTAGTGAATTCGAGATACTTTATTTATCTTGTATAGTAGAGAAGAGGAGGAAAAATTAGTACACATTAGAAATGTCAGATCCCTTTATTGCTTTTTGTATAACTTCGGAAAGAATATATATTTGTGAGAAAATTAGTTAAATTAGTTAAACATTGCTTAAAAGATATTTTCCTTATAGTCTTTTCGCCCAGCCAAATTAATTTAATACATTAATTTTAATTGGGAAATCAGTTTTTGCCTTTCGCACTGCCGACTACTCAATTAACCATCAGCTATTATACATTTTTATTCCTGCTGTACATAAAAAGTTGAAAAGTTTCAATAGCTGACTGCTATTTTATCCATTGACATAGCCAAATTTAACAAATTGACAGCATAGTCAACAACTCGTAGAGTAAAGATTCTTAGCCGATTATTTTTTTACTCTCGCAACCTGTTGCACAGAGTATCATAGTTTTGTTCACATAACGGTTGTTTGTGTCACCAAGAAATAAAAGAGTTAGATATGGGGTTATATATATATAAATGATCAGGATGACGAGTGGAGTTGAAATCCGGATGTCTGTCCATCCGTCTGTCCGTCTGTCCGTCCGTCCGTCCGTCCGTCCGTGCAAGCTGTAACTTGAGTAAAAATTGAGATATCTTAATGAAATTTGGAACACATGTTCCTTGGGACCGTGAGAGGGTTGCTTTCGAAAATGGTCCACTGCCACGCCCACAAAATGGCGAAAACCAAAAACACATAAAGTGTCATAACTAAGCCATAAATAAAGTTATAATAGTAAAATTTGGAATAAGGGATCGCACCAGGAAGGGGTATATCTATCTCAAGAACTATTTGACCGATTTCAATGAAACTTGATTTGTAATAGTTAGTTTCCTTACCTCCCCATAATATGTTGTGAAAATTGGCCAAATCGCTTCACAACCATGCCTACTTCCTATATACCAGAACATAGAAGATGATCTGAATCGTTTACTTTACAATATATAAAGTAAGCACTAGTGAAGATATCGGTGCAAAACTTTGCACAAATACTGTATTTATTGTGTGGCAGCCCATTTCTAAAAATCGCCGAAATCGGACCATAGGTTTTCAAGGCCCCATATATCGAACATGAGGACCTCGGTGCTTCTAATCTAATATTAGGGTTTCCAACTTTCAATGGACTTTATACAATATATATGACGAATATGTATGTCAAATTGTGTATTATATAATATTAATTAAGTTAAATAAGTAAATTGCGAGAGTATAAAATGTTCGGTTACACCCGAACTTAGCCCTTCCTTACTTGTTAATTATTTCAAATGATACTTAAACATCATTCGCCATAGACAGCAACTGGTAATAAACACTTGCTGCCTGGTCTGGAATATAAGGTGGATGCAAAAGAATCCTAAACAAGCTCCCATTATCCTGGTGTAACACAACTCTTCTATTATGGCTGACCGCTTCTGGGAATTGTTTCCTTCAGCCGTTCCCATTGTTGACATTACAGGTTCGAATTAAGTTTGAGCGTAGGGGGTAGCTCAAAATAAAGTATTCTCTGTTTTCGCTTGACGTTTTCGTTATTGAATCGTATCGATCCATCAGCGAATCGCAAATGTACATTCAATAGTCGATGAAGTTTTGCGTTAACTCGAGTGACAGCCATACTTCGCGCTTCATCATTAAAAATACTTCGCGAAGTTTCGAATTCGCATACAGTTTTATGTACATACATTAAAATATGTATTCTGTAATTTTGTTTCCCATGCCTTTGTTACATAATTTATGCAATCCATAGGCGTAATATCATATTTTTTGTTCGTCTCGATAGTATAATTTTATTCTGTTTATGTCCTGGTCGAAAAGGTCGATTTATGCAAGGAAATGTTTTTGAAGTTTAACTTTAAAAGAGTTCGAGTTATGGAGAACTTCGAGTTAGGGAAGTTTGAGTTATGGAAGTTCCACTGTAATTTGTGTTTGTTTTACTTTTGTTATTAAAGTAGTTTATTAAATAAATTTGTTTATGAAAGATTCGGCATCGGGCAAAAATTGGGAATCGGTCGGATACTACCGCAACTCGATGTGTATTCGATTAAAATTTAATATAATAAAATAAGTTGTTTCTTTTGTATGGTAAATCGATCTAAATCAGCAGCGCTTTAAATAAAGGCTTTTAAATAAAAGCTTCGAATAAAGGACGGTTAATTGATCAATTAACTCCTGTACGAAAATGCTATTACAAATATTTCTTTTCATCATCTGAAGTGAGTATATTCCGCAAACACTTTGCGATAACTTTATGTTAAACAAGTTAAATGAATTTTCTAATGAGATTCTGTGGTTTTCTATTAACTGATTGCCTTGATTAAAGAGACTATGACAACCTATTATGCCAGGCAGTCTGAAAAGATAGTATTTTTTACATGAGAAAAAACACATTTATAAATTTGAAAGTAATTAGTCCATCACTCCACTATGTGTTTTTAAACTTTATTTATTATTTTAATTGCTTCTATTTTTGGAAACATGTTGAAAGCGCATACGCAAAATTAATATTCCAAACATAATGTGGTTTTATTACTTTGTATTACGGCTCTTGTGCCTCTATCTGACTGCACTCTCCACTATGTAATGGTAACTAGTTCGAGGAGTTAAAGCACAATAAATTTAATAAAAAACTTCCATTTTAATATACCAAATACGTACATATGAATATGTATAAAAGGAATGGACTATATGCATAGGCATGGCTATGAGCAAGAGCGAGAGTTTGCACAGGAAGATATTACTCTGCAGCGAAAACAATTTTCCAAATTTCTAATTAAGCAATGAACAAGTTTCTAATTAATGCAAACACGCATACAAACGCTGGAAAACCAGATCACCACACAGCACACACATATATGTACATCCATGTCTATGCCGCACGGCGCGTAGACGGCAATAGCAGTCACCTAAAAGGAGAGCACGCATGCATGTATGAGCGCCTCCACCAGCAGTCAGTAGCAACTGGCAACAGTTTTATTTGCACTTAATTGCTGCGAAAGTGCGACCGCCACCCACGAAGTGATTGCTACACTCGCGCCGCTCGAACAACCATACATACACACACTCATGCACGCACACAATCGCTTAATGACGCTGTACTCTTATGTGTTGTGCATGCACGCATATAATGGAAAATGTATTCGCGTTTAATTGCACTCAAGGATAAGCGTGGCAAATGGCGGCAATAGCGCATTTACGGAGGTGAACTCTATACGCATGTATATATGTGCGTGTGTGTGTAATTTCTCTATATAATTGTAAGTGGCGCGCGCCCGCAGAAATGGAGCAAGGCAACCAAGGTCCTCTTTATTAAATGCTGTGTGGCGCGCTCTGCGGTGCTTGCAACTGCTGCTGCTGTTTCTGTTGTTGTTGGTGCATTGTACTGTTCATTATTGCAAATATTTGTTGCAACCGTGTGGCATGCGGCGCATAACTTCCACACATTATGAAGTTATTGTAGCGTGTTTGTTAGTTTTAATAAAGTAACATTAGCCTTTGTTTGCGCATAAAGTTTTTAAATCAAGCATTAAAATTAAATATTCACATGTGTAATAAAATAAAACAATATGTATAAAAGATTATAAAAAAAATATAAAAACGATCTCAGTGAAATTATAAGAGATAGACCCTTTGGAAATTCGGCCCATCACGACACGTCAGTGTGAATGTAAAACAAGACGGTAGACTCGGATATTTCGAAAAGTTATGAAGAGATTTTTTTTCAAATTTTAAACACATCTTTATTGTAACATTATCTAGTTAATGAAGGAAGGATTTTTTCTTTATTACAGTTATTTTTTTCGAGCCAATACCTAAAAAAAATTGACAAAAGAAGTGAGTTTTTTGGTTATAATTCTGTCAATAACTCAGATTTCAATATTTGCTTTTTTCCTTCGTTCATTAACTAGATTTATTCATGCACTATAGAAATATTTTTGGTTTATTGATTTTGGCTGAGCCAATAATGAGTAATGCTGTCTAAGCTTCATAAAAGCTTCTTTTTGGACACATCATGGAAGAAGAGGCACCAAAGGCTGAGTTTTCGGAATTTGTAAATAAAAATTTCACAAAATAATGTTTAAATATGAATCTTTGATATGCTGAATTGTTAGAAAATATGACCACCTAACTCTTTACGCAAATCCATGGCTCGGTATTTTGTGACCTGTACTTTCTTCCAACTTCAGAAGGAACGAAATCTAATTCGGTAAGATAATCCTAGCACGTAAAATTAGCACATAAATTATCACAAATGTGTTCAAAAACATACTCTACAAATTTCTGAGACAATTACGTGATCTTATGTGTTACAATTTTAAATACAATTAAATGCAACGCAAAAATACTGAGTATGAAATCATCAATACAAGTTATTTCTAACTTATATGTGACATAAATCGGTATATACCAGGATCGAGAGATAGAGATGTTCTTCTGAATTGTTTAAACTCTTCTAAGTATTATTTACAGTAAAAGAAACCTAACAAGGTCACTCTCCGCCCATTGCACTCTATGTCAGTTATTATTAAATACAAACACACACTATATTATTCCCAACGGGAGTTCGTACTCAATTTTAATTTCGCTCTTTTCCTGTAAATTCTCATTAAGCTAATTATACGCGCAGATAAACTATAAAATTGTGTAAATATATACAGAACAACAACTACAAAAGTGGTACACAAACTATGGAGCGAGGAGAATATGCCACATAAGTCAGACAATCAGGCAGATAGTCAAGCGATGGCGAGTTGTTGAGTGCTGCAAGCACCCAGGCAGGATGTGCTACCTTCAGCTAAACGAATAGTCGAGTATGTTTTGGTAGCTTGCCGCTTTAATTAATCCCTTTCGAGCGCTCTGACGCGCACAAGCACAAACACTTGCACAGACAGAAAGTCACCCACCCAGTAGGCAAGGTTTATACTTCCGAGCTAGCATTTTTCTCAAATCAACACCAGACTTATGTTCTACAAACAGCTGAGTATTTGACCCCCTCATTATCGAATAATTTATGCGGTCCGCAAAACAGTTATAAACTACTTATCCAATAGTAAAAATATGTTCTAGTTCTGTTATCTTTGTAGAAAAGCCCTAAGTTTAAACGAAATGAAATGAAAATATCGCTTCAATTTCGCAACAATCCCAAAACTGTAAGCATGCACACACCAATAAGAATAAAGTAGCAACATTTGTATAAATTAAATGTGCCACCCTTGCTAAGCGAAAACACAAATGAAGTGTCCTTGTTGACTTTCTTTTCATGCTCTCATTATCTCTCTGGCATTTGCTTTGGCTGTTATTGCGTTGGTTATAGCTGCAGAGTTATTCTAGTTTGCTGCTACCAATTTGTTGGCATCAAAGCGCACTTAAATGAAATATAAAAGCAGTAACAACTACAACACAAGCTGTTTTACATTCTTCCTCCACATCCTTTACTTGCATTTCATTTCGGTTTTGCTTTGCTTGTATTTTCATCATGGTTTATTCTATGTGCTGTGTTCATTACACAAAAGTTCTCGGGTTCGCCTGCCGCTCGCATATTAAAGCACACACATGCATGGGTGTGTGCACAGCTGTTTAAATGCAGGTATGCTTGGCAGTGCTTGTATGGGTGGCGGTGTGGTTGTGAACTGTGCAGCAGTTAAGAAATACTTTCATTACATTTAAAAAGTCATTAAAATTTTACATTCACACAGCAACTGAATCCACTTTTAATTTGGCTTGACGACGAAGACTTTCGTCGCTCCGTCGTCGTCGAGCAGCTGTGCGCCCTTCCTTCGACTGTTTGTCTGTCTGTCCTTCCGTTAACTGTCTCTAAATGTCTGTCGCTCAGCATTAAGAGTTTCCTGCCACGCACACACACAAACACAACTCATTCGTTTCTCAAACAACAACAACAGTAACAGCAATGACATCCTCTACACCCGTCTCCAAGTCATAAATTCAGTGGCAACATCAGCGAAAGCATCACCATCACCATCATCATCATTGCCACCACATTTGCAGTCGCAAGCATTTCTGTTCATTTTGCTTTCATTTCATTACTTTTGAGTTCAGTTCAACGAGCAGCACGTTCGCTCCCACTTACGATTATTTGGCTTTCTATGCATACGCCATGATGCTTGTATGTGTGTGTTGATATGCATTGCATGTGTGTGAGTGCTGCGCGTGGCTTCGTGGCAGCACCGACTCGTCTCGTAATCGCCTTCATCGTCATCATTAATTGAGTCACTTTTCAATGATGAATGGCATGGCAAAAGCAGTGTTCACAGTCAAGCGTTTATCCCTCTCCCTTCTCCATCTCTTCCTCCACCATGCCAACCACAATTGAAGCTTGGCGTTTCCATCAATTTGAACGAGGTGATTGGGCTTTATAGGGTGGTTCTTTCACAAAGGGCAATTGCTCTTTATACATCCATCTACACAAGAGTGGATTGGAGTGTGGTGTCTGTAGGTAATGTCTCCGTGTTTCTATTGAGGCAATAATCAACTATATTTTACATAAATTACGAACAGCACTGCTGAGATGCACGTTATTCTCATTGTTTGACGAGTGAAAGCACATTAGGCGTTCGTTCTTAATTGTTTGCTAATGCCATAACAAGCGCGAGAGATATGTTTTGAAGTTTTTTAGAGATTTACATAATTTCGAAACTTGGCAGAAACAGATTTCCTCATCAAATGTACTGAAATGATAGTACATTTGTATTTGGAGAATCGTATCATTGGTAGGGAAAGATAGACCTCATTAACTTTCTTTGATTTATTTTATATAATCAATTTTCTGAAATTCCATCTTCTCGAGTCCCGAAGGTTCTGTATAAAATAGATTCTTCAGACTTTAGATCCTTACAGTATAAATATCAAAACTATGGAATAACCCTTGCTATAGCTATATTATAAGTACTACGTTTCTACAGTCCATATCATCTATTTACGTTTCTCCCAGTAAGTTTATGCTCGCAGCGCTTAACTTCTTAGCTTCAACGAATCACACTTTTCTTTTTTTGCTTATTCTCGCATATTTAATGCCACGCTATAATTAAGTTTAATACGAAAAGTTTTCGCATTGTCAACACGCTGTTATGACGCAACGGAAGAGATAAATTTACGACAGCGTAGAGTTCCATGCCTTCCATCGTTATGTATTTACCGTTGGACACCAAAATGATACGTTCCGAAGTATGCAAACAACAAAACTTGTAAGTCGTCAAGTATAAAATCGTACGCAATTGGAAGTACTTTTCGAAAGAGGGATTAGGTCTAATTGTGTGACAGAAGAGTAGGAGCGGAGATTCTTCCAACTTCAAAGACCGTCTGGCAGACTCACCATTTAATGATTGCGTCGTTACTTATAATTTTCACTTCACCCTGCGCAGCAACCAGAAAAAGACTGAGGCAGACTTTGCGGCCGACGTCACCATCTCACAGTGGGCAATCTGACCAAAATACCAGAAGACAGTGCTTAACATTATTCTGTATATATTCTTCTACAGTCAGTCTTCTACAAAACAACTAGGTTGTAGCTCTCTAGACTTCTTTTACTTTTTTTTACTCGATCTGGGTTATAAATGTCTTAATCAAGCATAATAGAAATAGACCGTTTCGTCCCGTTACTTTTTTTATGGTAAATCAAAGACAACACATTTATTGATTCGTAAGAGAATAAATAATATTTGCTTCATAGAGAAATTTCCAAATTTCTGACGCCGTGTGACCGTGTTCCGTCTTTAGTATTTAAAATTAGTTTTCCAAAAAATGTATGGAGCTGTTCCACAGTGCATCACCATCCCCCTTGCCCTCATCTTCCGCCTCAATGCCGATGTTTTAATTACGAATTACTTCGTTCAACTTAAGAATTTGTTTGGTAACTTTTGCAGCCGCAACGGCATTTGGGCTTCTCCTCCATTTGTTGTGTATGAGCGCATGTATTTGTTAGATAAGTTCAATGCCTCGTCGCTGAGTGCCAACTCACCAACACCCAAGATTGCTACTGCGTGCCACTTTCGCCAATGTTGCATGCATAACCTATACATCACGAATCTTAATTGCTTTGTATATTCTTCGGCAGATCTTTTGCGCGCTTCTATGAAAAGTAAAAGTAAGCGAGTAAATGGTGAAATGGCGGAATGGAGGAGCAGACATAAGTAAGTATTTCCCTTGGCACTGTTATTGATTCATTAAGTTAATGCATGCAATGGGCTCCAATTCGCTGGTCAAGTGCTGATTGTCTTTAATGTTGTGGTTAATGAAGTATAAGTCACCGCCTTCACCAATACATATTAAGATTTTCTTCGGTTATTGCTAAGTTTCAGCGAGTTTTCATAGCTTGACAGTTTCGTATTTATTTATGAGGGAATCAAGAGAATAAGTCAAAGTTGTAGCGTTTTGAAGTGGCATGCCACTTAAATTGAGTTATTTTTCTGCAGAGAGAAGTTTTTGTTGTTGCCATTAATGAGTCGTGTCAACAGTGGCAGTCGCAACGGCGGCATCATTTGACATTTGCAATTTTACGAGTGCGTTGCCGCAAGCAATTTATCATTAATTAAATTGAACGGATGTTAAATTCCGCTTATATACACACTAATTTATTTATGAAGTATTCAACATTCACTCATAAATAAATAACGCATTTATAAAGATGGCCCTTTGGCAGAGGGAAAATGTAAATAAAGTGCAGAGATCACACACAATAAATGATTCCAAGCGAATGACTAATTCAGATGGAAATAAATGACATAATTTCGATTGCAGACGAGCAATTTAGATTCATTAATAAGATGGCGCCCCTTGCTCCGTTTTGTTCTGAGAGTATTCGCTTTATTTTCATTAGCAAGCATAACAAAAGTTTTCCTTCACAGTTGTCACATCACATTCTTAATTGTTGTCCAGTGAATCCAAAAGCGACACCTAGCGGTTAGCAAGTCGTATCGAATTAGTATATTTAAAACGATTATTACTGAAACCCATAATAGTCAAAGATGTTGCCATGTCCGAAAATCGCTATAACTTTTCCTTAGAATAGGATTTTCTATTCGAATGAGATTAGTGGAGAATATGTCATCGATTCTCAATTATTGGTAGGCGGTGACAAAGTCCGATATTTCTGCCAAGAAAAAACGTCCTATCCTGTAAATCGGCTTAAAAATTTCGGTGATAACAACAGGGTGTAATCAAAAATTATAGGAGAAGGAGAAGGGCAAACTTTTAGTAAAGATGACTATTAACTTGACCTTTCACATTCAGCACTCAACGACATTTATGGCAAAAAAGGCGGAAGGACCGAAATCGTGGCTAGTGAATAAATTTCATACTGGTAAGAATTCGCGTGGTCATGCATTACGGTTTTTATAAAGGATGTTACATAGAATCTCAACTTTTGGAAATCTAATAGAAACGAAAAAGCATCCTCTGCGAGAATCCACAATATTCTGTTGGAAAGTCAAAATCTATTCTTTACCGTTATTTAATACACACTTTAAATTTCTTGTTTCGAAAATTTTCCCAATTCGTTTAATTCTTGAGCCTTAGAAGTCTTCAAAGAAAAGCAGAAACTGTTTAAACAAGTTTCAGTTGTGACCAATATATTAACTCAAAGAAGGGCGTAGATTAAGAGCAATTGTTCGCTGCTTTAAGAGCGCTTTGAAGAAACTTTATCACTTAATACTAGAACACTTGGAAAAATGTTTGTCATTTCAAAAATAATATGAAATAAAAATAAAGGCTAAAAACTTTGCGTTAAACTCGGCAAAGCAAAGCCTTTAATTCACTCTCATAAATTTATTTGCGCTTTTAAAAACTTTCTCAATGGTTGTTACAAAAATTTAAAGCACCTTCAATTAAACCTTTTCATGGCACTCCCTTTCACAAAGCCAACCGAGCTCAAACTTTTTCTTCAGCACAAATGTACAAAATGGAAAGGTAATAATCGTACGTAAGCAAAGGAGAAATAAAAGACGGAAAGATTTATTTTCAGCCGCGCACAAATTGCTCTAAAAATTAATTACATAAATGAGCAACAAAAGCACTTAAGCACACAGAAACCGAAATGAGTCGAATGAAAACGGCAGCAAAGCAAGAAAGCACACTTGTTAAATTGCGTAAAAATATTGGCGTTTTTTGTGAGCTTTTTAGCTTTCGGTGTGGCTTAAAGCCAACTGGGTCTTCGCACCAATTTGGCTAGTTGTATTTATGGGTATACGTTGGGTTGTATATTATATTTGTATTATATACAAATCGACTGACATAATCGTTGCTTGCTTTTCACGAACTGATTTTCTCAGGCTTGCTTGCTTGTGTTTCACTTATGTGCATATGTACTTGTGTCTATGTGTACATTCCTGAACATTGTAAACATTTAAAAGATCATCAATCATCCCAATGCCGCAGCTCGTTAATTGCCCGCGTGTGTATACAAATATTCATTGGGTACTAACACACACACACACAGAGTTGCCCTTAACGAAAGAATACTCACACACAAACAGCATTAGTAGGTTTCCCACAAAAGTCTATTAGCCCCATATGCCATGATTTTTGTCCTTCCGCCTTCGTCCGCCGCAAATGTCGTTGACTGCTGAATGTGAAAAGTCAAGTTAATAGCCAAAAAGTTTAAGTGAGCCATTTTTATATGAGTTTTTGCTGTTTTCAAGTTTTTTCAGTTTTTTCTCTGTTTTGTGGAAACCAAAAATTCGTTTATGACTGCGCGGAAGTCTGCTGTGACTGAACAGCCAAAAGCAACGGATGTAATACGCAAATAACCGAAAGAAATGAGGCCATACCAAATGCTAAAAAAAAGAATGTGGACACCACTGTAAGCTCTATCTTATGTCTGTATGTGTAACGTTTATTGAAGCAAATCTGATGAAAATATGTATGTACATGCAGTTGAACTTCCATAACTCGAACTTCTATAACTCGAAATTCTCCATAACTCGAACTCTTGAAGTGGCAATAGAAGTCAAATTTCATACAAATTTCCTTCCATAAATCGAACTTTTCGACAAGGACATAATACAAAATTTAAAATTTTACTGTCGAGGTAGAATTTTAAAGGTGTCCCTCTTTATCGTACGGAGGCGAACAAAATATATGTTACATAATATATATTACACTTATGGATTTCATAAATCATATAACAAAGGAATGGGATACAGACGTCAAGAGCCAAACTATAGCAAAAAGCAACAAACAAAATTCAGAAAACTTCATTTATCGTATGTCCATAAAAATTTTTGCGAAGTAAATAAATAAACCAGTTCATAAATCTATATTTTACAGCTTTTGAAAAATGTATATGTTTTAATGAAAATTCTATAACTCGAAGTCTCTCTAACTCGAAGTTTTTTTGTGGATTTTGGTGATTCGAGTTAGAGAAGTTCCACTGTACTTACTGTGATTATAGGCTGGAGTGCAGGATTGACTACTTACGGTGATAAATAAATGGAACTAAATTCGAGGCTGCTTTCAATGTCTTTCAAAGCTGTTTTGATCTATATACTTTCTTTGTAAACTTATACATATGACCTTGAGTTTCTTGGAAACATTTATTTTTTAAACTGAGTCGACATGTATTCCCTCAAGCAGGTATTTTGGAAAAATAAGTCAAAAGAACCCAATTTTTTGTGTTTCGTTGCCAGATATAGAATTATACTTGGCATTATTTGTTCAAATTGTTCAAGTCTATTGATTGGAAATTTTCTTCGAAAGACAAATTCTACACTATTTTTTATAATAGTTCACGGTTCTAAATTGAGTCGAAGAGCTTGGATCATATAGTATATCATGTTAAAGGAAAACTATAGATATTTATTGTATATTAATGTTTTTAATTTGAATGTAAAAAAACACTTAATATTATTACTATAAGTTCATAAATAATCAACAATATCAATTACTAATGATTAATAATCATTCTTATTATTTTTTAGTTATTAGTTAATTTTTTATGGTTCTTATTATTATTAATTTACCATATCTCTAGGTTCATTTAATAGTGTTTTCACAGCTTTATATTATATGTAGATATATTTGTTTTCTAAGTGTAAGTTTTGTAAAAGCCCAGCAACAAGCTGCCAATTGTTCGTGGAAGTTTCTTAAAAGCTGTCACGCAAATTAAAATTAACTTCTCTGTGCACTAAGCCATCAACAAGCTACACACGGCAATATACGTATGTATGTACGAGCGCATGGCTAAACACATACACAGATATAAAGATTGTGAAAACAGTTATATAAAATATGTGAGCAGAAGAAACATCAGTAAATGGGGAAAAACAATTCAAAGTTCATAACAAATCCATTGCTAGCAGGCAGCCAATCACACACACAGACATGCAAGCAACGCCAGCAATTGGCACGCAATCTTTTCACAGCCAACTGCATAAAGCACACATGTACGCTCTACTACAGTCCCTTCCAAAAGTATGTGCAATATCCAATACAACTAAATCGCCTTGCGGCAGTGCGTGGCTGTAGACTTTGGTAGGAGAATGCTGCTACACCGCGAGCATATTGGAAATGAAGTTATGACGACGTTATAGAGGCACTCGCTCACACCCACATACAGTTATAACATACGCTTAAGGCTTTTCTGCCTCACACCCACTAGAAAAGTGTGCAACTTCGGTGCACAAAGGCGTATACGCAACCCAGTCGCTGAGTGCGCTCGGCAACACTCGCACGTAGAATCTGTTCCCCACACACTCACCGGAGAGGGCAGGCGACAAGCTAGATTGCCATTGCAGCAAGTACAGCAAATGTTTGTCGCATTAATATTTTGTAGTGATATTAGCAAGCTGAAAACACACATTTCTATATAGGGACTCTTCAACCTTTCGTTTCCTTCTTACACAGCCGTCAGCAAAATGCATGCCTGTGCGTCTACGACTGAACTCGCTTTTGTATATTAGTAAATACATTTGCGTGCATTAAAAATCCTGCAGCATATGCATATTTAAGACCAAGTGGGTGTTCACTTTCCAACAATAACAACGTGTACGTGAGCACAAGTATTTGCAAGTATTAAATTTTCTTCAAAGCTTTGACATTAAAGTGCGTGTTGGTATGACTTTTAGGATAGGAAACCAAGTTTGGCCTCATTCGGCTGTTACTTTTCCACTTCTTGCTTTCTATTAGTAAAAATATATAAAATATATTTGAACAGAAATCCAGAAAATTAAAATATTTTTACAAAATATATGTTAAATTAAGTTTTAATCTTTCTCTTCAAGAGTATATTCAAATTTAAAATTTGTTTAAACTCTTTTTAAGGAAAAAGGAAGGAAGCATCGTCATTATAAATATATTATAGTGTTATAAAGAATCATATAAACATACTAGATTTGTATGATTGAGATCAGTCGTATTGTATCTTGCTCGTTCCGAAAACCCCGAAAGGGCTCAAATTTACTCGAAACAATCCCTGAAATGGAGTTTATTTAACTTCTTCTTTAGTGTCTGCTAATAAAGATTAAGCTTGTTAAAGAAGCCTTTTATATCTCGTAAATTGTTCCAGTAAAATCTTATATTTTATTTATTCAACCATTTCTATAAGCAAATATTGTGTATGGTAATTAGAGTGGAAATAGTAGTCGCAAGACAACCAAAATGTGAATTATGTGTGGCAATCGGATATTGAGCATACACAACTAAGTAGCTAATCGAAAGAAAATGCCAATTAATTTAAACAGTGCTTTTCATAAATACAAACTGATAGATATTATCTACGTTTTCAAGTATACTGCAATATAAATATTCATAAAATAACCATGACAGACAGTAGTCGCAGTACATAATAGGGGTATACATATGTATTTTTATACGCTCTGCAATTTTCCTAACTTTAAAGAAACTGTTACTGGCTCCATCGATTACGTTGACAATCAATAAGAATTACGCTCCCTTATTCAAATATATGTAGATATATATTAATTTTTGTAATTTCAGACCACAAATGTCATTAACATGCCATGCAACCACCTGAATGTGCTGCTTGTACACAATAATATTGAGCTCTATTCAACTTCGCCGCTTTCTGCTTACTGCGTTTCATATTTTATTGACAAATTTAATGGCACACACATACCTATATATATATGTACATAAACATATTACCGTTATTAATAAAATATCAATCGTTGCGTTACATAAACGCATACCGATAAGCTCTTCCCTCCTGCTGTTCCTGTCATATACAAGCATTATGCATTATGCACACATACATATCTATGAATTGTAAGCTCATAGATATGTTTGTGTGTGCGGCGAAGCTATCAAGTGCTCATCCGTTCATATCGAGGTTTTATTTATTGTCTGTACGTCATGTAAGGGCGCTTAAAAATAGCTATAAACCGTTCTAGGAATGAAAGCAAAAAAGCGAAAGGTAAGAGAACACTTGCAAAACGAAGAAAAAACTTAAAGCAAAATGGGGCAAAACAAGCGAGCAAGCGAACAAAGCAAACTTGGAAACATTTAAACGGATATCGTTAAGTAAATAAGGGGACGACAACATTTTCTCTGATCCGTCGCAATTTTCAAGCAATTTCGGGCTTTTATTTTATAACGACGCAGTGCTCGTTAGACACATGCTTGGGTGGCTATATGTGAGTGTGTGTGTGTGTGACTATTGTTTGCGCGAGGGCGGCAGCACGCTTGGTTTGCAACTTCGGTGCGCAGCGTTGTGACTCAACGGCACCTCCCTCAGCGCGCCAAAGCTAGACGGCAGTCAGCAGTTTATAGTGGTGTCTGCAGATTGTGAGAATGTCGGGCTTGAAATTATGTATGGATGTGTGTGTGCGCGTTGTGACAGTAATAAAGTTACGCTTTGTCAACTGTCAGGGAAATATGACTTGGCAATGTGAGGGTGGTCAGAATGCCAAAGCAGGCGATAGAATGGGAATTTGATTAAATTCTTCTGGTGGTTGTTTTCGCGGCTGTTTAATATGGCTTTTCTCATAAATCTGTGCACAAAGCGTTTGCTTTTCATTTAGCGATTGCTGTTCAAATTAAGCTAAACTTGTTTACGTAGCTTTCGTGATTTGATGACGAATGTTGGGAAACAATTTGTGTGTGGAATTTAATAACGCGGTTGGGGAATTTTGCAAATTATACCGAGCAAAGAGGAGTATAACAAGTTAAGTTATATTTGTTTATTTTACATAATGTTGTGTTGATTTGATTGTTGGTAGTGCCTTTAATTTAATTTAATTTAAGTAAATATGAAATACTACAATTATACTTAAAGACTTTTACGGAACTATAATAGTCAGAAAGGGCTCACATCTTTGCCAAATTTATTCCAGAGCTTCTCAGACATTTAAATCTTACTCACTTTGAATTAATCATTCAGTCCCACTTTGACTACATTACTACTATATATAAATATACCTTTCTTTTTCTTCTTTTATAGATTCTCCCTAACTTTTTCATTGTAGTTATAAATGACTAATCGAATGAGAATTATAAAACCCAAAAGCACTTTAAAAATCGTGGATAAAAGTTTATCTCTGTTTTCTAATATCAAAATTATTAGCTTAGTAATAAATACAAAATATATTTTCCGAATTTAACCAATTTTAGATCGATCCATCTACAAATAGTCTGAACATAGCTGTCACCAACTACTTTATAACAACTTAACATTCTTCAACTTATTTGCCAAAAAATTACATCAATTGAGCAATAAACTAGTGATTCAATAATACCATGAACTCAGAGCCAATCGAGGCACGTCATTTTTATCTTTACTTCATGAAATATTTAAACAAGTAGATAAGTATATAAATAACTTTCCCCAAATGGAACTGAAAAAATTGACAGCGCAACGAGGTCAGTCAGTCGAAATCTATTACATTCTTTATTCATGGCATACAAAATGGTAGCCAAGTAACAGTTATAATGGTAAAAAAAAACAACAAAAAATACTATACTAGTGGCAATGTAGAAGTTTTATAGTGACTGCTGCAACAACAAGTATAACAACACTGAATGGTATCACACTGCCAAGGATACGGTCAAAAAGGCAGGATGTAATTTAAGTGGCACAAGCGTTCACACAGTCAATATGTTATATATGTACATATACATATATATAAGTTTGAGTGCATAAGTACTCTTGTAGAAAAACTTGCACATTAAAGGTAATAACTATGTTTTGTTTTGCAAAGCTTCGTAAGATTCCTGATTCAACTTGGATATATAATGAGATCTACAAGATATAGATTATAACCAAACACCCAATCAGTATGCATTTA
Organism: Zeugodacus cucurbitae; assembly: GCF_028554725.1. Classification (NCBI taxonomy): domain Eukaryota; kingdom Metazoa; phylum Arthropoda; class Insecta; order Diptera; family Tephritidae; genus Zeugodacus; species Zeugodacus cucurbitae. The sequence continues at coordinate 45,526,451 of NC_071667.1, forward strand.
AATTACGTAAAAGAAGATTCATTGTTTGCGTCTGTTACTAATTATTGTATCATATTTTTTGGACCCTTATTTTCCAAACTTTACGATCACTCTCCAGAAAGCACTACATACCAAATCTCAATAATTTGGCAGTGCATCTCTTTAATTTATGAGTCATCAGTAATCCTGTCAAAACACCTCGAGTTCTTCCTCGAAATTTCCTACTCTTTCACATTCCTACGGGGATGCTCTTGCGCACAGCCACTTTGTTCCCAGTGCATAGACTAAGTGTACAAGAGTAAATAAAATCAAAAATAGCGCAAAATCACTTATTTCAGAGAGAACAAATAAGTAAGTAGAGAACAAGGACTCATAAGGATGAGCCGATTACGGAGGAGTAAGAAGATATGTAGAAAGCAGACTGAAGTTAATTTGTATTTCCACACACTGAAGCATGTTTCTGGCATTCCCGACGCTGGCATTCGAAGTTACCACTACAAGCGATTGCATAGAACAGTTAAGCTAACGAGCTCACCTTTATGAGAGAGTGTATGTGTGCGGCTGCAGGCAGTTGATATGGGCATGTGTGGGCCCCACAAACTACTCACGTCAAGCCAATTATTTTTTATTTGAGTGTGTATGTGCATGTGTATAAACTGACATGCCTGGCAGGTAGTGGAAGGACAATGCAAAAAGGATAAACAAATTAAAACTAAAGTGGCATTTCATTTCCGTTCCAGATAGCCTTCCATACTTAGCCTTTACCTGGCACTCCAAGAACTTCATTTATTTTGTTTTACAAACTTTTGTGCGCTCATTCCTCAATATATGAATATTTTATGCAGAATTTTGCAGTCGCCTGTTTAAAATGAAATATCTAAATATTCGAAATTCACTTGCGAGCAACCCAAACGTTTTTGGTGAGCGTGTTGGACAGCTGTTGGTCAGCGCTTGTCGAAATTATATTTTGAAAGGAGGAAACATTTCGTATATATGAATATACACTAAAGCACATATGCTGTCTCACCAAAAACATACATATATTGTGCGCTCATAAATTATATAGTACCGGAAATTATTCGTACGCCACCCTGTGGCTGCTGACACTAATTGATTTCCAGCAAACTTGTCACACGCGGCGCAAAAAACATTTTAGCCTTAAGGAGATTCCCGCTCGTCTGCATCTACCCATATGCAAGTGTATATACCTTTCGCTCCAGCGCCTTCACGTATGCTTTTTAGAATGTGAACCCTTTGTGTATGGGTGCGAGTTCCTCCTTTCCTTTCGTGTTATGTTGAAATATTTTTAGGCGAATGATTTAAATATTTTATGTTGGCATTTCTGCTAATTAAATTGACATGAAACGTTGAACCACGTGCAGGCACGGCAGTTGCAGCACTTCACTGAAGCGACTTTTTTATGAAGATTGTTCACATACCTTAATGTTCTGCATTGAAGAGGCATCTGTACCCAACAGGAAACGCAACTGGTTTGTGTTTCTTCGAGTGTAGTTGCTTTAGTGCATTTTCCTCATGTTTACATACATACATATATGCAAAGAGGGGAGAGATGTCAAATTATTCTAAACTGCTGACAAATTTCAAGCCATGTGACTGAAATATTATTAATTTACTATCTTTTTGCCAATCGAATATTCCAATATATTTGTTGTAATTATCACAGTTTTTGTGCGTTGTAACTAGTGCCAAACTAATCCTTAGAAGCAGAAGAATTGGTTATCTTTATTGTCAACTATTTCATTTCACAGAATATTTTCGCAAGCTGCAGAGTACATGTGTTACATAACACATACATATGTGACCATGTAAGAATGTGAGGTTAGGAAAATTTAATGAATTTCCTTTAGCATAGTTACGCGAACTCGCAGCTCCGTGGTGGTTGTGGCCAAGTTTATTTTTTTTTTTCAATCTTTTTCCAACAATACCTTCGAGGGTGTTCATAAATTTTGCACAAAGTTTTATGAGTTTCCTGAGCATGATGCAAGGGTGTTGGGTGTGCAAATTGATAGCTAAAATCATGTTGGCATTGGTTTACACAATTCTGTTTGATTACTTACATTATACGAGAATTTCATGATTATTATGTAGATATTTACCAAATTTGTGCTAGTTAAAACAACATTAGAATTCAAATAGCTAAACATAACGCTTGTTAAACTTGACTAGATAGTATTAAAAAATATCAAAATTATTTATAATATTCCTTTGAAGTATGGAATTCAATCGCCATCATATATGCTTTAAATAATTTTAATACAATAAAACCATAATAAAGTTACCGTTGAATAGCTAAGAGCCCAAAAGTTAACCCTAATCGACAAATAAGACTACATATCCATTTACTAAAATATCTCGCAAGCATTATCTGCGCCATTAATGTCAAATGGCAAACGCTTGTATAACGCCTACGGGCTGCTAGTGAAAAAGGAATAAAATGAATATTGCAAAGTCACCAAAAGCGATACAAGCGGAACAGCGCCAATTCAATATACCATTACATAAGCATGTACATATGTGTGTATGTATTTACATGTATGAAGACACAATATAATCGTCATCAGTGCTCGAACTAAGCTTCTTATTGCTGTATCGATTGTTCTCTATACTTTCGTGGCTGTCATGGCGAAGATATGGGGTGCTTTTGCACGAACACACACGTTTTATCTACATATACACATACGCACACAATCATATACAACTATAAAAATGATGAATTCGAATTGCCCAAACAAACAAAAAGCATTGACATTTAGGACGATGAGGATACGAATATCCATGTGTGTGTGTGCATGAAGTACATAAAGTGGCATTATAAGTAGTATGATAATAAATAGTTGATAACGGATGGAAATGGAAGCAGCAGTGGTAGGAAATAAACACATTTGCCTAAACGCTTGCTCAACGTACATTTATAGATACCCCACTCCCAAAACCCAAACTCTCCATCCACTAATGGACGAATCTGAATAACGCAAAAACAGCACTAAATTCTGCTGATGGAATCGCCCACATCAATTTCAATTCATGCCTCTGCCCAAGCACGCAAACTTACACTTGCTTGCAATATGACAGCATCAAAAAATACAGTGCGCGCAAATTGTGTGTAACCAAGTGAGTTTTGTAAATGGGCTGGTTAAATGAAGCTGGTTTAGGAGTCTTAATAAATCAGCAAGTTTCTCTACTGGAGGGTCACAGTGTTCTCGGTAAAAAAAAAGAAGTTTCTTTTTTATATAAACAATGTAATATTTCGGGAGTGGTGCCTATCTGCAAGCCTCTATTAAATGAACCAACAATAAATCCTCCTTTGCATAATTTCAAACTTTACTTTATTACAAGTTATATAGTCACAAATATATTTCCTATTTCTATCCGAGAACGATTTTTGAATCGAATAAAAACATTATAAATTTTTCTGTGAATTATACCTATACCTTAAATAGTGTCTAGTGGACCCAGCAAAAATGGTGAATTTTAAATATACCCAAAAAAGAAGTTCTTTGTGCAAAATATGTGGTCCTTCTAATAACGTCTTTTCCTAGACCATATACTTCAACTCTCAGTCTGTATGACATCACGAGCAATGAGCAATTTTCTCCTATAGAATCATGCATATTGGGGAATACTCTAATATGCCACATATGGTCTTCAGGATATATTTGTAAATAAATATATAAAATATATGGATGTATGTATACAAAGGAATGTAGCCATATACTTGTATGCCAATTTGAGGGAGCACTTTGTCGAAAGTTGTTTTGGAATTTTGTCAATAATGACCAAATGGGATGTCTTCTTCATGTGGCAAATGAGGGTGGATTGATATAATTATAGTGTTAGTATGATATATGTATATTTGATAATATAATTGGGTGAAATAGCAAGAATATACGCAGAGACATAAAAACTCAAAGAAATCATTATGTATGTATGTATAAACATATGTACATATATGAAATCAACGTTGGTAGCAAATATTAAATGAGTCCTAATAACGAGTCAAATACACAAATCTTAATATTGCTTTACAATTTATGCATGATTCCGCAGATTTTCATTAATATGAACGAAAGCGTACATAAACATAAACAACAACCACCACTCCTGCACTGTCACGTTGACAAATTACCTTACAATGAATTGAAATGTTATTTATAGTTGAGCAATTGCTATGATAACAGTCCTTATGGCAAGAAGGCACTGCCAATGTCAGCAACATGTTGCGCAACATTTATACACGACTACTGCTCGCTCGTTACATTTGGCTCTCACTCAACCGAAGCTCAATTTCTCTTTGCAACAACAATTCGTTACTCACACACACACATATTATTGATGAGCAGTGCTCGCAGTCAATGCCATTGTGAGCAAATTAGTATCATTCGCTTTTATTCGTTTGAATTTATCATCGTTAACACATACCAAAGTCTCGTAAATCTGTACGAATTCGTTGTTTACCGTTTCCGCTTTCCCCTCGGCAGATTATACAAAATAAATTTGAAATTTGTTATTATATTATTTGCTCTACAACTTTATTTCTCTCACGCTCTCTTTCGTCCTTGCGCCAAACATTCTTCGCTTTTAGGCATATACTTACATACATACGGTTCGTAATCAAAACGTTTAAATATGCATTAAGCTCCAGTTACCGATGCTTGACTTGACTCAGCTTCGAAAAATTTCGCTTTTGAAACTTAGATGCAGTTATACTTCACACAACTTCAACTTCAGCTGTTATTATTATAGTTTCTGGGTAGAGTTGCCAGATGTGCAGATTTAGCTTTAAAATTAAGTTTTTTAAATTAAAATATCACCAAGATTGAAGATGTCAAAACTAGTATACAAAAAAATCTTCACTATTAGGAAATCTGTGAAGCTCAGTTTTTCGATATTTAGAATTGTTAGAAGATGTAATAAATTGGAGCCAGCCAAGCGTATAAATGATAGGTGAAAAAATAATTTATTCAAATTGTTTTTGAACATTTACAATCAATTTTTCATTACATAAATTCGCAAAATATTTTTTTTCTGAGCAGATCACCACAAATTCATGCAGAGATTCGCAATAGTTATGTTTCTGTTGCAAAATTTACCCTCATATCGTACCTATTTGATTTGATCTGTTTATTGCACTTAAAGTATTTGCGTTATAAAAAAAATAAAAGATTTTTTTATTAAACACATTAAAAAATAATTGTTGTGAAAAAGGTATTTTCCTCTGAATTATCTTATTTTTTCTTTATTTGAAGATTTATAAATATTAAAGATTAGAATTTTAACATATTTAATTTTAACCGAAAATATTCAGGCAACACTGGAATAGCGTCATAATGAGAATGAAAATAGAAGCAGTGAGAGAGGGAGAGCAGTTCAAATGTCAACGTAACTTAGAGTTCTAAATTCAACAGACTTTCAAGTCAAGTCATGCGTTCGGTAATCAAATACATGCAAGGCCCATTAAACGGATATTTTATGTGACAGTTCTCAAGTCTCTCTAGGTCAAGTCATGCATCGGTAACTGGAGCTTTACTTGTAGCAAAGTTCCTAAATAAGTTAGCTTTTTGTATTCGTGTTAGGACGAATCAATGTGCAGAATCCGAATATACACGCGTTCAGGGTTGCCAATTGATTAGGAATCGGTACCTAATAACGTTTGCAATATTTTATTTCATCCTGTATTGACTTTATATAATATATTTTAAAGGAAAAAATTTATATATTTTTACAAGTAGTCGTTTTGATTCAATATTACAAAATAAAACCAGTTTACAGAAAATATAATGTTATTAATTAATTAGCCAATATTAGCTGTATTCGGTTGTTCACTTCTCTGCTCGCTTGTCCAACATTTTACATTTGAAAGCAAAAACAAAGCTATCCAGCTGAATTTGTACAAGAGATTGTGCGGAGACCTCCTTAAAAATTCTATCGCCGATTGCGTGAGTGCTACCAAATTTTGTTTTCCACATTTAGTCTATTCACAATGGTAAAAAAAACTCAAAGGACAAATTATTGACAAAGAGGACAATGCAAATCGATTTCTTAAATATTTTAAATTGAAATAAATTATAATTGATTAAAAAACATAAGGAATGGACGCAACTATTAACTAAGGGCTAAAAAACCATTTTTGTGCAAATTGCATTATTTCTCCACCAAAGAACCTAGTACAACACTATTGCGCAAGCTTCAGAGGACATTTTAGCGCAGGGTTGCTGCACAGGTGTTTTTTGTTTAAACTTCTAGATATTGTGTTCGATTGGCTTCTCCACAACGCTTTGTCAATCAAAGACAGCTACTTATATATATTTAAAATTATCAGTGAATATTTGGCAGTGGGTCTTCATTAAACAAAATTACATCGATCAGGTATATTTCCGAAGACAAAACTTTTGATACTACCCCTTACCTCTGTTTCTTGAAACAATGTTTTCAGTGCATTTGATTGAATTTGAATGATTTATTAGGACATTAACGTTACATAATTCTTGACAACCCTACACAATTCGAAGTGAGAATACTTAATTATTATATTAAGACAACTTTCGTTTTTATACGAATTCAACATGGGTATTAGGTAGAATATTGCGTAATTTGTGATAGACATACAGACATACTATAAGTTATATATATTTATATATATACATACATATATACATATCAATAAAAGCGTATCGTTATTGTTATGTAATTGTTACTAGCAGTTTATCAGTATCTAGGAATATATATATTATTGACATTAGTACAAATATAATTAATTATGTAAACTATTTACCAAATAATGAAGACAGTAACATGCAATATAAATATATCTATATAATAATTATATACATATATACGTATATGTGTATGTGCACACGCAATCATTGTTCTTACATATATACATACATACATTTGTAGTGTTGAATATGAAGCCTGAGTCGATTACTTTCCATGTTTGCAGAACTCACCAATACACGAATCGTAGGGCAGTCAGTGGTAGCCATTATTATTATTATCTCTGAGTATTTGGACAACATTAATTAACTTAGTATAAGCGCAAAACAGGTCAACAGAATGTGGACGTAGCGAAGTAGTTGGCGGTCGACTGTAATATAATTAAGACAAACTTATATTTCATTATACATACATACAAATGTATATACATTGGCAAGCAAGTTTAAAATTCTCCGCAAATATAGTAAAATAACAAACATACATTTAGCAGCACTAAGAGAGCCAACTACAAAATAGCCACTATTGACTAATTGTATAATTAAATATATAATAACATATTAATATATACCATTCATTCATCATCAGCACGAATTCGAATTGATTCACAACAAAATAATATGCCAACCCGCACTCACTGCTCTCCAGAATTGTATAACCGACTGTTTTAAGTAAATACTACTGAACTCTTCAGTTGGATAGCAGAGAAATAGCAAGTAAAAATAACTACATTACAAGTACTTCACCACTAAAGGTGATACTAATACTTTTACTACCATTACAAATTATGAAGGAGCCAACCCTCTATGCTCTATCCAACCCTATGTATGCTTATATTAGAGGACATGCTAGAGTAAGAGCTGTCAGTCTACGGCATACATAACATGTACGATTCGGTTTAAAATTTAGAATTAAACGAAGACTAATACAATACGGAGCACCTAACTTTGGTGGGCAATGAAACCAGTGTTTATGTGCTCTGAAACTTTAGCAACTGTGTTGACTCGATCAACTCGGTATTCATTTAGTTGATTTCGGCTGAATGTTAGTTAACTACATCAGAAAATGTACCAAATTTTAAAAGTTGGTTTTAAATTAAACGGTTGTCAAGGCTCATGTTACATGCATATACATATGTATATATGTGAGGCGCCTCCTAAGTGTGGGTTACTTCACTCAATGAGAATCCTGCTGCTACTAGTGAATTATTTTTATTAAACCGTCATGATTCTATTCTACCGCTTTCATATATACATACATATTATTCGTATATATTACTCCATATCGCGGTGTTAGGAACGTCATAGTGTTTTCTGAATTCTTCATCCACCCAATATATGTAAATATAAATAATTTGACCTAGAATATTATTATTTAATAATTTTCTCGACCAAACTGAATTCTCTAAGACGGACAGTGTTTGAAAATATATTTATTGTATTATAATTATCTCATAAGGAGTAAATAATTATCGTTATTTTAATCAAAATACCATATATTCTCTCAACAGCATCCCTATCACTTTGCACCATAGACCTCGCGAACTATTTACGATCAGAGAACGCCCTTAAATGATGCCCGAAATTGATCGTGACACTGTTGCTGAAATGGTAAGCGGAGCGCATGCACCCATCTTCAGTACCGCCGCACTACTTGCCAAGGAACAGCAGAAATACAAGGCACACTCCCGCCTACAGGCCACGCTAGCCGAGCAGGAGCATCTAAATATGGCAGCCGCCAGTTCATATGTGTACCAGAGCCCGTTAACCATACCGCCACACGGACTTCAGCAATATAATAATTTCAACATGAACAATAATCATATTGGCGCATTGAATCACAATATGGCTGGGCAACACTTGGCGGCAAACCATGCTTGCATAAGTCCCAGCAACAAAGAGAAGCTCGCAAACTTACTAAAAGTGCTTGAACCCGAGCAACGCATTACGGGAAACTTCCTACAGAAGACACTCGAAGCGGCACCACGCCCATCACCCAACAACTGTCACACGAATGGCAGCAGTAGTACGCCCTATTTGGAGACAGCGTGTTTATCTGCACCACCACTACAGACGACGCTCTCGCCACCGCCACCACCACCGCCGCGCGCCAAAACACCGCATCCACGTCGCTTGGACTCTGCCCTGGCACCGTCGTTAAAACCATCCAAGACTCAAAATGATCTCGAAATCAATTCTAGCGAGAATGTCACAGAAAGCTGGCATCCACATGTCTATGCGCACCCACCCATGCGGCCGACACCACACACAATTGCGGATATTCTTGGTTGGCCTGCCACTGCTTCGCCAACTCCATCACGCACGTTGATCGCCAATAATATCAGCAACAACATGTCAGCTCAACGCGATGCAATGGACGAGTCTTCTAATTCATCATCGAACGCAGCTACAACGGTTCCACCAGTGCCGGCCAGATCGCCTAAAACTATACTGCGCAACTTTCAGCAACAGTTTGTGCAACAACCACAGTCCCCGCTAAGAGAACCCACACATATGCGTAGCACATCGGTGAGCGAGGCCAGTGAGGATGATATAAATAGCGGCTTGATGGATCAGCCATTGGATCTTTGTGTTCCCAAAAAACCAAGAGAATCGTGCTCTCCGCCTCCACAAGTGAAGCAAACACAGATACTAAGCAAAGCGGGAAACAGCAAGAAAGGTGAGTCAGAACTTATAAGAACTTTTAACATTCCGCATCGCTTAGGAAATATTTATATTAACAAGTTCGAGTTTATTGCTATAGTTTTATTAAGATAACACACAATTTAACCCATATATTCGGCATAAAGTCAAATAGAATAACGAAAATCATCATACATATATAGTATATTAGGGCGGACCGATTTCGAGTTATATGGGAAGTAGGCGTGCTTGTGAACCGATTTCGCCCATTTTCCATCCATTTCCATGTCTTCAGGGTGTCTAGGAAGTATTATGTACCGAATTTCATTGAATTCGGTCGAGTAGTTTCTGAGGTGTGGTTTTTGACGCATAAGTGGACGGCACCACGCCCATTTTCCATTTTTTTAAATCTGAGTGCAGCTTTTCTCTGCCATTTTTTCTGTATGCCAATTTCTAGAGCGATCCAAGTTTCGTCAAGATATCTTAATTTTTACTCAAGTTATCCGTTGCACGGACAGACGGACAGACGGACAGACTGACGAACGGACGGACAGATCCGGATTTCAACTCGTCTCGTCATCCTGATAATTTTCATATACATAACCCTATATCTAACGCATTTAGTGTTATGACAAACAAACAACCGTTATGTGAACAAAACTATAATACTCTCTTAGCAACTTTTGTTGCGAGAGTATAAAAACATACAGTTCATACTCTACCGTTATTATCCTAAGAAAATTATCCTAATAATTTTGACTCCTACATGTAGGCAACATTCATGCCTTGGGCACCTTTTGCTTAGATAACACAATTATCGTCATTTCTGGACTTTTTCCAAATCAAATCTATATTCACTGGCAATGCCATTTATTTATGAATAAAATTGAGAATTTAAACCGAATTAAGTTGTGCGCATTTACTACGTGCCGAATATATGTATATAAAACCGCAATGATTCACATCCGCTACTTAAGCTAAAGGCAAATTAATATTAAGAACATATCGCTCATTTACTTACTTTACATTAGTATACATTTACTTGAGTATACTCAACTCAAAAATCGTGTTTTTTGAGTTGTGACACTAATGTGCGCAATTTCAGCGGCCATATTGTATAAAAATTTCATTCCGATGCGTAGAAAAATAAACCGTGAAATAAGAATGTGCCGTTATTAAACTTGTTATGTTGCAATACTTTTTAACCACAATAACGACACTTCTCAGTTGTGCCAGAATTAGGCATGGATTTTTTTCTGAAAGAGAGGCATATTATGTGTTACAACACATATTGTCATAGAGTGCATTTGGTTTTCTTTTCAGAAAGAACGATATATTTTGTATTACAACGATAATAGTGAAAAGTAATTCAATTTTTCGTATTGATTTTTTTTCAACAAAAACAACACATTTGACTTATGACGGCGAAATTGAATTATTTTTTTCACAAATAACGACACAATTCAAAATGGGTCACGTTTATGCCCAAGAAAAAGCATTAGTACACTCTATTTGGTCCATTTATGCTCAACATTGTATTTAGTATATTACACGCCACTAGATTTGTTAATAAACTTATGGAATTATTCTATATTTGCTAAATAAGAGACAATTGAAAACTTTAAATCGCTCTCCTGAAAAATCGACTTTTTTGAGTTGTGACACTATTCAAGTAAATGAGCGATATGAATGTGTGTAGTATATCTAGACACCGTCGACTTGTTGACTTGAAAGATGTTGAATTTTCGTTGTATAATTACCGTTTTACATTTTAAACGCCTTATCGCGCTTACTTCCACTGCACCTGCTTAGGTAAGTATCGCATTAGCACATTCATTAGCTCCCGTTCGTAAGTTGTGAGCGCAAAAACTGGAAGTTAAATGTACTTTAATAGTTGTCTATGTGCATATAAACATTTCCAATTAATTATTTCATTTTCTAGTTATTCAACCGACAAGCTGCGATAATTATACAAGTGAATATTAAAATTAACTCTCATAAATCAACTTCAAATTACACCTGTAAATTGATTAAGTAAACGAATGCTGCATTATTTGCTTGAATACGTGTTAAATAAGTATCGAATGATCTTTACTTTGCTAATTCTTCTTCAAAGATTTTTATTTGTTTTCGTTTTGAAATCAACTCAATCTAAATTTGATATTTATATTTATATTTAATATTGGAGCACTGAACATATATAAAAAGAGAATGAAATTGATCGGAAAGAACATCTATGCATACTATCCAATTAAAATACTTCCACGATCTGGTCTCAAGGTCACGCCACTCACCTTGATCAATCCACACTGCTTCCAAAATAAGCTGATACATAAAATTCGTATTTAGACAGTTCTCAACTCTTGCAAATATGTGATCCGGTACTTACTTTATAAATATCAGTAGTGATAATATTCTGAAAGCCCGTAGAAAATCATAACTTATCATTCGTGGTATTAAAACTATACAAATAATGTTTTTTCAAATTTCTAAAATATACCCTCTCTGTTTAGAGATTTTTAATATAATTATATCATCATAGAACACTATAATGAAAGTTAGCTTTTGACCTAATTTTGATGTCATTGTCCAATCGATTCAATGACACATAGTAAAATCGTTTAAAATTTGCTTTCAACTTGCTCTCTCTAGGATTATTACCCTTACCATACGTATGTACATATGTATGTATTATGTTGGCAAATATCTCTCTTCCGCTTTTTTGTCTTTTGAATTTCGCGACTATGTATAAAGCGCTACAGAGCTTGTATCTAACAATATTATACATCTTTGAAAGGTCTTGACATAACCGACAAGACGTCGCTATGCATGATTAGTTTGGATATTGGGTTCAATAGTTATAGACGTGTAAACATGGAGTTCACTAACGCCGAAATTATAGTGTATAAAGTTTTCCTTCGTTAAAGGCAAATCCGCTTGAGAAACGTTCCGTGAGATTAATGGAGTACTATATCACTATACTATATCACTTCGAATTGCGGAATGGTTTTGACGGTTATATCCTTCCCACCTGTCGACCTGGGTTGTAATAAATAATGTTCACACTGCTACACAGCCAACTTTAAATTACAGCGTCCAAAAATGGGGATGACGGAAGCCAATCGAAAAATCATCTTCTCAGCCCATTTCTGGCTTAATGGCTTCGTCAGCAAACAATATTGTCGCTGTTGGGGTTAAATCCTCGTGTGGTGGAATAGACCGTTTGAAGATGGCCTCATGGTTTTATTTTTTTCGAAATGAGACAGAAAATGCCGTTACAATCAATAGCGAGCGTTATCACACGATGTTAACCGACTTTGTCCTCGGAATTTGATGAAATCGACGGTCTCTATTCTCTGCGGGTATGTTAAATCAAGCATTTACGCCAATCAACCACCAACATGGTCGAGAAGCTAGACGACAAAATTCAGCACACTATAGCCGAAATTCCAACCAAAATCCTGCATAGGGTTATCGAAATGGGTGGGGATATGCAACCGGTGTCGTAACGGCCAATTAGGCGATATTTTGTTCAAATCTCAAATGACATAAAATCATCTGCGTAAGAAACAAAAACAGAACCTATTTTGACATGTGTAAATTTACAAGAGTAAATTAATTAAATTATTCTAAGTTTATGAATAAACTAAACATAAGTTCTAAATTACTATAATGTGACAATAGTGTGCTTGGAACTATTAGCGTTATAGTAGTCTTTACCAATCTGCCGCTGATACTAAATAACACAGACTCATTCTGGGAATCACATCCAAAAAATCAATCTCTTGGTAAGATTATTAAATATTATTTGAGTGTCGTTAACATATCAAAAACCGTATTATGTCCACTGTCAATACACCGTCGCTATCAATCAACTGTGAAGTCGAACAAATGGTGAAAATCGTAAATTACTTATGAAATCAACATCATCATTTTTGTGACATTAACTTTTATCGCTTGTGTGGCAATGCAACGTATCAATGCAATGTTTATTCACACACGTACACACCTCTGTATATTTGCATTTAATTTATGCAATATTAAGGTGCCTGATTGCCAAATGCTTTTTATTGCTATAAAATTAATTGATTTAACAATTCGCATTGTAGCCATTGTTGTAATTTTTGTTATTGCTTTTGTTGCTTTTGTTTTGATTGCGTTCATGCTTTTTGCGCTGTCGCATGCAAACCGTGATTACATGCGACACCGCATTGTTGTTGTTGCTGCCGCGTGTCTGGCATTATGGTCGATTGCTTTTCGCATTGAAGCCACTTTATTTGCATTTCATTTTATGGGCGGTAATTTGCCAATCGCATTGAATCACCCTCTCCACTTAACTGCATTTAAGTATGAGTGTAAAATAACACACGCACATACATATGTACTTGCCATACATCGGTCGCATTGGGCGCACTTTGGCGCAGAGTGCAATTGTAGCAAACGGTTAACCTCTACAGAGCGCCGAGTCGCCAATTCGCTCGAGTGCTGCCGTTCCACCACTTCCATCCTTTTACGCTGCTTTGCCGACCGATCCGATTGCGATCGTTATTGGCTAATTGTTTCGGTATTTGTGGTGACCCATTTTTCTTCATAATATAAACGCATATATGTACAACAACTCAGTTGCAAAATTTATTATGGAAAATTGATGGCAGCACTTTTACGCGCATTCACACACACACTCACACTCATGCACGAGCAAATGCATCAACATTTATACATATATGCAAATAATATCGTGCAATTTTTATTTTATTTGTATTAAATGAGCGACTTGCTTAATTTCATATTGTTATAGTTGTTATTGAAGCACAGCCATTTGCTTGTGTGTGCGTATGAATGCGTGAGGCGAACAATATGTATGTACATATGTATGTTTTGGTTTGTTGATTTAAAATTTTAATTGTAGGACGTTGCATTTTTATGAGGTCATTAAAAAGCGCTTAAGTGAAATTGAATGGGTGCGGTGAAAATTTCTGTGATTATGGCTATTTTATTTATGCGAATTTCACTCATTTACGAGTACTGTGTGCATTCGTATGCGCTGAAGTGACTTTCATCATTTTCGAATGAATGCGCACAATTTCAAGTGCCACTTTGATTAATTGCAGCGAATCACTGATTATCGTTTGATGCTTTGCATTGTTGTATTTGTATGCATTTATGTCAATGCATTTTTGATGAAAGTTGCGCTAATTATTGATGCCAAAAATTATCGTGTCGCAAAAATGCAATAATGGAATTAATTTCTGTTTAATTATTAAACATAATTGATTGTATTATAATATTTACTGAGAGGTTTATATGTAGAACTCCCCAAAATATAAACAGTGGAGATGATTTCTACAAGTTGTAGGCCGCTTGTGAGTAACTGATAAACTTGTACAATCGCTTTTCGATCATTATTGCTCCGAAAATTTTGTTTCTCCACATTTTTAAGTAGCACCCCAGACTCTATATTACATACCTATACTACAAGAGACTCCAAATATTGACTAGTTTTTGCTATTTTTATCTTCAAAGCTTTTACATATCGAAATTTGACTTTGAACAAGGAATATAATATAAATATAATCATAATAATCTGATCCGGAAGAGTAACCATTGACTGAGAAATTGAGAATATAACGTTTTTCAACTATTCAATAACATGTAACATAAGTAGAGGTACCTTTTATACACTCGCAACAAAGTTGCAAAGAGAGTATAATAGTTTTGTTCGCATAACGGATGTTTGTAACACCCAAAACTAAACGAGTTAGATATAGGGTTATATATACCAAAGTGATCGGGGTGAATAGTGGAGTTCAAATCAGAATGTCTGTCTGTCCGTCCGTCCGTCTGTCCAAGCTGTAATTTGAGTAAAAATTAAGATATCTTGATGAAACTTGGTACACGTGTTTCCTGGCACCATAGGAAGGTTGCTTTCAAATGGGCAAAATCGGACCACTTCCACTCCCACAAAATGGCGAAAACCGAAAACACATAAAGCGCCATAACTAAGTCATAAGTAAAGTAAAATTTGGTACGAACGATCGCACTATGAAGGGGCATATTTGGATTTAACACTTGGAGAAGTGTCTACTAAAGTTTTGTACATATCTCGTAAACAACTAGAGCTATATCAACCAAACTCTCGAGGAAATCGTATTATAACCTCTACCTCTCATACAAAGCTTATGTTGAAATCTATTAAAAGTGCTTTAATTCAGTAAGTGAAAACACCAAATACCTTAAATTTCATTATATAGAAGGTATAGGAAGGGCTGCACTCAAATTGGTATCCAAAATTTTAAATGGTTTGTGATATTTTCCTTGCATTTCAATGACTTACTTCCTATATACCAGAACTTTGAATTCCATCTGAATCGTTTACTTTAAATATATAAAGTAAGCACTAGTGAACATATCGAAACAGAACTCTCCATAAATACTGCATTTACAGTGCAGCATCGCTCTTCTAAATATCGTCGAAATCGGACCATAGGTTTTCAAGGCCTCATATATCGAACAGCTGCTGGCGTATGCCGATGACATTGATACTCTACAAGTCGCTCCGTCCTGATGTATGGCGTTGAAGCGTGGACGATGACAACGCTTAAGCGGTTTCTACGCCAAATATATATATTTATATATATATATATCGAACATGTTAGGACCTCAGTGCTTATAACTTTTTTTCCGCAAATATAGACAAGTCTCTCACATATTTTGAAGAAATTCAGAGGAAATATCTTTCTTTTAATAATATGTCTCCGTGCCAAAAATGCGTGAAGTCGGGTCTGAACTTCACCTAACTCCCATATACATAATATTAGGGTTTCCACCTTTCACTTTATATCATATATATGACCAATATGTGGATCAAATTGTGTGTTATATTAATAAAAATGAAATCAATAAATTGCGAGATTATAAAATGTTCGGTTACACCAGGACATAGCCCTTCCTTACTTGTTTCAATAGACTTTTTTAGACAGACCACGCTATTGTGTTAAGCTATCATGTTATTTTTGTTCAGTATGTTTGACATTTCATCAGTATGTTTGACTTTTACATCGTTTATAAATTGTTCAATTATTAGGAAAATTTATGTTCTGTAAAGAAAATGTTTTGAGCGCTTTGTTCAACTTTGTACTCGCAACTCCTTCACTCATATTAAGACCCAGCAGTCATTATTGGATAATATTCGACCGAATAGACCACGTCCAGCACGAAGTGAGGAAAATATTGCAGCCGTAGGTGAGAGTTTACACGAAGACCGTGGAGAGTCGATTCGGCGCCGTTTGCATCAATTCGGACTGACGTATAGAACACCTTGGAGTATTTTACGTCGAAATTATAAATTAAAAGCGTACAAAATACATACAGCTTGTGCAAGAACTGGAGCAGCTCGACCCTCCCAAGCGCCGAAGCTTTGGTCTATATTTCTTCAAAAATAATGCCGGTGAGAACGTAACCGCCAATGGCGATCGATGGGTTATCGTGCCATGATAACCAACTATTTGGTTTCAACAAGACGGTGCCACTTCAAACACATTGCATCAATCAATGAATTTATCGAGAGAACACATTTTGGGCCGATCGATTGGCCACCAAGATCGAGTGATATCCCACCGTAACGCCTTTTCCTGTAGGGATATATAAAGTCTAAAGTCTATGCGGACGATCCTGCTTCGATTCAGGCCTTGGAGCAAAACAACACGCGTGACATTCGCCAATATTTAAAAAATAAATGCCAATGAATGTTCTTTCGAATGATAATAATCTTTTCCCATTAAATTAGCATTTTCTGTGTTTTTTGTTTAAGTAGGGAACCTCAAAATGGATCACATTTATTTTATTTTATAAAATTGATTTATTTATTTTATAAATTCATGCATTTTAGTGTACTTTAATTCCTTTTCGGAAAGTTTTCAAAGGCAAGCAAGTACATGTAATTCAGCCTTGTGTCACTACCTCGCTTAAATTCCTACTCCTTTACCATCAAAAATACATATTTACAACAGAAAACTATTCAGAATATTATTTTAACAAGTAAAAAAGTTAAATCTTGTAATTAATTTTTAGTGGCTCCAGGGTTAAGCACATCATATTCTACTCTCACTACTCATTTCATTTACTCTTCATTTTAATCTCTAAACAAATGCAACTTTATTTACTGCGCTCTCTAAGGGCAACACTGCAATGAATGACCATTCCAGAGTCAAGACTCTTCGATTACATTTATAGATATATTATTATTGTCGTTGTAGCTTGTAAAATTCGCATATATCACAATTTTATAGCTTACAATAATTGTTGCAGTTTTATTGAGCGCCCGTATGCGGCGTCTGGTCAAGTTGCCGCTACTGCTGCTGTTTATTGTCATTAACAACGATTATTTGCAGAAATTCCATCAACGCAACATTTAACGGATCATAAAAAATGTGCAACACGCTACCAAGTAGGCAGTGGCATCACAGAGCGCGCTGTAGCATGAGTTCATGAGCTTGGTGGCACGGTGGCACGTCGGTGCTGCTTGTTGCAGCTGCACTGTTTATTTGTGAGTTATGAGTAAACATAAGTTTGTATGCGTATATTTTCTGAATGACGTTGGCTGCAGAGCGTGGCAATAGCGGTCATTATGGGGTACTTTATAATTTCACAGCATTTATGTTAATTTTAACGACTTCCATAATGGCGAATGAATTTCGTGCATGGGGCTTATAATTATGAATTCGGTGGGTGGCTTTCCAGGAAAGCACGAGCGATTTTATGGTTGATTTTTATGTCCTTACAACTACGTTTATATGTGCGGACATATGAACAAACGTTCATGAAATGTCCTCGTTCTGACGAAAACGCACGATGATCATTCCTAAGTGTATTTGTGTAATTCATCATTAGATCGTAGTATGAATGAATAGGTGATATTTTTGAACAATGGATAGTTCCGAGTCTGAAGACATCACAGTCACCGAAATCGATGTACAAAAGAAAAATCGAAAATTCTTACATCGACTGCGTACCGTTGCTTTTCGATATGCTGAAGCCATTGTACAAATCATGTTGCGCTCATTCTTTATTCCATCTAAACATCTAAACTTCAGGTCACTCCTCTGGGCTCTGCACAAACCCTTTACAAAAAACTTTCTGGATTCAGGACTAGTGAATATTAATATTTCTTCTGTAATTATTATCAATAATAAAAATCAGAGATAAAAGAGTGAATGACTTGCTTCCTGGCATAAAATTTGCTCATGTACTTGCATGACAATCGTTTCCACAGAAATTAATGTCATTTACTTCGAGGAAATCAAACGCAAGTAGTAAGTTATGAGGATGTGAAGACATGCATTTACTCCTATAAATTCTTATAAATATATGAATGAGCAATAAATAAAATTACAAGTCCGTAGAATTTCTTTCAGCAAGAAGCAGTAATGTAAATTACAATAAATGAAATGAAAGCTTTGTTGCACAAACACAAGCCTGCCACAAGTTGTTGGATGCGTCAGCACTGAGTGAGACTATGACCGAGCGACCACAAGCACAGTTACAGAGCCAGACGCCAACACAGACACTCAACAACGTGCCGTGAATGCAAATGCAGATACAGGCGAGGGGAAATGCGGCGCAAAGCGGTCAGCAACATCATGCAATAATTATGGCATTCGCACTGCATATATAGGCGAACAAGCGTGTTCTATTCTTTTGTTATTGTTGTTCAATTATTGCTAAATGTCGCTTTATTAATTTTTATTAACAATTCTCATGAACACACTCGCCTTTATTTGCATGCCCCAACACACTCATACACATTACTGTGCGCTCACTTATATGTATGTATGTATGTGTTCCGTTAAGTGCAATTGCAGTTATTATTAGTTTTTAATCACCACGGAAAGCCATTTATTTCTCCATTCCCGTCCGGTCCGTTCGGCATTCGCTTTCTGTTATTGCCAGTTCCATATGCGCTCGTGCAAATGCGGTTTGTTGTTTTAAATTTTTACATTCAGGTCATTTGCATTCCCCTTCATACTCGGCTGCTAATTTCGCTTGTTATTTCATCGCGCACTCGACTTGTTTCTTATAACGTACTCTGTTCTTACCAACGCCAGCGCCTGCACTATTATTTCTGCATATGATTGCTTATTGTTGTTGTGTCTACTGATTTATTTGTGCGCACAGATGTTCTCTTACCTCACCGTCAACTTACTTATATTCCTGAGTTTATGCAAATTTCAAATGCCAAGCTGGTAATTAAATGTCATATGTTTACAGTTACACTCGAAATAATACTTCTTCCATCTCAAAAAAAAAAAGAGATTTTTTAGATATATATATGTATATGATCCAATTATAGCAAATTGAAACACAAAAAAATATTATTAAAAATATTTATTTAGAAAAACAAATATTTAAGCTTTCTCTTATTTAAAGGGTCAAACTTATATCAGATTGGTTAATTAGTCTGTAGCGTTTTTCGTTTGTGTCAAGTTTGTAGTAATATTTCTAGAAATATCTCTATCTCAAAGTTATATTCGAAGAACTTTTAATAACTTTAAATAATATCGGATATCTTCAAATAATAATATCCCATACTGATTTTACTAGGCCTTGTTCAATAGTTTTACACATTAAAACTACTTTTTAAACAAGTACCGAATTGATTTCGGAACCAGCACTGTTGTAACCACTATATTAAACGGAAAATCGACTTTTTTCTGGGTATTTGACCAAACTTATTTTCGGGAGATTGAGTTTTAAGCAAGAATCGAGAATTGTGCGATCTCCGAAGTTAGCTTCCAAAATCGACATATTTGCCTTCGAAGTCCGAAAAAGGCTTTTTGAAAAGCATTATTACTAATTACTTGATATAAAGGGTGATCCATTTCCAGAGTTTCTACTTTTTTTTAAAGAACTGGTAACTGGCGAAATGCTTGAATCGAAACAGGATTGTCCGCGTAGACTTTAGACTTTACATATCCCCACAAAAAAAGTCTAACGGTGTGATATCACCCGATCTTGGTGGTCAATCGACCGGCTCAAAATGTGAAATTATCTGCTCACCGAAGTGTTCTCTCAAAAAATCCATTGATTTATGGGTTGTGTGAGAAGTGGCGCCGTCTTGTTAAAACTAAATGTCGCCGAGATCACGAGCTTCAATTTGAGAGATCAAGTAGCCGGTTATCATGGAACGATAAGGGCCGCCATTGCCGAATCGACTCTCGACGGTCTTCGAATCAGCTGCGAATATATGTATAAACTACCCTATTATATCAGTGGTATATAACATTTTTCGATCAAGCTTATATGACTGATGCCATACTATAGAATGTAGGACCGATTTCTGATTAATTCTAAAAGATTTTATATACAATACAGTGTTCATTCCTCTCTAAAAGTCAAGCATTATTTTGCTAAGTGTATGTCACAGCACAATAACTATTTCTTATCAACTCACATCCACTTAGACGTTGTTGCAAAAACAGTGAATAATTAAAAAATGTGTACAACCAATTTGAGCGAAATCAATTGAAATCTAAGTAAGTTCAAATTAGCAAGCAATACATTGCCAATCTCAGAGTACAAATTGAAATTTAGCAAGTGCTACAGTAACGAGCATATTTACGTTCCCAACAACAATAATTATTGCGAAAACCGCAGCTGCATATCAAATGACAAGCCGCAATGCAATTAGACAGGATGGCTGACAGTTGTTTTTGCATCTATGTACTACTCATATTTGTTGCTTTTGTTGTAGTTGTGCCAATTGAATGAACGCCGTTTAAGTGCGTGAAATTAGCAATAAATGCGAAAGCATTCAAGCACTTAAAGGTGTGCGCAACAAGCACACAGCAACGAGCTGCAGCGAAAACATGAAGTGACAATAAAAACGAACCGCCACCAATGGAATGTATACCCGACACCTACGAGTATGCATGCATGCAGACAAACAACAGCAATAGGGACTTAAACAGGCAACACCGCAAGCAAATGAGGTTACAAAGTGATTGACAGCATCGCTTGACAGACAGCATTGTTGCATTGCCGCGTGCCAGCCAAACAGACAGACACTTAAACATTCGCTATTAGCAATGGGTATGATTTGCATTAGCATTCTCCATTGCCGACCACATATTCATTCAAATCGTCCGATAGACACTCAAGACTGCACTAATACTCTCGTACAAGTGTGAGGTTAGGTTTTTATGCAAAAAATCACATTTTGCTTAGCCACAAAGCAAAGTCGCCTTCTTTGTCTAATCGTTTCGACTTTTTATTGCGCCTTCATTTCAGATGCCAATCACACAGTCAAATCGGGTGTTAAGAAGAAAAAACTGGCGAATGCCTCTGTCGCTGCTATTTCCGCCGCTGGTGCAGCGCTGTTGGGGTCAGTTTCGGCGACCGTTACGCCACCGGCGTCTTCCTCGTCGATGCCTGTGCCGGATGTGAGTCCTACCGGTAGCAGTGACAGTCTGATGCGCGATAAGCAATTCCCGACCGTCAGCACACCGCCCGCCTCCGCTTCAGTACCTGCTGTGGAGACGACGGAGGACGACTCGGATTCGGGCTCAACAGATGCGCGTCGCAAGAAGAAGGCGCGCACCACCTTCACTGGTCGCCAGATATTCGAATTGGAGAAACAGTTCGAGATAAAGAAGTATCTCAGTTCGAGTGAGCGCACGGAAATGGCGAAGCTACTGAATGTGACCGAAACGCAGGTGAGTAAATAAGAAAATTATTATTACAAGTGTTTCATTTATTTAAATCTCCTGTAAAATGGTCCTTTCTTCAGAATATTTTGTAAAATATGATATTTTGAATTACAGTTCATTATCATATCGTTTCCTCCATTAAAAAGTTATGATTGAGGTCACAGCAAAAACATTGGTTTGATAGGTTTGTAAATCAAGCAGCTAATCACATTAATCACACTAATCCATAATCAAATATTATGCTAAATACAGCTTTTCTGCAACGGCCAATTTCAGATCTAAACCTATGAAGAATTATTTTGGCTTCTTAAACTGTTACCGAATGGAAAGGATACATACCCTGATATATATCGGAAAACATTTTATGCAGTAAAAATCTAAAAAAAAATCTCTCGGCTACTTTAAAATGGAAAACAGAAAATATTTTGATCTTCCAGTTTGGAAGCCTTAATATATTGAGTACACACTCAAATCGGAGTGCTTCTATAATAATCACAGTATTTCAAAAGATTCGTATCTTCAAATATGTCTCGTAATTGTTATACGATAAATATATAAGTATATGTGTAATAGTATATTTATATACATAAATGCTTGTGTGGCCAATAATTTGAAACTTTGATTACTATGCAAACCTACCTGAGCAAACACATTAATTGACTTCTAATTAGGAATTTACATAATCAAACAGAAGCTTAAGACATTGAAAGTATGTACATGCATGCGTGTGTTTTATACAAATATGAGCACATAATATTCATTAGACCGAACGAGTATTGTCGGCCAATAACCATGTGCATTCTAAAGAAGTATTAAACTTTTATTATATTGATTTTGTACTCATGGAATTGTAATAATTTAGAACTTTTTACCTTAAACTTTGAAATTAGATACTTTTTCGAAACATTCGTCTCACCAGAGTTGATTTTATTTCACGTGACTCAAACATTCCTTTGGACGCTCAATTTAAATTTGTTCGCCAGATTTTTGCAATAACTTGGTCTCAGGTTTTTAGGCCTCTCTTCCCTTATATCGGGCAATCCAAGTAGAGGTACTATTTTCAATAGCATTTTTTTTGACAGATCACGCGTGAGTCGTGTCAAGAAATGGTTATTTTTGTTCCGTATTGTTTGGCATTTCATCATGGAAAAACTTTGACTTAAACAAAATTTCCAAATTATTCAACTTTAATACGAAAATTCACGTTCTGTAAAGAATATATTTCGCGTGCTTCGCTCGAACTGAGCGTACTATTCACAACACCATCACCCATTTTGATGCGACCAGTCCAACACGCAGTGTAGAAAATATAGCAGCCATAGCTGACGGTCCATATTTCTTCAAGAAACGATGCCGGTGAGAACGTAATGAATGTTCTTTTGAATGATAATAAACATTCCCCATTAAATTGGACTTTTCTGTATATTTTCTTTAAAAAAGTAGAGAACTTGGAAATGTACCACCCTTTAAATAAAATGGAGAACTCTACTTATAGCTTGGATTTAATTGAAAGTGTACTGTGGTGTTAGAAATTAAGTTGCACAAATGTTAAAATATTAGTAAATGTTGGGATCTCGCATATTATATATGTATAATATATATAGTATTCGTCGAAAAAATTTAATTTTTCTGTATGTTTCTCTACTGGCATACCAACAGGTGGCTTAGAAAATGTTTAATTGCTATATTTATGATTTTTTATAGACATCCTTTATTGGGAAAGCGCTGTTGTACAAATGCTGGTGAAGTTAGAAAAGGAGATGTGGTTTAATTTAAATACCTTAAGAACCACATATGTTTATGGTATACATTAACAATATAATAACACTATACGACAAAATTGAAATTTTTTCTGGGTATTGGACCAAATTCCGGGAGATTATGTCAGACGTAAAACAAGTATGTTCTCCGTTTTTCGAAGTTAGCTTTCAAAATCGGAATATTCACCTTTGATTTTCATATGTATGTAAGTTACCAAAAAAGTAAAATATATGGGCATAATCTACCCTTTCTTCTCATTTAAATGTATAACGTTTTTCGATCAAGCTATATGACATATATCATCCGCGGACGAAGTTGGATCTTTGAAAAAAATATAACAATTTTATATTTAAAAAAATACTGTCACGATTTTTGAAAATTCGGTATGTTACTATTTCGTTTGTATGCATATTTCTTATATTTCAAAGATATATAATTTTTCATTCAAGTATTTTTCGAAATATAAAGTTTTTGTTTTTTTCGAACATCCAACTTTAACATAACATCTGTCTTATACTATTATTCTTAAACGAAATTGAATTACAAAGAAAATGTATGCTAGAGCCATATGTATTTAAGACTTTTTAGTAACTATATCCTGTAAATAATCATTATGATTTTTAATAAGCCTACTTTCGAACTGTGAATGCAAATATTTCGATTTTGGAGGCTAACTTCGAAAAACGAATAACACACGTTTTTTACTTATAACTCAATCTACCAGAAAAAAGTTTGGTTCGATACTCAGGCGAGTGTTGTCAGGGTAAATATAAAAACAAATTTATAATCAAACTACATATTTCCAGTCCGGTAGTTAGGTCCGGATATAAAACAAGATTTATTAACGAAGCTAAGTGAGTCCAAGACCCGTAGTAAATCGGAAAGCAATTACGATCGCCTAAAAACAAATTTATATATTTATTATTGAACAATTTGCAAATCCCTGGAAATATATCATGGTACCCTAAAAGTAAACAATGTTTGGCTGCCCCTGGAATTACCCGCTCTATAGTTAGACTAACGAGTCATAACTGTCATAATTAAATAAATTCATAACTGTATTATCATATTCATATGTACAAACTACCGCATACGATGTATTATCTAATCTCAATTCACATATGTTTTGCACCAAGGCGTTAGTGGCTTTTGATATATAAACAAATTACACTCTCATGTTGCAAGTGAAAGTTAATTGAACAACCATAAAACTTTCAGAGCAAAAGGCATGCGATAAGCACTTGTAGTTCAACGAAATTCGCTCAAGCACTCATTGCCACAATAATTACAAGCTACAATTTGCAAAAGCGCATACACCAACACCACGCCCAGAAACATAATATACATTTTTATAGCAAATATTATACACATAATTTTGTATTCATATATGTACTCGAATGTGTGTGCGTGTAATTAATTGCGTTGTTTAATTCGATAGTCACAGTGTATTCGTTGTTATTGTGCATTTTACGCACACGCCATGAATTCCAAAACCGAAACATTTTGCAAACATTTAACTAATTAAACTAAGCAAATTTCCAACGCACATCGGGCGCAAGTGTGCAAGTGTCTTGCAGAATGGCCTTATCGACCTTCCCACAAGCATTATACATTTAGGCATCACTTAAGTAGACAAGCAAAATCAGCAGCTGTGAGCAGCGCCAATGAGCAGAGTTCACCGCAAGCGTTTGTTTGCCACCAACAGACTACGAAAGCTCCTAAATATGCTTTGTTGATGTAATTAAATTGTTATTGCAGCAACAACAACACTATCATACACATGTATATATTGCGGCTTGGAATGCGAAGCAATATCACAGCTTATGGCACACATGTATACACACCGCTGTGCGAATGTTGATGCAACACACATATTTCTTGTAAATGCCGCCCCTCATAAGCTGGGTGCATAGTTGAAATTGTTGGCAACAGTTTTGGCTCTAATATGCTGTTCAATATAATTAAGTGCCACGCCGACAACAAGCTTTAATAGTGTATGCGTGTGTTTGTTTGAGTGAATATTTGCGAATGCAATGCACATCCTGTGCGATAATACACACCGAGCCGATGCAATTATGCATCCTGCCAGGCCACTCAACCACTCAGCCGCTCAGCCATTCAAGCAGTCAAGTAGACATGCATTCAAGCTTATAATAGCATAGCAATTGGAGGTGGAGGTGTGCGTGTGTGAGTGCATCTGTGCACACACGCAAGATAAATTGCTTTCAGGCTTATAATATTAATAATAGACTAACACTTGTGCTTTCAACGCACACACACACGCAAACACATGAATACGCAAAACAAGCAAACATAATCGAACACATTGCAAACACCCACAAAGAGTAGATTTCAATGAACGCCCTCCTCAATATTAACTATTTCATGTGTACGAATAAGTGAAGCTTAATATATATCAGTGCATGAGTGCATGTGTGTAGGTGTACTACACATTTTGCAACATTGTATGTGTGTGTAAGTGCGCTTGACTGTCCATGTGCGACATTAATTGGCTCGATTGAATATGTCATGGCATTAAATAAATAACACGCACACAAACTTGCGTGGAACGAAATGAATTTGAATCCTCATTCATATTAATAACTCTTTAAGCTTAACTTGGTTTATGTAATAAATTTATTATCAGAACTATCAGAATGACAAAAGGTATTGATTTCACTTTGGATGTTTGTACTCGCGGCAGTTCATGCAACAAATCACTTCAGTGAAAATTTAGATCATTTAATGAGGCTTAACATATATGTTCCTTGGCAATTTAGGCAGGTATTGAATAAGCAAAAAAACCAATAATTTTACTTCAAAATGTCTAACTTGCCTAATTTGAATTTCACTAAAGCTAAATAAGGATTTCACTAAACCCACCTAAGACAGGTACGGCAGCCCAAATACTCGGTTCATCACTTGTATAGAATATTATAAATTTATAAATTTAAAATAGTCAATTTTAATTTTACACCTCACATTAACGCCGTTATAGAGGAAACTTGGACTTTCGTAATTATGTTTATTCTTAAACACAGTGACCGAAAAGCTATTTTATATTTCTCATTGTGACACTCTAATGATATACCAAGTAAAATTTCCATGGTTTCTTTATTATATTGATGCCATATCTGACTTCATGGACAGTATCTGAGAAACAACCCCATCTCTCTCATGTCTCTCTCATGTTTTACATCTGCACGCTTCCAATAGTTATGGTTGGCAATCAAAACAAATTGACATTTAACTATAAATAAAACCGACTTATATGGTAAATATAATAAAAATAATACTCAAAAAAGGAACCCAAGTGGTGTTCATTTCCTTCTTCTAATCGCAAAATTCTCGATGCTTTAATAAAAAATATTTTGAAATTTCACAAAATAAAGTTTTAGTTTCTACTTAAACTTTAGTAAATTCTATATTTCAAATGTTTTAACTATCGTAACTATACCTCAACTAACCGTTATGTACATGATAAAATGCTATAAATATATTCAGAAAAGTTTAAACTTCGACTCACTAGCACACAACAGCATAGACACATATGGTATATTATGTGAAATACTTCCTAAAATGTATCGTTATTTGTAGATAAGCACCCGCCACCACAACCGAGGCACTCATATTCAACGCTCACTCATTTTACCCACACCACTCGTCACAACAAAGTGAAGGAACACAAGCCCACACTCGCCAATACACACGCACATGCACATACATGTGCATTATATAATAATATATCACAAAATACAAGTAGATAGCAATGAATATTGTCCTTGTTGCAATGTTAATTCATTCTAATTAGTCAATAAATCTCAATTAAGTTCATGTGTGCCAACATGACAAGACAGGGAAAGGCAGGAACAGGGGTAAATGGGCAGGACACCAGAGAGGGACATGTCAGCTATTGTTGTTATCGTACAATAGATAAGCCAACAACTCTGCTCCTCAAACCAGTTTGTCAGAATATACTTTTTATTATTGGCGCTGTTGTTGTTTTTGTAGCACTTACATATTATATAATGAATATATGTATGTATATATCAGTAGTATAGGACTTCCCTGCAGTGAAATTAACTAGTTGTGAACAACTTTGCAACTAGTATGTAGCAGAAGCCTAACTAGTCAGTCAGGTGTCTTTTTTCAGAACCAGAAATAATAATTTTTTCACCTCTTGTGACAGGATATGACAGATTTCGATAAGAAATGAGCCAAACAACAAATTGCTAGAACGTTCTATAATTTCTAATAGTCTGTTTTAAGACTAGTTCTAGTGGCAAACTAATATAAATATTCCCCAACTAATTGGATTATTCTTTGCAGGGTTATTCACAGTTAGATTTAAAACAAATGAATGCGACTGCAAAATGTTTTTAAATATATAGCAATACATTTATACACGAATATGTAAGTTCGTGTATGCACAATTGTGGTGAATGTTTAGTATGATTACATTTGTGGTAACTCAATGGATTTAATAAATAATCAAGGAAATTAGTAGGTCCAAGTGTGCATATGTGCGTGTATTTGAGCGGAAATCAACATTAAACTAAGCTATCGATGTTGTTTCCACAAATGATTAGATAATTATTTACATTACACTGTATTTGTGTAAAAATAGCATTAAGTGCAAATGCGTGTATTTTAATGGCATTTAGGAAATGTGGGCCAGTTGTGAAAACCCTCATGGAATAGGGTATATTTTTAGAAAACTGCTAAAGTGGTACTGTTAACTTTCACACTAAAATCAGTTGTACACATTTTAAATCTATGTGTATCTATGTGACCATTTTAGAAGAAAAAGTATTTAACTGTAGTTTCTACTTGAAAATAATCCTACGAAAATACTGATGACCACAGCTAACTCCACAGTACAACTTAATTTCATTATATACTATTATCCATGTAATGGAAATAATAGGTATTTAATGCAAAAAAATCAAAAATGTCAAAAAAGTTAATTGTAAACCAATATCATATATCTCGTAAAACACCAGAAATCTGTTTCATTATACATACTTAAAAAAATAACAACTTAGATCATTATTAAGTGAAAAGAATCCCACCCCGGGTGTCCTGTAACTTTATGGAATGTTATATTATAATACTTCACAAAAAGTTATGAATTTATGCAAAAATGTTACCGAAATTTTCCTGAAACACAAAAAAGTTATTTGTTATTCTTAGCGTGAATGATCAGATATCGATTTTAAACTCTGCAAAGAGTTAAATTATATTGAGGACTTTTAAAAAAGGCTTAATATGATTAGGTTACGTTGAATAAATATATATTTTGTAATATTCTGGAGACAATAGGAGGCCGTTATATTGCTGCGATTAGATGCTATACCAATAACTTCTCATAAAATCCAACGACCGCTAGGGATAAGCTTCGTAATTGTTGGCCTCTCAATTTCTCGAGCGAACAACACAAAAACAAGGGAAAAGCTTTCAAGTTTCCAAGTTTATAAAAGAGATGTAAAAGAGAGATCATCCTTCGAAAGATATCTTGAAATATTATTTTTCTCTTCTCTCATCTAAATGTTGTCCATACGCATTACCAATTATTTCAATGTATAAAATATGTAACTCATATGTGCATACTTATGTACATACATATATATAAGAACAGTTGTACAAAAAAATATTTAATGCTTTTTGCAAATTATTTTGATTTAAACATCACCTGTATACAATACATTGTTCATAATAACAACAATAACGATAGTATCAATTGTAGCCATTATTGTCAATTCCGAAATCCACAATCACCACCAAATGCCAACAGCAGACATTAAATTGCCAATTGATGGACAAAATGGAAAAATCACTTGAAATGAATTGTCACTCCGTCAACGTTGCATTTTAAATACCCGCAAATAGCCTTAAGTCCGATAGAAGTCAATTAATTACGAAATACACTTTCCACTGCAGCAATTGCATGCAACATTGGCGCAAATGGCAAGCACACGTACGGGCGGACAGTTATGTGGTTAAATGTATGAAGTCGTGTTAGTGTCAGAATGATTGTGCGATAGGGAAATGTGGAAATATGCTACTTTGCAACATTGTAATTGTCAGGCGATTAAGTGCTCTACACAAACGCACACAGACACTCACATACATATATACATGCAATGCGAAAATTACCCAGATTTCGATGCCAAATTGCATTTTCATATTGTGGCAACGATGGCAGAAGAGCTTAATCGTATGCATATTTATTTTCTAATTTGCCGGTTTTTGCGTTGGAACAGAGAAGGAGCGTGATAAGACTGTATAATTCTCGAATATAGTCACCGAATATGAAACCAAATGGAATAACTAAAAATGATCTCAATTCACTTGTAATATGAGGACCTCTCTATTAATATTAAGACTATTCTTAAAATTTTTTCTCCTCCTTCCCTAACTATAATTATATACTCCACCAATCAACGGATATATAAGATTAAAGAATAAGATTAAATATAAGATCAAAATATAATCGGGATTATGAACATTTTTTGACATTTTGGGGTTATGCTGTAATGCTTCGTCGCTGATACGAGGCAACAACTAAATACCAATGGTCACTAAATTGTGCTGACACTTATAGTCAAAGGCTAAAATTATAACGAGCTCGCATAAAAGCCATTGACTATTTGGATTGACCCAGACTAAATACAGCACTTAAAGGGCTGCCATAATAGGCCATTACTACGACTTTATTAACAACAACCACTACTTGCAGCAGATTGAGGCATAAATACGTAACGGCAACAGAAAGTAAGACAGTTAGTTGGTGGTCGACAATCGACATTCGACAGCCGACAGCCGACCCGCGGTAAATACCTAGCTAACGATCAACTCTCGATGGGCGAAATGCAACAGCCTGGCAATGGACTGTTGCAATAAACAAACGAAACAGCAAATGCTTAGCTGCCGCAAAACGCGTGCACTGTAAGCAGACAGGCCTGAACGGCAACAGACAAGCACGTAGGGTGGCCGCCAGACAGACCACCTTATAGGGAGCCTAACCGGCTGGCCGACAATGCTGCTACATTGGACAACGGACTACCCGTTTGGCAGACTAATGGACACATTGATACAGAGTCATACACACAGACACACACATGCATATAAGCCGTCATACATTGTCACATATCACATGCACGGCGTGCCAAGCAAGCCAACCAATCAAGAAACGCGCCGTCACCGCTATTGCCGCCAACAACAATTGAAATATTTGTTGCGTATCTGACAATAATAGCAACCATGCTCACATGTAAGCATGTATGTGTGTGTGTATCACACAATGTCACAAACAGCAATGGCAACTGGCAGTGGCATATATTTGTTTGTTTGTATGTGTGTCGCATCAGCCATTGAGGCATTTTGGCGTTAAGCCAAATTGCAAATAATTAAATTAAATTGCCGCCAACAACAAGAGCAGTGAAACCTCGGCAGCATGCCAGTATCAGAGTGTTCAAATACACAAGAGTATGCGAGTACATCCATTGGATGTACATATGTAAGTGTATTTTGCGCAATAATTGAAATGGCTATTCATCTTTAAACACATATGGCACCAATGAAATACAGCGAAAATATATAGGCCCTCAACTTGTACAGTTTCACATGCTCCCTTGACACTTCTTGAAATTCCGCTAAGAAAAGTGTTGTGTAGCATATTTCGGCTATGTGTAAGATCCATAAGACCATAAATCGGGTTTTGGTAATAAATGGGTGACACCTATTGGTTTTATGACATCACAGGAACCCTTTCTGATATTCCATAACTGTTATATATATATATATTTGGCGTAGGAATCGCTTTAAGCGATTATAGCCGAATCCACCAGAGCGCGCCACTCATTCCTCCTTTTTCCAACTGGAAACACCAAGTGAAGCCATGTCACTTTGCACTTGGTCTTTCCACCGGAGTGGAAGTCGTCCTCTTCCGCGGTTTCCTCCAGCAGGTACTCGAACACTTTCAGAGCTGTAGTGTTTCCATCCATTCGTACAACATGACCTAGCCAGCGAGCCGCTGTCTTTTTATTCGCTGAACTATGTCAATGTCGTCGTATAAATCGTACAGCTCATCGTTCCATCGTCTGCGGTATTCACCGTTGCCAATGTTCAGAGGACCATAAATCTTACGCAATGCCTTTTTCTCGAAAACCCCAAGAGTCGTCTCATCGGATGTTGTCATCGTCCTCGTTTCGGCGCCATACATCAGCACGGGAATAATGAGCGACTTGAGTTTGATTTTGATTCTTCGAGAGAGGACTTTACTTTTCAATTGCCCACTCAGTCCAAAGTAGCACCTGTTGGCAAGAGTATTCTGTGTTGGATTTCAAGGCTGACATTGTTGGTGTTGTTAACGCTGGTTCTCAAGTAGACGAAACTATTTACTACTTCAAAGGTATGACTGTCAAAAGTGACGTGGGAGCCAAGACGCGAGTGCGCTGACTGTTTATTTGACGACAGGAGATATTTCGTCTTGTCCTCATTCACCATCAGACCCATACGCTTCGCTTCTTTATCTAGTCTGGAAAAAGCAGAACAAACGCCGCGGTTGTTGCTTCCGATGATATCAATATCATATAGGGTCTTATGTAAAAGTTCACACAAGTAAGGAAAGTTACTGATTGGGAGGGGCCAGGAACGATTCTTTTGCATATGACTCCAGCAGCTCACGACTTCCGGTTTTAGACCAAGTATCCCCTGGGTAGCTAACGGACATCCGCTTGGAGGCGAGCTAAAGTGAGAAGGCGAAGCCCGCTTCTGTGGTTGTGCGTAGGATTTGGGACCCACCACATAAAAAAAACCTCCCCAATGAAAAAACATTTCCATAACTGTTGCTTCAGAGATTTTGGTGTCTATGAGCGACAACTAAATTATTATATGCCTGTCAGGAAAAATGGATGAATGTTATTTAGATTTTCACAAAACTTAAAGAGATTTGAATATGAACATTAATAAGCATTCAATCTCTTATAACTGAAATGAAGCCATTGAAATTATTATTTTTTAATAGATAGTTCCAAGCTCTTTGTTGTAAAGCTTCGTTAAGTATCGAATTTTCTATCGAAAGCACTGAGTGCTTGAAAGAAACAAATAAGATAATATTATGCAGAAATTGATTTCGAATGCACACATTCCCACTCAGCCCTATAGCGGATGGATGTGTTATACATATAAGAGATTTTATCGCCACACTTCCGTAGCATATGTATACATATGAATATAGATGAAGAGCAGCAATTTAATTAAGTTGCGGTTGAAAATGTATTTATTGATTTAATTATTCATAATTAAAATGACACAAAAATCTCATGAAGTGCATATGAAAAATAAATAAAGAATCAAAATGGTTTAATATTAAAATAACGGTTTTTCGATGTGCTTATTCAATTGAATGGTATGCTAATGTACTTTATGTACATATGTTATGCAGATATATGTGTTTCAACAACAGCGTACGCGATTATTATTTAATTTATTATTTATTTAATTATTTGAAGTTGCTGCTTTTGTTTGTGTTCCAGGTAAATTCATACAATGAAACCATGGATTTCATAAAAGTCACAACACATTAAAAACAATAAGTATCGATTACAAATAAATTAAATTTGCAAAAATTGTAATTACACGAAATTAATATTCCACCTTTGTTGCACATACAAACGTACAGTTTTAATTGTATTCCATTGCCACTTAACGATTACATAACGGTTGATTACACAATTTTATTTTTATTTATCCCCAATTAATTGGGGTTTATTACTGCTAACAATCACAAAAGTGTAAATCGATCGAATCTGTGTTTAATGCTCCATATAAGAGAAAGCTTACATAATCCAAGGGTAGTTAATAGACAGTCGACTACATTTATTTTAAGATAAACTAAATACAACTTCAGCTTTCTTTCAACTTTCCCTAAACCGTTAAGTGGATAACTCTGTTATTGTGGCACAAATTCAAAATACTGTATTACCGGAAAATACTAAAAAAGAGCAAGATAGAGGAAACTTGAAACTAATGGTCGCCTTTATTTTACAAGAATCTCGTTAGCTCTGTGACTTTATTATTCATGACTCATTTTGAATGATTAAGGACATGTAACCTGGGATGCCATCTTGTAAACAATTTGTAAACTCTCGCAACATGTTGCAAAGACAGTGTTATAGCTTTGTTCACCTAAGGTCTGTTTCTAAGTCCTAAAACGAAATGAGTTAGATATAGGGACAATATTTGTATATACCAAATCAAGGTGAACAAAGTCACTGCCAAAGTTGAAATCCGGATATCTGTATGTTCTTCCGTGCGTCCGTGCAAGCTATAACTTGCGTAAAAATTGAGTTATCTTGATGAAACTTGGTACACATGTTACTTAGCACCATAAGAAGAATTGGTAAATTGTAAATGGGCAGAGTCGGACCACTTCCATGCCCACAAAACTAAGATAATCGAAAAGTTATAAATTATTCTAAATAGAATAGAAGATCACACTATGGAGGGGCATATTTGGATGTAATTTTTTGTGGAAAAGGATCGAGGCCTCGACTTTTTTATACATATATATCTCATAGACTGTAAGTGCTACATCAACCAAAGTTTTTTGAGTTGTCTCTTTTAGGCATTACATTATACAGCAATGGATGAAATCGGATTATAATTACGACTACCTCCCATACAAAGGTTATGTTGAAACCTATTACAAGTTCTCTACTTCAAAACACTAACAATTTTATGATGAAGATGATATAAAAGAACTGCACTAGTTTAAAGAATAGAAAATGGGCGTTGCGCCGCCCACTTATGACTCAAAAACAATAACGACGATACTACTCGACTAATTCACCCAACTTTATGCCGACTGCGGGTCAAATAGTTTGTTCTCTTAATAAAATAAAATAAACAAATTGAGAGAGTATAACCGAACATTAGGAGACACCCGAACTTGGCCCTTCCTTACTTGTTTAAATTAATTTCTATTAAAATATATACTGACGATACCAAGCCTATGTAATGTGCGCTTGTAGGAAAGAGCACTGCTATTTGCCATTTAACACAATCTATCAGGCATGTTCTACAAATCGTTTTCGGGCAATATTTTAGCATTTTCCGTTTTCTAATCGTTTGACATGTTCTGTAAATCGTTCCGTTTTTGTTTTTTCGAACATCATCAAATCCTTTAGTCGCCCTGTTCTGCAAATCGGAATCGTTACAAATTTCCGATTTCATATTCGGCAAGATAAACGATAGCGATTTTGAATCCAAATTAAATTTTTGTTTAAGAAACATTTATTAAAATGTACGTATTTAATAAAAAAATAAAAATAATATCACTATATAAAACTAAGCATATATTAACAAATAGTTTGGCATGTGTTGCCAAGATTTGTGAAATTTTCCGCTGTCGTTAAGGGCAGTTCTATAAGTTTTGGGTTAGAAAGTTAGTGAATCGGAAGAAGAACGTCCCAAGACAGGCAGCAAAGCCGTGGTTACCCCAAGAGCAGCAAACCCACTACATGTTTCCGAACCTCAAGAAGGTGTTTAGAAACAAAATCACTCAAAGCATTGTCGCATTTATGCTGAAAAACTTTTTCTGTTGAAAAAAGATGTTTGTTTACAAATTATTTTACCGTAGTTGCATGAGTTAAATCAATGCATCCTATCACTCCTGGTATTCCAAATTTTTTCATAAACCGACGTTGAGGTCATGCTTTTCTGAAATCCATTTCAGACATTTGACTTGTGTCCACTTCGGACCTATACCAATATCGGTATACATTCCAATTGAACGTTGATATGAACCTTCAGCGAAAACTTAAAACTTGCCACCAATTTCATTAAATTAGGTATGGTGATTTATCTTCCCAAATATATAATTTGGTTAAGTCTTTCTGAAAATGCACGCTTACTTAACCGACATCCGGAAACAAACCTGAAACAAAAAGAAACCATTGTAAGTCGACAAGAAGAAACGTTCTAGCAAAACTCACGTGGAATCCGGTGCCGGCAGCGAATTAGAATGGTCTCTCAAATGTCGTCTTTCGATTCTACCTTGATAATATCGCTCACAACAAATTAATGGCCATAAAAATCATTGTTTCTTTAATTAAAACTGTTTAATTTCAAATTATTTAAAATTTTTAACCAACAAATTTTGCTTTATTTGTTTTGTCAAACTGTCACAAGGAAAACAGCTGTTTCGAATTGAAATTCGAAATCAAATTTTTTTTTTTATTTTTTATTTAATTTTTTTTTTCTGCAATGGTACCTAGTTTACAATGATTAAATACTAACAACAATTCAACTCGAAATCAAATGAAATCGTACGTTTTGCAGAACACCTAAATTAAAATCGTACGAATTGTAATTTTTATTAACAATTCTGTGAAATTCCTCTAAAGAAACGCGACAGCAAGTGATAATAGCTAAAACAAAGCAAAACAACCACCACAATTTATGCATACTTCGCCAATAATAATTTCCACAACAGTAACAGTTAATTGCTCTGATGCCAGATGCCAGCATATGTCAATAAGAGTGATGCAGTCGCATACTTATGTATATACTTTAATGTATCTGCTTTTCTATTATATATTGATTAACAGATGCGTATATATGTACATATTTAATTCGTCATTTCTATGCCTAATAGTTTACAAAACAATTTATTTTATTTAGCATAATAAGCCGCAGCGAATGAATGTGGCCAATATCATGGCTGTACACTCACACTCACACATTTGTCCACACTAAAGCTTTTGCATATCTATAATATAAAAATGAATCGCAAAATGTGTTGCTAAGCGCATAACTCGAGAACCGCTGAACCGATTTCACAAATTTTTTGCTTAGAATGTTTTTAGAGGTACCGGGATGGTTCTTACGGAGAGAAAAATTAGAAAAATTGCTTGAAAAAGTCTTAAATCCACAATTTCCCTAATCACCCATACAAACAATTTGTGTCGTTAGTCTCGAAAAAAGTCGAGAAGGGCCAAACCGATCTGTCTAATTTTAGTTTTGAAATATTTATGGAAGGCCAGGGAACGATTAGAAAGTAAGTATATATCGAAAAATAGTGAGGAAGATAACAAGAAGATGATTTTATTTGAATTGACAACAAAATTATAAAAAAAATTAAAACAAAAAATTATAATATTTTGAAAGTTGTCATTGTTGATTTATTAAAATATTTTTATCATTGTTCAATTGTATAAGGCTGTGTCGATAGCCCAAAACAATTTGTAACAAGTAGGGAAAGGCAACCGAACATTTTATACTCTCGCAATTTATTGATGTAATTTTATTACACACAATTTGAAATAAAGTCCAATGGAATAACGAAAATTAGCATATATAATACATGAGGGTTGAGGTAATTCATGAACCGATTTCACTCATTTTCAAAGCCCAGTTATATGGGAATAGGGGCAACTTGGCACCTGTTAGTAGGCAGACAAACGGAAATTCGGCCTTGAAATTACTCCTAAATTGCAAATGAACGAAACACCAGTCTGCAAAATCGCCAAAAAAAAGAGCTATAAAGAACATTTTCCAGATATTAAAGTCGCTGGAGGTACTGCACAGGACTTTAAAAGATTTACGCGACAACGAAAATATTTTTGGTGAAGCCATGATTCTGTTGGCAGGTGATTTTCGCCAGACTATTCCTGGATCAACTGTTGCTGACGAACTAATCACATTCCTAAAATCATCTAATTTGTGGCGACACATAAAGAAATATAGAAATAGTTGAAAATGGTAGCGACGCAGTTGACACCTCGATGGATTAATAACATTTTTAACGGGTTTCTGTAACTTCATGGCCTCGAAAGATGACGTATTCAATTATCCCACCGACTATTTTAAATTACTGGATCATCATTCTGCGTAACATAAATCAACATCAAACTTTGCAAGAGAACAAGACTGGCTGTGAAGAAGGTAATCAATAGCGTCACCAAAGCCAACTATGAAATTTAGTCATTTGTTACTTTCTCCAATATACGATTAAAAAAACCAAAGTTTTACAAATTATGATGATTTACGCTTAACACAGATCTACAATAATGTCTATCAATCATTTTTAAATTTATCGGCTATAACGTTTTCGTCGTCTTTATGCGTAAGAATTTGTTCTCTGCATTGAAAGATTTACTAATTTAATGTATACCTTAGCCACAAAAACGTGTGGCCGGGTCTGCTAGTATATATATATTTATATACATTTATTTTCGACTCTATTTATACGCGCACATTTACACAAACAACGCTCATTGGCCACCATCGATTGTCCGCTCGGCTGCCCAGCAGCCAGTAAGCTGTCCGACCGCTAGCAGTCAACGCTTGCACATGTGCTGAATATGTAATAAATTTAATAATATGATTTTGTATTTGTTGTTGGCATTTGAAAAAGGCGGAGCATGAGCGCTTTTGGCAGAGAACTTGTCGATCATAAAATGTTTTAACATTTGAATAGTTATTAAATTTAGCGAGTGTATAGGGTGTGGGGGAGACGGAGACCTGCGAGAGGCAGGTGAGGTGTGACAAAATCAACTCGCTTTTCGCAACAAGTGTGCATTTCGAACGGCCACCATAGCAGTGGGCGTGCGCTAATCACAGCTAATATTTGTATAGTTAAACATTATTAGTACACTGCACATTCTCCGCACTTCACCAAAACTTCAATTAGGTTTTATCGCATATAAGCTTAGCTTATAAGCTATGGCATATGCATATATATGTAAGCAAATACAGTGATTTTCAATTAATGCCAGCACTTGCATAATAGCTGTCATTACATATACTTATGTTCGAATATGTATGTATATGTACATGGTCATATGGCGATTTATGTAATCACTTCGAATTAGCTCATTTGACTACATTTATCGTCACTCATACGCACTGTTGCACGCCGTACATTGTCAACTGCCTACAGCCGCGTGCTTAAATTAGCGACGTGTCAGCTGCATAATATCAGATAATGGACTTTAAGCTAATAAAAGGCAGTGAGGTTTATCACTTGCAGAGAAGGTGTGGTGTGCAATGTCCTGGCAGCGCACAATTGACAGAGAAATGAAGCTCATTATTGCTTATAATCAGTTATTCTACGTTCGGACCGACATTGAAAACATGTTTTCATTGAAAAAATGGGTTTTCGTTAGAAAACTTGTGTTTTCATCCATGCAAAATCTGTCAAACGAAATCACAGTTTTCGCTGAAAACTTCTTGAAAACTTACATTCCACTCATTATAATCGATGTCTGCTCTAGTTTAGTCGATATAATTGGAAGACATATTTTGCCATCCCCATATTGTCAGTTAATATTTGTTTACATTTTAAAAAAGAATGGAGAAAAAACAAAAGTACAAAAAAAAGAAATTCCTGGGATGAGAGGAAGGAAGTGCTTCTAATTGAATTGTGGCAAAATAAGGTGTGTGCTCTTCGCGGCCCAGAAAAAATGACAACATTTTAGAAGAAATCTCAGTGGAGTTGCAACAACAAGGTGTGCTATTCACAGCGACCGATATTAAAACTAAGATGCATAATCTGCCGGAAAGATACAAACAAAAATACTTTTTTCGACATTATTTAATTGGCGTCCCAAATTCCTTTATTTTACCTAATAGGATTAAACGTTGTTTGTACAACTCTTCTATCTTTTTTGCAAGGCAAATGTGCAGGATAGTAGGAGACTCTATCAATTCTCTTGAAGAATCACCATTGCGCAAGATATTTATCTGGCTTTTCAAAGCCAATACCTTCATTATTAATATTTTCTTGTCGTGATTCTATAAAACACGATCGTTAATAATAAATAAGCAAATATTAAAGATTCTAAAACTTACCATTCTCGTTGCTCAGAATGTAAACAAACAAATAAATTTGTGAATTGTCAATGAAAACACATCGAAAACACAAAATGTCGGTCAGAACGACTTTGGTTCCACAATCCACAAATTGTGTTTTCAAGAGGTTTTCAATGTCGGTCCGAACGTAGTATTATACACATTAAAACAAACATATACATATATATATATATGAATATATATTTATGTATCCATGTATCTAAAATTATGAATTAGAACTTTCTGAATTCGTATTCACCGCAAATGTATTCGAAATGCAAATATTTTTGTTATCTTTGAGCTAATAACTACTCATGTGCAAGTTGCAAATGCCATTTTGTTGTCAGCACTAAGTACTCGCTGTCATTTATGACTTTATTATTGTGTAACTAATCTGTTGGTAGTATATACGAGAGCATATAAACAAACACGCTAATGTGACACAACAGAAGGAAAACATAAATATTATTGTATTGAGTACTTGCACACTAGGGTGGACCGTTTTTTTTTTTTAATTCGGTATCAGACGGCATTAATTCCTTAACCAACAGTTAACGAAGAGAGTTATGAAAAAAGGTGCAAAATCAATACAGAAAAATTTTTTAAGGTTTTCAGATTTGCATCGAAACAGAAATCGACTCTGGGAATTTCAGATTTTTATAAAAAAATGTTATAAAAAAAATTAGTCAATTCAAAACTAAATTTATGTTATTGGAAAGTGTTTTCTCTGTAATTTGTCGTTATTTTATATTTTTATATTCAGCCCTTTGTTTTTATGATGTAATTTCTGTAAAAGTTCCATAGCTTAAACATTGCTAAAGACAAAGAGAGAATAAATTAGAAAGATCCGTTGCATTCAGATAATCTTTTAACATTTTTCATGAATGCATATCATCTTCTTCTGGTAAAATTTTATTGATTTCTCTGCTCGATTATCTTTGGGCGCTGCCCGCTTGTCAAAAAATGTACATATGTACATCGAGTGGTCCAAGTAGAGGTACTTTTTTCAGTAGCCTAGAGTCGTGTCAAACTGTCATATTATTATTGTTCAGTATTGTTTGGCATTTCATCATGGAAATATTTGCGCCTGAACAATATTTACAAATTGTTCAAGTTTTTAACGAAAATTCACGCTCTATAAAGAATGTGTTTCGCGCGCTTCGCCCAACTTATGGTCAACATTATCATCCGCAGATCGTACTATTCACAACACCATCATCCATTTTGAGACCCAGAATTCATTATTGGATAATATTCGAACGTATAGTCTAAAGTCTATGCGGACCATCCCGCTTCGATTCTGGCTTTGCAGAAAAACATCACGCGTGTCATTCGCCAGTTACCAGTCGCAATGCTCAAACGAGTCATCGAAAACGCATGGACCATCTGAGACGTAGCCGCAGCCAACATTCGAAAGAGATAATCATTAAAAAAGAAATCCCAAAGAATGTTCTTTCGAATGTTAATAAACATTCCCCATTAAATTTGAATTTTCTGGGTTTAATTCGTTACAGAAGTAGGGAACCTCCAAATGGAGCACCCTTTTAAAGCAACAGCAAAGTTGACGAGTTGAATTCGTACAAGAGAGTAAGCGCATAACTCATCAAAGTCGTATATTGTTTAAAGAAAATGTGAAAATGTAGAATGCATCTTAATATAAATTAGGATTGTATGAGATTTCAAAGAACTAACAGCGCGAATATATGTGTCGCCCTAATGCGACATGCCTATTAACACACACACATGCGTATATACATATAATTGTGCCTGCATGGTGAACGCAGCTATTAGGAAGTGCAACTGGCCGCAATAAATCGCGAAATTCTGGCAAGTGCCGACAATGTTGCGGCTCTAATAATAAGCACATGTGTGTGTGCATTTGTGGGAGCAAATATTTGTATGTGTGTGCAGACATATGTACATCTGCAAGATTCTGCACAAAAATAAGCATGCAGATGCATTGTGCTTGAAAGTTAATTATAAGTGCCCCCTCCAACTTGCACCGCTCCACCTACACTGCGAATGCACAAAAACATTAAATTAGTTTGTTTTGAAATCAAATTGAAATTTTTCGACTTTTACAAGGATGCAGAAATTAAATTACGATTTTTGAAAACAGTTCAAACATGAAATTAAAATATAAGCATTGCGCAAGTGGGCAGACATCATTTTCGGGAAAACACTAACCCATTGAAAAAAGAACAAGAACTAAAAGAAAAACAACGTAAAAACAGTTCAAAAGTTCTTGCCACATTACAGCGCTCAGGCGAAAAATGAGACGAGCACGCATCGTTAGAGCCAAAAGTCAAGTGGCCGCATAGCGATAGACACAAGAGAGGGAACGAAACGATTATGCCAACATTATGAGGGGCCTTTAGGCATTTATGCGAGCAAAATATGAAATAAGCAGCATTTGAAAGGCGAGGGCAATTGGTCGTTGCAAGAAAGTAATACTGCATAGAGATGGAATTGAAAGCAGTCAGAAATGAAGCAGGCGAAAAATAGAATTCTGCGCTGTAAAACGCTCGCGAGGGGCATAAATCAATAGCGCCTGTCACATAAACCACGGCCAGCGAAATTCTGAAGCAACGGCAGCTCGAAACCCCGGCATTCAGCGCCTTCTCGCATAATTACCTAAACGCTCTGCCGTGGCTGTGCCGTCTTCTTGTCGCCATCATAAAAATCATATAAAATATGCGTCAACAATTGCATCTGTGAAAATTGCTGTGCAAAAGATTGCGAATCTCCCACACAATAAAGCCCCTGCCTGCTGTCGCCTGCTCCATCTGCGAATCTGCCGCTCCTTGGAACCGCTATTGTCGCGATCTGTGCAAATAAATGTGTTTAGAAATGAGTGTGGCGACGTTGCAACACCTTTACTTTCTTCTGTCTAAATTTCTTCCCGTCAGCTGAAGCGGTGAGTGGGCGTTACATTTCGGCAGCCAACAACAATTAATGCACACTGAAGACACCAATATTTAAGACTCCAAGTCCCCCTTCAAGCCCTTCAAGGGAGCACCAGTTATGTGGTCTTTGTAAAGTTTATCAGCATTTCTCGTTATATGGAATTTCTTTTTAATTGCTTTGTTTGTTTACGCCCGCTCTGCGGTCATCATAAATCAGTAAATTTGATTAATTCACTGTTGCCGCAAGGGAATTTTTGTTTTTCCACATTTCCAGGCTATTTGGGGTCCAATTTGCGGTAAATACCAAAATATTACATCGGCTTCTTCTTTGCGGGAGAAGTCAGTTCTAAGAAATTATTAAAATTTACAAACATAAATCAAATAAACAGGAT
The DNA here is from genome assembly GCF_028554725.1 of Zeugodacus cucurbitae. Taxonomy (NCBI): domain Eukaryota; kingdom Metazoa; phylum Arthropoda; class Insecta; order Diptera; family Tephritidae; genus Zeugodacus; species Zeugodacus cucurbitae. Next base: position 45,569,425 of record NC_071667.1, read on the forward strand.
GCAACCAGGAAGGGCACGATTGTTTCATATGATATACAAGAAAATTGGTACAGAGAATTCAGAGAACGACAAAAAATGCTGAAGTAATCACATTTGAAGGCCGAAAGTGGTTTGATTTAATTCACATGGAAAAGGCTTTACTGTATTAAAGCAATGAAAAGTAAAAAATAAATCAAAAAATATTTAAAAATACTTGTCGCAACGTCCACTTTTACAATAATAATTGGAATCTTCACTGATACATCCTCAATAATTGAAGTAAAAAATTAACTTACTGCTTAGTTGACTTATTCGCGATTTTCTTCAGCAGTTGCTGCACCACGAACTTAAAGAGGAGAAAGACGCTTTCTTTTGTTAATGTTAAATAATATTTGAAAGTATGGGTTTTAGAAATAAATGAATTAGATCAAAATAAAAGTGATTTTTATTTATTATTACTACGTATAACGACCTTAGACAAACAAAGAAGGTCCAGACTTTTTCATTATTTAATTAATAATCATTTTTTTAAAAAGCTGCTTTTTCGGACTTCGTATCTGAATATTACGATTTTGGAGACTAACTTCGAAAATCGAAGAAAACAATTTTGTTTTGCTCAACCTCACGGAAAAAATTAGTTTGGCCCAATACCCAGCCGAGTGTTGTACAGTGTAATACTACTATTGATTACACTGTAAAAAACACTTCTCAGTGATTAAAGAGTCCTTCAAAATTATATAATATCTGGTTCATAACCTAAGCCAAGACCAGGTGTATACCGTCTAATACCGAATTCCTACCACAATACACTACAAAAGCGATAAAATATTGCTGCGGGAAAATAATGGTGTGGTGTTGTTTCTGCTATTATGGAACAGGTCTCCAATTTCGAATTGAGTATACAATCGATGAACTACGTTATATCAGGATTTTAAGTAAAACCATGTTAGCTTGTGCGGAGATTGAAGTGTCCCTAATAAGCCAAAATCCATCCAATAGAGTGATCTTTGGAACCTAGTGAAGGACGCATGGAATAGAATTCCTACTATTATGTGCCAGAAATTTAGTGAATTCCAAGCACAGACTTTATTATATTTAAATAAATTTAAATAACGTCTTTTGGATCTATTACAAGTCACAGCCGAAACGAGATATGCTAATGAATTTTGAATATATATGTTTTAATTTTAGACTTAAAACTTGATTAATATCTTAATATATATTCCATGCGTTGTTTATATTTTATTAATTATAAAATATCTGAATATCTTGAAATTTATTAATTTAATAATAAGGGTGTGTCTCTATTTCATCGCATATCACTGTACATACACACATACTTCTAACTCCTTCTCCGCAAATGTCACTAACTGCTCTGCTCTTGACGTCAAATCCATGCATTTCATCGTTGTTTGAAAACTACAAAAATCCCCCATTAATTATGCATATTTGATGGTTATGACGTACTAAAAATGTATTTATGATAAAAATAACTGTATTCCAGTATTTAAAAACATGCTTATACACTTAACTTAATATGCGACCACAAAGCATGGGATATCAGCGCCACAATAACAACAACCACAGAGACATCGAAAAATGAAAAACGCAACGCTCCACCAACGCAGAGCATATGCATAGAGAAAAAAAAAACCCACACATACAGATGTGTGCTCCGGTTCTCCACAAACTGGCGCAAACATTACTTGACGAAGTGTTGTAAATTTTTAATGAACCTAAAAATAAATCCCTATTCGGTGCAGAGCCGGGGAATTATTGTGATGATTTATTGGCATTTAAATTGCCACTCGCCCGAATGCAGCTCAGCGAACGGCTATTGGTTCCCACTGCGTTTTTACACTCCATATATGTAAGTGTGTGCGTGTGTGTGGACATTTTAAATATAAGTTCGTATACATACGTATGTATATTTGTGGTGTAATTTGTGTGTGACTATATAAATGCTTATAAATAATTGTATGTGGTTGCTCTGCTATTAGCTGATGGCAGTATATAAATAAAATATAAACAAAAACAAATAAGCCAACACACTTGACGCATAAATAAGACTGAACGTGGAAAATGTCACATAATAAATATTTTCATCCCTACACTTTCAAATATTTTCGTATCGCTGCGACGAATACAGGCAGACATAGGAAGTGTTGAGTAGCACTAAATTATTATTGGAATTTTTATGAAAGTTCTCTTGCCAAAACAGGGCAGCCACGTGCCCGCCGCAAAAGCACATATATTTACATATGTACTTACACACATATTGATAATGAATAACCTAAAAGCGGCGCTAAATGGCCCAATAGAATTCTTTAGTCTAATTTATGATTTGTTGTTTCGTTTTCGTTTTAACCCCCACAATGGTAATGTATTTATTTGAGGTTATATTTACTCGCCATACAACTATATTTATTTGAATCCTGGTACAGTTGTCTATAATAAGGAAGGTCTCCCACGTTAATAATAATTAGCATTCAATTGTACATTCATACATGTAAATATGTATGTATGTATGATATGCGCCGAGCGAAGCAACGATTCGTAAGTAGTTTTCTAAATTCCGATCAGCCCAAATTGACATAAAGGGTAATTTGGAAGACCTCAAAGTTTCACACTATCGAAATAGTTGGAAGAGCGTTACAATTAATGCATTGCTCTAGATTGACAAAGACAGTAGAGCAAAACAGTGTCGCGCGAACCGTTTGAATAAAAATAATTCACATACCTACATCTGCATATATGTATATATGTATGTATATATGTATGTAATATGAATGTACATAATCACCTAACATCGATACGCATTATTTAATTAACACTTCGCTGTTTTGATTTGTTTACCATGGAATTCAAAGAATATGTGCTGCATGCCACATGTAATTAACTCAATTGCTTTGTGCGCTGCTCCGACATGCGAGCGAAGGAATCACAAAATTCCTACAATTAGACCGCACAAAATGCCATAAACACACGAATTGGAATACTACGAGTACTCGTATCTATTTACGATGACGCACATTCAGCATTTTTATTGGCAATTGAAAGCAATTTTTGAATTTTCATAAATGTAAACACCAGCGGCACAACAAGTACTTGTTTGTGGAGCAAATGGTGTATATATGAGCGTTTATGCAATTAACTAGAGAAGTGAATATGTGTCTACATTGAATGCAATTACAGGGTGGCCCCATAGAGCTAATATTATTGAAATTACTTTTTTAGTAGAAATTCAGAAGATTTTGGCATTATGAGCTGCGTCTAGCCGCGAATTATATAGCAGTTTCAGAACTTGTTCTAAAATCTTAAACCGACAAATGCGAGGACACAACGCTTTTATGTTGACTCAGAACTCACGGTGGATTTTGGAAAGTCTTAGTTTCACATCTACTATAAAATTACTTCAAGATTAATCTCTATCTAACAACCCAGTATACATGTATAATTGGTCCGTATACTTAGCTGCCCATTTCTCGCTGGCTTGTGGCACTTTTCTGAAGCGCAAAGAATCTCTATGCCATCCAAAAAGTTAATGAGTAATTATTGGTATATTATAGACATTCGTACAGTACGTGTACATACATACATATGTACATATGTATATGTACACATAGAGATATTTTTGGATTTTACAGGAAATTAGAAAATTGCTCATTATTGATTCTAATAATACAAAAAACATGTGTACGAACCAAGTGCAAAGGAATTTGAAATAAGCTCCCCAAACGAAGACGGAGACACCTACACCGTGTTTTCCTGTGTTGAAAAATTACGAAATCAACGCGCTTCTCTGTAAAGCGCACACCCAATGAAAAGCACTCATAATCCATCTTCATCAATCGCTCAACCCATCGAACAATTCATCAATCGTTTGGCTATTTGTTTAACTAGGTAGCGTTTGTTGTAATCGAAATCGACCAGAAATGTGCGTGCTTGCGTCTGTGTTATCTGTAAAGAATATAAATGCTAGAAAGCAAAACACAATCAATGTCTGGCTAAGAGCTTTTGATGAGCCAAAAGATTTCATTATTTGGCATTTCTTTGGCACTAAGTACCGTTTTTCTACTGCGGTGCTGGCAGGGGCACAAATTGCTTTGGCATGAAATAAAAATGATGATGAGTTATTAATAAACATCAACCTAGCATCAACTAGAACATTAAATGCTAATTTTTACTTAGCGCACACAAAACGCAGCCAAAGGACAGAAGAGTGTAACTGAGCTAGCCAGACAAATTACTTCCTCAAAAATATAGCTTGACAGCGAATAGTATACACCATTTTCTGAGTGATTAAACTTTCTGCAATTTGAAATGAGGTTATGTTAAATGCGGCAGATATCCGGTAAAAACGGCCATTAGTGACCTTAGGTTAGTGAAATAAGTGGTTGAGACAAATTTTCGATAGTGTATTTTAAGACTTGACGACTTATTTTAGTTCTGAATAATTCCCACATTAATATTATTAGGGCGGGTATAGTGGAAACTCGAATAGCTGATTTATTTTGATAAAAATTTATATTAAACCATTAATTAACTATATAAAACAGTATATAAGGGTTGGTTAGGTTTGGTTACGTATCTGATCCTCAAAATTTATTACGGCGGATAATATCAAATCAAGTCGATTCTCTAGGTTTGTCGAAGTATGTCTGCCGAAATATTTGAAAGTCCGACCGGCGAAGGTGTCTTGTGTCTTGGCAGGATTTTTAACATGAAAAAATTATATTATTTTCATGAATTTCAGGAATTAAAAGGCGGTACATACATATTTATATAAATATATTGTATTATTTTCGTGAATTTTGTTAGTAAATAATTTTATATTATTTCTATTTCAGGTGAAAATATGGTTTCAGAACCGTCGAACCAAGTGGAAGAAACAGGATAACATCACGAATTCGGAAGTTGCCGAACACAAAACCACAAATACTTCTAAAAATTCAAATGAAAATAGCAAAACTCCGAACGGTTCTAGTGGCACTACTATGACACCAATAGCGGAAACGTCAGGCAAAAAATCACAAAATCATCACCACAACAACAATGCCCAAAGCAATAGCTCCGCAAATGGTAACGCCGAAAAGAGTCGTTCGGGTGCCACGAGTGAATTGAGCGCCAAATTATCTGCGAAACAAACTACAAAAACAAAGAAACAGATGAGTTCGTTACTGGAGAAAACCGCAAAGAATTCTTCCGCGACGTCTGTCAACAGCAATAGTGCTGTCGTGATCAATGGTGGGAGCGCGGACAGCGTTAAACCAACAACAGTAAGTAGCAGCGGCAAATCGGGCAGCAACACTAAAAGCACAGAAAGTGCTCATCAACATACGCAACAGAATCACCAACACCATACCCACCGCATTCACCACTCTCACTCGATTCCTCATCATCGACAGCACGCCATACCGCTGACGGTTGAACCGGCTGCGCCATTGGAGCAGACAGAGAAACTTGAAATAAAATTAGAAGAGTCGCCGCAACACCGCGAACTGCAATTAAGCATATTGCGCGCCGCCACCAATCATAGTCCTCTGCACTTCAGTGACATGGATTTCGAGAGCAAATTGGCAGCGTCTAAAATATCGAACGCGCTCCTCGGCGCAAAAATGAAGGTCGATAGAACGGAGGAAGCAAGACGCCGCAAAAGCAGCAGTGAGGAAAAGGACTTGCACCATGCCACAGGAAAAGCGCGTGCTGAGAAACTCTTAAAAATGGAGGAGAAGGAGGAGGAGAAAATAGAAACAGATTTGGATAGTGCGATGGATGTAGCACAGGAAACCGATGTAAAGTCACCAGCCGTAGATGAAGACGAATTTGAAGCGCATACGGAGGAAGATAGCGAGATGCGCAATGTGGAAAATTAAAACAAATGAGATAAATAAGAATGTTTGATGGAAAGATCTTCCAGTGTGAACTGTGCCAAAAACTGAACAAAACTAACAAAATGTAATTTGTAGAAATTTAATTTTAAAATGTATCTAACTGAAGGCATAAAGAAAAGCTCAATTAATGCAAGAGTATAATATTTGATTTTACATACATATGTGTCTATTACTGTTAATTATGTATTTAGATGTGTAGAGAAATAAGGAACAAAAGAGAGCAAACGAAATCAATTGAACAAACAATCGAATTAATTTAATAGTTTTAACTAACGCTTATGCTTATTGTAATTATAAATTCGCTTTTCGTATGTTATTTCGCAATTAATTAACTAAAATAAGCAGAGTATTAAGGACACGCAATTGTTGCTTAAGTGTTGCCATAAATTCAATGAAGATATAAGCAAATTAAACAAAAAAAAATTAATGATGTAAAGATTTCGAATGCGAGAAGAAACGGAAACTACCGTAATTTGGATGTATTGTGATAAATGAACATGTGTAAGAAGAAACTAAATGTATACGAAAGAAATGTAATTGCATATATGTGTGTAAATACGTCAGAATGATTGTAAGTAATTACACATGTATGTAAAATAATATAAACAAAATGCACTTGCCCTAACACATTCTTGCAAGTCCATTTGCTGTTAATTTCAGCAAAAATAAATCGTTTATCACATACATACACAGTTTATTGGTCATGTTTACAAAACAATGAATGTAATCAATTACATAATTAAAACTTTAACTATTTATTGAATGTACAAAACAGGAGCATTGTAAGCTTAACAATAGCTATGCGAAAACACAATACAAAAAATAAAATAAAAAACTATGCCAATTGAATAAATAAATTAATTAGATTACTAAATAGGTACATCGACAACACCACCGGCAGTAATTAAAAACTCGGCAATTTCGTTCGGTGTCTCTGGTGAATATACAATTTCAAATCGACGCACTGTGAATAAATCGCCGTTGATTTTCACTTCCTTTGGTATCTTGGAAAGCTTGAGTCGTGTGCGCCCCAAATGTGCCCACGCTAAGCCCAAGCACGGGGTTTCCTTCGCAGCTTCACTAACAGTAGCGACCTAATAATTTAGAAATAGTATTTAATATAAAAACTTAGGTTTTAAACTATTTATATTACTTGGTTCACACAAATCACAGCACAGTTATATTTGTCAGCGTAGTGCAACAGGTGATTTGCCAATTTGCGCATGTCCTGAGCACGCTTGATATAGTTGTTGTAAGTTCGAAATATTGCTGCGACAGAATCTATTACAATAAGGCCAATGTTAAGCGATTCCATTAGCTTTGCTAAGCGCACACCCATACATTCTAATAGGTCATTCTGCAAATCGATAAATATTTAGTAAATAACAAGTACAAATAATTACAGTTATAATTGTACGAGTATTTAATCATCATATACCGCTTCCAGCACATGTTCAATATAAATATTTCCCATATAGTTGATCGACTTTTCTGGAAAACGCTTTTCAAATACTTTTGATAACTGAAAAAGCCGCTTCGAGGGAAAAGTATCTTCAGTGCAAATGAAGGCGACTGCTTTGTTCAAGCCACCAAGCTCGGTAGGCAGTTGCACTGTGAGTGATAATTGAAGCAGCAGCTGCGTCTTTCCAACCCCTGATGATCCACAAATTTCTGTTATACCACGCGTTACGACTCCGCCACGCAGACAATTATCTATAGCTGTGCAACCTGTTGTTAAGTGAGACCACTTTGCAGACAATGGCTCTTGAAGTAATGCTGATACTAGTTCAATGATAGAATTTAATAAGCTATATAATAATAATTGTAAGCTTTCATAATTATGTAACTTTATTACCGGGCTGAGAAACGACTTTTGCAGCAGCATCCTTAAGCACACGTATATCCGCTTCCGGACAGTCTTGAAAAAGTTTCGATTTCGTGAAAGGACCAGGTTTAGCATATTGTACAGATTTTCTGATTTGCGTAGAGTTATTGGCCACGCCAATTTTATTAAAATCACTCGCTTTTGGACAACCCGCCATCTTTTTTGAACCTTAATAACTATAATAAAACATTCAACTGTAATAAAAACTATAACATATCGATCAAACAAAATACTCAAACTAAAATTACGCGGGTTATTCAACAGCTGTTAGAGAGCTACCATATTTCGAATAAATTTAATCTTTGTTCTCATTATTATTCGTTGAATATGGCAACGACGACTGATCAGCTGTTTTAATATTTTTCACCGAGTAAATGTATAATCCAAGTTGTTGACTTTTAAATTAAAAAATAATTACTGTGCACCTAAAATATTCAATTGACATCTCATTTACTTAAAAAGTGAAATATCTAGTAAATTTTATGCAGAATAATAATTCAATGAGCTTGGATTCTGACAAAGAACTTATATTTCACAAATTGTTTACCAAACACCAATGGTACTTATATACTATAAGTTCAATGCATTTTACATTTCATATATCACTTGTTTCCGCATATTTTTAACAAACATTAAATTGAACGAATTTGTGTCAAATACCCATGAAAAATATCAATAATTAGCACACATTTTCAAATTAGAAAAATGTCCATTTAGTTGATGTTATACGAGTTTTCGTTTTTATTTACATCGCAGCTTTTCGTTTGCGGTGGAAACAATCTAAAATATAAATCCTACTGGAAAAAATGATTTAATGCTTTGGAGTTGGTTTGGACAATTCCTCCAATGCACGAGCCTCAGCTTGAGCCGCACGCTTTTTCTCTTCAGCCAATTTCGCATCACGAACAGCTTTTTGCTGGGCTTCGATTTCACGCACCTTTTCTTCCTTCTTGGATAATCTGTTTTGATGGAAAGCACCATAGCCAACGCCGACTAGTAGCAATGACCAGCGGCCGAATTTGATTAAAGGCGATACACGTACTGGAGCCTGCGACATTGTGAATGCGTATTATGTAATTCGATTTCGATCACAAAAATTCTGCAATTAAATAAAATAGATTTGAGATTACTTATTATCCCACTATCCATCCACTTAATAATTTATATTGTATAACAAAATAATAATAGTTACTTATTTGTATTTGATTGAATTTTTTAAAGAAATTACCAATTCACAGCTCTCGCGAATTTCTTCAACAGACAATATTCCAATGGAAGTCGTAACCTCAAAGTTGTCAACATTTGACTTGACAGATGGAATTGTCAAAACCAGAAGTCGCGGCGTCAAAAATGTGCGCATTTTCGTTCGAAGAGCGTTGCCATTAATTATTTATATTTATTTTGCTATTAATTAATATCCTCTTTTCCTTATTAAAATTTTTTTAATAAAATATTCATGTAAACAATTATAACTTTCTAATTAAAAAGCATTGACTGAATATATGTAAATTCAACGGTTTGGCAAATTTCGGGCATTTGTTGCAGTTAAACATCTGTTCGTGCTCAATATGGCAACTTGTTTCCTTGCGCACTAACCTAGAAGTAAACAGCTGCAACGTCAGTGCACATAGGACATTTTAAATAATTTAGTTTATTGATAATTAAGTTTGATCACAACGAATACTTTTTAAAAATGAGTAGGAATTACAAGGAAGATCAAGCGAATGAAATAGAGGCGCTCGAATCTATATACTATAGTGAAATGGAAGGTTTGTAAATGGATTTAAAAGATAGGCACAATGGTGACTACGAGTCGGCACATTTGTTTTTCTTTTCAGTACTGGAGACAGAACCTTATCACAAATTCAGTATTACCATCGGCACTGAGGAATACAACACTGAAGAGGAATCAGGTGGTATGGCGTGCAAACTCGTATTTACGTATACTCCAACTTATCCAGATGAAGCACCAGAAGTAGAAATAGAGGATCCTGTTAATCTAGAAGAACTTTACGAAGACAAACTACTTGAACACCTCAAAAAAACAATTGAAGAAAATATAGGAATGGAAATGATTTTTACATTAGTTAGCAGTGCACAGGAATGGCTGAATGAACGCTGGGATGACTACAAGTTGCATGAGGAAGAAGAACGCGCAAGGAAACTTTTAGAAGCAGAAGAAGCTGAACGAAAGAAATTCGAAGGTCATCGTGTGACTGTTGAATCATTTCTTAAATGGAGGGCGGAATTCGAGGAGAGCACAGGCATAGCGGCCAAAAGAGAAAAGAACAACGATAGTAAAAAACTGACCGGGAAAGAGTTGTTTATGCGCGACACCACTCTCAATGATTCCGATATTAAATTCTTACTTGAAGCTGGTGACTCCATTGAAAATGTTAAAATTGATGAAACTCTATTTCAAGATATTGGCGATTTGGAGTTGGGTGATGAGGACGACTCCGATGATGAAGATTGGGTGCCAGGTGCCGATGATTAGGTTAAAGACTTTTATACTTAATTATATTTGTTAATTAAAAAATGAGTCGCTTATAGTTTCTTACACATTTATTAAATAGATAAGGTATATGAAAAATTATGCTCGGCAAATATATAATATCAACAGAGAAATGCGTTCAATGGGGAAATATTCACTTTAGAAACTTGATTTCTTTTTGCTTGTTTTTCTATGTTAACTTTTAGTCCAAATGGTTTTTATTGTCACTAATATCAGCGAGCCTCAGGCCGGTGTTTACTGTTTCAATGTCATCCAAATTAAATTCATCATCAGACTGTGAATCTTTTCTTTGACTAGTACAAACACCTTTATATTCATTTGCTTTTAGTGCCGGTGGCAATTTTTCACGGGGAAAATCAAGTTTTGGCCATGATCCAGGTTCTGCTTTTGGCATAGTTATCTCAACTTTCGTTCCAAACATATGCGCACTTGTTTTACTAACATCAATTATCTGCATTTTATAAGGGTTATTATATAAAATATTTATGTTTTATAATGAAATCATAAAAACTTACGCCGCGTAGTTCTAGTTCCAAATCAAATTTCGCATCTTCCTGCTCGGGAAATACAAGATTAACATGAAGACGGATTGGATTTACTTCTATCTTGCTACTTTTATAATGATATTTCTTGGCGTAAATCGAAACAATGACGTTCGTGGGAGTCTGATGCCAATCATAACGACAATTAACCACTTGCTTATCTTCATCCTTTGTAAAAAATTATCATTACAAAAATTAGACTTTAATTTGAATTATCCGCAAATACCTCTTTGAACCACTTATGTTCTCCACATGCACAGCCCTTCTGTGCCATAAAAACAGAAAAATCACTTGTTTTCCGTTGACAGCACGACCAATACTTCATACCTTCATGGAAAATAGGAACTCCAGGGTGATATACACATTCTGCATTGTCAGTAGCAGTACCACTAAACGAGTAAGTACAACCTTTATTTTTGCAAGAAGTACCAACTTGGATGACTCTGCAAAAAATGAAGAGAACAATTTTATAATCTTCGATCTGTACTTTAGTATTTTTCACTTTTATATTATCTTACCCAGAGGCTAAATCACTATCCTCATTTATTTTACCGGCTTTCACTTTAAGTGAATCTATGGTATCTTTCAATGCTTGTGCAATTGTTGGTTTTACTATAGACATTGGAGTCTCAATAGGTGGTCGTTGCATGGACTCCCTAATTGGGGCACGCACTTCAACAACATCATTTGTATCACCTTCATTTTTTTCGGGTTTTTCAGGTTCAGGTGGTTTAATATTAGAGTGTTTCGATAGAGTACAACCTTTGATGCTTAAAAATTCGGTAAAATCTACCGATTTTTTGTTACAACATGACCAACCCTTGTAGGCGTCATGAAAATAGGGGGCCCCAGGATGATGGCAACAAGATTCTGGGAAGAAACACATATTTTTTTGATAAGCATTCATTATTTTTATTTAATTCGAGAAAGTTCCTGTAAAAATATTCACCATCAGTATTTTTTTCAGGGTCAAATGTTTGCCCACAGCCGCGATTATAACACTGTTGCATTATTCTATAGATATTTTAGACAGCAAATGGATTTTATTTTTACTATAATTTAAAATTTAATCTTACACTTTTGGCGAGTTTATTAAACACACATTTTATATTTTATAAATGAATCCAAATATGATTATGAAGTTCCCAAACGTCAGTTTATTACTTTCGTCCGCTTAGTGATGCCAGATTTTACATTCGCATACTCAAAATAATATGTGTATGATCCTAATTTACGAATAATCATCATTTCCTATTGTAATGGATTTCCAAAATAAATCGTTTATGCCATTAACGGTGATTCAAAACTTGGAAGGTTCTGAAAAATTGAGATGATACTGAGATTTTTGTCTACAATACGGAATTTATGAAAATAGATTAAATTCGCCTCGCGGTAAGTATCGTTTTTCATCTTCATACACCTAGCCGAAGTTAATAATTGTTCATCAACAATTTTAAATGTATGAAATGAACCAATTTCGATAAAAAATAGCCTTTTGTTTCACTTCCGTTTTTCATCTTCATTCACTTAGCACGATTTTGTCGCTTATGTTCTTGAGTGCACTTTCGACCGATTCTCCGTGTAATGTTTTTGGAAATACCACCTGGTTCGTAGCTCGTAGTGAATGTTGAAGTATTGTTCGGAGATCATTGAGATTAAATTGTGATGGTGAAGGCGTTATATTTTGTTTGATATATGACACCGAAGATTGTGTCCTTCACATTCATAACACTAAAACCAACGCTAACCTTAGTTAATAACCCAACTTATCTCTGACTAACTTTTAAAAATAATTTCAAAAAAGCACTCACTTCTTTTATCAAAATCGGTACTCCCCCTTTCCCAGCGCTAAGCGTTGGCATCACAGCCTCCGATAAGGGACTAGTTTGTGGTGATGCAGTAATGCAACGAAGTTCTATACTTCAATTAATAGCTCCACGGTCCAGTCTCCCAGTAAGTAAGCCAATGCAATGACCACTTCTCCCTCTTCACAACTTGCCTGTGTACCAGCCCTACCTTTCTTTTTCTGTCTGGGAGGCCTTTCACTTCCCCTTTTGAAGCTTACGGTTCCTGTATTTGGAGCACCCACATCAGCCGAAGTTACCATTGCTATTTGCGCTATGCAGGTTCACCCGGGCAATTCCCAAGTGGAGGGTGGTCACAGAACCCTCTCCTCTAAGAGTAGTTCTCTGTCCTCACGGGACCGGCCAACCAGCATTGACTCAGGAGCTTTGGTGTAATGTGTCCTCTTTTCAGAGGGAGAGGATTCTTGAGTATAAGCTAGCTTGTTTGTGTGGGGCTTCCTACTACCACGCTCCACTTTATGAAAGAAAATACCTCTCTATACTGTTACCTTGTTAATATTTTCCCTAACATATAATACTTTTATTTTACTCAATGCTGTAGCTGTACACTATAATTCTCACAATATCAACTGAGCGCGAAGCGTTTAAATTATTTATGTATTAATTACGAATATATCAGATTTATAATATAACATTCGTGGCATTCACGAATATGACCCACTTTTGAAAAAATATGGCACTGTGTGTATGTGCATTCGTCTGTGCATGGTACACATTATTATTTTAAAGTACTCAAAACTTATCATATTTCAACACCGCTTAGTTAGTGCACCATTAAAAGCGTATTTGCAGGCAAATTGCTCGAAATTGATCCGCAGCAGCCAACCATGACTTCGATATGATTTACCTTGGCAATGATTTTCAGTGGAATATGCTCATGTTCGTATTCAACTGGCTTCGGTATAAATGCAGATAAAAAAACATTTCCAGCAAACCAAACATGAACTCACATAAACAAAAACAACAAATGATTATTTATATAATTGTGAATTATTATATTGTAACAGATTTCAAAAATTTGTCACTTACGCTGAAGCTCTACCATGAGTTCGATCACTGGATTGTCAAATAAAAGTCACACTTTAATGGCTATACACTAATCTTTATTTCTAAATCCAAGAATGATAGAAGACAAGATTACGACCGGGGTTTTACAGTTAGCTTTTTTGAGTTTTGAGTTCCTCTTGAGTGACAACTTTCACGGCCCCGAACACGCGAGCAAAACAAAATTGTACGGTGGTACAAAACAATAAAACCAAAACAAAGAGCTGAAGTCAAGGCTAGTGCTTAATTATTATTTAAAATTCTAAGTGAAAAATGTATTAACTTGAAAAAGAAGTCCGCAATGGCGGAATTAAACAACAATAGTACAAAAAAGTCGTCTATAAAGAATTTTTTTCACTTTTCCAACCAACAAAAAAGTTGGCAAAATGGCGAACTTTTTGTAACAAAACATATAATTTTAATTATAACTATGCATTATTATATTGGATCATTTTATAAATGAAGATTTTAAGAATTACGTTCATTGTGATATTCTATCTGCACATTATTCAATTTGGTTCACTATGTTTCACATTTCCGTTTTCCATTTGACAATTCTTCTGTTGCCTATTCCTATTCGTGTGTCGTGAACGCTTCAGCCTGTCGTAATCTTGTCTTCTATCATTCTTGTTCTAAATCCTAATAACTTAACACTTTATTACTCAATACTCTACTTTACAACTCTAACTTATACTTGTTTATACTTTACTCGACAACTCTCACCTTAGAATTATCCTTACTCGACAACTCTCTTATTAGAACTGTGTCTTGCTGGGCTCATATAGTCGATTGCTGGCAATACATCGCCACGTGATCATTCTGGCGACTACGAATATCGATGTCTGGATAAATTAAGCAAGTTATTATTCGTTGAATGGGTTGAAAGCTGAGTTACAAGCTCGATTGCGAGAGGTCATGGAAGAAGAAAACATCAACGTTGACGAATATGTTTTCGAATCGGTGTTGGAGGATTCATCAGCGAAGATAGAAGAAAAGAATGAGACTCCATGTTCGTCAGGAGTAATGGACCATGAACATGATGTTTTCATTAATGTCCTAGGTGTCAACAGAATTATCAGAAATGAAAGAACAACAGTCGCAATTGACTTCGAGGATAGAAGGATAAGAAGCAGGTACTTCATGGAATATGTCTACACAGTGTGAAACTCAGGATGAGCTTTTGAAAGAGCTTGAAGCACGCATATCAACAGAACTGTCCTTACAAATTGCAGAGTTGTCATCGCAGATGTCAGCTCAAGTGTCAGCACAATTGAAAGAACAGGGGGCACGTATATCACAGGTGACATCACAAATAGCAGAAGTGTCAACGCAGATTTCAGAAGAACAAAGCAAGATTAAGACTGATGTGGAAGAACTGAAAGAACATTTAAAGCTCATCGTGTAGAAATAGAAGAGCCTGCCTGGATGAAGAAATTTTTTGAAGAAATGCAAAAAATGCTGGAAAAAACTGGAGAAACACGTAAGAAAAATTATGGCGTGGTTAAATGCTTCAACTGGGGAAATAGTGGTCATATTGCACGTAATTGCAATATGGAATCTAATCGATCCAATAATCTAGTTGGAAGCAAACGCAAAGCTGAAGAAGACCAACCAACTCGGAAAAGCCACCAATCGTTAAACTAAAGCGAGACAGTCTAAAGGGGTGCGTGCTGGCTCCCCCAAGTGAATGCCTTATAATCTCTGCCTCTGAGATAAATAGAGAGATGGTCTATGGCTATTTACTGTAATGCCCTTTGGGTTATGTAACGCTCCTGCCACTTTTGAGAGACTTATGGATAAAGTGTTAATTGCACTGGAAGACATGTTTTGTATACCTTGACAATATCATTGTGTTGGGTAAAAGTTTTGATGAGCACCTCAAGAACTTGGAAGAGGTATTTCCACGCATAGTCAGCGCTGGTTTAAAACTGAGCCCGAAGATGTGTTCACTATTCAAGAAGGAAGTGAGTTACATAGGACACAAAGTGACAACGAAGGGCATTTGTACAGCTCAAGAAAAGATAGAGGCAGTGAAGGATTGGCCCAGACCTCAAAATTTACATGCATTGCGGAGTTACCTCGGACTGTGTACTTATTACCGACGATTCGTTCCAAATTTCGCCAGCGTAGCTAGTAGCCTCCATGAACTCACGAAGAAGAACAAAGCCTTTGAATGGAATGAAGAACAGGAATTTGCTTTACAAACTCTGAAGGAGAGATTATGTACTGCGCCAATGTTAGCATATTAACATTAGACATTATAGAATCAATAACTTCGACAGAAGGCTGGGATCCAAAGGAATTACGAAAATGTCAGCAAGAAGATCCAGATTTGGAATTGGTAATGCATGGAGTGGAGCTGAACAAGCGTCCAACGAGAGAAGAAATATCTGCAGAGAGTCCAGTTGCAAAGGAATATAGGGCACAGTGAAACAGTTTAAAGTTGGTATCTGGCTGCTTGCATCGAGTATGGGAAAGTGAAAATGGACAAAGTTCCCGAACTATTATAATCGTTCCGAAAGTAAGAATTCCTGATGTTCTCAAGGAGATGCATAACGGTCCAAGTGGAAGGCACATGGGAATCCTGGAAAAACTGAAGCAAAGATTTTACTGGGTTGGTTGTCGGCAATCGGTCACGGAGTGGATTGATAATTCATCAATAATTTGGTAACAAAGTATGATGTTCCAATAGAATTACATTCTGACCAAGGAAGGAATTTCGAATCAGCTCTAATCCAGGAAATGTGCCATAAATTGGGTATACGGAAAACTCGTACAACAGCCTTACATCTACAGTCCAATGGTATGATAGAACGCTTCAATCGAACTTTGGAAGAACATCTAAAGAAAGTGGTAGACAAGTATCAAAAGGATTGGGTTACCCATATAGCCTTCTTCCTGATGGCTTATCGGTCTGCCGTACATGAAACAACAGGACAGACTCCAGAAAAGGTAATCTTTGGTAATCATCTTCGGTTACCGATTGATTTAAAGTTTGGAATAAATGCAAATGGTGGAAAGAATGTTAAGGAAGCCAACAGTGTCCTAGAAGACGAGATGAGAGAAATACATGCTATGGTGAGACAGCGCACCCAAATCATGAGTGATAAAATGAAGGCAAAATACGACAAGGCTATCAACTCTGAAGGATTTGTGGAAGGAGATTGGGTGTTGTAATATAACCCACAACGGAAGAAAGGATTGTCTCCTAAATTTCAATGCAGCTGGGAAGGATCATACCAAGTTGTTAAACGGATCAATGATGTGGTGTATCGCATACGGACAATTGGAAGACCCAGGAATAAAATTAAGGTGGTTCATCTAGAACGGCTTGCAGCATTAGGTTCTGGAAGTATGTCTAATCGGGACGATCAGACTTAGATACTCATAGCGAAAATATGTCTATTAAATTTTATGAATTGATCAGTTTGTAGTTCATTTATCTTTTATTCACAAACACATACATATGTACATATATAAAAGATCAGGATGATGAGTGGAGTTGAAATCCGGATATCTGTCCGTCCATCTGTCTTGCAAGCGTTATTTTGAGTAAAAATTGAGATGTCTTGATGAAACTTGGTACACGTGTTGCTAATGGGTCATAAATAAAGCTATGAAAATTTAAACCAAAGATCGCACTAGAAAGGGGTATATTTTGATGTAATTTCAGATTTATTTCCTTTAGTCACTGGCTTATACATTCTAAAATTTATGGTACTTTCGGCTATTATGGTACAGAAGGGCTACACTCAAATTTGTATACATAAATTGAAATGGGCGTAGTTCCGCCTACTTAATGATCAAAAACAATATCTCAGAAACTCCTCGACTAATTTAAACTAAACTAAACAACCACGCCTAGTTCCATATTCCATAATTTTGCAGCCCATAGGAACACTGAACACCAAAAATACTGCTCTGTGTGGGGTGACGCGGGAACAGTTGCTCTTTAGAGCTCTCAAAATTACAACACTCGCCGTGACGCAAGCAAAAAGTTCAGCTGTCTTTCTATGTACATTATTATTTTTCTATTTAATTAAATTAATTTTTGTATCCATCCTTAAATAAAGTGTTTTCTTAAAAGCCATCCCTAGGAGTAGAAGGCTCCTCCTATGACACTAGTGCAGCAAAGCCCGTTTAAAAATAACTTTTCAAGGCCCCAGATATCGAACCTGAGGACCCCAAATTTGACACAGATATTCTAAAGAAATTCAAAGTAGAAGTGCTCCTTCTTCCAGTGTGTCTCTATACCATTTTGGGGATAATCGGGTAAATATTTCCTGTGGGGCCTACAGGCACCTAATATATGGATTTTCAAACTTACGGGCTTCTCCCACCTTTAAAATAAAAAGTAAAAGTAGTTGAAAGTAATTTTTTAAACCATAGAATATCTATTTAGTATATATATTTTTTGGATTCCATACATAAAAGGCAAAAACGAATGTGAACAAATTATAAGAGAGTTCAGTAAAGTGTGAAAGTCAATTCTGAGTAAATAACTTTTTATTGAAATCTGGGAGACTTTTCTAAACTCATCGAGGAATTAGTTTTGTTGCGTCAAGCGACATGTATGTATACATTTTTTACACCTGAAACTTACAATAATTAAATGAATTTGTGAATATATTAAAAATTGAATTATTAAACATGGAATTGAGAAACTTTATTACATATAAAATGCTTACCTAAATAATACATTTATAAAACTAATTTATTACTTACCTTAATACTTACATGAACTTAATCTATTACAATGTTTAACGAAAGTTCGAAAAATAATTTACTTACCCCTTTTGTAATATATACTTACATTACCACTTGTTTAAGCCGTTAGTTTAAGATTTAGGCTAAGCGATTCCATTAAACGGAATAAAGAACTGCTTGTAATTTCAACCGGAGAACCATACGGACGCGTTTTTCTTTAATCGGCAATTTTTATATACTTTTCGACACAGGCAATTAGGTAGCTTTTTTAATTACAGTTGCGCACCCCAAGTTTAACTTTATCGTTTCTCAATAAATATTGAGAATTTTCAAGTTTCATTTATCATTTCACATTGCACCGTAACTACACGCAACACCTTAAATATCTATACGGACGGCTCTAAAATGGATGAGGGAGTAGGTGCAGGAATATACTATCCGGAATTAGGCATAAAACAACCGTTCAAACTGCCGAACCACTGCAGTATATTTCAAGCAGAGGTCTTTGCTATTGGGAAGGCAGCTGTCAGATCGGGAGGAATGCAGAAAATGTCAAGAGCGGGGCACCAAGGAAACAGTGGAGCATCTCTTGTGCGTTTGTCCTGCGTTAGCGAGACAGCGTCTTGTGTACTTAGGGGCCCTACAGTACGATAAGTTAGAGGAGATATCGTCAGTGAAGCCTCATAAAATATTAAAATTCTGAACGATGACTACTACTCAGGGAACACGTAAGGCACTCCATTCTGGTATCGCAAAGGACCATTACTGGTCTATGCGTGGCCTGCAGGCCTACCAGACCAACCTAACCTAACCTAACCTATCATTTCACATGAGCGCAGTTTTCG
Source organism: Zeugodacus cucurbitae (assembly GCF_028554725.1). Taxonomy (NCBI): domain Eukaryota; kingdom Metazoa; phylum Arthropoda; class Insecta; order Diptera; family Tephritidae; genus Zeugodacus; species Zeugodacus cucurbitae. The sequence continues at coordinate 45,588,701 of NC_071667.1, forward strand.
AAGGCAATGTAATATAGGAAAAGCGGTGTTAATCCGGAAATAATATACAAAAATTCCTTCTATTTGTTTTGGTTCTACTGTATGAATATTCAAAAATTTGCACTTTATCAATGTCTGTAGAAAGCCTTTGCTTATTTCTATGTTTCACAATATTTTCTGCACGCATTAACTTATGTATATACATATATACATGTAATAACTCAATTGACCCATGGTTAACCTCATGCCTAAAATACAATTATCAACAATTAATTTCTACAATAAAATTTACATTTTCACGGACTTTTCGTTTTCGTTTTATCATAACCAAGTGCATACAAAGCAATTGCCTGCTTGCAAGTACCAACATTATTGAGTTGGCTAATGGACCGTTGGCACCGTAATGCAGTGGCAATTGGACGGCGGGTTGGCAGCTTCTCGCGGCACCGACACCGTCTCCTCTCGTTTGCCGGCTTGCCAACCGGACGGTCGATTGGTTAGGCAGTCAATCAAGTGCGCAGTGACGCTGCCGTGAGTTCGTCAGTTGGCTCGCTGGTTGGGCTACGTGACCGCCTTGAAACCGTAATAAGAGATCTTGAGCGCGCTTACCGCCACGGTCTCGCACAATATGTAGCAAATATAATTAGATAAATATAAAACATTTAAATATACACGTACAAACGTATATAATTTTCAGTAGCCAAAGTGTAATATGCATGAATTGATGGAAACAAAAACAAAGATATTTGTATGTACACATAGATATATTGTATACTTAAAACAAAGAGCAGATTGCGCCTCTGGTCAGCTGACTTGTGACATGTGTCGTTGTATTGCGGGCAGGATTGTGAATAGTTTGAGTGATATCTGTGGCTCACCGGTAAGGCTGCGGTCGAGTAGTTTCATTTGTATTTGACTGGCTTCGAAATAGCCGTAAAAGCAGGCACAAGAGCATAGTCATTATGTACAGTGTTTGACCAAACTGCTGCTAATAGCCACAAGGTATACTTGGATGTACGTATGACACTGTTTCTCTCTGACTCTACACTAATATACATACACTTGGCATATGCATGAAAGAATGCGTCGAGTTTTAATATGCATTATTATTATTGTTACAGTGCTACAGTGCTGGGCGGTTTGGTATGCCGGTATATTACATTGTTTATTAAAAATAATAATATAGGCATACATACATATATTTCAAATATACTTCAAAATTCTTTCAATTGTTTTATTTTTACGGCTATTATATAGGCTATAGTGTTTCAATGCCTCCACAGTCGTAGTCACTTAATAGTACACTCATGGTATTAATTAGTTTGAATAACATGAAATTAACACAAACGTGGGGAGTCGGTGTTTTGACCAAGAACTTCTGCCGTCCATGGAATTAAGTCATATTTCACAATGGAAACAACAATTACAAAAGCTTTCAGTGGACTTGAAATTCTAAGCTTATCCTTCAAACATAACACACTATAGGATAGTAGTTTTACGCCTCTTTCCTTAGCAACTATTAAGAGACCAATATAAACGAATTATATCAATGGTTGCCATAGAAATTAGAAAGAATATACTAAAGAACAACACTTTATAAATAAAAAAATGTTTGGACCGATATATATTTAATTTACATTTACAAAATGAACGCTATTTTATTTAAAAAGTTTGGAGAAGTTGAAGTAAAATATGTTGAATGTTTTAGTAATAGACGGTCATCATGTGCACGTTCCAATGACGATTACCACTTCATAATCGCCAATTGTCTTTCCAGCGAGAATCTTGAGAAAATGGAAAAGTCGCTAGGAGCCAGATCCCGAGAATGCGGACGAAGTCCATATCATACAATACTACCAAATTTATTGAATTTAATAAATTATACTTTAAGCCATTAATCAGCCAGAAAGCAAAATTTTGTATTGTCGTATTTTAATGTGAATGAAATTTGTCAATTATTGATTAAAAGCACAGAAATCGCTTTGTGTTGATAATTACTGTAATAATTAAATAGCGATATATTCTCTAGTACCAACAACTTGGTGGGTGGGGTCATGTGTAGAAGTTTACATAAGTAATGAAGGGTCCTGAGTGCCATTCACTTGGGAGTGACCAGGAAAAATTCTTTTGCATGGTAAAATTTGTGACCCACCACATAAAAAAAATCCCCAATTAAAAGAAAATAATAGCCTCGGATGAGAGACCTTAATTTTGATGATGACCACTGCATTTATCAGCTTCTTTGGTGAATATGGTCGGGCGAAAGCTTGCCCGACGATTGGAACCTAAGTGTTCTCTGCGCAATCCACAAAACGGGAGACCCCATATTCTGCGCCACCGTCAACAAACTGATTAGACGTTATCTCTTCGGCTTTAGACCTGGAAAATCTACAACTGACCAGATATTCACACCATCTTGGTCGATTTTAAAACTGATTTCGACAGCATGGAAAGGAGCTGCTGAAATCGGTCGAGTAGTTCCTCAGATATGGTTTTTGGGCCCATTTTCCAAAATCTGAGTGCAGCTTCCATCTGTCATTTCTTATGTAAAATTTAGTGTTTCTGACGTTCTTCGTTAGTGAGTTAACGCACTTTTAGTATTTTCCAACATAACCTTTGTATGTGAGGTGGGCGTGGTTATTATCCGATTTCTTTCATTTTTGGAATGTATAAGGAAATGGCTAAAAGATACGACTGAAGAAAGTTTGGTTTAAACAGTTTTTTTGGTTTGCAAGATATATACAAAAAACCTATTTGAGGCCACGCCCAATTAAAAAAAAATTACATCCAAATGTGTTACTCCCTAATGCGATCCTTTGTACCAAATTTTGCTTTCATAACTTTATTTATGGCTTAGTTTTCGCCATTTTGTGGGCGTGGCAGTGGACCAGTGGCCAGTTTGCCCATCTTCGAAAGCAACCTCCTCAGGGTGCCAAGGAATATGTGTTCCAAATTTCATTGGGATATCTCAATTTTTACTCAAGTTATCGCTTGTACGGGCAGACGGAGAGACATCCGGATTTCAAGTCCACTCGTCATGCTGATCATATACATATATATCTAACATATCTAACTCTTTAATTTCTGTGTGACATAAACAACCGTTATGTGAACAAAACTATAATACTCTGTGCAATATGTTGCGAGAGTATAAAAATACACATATAAATATTTGTATGAGGTATTATTATGTGTATATACTTATATATTATTATAATGTTATAATATATTTGAGTATTCAAAAGCAATTTATTAAACTTAGTTAAAACAAAATTTACTTTTTAAATTCACAATTCGCAAATCCCTTGACTATTTTTAAATCGGTTTAATCAATTTTTCAGTATTTTTATATATAATTCTCCAATCACGTTTCATATGCAGTTTTGTATGTACATATGTATTTTAATTTAAACATTCGAACAGTGTTACATTCACATAATTAACAAATTGATATTTAAGCATAAAGCGTCTAAAATTAAACGATTATTACTTTTTTTTAATTTTTTTCACATGTTTGCCCCTTTACGCCTTTTTGACGGTTTATTGAATTAAACACAGTTTTTTGCGTTTCGTTATGGTTTCACTATGTTTTTTTTTATTATTGGGATTTTTTGCCAGCATTCAAATATTTCGCTTAAAGCATTCATTCGGGTCTCTGAACTTATATACATTTACACACATGCTTATAATTTACAAAGCACATAAATCACTCACTAATCTTCAACGGCTTAAACCGGAATTCCTGCATGAACTTTTCATTTCATTTTGGTCTTTCAATATTTACTTTTAACTCTATTTTCTTGTATAACATATGCGCATACATAAATTTGTATACCTATCTATATGTATGTGTAAATTGACTTCACCGCTTGTTTGGCCGAATTTCCCTTCCGCTCCCGCAATTTTAAGACTTCGGAGCGGCTAATAAATTGTATGAGAAACGTTTTCATATCAGAAATACACTCGAACGCTGCCTTTACGACCGCTACAAACAAAAAACTGCAATAATTTGAACATTTTGATTGTGTTTGTTTGTTCGAACCCAGGACCCACCAACTATGGTCACACACCAAACGCATTCCACACTAGAGGCAACTTTATGCAAATAAAAGCTTTATTATAGATTATTTCAAGGCCAATGTTAGCCGCTAATTGTAAAGATCATATAAATCGCAAATATACTTAGGAAATTCAGCGAGAGGGAAATGGTACATGCTGCTAAAAGTTATTAACTTCTATAAATTTGATACTAATAATAGGAGAATTAATTCCGTATAGAGGTCAATGCTAAAAGTAGTTAAATCATATTTATTAAAAAATGTTTTAAAAGTATTATTTCCTTATACATACATACAATCTTCCACATGTGTACCTACAACCTACAAAATCCAATGAAAGAGAAAAAACCCAAAAATAGTTCATTAAAAACTCCTCTTACTCCGTTATATAATATATTTCGAAATATTTTTATAGCAAATATCCGCAAATGAAGGTAATAAAAATTGACCGCAGTTAAGAACGGCGTTACGCAATCGTGGGACAATGCGAGCAGAGAACCAGCATCGGCGGCAGAAATTCAGTTAGCAACAACTTGTTGACACTGACAATGCCACAATCGCAACGGAACGAACTCTTTTTCCGAGATCATGCCATAATTTGAATTTCAAATGGCCGACAAAAGAAACAAAACGAAAATACGAAACTATAAGACAATGCAGAAATGTCAACCAAAAATGTCATAATGATTACAACAAATTAAGCAATAGCCACTGCAAATAACAATAACAATAAAAGTGACATTAAGTGGTAAAGCATTGTTTATTACACAACCGCAGATTCCAATTGTATAGATAACCTCGCTGACCACAAAACAATCACACAGAGACACTTTACCGCACCGCTGAAAAAAGTATCATGGCTTTGGCTTAGAATTCTATTTGGTAGCTAAGGAGAAAGGAAAAGAAGCGAGAGGCGAATTTGTTGGTATACAAATAATATTTGACAAGATTATGGAAAAGTATCTATTGGAGGTTATAGTTTGGAAGGTTGCTTGTTACGGACGAATTGTGCAAACAGTTAACTTACGATGTATGTCTTGAATAAAGTAAAATAACACCTTGCTTTCGCCAGTCAAAGTGAAACTCTAGACAAAAATTTTAAATGAATAATCTTGCTTATCATCTTTCGTGAAATAATGGTAGGCATCTGGAAATATATAGCTATCCCGACTTATATCCAATACAAAGGAAATAATGAGACTAATCTATTTGGCAATTGCCGTTTTCTTTGAATTTCGAAATATATATTTCTATGTTAATTTTAAAGAGAATTTTCCGATATTCTATATACTATATTATTCTAGTATTCGCGGTGTAGATGAAACTTGGCGCTGTAGCATAAGTTATAGATGATGTAACACAACTTTCTGTTAAAATTTCACTGAAATGCTTAAGGATTTACAAACTGTAAGAGATTCATCTTATAGCTTCCTTCCAAATACCCATTCCTAAAAAGAAATTATAATTTTTGTCATTAATATACCCGTGGACATCCATTAATAATACCATAACTTTTATAGATCAGAGGAAAGATGGAAACTTCATTTTTTCAAAGTAATAACCGAACAAAAGCCAAAAAAACATGCAAATTATTTATAGGCCTAATACTAAATTTGTGAGCCCATAGTTTGTAAAAATTGGAAAGAAGAATCAATTTTAAATTATACTGAAATTAGCTAATGCGTATACAGTTTGCTTGGAGAATATTAATCGCATTATAAATACAATAAAATATAAGATTTGAATAAATAATATTAATTATTTCAAACAAATTATATTAATAATAATTAATTCAAATATTTTTTACAAATGAACGAATCGAAATGCTAAGTCGTAAATAGGAAAATGCATTAACTAAAATTGTATTTTGTTATCATAATCCTATGCAAATTATAGGCTCTTCTTCTTCGCATGACTTGGATTTCTTAAATAAATTATTTAATTCTACATATGTATTCTTAACTATTTGACATTATCTTTGGTATTTCATCTTTTATCATTTTAATGTACGCGGAAGTCTTGGAAAAGCAAAGCCAACAGATATAGACAAATCACCGTTTTTCGAACTCTTTCAGTAGTTTTTATTGCCACTTGCAGCAACAACAAATCTCTTAATAGTCATTTAACCAACAAAAGTGAGACGTCATGGTCGCCTTCCAATAATAAACTATTCTAAACTGTCGATTTAACAATTGCTTTGGCGGCGCGATATTGGTTGTAGTTGTTGTTGTTGTTGTAGCAGCTACCACAAATTGCTATTATTGTTACGATTTTACCGCCTGCAGCTCCGAGCACATTAAAAACGCTCGCGCAAAGTAATTTGAACAAAGCGCCTTCAAATTGAGCTTTGTTGTTGTTGCAACTGTCGTGTACGTACATTGATTGACTCGAACACCCAAAGTGTCGTAAATCACTTTTCCGAATGACTTGACGGCTGAGGTTCTTTTTTGTCTTTCGCATGCTGCTAGCACAATTCTAATTTCTGTCAGTCTGTTCAGTCCCACTTGTTGTTGCTTTGTTGTTGTGACTGAACTTGATCCATTGGTAACAATTAGAATTTCGCGTACAAGTTGGCTAATAGTGTCGATTAAGGTAAATGCTCAACCATATGTCTAACCTAAAGCCAGACAATGCGATTAAAGATGATTAGAAGCAATTCAATTTGTTATATTTTACAGTTAGCGGTTACAATTCGCTAGTAACGAGTATAATATTATTCATAACTCCAATTATGACTCAACATAGTAGGGATTTATTTATTTTAATATCATTTGAATTTGCTAAAATACATTGAACCATTCATCAATGAATTTATATAAAACAAAAGGCCTATTTATAAACGTAATATCTGAAGAATGATAATTGCACCTCCTAGAAAAAGGCAGGGCTTCTACTATATTTTGCTTCAAGTTTTCTCCATTCTACCGATTGTAATACAGAAGAAGAACCTAAACAGTGATAATAAAATGAAAGTACAAATTAAAAAAAAAATTAAAAAAAATATCTCAATATCTTTCACTACAAATATTTCCTGAGAGGACGTATTACTGAATGCTTAAAAATTTATTATTGTCTTTCATGTTCGGGATTTTTTATATTGATTACTGCTAAAATAAGTATGATCTCGATTTTACCGTGCAAATTGATCTGGATATGGAACTATATAGAGCTGCATAAATTACCGGAATACTACTTAATTTTAAATTTATTGAGGATTTCAAAGATAACGAATTAAATAAAAAAATCGTTTTTGGAAATTTGTGTTCAGATCCAAATATTGATTTGCGTTGCTCTTTAGTACGCAGGCATATCTCTTCGTTTTAGGTGTGTTTGATCGCAGAAATAAACTAAAGCATAATATGTTATATTTCATGCTGCTGTCCTCTACTTCTTTCATACTTTACCATAGGAATACCAAAATATTTGTGGATATTTTCATTACGCGTGTACCATGGTGAATACGTTATTGTCCTAAGCATTTTCGATTGGAACCTCTGTATTATATCGATATTGGTAGCACAGGTCGTACCCCATAGTTGAATGTCATAAATCCAAATCGGCTTTATGACCGTTAAAGTTTAGTTCCAAATAAATAGAACCCAAACTATGTAGGGCTTTCAATACGACAACGTTAGAAATTGAAATGTTTGTAACGTCAGAGACATTGCCACTAATAGTGGATGAAAGTTTCCAAGTATTTAGAATTGCATGGTTATCTCCATTACTTCCTTAATTGGAATGTTTTTTTTTTGTTTCAATGTAAAAATGAACCAATTATTGTAATTTTCAATACAGCACCGTGGTTATAAAAAATCGACCAAGTTTGGAACAACCGTTATAGGGTTACATATATACATATGCATATGTATGTAGCTAGATTTACGCATTTAAAATGTGTTTACTTAAGCAACATTTGCGCAGCTCATATTTGCAAAAGTGAGTTAATATTTAATGTAAGTCAAAGCTTTGAATAATACCAAAGTATTTAGCGTTTTATGACGGTCTTTATAGGTAATCGGGTGAAGGTAAAAGCTGCCGCTGTGCTAATTGAAGACGCAATCTAAGTTTACATAACTTACAAGGCCACCAAATCAGCGTGAATAATATGGACGAAGGTTTCTTACACAATTTTCTACACTTTCAAACAATTTCATACATTTTATCTTTATACGAGTACACCACTTTTCAACTTAACTTTTGTTAAACCTCTTAGACCATCGCTCCACCATTCGAACGCCCCGGTATTGTGTTTATGCATATACCTGCGGAAAATTCACACGTAGCACAGCGTCTCGCACGAAGCCATGTTTGGATGCCGGAAAACGCAAAAGTCGCACAGAATCCACTTTTTTATTTTCATCTGGCTTGCTGATTCTTCATTAACATGCGATGTAATGCAATGTGATATCGACATGACAGCATTCGCCGGGCAAACAGACGCTTCGACTAAGGGCCCAAGCGCACATCTCAGTTATGGGGAGTGTATGCGTGTCCATGTTAATATGTGCATGCTTTGTTGTTGCACATGCGCTTCTGTGTCGCGCAATGCTTTTTCACACAGTAACTGCATAACTGTTGTTGGTGTAAAAAACAGCATAGATCTTCCAACGCAACTTAGTTAAACTCACCGTGCTGCGCACGTGATGTGGGGGAGCTGCTCTCGCGCCACTATCCATCTCTGCACCAGCTTTTGTCGGCTCAACGTGCATTCGGCATGGCTTGCGGCATCATCGGCAGCTGTTTAATACTCACTTCATTCAGCAACTGCAGTCAATTGTCTGTCTGCACTGTTGTCAAGGTGCAAAATGCGCAATTTCATGCAATTTTCACGTCGCCGGCGTCTTTTTTTTGTTGCAAGATTTATGGCTTCCAATTCTATTCATGCAAACTATATATACGTGTATAAAGCACAGCTATCAACAGTTAAATTTACTGACCCGTTATGGATATTGCACTCATTTATTTACATTTACAGATATGGCTTGATCGTATTGATAAATAATTGGCGCTGTCGGGGGAGGGGAATAAACATACACACTTAAGTTAAGAAAATTAACTTGAAACTAACTTAAAGAAGGCTTTATGGAATGGTATTCCAAAAACGGATAAAATATAGGTAATACTTCAGTCAAATGTATATTTCATCTGATCTTTTACATTGCGTGTGGCATGTGATTATAACATACAAAATATACTTAAGAGCAATATTGCAAATGTTACCAATTACGGTAAGTCTTGCTCACTATTGAATAGTTTATCTTTATATACGTATCATCATTTACACATTCACTACACTCACTTGAATGAATTTATCGACACCATCATCAAAGTATCTCCAAAACCATTATTATTATCTTAACGTCTGGGTATAAAACTCTAAAGAATATTGTACAAATGTAAACAGTGATATATCACGATCAAAAATAAGACTATGTCATTACATCACATAAAGAATGGGTGGAATTTCAATTCTCATCAAACAAGCGATTGATTGCAACCGAATCATTGGGAAATTCTCATTGATTTGTGACAGAGGGCCGATGGATTGCTGGCCGAGCTAATCAAATACGACGGCGAAGATCTGAAAAGGTGCATGGCTCAGCTTCTTTGCCGAATATGGTTAGAAGAAAGCATACTCGACAATTGGAATCCAAGGGCACTCTGTCTCTTAGCATAACTTTAAAGTTGTAGATAATTTCGTCTCTCTTGGAACCAGTATTAACACACATAATAATGTCAATCTCAAAATCCAGCGCAGGATCACTCTTGTCAACAGGTACCTTTTGGGCAAAGTAGGCAATTGAAAAGTAAAGTCCTCTCTCGATGAACCAAAACCAAACTATACAAGTCCCTCATCATTCCCGTCATGCTTTATGGTGCAGAAGCGTGAACGATGTCAACATTCGATGAGACGGCACTAGGAGTTTTCGAGAGAAAAGTTTTGTGAAAGACTTAAGTTTTGTGAAAGATTAAGTTGCTAATTCAAAGAATTAATGATTACTTTAAGGTAATATTTGTACCAACATCTACACATTCTGTAAGTAATCGTATATCAAATTAAAGTGCTTCTTTTACAGTTTAAATAACATATTTTCCTTTATTTCAATCAACATTATTTTTATACATTTTATTTTTATTTAAAACTTTTTTAACTACAACATTTAACACATAACTACATATAACTATGACTGGTTTTTATCCACATTTGGCTTAAAGCAAAGTAAACTGGTGTGAATATGGATTGCTGAAGTAGTTGAATGCGGTGTACGAATCGGCTGGCACCCGATATGCGGTGCTATAGTACGTCTCGCCAGAATCTGGAAAAGGCAAAGGTTATTGTAAAATTAAAATGTTTGAACTATTGGAAGCTCTAATGAAAGAAATATCAACTTAATTTGAAGTGCCAATAAAACCAAGTAAGTGAATGCATATTTCACTCATTTACTGATTAGTAGTGTTGTATTATGGGATAGTTGAGTAATTATTGAATGCAATTAAGATTATTGTACAAGTATTATTTATATCAGTCACTAGTGGTAAATACAAAAAAAATATAATAAAATAAAATATAAATTCACATATGTACGTATGTCACGTATGCGCATATACTCTCATGTATACGTAAGCAATTATTTATTTACACTTGCGTAATGCATTTGTGTAGTTAAACATCTGTTCGATATTTTACACTCTCTTATAGGAAAATGCTTACTTCATTGTCAGGCAACAGGTGCAGCAGTGCGGCACAGCTGTTTGATCGTCTGTAAGCAGAGTGGGCGTAACATTCTTAGCAGATTTTTGTTCTCAGCAACAAGTCAATTATACAAGATTTGTATTTTAATCGTTTAAGTTGTAGGAACCAGCTGTTATTAAACTCTTTATTACCCCACCGCAGATAATTATATACGACTTACTGTCATCTCTGCCAATAAAAACTGACACAACCAAACAAAGGGCAGTAGTACTGAAACAGGTTTACCGGATTGGGCGGCATTAGTAATTACTTCTTGATACACATTGATTTCTAATTAACAATAAGTAATTACACTGAAGAGATTACGTGCCTTTCTCCACCAACTACAATAATCTTAATGAGCTTTAATAGCTATTTTATGAACTGATTCCTGACATCACGTCGAAAATATAAATGCCTTTGTAATTCCTTCTATAAATGTGTATGAGAATTTCATTTGACGGCTTTTTAATGAGTAATTACCAAGTGGAACTTTTATAATAATAAGGAGAAATGTCTTTGTAATTTGATACAAAAGCCGATTACTGGGTTTTCCTAGAAGTTAAAATATCAACAGATTGGTTAGTAGTAAAAATTGTACTTATCTAAGTTGCGGTAGTAATTTTTGAAGGATTAAGTCATCCAAGCAAATGATACACGCTCTGTGTAAAGGTGCATTCACGTAATCCCTGTATTTTGGTTTTAGTGATAATAAACACAACCATCAGATTGATGACAAATTCGAAGTCAAATATTTATATAAATATTTTTCTAACTTCGATGAATAGAAATTTGCTTTGGTTCAATACCGAAAGGCAGGCAATTTTTAGTTTTCTTGTAAAAGGATAGTTTAATCATATATTTAGTTTTATTTTTCTTCGCTGTTTTGGTGAAAAAATTTCAAGTATTTTCCTCGCTGTTAAACATATTTAAAGTATTTAAGATCTTGAAGAAGCCATGACATGTTTCCCTCTTGCAAAAGTAAAAACATTCTTTAGATATAGATTTACTGTTATTTTCGAACTGTGTGACTTCTTTAATCTAATACTGGAGAGACATGGAGAGAGATAAGAGCCGCAGAGCTATAATAGTGTACAACTGCTGCCGTACACCGATGATATCGATATCATTCGAAGCGAGGAGCGAATGGATCTGGTGGTGAACGAGGAATGGACATAAGCGCTCCAGCAAGCAGAGAAAGACCTCCTCTCTGTTGGAAAGACCAGGTGGAGGAGGACCTGCCAGCACTTAGGATTTTCAATTCGCGCCAAACTGCCAAAAAGAGGGGAGGAACGAATGGCGCGCTGTTGTAAACTAGGCTATAACCGCCTAAGCGGCTCCGACGCCAGTTAAGAAACAATTATTTTCTAATGATAATACTGTTTTAGGTAACCCGCATTTTTTAGAAATACAACCTGAGATTGGAAATCATCGAAAAGCTTAATCCAACTCTGGAAATAACTCCCGATGTACTATTGTTCTATTATTAAACAATACATAAATCACTTATGAAAGCAGAATTCAACTGCCAATTCGTATTTGCATTTATTAGCCCATATACATATACACAGCAAACAAACATTAAAAGACATAAATCGGCAACCACACCTCGACATAGGAAATAATATTGATTTATTATTTGGCTAAAATGAACGGAAGGTTGTCATATTAAAAGAACACAATCGCTTAAGTAATTTATGAGAATACTTAAATATTCGCTAGAGCAACAGCCATATGTCTCTCCACTATTTATTGGCACTTGACAATTTTTACAAAGCCCACAACTTGCAGCTACCATTTAAAATGCTAATAGAAGCGATCAAGTGAAGTTAGCGTTTAACTTCAACCGAAAAAAGCTAAAATTAAGAGCAAAAACAAGTATTGCACTCCCCCGTAAGTTTAATCAGAGACACACTTGCACACATACACAAGAGACTTCGTCGAGTTTGTGACTTAAGTCTTTCGTGGCTACAGTGGAGTGTCTGCACGCATCATTAATATAGAGTTTAAGTTTTTGTTTAACTGCATATTTGCCTTATGTTATTGTAATTGGTTAATTTCATTTACATAAAAAGTGAAGTGTTTGCATAACGATGCCAACAGGCGGAAAGCTGCCATGAATGGGAGTCACATGGCCATGTGCAATCAGCAGGAGAAAATGCTAGCCCCATAAAAATATGCATACGTGCGCCTCTGTGTCCTGCAGAATTGGCATTTTATTTAAACTATTATTACCACTGGTGTAAGCATGCGCGCAGCTCATACTGCCACGTCTAAAGTTTTGGGCTAAGTTGTGGGTAACTAATGCTAAGTTAGTCAGCCTCGTCAGCAAGCCTAGCGGAACAGACGACCAAACTCATATACATATATATTCTGCAGGACGCCGAGATTAATGGACAGTTGTAAAGCAGAAATTAAAGTTTGGACCATGGGCATTCCGACATTAGGCCGTTTGCAGTTGTTGCTTATTTGGTGTGTACTTGGGTTCACAACCACCCACAGCAATGCTCCAGTTGTGAGATAGCCGTGAGCTATTCTGCAACATGCACAAACACACACACATTCTCCCGCATGCAAAATATTTACTTCAAAATTAAAATCTTTCTGCTGCCAACAATTGGATTGCAGGCTTTTTTTATTTCAAATTTTACCTTGTCGCCTGCCTTTTGTCAGTCATTAGGTCAGCGTGTGTGTGTGCAATCACAAGAAATTAAATGGGCAGTGTTCGCAATTTGTATGCAGATGTATGAATGGTGATAAGCGAGTTTTTGCATTCTTGCACATTCAAAGTTGCACAAGTCGCATAGCAAATTAAAGCAACTACTCAAATGAAGGCATACTGAAATGCCGCTCAAGAAAAAAACACATCAATTTTCCGCACGCAAGTAAAGCAAAAATGACACTTGCCAATGCCTGTTTGACAGACGCTTGTACAGTTCGAAAACCGTTATACAAAAAGTTACTAATCAGCCAACAAATAAACAAATAATTGACAAGCTCAACAACACGCCCAGTCGGACGTCAGTTCGGTATTGTTATTATATTTTTATACCTTCAGAAGGCTACTGAAAGGTGTTAGACTGTTATATATATATATATATATATATATATATATAATAAATAAAAACAATATACATATATGATAACCGCAATCAGTGTGAGTTATTTTAGAAAGACACCTTAGCCTTAATCCGAAAAAATGTCCGTTATAAAAACCCTAAAAACTTATCTTTGTTGAAATATGTAAATTAGAAAAAAATGTCGTTGAATTGAATTTAAATAAATTTGCGAAAAATATAAAAAATACACATTCAAATTTTATAAAACTGTTTTATTATCACTAATGCATGCTGGTCACAAAATTTTTCTGGTTACACTCGCACTTGATTCCCCCTTATATAATTTTTGTTCAACTAAAAGTTTTTTTTAATATTTAAATTTTTTATAATACAAATATTTATTGTTTATTCAGACAGCAAATTGCTGCACAATACTGCTGCTACTCAGCAGGTGTGTGACAAGTCAAAAAGTAGTTTGAAGCATTGACAAGGCTAACACTGGTTAGTTGTTTTGATAACTATGTATAAAATTCAAGTAAATCAAATAGGTTTTGGCTTTCAGCTGAACTATGATCGACAGTTTTAAAAACGAACAACGGATATCCATAAACTTTAGTTGCTCGCTGAACGATAAATCAAATCGTTTATATTTATTTAATAATATTTGTTAAACTATACCAACTATGTGACCATAAAGAGTTTGAAATTTCGAAATTTATAACATAAAGTCTTCTTGTACCTATGAAATAGAGATACAATACAATTTTTCAACTAAGAGGAGTGTTAAAATTATCCTCAATTAAGTTTTTTCTTTTTCCATCTGTTTAAATTGCAATAAACAATTTATATATATTTTTAATATTGGTATTAAAGAAGGGTTACCGCCTAAAATATTTCTGTCGACGATATTTCGAAGAGGGTTGGCAGCTGTTGGGAAGGAAACCTCGTAGTAAACTTCCAGAGAACATTCGAAATTTGGAGCGAACACTTCTTGACACTGCTAAATAGTGAAAGTAGTGCTGCGATGGATGAAGAAGACGAGGTGAAAACAACGGCCTTCTTAACATTGCATATAAGGTTCTTTCGACAATATTGTGCGGAAGACTTAAACACATAGACCTTATCAGTGTGATCTTAGACCTGAAAAATCAACCATAAACCAGATTTTTATAATGCATCAAATTTTTAAAAAGATCCCCGTCAAACCATCACCTTTTTGTCGACTTCAAAGCCGCTTTCGGTAGCACAGACAGAACCTATTCGACGCCATGTCTACATTTGGTATCATTGCGAAACTTATACAGTTATGTAGAATGACGTTGAGCATAACTATTAGCTCCGTCAAAATCGGGAAGGAGCTCTCCCAGTCGCAGTAACAAACTGAACTAAAGTGACACGATCTGTTCTAAAAAAATAATGCTACTGGGATATGCAGATGGCATTGTCATCAAAAGCCTTACCAACAGAATCGTCAGCGCAGCTTTTTCCAGCTTAGAAAGAGAAGCGAAAGTGGTTGGTCTTGTGGTGAACGCGGCAAGATAAAGTACCTGGTGATCACACACAAGGATTCCTCGCGTCTTGGGAACTATGTCACAGTTAGCAGCTACGAATTTGAAAAAGTAAAGGGCTTTATCTATCTCGTAACCAGCATAAATACTACCAACAATCTA
Source organism: Zeugodacus cucurbitae (assembly GCF_028554725.1). NCBI lineage: Eukaryota > Metazoa > Arthropoda > Insecta > Diptera > Tephritidae > Zeugodacus > Zeugodacus cucurbitae. The sequence goes on from NC_071667.1 coordinate 45,604,200, forward strand.
AGCCTGGATATCAAGCCAACAGGTGGTACTTTGGGATCGGTAGGCAATTGAGAAGCACATCCCGCTCTCGACGAACAAAAATTACGCACTATAAGTCAATCGTCATTCCCGTCCAGTTATACGGCGCAGGCATATGGATGATGACAAACCTAGATGAGAAGGTATTTGGAGCATTCAAGAGCACGTTCTAGGCAAGATCTGTGGAGCAGTGGGCGTGAGCGATAAGTACAGAAGAAGATGGAACCATGAACTGTAAAGCACTCTCCGGTATCATGGATATAGTGAATCGCATAAAAAACTAACGGTCTCGCTATATCTTACATATGGAGGACGATGCTCTATTGAAAAGCTCCTTCGTTTCGAGACTCATGGGTGAATAACGGAAGCCGGGGTGCCACGAGTCCAAAGAAAGGACCAAGTGCATAGGGACATGCCTACACTTTTGATATACGACATGAATAGAAACAAATGGTGAACTTTTGTGTTTTCGGACCAGACCGAACCACTGTTGTAGTGCCAAAGAAGAAGAAGAAGATGGCTGCTATTCTTAAAATAAATATATAAAAGTAATTCATTATTATATTGTATTGAACCCCTCAGCGCTAACATGCAACACTAACTTAGTTAGCCTTCGACGCTTGTCAAATATTACTTGTAAACAAAAATATTTCACACAAATATCACACCTGCCAAACGCCTCGTATAATACTTACATATATATTAAATATGTATAAATATATAGATAATTTTGTTTATTTATTGATTTAAAAACTAGAAATATAAGGTTTGTATTGTGGACACTGAAGTGGCAAGCCTGTTGAGAGGATAAAATGCGAATATGTTTCATGTTTACAAATATTGAAAAAGCGTAACTTTAACCACTTGAAGCTGTAATAAATTTATGGTATTATATCCACCATTTGTTTATTAATAGTTCATTTGTCTAAAATGAGGTTATAAAACCCGCTTTGAACCCAACAACTCAGTAGTTTTTGATACGCCACAAAGTTAATTTGAACAGGGCCTCACATCACATGGAAATCGCAGTGTCTGGATTGGCGCCACAAATGTCGCTACCGCGGCTCAAATATGTCAATTAAAATCGTGCGTGACTCCGCTTCATTCGCTTTCTTCACAGCCTTCACTATTGGTTCACTTTCTTTCAAACGTCGAAAAGTCGTGGGTAAATTGTCAAATTAGAAGAATTATCTCAAACGCAACAAGCCACAAGTGGATTTGTTTTGTTTTTGCATGATTTGCCACAACTGCAACGAAATACTCTTACAATCGTATGCACTCCACCAGTGGCATTGCCACATTGTTACCAGCAATATGCAAATGCGCTAACAATGCTTGTTGTGCATTTTATCAGCAGATTTTTATTATGTCATCCAGAGCAAAACGTTTAGCATTTGAAATGTTGTGCAAATGGAATTGCATAAAAAATTCCGCTGGTAAGAAAAACAGAAATCTTAGCAAAACCAACAATGCTCAACTAAAGAAGGTAGACCAGTTATTTGCGCATGCGCGCCAACAAGTCCACCTGCTGCCTGCATATTTTGTGCAAATTTGTTGCATTACAGAATCTACATGCGCTACGTCCCCACACACTACATTTGGTGCCACATGTGCATATGAACTCAGCGTCCAACGACAATAGTATCAGCTTGTTAACGACCGAGCTAGCATCCAAGCATTTCTATCCACGCGTGCAGTTATTATTCGGTGCAGTATGCCAGTTGCTTTTCGGGTTGCCTTAACTGACCAGTACTCATTCTACTTTGACTACGAAGCTGCTCAGATTGGATACATTTGCACTGTACGCCGTTGAGACGCCGCTGGCTCTTAGTTCTTTTGCCAAAACAAATGTGATCCGATCGCCATGCGCGTGCACTAGTGCGCACGAGGAACCCCAGTACACTTATGAGTTTGCTGATCCACTTATGTACATATATCCGAAATCACACACATATGTCTCGCAGTGCCATATGCCACGTATGCCTCATCCGAAAACAAATGGGTAGTTTTATTGATCTTATTCTATATAAACGTGAATGTATGTGAAATGCTACAAACAGACAGGCGACGAATATATAACAACATAAAAGAAAATATTTGCCGCCTTTTTATTGCAAACTGTTTTCGAATTAGTGCAGTTCGATTAGAGTTATTCGAATCGAATTAATTTCAATAGAAAAGATTGTTTACAATATTAAAACCAATAACTGATTATACATCAGTATTGCAATAAAAACCACAATTGTTTGAGATATCCAGATATTTCTGACTCGTACGGTGCTCTAAATTGAAAATTTCCGTTTTTAATCCACTCAAATGAAAAAAGTTCTTCTATAAATAAAAGAAAGCTTGGAAATAGTATAATTTATATGCAAATTGATTGAATATATTTCAAAATAAAAATGATAAATTAAAAAAAGCTTAAACTGAACAAATTTTTTGCGTCATATTTTATCGTATGTTACACATTTATGTAATCAATATCTTCACTACTATGTTATACGCGATACATTTGTTTAGAAACTTAAAATATAGTAGTTTGTGGGTCTTTCATTCTATTTAGCATCGAAGAGATGAGTGTAGCTGTAAAAGTAGTCGGTATTTTGTTCCACTCTTCTTTTAAGCCCTTTTTTGAAGTGGCACATACGAAATTGTATGTTTTTAAAGATTATTTTTTATATAATCGCTTAAGTATTCAATGGGATTGAAGTCCGAGCCTTGTGGAAAGGTGTGAAGCTGTTTCGCGTATTATATAGCATCCATTCGCGAACCAAATATGCAGTATGCTTTGGATCGTTGTGTTTTTTTTTAAACATAAGCATCAGTTAAGCCCATTTTTTCAACTGACTGCTTTAAAGTTTGCTTCAAAATTTCTAAATATTGTTCATTGTCAATTTTCTTCTAATAAAGATCAACTTTCCAACTCCAGAAACTGTCATACATCCCCTAACAATCAAGTTTCTTAAACCATATTTAACAGTACTTCGCAAATTTTTAGTAAGAAGCGTTGTGTCCGGTTTTCACTAAATTTTTTATGGGCCATCATCGCCGAAAAGATTAAATATGCTTTCGTCTGTGAAAAGTACAGTCTGTCAAATGTCAATACCCTTCCTCAAGCGCTGATTTGCGAAAGTTATGCGTTTTTGACTGTTCGATTCAGATATAGGCGGTGTTCGTCTCGCTGTTGGTGAAGATAACCATTACGCCGTAGTGTTTTCTGAATTGTATACTTGCTCAACCACATTTCTGAAGCTCTTTCCATTTCACTGCCTGTTTCTGAACAGCTCACACAAAATTTTCTTCGTACCTTATCCCTAATTATGTCTATCATTAAGTGTTCGCGCGCCTCTCGATCCATTTTTTTATTCTCTAATATTATTTTTATAAACAAATCTAGTATGTGCTGTATTGTAAACTTATATTTAGAGGTAGTTTTATCAATTTATCTCATTGATTTTGCTTCTTTTCGTTATTATATCACAGTTTCTCTAAAATCTGAGGAAGTTTCATATCTTTTCTCCATTATTGTCAAAATAGGAAATAACCACTGGTCCACTTCACAGCACGTGATAAACTGATTCCACTTCTATGTTGAAGGTATTTTGTTTTAAAATGGTAACGAGAAACTCTTAAAAGTAACGATAAACAACGCCGTACGAACATTAAACATTAAGCCAATTTTTGAGTTTTTACATTTATTTTGCAAATAATTTTTGCAACTGGAATATGAAATATATTTTGTTTTTTATTTTGATCAGTTCATTTAAATAGATTAAAAACGGAAAATTTGATTTTAGAGTGCCGTACGATGAAATATGACGCTGACTGTAGTTAGATATTCATGTTTCAACGGATATCCCACTTTTTATTACTTTAAGATTCCAATATTAATGCTTACGAAATCGACGATAAGTTTTAAACGTCAGGTTGAGTTAATAACTAAACATATAATTTATATGTGAAAACTAAATGTGTAGCCCTTAATGTTTTGCAGTTAGACCTAACCTTCAGAAGACATATCTATAACTATCATACTTGTTGATTCTTTAGATATAGCATTTTAAATGACACAAATTTTGGTATTGTGATAAATTTGAACAAGAGGGGAAGGGCCAAGTTAGGGTGTAACCAAGCATTTTATACTTTCGCATTTTATTGATATAATTTTATTAAGATAGCACACTTTTTAACCCATATATTCGGTAAATAGTCCAGTAGAATAACGAAAATCGTTGTCATATAGTATATGAGGGCTAGGATAGTTCTTGACCCATATCACTCATTTTCACCATCAAGGTACACTATTCATATACTATGCGCTCATTAAATTTTGTTAAAATATCTCACATATTAACCGATATACGAGCATACGAACTAGTTATTTTTGGCAAAGAGACAAATTATTAGAAGAAAAAGATTCCCACAGAAATTCTTTAAAATATCTGAGGGATTCACCAAAATATTCAGCAACAAATTTACCAAAAGCACCAAAATCCTATGTTCGATATTTGGGGCATGAAAATTTATTGTCCGATTTCGGCGACTTTTAGACTACAAATGTAGTATTTTGTAAAATTTTGGTCCAATATTTTCATTGGAGAATAATTTGTGTTCTATGGCAAGTAAGCGTGGTTGTTAACTAAATTCGCCTATTTTCCATCGATAACATTAGTGTGTAAGCAAAATATTATATACCCAATTTCAATGAATTCAGTCGAGTAATTCCAGGGATATCGTTTTTGATAAGAAATCTGAGTGCAGCGCTTTTCATTTCTTTTGAAAAATTTAGTGTTTTCGACATTTTTCATTAGTGAGTTAACACATATGTATTTAGTAGTATACAAAATAACTTTGATAAGGGGTGGCGTGATTATTATCAGATTTCCAATGTTTTCATACTGTATGATATTATTACTCCATTAACTCACTAATGCATTCAATTTTATAGTGAATAGTGTAGAGGAAAGCTGCAATCATATTAGTATAAAAAATGGAAAATGGACGTGGTGTCGCCCACTTATAGATTAAAAAAGTGGGAGAGAAATTCGGTCCATAATATATTTCCGATATTACCCTGATGTTACCGATTCAAAATGTATGAAATCGGTTGACAACTACGCTTACTTCTCATAAAAAAAAAAATTAGTAAAATCGACTCTCATATACTATAGATACTTTTTTTGGCATGAGCCGCGCTGATTAAAGCATGTAGGTCTGAACTTTCTTTAGCGACATAATTTAATTCTTTTTAATCCAATTTTTTAATTCCTTTAATAATTATTTCACCAGTAGTATTGATTATTGGTACTAGAGAATATTTCCTTTATATTTTATTTCTAATTTTTCTCCATTAAACAAATTGAACTTTGACCTTTGTCCGACCCGCTTTTACCATTAACTTAGGGTGCTAAAACTTGTATGTGAAATCTTCGACTATCGCCGTAGAGATTTGAAAATATATGTTATAAATTAGTTTCCACATTTAAGGGTCACATTAATATATATAGTTTTATGTGCTATACAAATACATACATGTATGTGCGGTGTTGTTGTTGCAACCCAAAGCAAATACGAGTAAGTGATAATTTCTCTCCTTTTTGATAATTTAAATATGTTTACTAACCAAAGTAGTAATACACAGCATACCTTTAATGTGTACTAATTTAATTATTGTCTGTAAAGCAGCGTGTTATTTGCTTTTCAAGGCAAGACTTAGCGGTGCAATACATAACTTAATATGTGCGATACATAAATTATTGCATAAATAAAACACAAAAAATTATAAGAATTAAAAACAAAAAGAAACACATCAACAAGGTTTTATTGCATTATAAATCTTTATTCGTAACAGATAAAAAAGTTGTTTGTTAAAAAATACAACGAAAAAGGAAAATAAAAATTTGAAATAAAAAATGATAATTGCATATTTGTATAAATAAATATCATAAAAAATAAATTTGGTGGTAAAATAAAAATAAAAAGTATTCAAAAATAAATTAATAACAGTAAATCGACTTAAAATTTTGTATATGAAAAATAAAACATTTATAAAATTATAAAACAAAAAGTAATGAAATAAAATAAAAAATTGTGCAAAAAAATTATAGTAATAAAAGTTCTTGTATAATATATATTTTACCTTAAAACTAAATAAGTACGAATTATTGTTTCCAAAAATTTAATTCAAAATATTATTTTTTATTAATTTCAAGTGTGTTCCGTAACAATTTGGAATAATTACATAAATAAACAACGAAAACTTAGACTTTATTATTAAAAACGAAATAATAATTAAAGAAATAAACTTTCATATTCTAGATGACTAATGCTATGTTTGATTGTGCATGATTTGCTAAGTGTCTGGTGGAATTTTATTTTTATTGTATTTTTTTTTTTTTTTGATGTAAATTATAAATGCTTCAATTTCCGCTTCCGTTTCCAATGACTTTTACTAGTTTCTCTATTATCGGTGAATGCTGTTTGAAATTGTTGTTGACATTCTACGCCCGCCGTTGCTGTGCATTTTGCTATTGTTAGTGTTGCAGTGGTGCGTTTATTGAGATTAAACAGCGCATTATTAATTTACTAAACTTAATTAGCGATAGCCTACAAACGAAGCAAAGCGAACGAAAGCATTGTGCTGTATTTATGTATCTCTAGTAAGTGTGTGTGTGTGAGTCAAGCTTTTATGACAGTAAATTAATTATTTTAGCGCATTGCGTGTGACTAATGCATGTGCATGGGAGTGTGTGTGTGTGTGATCTGTGCGGTATGTGGACTGTGTTGAATTTGGCGATGGCTTTAGACCCGTGTGTAATTTGTGCTTAGCCGCGTACGAACCCTGTTAGAAAACAACAACAATAATGATTGTGAAATATTGATTAATTAGATTGACTATGTTGCGCTAATTAATTGATAAATATACTATAAGAATTGTAACTGTTCATTCTCTCAAATACAATACGCTATCAATACTTATTCATAAAAGTTGAATAAAAACAACATTAGATACTCATTAATTCGTCTATGTAAGGTATTTGCGTTAAAAGTAATAAAGCTTTTTTGTTTTCTTCGACCTTCGTGCGTTTGCAATTCTTTCCTACTTATATTGACTTCGAAATTGCAAGAAAACTAATATTTGTATTTGTTGGTTTTTGGTTGAGGAGGCGGAAAGTTTTGCGAAAGAGTTGCTAGGAGGACATGAGATGTTGGTGATTTTAGGCATAACTATGTATATATCTGACTATATTTGGTATCAATTGCATATTAGAGTTTACTTTGTTGTTGGGGTGGCACAAAGCCATAACCGGAAGCGCCAACTATCACGCCGCTGCTCTCATCGAATTGATTTGGTGGTGATGGCGGGAAAAGCACGGGACCTGTGGGAAGTATAGCATAATTAGAAGAAATTGTTTAAATAGACATAATACAAATGCAAGATTATTAATAAATATTTAAACTATGTAAATAAAAACATTTTTTCTTCAGAAAAATATTTTTTATAAGTTTGAGTATCGAATATTTCGGGTTAATTCCGATTAATTAGACCGTTCCGTAAGTATTCATTCCAGTTTGACGTAAGTGACTTCGAATTGTGAATTTGGAACACATGAATTGGATTAGACTCTTATCTATTGGTTTTTCGAGATCGTGCGAGACGTAGTGCAAAACCGTGATCATTTGTTCAGTGTGTTTTTTACACTAATTCTCTTTAGGATGTATTCAAGTTATTTGGAATTCGCTCTTACCTCGGTTATTGCGTCCATCTCGGATAGCATTTGGAGATCCCAAAGAATTGAAGTTGAAGTCTGTGGGTATTGGGAAGAACCGTTGACCGGCGACCAGAGCCAGACTCATGCAGATGGCAAATAAGGAAGTTAACTGTAAGATAGAGGAAAAAGGTATGATACACATTGGCTGTTAACAAAAAACATATTTAAATATCTTAATAATAGCGGTTATGGTGAACAAAATGGTTAACACAACAATTATTAAAGAAAATTTAGTAAACTACTAAAGTGTTTTCAATAGTAAATGCATGCTATTAATCATTGATTTTTATACGAGCTACTTTTATATGTGCGTCCGAAACAGTGTTCACGATCACGATTTTAAATTTATTTTCTAATTTTATGAAAAAGAAAATTTGCAATTAAAATTGATATTAAGTCGTACTAAGGGAATACCGTTGAATTGAAAGCAACAGCGCACTTGAATAAATACATAGATGTTGTATCTTTCCAAAATATAATTGTTGAGCCATGTTTGGAAATTCCCCTTTTTAAATAAGTGCCTTTAATATTTAAATAAGAATGAGTGTTTGGGTCATTAGCATCTTAGATTTGTGGTGGGTGTTTTCTCACGACTTCCACAATTGCCATAAAAATGCAGTTGAACAATCAAAGAGCGAGAATCGCTCTTGCCTCCGATTGCTTCTACTATGTAATTTTTGAAATTTTCCATCTTGCCTACAATATGGGGATTTTTACAAACGCGTGCATTTATTTTTCTATTTTTTTATTCTTTATGTCTCGCTTTGTGTGGCACTGTCTGTGTGTATGAGAATTGGTTTCTAATGCAACAAATTAACAACATTTCGTTGTTGAACACATACATTGTCTGTGTTATTCATAACTCTTTTGAAGTCGATTAAAATAATTCAGTTAGGTGAACATTTAATTGCAAATAGACTTGTTAACATGTATGCCAATGACAAAATTAAAAGAGCAGAACTAGTTGTTTCCTTTTTCTATAATAGACAGCAGAACAATAATGGTAAAAAATACGCGGACAGCAAACACGAGGCACGTCTCTTGAAATCGAAATAAATAACAACAACACTTAGTGAGCATGTAATAAAATTGAAAACAAAATCAATTACGCTAAAATGTTAATGAATGAGTGAATGTGACAGCATATGGAAGGCAAAGCACTTCTGACCAATAACAATAATATTTATTCGACATATACCGAAGTTACAGCCATTAAGCTGATTTATGTGTGTACGCTTTTGCAGTAAGAGCACATACAAATAAATGTTCATGAACTTCTGCAGACAGTTGTTTTACTGTACTTGAATATAGTATTGGTAGAAAATGAAATTCGCGTGCCTGTCAGCGCCGCTTCGACCGCGTTATAAAAAATACAATAATACTCATACGCCTGGGTGCCCACATAATTGCCACCGGCACAACGCATTATCAACCAACCTTGTTTCTTAATTATTTTCATTTACGATTTATTTGCTTTCGTAATAAACGAAACGCAACAACAGCAACAAACATGGAGAAAATCAAATTGTCAACACTCGGTATGCAGCAGCGCTTGATGATGGCCTTGGGAAGAATTCAAACACTCAAAACTAGTTGGTGAAATATCACTAGTGGCACATATACACATAAATATGTCTAAATACCAGAAGTAGTTCAAGTACGCCGTTGTATGAGCTCACGTAATGCATTTGTACACCTACTAATGTGTACGTGCACGTAACTCACCAACTGCGTTGCGTCCGTGCGCGGTGTGCAGCGACAAGAATCCAGTATAAAACAGTGCGAGTACGGCTTGTGCAACTGTTTGGTGGTCAGCTTTTTCACTTCTTAAATAATTTAATTTAATAATTTATTTTAATAATTTTTTTTTATTCAACATAGAAACGACATGACAAGTTCTCTTACCTTCGTATAATATAATAATTTCGAATATCAATTTATAAATGTTCTAAGCAAATTGTATATTTCAACGAACTCATTTTCTGTAACTTAACTTAAACTTTTTCCCTCATTTATAACACTCATTCAATTTCATTCATAGCTTTTGTTTTTGTATCCCAATTTATAACCAACATAAATGTCGCAAGCCGTCTGCGTGCTTGTAGCCTATTTACGATTTTAAAAAGCACATTCACTTAGTGGATTTGCATATCGCAAGAAATAGTAAGAGGACTTGTGAAAACCATTCAAGTTTTCAATTATCACGCCTGGGCATCAGAGCGTGTTGCCAAACAATTTTGCTGTAGTTAAACGGTACAATTTGCGTAATATGCAAAGTAATTAACTTAATTCGCTGTTTAATGTAATGCAGGTATTTGCGAATATGTATGTGTGTTCAAACAATGTATGGAATTTAATTACGAAACCGTACAAATACTATTTGTGCAAAGATTTTGAATTCATTATTAAATAATTTTATAGAAGAGCGGCTCTTTGTATACGTAAATAACACACATATATTGAATTGAGTGTTTACTACTACTACTAAGCAAAGTATTTATGTTGGATGATTCAGTTGTAAATGATTTTTTAATTTTATTGGTTCTACCGCCATCAAAAGTAGATTCTTTATTCCCAACTGGACCATCGGGGGGAGACGAATATAACAAGGGAAAATTTGTCCGTTTTTGCTTGAACGGTTATTATTTCATTTTCACAACTACGCTGACCTAAAGTGGTGCTATTTTGCACTAAAGTAGTTGAATGAGGTGATACATTTTAGTTAAACATGCATACAAATTTATTTCATTTATTTATACAGATTATGAGTTTATTAATCCATTAACCATATCGTGGTTTCATTCTATGAAAATTTTACCTTTACAAAATCAATAAATACATCTGAACATAACAAACATACATAAAAAATCTGGTTACAAAAACGAAAAAATAAAAAAAAGTAACTTTATATCAATTTGACATATTTACATATTTTAGTTACTTCAGTATTTTTTTGCACTGGTTGCAATGTGGTTTCGTCATTTTGCATTATCTATTATTATCTATATTATCATTATTTATCTCTCATCAAACACGATTCGCTTTAATCATCTCTGTAGCACTTGATGTTTCAAACAAACACTGCATGCATAAATGCGCAAAGCTATTCGTTTATTATGCCAAAGCGGCTGAGAACTGCTGCCATGCGCGTGTTAATGTTGCCGGAAATAAAGTTGCTCGGTTTTATTATACAATGACGCTGCTAACCGTTGAATTATTGCAAACTTGAAATTTGATGCCAATTTTTGTGATACTACCTGAGACTACAGGCGACGATTCATTCATTGTTTTCAGTGAATAATTTCGAACACAACTTAAAAACGAAACATAGCAGTAAAATGTGCAAAAACGTGTTTATAAATTATTTAAATCAATTGTGTTGTATTCAAAAAATAATAATTTGACACTGCTATGTATATTTGCATTGATTTTGCCTCTCATTGTATAAAGTATTTGAGAGCTCTTTGTACATATTTCCTATTATTAGTGACAACCGAATCGTGTTTTCGTCTGCTTTTTATTATTTTTTGGTTTCTTTGTTTTAGTTTTTTTTTTGCAAATTTAGATGATATTCGCTAAAACATGTGCTAACAACTTGTCATTACAAATTTTCGTTCAACTTCTTTGGCTTTTACTGCCGTCGCTTGCACTGTCTACCGTCTACCTAGCGTAACAAGTTGTTGTTATTACTGTTTGTGATGATGTTATTATCGCTCTTGTTACTGTCACTTTTTTCGGTTTGTTTACATTTTAAAAATGTCAGCAATTGCGAACGTGTCTTGTCAAATGAGTGCAACTAATAGTTTTCAATTTATGTTTGAATTTCGACTGTTTCTATTTGCACTTTTAATGTGCGTTTTCAGTTTACATTGCTCGAGTTTAACGAAGCATGGGTGACGGTATATTTCTACCAAATTAATAATTATTGTGACTATAATTTACACTAAATTTTGAACCGCTAATAATGCCTGATGCCTGATCGTTGATGTCGAATTTGTCACTGAAACCCTTTTATAATATTTGCAAGAGGAGGGCGCTTTATAACAACTAAATAATAAAATTAATTATCCCCATAATAACAAAATTTTTCATTCATAAAAAGCAAACATTTACAACTTTTATTTCTAATTCCAATTTACCCCAGACACAAACGTAATCTATCACGCGTATCTCGCGATTAATTGCCCACCAATTGTAATCATTTCAGTTCAACTCCCCATATGCTATCAATTTCATGCGCTCTACCGCCTACAACAACAAATAGTCAAACTCATTTGCAGCTTTAATGTAAATATACAACAAAAGCAGAGAACAGGAGTAAGAAAACAAATAAATTACATCTTAAATGTATTACCATAGCGAATTGTGGCGCCAATGGGACTCAATGTGACTAAAAACAAAGCTAGCTACGCGACCAAGGCGTATGAGTAATCCACAATTAATAGTTTTCACACTCCACTCGACTAGCAAATAAAATGACTTGAAGTGTGTAATAAATTGAAAAAGTAATATGTTTAACTGAGCATTCATGTACTTTGTGAAAGGCCAAGCGTAGTCGCCAGCAGCTCAACTGCAAAAGCAAATCAGCGGTAAATTAAGTGGGAGTTAAAGGCAACAGCTGGGCAACTGCGCAACTACCGCAAATATCTGCAACACTTAGAAGCGCTCGCAGTGACAGTGACTAAGCAGTTTCTGCGCATACGTACCGTATCTGCTGCCCACTTCCAAGCCAGACCGGGTGATTGTGCTTCGACGCCGGCTAATTGCCCATTTCGTATGCAAAACATTGACTCACTTTCACGCATTCATTTGTGAACTTTACTGTTTATCTGTACTACATACTCGTACATTTGTTTAGTGGGTAGTGAACATTTAGTGTGGTGTTCTTCAATATCGTTGAAGCCGCATTGGCGGGTGTCTTTGCCTAACTTTTTCACTTGTTGTACTACGAATACCATACATTTTCTAAAGTAGATATATGGAATTAATGTTTTTGCTGCTACCACAACAACAACAAACAGAGTGTGTAACTGAAACATATTTGCTTAGTGCAGCAGATAATACAAGTCAATATTTATCAATATTTGAGCGCTTAATACAGTTGTCTCTTCGCTTGCAGAAATCGTGAAATGTATTGATATGAAGCCCGCGGGCTATTTAACGGGTTTTCGCGCACGCGCTTCATTGGCCAAAACGAAGATAAAGATGCCAACAGTTGCCAATACACGAAATTATTTAAATGGTATGCGCATTCCGTGTAGGAATAGTAGGAGAGCTGACTCAAGGAAACAGAAATTTTCTTCGAAAAGGTACAGGAGAGTTGACATTATGTTTCACAATTTACAATTAGTTCGTTTCAAAGCTACAGTAATATTCATAATTCATAATATATATATTATAACTGACAGGAAATTAATAAAGATGCAGAAAATGTATTTGATGAAGAAGAAATTACATTATTGATGTTCTACCCTATTAAATATTTAAATGAACATATCTATTCAAGTTAAGACCTATTGTATACTTGAGGTATAAAAAATTAAAAAAATTTTAAATATGACCTCACGAATACAGCAAGAAATCATTAGAAAGTCAGACTTAGAAACATAAGAATTATTTGTAGGAAAATAATAACTACCCGACAGGGCTTCTTACATATGCTTGCTGTAAAATTTATAAATTTAGTTTGCATTTGCCTGCAAATGTTTTGTGTTATTGCTCACATTTCTTACTCTTTCGCTGTTTGAATTTTGTTGTTATTATTGTTTTTTATGTTTTGATATTATTTTTTAACTTTTTACTTGTCTTTTAGTGATTTTGCATATTTTTAGCTTTTAGCATACAAGCTGCGTATTGTCGGATTTATACATCCCATTAGCATTTTAAGCAACATCATGCTTCACTCTGGTGTTAGCCAGCGGGCTACCACCGCCAATTGGGTTACCAATGTTTCTTATTTTTAGTCAAACTTAATGCACAACTCAGAGGTTTTATGTTTTGTTTTGAAAAATATGTTATATATTCCGTTGAAGTTAATATGTATGCGCGGTTATTTTGACAACAGAGGCAATATTTAATTAATTTAATTGAACATTTCACTCCAAGGAGTCGGTAAATATGTGATAAAACATTTTCAAACTGAGCTAATTAATCGAATGAAAATGTAAATAAATAAATATAATTGTAAAAATATACTCCAATTTTATGCAAGTTAAAATTGAATATTGAATTAAAGCCATCTAAAGGATTATTTAACAAAGTTTCTATCTAAAATATTTAAATAGCTAACAAGAAAATGCAATATTAGCAAATTGTTTTGAAAGTGCTGAATAAATGCATGAAAGACATCTGTCGCTGCTTAATCTCTTAATTTTAATTAGTTTCAAAGAGAATTTCTCAAATAAACACACAACACTCGTTACACATGTCATTCAATTATACAGTTATCTGTTAAAATTTTCCATTATATTTCTTCCAAAAATCTTCACTTAGTTAGTGTGTACGCATGTGCGACTTCGCGTCTCTGGCTCAGCGCAATTCGTTAAAATAATTGAGCAGCCAGACAAAGGTAATAAATCAAACTCACAGCTACCCATGAGTTCAATGAATGTGTAACACCTGCACCTGTTATAAATAAATTTCGGTAATGGCGGCGAGCCAATCACCAACCAAAGCCAAAAATAAACAAAAGCAGGAAAGCTCAAGCCTCAATAACATTCGCCGCAGTGCAGCAAGCATAATCACCTCGGGACCAATAAACTCAAAAAAAAGCCAACAACATCAACATCTCCCGGCGAAGCAGCTGGCGCTCAGCAACGTTTTGAGCGAAATAAGCGGCTTCCGCAATGAAAGTGAAGCCTTGAAATATTCATTTTTAACGGCGCTCGTTAGTGTGCGAGAGGTGTGTGCCAGCAGCACAACCACAAAGCAAGTTAACAACTGGAAAGGAGAAGCAAAAATATACAACTCTTAACGCTTATTTGAAGCGCCGCAACAGTGAAGTGTGTAATTGAGTTAGCTGCCAGCCAAAGCAGACGTGGGTGTTCGCAGAAGTGCAAGCAACTTAACATCAAAGCAGCCTTGTTAATAAGTGGGGGGAATACACAACAACAATGCAACTGATTGCATTTTCACAGTTTTTTCATTTTTCCATTGTCTTAACCAAATGCGCACTGTGGCAATCAATAAACACGTTTTTGCTGATTTGTTGGCATTATTAATGCTCAATTGGTGCGCTGATTGATTGATAAATTGAGACTAAACTGTCTAATAAATAAATATATGTAA
This sequence comes from Zeugodacus cucurbitae, assembly GCF_028554725.1. Taxonomy (NCBI): domain Eukaryota; kingdom Metazoa; phylum Arthropoda; class Insecta; order Diptera; family Tephritidae; genus Zeugodacus; species Zeugodacus cucurbitae. Next base: position 45,619,277 of record NC_071667.1, read on the forward strand.
AGCAGTAAGTATTGTTGTTGCTGGAGTAAACGAATAATGGCGGTGTTGAGTGAACGACATTCACTTTCAACTAGTGTTGTGGTACGTACGCGCGCATGCGCAAACGGAGATCCGGGATGGAGTGCATAAAACTTCAGCAACGCGAATACTTCCTTGTCTTTCGCGCGGTTTGTTGATAACTGGTATTGGCGGTTTGCTGGCTTGGGGGCTTGGTACATTGAATGAGTCAACATGCTCTCGGGCTTTCACGCGGTCAGCGCCAGCAAATTAATTAGAAAACATACTGTGTGGAAGGGTGTGCGAACGATTGTGATGTGGAGGTGTTGAGTGTCCTTTGAAAAATGCTCTTAATGCACGCCATACTAATTTGAATTTATGATTTGAGCAGGTGACAATAAATCAGTTACAATTGAAGTAATAATTAAATACAAGTTTTGTTATCATTAGCTGATTAGGAGTATGTTTAATCAGTTGCTCAATTGAACGAACTTCTTCTTCAACATCCAAGTACTAGAGTAGAGTACCAGAACCCATTTTAAATTTTGAATTCCATGTCACATTGGTGGCACCCCATGCACCCATTAATGACTAACGGCCCACATGTGTTACACATATTCGACCGCAATATTTTTAAAGGAGCATACACACATCGTACTCATTTATAAACTCTATCGCACAGTCTGTCCGCGCATGTTTTCCAAATAAATATGTCTGTTTTGGTTAATATATCGATGTTTATGTGTGCCACACTTTACATAAATTGCTCCTACTCCAAAGCTATTAAAAATAAATATGACCGTTCGCTGCACGTAAACGATTGCAATCAACAATCATGTCAATTGAGTCGAAAACATTTTTCTACCAAATAAAAATATTGCAAAAAAATTAATATTGAGAAATGTGAAAATAGCACTCGAAACTCCCGCATCAGACAGCACAGCAGACAAGGCGCCAAAAGCAATGATTTCAGGGAATGGTTATACCCTCCATTCATAACGAATCAACAATAATGATTTTCAGATTTAAATTTACCAAATGAAATACAAAGCGTACAAAAATATTTTCCATAAATACATAACTTCCCAAAATAGTTCTTCATGCGATTATTAGGCAGACAGTCTGGAGACATTTAAACTGAAGACTTACTCGGGATAAAACAAAAAAGTATAATTCGAAATAAAATAATCAAAGTAGCTTACGCAAAAAGGATTTTCCTGTATTGCTCTGTGGTTAAGTATTTGTTTGGATTTTGGACAACACTAGCTGGCTTCTTAACTACCCACAATATTCAACACCCTGTCTATTTGCAGTATCAGCTCGCTGACTGCCAACAGTGTTTTGGCTCGCTGCCGTTTGGATAATAATGGTAATGGCACAAGTACAAGTATTTGCCAATAAATTCGGTTGTTGTTGTAGTTAAAGTGTACTTAATCATGATGTGGGTGGGTGCCTCGAGCAACAAGCTCACCACTCAGACAAACCAATAACAGGCTGGCTGGTGGACAATCATGCGTCCAGTTTAACAGACAACTGCAACGAATGGGCACCCGCCAAATGGACAAGCGTTGAATCAAGCCAAGCAATTTACCAAGTGCAATCGTCCGATCAAATTGGCAGGTAGCAACTGACGCTCGGCACTACATACTACTTCGAAACTCAATCACAGCAAGCGATAGACCACGCCACACTTTGGGGAACTCTAGAAGCTGTGAACTGTGTAACAACAACGCCACTTGCCCTCCGAGCGCTCGCAAATATCATGCGGCGGTTGTGGCGCTTGAGCCACATTGCGCTGTCATATCTAAGGTAATTTGTTTAAGTAATTTGCTGCGCATATGAATACCGATTACTTGTTGCACTACAAGGAACGTATGACTGCCCCTAAAATTCTTTACATTTTTGTAGCTACACACATCCGCACACGCTTGTTGGGCGTTCTTATTGAGCATGTGTCAGCTCTTTGGCTGATGAAACACATTTACGCTGTGCAAATTATGAAATTAAAAATAAATTTAAAATGTTTTTATTGTAGAAGTGAGGCGTATGTTTATATGTGCGACTTGTCTATTGAAATCACATATTATTTTACATGACATGAATAGCAGACTTTGTATCTAGACGTATCCGGCAAGGAGCGAAGTTTATTAGGTTTAAGGCGCTCATTGCATGCTAAGTGACAACCACTATTAAACATATTTTTGGATATGGGTCGGGAACTGCGATCGAACTTCGGTTCTGCGGAGTTATTGGGCACACCTTTAGACTCATATCAATTTGTATATACAATAAAATATAATATATATATATATATATATAATATAATCAACTAATCCGTTACTTGGTAAACACGTGTCGTTTTTTTTTTATTTGAAATATTCATGCATATTCATACTCAGTTGGCAAACAAGCCATTTACCGAAATAAACAAATTCCTGTCCATAGCATAAATTGTGTACCAGAAGTTGCAAGCTATCAACGCCCATGTATTTCTTTAGACACATATTTGTATATGCACGTATGTGGGTTAAAATGGTTTTAAAAAACACAAAAAACTCATTTCGGTATACATATATACCTACATATGAATATGCATATATGCATATGATTAATTAGAAAAAAACGAGAGTAAAAATTTAATTAGAAATCTAAACACAAGAAAAGCTTGTTTATTGATAAGATTTCGATTTAAAATTGGTTAAAAGCAAACTAAAACTCCCAAACGGCAGGGGGTTTGGCGGCGAACTCTTTAACCCTTTCATGCTCAATGTTGCCTATAAGCAACATTGTCCTTACCGGCTTCTAATTCTCGCTATTTAAATTATTTTGACCAGCGGTTTTTTAATTATGTAGACTTATGTGTTGTGCAAGCTTACAGTTACATTTTTTGTTATGAGCTGTGCACGTATTCATTCAGTAGGCGTTCTCCGCAGAATGAAATTGGAAAAAATCGTTCCGCAAAAAAAGTTATACTAAAATGGTTATACAAAAAGTGTTCAAAAACATAAAAATAAATGTTTTATTTAAAAAAAAGTGAACTATATAAATGAGTAAAAGTAAGAGAGTTATTTTTAAAAAAAAATTTCATGATAAAAGTGTTTATTTTATTTATAATAATTTAAATTGTGCCTATAAGCAACATCCTGTAACTAATGAACCAGGATACATAGGACTTTGAAATTTTTATTACTTCATATTTGAGTTAAGACTAATATATATCTGTCCTAAAAACAATGTCCGCCCATTTTAATTCGGGCATAAGAGGGTTAAGTAACCCAAAACCGCAAACCGAAACACCGAACAAAAGACTTAAGCAAGAAACTTGCATGGCTTATTAAGTGAATATTCTAATAAAATATATAAAATATCATAAATATCAAATCCGTTAAATGACTTAGTTGCTTATTTTATGCCTCCCTTTAATTGTAGGCAATGTATTCATAATTTTATTCGCACATTTGCACTACTCTTTCGAACATATTTGTGCGGATACACACAGCTGGTAGTACTGTGAACTACTGCAGTGCTTTTGTGTGCATCAAAACATGCATTGGCAACAACAATAATAGCATGAGAACACGCAAAGACATAAGCTACACACAGACACACATACATGCGTTTGTGTTTAGAATGTTGGTCAAGTTTAACAAATTGCAATATGCAAAGTGGCAAAAAATAGCAAATACAAAAACAAAACAAAAGCAGCACTCACACCGCAGCATAAATCAACAATAAAAAAAAAACCGAAAACAATAAAAAATAACAATAAATTCAACTTTTTATAAGTGAAACTGTGCGCAAAAGAAAAGCAGGGCAAGAGTTGCGGATTGTGTCAGTCCGCCATGTGATTTTTGCCTCTTTGCACACGCTCATTTATTGCACATACAACACATTATGCAGCGGTGCATAGACATGTTCGTGCAGGCAAAATATAGGAAAACATAATATGGTGGCAAATTAAAATAAAAATTAAACAATAGTCATGCAATATTAATACAACTACCAACCAAGAACATAACATTTCGTGCTCTTAAATGTATGTGTATGAATGATTATTGCACTTAAAGCAAGTGCGACTGCGATTGCTGCAATCGATTGCGAACGAATGTGAAGTGACAAAAGCCAATTATTTATATCTAGATGTTGACTAATTATTAATTAGGTGATTTTATTCGCTTTTGTAAAATACGGCGCAGTAGGTGTGGAAAATATGATCACAAAGCATCTTATGCTTAAAACAGTATAGCACTTGACAAGGCTCAAGTATTACCTAACTTCACCAGCACTAATGGGGCTTTCTCTTGACAATCCATTAAAACTTATGCGATTTTATTTATTTATATCCACAAATATTTTTATTATTATTTAACTTTTAACAGACATTCTGAAAATATCGTATCGGAAAAAAGTTGTTGCGTGAGTATTAGTTTTTCAATACTATTGAGAGCCGCTAATTCTACTTCTATCGAACAAAGTCATTTAGGCAGAAAAATATCGCTAGAACCAAATCTGGTTACTATGCTGGTTAAGGGACTGATTCTATGCATGTCTTTTATCGTTTTCATTGATTTTTAGCCTCGTTTCATGGGTCAATTGTGAGCTTGCACGACACCCACTTTGCAGAAAACTTTCACAAACAAAAATATGCATGAACGATATGTTCAACAAGTTTCTTTGATATCTTAAGATAGTCGTCTGCGGCCCTCCACAACCAATTTGTTTCTACTGTTTTTGAGCGTATTATTCTTTTGGATATTCTGCTTTCTTCAATATATTCACCACAACTAATCATCTTACAATTACTTTACGAAAACATTCAAAAAATCAACTTATATTTAACCTGAAATGTCAAGTTTTTATTTGCTGTTTCTTTAAAGCACTTTTCCTTTCGACAACTACACCCACGAATAATGCTTAGCAATAAATTGTAAACTTTCACCTTAATAACCTTAATTTCATTTTTATTTTTTTTATTTCTCTAAAATACTACAAAATTAACACCCTATAAATTTCATAACCCAAATACACGAGTTCAACTAGTTGTTGCAGAGTTGCGTGCGAGTAACCCATATTGCCTACGCATTCCGCAATAAGCAGCAATGCAAAACCAACAAACATGAAGTTGATATGCAATCAACTGGTTTGTAGGTATTTACAGATATTTTTTTGCAAATACATACAAGCACACAAGCAAAATCACTCGATCCCGCCCAAAGAGCAGTGGGAATCAACGACCGACCTCTCGCAACGCCCATGGCGTATACGCAACATGCGCCCCGCCAAAGCAGATCTGCACCAGCACGCGCACACACTCAATGGCTATCTGAAGGCAAATCACGCCGTTTAATGACAGAGCAATGTAAATAAATTGCCAAACAACAAAATGGCAAAGCAAAGCAAAGCAAAAAAACGCTCGTAAACTGCAACTCAGCCAACAACGCATATTGCCGATATTTTCAAGTTCATGTTGAAGGCCATCAGTCGTTGCTGCGCACACACGGCACATACACTGAGCATTGAAAGCAACCGGTGGACAAGCAGCGACGCAGTGGCAGCAGCCAACGAGTTGAATTGGCACGCGTATGGCATGCGACAACCAGCCGAAACGGCGTTGGACTCAAAACGCATGCAATTGAGCGTTTTCTGCTTTTCGATTACTGCGTTTCTCGCTCACAAACAACAAACAAGCCTATGCGCTTATGGCTGCCTCACGAGATTTATTTTATTACTATTCAAGTGGCAATGTGGCAGTGCTGTTGTTGCTATCAGAGCGTGGCGCGACAAGTGTGACCACTAGTTGCCTATCACCGGCGTCGATTGCGTGAATGAATCAGTTAAGCCGCTGCAAATGAAGCAAAACGAATTCGAAATTGCGGCAGAAACCGTTAAAATAACTGCGGGCGCATTCGAACACAAACACACGCACACAAATAAATCCGCACTGCAGACAGGCCTACCAAAGTAAGGCGATCGCGCGCCACCTTAGACAGTTTGGCGACCAACTAGTAACAGACGGACAGCACGCATCGACATTGACTTGTACATATTTGCGTCTGTTTCTATATATTCGTAAATATATATGTGAAGTGGAAATCTGCAGATTTTCGCACTGACTCACTGCACTCGAAATCCGATTATTGCACATGCGACAGACAGACGGAGGTACGCATATGCGCTTGACTGTCCAACTGCAGCCGGCGGTATGTATGCATGTGTGTCTGTACGATGCTGGTTTTTCGATTTCGTGCAGTAGTACTGGACGCACTTCAACAACTTGCCGCTTTCAATTTCATTCACATGTGACAACAGCGCACGCGCACAGCCACAACCGGTTTGCGACTGTGGGAATTTGCAATTACAAAAACATGTTTTAAGAACGCATAAAATTACAGACGATAAAAAAATGAATTAGGAAGCGCAACTTCCTAAAAATAACATTACAGTAAGACACTCAAATAAATTCCCAGACATTTGTATCGTTGTAAAAAATAGATATTTTCTGTATGTGGAACGCATTACAATAATAAAATTACATGCCTACTGCTCCAGGAATACTAGAAATAAAATTTCAACTGCTGAAATTTAGAATTGGAATGTTCTTATTGCAAAGCACATAGGAAGGAAGATTAACATCATGACATATGAGAAATTCTACACGACTTTAAGCTGTTTGGATAAAAGAAATGGTAAAACCTCAGTTATGAGGATAAACTACAGATAAACCATCTCAGAAATTTTATTAAAATCTAGTATGGGAGGATGATTAATCAGAAAAATAAATCGGATATATACTGAGAGAAAAAGTTAAAATTATTTTGAGTGGACTCTAACTTATCAGACCGAAATTAATAAGAAATTTAAATTAAAAGTCTAAAAGATGTTAAAATACTTTAATATCTAATGTATGTGTTCCTAAATATTTGTGACCATCATTTGATAAACACGAGAGCACTTTTAGCTTCTAAGAGCTACATATGCATTAATATGGAGAAATAAATTAAGCTAGAGGACATTCGTAGCTCTCAAGTCAAGGAAATCGAGTAATTATTGTATTTGTTTTTAAAATTAAACTCTGTTTTTTGTAGACTTATTATATGTGTCTAAGTGTCTTCTCGGGCTATTAAGCAATTAAATTCACTAATTAATATCTAGTTTTCATCTCCAGCTTCATTTATCGGGGCAAAATTAACGCTGCTTTATAAAGTCAATAGTTTAAATATGGTGTATGAGCGCGCATGCGCACACACGCTTGTCGAAATCAAGTTAAATTAACGCGCTATGCATCATTTGCTACTCACAGGTGAGCAGGTTCACCTTTTATATGTGCATAGATTTTGTCAGGTAGCCAACTTGAGTAGCCGATCGCTTACAGTGGTCACACGCGCTTATGATTTTAATTTTGTGTCGGTGCACTCGGTTGGCTAGTGGCATTTTATGAAAGATTTATTAATTACAATGCGCTTTTAATGTATGCGGTAGTTGTAGGAAAAAGAAAAGATATTTAATTTGATAAAAGCAAACGGAGAAAAACTTAATATTTGACTGAAAACAAAAAATCGCCGCGTGTTTTGCTTATTGTTTTATTCATATCTTCATATCTTCATATGAACATATACAGTGAAATCAAAGCCGCATTTGCATAAATATTTGAATATTGAATGATATTAGTTTTAATAGGTTTTGTTAATTTGGTGAGAAAGTTGAGACAACGGAACTGCTTAATAGGTATAACTACGCGGATAGATGAAGTTCTGCCAGTTTTAATTTTATTTTTCCATATTGTTAAATACAATTTATGAGTGATTTTGAATAACTATTGCTATGATTTTGCGCTTCAAAAGGCTAAAACTGAAAAGCTGTATTCCAAATGGCAACACACTTTGGATTTGGCGCATAGCCGAAACACTCGGGTACATATGTATGTACATAGCACATTCGCTTGTCGCCCACGCCCAAAGCAAAGACAATCGAAACAAATATACAGTAAGCGAATAAAACCGCAGCAGCACATGTTGGACATGACAAACTTTGGGTTGGTTTACAAAGCTGTATTCTAATTATATTGTTCTATTTCGCTGCCACTCGCACAATGCCGCTCAAAGCCGCCACAAATCCATTACACGTCAGCTCAACACACGTCACTCGCATATCAAACGTTTTTTTGTTCTTAACTGATATGACCCGAAAAGTGCAACGTAAATTAAAACAATAATACAAGAACAAATTAACCATGTTTTGCGTTTACATTTGTACGCCCTGCTTGCATTGATATTGACCTGCTCTGAGCCTTTTGATATATGTTCATTTGTTTTTGGCATTTTCGATTACATATATTTTGCATAACGCATTGCCAAGTTTTTGTACAAATGTGCAGGAGAAAATACAAAAACAAATAATTAATTAATGCCACGAAGTTGTTGTTATTTTGTAATTATATTATTCAATTCACCCTTTCAAATAGTTTGCACAAGGAATTTATTTGGCAGCATGAATTCGAAAGTGATTATTTCAGCTTGAAAAATTAACTAATTTTTTAATTAATGCGACAAAACGTGGTTTACTGTTGCTTAAGTAACTAAATTAATTAGAAAAATGTATATAAGCATTTTAAAAGTTTTCAAAAAAAAATGGATTCCATTTAGAGAATGTTTGTATAAATTTCGAAATTAGACAAATAATATTTTAACGCACACACTTGAATTGACAATAAAAGTCTAATTTCATACAAATTATCTTCCGTAACTCGGAAGGCTCTCCTACTCGAAGTTTTTTGTGGATTATGGCGACTCGAGTTAGGGAAGTTCAACTGTATTACTTAGAAAATGATTAATCTTTCCAATAAAAATGGTATATGGTTCTTATAACGAATACATCACTTCCTCGTTAAGCTATTATTTGTACGATTTATGATTACCCAGTACCTTATGTGTTCGCCAATGCTTTTACAGTTTTAAGTAAATGAAAAGGTATAACTTTTTTATTTCGGAGGAAGTACAATTTTAACTTTATTTTAACATCTTATACGAGTACATACTCATACTGAAATGCTCATAGGTTGAAACTATGATTTGTGAATAAATAAATCCCTAACTACTTTGTAGTGTACATTTCTTAATAATTGGATGTTAATACAATTTTTAACTGACCTCCAAAAATTACTTATTTTCGAAATACCCCCTCCATTTTCCATTGCAATTTCCAAAAAAAAAACTTTTGTCCAGAGATTTCACGTACTAAGGACCACTCTAACTACTTGCTAACTAATAATTTTTTGTATATTCCTTAATAGATTTATAAATTTCATAATGATTTTTTAAATTAGAGTATCTATGTATCTGGGTTTTCATTACTTCCTCATTGGTACTTACGAATTTCATTTTTATGGAGCAAATTGGCTGCGTATCCACAGGGATTACAAGTTGTACACAAGAAATGCACAAATCACAATAATAGCTGTATGAACTCTTTTTCAAAAGCAACAGCTGCAACAACAATGCATCAAACACTTTTCCGCACTTTTTATGCAAATTATGCACACTTTTATTTAACACCACAAATTTCGTTGCTATTTGCTTTGGATATTTACTATTTTCTCGTATTTTCGCTACGCTTCAAAAGCACACTTGTTCGTACATATATCTATATGTAGGTGTGTAAACAGCCAAGTTGCACTTTGGGTTTAAAACAAAAATTATAGCAAATACTATTTTTTGTTTACGTATTTGGTTTCGTGGTAAAAATATATAATAGATATATAATATATATTTTTTTGAAGTTAACCGCGCGGTGCCTTTATCTGTAGCAATCACAATTGGCTTTGCACTCCTTCGATTCGTACTTTGTACAATTTCAAAATTTTTACGTGTTCACTGGGGCAGACGTGCGGTTTGGTCAGGCGTTCAAACGATCCGTCCGTCGTACACTGGGGTAGTTGGTTGATTGTCGGTGTCGGCTGCGTGCTTTTGGAGGTACTAAGAGACTTGTGGTAAGACACTTAATGAATTCCAGTGGATATGCTTAGTTGGTTTTATATTAAACACGAAACAATAAGATTTGCTAAAGTTTTACTCTCAAATTGGAGCATAAACTAAAGCAATGAGACTCAACTCGCGTGAGAGAGCACACTCGTTCAATGAGTTTGCCAATGCTTGAGTGAATTTTCCAATGTTTGCGGTAACGTGGCTAGCAGGCGTGTACGTGATAAACCGTTTTATTTTGAGTTGTGTTCAATGTTTTGAGTGGAACGGACTGGCTTGTTTGTTGTTTTGGCTTCGTACTGGTGCCGCACACAAACAAACCACATATAAATCGTGTGCTCGGTTCTGATGTGCCATGAAACTCTCTGTGTATGCGCGTATTCTTTTCCTTAATTTACGTGTATTCTCGTCTGAAAACGACTTTCACTTGCGCCAAGGGTCATTTAACGATACGCGTTTGCGTCGCTGCCAACGCCGACAGTGTTGCGTTGCATGCAAGGCATATAGTGATTCATTAGCTACTTGTTGCTAATGCAATTAAGCGGTACACAGAATCTTTATTAATATGCGAGTTAGTCACGAGATGAGAAAATCATTAAATATGTGACATTTGAACACGATTTTAAAGATTTTAAGGAAGCGTGTGAAAGTCGTCAATTAAAAAGAACGATTTACAAAACTTACACCTCACCTTTGTTTTTGTGTGCTCATTGCTGATAAGAACAATAATATGGACAATACATCAGCATTTTAAGAATTTCTGATTTTTTTAAATTCATGAGCTAAATTATAAAACGAATTTAATTATTTCTTGAACTGCGTTTTAAGCTTGCTTAAAATTTACTACTAAAAGATGTATGCTTTATAATTTCCATATTGAAATGTATATATATCTCTCTTTTCCATAATTAACAGAAATTGTGGTACTTTTGAATTAAATTAGTACTAATATGAATGGCTTTCTTGAATAAAACTTGTCTTATATTCATATTTTCATTGAATCTAAGTAATCTAGTAATAACTGATTTCGAGTGAGCTCTCCAAACGCTGGATAACAGCTAGCAATCATTGGTGTGCTTACTGGTCACTTTTCAATTCGCACTCATGTGGTGAAATTAGCGATCAAGCCATACGCTAGTTGCTAAAGCTGCTAAGAGGAAAGTGAAGAGGAGTCATCCAAGCACTTACTCCTTCAATGTTCAGCATTCGCCAGACAAAGGTTAACACACCACGACACAGGCACATCTTCGGCGAATGCAGCGAAGTGACTGGAATCGACATTAGACAACTTTAGAAAATCATAATGTAGTCCAAGCGCTTTGGTCTTGGCGATCCGTCAGGAGTATTTGGGTGTCACATAGCACAGTTGCGGAGATCTACCCCTTGTCCTAACCTAATAATATAATGACCAGTTGGGCTCGCGTATACTACGATATTATTATTATTATTTCCTATATATCAACCGAAATATTCTCGTTGAAAAATTCCATGGCTGACAGTTAATGTTTAGCATGTTTATGGTGAATTCTAGTGTATCTTACCAGTGATATCTTATTAGAAGAAACAAATATTTAAATATATCAGATTTTTTAAAATCATAAATCATCAATTGTTCGACAATGATTACGTGGCATTTAAAAGGCCTGCTATTGGATTATCGAACAGGGTTAAACTTTCAAAGTAACCTTCAAAGTAACATCTATTGACTTAAATATGATAAATATTCAGAGATTTGTAATTTTTAGAATTATTTTTAAACTAAATACCCTAGTTCCTCGAATCAAATTGACAAACACTTCTGTTTAAAGTAAACATTTGAAATGTGAATCGGAAACCATATGTTCCTTCATTTGTTAACCTCATTCACAGTTATCATTGATTTGGACATTTATTAAAATTAATTTCCTATATTTCCACGCCTCTATGAATTGCCTTCAAATTGTTATTATTTGTTTTTTTGTTAAATTTTTGTAGTTGCAATTTGTTCACGCGCTCAAACTCAATTTTAATATGCATTACATATTCACTAAGTAGCTAATTTAAAATCATTGATCGATAAATCACGTTTTGCCGAATTCAATACATACCTTGAGCAGCATTACAAATACAATGTGAAAATGAAAGTATGAACTACTTTTATTTCAGTTAGCATTGCTGAACTAGTTTTGTTTTCCATTCCACGCAATAAATATTTAAATTTGTGTGCTAATGCTTTTTAATAGAGCAACCTACAATTTTAAACGCATTTCTATGTTCTATTGTAATATTCAAAATACATAATTATATATTTACATAATTACAATTGGCGATAATAGCAGCTGCATCAGATTGGGGGACTTTTGTGAATAAACTTCCGCATTTAAACGCAGCGGTGCAAACGAAAATTCTCGCTTGCGATTAGCTAACTTTGCTAAAACGAGGTGTTTTATTAAGGTCGGAATTGTAAAAATTCACCCTGATATAAGTTTTGCATTTGATATTGAAATAATTATTTAATTTTACCGTGGTATTAATAAATACTCTTGATGGCATATTTCTGCTACTTTTATGGTGTTATTATAAAAGAATTTAATGTTGTTTTGTTTAGAATGTTTAGAATGGTAAGTGTATACTTTTAGAAAAATTACTTAATAGAATATTAACAAATAAGAAAGGGCTAAGTACGGGTGCAACCGAACCTTTTATACTCTCGCTATTTATTGATATAATTTTATTAAGATAACACACCACTTGATTCATATATTCATCGTATATGGTATATGAGGGCTGAGGTAATTCTTGATCCAACCACCAAAGTAAACTATATCCAGGACTATATGCTTACTTAATTTGGCTAAGATATATAACATATTACCCGATATATGCGGAATAAAACTTATCGTATTTTTGAAAAACCTATAATTAGGTATATCGGAGCGAGGGGAAGTTATGACCAGATTTTAACCATTTTTGGTACAGAGACTTACTATAAGAAGAAAAATATTCCCTCTGAATTACATTAAAATATCTGAGAGATTTACCGATACCCTAAGATTACCCTTAGACACTACATGTTAGATATCCGGGGCATTGAAAAGTTATAGTCCGATTTCAAAAATATTCCACAAGTGATGCCACATCTCAAATACATTATTTGTGTAATGTTTTATTCCGCCATATATATTATAAAGTGAAGGAATCGGATGGAATTCAAAATTAAGTTAGTGGTTTTGATGTTTTACATTAGTGAGTTAACCCACTTTTAATAATTTTCAACATAACCTTTGTATGGGAAGTGGCCGTGGTTATTAACCGATTTCACTTATTATGGAGTGTAATGGGCTACGTAAAGGAAGTAACTGCAGAAATTTTGGTTTGGTAGTTTTACATAGCATTATTGGTTTGCGAGATATATGTATACAAAAAATCTAATTTGGGGCGACCACTTTTCAAAAAGAATTTCATCCAAATAGTCCCATCCCTAGAGTGATCCACTGTACTAAATACTACTTTCATAACTTTATTTATGGCTTAGTTATGACAACACTCCATTTTGCGCACGTTATCCGTTGCATGGACAGACAGACAAACAGACATCCAGATTTCAACTCGTCTCGTCATCCTGATCAATTTGCTATATATATAAATACATATCTCTTTTAGTTTTATGTCTTACAATCAGCCGTTATGTGAACAAAACTATTATACTCTCATAGCAACTTTGTTGCGAGAGTCCAAAGAGTCGCCTCCAAAATAGTCCCCAATCGATATTCGAATCGACGAAACACTTCTCAAACTCGATTTTTTAGATAACCTTTGGCTCTTTCAGCGATTTCTCGTATACCTATAAAACGAGAGCCTTTTAATGGTTTCTTTAGTTTTAGAAATATTAAGTAGTCACACGGATCCATGTCTGGCGAATTTATAGGCATCATAACAGTATTCATTTTGGCCAAAATTCACGAACAAGCACCGAAGGATGAGATTTTAAAAACGGAAAATCTCCAAGCGCATAAAAACCTTAGCGGCTGCAACAGACTAAATTAGCAATGAATACAGCTGAAAATTGTATCGTACTTCAAGCGCATACAATTTTGACAACTAGACTCTCCACACTAAATTTTTAACTTGTATATGTTGTATTTATGGTCCTCTAAACATTGGCAACGGCGAATACCGCAGACGATGGAACGATGAGCTGTACGATTTATACGACGACATTGACATAGTTCAGCGAATAAAAAGACTACGCTGGCTAGGTCATGTTGTACGGATGGAAGAAAACACTCCAGCTCTGAAAGTATTCGATGCAGTACCCGCTGGAGGAAGCCGCGGAAGAGGACGACCTCCACTCCGGTGGAAAGACCAAGTGCAAAGTGACCTGGCTTCACTTGGTGTTTCCAGTTGGCGCCAAAAAGCAAAAAGGAGGAATGAGTGGCGCGCTCTGGTGGATGCGGCTATAATCGCTTAAAGCGGTTCCTACGCCAAATATATATATATATATATGTTGTATCTGATCAATTTTCTGCTCATATTGATTTAAGTACCCATACTCGTAAACTTACATGTATCTTTTGCAGATCGGATAGCTCTCGATATATCAAGTTTGAAACTATATAATAATTTTCCAGAAGAAATAGTACTACTCGCACATGATCCAATGAAAAGCTGCGATCCTTTACTAGAAACAAGCAAAGTAAAATAAGAAAAAATAATTTGCAAAAACATTCATTTTAAAAAAATTAGACTAATTCAATGGTGCTCCGTTTCAGCTAACTCAATAATTATCTAAATCGCTCATACAACAACACTGAATTCTCTGTCACTTCCGTAATTGCCAAACTACAAAAGACTTAAGCGACAAACTGCATGTAATCGCTTGTACATAATGTATTCATAGGCTATGTACATATGTACACATCTGAGTGTGTGCAAATAATGACATGTGTACGCTTATGAGCATGCATAATTGCTTTCATTATATGACGCTACATTTCACAGTTTTCACCTATTTTGCTTGCAAAAATTGCAATAACAATAAACAGGAAAAGATATTTACATATGAAAATATGTCGACAGCGTGACTTATGCAGTTATTTTCGTTTTGCGCAAAGGACAGCTGCTTAGCATGAGTATATGATGCACTTTTACATTTCGTACTTTTAATTTAACCTTGAAGTTTTGCCCATTATTTTTCGAAAATGACGAGGCCTCTGCGCGCCTGAGTGGAATCCAAGGCATACCTGTAAACATATTTACAAAAAATATAAGAAAATTAGATAATATATTTATTAGAAATACTATACTGTGATGAGTAACTGTGATGCCAAATAAATACAATTGAAATATATATGTGTATTCATTATATTTATTTAGTAATTAAATAATTCATCAAAAATTAACAAAGATGTACTATGTTTGTATTCCATAGTGTTTGAACCACATTCTATAGAATTTCGTGCGTCCTGACGAAAAATGTCTTGTATTTGCAAATTCAAGGACCCAAGGACTGCTGCTGAATTCCACACAACTCTAGGTAATTGACTTTTTTTTTAATTTAACTCGAATTCAAAGTCAAAGTTGAAAAAACCCTGTACTTGTAAAATAAAAATGTGCAAGGCAAATGTATAGAGAATCAGACAAATGTTACAAAGCCAATCAACTGTGTAACCAATAACCTTATTAATAACTCCATTAGTGCGGCAAAACTTGTTAAAAATCAATTTGATTGCTTTCAAACCACAAATTCAACTTTTTGCCTTCATGCAAGTTAACAGTTTTTGAACGTTGTTTTTTATTTCATTTTTATTTTTTCATTGTTGTTTTTGTTCTTTTTTTATTGGCAAGTAAAACATTCTTTGCGCACTTAAGTAGAGGAAGGGAAACAACAAACACATAAAGCAAGCACGCGGAGCAGAGCACTTACCGCACAAGGTAAGTAAATGGTGTGTTTTACAACAAAAAAAACAACAAATCCGAAAAACATTTTGTAGTTTTAAATATTTCTTACACACTTTATATCAGCGCATGCCTTAGGTTATTTGCCTTTGTGTGTATGAGCATATTTGCATCTCTTTGAGAGTGATTTGATTTGATGACTGCAATCGTCGACACAACCGAATAAAATAAGAAATACTTAAAGTTATTTTGTTTTAGCTTTTTTTGATTTTATATTGTCCTTAATTATGTGACCACCAGTGTACAAGTATGTATATATATCATTTCTCATATATTACTACCTACTACTGTGTTTCTTTGACCAAATTCAAATTTTGTAACATGATTTAGTCTTCTTTAATAATTTTTAATTTAACATGTTACCAAAAAAATGTGTTTTTTAATCATAAGTTGCTTTCTTAACATGTCTAAAATACAGTGGTAAAGGGATTTCTAGAAATTCAAAGTCGTTTTAAAGATACAGCATTTGGAAAAAGGAGTTGTTCAAATCGCTCAGTTGGAAGCTGGAAACTTTAAACTCGTTTTTCTCTAAACGGTGTTTTTCAAACGTCCCTCCATCGTATCTCAAAAAAGTCATTCTGTCAAGCCAATGACTTGAAATTTGTTGGGTGCTAAAACCGAAAACATATAAAGTATCATAACTGAGCTATAAATAAGGCACATGGGATCGCACTAGGAAGTGGCATATTTGGATGTAATTTTTTTTTTTAAGTGGCGTGGAACCGCTCTCAAATAGGTTTTCTGTATATATCTCACAAACAGCTATATAAACCAAACTTTTCTGCAGTCGTTTCCCTTACGTGCCACATCACACACCATAAAAATAAGTGAAATCGGTTAATAACCACGCCCACCTCCCACATACAAAGTTATGTTGATGTGGGCGTCGCCCACCTTTGGGTTAAAAACCATATCTCTGAAACTACTCGACCGATTTTAACGAAATTCGGTATATAATATTTTATTTTTGACGAAATCGGTTCACAACCACGCCTACTTCCCATATAATTCAATTTTGAATTGCATCTGATTCGTTCACTTTATAATATATACATTAGCAACCAATGAAGATAGCGGAATAAAAATTTACACAAATACTGTATTTGAGGTGTAGCTCATTCACATAAATAGTGTCACAACACAAAAAAGTCGATTTTTCAGGAGAGCAGTTTAAAGTTTTCACTTGTCTCTTATTCAACAAATATAGAAAAATGCCATAAGTGTATTGAAAAAACTAGTGGCATGTAATATATTTAATAAAATCATGAGCATAAGTGGACTAAAAAGAGTGTACTGAAACTTTGACGTAGGTATAAACGTGCCTCTTTTGAATTATGTCGTTAATTGTGAAAAATATTAATCAATTTCGCTGTCATAAGTTATGTGTTGCTATTTGTGAAAAAAAATCAACATCTATCTCTTTTTTTATCTCTTTTCATAAATATTGTTCTAACACAAAATGTGTCGTTCCTTCTGAAAAGAAAACCAAATTCACCTTTTCACAATATATGTTGCATGACCAATTCTGGCACAACTGAGATGTGTCGTTGTTGTGGTTAAAAATAACAAGTTTAATAATTCTTGTTACACGGTTTTTTTCCTACGCATCGGAATTAATTTTTTATACAATCAACTCAAACATCTTGTTTTTTGAGTTATGATACTATTCATGTAAATGAGAGATATGGGTAAAATTGTGTTATCTTTCAAAAATTACATCAATAAATTCCGAGAGTATAAAATGTTCCGTTGCACCCGAACTTAGCCTTTCCTTACTTGTTTTTGTTTCCGATAAGTTAATCAGCCGGAATCGTGGCTGGAAGTGCGGGGAGTTCAGAACACTGTAACTCATGTTCTACGCAATATTTGTATACTCTTGCAACAAAATTGCTAAGAGAGCATAATAGCTTTGTTCACATAGCGATTGTTTGTAACACCCAAAACTAAACGAGTTAGATATAGAGTGATAAGGAAGATAAGGAATTTGATTTTAAATCCCGATATCTGTCTGTCCGTGTTTCTTGGCACCATAGGAAGGTTGTTTTCGAAGATAGGCGAAATCCGATCACCGCCACGTCCACAAAATGGCGAAAACCGAAAACTCAAAAAGTGCCATAACTAAGCCATAAAGCTATGAATGTAAAATTTGGTACAAAGGATCGCACTATGAAGGGGCATATTTGGATGTATTTTTTTTTGTTTTTGTGGCGTGGCCCCGCTCCCTACTAAGTTTACATATCTCGTAAACTACTAAAGCTATATCAACCAAACTTTAAAGGGTAATTTCTTTTATGAAATCGGAATCGTTTCTGGAGGAAATCGGATTATAACCACTCCCTCCTTCCATACAAAAGTTATGTTGACAACTACTAAAAATGCTTTAATTCAGTAAGGAAAGACACCAGAAACCTTAAATTTCATTATAAAGAAGGTACGTAAGAGCTCCACCCAAATTGGTATACAAAATATCAAATGGTTGTGGCTCCGCCCACTTATGGGGCAAAACCCATATCTTCGAGCAATTTCATGGAAATTCGGTTTGTCATATTTTCCTTGCGTTTCAATGACTTACTTCCCATATACCAGAACTTTGACGTCCATCTGAATCGTTTACTTTACAATATATAAAGTAAGCACTAGTGAACATATCGGAACAAAACTTCGCATAAATACTGCATTTATAGTGTGGCAGCGATGCCAATACCATAAATCGGACAATAAGTTTTCAAAGGGTGGCACATATCGAACATGAGAACATCAGAGCTTCTAATCTTTTTTACCGAAAATATAGGTAAGTCTCTCAGATATTGTGAAGAAATTCAGTGGCAATATTTTTCTTCTAATAATATATGTCTTCGTGCCAAAAATGGGTAAAATGGGGTCATAACTACACCTTGCTCCTACATATATACATAATATTAGAGTTTCCAACTCTCAATAAACTTTATACTATATATTATGTATGACGAATATGTGGGTCAAATTGTATGTTATATTAATAAAATAAAATAAATAAATTGCGAGAGTATAAAATGTTCGGTTTCACCCGAACTTAGTCCTTTCTTACTTGTTACCTTAAAATGTATATTCATACTGTCGAAATATATGTTAATAAATGATAATTAACTTAAAGCTCTTTTTATTTACTAGTCTTAGAAAAAAAATTCTTAAAAATCACTAAAACACAGCCCACATATGGAATGACTCTCTTAACCAAACCAAAGTGTATTCCATAAATTGAACTAAGTATATGACATTTAATTTTTCTTTTTTTCCTCCTGGTATGCGTATTTATACAATTACAGTATAAATCTTCCAGGAAAAAACCCTCAAATGAAAAAAAATATATATTTGAATTAGAATAAATATGTATACAAACCAAAAGTAACATACCAAATGTTCAAAAATTGTGACATTATTTTTTTAATTACATTACATTACACAATTTGTAATTTTTTTTCAAAGATCCAGCATTAACCGCAGATATCACCTGTCATCAATAAGAACAAGATCGAACAAGTAAGGAAGGGCTAAGTTCGGGTGTAACCGAACATTTTATACTCTCGCAATTTATTGATGTAATTTTATAAAGACAACACAATTCGACCCATATATTCGGCATAAAGTTCAATAGAATAACGAAAATCATCATAAATAGTATATGGGGACTGAGGTAATTCCTAAACCGATTTCACTCGTTTTCACCACCAAGATACAACGTATCGAAGACTATACGCTCACTTAATTTAATATTACTTATAATTAGGTATATGGGATCTGGGGGAAGTTATGACCCAATTTTTACCATTTCAGGTACAGAGAGAAACTGTTATAAGAAAAAAATTCAGAGGGAATGAATTACATTAAAATATCTGACGGATTTACCTATATTTTCGGTGAAAAATTAACCTTAGGCACTGACTTCTTCATGTTTGATATCAGGGGCCTTGAAAAGTCATGGTTCGATTTTGACAATTTTTCCACAAGTGATGTCACAGCTCAAATACAGTATTTGTATAAAGGTTTATTCCGCTAGCTTCATTGGTTCCTTATGAATACATTATAAAGTGAACGAATCAGATGGAATTCAAAATTGGGTTATATGGGAAGTAGACGTAGTTGTGAACCGATTTCGCCCATATTCCACCCGTGTTATCAGGGTGTCAAGAAAGTGTTATGTACCGAATTTCATTGAAATCGGTCGAATAGTTCTTAAGATTTGGTTTTTGACCCATAAGTAGGCGACGCCACGCCCATTTTCCATTTTGTAAAAAAATCTCAGTGCAGCTTTCTTCTGTCTTTTCTTATGTAAAATTTGGTGTTTCTGACGTTTTTCGTTAGGGAGTTAACCCACTTTTAGTAATTTTCAACCTAACCTTTGTATGGGAGGTGGGCGTGGTTATTATCCGATTTCTTTCATTTTTGGACTGTATAATGAAATGGCTAAAAGAAACGACTGCAGAAAGTTTGGCTTATTAGCTTTATTGGTTTGCGAGTTATATACAAAAAACCTATTTGGGGGCGGGGTCACGCCCACTTTTCCAAAAAAATTACATCCAAATGTGCCCCTCCCTAATGGGATCCTATGTTCCAAATTTCATTTTCATAACTTTATTTATGGCTTAGTTATGACACTGTATAGGTTTTCGGTTTCCTCCATTTTGTGGGCGTGGCAGTGGACCGATTTGCACGGACAGACGGACAGACGGACGGACAGACATCCGGATTTCAAATCTACTCGTCATCCTGATCATTTATGTATATATAACCCCATATCTAACTCTTATATTTCTTGGTGACACAAACAACCGTTATGTGAACAAAACTATGATACTCTGTGCAACAGGTTGCGAGAGTATAAAAAGGTTATGCATATTACATGTTTGATTAAAACTTTTGTGCTTGCCTAAAACTCTCTTATTACTGATTAATACTAAGATTCGCGCGAAAAACAGCTGCACAGAGAAACACTCAGTGCAGTACATATGTAAATAAATCTCTATTATCTCGATTAGGAAATTGAAAGCAATTATTAGAAGGAAATTATACGATGTATGCGGCAGAGTTGCGCTCAGCTATAAAAATTGGTAATTATTCAGGCAGACCAAAGCAAACGGCTAATTTGTTCGGTTGATTGCTGCCGGATCATGCCAATCGGCGAACGGCAACTGTAAAAGTTCACTCGCTAGATTCAAATTCAGTTACTCGTCGATTCCATTGTTTTTATGTTGTTCGGCCTTGAACTTGAAATATGAGACGTGATATTTATCTGCAACACACTCAATAGGTGAGACTATCACATTCATGCATAGATTTGCACACATATGTATGTATATAACGGTTTGCATGTTTTGCGACTGTAGAAACATTCGAAATGCTTGCGGATGTAACCAGTTAATTAATGAATTTACATAAGTAATCATGTGCACTGAAATTAACTCTAACGACTTCATGTTCTTTCTCCTCGTTCTATATTTGTATAAATACACAATTATACTTATCCATAATTATGTATGCGATAAATTAATGAATTGCTCACATAATGTCTGTCCAATAATTAAAAAATTCTCTACTTATGTTACTTTAAGCTCTATATACCGTTACTCTCACAGTAACAATTTTTAATGAAAGAAATCTACATATAAAAGGTATTCCAGTTATCATTCCGTCTCTGCTCTTCAAAGTATTGTAATTTGTGGCAAAAAAAGGTTTTCATACATCAAAGTCATCAAAAATAAATGAAAGTTGTGGCCATTTTTTTAATTTTAGAACGAAGGAAAGAAGAAAATGGAAATGTTATTTTTATTTTTGACAGAATTTTAAATAAAAATTTCGCCCTATATTGTATCGTATATTATACGTAATGTTATTTCAAAGATGTTTGAGATTTCATGTCAACCGACTTGAATAATTGAGTTTTGAGATAAATGCGTTTAAAGTTTTACATTCGTACTGACTTGGCCTGATAGGCGGAACTTCCAAAGAGTATATCTCTTAGAATTTTACTCGGATTGATTTGATATTTTTGGATTTGTCAAATTTTTAAACCCACCTAACGTTTTAAGGCATTAGATCTTTGAGTCTTCGATATTCGCACAACTTAAATTTTCCAAATTTTAGCTTTCTTCAAAATTTACATATGCATCCTAGCTAAATAAGTATTGCCCCGTCATCACTAATAATGTTTTGACCCCAAGAGACAGGCAGATCCGCCTGTATTTGCATACATATAACCATTTATACACATACATACATTTTTTAGATTCCTAATATGTATGTTTCATACTTCTTAATTGCATATTGTAGCTATGCGGAACAAGTGAATGCAATAAATATTTCCATTTAATAAATTGCTTTTTGGTAATATTAATATTAATATTCTACTTTATCATCATATGTAATATATACTTATTAAATCAATCTGTTCTCGCCCGATGCGATTAACTCAATAGCAACGTGCTCATCATAATTACTCAGATACGACTAGAATATGTAGTATACTCGATGCTCGATCTGTGCAGCACGTTTTCGATTTAATAAATAGGTTCGGGTTGGAAAATCAATTAATCATCGTTTAAATCATCAAAAATAAAGCGGAGATATTTAATAAAAATTCTAAAATGAATGAATGATTCAGGAAGCTTTGTATATATGTACATAGGTAGTATATGCAGTTGAACTTCCATAACTCAAATTTCCTTAATAATACGTTCGGATGGACATTGAAAACATCTTCAAAACACAATTTGTGGATTGTGAAACCAAAGTCGTTCTGAACGACATCATGTGTTTTCGATGCGTTTTCATTGAAAGTTCACAAATTTATTGTTTGTTTAAATTTTGAGCAACGAGAATGGTAAGTTTTAGAATACTTAATATTTGCTTATAATTATCATTAGCGCTCGGGAATCACGACAACAAAATTTTAATAATAAAGGTATTGGCTTTGAAAAGTCATATACATATATATCTTGCGCAACGATGATTCTTGAAGAGAATTGATAGATACTCTTACTGCCCAGCACCTTGACCTTGCAAAAAAGATAGAAGAGTTGGACAAACAACATTTAATGCTTATTTTAATGGCTATTTTTTCTGGGTCGTAGAGCATACACCTTATTTTGCCACAATTCAATTAGGAGAGCTTCATCCCTCTCACCCCACGAATTTCTTTTTTGTTATTTCTCCATTCTTTTGAAAATGTAAACAAATATTAATGTGTGGAATGTAAGTTTTCAAGTAGTTTTCAGCGAAAACTGTGATTTCGTTTGACAGATTTTGCATGGATGAAAACACATGTTTTCGAACGAAACCCCATTTTTTCTATGAAAACATGTTTTCAATGTCGGTCCGAACTAAGTATTACTCGAACTCTTAAATTGGCAATAGAAATCAAATGTCATACAAATTTCCCTCCATAAATCGAATTCTCGACCAGGGCATAATACAAAATTTAAAATTTCGAGGTAGAATTTCCCTTTAGTCCCTACCGCATCAAAAATGATTCACCAAATGAAAAAACGATTAAAGACTCGGATGAGAAACTCCCCTTCTGTTGATGACCCCTGCAAACGTTTTAAGGATCATGATTTGAGGGCATGCACCTGGTATGTCCGGTCCCTTAATTGGGATTAGCCTCTGCCCAACTGGTTCGTTTCCTCATACAACTAAAGGCTGACATCACCGCAATCCAAGAAGTACGATGGACCGGACAAGGACGGAATTAGGTGGGTCCTTGTGACATCTACTACAGCGACCACATAAAAGAGCGCAAATTTGGTGTTAGATTTGTGGCGGGAGAGAGACTCAGTCGCCGAGTCCTAGCATTCACCCTGATGGATGAACATCTAGCCACAATCCGCATAAAAACGAGGTTCTTCAACATATCGCTTATTTAAATCGATCACTTTGTGATAGACGGGAGAAATGTCTCCAGTGTTTTAGACGTGCATATGTTCCGAGGACCAAATATAGACTGGGGCCACTATCTGGTAGCAGCGAGGATACACACCACCCTTTGTGCAGCAAAGAACGCCCGTCAACAAACACAAGGAAGGTTCTACGTCAAAAAGCTGCAATCACAACAGACACCCAAGCAATTTTCTACTCGACTTGCTTCTCGGTATAAGAGAACTGTGGAACGGCATCTCAAAACCTCTGCAGCGGAAACAATTGTATTTCAGCAATGACAAAGACCGTGCTGGTATGATAAGGATTGTCGTTTCGCAGCGGAGAGAAAGCAGACTGCCTATCTCGTAACGTTGCAAAGGTCACAACACGTGCGGGATAGGGTAGGAACCGAGATCTAAAGAGAGAGCGAAACGCATTTGCAGACATAAAAAGGAAGAGTGAGTGTGAAGAGCTTGAGAAACTAGCCGACATGGGTAATTCTCGAAAATGTTATGAAAAATTAAGCGACTTACAGAAGGTTTCAATACCGGAGCATTCTCATGTAGAGACCAAGGTGGTAATCTGACCACTGATATCCAGGGTATACTGGATTATGAAGAGAACACTTCTCCGACCTGCTGAATGACATTGAAAGTACAATACAGAACAGATGTTATATCGACATCGATTGGAGAATCGGGTTCGCCATCTTCTGGTGTTGCACTTTGCAGAATATGGGCGGACGAAAGCATGCCCGGCGATTGGAGCCTCTGTGTGCTCTGTACAATCCATTAAAAGGGAGCCTCCGCAATCTGCGCCAATTATCATGGTATAAGTTACCTCAATATCGCATATAAGGTCCTGTCGAGCGTATTGAGTGAAAGACTAAAGCCCACCGTCCACTAACTGATTAGACCTTATCAGTGTGGCTTTAGACCTGGAAAATCGACCATGGATCACATATTCACCATTCGCCAAATCTTGGAAAATACCCGAGAGAGAAGAATCGATACACACCACCTTTTCATCGATTTTAAAGGTGCCTTCGATAGCACGAAAAGGAGCTGCCTTTATGCCGCTATTTCTGAATTGGTATCTCCGCACAACTAATACGACTGTGTAAAGTTGAGCAACACCAAAAGCTCCGTCAGAAACGGGAAGGACTTCTCCGAGCCATTCGATACCAAACGAAGTTTCAAAAAGGGTGATTCACTATAGTGTGATTTCTTTAACCTGATCCTGGAAAAAATAATACGAGCCGCAGAGCTGAACAGAGAAGATATGATCTTCTATAAGAATCATTGGAAGCAACCACCGTTAGTTCTGCTTTTTCCAGATTGGATAAAGAAGCGAAGCGTATGGGTCTGGTGGAAAAGAATGGTGCGCTATTATCGGCTCGGTTCCTAAGCCTATTACATACATAAAACATACACATTTTGTAAAATTATATGTTTTAATGAAACCTTCTATAACTCGAAGTCCCTCTAACTCGAATTTTTTGTGGATTATAGTGATTCGAGTTAGGGTAGTTCAACTGTGTTAACTATTATAATTGGACAGTCACAACATTCTTTTATGCATTAGAAAATCTCCGATAATTTTTCGTTTTTCTTTTTGATAGTAAATGAACAACTAAACTTGCTGGAAACATTTTCCTCGAGCATATCATCGAAAAATAACCGCTCTAGTGCGATCATTCGCATCTTCATTCTAATGCATTCAATTTGATAATCGAGATGATACGGAATGAGTGAAATAAGAACGATATTTTAGACCAATTTCGATCAAATTAATAATATCGAAATAAAACACTGCACAAAAAGTACGTTCAAGGTATGGTACCATATAAAAATAGTCGAAATCGGTTTATAGCATTTCGAGCTCCAAGATACCGAATATGCGGACCTCTGTGCCTTTTTATCGGTTTTCGATCGTTCAATCAGTTAGATAACTTATCGCAATCACATCATGTTTTACTGATATTAATGTGATCGAGTCAATATGCACCTATTAGTCATATACCTTATATGTATAATGATTTTCGGACTTACGGTTTAGTTTTTACCGTATATATCGAACAATATGCCGAATATATTAGTCAGTTTTCTGATTTACTTAGCCTTTCATTACTTGTTTTGTTTTATATTGGATTATTATGGATTTGGATTTGTTTCTGGATTGATTTTTAATGATGATTGAGGCTTTCTTAAATATAACTAGTTATTGCGTTTTCGGCGCGGAGACAAATTCAACAAATTAGAACTCATCAAAATTCTTTCTTATTAATAAATTCCATGCATATTTCGACAATCGGCAATAAATATTTATATTTCGTGGAAAGGTATTTGTCAGTGTACTGAGTAATTTACAGTGACGCAGAGTCGACGTAAATACAATGAACTTTGAGGAATTGAGAACGTGCAAGTATATTCTATAAAAGTGCTTTTCTGCAATTGATATGTCTTACATTAATTGAACTTTTTGGACATGCAAAAACCTGCTCGATTATTTAAAGTGGCGTTTTGCTTACACAATGACCGGATGTGCTGAAAGCACTTAAATGACTTTCTCCGCGCCCAGACAGGTGAACAAAAAAGCGTTGAGCCGTAAATATAAAAAAAACGTAAATTTTTATACATTTTTCCACACTCCTGCAATATCATCTTGACACCTGTCTGGGAGAATTAACGCTTTTCGAAATGCAACGAGAATACTTCAATAATTATACATCTGAATGTCAGCTTTGCGCTCTAGAGCTTTAACACAAATATGGCACTCAATTATTCGTACACAAGAAGCTTTTTCTTTAACGAACATCCAAATGCATAAGTGATCTAAATCAATAAAGTATCAATCATTTAATAGACAGATGCCTTCATTAATAGTTTATTTCCATAAAGAGAAAAATTTACTAAATGAAAGCCTAAATCACTATTCACCATAGTTTTAATGTTTTTATTAATTCACTTTTTTTTTGTATTTTACGTAATTAGTTACGTTATATGCCAATTAGTGTCAACGGAAATTGTGTTGTGTGTTGAGTGAAGAGGAAGCTAGTAGATTTGATGTCGAACTTGGACTGGTTTAATTAGGTTTTTTTGATTTCATGAATATAAAGCGTCAGTATATTTGACATACATATATAAGGCGAACTCACCTTTATTAGATTTGTGGAAGTCAGTTTCACGGCTTATATTCCAAAATGAATTAATCAGATTAGATTCAAAATTGAATTATATGGGAAGTAGGCGTGGTCGAGTAGTTTCTGAGGTATGGTTTTTGACCCAAAAGTAGGCGCCCATTTTCCATTTTTAGACTAATATGAGTTCCTACGTTCTGTACCATCTTTCCATTAAATTAAGTGTTTATAATGTTTTTCGTTAGTGAGTTTCACACACACTTTTAGTAATCAACATAAACTTTGTATTAGGGATGGGCGTGGTTATTATCCGATTTCCATGGTGTACTAAAAGGAAATGTGTCCGGTTAATTTGGTTTATATAGTTTTGATAGTTTGGGAGATATATACAAAAATTAGGCGGCGGGGCCATGTCCACTTTTCGATAAAAATTTTATCTTAATATGCCCATCCTTTGTATTAAATTAAATTTCATTTGCAGCAATATTTATGGCTATTACTTACTTACAGTTTATAACTTTTCGGTTATCGCCGTTTTGTTAGCCTGGAATGATCCGGGGAACATGTGTGCCAAGTTTCATTAATATATCTCAATATTATCGTTTGCACGAACGGGCAGACAGACATCCGCATTTCATTAATTTGTCACACTGATCACTTTGGTATCTAAATCATTTGGTTTTCGATATTGGAAACAACCGTTAGGTGAACAAAACTATTACTTTCTGTGCAAAATGTTGCGAGAGAGAATAAGAGCTACACAATCAAATTTGCCAACAATATGCGTTCATTCGAAAAGTATTTCACGACAACTGTTGCAAGATTATTATCACTGCACATAAATATATATGTACATATGTAATTGGCGTAGAAACCGTTTAGCCGATTATGACCGAATCGGAGTGGAGGCCTTCCTCTTCCTCTGTTTCCACCGGTCGGTACTCCATCGAACACTTTCAAAGCTGAAGTGTTTTCGTCCATTCGGACAACATGACC
The DNA here is from genome assembly GCF_028554725.1 of Zeugodacus cucurbitae. Taxonomy (NCBI): domain Eukaryota; kingdom Metazoa; phylum Arthropoda; class Insecta; order Diptera; family Tephritidae; genus Zeugodacus; species Zeugodacus cucurbitae. The sequence goes on from NC_071667.1 coordinate 45,647,213, forward strand.
TAGCCAGCGTAGCCGCTGTCTTTTTACTCGCTGAACTATGTCAATGTCTCCGTATAAATCGTACAGCTCATCGTTCCATCGTCTGCGGTATTCGCCGTTGCCAATGTTCAGAGGACCATAAATCTTACGCAAAGCCTTTTTCTCGAAAACCCCAAGAGTCTCATCGGATGTTGTCATCGTCCATCGGATGTTGTCATCGTCCACGCTTCGGCGCCATACATCAGGACGGGAATAATGAGCGACTTGTAGAGTTTGATTTTGGTTCGTCGAGAGAGGACTTTACTTTTCAATTGCCTACTCAGTCCAAAGTAGCACCTGTTAGCAAGAGTGATTCTGAGCTGGATTTCAAGGCTGAAATTGTTGGTGTTGTTGATGCTGGTTCCCAGGTATACGAAATTATCCACAACATAAAAGTTATGACTGTCGATAGTGACGTGCGAGCCAAGATTCGAGTGCGCTGACTGGTACTACAGACGCCCATATTTCGGGCCCCAGTGAAGTCGATCAGCCTCAGGCCGTTGGCAATGTTTCGTCATGGAGGCGGCGAATTTTCCGACTGTTGTGCCAAAGACACCTTCTGTACCCACCCTAACGCCAAACACGATTTTGCATCATGGCGGGAGTAGCCCTGTAGCGTTAAGTTTTATTAAACCGACAGTATTGGATAGTATTCTGTGACAACAGAGAAGGCACAATAGACCATAGGACGCAGTGTGTTTCTCAAATAAAATCTATACTACTGTAGAGAAAGGTGAATGTGTTATTATATATTAGCAATTATGCATTCAATGATCTGATTCATTCTGTACAATAATATAGGAACGAATTGAATCCAAGGAAATCAGTATCCTCGTTATATAATAACTTGGAAAATTTTTGATTGAAGACCAATTATGTCATCTCATATACAGAACAATGTATTCAACTACTTAAAGGATTCTCAATGGCTCTCATCGGCCTAACGTATTCAACTACTAATGGCCATTGAGAAACCTTTTATTAGTTGAATACGTTGTTCTGTATATGAGATGGCGTAATATTACATTACATTATACATATAGGTTGGTTTATGTCATGACCGGACCCCACTAAATGATTTGATGCAAATATCTTCCAAACTGCGCTTAAGGATAAACCAAACTTAATGATCGCATTTCCTTTTAATAATTATTTTGATACTGTGTGAAATCTGAAAGATAATAATATTAATAACATAACATTAATGTTGTCTGGATTCAAACACGTATAAAATAGAGTCAGTACTTCACATACCTAAAATAATGAGTTTAATTATTCTGGTAGACTTCAAATCACACATTTCGACCAGTATGTGTGATTGGCGTTGCAACCGTTTAGCCGGTTATAGCCGAATCGACGATAGTGCGCCACCTGTCTCTCTCCTTCGCAGTTCGGCGCCAGTTCGAGATCCCAAGTGTAACCAGGTCGCTCTCCACCTGGTCCCTCCAACGGAGTGGAGGCCTTCCCCTTCCTCGGCTTCCTCCGGCGGGTACTGCATCGAACACTTTCAGGGCTGGAGTGTTTTCGTCCATTCGGACAACATGACCTAGCCAGCGTAGCCGCTGTCTTTTTATTCGCTGAACTATGTCAATGTCGTCGTATAACTCGTACAGCTCATCGTTCCATCGTCTGCGGTATTCGCCGTTGCCAATGTTCTGAGGACCATAAATCTTGCGCAAAATTTTCCTCTCGAAAACTCCTAGTGTCGTCTCATCTGATGTTGACATCGTCCAAGCTTCTGCACCGTAAAGCAGGACGGGAATGATAAGCGACTTGTAGAGCTTGATTTTGGTTCGTCGAGAGAGGACTTTACTGTTCAATTGCCTACTCAGTCCAAAGTAGCACCTGTTGGCAAGAGTTATTCTGCGCTGGATTTCGAGGCTGACATTGTTCGTGTTGTTGATGCTGGTTCCCAGGTATACGAAATTATCTACGACCTCGAAGTTATGACTGTCAACAGTGACGTGGGAGCCAAGACGCGAATGCGCCGACTGTTTGTTTGATGACAGGAGATATTTCGTCTTGTCCTCATTCACCTCCAGACCCATTCGCTTCGCCTCCTTATCCATGCGGGAAAAAGCAGAACAAACGGCGCGGTTGTTGCTTCCGATGATATCAATATCATCGGCGTACGCCAGGAGCTGTACACTCTTGTAGAAGATTGTACCTTCTCGGTTTAGCTCTGCAGCTCTTATAATTTTTTCCAGCATCAGGTTAAAGAAGTCGCACGATAGTGAGTCACCTTGTCTGAAACCTCGTTTGGTATCGAACGGCTCGGAGAGGTCCTTCCCAATCATGACGGAGCTTTTGGTGTTGCTCAACGTCAATTTACACAGCCGTATTAGTTTTGCGGGGATACCAAATTCAGACATCGCGGCGTAAAGGCAACTCCTTTTCGTGCTGTCGAAAGCAGCTTTAAAATCGACAAAAAGGTGGTGTGTGTCGATCCTCTTTTCTCGGGTCTTTTCCAAGATTTGGCGCATGGTGAATATCTGGTCAGTTGTCGATTTTCCAGGTCTAAAGCCACACTGATAAGGTCCAATCAGTTTGTTGACGGTGGGCTTTAGTCTTTCACACAATACGCTCGATAGAACCTTGTATGCGATATTTAGGAGGCTGATCCCACGGTAATTGGCGCAGATTGTGGGATCTCCCTTTTTATGGATTGGGCAGAGCACACTGAGATTCCAATCGTCAGGCATGCTTTCTTCCGACCATATTCTGCAAAGAAGCTGATGCATGCACCTTATCAGTTCTTCGCCGCCGTATTTGAATAGTTCTGCCGGTAATCTATCGGCCCCCGCTGCTTTGTTGTTCTTCAAGCGGGTAATTGCTATTCGAATTTCTTCATGGTCGGGTAATGGAACATCTATTCCATCGTCATCGATTGGGGGATCGGGTTCGCCATCTCCTGGTGTTGTACTCTCACTGCCATTCAGCAGTTCGGAGAAGTGTTCCCTCCATAATCCCAGTATGCCCTGGACATCGGCTACCAGATTACCACCTTGGTCTCTACATGAGGATGCTCCGGTCTTGAAACCTTCGTTAAGTCGCTTCATTTTTTCATAAAATTTTCGAGCATTCCCTCTGTCTGCCAGCTTCTCAAGCTCTTCGTACTCACGCATTTCGGCCTCTTTCTTTTTTTGTCTGCAAATGCGTCTCGCTTCCCTCTTCAGCTCTCGGTATCTATCCCATCCCGCACGTGTTGTGGTCGTTTGCAATGTTGCGAGGTAGGCAGTCTGTTTTCTCTCCGCTGCGAGACGGCACTCCTCATCGTACCAGCTTGTTTTTTGTCGTTGCCGAAAACCAATTGTTTCGGCTGCAGCGGTACGCAGTGAGTTTGAGATGCCGTTCCACAGTTCCCTTATACCGAGATGCTGATGAGTGCTCTCAGAGAGCAGGAGTGCAAGTCGAGTAGAGTATTTCGTGGCTGTCTGTTGCGATTGCAGCTTTTCGACGTCGAACCTTCCTTGTGTTTGTTGACGGGCATTCTTTGCTGCACAGAGGCGGGTGCGTATCTTCGCTGCGACCAGATAATGGTCCGAGTCTATATTTGGTCCTCGGAGCGTACGCACGTCTAAAACACAGGAGACATGTCTTCCGTCTATCACAACGTGATCGATTTGGTTCCGCGTGTTTCGATCAGGAGACAGCCAAGTAGCTTGATGTATTTTCTTATGCTGGAATCTGGTACTACAGACGACCATATTTCGGGCCCCAGCGAAGTCGATCAGCCTCAGGCCGTTTGGCGATGTTTCGTCATGGAGGCTGAATTTTCCGACCGTTGTGCCAAAGACACCTTCTTTACCCACCCTGGCGTTAAAATCACCAAGCACGACTTTTACATCGTGGCGGGGGCAGCGCTCATAGGTGCGTTCTAGGCGCTCATAGAAAGCATCTTTGGTCACATCGTCCTTCTCTTCCGTTGGGGCGTGGGCGCAAATCAGCGATATGTTGAAGAACCTCGCTTTGATGCGGATTGTGGCTAGACGTTCATCCACCGGGGTGAATGCCAGGACTCTGCGACGGAGTCTCTCTCCCACCACAAATCCAACACCAAATTTGCGCTCCTTTATATGGCCGCTGTAGTAGATGTCACAAGGACCCACCTTCTTCCGTCCTTGTCCCGTCCATCGCACTTCTTGGATGGCGGTGATGTCAGCCTTAAGTCGTATGAGGACATCAACCAGCTGGGCAGAGGCACCTTCCCAATTAAGGGTCCGGACATTCCAGGTGCATGCCCTTATATCATTATCCTTAAAACGTTTGCAGGGGTCGTCATCAAAAGGGGGGTGTCTCATCCGAGGCTTTCGTAGATTTTTCATTGGGGGGTGTTTTTATGTGGTGGGTCCCAAACCCTACGCACAACCGCATAAGCGGGCTTCGCCTTCTCACTTTAGCTCGCCTTCAAACGGATGTCTGTTGGCTACCCAGAGGATACTTGGTCTAAAACCGGAAGTAGTGAGCTGCTTGAACCATGTGGAGAAGAATCGTTTCTGGCCACTCCCAAGTGAGTGACAATCAAAAACTTTCCTCACTTGCGTGAACTTCTACACATGATCCCATCCTCCAAGTATGTAAGATATCTTAAATGAACGCATTATTATAGACTTACAACCGGTTTCACGAAATTTTTTCATTGAAAATTAAGTTCTATTTAATTTCAATTTTAAATTTTATTTAACTTTGTACTTACGTCAAAATTGACATGCAAAAAACTAAAAGGCATGAATGTTAGAAAGAATATTTATGTAAAAAAAAAATTTTATTTATTTGTCAAAATGGAAAAAAAATATTGGAAATCAGCAGATAGAAAAACGTAACCATAGTTACATATGACAATATTTAAATAATATTTAAATGGCAAAGCGAGATCATTGAAATAAAAATTAAGTTAAATGGTGAAACTGAAATAGATAATTTTTCACATTAATTTGTTTTGTGAAACTGGCTGTTACTGCAGTTCAGAAAAATTGTGATTTTCCAACTTTCGCTTAAACCTTGATTTTTTTAGTTTTATTGCAGTGGACAAGTCATTTAAATATTGTGAAAACAAATACGATTGCCTTGAAGAATCCCTGAAAGTTGTAGGAATCGTCAGAGGAGATTTCAGGAGAACATCAAGTCTCAGGAGGAATCTTCATATAAACTGAGTGAAGCGGTTTCGTGTTCCTAAAGTGAAGTGTTATAATAAAAGTACTCTTGATTAATTTTTTTCCGTTTTCTTTTATGGCGTCGCCTGAATAAAATAAAACTATTAAATTGTTAATTCAAATAATAATCTATAATTTTAATACATAATATGTTATTTAATTTAATTTGAAAAGTTGTCAGTAAAGCATAATGTAAATCTTGATATCCGATAACAAACTATATTTTTCTATCAATATGTTGGCAATGATGACAATTAAGGTAAATTCAAATATAGCTAAATGCATATCTGCAAAGCTTGGACATATGGAATAGAAACATAGTAGAATGGTGTTTACAAAACATAATAATACTGTATTGAATTATTGAAATTTAATAATACACTAAAACTAACAAATACTTATTTTCATTTAACGCACTAATTCTTTATAATTCACACACTCTTCGCCATTTCCAAATAGATGTTGTGTAAATAAAGTAATGCCAAAAAAAAATTATTTATAAAAACTGCCTGTGTTATTTCTTCTATGTTCGATTCCATTTGTTTCGGTGAGCGATTCATTATTGTCCATATTGCCTTCTTTGTTTGTCAGTTAGAGTTTGACGTTTAATGTTGGTGGTGAAAAATTTCTAAAAAAAAAGTTTCTTATTGCAAAATTTTACGATTAATTTGCATTTTGATTTTAAAACTTCTATTTGCGAATCGCTTGTTAAATAACGATATAAAATAAATTAGATGGTGCAAAGATATTTTATTAATGTGTAAAACTTATCGAAAACAAATCTGTTGTGATGTGAAAACCAAAAACAACTTGTATATTATACGTGAATTTCAAAATAGAGAACTGTACAAACGACTTTACTAATAAATATATCTAAAAGAAACCCTGGAAAGAAAATCGATCTATGTCTATAAGTGGCAAATTATCTCCAATCTTGGACCGTAAATAGCATACAAAATCATTACAGACAACGTGTCCACGCCCACTGAAAAAACATAGTTAAATGAATGTAAAATTCAATGCAAAAAACTTCTTTATTTTTGTTATATTTACTTGTCAAATAACCAAAGAGGGATTCTGCCATAATATTCAAAAATAATAACAAATTCGAACTGAAGTAAGACAGGAGCATTTCCATATGTGCGATCAAAGCAAACAAAAATTTATAAACTGTGACCGTAGTTTAATATTGTTAGTGACTCAACAATTGAAACAGTATCCGCAGAGCTTATTCCACTACTATTTGTGGCGCTTCTTCAGCAACATTAATTTTTACAAGTTTTCAGATGGTGACGAAACGTATGTCACTAAACTGACTGGTTTTTTGCTATTTACCCTTTTATAGTAATTTACGTTTGATTACTTTTCTCTTTCATTCATGTCATTACAGTATTGCAAGTACTTAGTACTTTAAAGTATAGATCGATCTTTTTATGGATTGTTTTAAAACTTTGGTCACTACTTAAAATTAATTTGATATTAAGCATTAAGCGTTATGTTTGATAAAAGTCAAACAGAGCATTATAGCTTTAATTTTTATTAACATAAATCAAAACTTCAAAGCTAAGTACAATTACGTAAAACTATTTTTACTTGAAATAAATCGAAAATAAGTAAATATACAAATGAGTGCTAGTATGAGACCACAAGATGGACAGGCGGGGTCGGGTACGCGCCCAAAGATGAATGCTTCTAGTGAATTATTGACAAAGGAAGAGAATGACGTTGTCTTCAGTTTGCTGGGCAAAAAGTGTCAGGTAAAAAATAATCGAAATTACAATTGATTTCACTTTATGTTAAAAGCTATATAACCAGATTTCTTTGTATTATATATAACAATTAACCACATTTTTATACTTAATGTGATTTTCTGTATTACCATTTAAGAGACCCAAACGCATTGACTATTCATAAACATTCCAACAATGTAGTGGACAGAAGAAGTAGATTTTGCCATTTTCGTTCAGCCAAAGTACCAAAACAGATAAAAGAAAAATTAACAATTCTCAAATACAAATAGGTTGGAAAATCACAGTCGACAAAAAGCAATGAATCTATAATATAATGAAAAGTGATAAAATTACTGGCAAATACACTAAATATGTAAAAAGGTTAAGGAAGAGGTATCAAAAGTATCTCGAGAACAGATTTGATTTTTATTTTTAAATTTAATTTATTTTAAACTCTTCATTTTGGTATTAAGTTCTACTGCAGAAATTATAATTTTTATAAGTTAGTTATGTATTCATAGATTTCTTAATGTATTTAATAAAATAATTTTGAGTTGAACACAAACATTAATCATCAAATAGCTAAAACTGTTCGTTATTATATCACAACTGTTATCTTAACCAATTTTGAGTCACACTGATAATATTATGTATATATGTATGAAATTTATATTTCAGTATGTAGATTAGAAAATACCAATATCTACAAAGCATTTAAGTTATAAGCATACATGAATGTATAAACGCAATTGTTTAATTACAGAAGTGCGATAAGATATGCTTTATCACTGCCATTTACCACTTTTCACAATCAAAATCAGTTAAAAGTCACTGCTTTTGTTTGAACGGATTTATATTTAGTTTCAATTAAACTTCTGTTTTAAAATAATGTGTATGTAATATATAAGTACTTATTCCCAGAAAACATATGGTACAATTAAAAATTGCAAGTTATTTTGTAATTTTTTTTTTAGTATCCCAATCCTAATATTAAAGGGCAAGCAATTCGAATAACACTCTGAATCATAATAATAGAAATTATCGAAGAAAATTATAAAATAATACAATTTCCTCAGAATATTCTTATCAAATTTTTTATGATTGTCAGTATTTTAGTATTGTGTATTAGTTGTACAATGAAGAAATAAATAACAACCAACACACTAGTTAAAGAAAAAGCTTGCATATGGCCGACATTGGCATTAAAAAATCACCTGTGTAATCAAATCTATGGCTTATCGATTTTCATACATTTTTACACTGTCACATAGTTATTTATTATATATATTATATTTGTCTATATATATGTTATGTAATTTGTTTTGTACATAATAGGAATATGTGTATTGTTAGGCTTTGGCTTACCGACAATATTTACAATTATATTTATATATTTTTTTCTATTTGATGCTCATACTAATTAATTGGTATTTATACTAATGACCAATGTCCTACTTTTGGAAAGCCTTCATATATTATGTCGCCAACAGTTTCTTGACAATAAGTGCTTATCTTTAGTAAAATATGCATACATATAATATATAAACTATTTCTATTCATATGTAAATGCATACATACGAATATATAATTATACACCTGTATGAACAATATGAAAATAATTCAAGTGTATATGACACTTATCAGAAAGGTGCAAACTTATTGTTTAGTGTGAGTTTTGGAATAGTGATAAGAAAAATGTCTTTAAAACTGTCACATACGTATGTAAGATGTGTACAATACGAATTTCATTAATATAGTATTATTTACCTATCAATCGTGCGCTTAGAAATATATTATATTTATATGGACATACAGCCTTGGCCAAAAGTGTTAGGCACCCTACTAATTACTGAATTTTTTGTTTTAACAAGTGAAATAATGAAGTTTTATTAGTAAAACAGTGAAAATACAATGAATTAGTGATATAACATTAAAAAAAAAAATATTATAAAATATTTTATGAATTTCTTAAAAATTACAATTTTTAGTTTTAGCTGAATTTTTTTTTTTAATACTTTTAATATTACAAAATTTTAGCCACATTTGAGAATACTTGTATTTTAATGGGGTGCCTAATACTTTTGGCCAAGGCTGTATATATATATATGTACATATTACTGAATTTTGACTGCATACAGTGCAAATACATTAAAACGTACATACTCAAAGTGTTAACCTTATAAACAAAGGTAGAGCCGGTTTTATTAATCCCACTTCAGTGGGCTCTACGTAACTGGATCGAAGTTTATGCCCCTCAAAAATATTAAGGGCATGTTTTCTGTTTCCCAACAACATAATTAACAATAACTAGATTTAATTTAAACATTATCATTACAAATTTGAAATCTATTTAAAGTATAATTTTATTCGTAAAACAATACACATCTAACTAATTCATTGGAAATACATCCATAACACCTTAAAATTGCGACCTAATAGTAATTTTAGAGAAATATCTTCCATTACATTTGAGTTTTAAAGAGCCATTTTAGATAACTAGACATACTGTCGACACAGAAATAGTATATATGTATATTTTTGAATTTCGCAATTGTACCCATTCCTACAATACAAAACAAAATGTTCAAGCAAGGTCAGAATACATACGTGCACACAATGGTTCACATTTACAAAATGCATTACAAAGAGCAACAAATTTATTGATTTGACAAAATGCAGGTTAAAATGTGGCGCCATACATAGACCGGTTGGCCTACTATATTCACCGCATCCAAATGCAGAGCTAGCACAAACAGCATCAATGGGTCAAAAGGCATTTTGAGTGTCTTGTAAACAAGTCATTATGGTAATGCTCGCCAATATAGTTAAGTTGAGAAGCATGGTTAACCTTGTATTGATGCATGTGTTTTATATGATTTTTTCTCTCATATAACTATGTGTTTAAATTAGGACGATTAAATTTGAGAGCAATCAAACCAAGTATTTCAAGCCGTATTAATTTTCTTCAGCCGTATTAATAGACAATGTATGGTTTATTAGTAAATTTCGACGCCTATGAGGGCGTAGAACTTCTTGAAGTAAGTAATCCATCACTCACTATCGACGATTTCCGTTGCGTTTAACATGTTTATTACGTACACACAACATACGAGTATATAAGCTCATTGACTATGAAACATAAATAAAGTCTATTTTCATTTTATCCCTTAAATACTCGTACACATACTTGTTATGCACTTGTCATCACTGGCTCCGAACAAACCCGTTGCATATTTTATAACATTACATAAATAGCTAAAACAAGTACACATCTCCGAATAGTATTATATGCATATTTTTACGGATATACGGCTACCTGTAGGATTTCGGCCTGTGTGGTGAGGAGCATCAGGATGGTTACTTTGAGGCATAACTAGTCCACGCTAATCTGAAAATAAATAAAGTTTTGTAAAATTTTTGGAATAATCTTCCACGTTTATATTACAGTACTATATATGTAAATCTATTGGTGATAATTGTAATATTATTTAGGGATCACGTAAAGCTGACTATCGTAGGAGGTAATATTGTTCATTCCTATTTCAGAAACAACATACTCTACGATTTACTAGAAATCCTGTATTTATAAATACTTATTAATACAAATACTATTATATTTACCGCTGGGTTGTTTCTCAACTTTAACTCTCTTTATACACGTTTATGTTCAGCTTATTCGACGCAATGCACAGCGCTTAAAATGCTTTTTCTTTTGTTGTTGTTGTCTGTTGCGCAGAGGTTCCATTGACATTGTCAAACGTTATGCCGATTTGATTTTTACGTGCTCACAATGTCAAAATCTTAATAAAAAACGGTAGCCAATACTCGCTGATCAATAGCAACGCGCATGCGCAATCCGACCAGAGCACCAAGAGACTAGTAAGCATTACCACTACCACTCTTTTCATTGTTCCTCTTTATTTGTCAATTGCAAGTGAATGTTGCTGCGATGCTTTACAACTTTTGCCCCAACACTAAAGCGCATTCATATGCAAAATAAGCTATTTTTGCGCACGCTCATCTAAAGCATTCGTACATACATATGTATATGTATGTATCCAAGCGATCATTTACCTATACATACACGTATTACGTCTATCACACAAATTCACTATTTACACTAATCCCACACCATTTTAGTGCTGCTGTCGTTGTGGGCATCGAGCGTCACCAAGCCAATGCCCAAAGTGTCCAAATGAAAATGAAAGTGCATAGTCAGAGTTTAGACGCATCAGTAAGGTCAATCGGGAAAGATACGCGCATGACCGGCAGAACTAATATTAAAATATACGGCATTCCCATAAACAGAGTTTTAAATGATCAAACCAACGAAGGTTGTCGTTAAAAAAAATAAATAAATTGTTGTATTTTATTTAACTCATCTTAATGACTTTGTAATTGGCTACTTTGTGAAAATTGTGCAGAAAATGAAAGTGAAATTCAATGGAGTTAATCGATTTTGTCATTTTCGTTATGTTTCAGACGTTGAACACAGCGGTGGTGCAGATCTACAAAACGGAGGGTTCCGCTCACTCGCATTGGAAGAAGAAGCATACTGGTGTCGTGTGTTTTATAAAAGATAGTGCAAAACGATCGTACTTCCTGCGCGCTTACTGTTTAATAAAAAACGAACAGATTTGGGAGCATGAGTTGTACGACGCTATGAAAATAATTAAAGCTCGACCTTTTCTTCTCACCTTCGAAGGTCAGGTAAGTGCGATATATAAACCAATTAACGTTAAGTACATACATATTTCCACTATATGTTTTAATACTTTTCTACATTATTAACTTATATACCATTATTGAAAAAATGTCTTTCTTAAAAGTAAATAAATATTAATGAATAAATATTGCCTACTGCAAATTTATAAAACTAAATCCTTTCAAACTATAATGCCACATACTTTTAACTAACTAAAAAAGAAGATAATAACGTCGACTTGGGTTTATGGATGCTCCGATAATTTCATTTAATTTTAATTTTTTTTTTGTACTAAAATATCTTACAAAAATTATAAATCAATTTATAAAAAACATTCTATAATATAATCAGGTTCACTGTAATTAATATCGATATTTTTCACCAGGATGGACACGTGGGTCTGAATTTTGTTTCGGAGGAGGAGTGCGATTCATTTTACAGGGCTGTGGATACAACAATTGAAACAAGAAATAGAAAGAAATTAGGTTAGTGCTATTCGTTGTTTTCGACTATTTTTAAATTATTTATTGTAAATATTTTATTAATAATATTATGTAGAAAAACGGAATCGTGCTAAAGCGCAAGTGGCCCCAAACATTCCCCCTCCAGTAAATAGGGACCCAGCGCGGCCAACGCCTGCAATCAATCAAACCACAACAGATTCCAGCGTACAATTGCGAAACCATCCTCAAAAAATTAATTCGGTTACACTTACTCCCGGTCCCAACCTGGTGGCACCATCAAAGAATTTTCTCAGCAGTAGTTTTGGTCTCTCGGGTTCATCCGGCAAGGACAAAAAGAGGAAAGTTACAAAGGCGGATATAAGTACACCGACAAATTTTATACACATCAGTCACCTGGGTTGGGATGCAGACAAGGGTTTCGATATAACGGGCAATGAGAATGACGAAGTACTCACAAGCTTCTTTGCGAAAGCTGGTGTATCCGAGAATGAGCTGAAAGATCGGGACACACGTGCTTTCATTTACGACTTCATTCAGAGCAATAACGTGTTAGCATCGGTGAAATCGGAGCGCGTTGAATCACCAAAGACTACTGCACCCCCAGCGCCCCCACCTGTGCCAAGTCGTCATCAGCATGTAAGTTAATGAAACATCAGATGATTCTAATTTAAAAAATATCACAAATATTTTTTTCCAATCAGCACCAAAACGGTTCAACTGTAAGCCAAAGAACAGCACCACCACCACCGCCTCCGGCAAGGCAACCACCTCCACCGGTGCCCACAACAGTGCCAGGTGCGACACGTGCACCAGCGCCACCTACTAGACCGCCACCCATTAACGTTGCTCCACCACCACCAGCACCACCTCAACCTATAGTGACTGCACCAGCCGCAGCAGTGAGTAACATAATAATTACATCCGAAATGTATTTTCCACATTCTTGGTTTTTTACAGCCACCGCCACCGCCTCCGCCACCACCTCCACCACCGGCAATTGCTGAAACACCATTAACAAATACGACTGATTCACCGGCGGTTGAAACAAAGCGACCAACAGCACAATTGCCAGTTGTACCAGACGTTCGCAATGCACTCATGGAGAGCATACGTAAAGGCAAAACATTAAAGGTATTTAAACATAACAAATTCATTTTATGTTTTTAATTATAAAAACCGTTTGAATTTTAATGTATACAGAAAGTTGATACGGCTGCACTCAGTACAGGCAGTGGAGATTCGCATAGCGATCTTATGTCTGAAATTCGCGGCGGATTTGAATTGAAGCCATCGCATGATCGTACGCCAGCTAATCGCAATAGCGACGACGCCACAGACCCCGCTGGAAGCGATGCTCTGGCCGTCGCCTTGAGACGAGCGTTGCTTGAGCGCGAACGCGTTATGCAGCCATCAGATGATGAAAACGACGATTCGTCTGGTAATGACGATGAGTGGGAGGATTAAATGCTGAATTAAATAAGTTATTTGCAACAGAGTTGTGATGTAAGCATCTGTACGTTAACAATGATTCAATGCAAACGAATGCATTATAAAGTCAAGTATTTAATTGATATTTCGTTGACTAATTAAATTCTATCTAATCTAATCTATGTATATATCTGTTATAGCGATCTACAATATTCATATATACGAGTATATCTACATATTTTTATTATTTAATTATTGGTTTCTTGAAAATGGTGAGGCAAACAGAAATCGTATATTCAATAAAGGAAATGACTAGAACTAAGTTGGACTTACATAAATAAAAATTGAGAAATTTTTCCAATTCTAATTTCTTGTAATCATCATTGGGTTTATAAACATTAATGGTTGGCATTGCTATAGCGCGGAGGCATATTCTTCTTATGTGAATGATTTATATACAATTGCTAGATATCTGTTATCTTTAATTACTTATTGACAGACAGTATACTTACATACATAGTACAGATGTAAATTGCATATCCCTGCTCAATGAAAATAAAAATTTCTTACTCCTAAGTAGCTAATATTACTATAAAGATATATCTATTTAAGCAGTGTTTTTGGTACCAGAGATATCCAAAACAAGTGATAGAATTAGGGAATGTTTCATATGGGAGTGAAACAAAGTTAAAGCCGTATTACATAACAAAAAACCACTGTCGATTTGAAAGCTATGAACATTTGTACAAAAATAAAAAATGTAAATGAATATTAGAAAATTTGTAATCGAATCTGATAAATGGTAAACCCGTTGTGGTGGTGAATGCAAGCATTGTAGGTTAGCGAGACGCATTTTTAGAAATTTTACAATTGGAAAAAATATATTACAATGCTAAGGATGGTCACATTAAAAGTAGACAGTTTTTAGTCTCTGAATTCATAGAACTGGTAATTCAATATTTGTCATCCTAATTCCGAAAAAAGATGTACATATATACAAATCTGTACTTCTGCAGTATAAAAAGTGTTAAGAAACCGAAAAAGGGAAAAAATTTAAAAACATCATTACAGCTAGTTAAAACATTTAAGTTTCTTATTTTCAACTTTACATGAACTACAGTTTTCAATTATTATGATATACATATATATGTTTGACTGCATTGCTTGGTTTCGTTATGCTTCTAAAAGTTGACATATCCGAAAGCACAGCTTTGAGTGAATGACCAATCAAAAATAATTTGGTTTAATACTGTTTTCTGCCGCTTTTTATGATGACTTATTGTGACGGTTCAGAAGTTCATCGGAGTTATTTGATATTTGATTATTTGTAAAAACAAAGAAATTATTGACATTTAAAATTTTTATTTCAAATACTACATATTTTTATAAAATACATATATGTACATAAGTTGTTGGTGTGCCAAAAGATTGTTCATAGATTTTTAAAAGTTATTAACGTGTGTATAAAATGTACAAGTTAATTAAAATATGAAGTAAAGTCAAAACAGTTGAGAAGTTAATTAATCAGCGTCTTCGAAGATTTCAAATAAAAAAAAAATAGTTTATAAGTTTAAATGACATTTGCCGTAATTCTAAATTCCGATTAACTAACTTTTGAAAATTTTAAAACGTGCCTATTTACACAATTAAAAAATAAGATATTTATATTTTGTAATTTTAACACATTTTAAATATTTATATTTTTATTTGTAATTATTTTTCAATCAATATCAGCAAAGGAATTGTGAACTTCATTAAAACTGACCAGAATATAACTGAACTAATATTAATATACCTTAAGTGATATTAACAAATATAAAGCAAAAATTATTATACTAGCTATAATGATGCACCCGGTATACAACACAACAAAAAAGAAATAACAAAAACAAAATTTATGCACCTGCAGATATGCAGATACAAACAAAGCTAATTAATTAGTGAAGCAGCAATACATTTAGTGTTCACACAAACGCAAACATATACAAGCATGCACACTCATACTTATATGTACATATACATTTATTTGCATTTCAAAATAAACCTTTGAACTCTAAATGTATAATAATTAAATGAAAAACAAAAATTTAAATAATGGCAGAACTTAATTGAATTCGATTTAAAAAGAAAAGTAAATCAATCTATGTTATAATATGTAATGAATATTAACAAATATATGTTAAGCTTAGTTTCTAGATAACATACCGCATTTAATGCAAACAAAATTTAGTCATTTCATTAGTATGTAAAGAATTAGTAGCTATACAACAAATAAATTAATTAAAGTGTGTATGCATATTATTTAATAAATGCCAACAACTTGTGGTTTATGACAAGCATTCACAATGCAGACTATTACTATTACATATTGAATGAAAAGTATACCGCAAATCCATTGTGTTGATGAAATATTATTTCAGATTTGAAAATTATAAGATTATAAACATATTTATTACAATTATATGTATGTCTAACCAAGTTAAAATATAATAAATAAAACGATATTATCAAACTTACCAAAAAATATGCTATTGGTCTTGTGAATTCACATAAATAAAATTAGCCAAAACTAACTAAACAAAAAATTTAGGTTTACATTTTCTTGTAGTTGTAACAAAATACAAATACATTTAGAAAAGCCTAAGTACCCTTAAGCAAAGCTTTAGACGAGTTTATTTCATAATGATGAATTTATTTGATTTGAGATGATGACGTCGGGCACTGGCATCGATGACATGTGTTCGAAACTGAACAGCTACCTCCTCGAACTTTCTCGCTTCTCCTCTGCCAGGAGCTTAGCACTCGCACCCGCTAAATCCACGGCGACCCTCTTTACCAACTGGACGAAGGAGTACAGACTAAATCTTAATATGGCACACCAATATCGACTGAATAATCCCAAGATTTTGGGTGTCACATTTGACAGTCTGCACTCCACACATGACCGCGATAATCACTAAAGAACAGAGCCGCAACAAAATCCTCAAGTCGCTAGCCGTCAGCACTTGGGGAAAGGACGCTTGCCACTTACAAGGCTATCGGCCGGTCGGTCGTAAATTACGCAGCATTGGTATGGTCGCTTGGATGCAGTGGCACGCAGCAGAGGAAGATACAATCGTGTCAAAACACGGCACTCCGGACAGCTACAGGATGACTCTTGATGTCACCAGAAGCACATTTGCACAATGAAGCCATTATGCTGCCTATTAAAGAGCGTTTCTACTAGGGTGTTTTCGTAGAAATCAACCATGTATTCACTTGCTGGAAGCAGATCCGCCCCCAGATGCATCAAGAGGTCACTCCTACAACACGTCGACGAACTTGAACAATACACCGACCAGACTGCGGACGCAGACAGTTTTAGACACGCTCTAAACGCCATTCACAGTGGAGCTATTAACACCTTCCTTGACTCCCTTCCAGTGAATGACGTCCTTGGAACCAAACCACCACCATTAGCAGACGAAGAGCTCGAGTTGCCGCGTCAAACCAGGGTGACCTTTGCGCAACTTCGATCTGGATATTGTAGCAGGTTAAACTCCTACTCATCGAACACACATTTCCCTTCGGTCCAACCCCGTCGAAACAGCATGTTTCCTGGGCCTCCCGTTAGATGACCTCGACTGAAACTAGATATATGCTTTCCTTTGCGGCAGGGATAGATAATCGTTACAACAACGAGTTTATTTGCTACAGCTCATGGACCCACACACGGTTAGAACCCCGAAAGAAATAAATGACACGAACCATTTCTTTGTATGTATTGTAAAACCCACCGCCGATACAACTCGTATACCGGACCTTCCGTTGGATGACCTTGATGACAATTAATTTATCTTACCCTCCGAATAACGGTAATCTAGATTACCCCTACAAATACAACGAGTTTATTCTAGTTCATATTACGGCATTGGTAATAAACAAGACTCTTTGTTGAACTTCCATCTCACGGCGAGAAAAGGGAATACTAAATTCTCCATATTTATTTTCAATTTTTACAGAATCCAAAAATAAATATTGCTGGAATTGTTAATGTTGGTATATTACGAATTTATTAGTAATCTATTTTATGTAATTATTAATATTTTTGATACGTTTTGCTTACAAAAAATAATGTACTTATAATGCTTTTTCCATTCACATATACATATACGTAATTTACAAATTGGCAATATGGCATTGCTATATGCTAGAAAATTATTTTAATATACATTTTATTAATACATTAATGTGTATGGGTGTGCAAGTATACAAGTATCAATCAAAACAAAAATATTAATAATAAGAAAGCTTTACTCTAGTAGAGGTGGTTGCGCTCATGATTACACAACTGTCTCGTAAATAATTTGTATAAATAATTTAGGCATCACTCTCTTTCCAAATTTAATAATGAATAAGTGATAGCTATACTAAAAAAGGTATGGATCCTCTGACAAATATTAAATATTTTCTGTTTACACTTTGAAAGAAATCTAATATACGTTTTATGCTCAAGTTAATGTACATATTATGTAAAATAAAAGCAAAAATATACCTAATTATACCATTTACTTACTGGATAATTAGCGAACATCGGTTGCTTTAAACGCTTTAAAGCCCACAAATAATAAATATCAATAATAGCATAATTCTAATTGAACTTCCGACTCTATAATATTTATTATATATATTTTGTTAAAATGTAGCATCGTACCTAATTTATTTTTGCTTTCATGTTATATCAGTTGTTTGCGTATCTCTGATATCTGTGTTGCTTCGCCTATCAGTGTCACTATCGATGGAGTTAACTGTGTTTGAGCTCGCAGTAGTTGTTGCCTCATCTTGTAATTCACGCTCAATATTTGCATTATTGTTATTTTCGGCGATTTCATTAATGTTAGTCTCATCCAGCAGGAAGGTGTGATTGAGCCTTCCAATTTGACTACATCCTTCAACACTGCCACTGGCGCTGTCACAGCATTCTTGAACACTTGTCAGCAAGGACATGTTACCTCCTGTGTGAAACTCAGCTTGTGGTTCTTGTCGCTGCTGCAGTTGCGCCTCCGCCACGCTTTCGTTCATAAGATTTTCGGCCTCTTCAACGTTTTGTGCTGGCGCAATCAGTGGAATAGGTTGATCGGAATCATGTATTAATCGTTGTATTGCTTGTGCTTCGACAACTTCTTGATTAAGAAAATTCTGTTCTTCTTCAACCAAGCTCTCACCCAACAGTTCTGCAGGATGGTTCTGCGCAGAATTAGAAGCTATGTTGGTATGTAATATCGTTTGTGACGAACCTTCGGTTTCCGTTCGAACATCAGAAAATGGCTGAGCATCAAGAAGACCATCTTTGTTCTGATTTACCTCAAAGCTCATCGTACGAGCTTCTGGGTACGTACCTGTGACTTCATTTATAGAATCCCTGTGTTCACTCACATCATCAACCTTCGATAGTTGCCCAGCAAATTGGGGTGGGGTTTTCTCGATTAATTGGTTATAATCTTGTGGAAGATCAACAAAGCTATTCGAACAGCCAGCTATGACACTTGTAATTTTTAAAGTTGGCATTTCAACGATAGGCTCATTCTCACCATGCGCACACTCTATTTCACTATGGGGCGTAACTGCAACATTTGTTTGGGGGGACTTAACTGGTACCCCACCGTCGCTTTGGCTGTAAATGCCTGTTATCATTAAAGGAGGTACTAGTAATGCACTTGTGATAGGTTCATTTAATGAAGTAGTGTTATTTAAGACGCACTCCGATGTGTTTTGTTCGACGTTCCCACTTTCCAACGCGTGCCCCACTGATGAGAAATCATCAGCAATTTCGATAAGTGATACTTTTAAGTTACGCGTAGGAAACGTACTTTGAGAAACGTGTACATTTTCATTTGACTCTTGCACTTCTGTTGATAACAGCGGTGGCATCTCGAGTTCACGGTACTCACGTTTCTCTTCTACTACTTTCTTAATGCCTACCCAATCGTCATCATTGTCATCGTCATCCTCATCATCATCGGTTTCTTCATTATCTACACTATCAGAGTCTTCATCGTTTTCACAATATTGAGATTCTCCACCGTTCGAACGCTTACCGTTGAGTACAGCATTTCCCACGATATGTGTATTTGTCATTTCGACGTCGGACACTTCAATGTCTTTTTCTTGTTTGATTTGTATAGTTGCAAAATCAATTTTATTTATATAATCCTGCTCAGCAATCTCTCTCATGGAAGATTGTAATGTCTCTGCTGCAGAAGAATTTGTAGCTGACTCATAAGCATTGAATATATCCTCATAACCACGATCAACTGGTTCAGGTTTAATTTGAATTTGGTGAACGTTTCCCAAATTAGATTCAGCAATACCACTGTTGGTATTTACTATTGTCTTACTAACTCCTGATGTTGACTTGAAAGCCCTAGCCGACCGGCTTTGCGTCACAACTTTTTGTTCTGAAAATTTATGCCTAACAACTTTATGTATTGTTTTGGGAGATTTTCGTTGTGCCATACTTGTAACTGGAACCTTAGGGTTTGAATTTTCTGTGTTACAGTCGGCTTCTTTATCAATTTCACTTTCTGGTTCTTGATCCATCTGCACACCGCAACTAACATTAGTAATTTCAAATAAACGATCTAATTCAGCTTTGTTCGGTTTGATATCCTCATCTTCTTCTTGAACATGAGCAGTGCGTGTTGTTGTCGCTGCTTCACTGGGTTCATCATTAGCCTCCCCTTCGGTAGACGATGCGAATTCGACACCACTCGAAATCGCAGTTATTTGGAATTGCGGTATTGGTATTGTAGTCATGACGGTAGTTTCTGTATGTACCGATTCATTACTTTCGAGTTTATTACCCTCATATTCTTCATCAGTTTCGCCCAGTTGCTCCTGTTTGATAGGCCTCAAAAATATTTGGTTTGTGAGACTATCCCCTGCCCCTTCAGAATTTTCGTGCAGAGACCCATCCACAGGCAAAACTTCATTTTCATCCAACTGAAAGAAAATAAGTCATTATAGCAATTTATGTTTCGTAAAGAAATTTCCTACTCGACTTGCACTCCTGCTTTCTGAGAGCACTCGTCAACATGTCGGTATATCCTGCTCTCTGAGAGCACTCGTCAGCATCTCGGTATAAGGTAACTGTGAAACTTTGAGATACAGTTCCAGCTGAGTTACCGATGAAATCAGACTGCCTACCACGCAACATGTGCGGGATGGGATAGATACCGAGAGCTGAGAAGGGAAGCTAGACGCATTGCAGACAAAATAAAAGAAAGACACCGAAATGCGTGAGTATGAAGAGCTTGAGAAACTGGTCAACAGGGGTGATGCTTGAACATTTTATGAAAAAATGAAGAGCGAAGGTGGTAATCTGATCACCGATGTCCAGGATATACTGGGATTATGGAGGGAACACTTCTCCGACCTGCTGAATGGCAGTGAAAGTACAACACAAGGAGATGGTGAACCCGATTCCCTAATTGATGACGATGGACCAGATGTTCCATTACCTGACCATGAAGAAATTCGAATAGCAATTACCCGCCTGAACAACAACAAATACGGCGGCGAAGAACTGATAAGGTGCATAAATCAGCTTCTTTGCAGAATATGTTCGGAAGAAAGCATGCCTAACGATTGAAATCTCAGTGTCTGTCTGCCCAATCCATAAAAAGGGAAACCTTAAATATCGCCTATAAGGTTCTATCGAGCGTACTATGTGAAAGACCCACCTTATAAGTGTGGCCTTAGACTTGGAAAATCCACAATTGACGAGATATCCACCATGCGCCAAATCTTGGAGAAGACCCGTGAGAAGAGGCTCGACACACACCACCTTTTCGTCGATTTTAAAACTGCTTTCGAAGCTCGCGAAGCGAATGGGTCTGGAGGTCAATGAGGACATGACGAAATATCTCCTGTCATCAAATAAACAGTCAGCGCATTCGCGTCTTGTCTCCCACGTCACTATTGGCAGTCAATTGAAGAGCAAAGTCCTCTCTCGACGAACCAAATCAAACTATACAAATCGCTTATCACTCACGTCCAACAGAGGCAGGCTTCCACGCCGTTCGAAAGACCAGGTGGGATTTCCAACTGGCGCCGAATTGCGAGCGAAAGAGAGAAATGGGGCGCGATTCGGCTATAACCAGCTAAACGGTTTCTACGCCATTTACAAACATACATGTTTCGTTTTTGTTTAAATCTTTGAAAATACTTACAAATTTATCCTTACTTCTGATCGCATCTTTTCGTTTTTTCTTCTTCTTTTTCTTTTCGACTCGAACATTTTGTTCTTCTACAATTGATGAATTTAATGTGCCATGCTCTTTCTTGATTTTCAATTTTAATACTGGCATTTTTGTGGTTGGAGATGGATTCTCATTGTAAATGTCATTTGCTTCTTGCTTAATTTGTAAATCGTTGTGAACAAAACCATCTTCAACTGGTTCAAGTTTGATTGCTACATCCGTTGTATGTCCACTAGCTGCTTGACTCTCGTCATCAATTTTGTTATTACCATCATCATCATCATCATCATCTCCATGATGAAAATTATCACCATTAATAAAACCAACATCGCTCGTCACTGCAGACTCCTCGCCTGTTTTGGCAGTTTCATCGGACGGCGCTGGTGTTTCAGAATCAATTTCTACATGTACCTCTGGCTCATGTTTAATGCTAACCAGAACATCTAATGTAGATTTTAATAAATTATCCACTCTTTTAAGATCTTTACGAGAGACTCCTTTTTTACTGCCCTTTTTTCCTGACATTTTTGCATCGTCAAGTAGTATTCCAGTACTATCATTGGAATATTCTGTTGTGGTAGTGCCATGGCTAGCTGCTATTATTTCAGGGGTGGAAATTCGAGTTAAAGATACGATTGGTGTCATGTCCAACGATATGCCAGCATTGCGAACGAAGGCTTCGGCAGCAGCTGCCTCTACTTCGTTTTCATTTTTAATACAAATTGTTGATTCTGCAGCGAGGGCAGCAACTGGTATATGTTTTGAGTAATTCAAATAAACTTTAGCACAATGTGCTGCATGACGCAGGTACTCAACCTCATTACGTAACTGACGATTACAACCTGCACACTTTTTAGTCCGCACAGCGCATGGATGTGTATTGTAAAGAAAGTTTGTGAGGAAAGTTTGATGACATTGAGGGCATTCACGATCGAGCACCCATAAATTTTGAGGTATTTCCACAGTGTGGTCTCGAAGATGTCTGTTTAGAAAAAGTATTAATTTTTATTTTTTTTTTTTTTGTAAATACCTACATACCTAGAATACGCGTAGGAACTGATCAGTGATTGGCCACAATGTCCGCATATATAAGGCGTTTTACTTAACTTATGCCATAACTGATGACTTTTAATGTCATTGGTTTTTTTTATAGTTTCATTGCAAGCCGTGCAAATATATCGTGGGATGTTAGGCGTATGTATTGCCGCAATATGTTGATCTAATTTTAATCTGCTAACAAACCCTTGATCACATATGTTGCAAACATGTCGATATTTGGTATTCGTTGTTGACGGTTTCTCCATATCCATGGGTTCTTCTTTTCTACAAATATTTTAAAATATTATTATCATAAAATTATATTGTAATTAGGTTGTTTTCGAAATTGGAAATTTTACAAAATATTTTTAATTTTTTCATTAACAATATACTTTCTTTAATGTTTATATATCATTTATACTAAAGAATGTTTATTATACTTAATTACATTTCCTCTTTGGGCTTTAAAGCTTTGTCAGCTATTCTCCCAAATTTGCCTTTCTTTTTCGTATCTGGTGGTAGCTCGTTCAAACGTTGCTTTTTATTTCCCAGCATTATTGGAACAGTTTCCCGCTTTATATCAGTTGAGGAGTCAACCTTTGCAATAATCTCATCTGATTTGCGTTTACGTCCACGTTTTACACCAACTTCCTCTTTTATCTCAATACATGGTTTGACATCCACGATCTAAACCGTAAATACATTAAAAATATATGTTTTAACTATTAAGTTTTTACCTTTTTCTGTACTCCAACTTTCAATCCGAGCAATTTCCTAGTCTGTACATCTGTAGCATAACACATTTCACGAAACTCATAAAAATCATTGATTTTATCCACGCAAAGTCCACAAGCACTTTGAGGCATTTTATCCTCCTTGCAAACCTAAAATAGCAATTTTTAAACTAATTTTGTGAAATGTTATTATTTATAAATATCTTTTACTGTTATTCCAATGCATTGTATAATTTTTTGGTGTAGTTTCAATTCTTCGTCACAATCTACCGGCTCCTGGTTATCCGTATCCGCATCCAATATGTCGTATTTATCATCTCTATCAATTCCACAAAGGCGACATATTTTATACAAATTGGCCTTCAATGCTTTATCTATCTTAAATGCAAACGACATTCTCACACAAGCCGTGTTTTGTCAAGACGTTGTTAAAAAAATAGCTCTCAGGTCTACCAAACATAAAGGACTAATGTAGCCAACAATTTTATAATCAATAAATTCGTTATTATATTTAGTAAAATTATTTACTAATCAAATATTGCTTAACAATAAAACAACGATTGGACCAAAAAATCAATTGTATTAAGACATTTCCAATTAATTTGTATCACCGCACACAAAAAATTAGACTCGCAAATTGTCAAAACAATTGTGAACTATTGATTAAAAGAAGAAGAGTTAGACAACAAACTCAGGGTATCCGACAGTAATTGAATGCAAAAATACCAAGTATTAACACAAAATATTTGATAAATAGTTTTTTAACAGTTTAGGAAATACACAGAATGAAGGAATGACGGATGAGAAGTCACTTATAGTGATCCCCGCTTAAGTGCAGTGTTCCATTTTTTACATGAAAAAAAAAAAAACAAAAAAAGGTCTTCCTCTTATGACCGTTTTCACACAGGCAATTTTTGTCGCGGCAATTCTTAGTTTTATAGGAGAGGGGGCGACGAAGAGACGAGAATTTCTCTCTCTCTCGCTTCCCTTGGTCGCCCCCTCTCCTATAAAACTAAGAATTGCCGCGACAAAAATTGCCTGTGTGAAAACGGTCTAAGCAGCAAATCAAGAATGATAGTGTAACGAAAATGGTCTGGTGCCAAACTAACAAACAAACTAGAAATCGATAACTTGCCAGATATATCTAGAAATCGATATTCGTAGTTGCCTGAATGTTCGAGTGACGATGTATCGCTTACAATCGACTATATAAGGGCACAGTTCTGATAAAAGAGTTGTCGAGTGAGGACAATTGTAAGGAGAGAGAATTGTCGAGCAAAGTGTAAACAAGTTATAAGTTAGAGTTGTAAAGTAGAGTATTGAGTACTAAAGTGTTAAGTTATAAGGAATTAGAAATAAATATTAGTGTATAGCCATTAAAGTGTGACTTTTATTTGACAATCCAGTGATCGAACTCAGGGTAGAGTTATAGAGTAAACGACAGATTTTGGAAATCCGTCACAATAGAATACAAGATTACGCCATTCGTTTACAGTTAGCTTTGTAGGGTTTTAATTTCCTGTTAAGTGACGCAATAAAGACCCCCAAACAGTCGAGCCAAGCAAACAATGAAAGAAAATCTGACAAATTGCACGGTAGTACAAAACAATAAAGCCAAAACAAAGAGTTGAAGTCAAGGTTAGTGCTTAATTAATGTTATTGTACAATAGCTGCCATCGATTGGCTAAGTGCTATAGACAAGCTAATCGAACAAACTTTCCAAATTTTCACACTGTAACGAAAATTAACCATTACATTTATTCAATAATTCAAATTTTGAAATTCGAAAGTAAACAAATTTCAAACCAAAAAAATATTTTTTAACTGACAAACTGCAACAAATTTTATCAATATTGTAATGGATTTCCAAAATCTGTCGTTTACGCTGAAACTCTACCCTGAGTTCGATCACTGGATTGTCAAATAAAAATCCCACCATAATGGTTATACACTAATCTTTATTTCTAATTCCTTCTAACTTAACACTTTAGTACTCAATACACTAACTTATCAACCATGGTTGTAGATTACCCAGTAAATCAGGAAACAGGAATGTTTTGATGGTCAGGACAGAAGAGTGCCCAATTCATGGTAAATAGACTGACGAGATGGTGGATGTATGCATCACCAATTTGGGAATGTGCCAGAAGCTATGTGTCCGGAAAACACTTCTGCATTACATTCACAATCCGATATCATGGTCGAAGGATTAATTCGAAATTTGGAAGAGCATTTTAGAAAGCTGGTGGATAGGTACCACCACAGATACAGAAGAAGTCCATATGTCCATGTCCCTGGCTTATCGGCCTGCTATCCAGGAAACAACGACGTAGACGACTGCGAGAATATTTTTTGGTTACTGATTGATTTAAAATTTATGGAGAAAATCTAAGCTTTTAGTTCTGGAAGAGTGTCTAATTGGGACGATCAGACTAAAGTGGAGGACAGTGTAACGAAAATGGTACCAGAACAAACTAGAATAGACACAGTTCTGATTAGAGAGTTGTCGAGTGAGGACAATTCTAAGGAGAGAGTTGTCGAGCAAAGTGTAAACACGTTATAAGTTAGAGTTGTAAAGTAGAGTATTGAGTACTAAAGTGTTAAGTTATAAAGAATTAGAAATAAATATTAGTGTATAGCCATTAATGTGTGACTTTGATTTGACAATCCAGTGATCGAACTCAGGGTAGAGTTTCAGCGTTAACAACAGATTTTGGAAATCCGTTACAATACGAAACTCTTTCTTTCGAGAGAGAGCTGTCAAGTCCGCCTTTTTTATAACATTTGGCGGTGGTGCCACTGGAGGAACACATAAATTAAGAGATTTTTATTCGATTTCTTGGGTATTTATTGATTTGCAATTTATGCTTTATAGAAACTTCTTAACCAATACTATGCCAACACATACATTTATAAATATATATTTTAAGATAAACAATAAACATATAAATATAAAAACAACGAAATATAATAATAATTCAAAGTTGTAGATATTATAAGTCAACATAAACAAGAATTTAACTTAGTTTTCTGCAAATATTTTAGTAACACATATATTTATTTATATTTTATAAACAAATAAACACCTAAATAAAATCCCAAAAGTTTAAGAGAAAATTTGTACCCAGATATGTATTTACGTAAATGGTATTTAACACTGCTAAAGAAAGAATATTACTTTGGTACAAATAGCCACCATTTCTTAAATAATATACACTTATTAACTCCATTTAAATAAAAGTTAATAATAATTCAAAATCACAAAAAAAAATTATCGTACAATAAAGGAACTATTACATCAGTTATTTCTGCGGCATTCTTAGTGATAGCTAGTCATTTTGACTGTCAGCTGTTCAGTAGCCCATGCCTTTGTTGCCAATATCAAAAATGAGTTCATGGGCTCTTTCCACAAGCAAAAGAGAAGAGTTTCGTATCATATTATCCATGATTGAGAGTATGGTAGTAAAAAGTGTGAGTTTGGGGCAACTTGAAAGCAATTTATTGAACGTGTAACGTACGGGATAAACAAAAATGTTTTTTGATTACAATTGGAGAAATACAACCCTGTTACTGTCAATACATAAAAGTCTAGATTAGTTTTTTATTGCATAAAAGATGGCGTCCAAAGAAGATAACGTTTCTGATGAAAATTCAGGTAATTACACATAAAGTTTTCATTTAAAGTGAATATAACTTTATAAGAATATGTAAAGTAATATATTATAGTGACGGTAACATTGGTTTCCTATTATTTAGCAAGTATTTGATAATCCATCTTCTAAATTGGCGCACTGATGTCTACTAGGGACATCTTTAGTAAGATAAAAACGTGAGCCTCGTGAAGTTTGCGATATAAAAATAAATGTCATTTAAAACTCGTTATATATACTTTGGTATTGTGAAACATAGTATTAATTCTGTGATTAATTTATAGGGCGACGGACGAGATCTGGAAGGAAAGTTGTAGCACCTCACTTAAATCCAACGCCAGTACGTTCGACAAGGCGAAACAAAAGGAACACGCAGGAACAACAGGTTAGTACTTTTATAGAAAATATAACATAGTAATTCTATGAATATTAAATGATGAAAAAACTTGTCTTTGTGTAAATGTGGCGAGGTTCCATTTACACATGATTTGCTAGAGCGAAGATGATTTCATGCAAGGGCCAACTGAATTATTAAATGAATGCATTGATATTAATTTGATATGCATTGATATTAAAGACGTTTGAATTTAGATTTCAGAAACAGAAGACGAAGTGCTGCAAACTAATATAGAAAAGGAAGCAAATACCGTGGAACATCATTCAGACGTTATAAAGGAAATGTTGGAAGAAGCAGCACAAGGTGTTATAGTTGACAACTCAGATGGAGATGGGAATGATTTAGTTTACCAAGAACAATTTGTGGATAGTGAACAAGTAGTGGAAGAGGTTCCACAAGATGATGAATGTATTGTTTATGAAGAACAAGTCATTGGGGAGGACCATCAACATATTGATGATGATATTGAAATGTTCGCTGTTCAAGAGGAAGAGCAAATAAATTCAGAAGTCCCCATTATATCGGACACAGGAATCGACGAAAAAAGTTCATCTTTTCCTTTTGGACCGACTGGTGGGCAGTCTGAAACATCAGAAGATGTACAAAATGAGGATGGAACGAATGAAACTAATGCAGTAGAGAGTTCACTACTTGCTTCTTTAGCTGGGGATAATGCGAATAGCTTACCATCGGTAGGTGGAGGTGAAGAAAATGATATTAAGAAGGATGATTTTGAAGCAAAAGTCGCGCTCTGTGACAAAATGGAATCGGAAGATTCACTTTCTGAGCCAGCAATAGCTGAAGATCTTGGAAATGCTGCAGAAGGGAGTGATGCAACAATTGTAAATACGGAATTAGTTTCAGAAGACGAATTACCGTTACCAACGAAGCCTGAGATAAATGACGCCGAAGAAGTTTCTGATGATGAACTTCCAGCACCTAAACGCGCTGAATTACCAGCCGATGCAGAAGTTATATCCGAGGATGAGTTACCCACTGCAACCTCACAAGTAGAGAAAAAATCTACTCCCTTGTCTCCTGAAGCTCCGAGTAAGAGCATGTTATTAGAGTCGACTTCTAAGGAATCTGTGGGTCAAAAGAGAAAAGCTGATGATGTGGATGAATGCAAATACGAAAAACAACGTAAAGTTGAAGAATCAAAGAAACGTAGCGAAGAACAATACAATCCAATGAGCCCAACTTCAGAGAGTAACGACGCCACACCGATCGCAATAGTGGAAAAGAAAAATAAAACAGATGTCAGCTCAGGAGGTAAGAATTTAGGAAGATCTCGAAAACAATTAATTTTTTTTTTTACATCAAACCAACTGTAGACGTTATTTTTATCTTTTCAGAAAATGAGCATAAAGAAAAGAAAAAGGAGAAGGAGAAGGAAAAGGATCGTGAGCGCGAGAAAGAAAAAGAAAAAGAGAAAGAACGTAAGCGATTGCCCGATTTAGATAAATATTGGCGTGCAGTTAAAGACGATCCTGCCGATTTTACCGGATGGACATATTTATTACAATATGTAGATAACGAGGTATGATAAAGTTATAAAATGTATATTTTTAAATGAAAATATGGTGTCATACCACGTTAGTTATAAACAATTTTTATTCGCTCAGTCTGATGCCGAGGCAGCACGTGAGGCCTACGATGCATTCCTTTCACATTATCCTTATTGCTATGGGTATTGGCGCAAATATGCAGACTACGAGAAGCGCAAGGGTATAAAGGCCAACTGCAACGCGGTGAGTACTGATAACATTCCGTTAATGAATACATTTGCAATATTTTGTATTTTTCAATATGCAATTTATTATAATTTAATAAAATTTAAAATTAATAAATGGAATTACAAAAACAGAAAAACCTCAAATCGAATACGGGGCAGCGAATTTTTTAGTGTGTCAATGACAGTTTTCGGCATTAAAATACGAATGTTTGCTTCACTGTCACTTTTTTACGGGCAAAATAATGTTTATTTTTGTTGTGGGTACATTAAGACGGGTGGCGATGCTCTTTTAACAAAAATTTTTATTTTTTTTTTTTATTTTGGCATTGGCTGTGTTAGACAAACCAATTATCGCGTTCCAATTATTTTTAATCGTTTACTTGTAAACGTATTCGAATATAAATTGTATGAATATTTTCGTATATGTGAAATCAACAAAAATATATAGCTTTTTCACGAAACATATCCGCGCTTCGGGGTCTATATAACTAATTATGTTTTCAAAAAAAAAAAAAAAAAAACAAATTAAACTTTGAATATTTCTGTCAGCACCACTTATCTAAGGCAGCGAAAGCATTTATTTTGCTTAAATGCATCACGTGCAGGCCATGCGTAAGTACAAATGGCGTTTTAATGAAGTATTTGTGAAATAAAATTATATAAGTAAATAAGTTAAGTTAAATTAATGAAAATCAAATTTATGAAAAATTTAATTTTATTTATATAAAATCGTAAATTCCAGCTTCACAATGTGCACTGGTGTATTGTAGAATGCGTGTGATTCAATTTTATCCAAAAAGTCTCCAACTCCCTTTAATTTAATTAACTTATTTTTTAATTTTAATAAATAAAGACAAATTTCATTCGTAATCTAATACCTATTTCTTTGATAACGTAAAAATTATCACAATTCTGCATAAATACGAGTATGCATAATGTATGGATTACATTGTTCCCAGTCTATCAGATTTCTATTTGCTTTACTTTATATGCCCGTTATTTACATTTGTGAAATTTGCAACTTACCATATGCATATATTTTCTATGAATATTTCTCATTTAAGCAAATTAAACTTTATAAGTTCTATATCCTTTTCCCCTTCCCTTCCTTAAAATCATAATGTATACACGCACAATACGAAACTAAACAGAATCAAGCTAAGTATCTGTGGATTACATTTTGTCAATTAAACTTTTGCCAACATTCTTTCTTCTCTTTTCTCATTCACCTTGGTCTTGCTTGGTCACTACGACTTCAATAACATCAAATACTACAATCAAATTGCACAACAATCGACATGATATTATATTAAATCCAAATTAACGCCTAAAATTTAGGTATTCGAACGCGGTCTAGAAGCAATCCCATTATCTGTGGATCTGTGGATTCATTACCTAGCACATGTAAAGAGTAATCACGCAGAAGACGACTCGTATATACGGTCACAGTTCGAGCGCGCTATAGATTCATGTGGTTTAGAATTTCGTTCCGATAAACTGTGGGATGCCTACATTAAATGGGAAACGGAATCCAAACATTACCAAAATGTTGTTAAAATCTACGATCGTTTATTAGCCATTCCAACTCAAGGTTACAGTGGTCATTTTGATAAGTAAGTAATAAGTATAATACTAATAAACGCTTTAAACATTTGTGCACACTAATCTCGTATCCATCTTTCCATTAATCCAACATCCAATAAGATTGTGCAGATATAATGTTTCATATTAAGATTTATGTATATTTTAGCTAATTACACCTTTGCTGAGTTTGTGTGATTTTTAATTTCCATTTCAGTTTCCAAGACTTAATAAACCAGCATTCTGTTGTGAGTACTATTACCGCGGAGGAACTGAGGAAAATTCGTTCGGAACTTCGTGAGAGTAATTCATCACGTTCTTCATCGTCTCGTTCTAAGGGTCGACGAAGTGGTTCAAAGGACAAAGAAAGAGAAAAGGACCGAGAAATCCGTGATGAGAAAAAAGACGATGAGTTGGGTAGCAAGTCACCAAATGCTAAAGATACTGAATGTATTCCAGAGGAAACACCACTTATCTCAAGTAGTGAAACTCTGAGTGATGATCGAGACACAGATGTTGCTGGCCATATAGATCTTGGCGATGTCACTAATCTCAGCGAAGAGGAGGAGACAGCTATTAAAGACAAAGTTATATCAGTCCGTCGCAAATTGCATAAGGCCACTGTTACTGCAGTGACCGCACGTTGGACGTTCGAAGAGGGCATTAAACGTCCGTATTTCCATGTGAAACCACTCGAACGTTGTCAGTTAAAGAATTGGAAAGATTATCTCGATTTTGAAATCGAAAAAGGTGATCGTACACGGATATTAGTGCTGTTTGAAAGATGCCTTATAGCGTGTGCTTTATACGATGAATTTTGGCTGAAAATGATCCGATATCTAGAGACCCAGTTAGATCAACCCGGCATCGTAGCTGTAACCAGCGATGTTTATCGACGTGCATGTGAAATCCACCATCCCGACAAACCGAGCTTGCATCTAATGTGGGCGGCCTTTGAAGAATGCCAAAACAATTTTGACCGTGCTGCCGAGGTGCTAGAGAACCTTGAAAAGAAATGCCCAAATCTGCTACAAGTCGCCTATCGCCGAATCAATGTAGAACGCAGGCGTGGCGATATGACCAAATGTCGTGAACTCTATGAACACTATATAAATACGGCAAAAAATAAAACAATTGCTGGTAGCTTAGCTATTAAATATGCACGCTTTTTGAATAAGATTTGTGATGATCTCGATGGTGGTCTACGTGTATTACGACAAGCACTAGATAAAGATACGGCAAATACACGAGTTGCGTTGCAAATGATAGATTTGGTTTTGCAGCGACCAAAAGTAGATGAAGATGAGGTCGTGCTAATAATGGACAAATTTATGGCACGTGAAAATATGGACCCAGAACAGAAAGTGCTATTTGCTCAACGCAAAGTTGAGTTTTTGGAAGATTTCGGTGGAACGGCGAAGGGTCTTCAAGACGCTCAGCGCGCTCTACAATTAGCATTAAGCAAAGCAAATGAAGCCAAGAAAAAACGGTAAGTCTAGTCTTTATAGTATAGTATTTAACATTGGTTATTTAACCGTTTTAAATCATTTTATATTTTCAGAGAGTCAAGTCCCTCCCGAAAGTCCTCATCGAACAGCAAAGAAAGTTCAATGTCAAATTCGGCTGTTTCCACGGCATACAATAACGGTACCAACACTACTACTCCGAGCTATAACTATAATTCCGCCAACTCAGCTTATTATGGACAACAAAATAGTGGGGCTTACACAACGCAACAGTCTTACGATGGCTATTACAACCATTGGCAGTATGGATCTAATTATGGAAATTATGGGCAATGGAGTGGTTATGGAAATTACTATTAAATGATATGCATCTCTCGAAAATTCCTTTAAAGGCTCACGTTATCAGTCGCCGCATAACTTTTAACTAAATCGGTTATTAATGTTAAACAAATATTTGTAGTTATTATGCTATATTGAATCCCTATGTGTAAATTTTTAAGATTTTCTGTTGACAAAGAAAAATACAAAATACTTTTTATACACCTTATTCTTTTACATAATGCATTAAAATACTACATATATACAAAATTTTATATTCATATAAAATAAATTATGGCGGCGGCATAAATTTCTATGTATGGATACCAACTGCGAAGTATATCGTACGACATAACTTACAGTGACAATGGAATGGATTCGAACTCTTGAACGAAAAATGATGTATTAACTTAATTCTTCTTTAATATATGTAAATTTGGCACACTATTCTTTAATTGTCGACTTTATTTTGTCTATTCACATAAATGTCTGTGTATGCACGCGCTAATTATACGATGTGAGTACATACACACCTATGAGCAAATTTTAATTCAGCATCTTCTGTTCCGTGAATAACAACATCCAATAATATCTTAATTTGTGAAAATGAGAAATAAAAAATTATTTAAAACAATAAAATTAATTTTTGTTTTATTAAAATGTTTATGTATGAACATACATTTGCTGTTGACGTAGTTCTTCTTCTTCTTGACTGGCGTAGACACCGCTTACCCGGTTACAACAGCGCGCCACGCATCTCTCCTTTTGGCAGTTTGGCGCCAATTGGTAATACCAAGTGAAGACAGGTCCTTCTCCACCTGGTTCTTCCATCGGTGTGGAGGCCTCCCTTTTCCTCGGCTTCCAAGTAAAGTAGAACTAACGGCGCGGGTGTTGTTTCCAATGATATCGATATCATCGGCGTACGCCAGTAGGTGTACACTCATATAGAAAATTGTACCTTCTCTGTTTAGCTCTGCGGCTTGTACTATTTTTTCCATCATCACTTTGTCTGAAATGTCTTGTTCAGACATCGCGGCATAAAGGTAGCTCTTTTTCGTGCTGTCGAAAGCAGCTTTAAAATCGACAAAGAGATGGTGTGTCTCGATCCTCTTTTCACGGGTCTTTTCCAAGATTTGGCGCATGGTGAATATATGGTCAGTTGTTGATTTTCCAGGTCTAAAGCCACACTGATAAGGTCCAATCAGTTTGTTGACGGTGGGCTTTAGTCTTTCACACAGTATGCTCGATAGAGTCTTATAAGCGATGTTAAGGAGGCTTATCCCACGGTAATTGGCGCAAATTGTGGGGCCTCCCTTTTTGTGGATTGGGCAGAGAACACAGAGATTCCAATCGTCGGGCATGCTTTCTGATGCATGCACCTCATCAGCTCTTCACCGCCGTATTTGAATAGCTCGGCCGACAATCCATCGGCCCCCGCCGCCTTGTTGTTCTTCAAGCGGTTAATTGCTATTCTAATTTCTTTACGGTCGGGCAATGAAACATCTGTTCCATCGTCATCGTTTGGGGAATCGGGGTCGTCATCTCCTGGTGTTGTACTTTACTACCATTCAGCAGGCTGGAGAAGTGTTCCCTCCACAAACACAGTATACTCTGGTCATCCACAACTAGATCACCTCTGGGGGTCCTACAGGAGTGTGCTCCGGCTTTAAACCTTCAGTTAGTCGCCGGATCCTTTCGTAAAATTTTCGAGCATTACCCCTGTCGGCCAGCTTGTCAAGCTCTTCATACTATCGCATTTCGGCATCTTTTTTTTTCTGCGAATGCGTCTCGCTTCTCTCTTCAGCTCTCAGTATCTTTCCCATCCCGCTCGTGTTGCGCGCGCTCGCAACATTGCGAGATAGGAAGTCTGTTTTCTCTCCACTGCGAGACGACAAATCTCATCATACCAGCTGTTTTTTGAATATTCCGAAATCCAATGGTTTCGGTTGCTACTGTACGTAACC
Organism: Zeugodacus cucurbitae; assembly: GCF_028554725.1. NCBI lineage: Eukaryota > Metazoa > Arthropoda > Insecta > Diptera > Tephritidae > Zeugodacus > Zeugodacus cucurbitae. Next base: position 45,681,834 of record NC_071667.1, read on the forward strand.
AGTTTGATATGCGGTCCCACAGTTTCCTTATACCGAGATGCTGATGAGTGTTCTCAGAGAGCAGGAGTGCAAGTCGAATAGAAAATCGTTCGGCTGTCGGTTGTGATTGCAGCTTCTCGATGTTGGGCCTTCCTTGTGCTTGTTGACGTGTGCGTTTTTCTACACAGAGGCGGGTGCGTATCTTAGCTGCTACAAGATAGTGGTCCGAGTCGATGTTGAGACCACGAAGCGTACGCACATCAAAAACACTGGAGACATGTCGTCCATCTATCACAACATGATCGATCTGGTTGCGAGTGATTCGATCGGGGAACAGCCAAGTAGCTTGATGAATTTTCTTATGCTGGAATCTTGTACTACAGACGACCATATTTCGGGGCCCAGCGAAATCGATCAGCCCCAGACCATTTGGCGATGCGTGGGCGCAAATCAGCGATATGTTGAAGAACCTCGCTTTGATGCGGATTATGGCTAGACGTTCATCCACCGGAGTGAATGCCAGGACACGACAGAGTCTCTCTCCCTCCACGAAACCCACACCGAATTTGCGCTCATTTATATGGCCGCTGTGGTAGATGTCACAAGGACCCACCTTCTTCCGTCCTTGTCCCGTCCATCGCATTTATTGGATTGCGTTGATGTCAGCCTTTACCCTTACGAGGACATCAACCAGCTGGGTAGAGGCACCTTCCCAATTAAGAGTCCGGACATTCAAGGTGCATGCCCTTAAATCATAGTCCTTAATACGTTTGGTGTGGTTGTCATCAAAATTGGGGTTCCTTATCCGAGGCTGTTGCTTCCTATTCATTGGTTATTCGTTTTTATGTGGTGGGTCCCAAACCCTACGCACAACCGCATAAGCGGGATTCGACTTCTCACTTTAGCTCGCCTTCAAACGGATGTCTGTTGGCTAACCACACACCTACACCTACTTGGTGTGCTGCTGAGTTGACAATCGGATATAGAAAATACATGGAAAATCTTGGCAATATTGGAACCAAGAATGGTGCTCTGTATGCAAATAATAGTATGATAGTCTAATGTAATATGAAAAAAAGTTGAAAAAATGTCAGTCCGATCCTCAAGTACCTCATGGAAGATCATTTGTTAATTATGAAACTGCATAAGGCCAATGGGACTTCAATCCCACCCAGGTCTTATCACTAAGTAGCTCAACGTATACTCAACGTTATGAGGTTGTTCACAGTCGGAATTTTGATGCCATCGTCAAAAATATTTTGGTTTAGACTGAACTCCTTCGTCTCGTTGGTAAATATGGCTTTGTGTGACAGACTGTGTCAAAAGTTTGTGACTAGTCCAACGCCACGAGGGAACTCAAAGTTTGAGTTTGAGCTAAGAGCTGTGGTAGTACTGTACACTTTACGGAATCCATGTTGGTTGGAGTTGTACTAGGCTCAGGTAGTGGTAAAATATCGGCGTCAAGTGTCTCCACTACTGGGAAAAGGAGAGTTATAGTTTCCCTGGTTTCAGTAGTGGAACTACCCACGTGTCCACGTGTCGGGTATATTAAGAGGGCATTGACGGATTTAGGACCTTGGTGAAACACTCCCGCCGTGCCAACATGTTTATATCGTCAAGTCCAATGGATTTGGACGTTTTGGCCTTTTTGATGACAACCGCAACCTACCCACAGGTGAAAGTAATTAGGTTTCGGTCTTTAGGCATTTTGCATAGCCTACGAGTATCACATCCTTTCGCCTTACCCGCCAATGCTCAGTGGTTACGCCCATAGACCAAAAATAAAAAAATCCATCTCATGATTTTTTGTCAAAATGTACGATGGCCTCCAAATTATCCAATCTTCTTATTTACAAACCCAATTTTCCTAAATATCTAACAGTGATTTCTAAAAATGGAGTTAAATGCGTGAACGTCTGTACATTTTCAAAGCACATCAGAAATTTTTTGAAAATTTAGGCTGCACCAACGCTCTTCGAATTGTCAAGATTATTTTTATTGATTTTTGAAGATAAAGGTATTTATTTTAACTTGTGAAATTGGTTAATACTAACGTGATTTGTGTTTTTTGTGAAATTAGTTAACAAATAGGTTTACCTTTTTTTGCGACTTAAATTTCTTTACATAAAGTTTTAATTATATTGTCTTTATCAGAGTCTTAAGGTAATAAAAGTGTTAAATGAGGTGCGGAAATTTTCGGATGTATTTGTAAACGTCAAATACGAATGCCCTATGAATTCAGTATTTTTACGTTCAAATTGATTATAATTGGGCTAAGAAAGCTTGGAAAGAAGAATAAGTCAAGTCAACGTTATTGCAATCTGTGGACAACTTACTAAAGGAGATATTATAAGTTTTTATTATAATTATAATGCCTGTGGAATAGTTAATTGTATTAAATTGGTTGATAATTGGGGAAACTATAACGACAAATCATATTCAGGAATGTACAGTTGCAATCAAAATTAAGTGAACATTTTTTATCATAGCTTTTATTAAATTCATTTCTACTTATTTATTAAACTTATTATACATAGTTCACTATAAGTTAGAACTTAAACCATATTATGTGAATAACAAAACAAAAAAAGGAACAGAAAGGAAAATGTAATGAATCAAAATTAAGTGAACATGTAATTTAGCAACCACAATGACACCAGTTGCGCTCCGGCAACGAAAGGCAATTCTTTTCACACATTTCTGGTGAAAATGTTGGCCATATTTCCATAATTATTTCCTTTAATTAATTTCGAAACATGGAGGCTTTCACGTTACTATTTGCAATGTAGTGGCTAACAATTTTGGCCTTATGAATAGGGGCGTTGAAGGATAAAATCCATTTGGCCAACACCATACCATTTGGTCTGCATAAAATTTCATTATTTTTGCCAAGTTGATATTGTTTATGTCGGAATCTTCCGTGATACCCGACCGTACATATCACCTTCGTGTAAGCGTCTACGAATCGTAGGCAAAGGCGGTGCACTTTTTAGTTCCGCCACCAGCGGAGCCTTAAATGTATGTGCGGAATAAAACCTATTCGACTTAGAAATATTTATATTTCTGGAATCAACACTTTTTGATGTAGTTTTAAGTCTTCCTATGGAAAACTTTTGAGCAATTCGATTTTCATTCATGAATAGTTTTATGATTTTGTGGACTGCTGAAGGAGTTTTTTTCAGTTTTTGCTATTGAGTGTGTAGTTTCACATTTTTTTATGTAAATTAACAATTGCAATTCGTTCTGAGTACTTAATCGTTGCATTTTCCCCATATTTGTTAACTGTAATCAAATATATACGAAAACTGGATATGATATAAAAAATTAACTTAATAAAATGTTGGGATTATTTGAATTCGGTGTTGGTGTGCCATCGACGTGAATATTAAGATTTAGTCTGTACTCCTTCGTCCAGGGTCGCCGCGGATTTAGCGGGTACGGATGATTGCCGACCGCCCAGGTAGTTCATGATCCATCTCTTCAGCCCCGAAGAATGTGTTGTTTGCTCAATGTCTTCTGGTAGCGTTGTTAAGTTGACCGTGTCAAAAGCTTTTGACAGGTCCAACGCTACTAGGACGGTTCTTACGGTGTTACGCCTTCCCGACTCATAAAATCAACTATCTCCTCGATCTTGCTCTGGAGTCCGTCGCAGTTAAATTGTAAGAGTCGGGTGTGTCGTGGTGTTGCTATCGCGACCCTGGGAGTGAGGGAGTGACGTACAGATGGAGGTTGTTACAGCTGTGTTACCCGCAAAGGAAAATTTCGCACTTCGGTGTTGTTTGGCGACTCCGATGTTGTTGGTTGCGGGGGCAGACTCCTATTACAGCATAGGGCAACGTACGATACACTCCAAACTAGGTGCAAGCACTGCCGTAGAGGCAACAGTCGCAGTATTGCGTTGACAGCATGGGGTCACATAACATGTGGTCCACTCCCCATGAATCTTAAGGCCTGAACAGGTCTTAAGATAGCTCCGTCCATTGCATGAGTTACACCTAACCGAGGGGGAATTTGGATGGAGCCTCTTAGCGCATACGCAGCAGAAAAATACCCCAGGCCCTGGGTTGGACTCGATACTTGCGCGGAGTAAGATAATGTGGAACAACCCTGCTGCAAGGCGTTGACGTACAATTAGATTTAGTACTTACCGATCCTAACAGGGTTAGATCGTCGAAAATGCAGCGCTTGACCGGATAAAATCCGGGTCAACTCCGGTTACGTAGAACCGGTTGCAGTGGGACTTGCTTGATAGCCATGGCTGGTTACAACAGTTCTGATAATTGTCGAATCTATAAAATTCATCGCTTATGCGGGGAGCACAGTAATCGATCTGGTATAATACGTCTCTAATTCTACTTGGAGCTATTAGTATCTGTCACCGTAATTGGCCGTGTTATGTCTGAGCAATATGTTTTTGGCAATCGAATCCTACTTATATCGGTAAGTTTTATTTAGTTGTAATATTTGTAGGTAACAATTTTATGGTTATGTTATATTTTCGGCTATTTCAACACAGAATATACGGATATACATATGTATATATGTAATTGTATATATGATTTTATTGTTTCTTTACATAAAATAAAAAAAAAAATAAAAATATAAATTATGCATATGTAACTGAACGCCGCTTTGTATAACTCTAAAAACCAAAATGTAAGAAATAATTTTAAATAAAGAGAGATATCGTAATGTACCTTTGAAAGGAAACCCTCAATAAAATGATTCAATAAGAACTAATGTAATATCATTTAAAAATAATTGCAAGTAGATCTATACACAAATGGAAACGCTACTCCACTATCAGTTCATAGTTTTCCACATCTTTGCACATGCTGTTGAATTCATTCGCAAACGCTTCTATTTCAGAATTCGCCATAGCATTATCATTGGCTTCATGCCGTCTCTTCTTTTTGCCATCTTTCCTTTGCTCCAGTTGTTCTTCTTCGGTATCTGAAGTAGATTCTTCTCTGTCATGAAACATAACAAAATGTTTACGAGCTTTGCGTTTTCTCTTGGCAGGGCGAACATACGTTCGCAGTGTCTTCTGAAAAAGACAGTATAAGATTAATATATACAACTAAAATGTATGTATTTAGAGTTTGAGGATAAATGGAAATATTTATATGAATGCAATTGTAGGAGCTTCATACTACCAACAAAGATGTACTTTACTCTTTGAGGCCCTGTGAACTCCAATCGCTTAACAAAGAATTTTGTTGGCGAAATTTCATATTATCGCGAATGAAACAGCAAGAATTCCATATCAAAAAGTTAAATTCAATATGCATGATATTCGCTTAAAAGTGTACTTATTTTTCTACAGATAAACATTCAAATTTAATACCTTTTTGTCGAACGTTGTTTCTGGTTCATAGTCATTAAAAAAATCAGTTTCGGGTGGTTGCCCGTTACACTCCGCAGTGTCACTCAGCGAAACCTCATCACAATTTTCAAAATGGTTTTGCGCATTTAGTTTATCATTTTTCATGTTAATCATTGTAGAGCAGATCATTTCATTAATTAGTCGTTGTTTCGGGCCATTATTTTCAAAAACCTCACAGGCTTTTTGTGAAACACAAGTATTACCTTGCGTAGTGTTTTTGGGGCGCCAATTTTGTATATCCTTGAGTTTTCTGTGTAAATTGAGCTTAATTGACTGTCTATTCGGAAGTTTTACATTTGTTTTATTTATTTCTACATCCTCGTCAGAGTTGTGGTCTAAAAATTCTTCAAACCCGAATAAGTCCTCATCATTCGACTTATCATTTTTTGTTATATCTCCAACAACCGATGTATCTACGGTTTTGTCTACTTCATCATTTGCAGTTTTTTTCCAAGGTGGCAGGCTTACAACTTCTATTATATTGATGACTTTTAGTGGACTTCGCTTTCCAAGTGCACGTCGTGGGTTAGGCAGCTGCCGTAAGTTAAATATGGCGGCATTATCATCAGTATTAGGTACAGTTAAAGCTCTCGGTGGCATATTTTCTACATTCGAATCATTTTGAGATTCTTGCGAAGTTTGTAATTGACCGTTTGAAGCACTGCTAGCTGTATTTCTTGATACGTTGGAGCAATTATCTCGCCCCGTTGATATAGACTTAGGACTTACTACATTGGAGTCAATGCATACGTTTGAGTTTGTATTGGCTTTGTTTTTATTCGGGGAAGAAGGAATGTAATCACTGGAAAATGTTGGCAAATATGATTTATTTTTGGTGAAATTAAATACTGATGGTAGATGCGAATCATCGTTTATTCTCCAAGGCGAAGGGCACATTGGACGATTTTGCGGACTAAGAAATTTAATAGGCGATAAGTCGGCAGTGGGCAACGGATTAGTTTGTCGACTCGCGGCTGGTGTACTAACAAATTTACGGGCTACTTCGAGCAGGCGACGTTGCTCAGAAATCTAACAAAAAAAAATTTATCAAAACAAAAATAAATAAAGAAGATATAATGTTTCTTACATTCGTTTTGTGAGTGTTTCCGGCTTTCCTTGTTTCTTGCAACAACACCGAGCGTGCTAAGAGGCTAAAGCCTTCATCACGTATATGTTCATCCGATGTTTTATTGTCGTTTGTGAGAAAATTCTGTTGCTGATCTTCATTTCCTACCATAATATTCGAAGGTGGATGTAATAATGTGCCATCAACACAGTTATCAAGTTTTTCTACTATTTTCGGCAGCCTTTTATTAACAGCGTTATTATTTTGGTTCCCTTTTTCCTTAGACACTTTATTTTTATTAGCTTCTTGTTTTTTTCTTCCAGTTTTTAATCGTTCTCGTTTTAAAATAGGTCTTCCTGTTCCTTTCTGATTAGTTGCCACTCTTACTTTTCCCTCAGAAATTAATTTTTTTATTATATCCTCTGCAGGATCTCGATTCTTTGCGAAGTCAGACTCCGAAGTATTTGATTGGGACAAAAATTCGAATATATTATCCGGCTCCGTAACTATTTTTCTAGAGCGAAGTTTTTTTTTAGGTAATCTTTGAAAGAACTTATTCGCTGCATTATTATTTCTTGATGGCTTGCATCCAATGGTGACGGATTCCTCTTCGGAATCTTCATTAGAGCAAATTAATTGCTGTAATACATCAGGTTTATTGGTTAAATTTCTTGGAATTTTTGCTCCTGTAGTAAGAAATTTAAGAAAAGTTAACCTTGAAATAGCTGTTTTTTTTAACTACTACCTTTGGAGTTAGAGGTACGCATCCCATTTTCATGTTGTTTATATCCAACTTCCGATTCTTCATTAGAACAAATTAATTGCTTCAATTCATTAGGATTGTTGGGTACACTTTTTAAAATGTCTTTATCTGTAGTTAGAAATTAATTAAGTCAAGACTTGAAATAATAGCTTTTTTAGACTAATACCTTTGGAGTTAGAGCCAGACATCTTGTGTTTATGTTGAATATGTTCCATTTCATAATCTTTATTAGAACGAATTAATTGTTCTATTAAATCGGAATTATTAATTACATTTCTAGGAATCTTTTCTCCTGAAATAAGAAATTGCAGAAATAGTATTGAAATAATAGCTACTTTAAACTATTACCTTTGGAGTTAGAAAGAGGTAAATCTGGTTCACGTTCACCATCAGAGTGAGTACATTCATCCACTTCAAATTTTGTCGAGTTTTTAACGGGACTAAATTTGGAAATATCAAGATTTTTCGTAGAATTCTGATATATTTTAATCCGTTCACCTGAATTCTTAGAAAGACTAAGCTTATTTAAACTTTTACGATGCTCTGGAGTAAGAACTAAATTCTCTATATTAACATTCCCCTTGAAGATTGGTTTTTTTGATAGTATTAATCCATTCTGTTTCATGTTTACGTTTAGTGAATTCGCAGACTCTTTGCAACCATTTGAGGTATTAGCACTAATACCTTTCTTAATAGAACTTCTGGTTCTCATCTTTTTTTCGATCGTATTTTGAATTAGACCTGAAAAGAAGTTGATGTTTATAATATGTGTTGCATGTTTACATAAATATGAAACATACCAGCTACTCTCGCAGTGTTTTTATTTTGAAGTGATTTTTGGTTAATTCGTTGCAGTTTAACTGTGAATGGTTTACAACCTATAATATGAAAAATAGGAGAATACTCTAAATTATATAAATAAAACATATGTCTAACAAACCTCTTGGTACATTCGATGATATTGACTGAATTGTTCTTTCAGGTTGAGTACGTTTCAAGTTATTCCCTTTTTTAATAATTTTCGGTATTTGCAGGGGTTTTCTGGAATCCGTTTTAAACAAATTATTTGTGCATTGTTCCTGCAATGCTATATTTCGCTGATTGGATGATGGATCTACTTTAGACCATTTATTTAAAGGTAGTCGTTTTATCTTTACTATTAAGTTTCTGCATTCTAATGATTGGTTAGTCCGCATTGGTGTCATTGGTGGTTTTTATTGACCAACGAGAAACCTATATTATAAATTGATGTCGCTTCTTACGTTGTTTCTATTAATTCTGTATTATTCTTTTGTGGCATATATACCAATATCATTTCTTTGCTGAACCCGCGTTATTGAAAGAATATTTAACCTCACCCCTTAAAGGCAAATAACTCTTTAATACGAAATTTTTTACAAATATTATTGAATTTTAAGATTTTATTTTCACTAGTGCATTTTTAGTTTCGAATAGTTAAACTAAAAATGCAAAAACATGTACACACTATTAAAATATACGTTTAAATAGCCACAAAACATAAATTTCTTGTTTCCCAACTCAATTTTCTTCTTGATTAATCCAATTGAACAAAACACAAGCACATTCATTCCATAGTTTTGTTCAAGCATAATGCTGCAAGCATAGTGTTGCCATATCTTGCTCTCCAGTTTGTGTAACCCGGACGTTACATGTTCAAGAAATTGCTTTCATGTTGCCACACACTTACACTTTCCGAACTTGAAAGCCATTTTGCGAGCAAGAAGTGTTTCAAGTTGATGATCAATATATAATCAGCTGAGCATAGAGCTTTCCAATTTTCAAATTACAAGTTTCAAAATCTTAACGATGAATAATGTTGAAAAAAGTGAATTATTCCCTTTTACGAAATTGTATACAAACAGTGCATTTTATGAAACATGAATCTTTCGATAAATGTCTTTAAAAAGAATATTCAGAAATATACTTATACAATCGTATAAACGTATATAGCCCATATACAGTCTGTGGTTTATTTGAAAAACAATATTTTGTTTAAAGATGAGGAAATAATGTTTTAGGAATAATTTTATTTTCATAATAAATTCACCTTTTGGTTCAACGCAATTTTGGAAACATCACCTATGAAAATCTTTTAAAATGAAGAAATTAAAAAATCTGGCATCCTTATTATCATGTCGCCATTTGTAAAGCATATTTTCATTGAAGCAGTCCAAAGTTCCACAGAAATTATTTTGTGATTTCTCGAGAATGACGAGCATTGGGGATCTTTTTACAAAATATAATTGTACAAATTGCCAAGATGATATCTCTGGTATTCGTGTACATTGTGCAGAATGTGAAAATTTTGATTTATGTCTTCAGGTGAGTAATACATTTTTATGGAATGTATTCATTCTATTCGTTACGAGTTTATCGACGTTCGTTCGTTGAAAGTAGCGAATGACTTGAACCCCTTCCATTCTACATTTTCCATGGATTGGATGTTTTGGCGACAACAAAAACAGCTGGAAATGTTTTTATGATGGTATTTTGTTTTTAGTGTTTTGCTTCTGGAGCGGAGATCGGAGCACATCAAAATAATCATGCATATCAATTTATGGATACTGGCACAGCTATACTGTCCGTATTTCGGGGCAAGGGTGCTTGGACTGCTAGAGAAGAAATACGACTTCTAGATGCCATAGAACAATATGGATTTGGAAATTGGGAAGATATAAGTAAGCATATTGAGACGAAATCAGCAGAGGACGCCAAAGAAGAATATGTTAAACGATTCGTTAATGGTGCAATTGGTCTCCACACTTGGACACCGGCTCAATCACAACGCCCCTTGTTGGTGGATCACACTTCTGAGGACAGTGGTCCCTTGGGTGCCACAGCTTTACAACGCCTGCCTCCTTTAGACATTACTAATGAAGAAGCTGCTCAATTAGGTTACATGCCAAATCGGGATGGTTTCGAACGTGAATACGATCCCACAGCTGAACAGTTAATATCTACAATGTCGCTCAGCACCGAAGACACTGAAGCTGATTATTTATTAAAATTGGCTCATGTTGACATGTATACGCGCCGTTTACGTGAACGAGTTCGACGCAAAAGGTTGGTTCGAGATTACCAACTAGTAGCTAACTTCTTTCGCAATCGCAATTATGCACAACATCCAGGCATGACACGTGAGCAAAAAGAATTTCGTGATCGTTTCCGCGTTTTTGCTCAGTTTTACACATCCAATGAGTATGAACGATTACTGATGTCTCTTGAACGTGAGAAAGAGTTGCGTATACGATTGGCCGAGTTATGCCGCTATAGATACAACGGATTAACTAAAATAGACGAATGTCGTCACTTTGAACAACATGCAGCCATGGCATTGAATCGTTCTACTGGACCCTATGGTCATGGAAAAACGGTAAGTGCATACCGAGATCTAGGTTTAATTTACATTTGAAATAGTAAAATTAGAAATTTCACTATTACACTAGAAACAAGGACTTGTTATCATGAGGATATATACATATGTATATATACTCAAGCATCATTTCCATTTAAATATACGAAAAGTAAAGTAATATATATACATATGTATTGGTGTACATATGTGTATAAGTAGATATTAGTAGTTATTAACTTAAATATATACATATGTAGTTTTCGCTTAAACTGACAATACACGAAAGATTGAATATCGTGTCGTATTTAGAAAAACTTGTCTTATACAATGTTATTCTGACGACTTCTCTTGAAACATATGCTAGTTTGGCTAGTCTCATTATATTCCATTCCATTTTCACGATATTCAGTTTGCGTGTATTATCGGCACACCAAGCGGCGAACGTTTGAACGGATGTATAAGACAATGTTTAACCACAGGACAACACGCACCTCAGCATTGGAAGTCGTCGGCAGCCAGGCTCTTCCTTACACTCTCCACAACACAGCAGCAGAAAACCGTAAGCACAAACACTTTCTATATATACATATAAGTTAACTTTGTTAATGTTCTTACGACTATATATGTATCTATATATATTTTACAGCGAACTGTCAAACGGAGGCGAGGCAAATCTAAATTCAATCGCGTCAAGAAACACGCTCCACACCGGCGACCTGATCTCCTCCGGCGCATTATTGCACAACAGAAATTACTTGGATAGCTGTCGGGAATCGTCGGTTCATACGACGATATCGCAAGCGGGGATGATAGTGGGAGGGGGCACGATGAACACAACAATGACTACAACCAAATTAACGAACGGAAATCCACAGTCACTGATGCCAATTCTACAGCACACAACGATGATGGGAATAAAAAGTCATCAAACACCACAATTGCAAATAAACGACGTCGCCGTAAGCGAAAAACAGCATCTACATCAACTGCTGTTACAAGAAAATAATAATTTTGACGTTAAGACACTCCACTCGCCCGTGGCAGTACCAATGAGTAGTATTTTGCGCGCACAGTTAGATGAATTAAAACATTTGCAGCAACCGTTAGGAAACGATTTATTATCTACAAATGAACAGCAAGTTTGCAAAGACTTTAACCTGCCACCTACAACATATTTATCCCTAAAAACGTTATTGCTTAGCGGTGCTCCAATTGTTAATAATTTGTCTCCAGTCGAAAACTCTCTACGAAAATACTTTATAAAAGTAGGTTGGCTAAGTCATTAAACGTGCGTATTTGTGCGCGCATATGTATCTATGATTTGTAAACAACTAATGGAAGCTCAATTATTTCCTCCTAATCCACCAGCTAATATCACATAGGGTGGCGTAATGTGTTTGTATTAAATTAATTAATATTGGAAATAATTCATATTCATATTTAAATTAAAGGTACGACTTTAGATGCATAAATTCTACAAATATTTGAAGATTTATGAAAACTGTCAATATATTTATTTAGCTTAAAAATTAGCAATAATTAGAAATAATCTAATTGCTTACTTGTATCAAGTTTTCAATTTTGGTTTTCTGTAACCATGTTTTTGTCCTGAGAATGGTTTTTGCCTAAGGAATGGACAGCTTAGTTTTAACTTCTCAAATCACTTATGTACTGATATATGTAAAATATATTTACTCCTACATTCGGTAGTTCGCAATTCGTTTAGTTTGAATATGAAAATAGATATATGCGATTAAAATTTATTTCTGAAAATAAAAAATAATTATTATATTATTAAATGACTTTTATTATAACCGAAATATGTAATTATAATTTTCAAGAATGCTTCACAAGTTGTGCATTTAAAAATCTCTCTATCTATCTCAGCTACACTTGGTAGCAGTAATGCATGTCGCCGTAAGATAACATATGCACCTACTTACTTGTAGGTAAGTACTTGGGTAATGTAAATCGTTTAATGTTCGTTGTTATCAAAACCACTTTTTTATTTTAATTGCAAAGTGAGTGGTGATAGTCAAGGCAATTTTAAATATTCTGTGGGAGAATTGACTACGTCATCCTGGTTTGTAGCTGTGTCAACTCTCCTGAAACGAAATTCTAAATTGTCGCATTGCGATCATCGACATCCTTCTTTTTACCACCAATATAGGTCATTCAATCAGCCATTTATGGTTATTATATTGTGGTTTCATGTCAGGAAAGATATCTAATAATCTTTCGAGGCCATGAAGTGACAGAAATCTGTTAGAAATGTTGTTAATCCGTCGAGGTGTCCCATCCGTCGCTACCATTTCCAACTGCTTCTACAATCGCAATTTGATATTGTTGCAAAAACATTCGAACGTTATTAATTGACCTTTCTTTGTGTCGCCACAAATTAGATGATTGTAGGCATGCGATTAGTTCGTCAGCAACAGTTGATCCAGGAATCATGACTTCACCAAAAATGTTTTATTTGTGGTGTAAATCTTTTAAGTCATGTGCCTCCAGCGACTTCTTGAATATCTGGAAAATCTTCATTATAACGCTTTTTTTGGGATTTTGAAGACTTGTGTTTCGTTGATTTGCAATTTAGGAGTAATTTCTATTATTCTATTGAACTTTATGCCGAATATATGGGTCAAATTGTGTGTTATACTAATAAAATTAAATAAATAAATTGCGAGAGTCTAAAATGTTCGGTTGCCTTTCCTTGCTTGTTACAAATTGTTTTGGGCTATCGACACAACCTTATACAATTGAACAATGACAAAAATATTTTAACAAAGCAACAATGACAACCTTCAAAATATTTTTTGCTTTTTTTGTATTTTTGTTGTCAACTCAAATAAAATTCTCTTATTATTTTATTCCTCGCAAAATTTCCATATTTACTCACTTTCTAATACTTTTCTGGCCTTCCACGAATAAGTCAACACTAAAATGAGTTAGATCGGTTAGGCCGTCTCGACTTTTTGCGAAACTAACGAACAGCAATTCATCTTTATATCTATAGATTACAAATTGTTTGTATGGGAGTTCAGAAAAGTGTGTTTTCTCTCCGTAATCCATCCTTGTACTTCAAGGAATATTCTAAAAAAAAAGAATTAGCGAAATCGCTTCAGTTATTCTCGTTGTTATGCGCTTAGCAACACATTTAGCGATTCATTTGTATATTATAGAATACATATGTATAGCAAAATAAATATTTCGAATTTTTTTTAAATATTTTTTAATAAAAACAGTTTTTGTTTTAAATTTTCTATGTATAACAAATGCTTGTTTAACTTTACAACGAATTACACAAACAGTTTTATAAAAGTTTATACATGTATGTCGTCAACTTCCGCCATATTAGGACCCTGTAAAACGACATAGTTTTACATTACTTATAATTATATATGCATATACAAACTCATGTATACCTAGCCAATCCCTGGGTAATTTGATGTGTTTCACCGATAAGTAACAACAACTCGAAATATCACTTATTCCTCAGGAAATACCGATATAAGGTATTTTTCTGTGCTCCACTGCCATTGTTGGTTGCACCACCAGCTTTAGCTGCGACAGCACTTGCTGACTGGTTGGTATGAGTTGTACCGGATGAAATAGTCGAATTCGTTGATCTTATGTTGCCATTAGCGACAGCAACTGCAGCAGCGGCTAGAGAACTGCGCCAAGATTCAATCAATTCGTTTTGAACGTCCAATGGTAACTCATTGAATACAGTTGTATCTACACCGGCCGGACAGGGAATGTTGGAGACATTTCCAGTGATAGTAGTAGTGTTTGTAGTTGTTGTTGTTGCAACTACCTCTGATGTTGTTGATATATCGCCAAAATATCCCATGAGTAACTGAGTGGAGTGAATCGATTCGGATGTTTGTGTTGTTGTAGGAATGTCGCAACTTGGCGGTGTACTAGCTGTACTACCCGTTTCATCCATTGGTGAAGGTAATGGCGATGAGGTAGTTGATGATGGTGTCGATGAGATTTGTCTCTGTGTTGTAAAAGAACGATTTCCCGTCGAAATTCGATTAACTTTCATAAGTAATGACGAAGGAGGTTGTATCGTTCGAAATCGTTGCAAGGGTGTAAATGACGTAGTTGCACTCGAGGATGCTGCTGTTGGTATAGAGCTAGTGGTACTTGTTGGAACGTTTAATGGACTCGTTACGAATTCTTTTTCACTGTCCCTTGAATTTAAACGCAAATCGCAAACACGCAACTTACTTGGGGAGGCAACATCAGCAGTGTCATTACATATGGCTGAATTTCCCAAACATCGCCGCTTTGCCATTAATAAACGACCAATGCGACTCTTTTTTGGAGATGGCTCTATTTCGGTTTCAGAGAAGTCTGAGAAATCCGAATTTGTTGCTGCAGATTCGGAACCATTGTCTATAAGCATTGGTATAGGTGAAGCAGCAGTTGCCCGTCGACGATAAAACTGATCACTTGGTTGAAATGTTGTGGGTGATGAACGGAATGCTTCGTCGTTATTTGATGCTGACGTTGTGGCTACTGGATTCTCAGCTGTTGTGGGTACATCAGTGTTTGTCAATGAAGTTATAGACTGTACTTCTAAATCTGTCTTTTTGATTAGAAAGTTTGCAATGGACGATGAGCCGAGTTTTCGTTGCTGAAATTTTGAAAATGCCAGACCGATAAGTGTGATATTAAAAGGTTTTGTCAGATCAACGACGCGTTCGAAGAGGCGTAAAATAATCTTCAGCAACTTTTCTTGTGCACCTTCAGCAAGTACCACCTTTGATCCACCACTTTCCGTTCCTATTTGTGATCTAAAGAGTGAAGGCAAAATGTTTACTTGCTTAGTTTCTCGATGACTTGTTTTCTTCTGAGGATCGAATTTACGTAAAATTACTTTAATAGCGATTGGTATACGACCATCTTCAGCAACCTGTTAAAATTATTAAATTCGGTTATTAAGAATTAATGTTTATATACACACGTACCTGTTCCACCAATCGCATTAACAATAGACGAAAACGATCTTCAACATCTCTACGTACGGATATAGGACGACATGAATCTTCGAGGCCTATTGTTTTAGGTTTGCCGGATGGACGAACTGAACTTATATCTCTTCCGAAAGACAAATCCTTCAATTTTGTTGCTGTTTCAAAGCCAAATTTTTTTCTCAACGAGTCCATATTACATTTTTGTAATTCAGAAATGTTTGCGATGCCGCTTTCAAGAAGCAAAGATTCTGTTTTCTGACCAATACCTGTAACTTTATGCAAACTATTTAAATCACGCATAAACTCATCCGCATAGTTAGAACATAGAACAGTTTGTTGATTTGGTTTATGTTGAGCACCTACTAATTTCGCCAACAATTTGTTATACGATACTCCAGCGCAACATGTGATATTCAGTTGTTTGTGTAAAGCTAAACGTATTTCTTTAGCAATTTGTGTACCCACTGCTAAGCGCTGTGCGCAACCACAGTCACAGCATGAAGATAATTCAGTACCTTCCGGATATATATGACCTTCGACTTTGGGAATTATGCTAGAAGCTAAATGAGAATTTTCGACGTGTACATATTGGTTCTTTTCAATTCGACTACACACTTGTGCTGTTACATCCAAATAATTTTCATCGAAACCCAGCTTCTCCACTAACGGTGTAAAAGTCAAAAGAGCATCAAAGATACGCTGAGACATTTGTTTATAAGGTGTCAAGTCTTCGCCATTAACTAATGTTAGTGTAGGACAAAGGCGTTGTGCCTCCTCAACGGTCATCAATTTGTTAACACCGAATTCACGAGCTGGATAATTGCAAGTCACCACAAAATTTTTTTGCTGTATACCCAGAGGTAGCGAACGCAAGGTAGGATCACGTATTTCTTCAACCTGGGCATAGAAACAATCCATGTCAATGTGAATTATAGTACGTTGATGCGGTTCACTGCGGTTAATAACATTTGAAAAATCCATTTTTGTCGGTTTTCTGCAAAAGGTTTTGTTTTGATTTTAATTTACATAAAAATAATTATTACTAAACATATATATGTACATACAAATTAGTAATACAACCCTATAATATTAATATAAAATATATGGACATAATATAAAATATTTAACATCAATGTAATATTTTTAAATTTTTTTTTTATAACTTTTCCGTCAATGATAGATAAATATTAATCGTTTTTTTTTCTATTTTTTTATATAATTATTTTTAATATATGTCAATATGTTATGCAAAGAATTAAAAATTTAATTTTAGTTTACCATTTAACAAAAGTTGGCGCAACGGACGTCTACCTATTGATTAATGTTTTTTATTTGTTTAGTTAAATAAATAGCGCAACTATTTGAAAGCTTTCAACGGCAACACTGGTTCTTAGAAATTACAATAAATATTTTTTTCTATTGCTTCCCTCGCAAACCGTTGGTCAAAACAAAATACCAACAATCACTCTGTTACCAATACGCTATTGAATGTTTTGTACACTTTGTGTCTTTATTTTCCTTCGTTTGTATGTCACAATTTTTATTCAATTTCGTAATTCCGGGAAGAAAATTGATAAAGAGAAAACAATAACAATGAGTAATAGTTCTACCAACAAGCAACCCAACATCTCCTATTCCTACAAAAATTACTTGAATAATAAGTAATAGGGGAAAGTTTAAACTTTACTCAACAAAATACATCTCATAAACTCAATGTACTTTAATATTTCTTCATTTAATTATAATTCGGAGAAATCGGACAAAATATAAGTTATATTAATTCAGTAACATCCATGTCATTGGTTTCGGAATAAATAATTAGGTCGCAATTTTAAAATCATGTTTGTAATTTCTCGTTAGATAAAATAGAAGTAAAGATATTAAAAAATAAATTATATACATAGCGATCGATTCTAGTTGGCGAATATAATTCTGCAATAACAAAGCCGATTTAACAAAACAAAATATTTTACCAATGTATATACCAGATTTTTGCAATTTTAAGTAATGTATTACTCCTGGTTTCCCGGTTTTCAATCCTTTTCTAAATACCCACTATGGAATATAACGTGCGATTGACAAGACGACGGCAATGTGTGAGACAAAGACGAAGGTCATGGCGATAGCAACAACGTAATAAATGGCGACAAAGCACCAATTGCATGAACATCGAATGGAGCTTCGGTAGCTTTCACTTTTGTTTTGCTAAGTTTCTTACCTTCAAATTATCTTATTTGTTCAAAGGCAGGTGGTATTGGTTTTCGTCGCCACCTTTCCTTAGACTAATCACTTTTACAACACTTCAAAAACCTAAAATTTGTGTTTTTCGTCTAACAAAATTTCCAGCTGTGAATACTTGTCTACTTGTGATCAACCGTTCTACTTATTTATCATTTTCTATATTTCTCCAGCTGTACGTATAACTCAGCTATTCAGCGCATGTTCAGAAATTCAGCAACCTTAGGCGCGTCATACACAACGATATTGAATAGGATTGGGGCAACTTCTGACGAAATGCGTTTAACTTGTACAATTGGTTTTGTAAATCCCGATAGCTAAACATATTGCATATTTAACAATGTACCTCACCATTTTTATATAATTTGAAATTATATCTACTCGTATATATTTAATATCAAATTAATCGATTTTTCAAAATGAATATGGTAATATTTTTGGAAGATGAAGTTGTCAACAATAAACAAATAAATTACAAACAAAAAATATATATATGTATTTCCTGTTTAAATAAATTGTTTTGTTACTACTTTTTTCATATAGAAAGAATATTTACATTATTTATTTTAAGTTCATAATTCGCAATTGTTTGAATTTTCAAGTATGTTATGGAAAATTATTACCGAAAATTACTGAAAACAATTGAACTTTCTGCTCATGCATGGACATGGTGTTTGTTACCTTTTACCACACTATTTGCATCAACTCTGTTGTTGACATTTCCGAACTATCCCTATTTGTTCAAATTGTACTAAATTTTAGTACAGTTTAACGGCGGATTATTCTGCTTAGTTTTGATTTACAATTTGATGTCGAGTGTTTTAATTTGGTAGGGTGTTTGAGGGGTGATATACAATTTGCAAATAATAAATACAATATTAAAAAAAAATTCCTTAAAATGGACTCAAAGTTACCGAAGCCTTCGGGAATAAAACGTCCAACAACCGTTACGAGAAATATTTTGCCTATGGATCGAATAAAAACAGCGTCACTTGGTTTTGGGACAAAATCGGCTAATTTGTCTGTTACTGCATTGGATAGTTTTCAGCCCCTGTCTCGTGATCTTACTAATTTACCAAATGGCCTACAACGTAGAGGTATTTAATTTGAGAACTTAACATATAGTGAAAAAAGTTATATGAACTGGGGAGGAAAAAAAAATGTCTTTTTATCCAATATTATCCAAAACAGAATTTAAATAAGCATTTTCATTTTTAGAGCGTGCGGGATCCCCAGATATAAACCGACCTAACACAAACAACGCTGGAATATCACGGTCAAAATTACGACGAAGCCGATCGGCTTGTGATATTCGAGAGATGCGACCAATGAAGCGTCCCGAATTAACCCTTGCACCTATTCCCGCCAAGACAACGCGCTTTGCCAGTACAGGCGTGACTAATAATTTGGCAGTATCAACACAACCATTTTCTTCAAGCAGTACAGTTTCCAAACCACTGCGAATAGGACACGTAGCAGTTTCGACTACCGCAACTGCAAAAAAAATGTGTCCAACCAGATCTCAAACTGCAACAGGCGTAGGGAACAATGGCCCTGGACGCACTGCCAGCACAAGTACAACAACAGCAACCAAGAAAGTAATGGGGTCGAGCACCACTACATCCGTCTCAACTACTGGAGGAGGAAAGCCTATTAATAAACGCATACCACCATATGATTTTAAAGCGCGGTATAATGATTTGTTGGAGAAACACAAAGTACTAAAGGCAAAATATGAGGAAAAGTGTGAGCAAATGGGTTCAATGGAAGGTGTGCCCGAACAGCTAGAAGAATCACAGGATCAGTTATTCAAAACAAAAGAGGAACTAAAAAATATTTATACTGAGCGGGATTGTTTAAGCCAACAAATTAAGTCATTGAATTTGAAAATAGATTCCATTTCGGGATCGCTGGTGAAGACCAAAGAAGAATTGGACTTTATTACCACCGAACACACTGTTAGTATTGAGTATTTCGAAAAAGTATTAGTTTTATAGATTAATTGAATATATATATATTTTTCAGAACTTGAAAGAAGCTCACGAGATCCTTACAAATGAAGTGCTAGAGTTACGAGAGCGATCGACACGCTTAACAGAAAAAAATATCGTATTACAAGAAGATTTAACAGCTTGTAAGGAACAGTTGTTCCGTGCCAATTTTGAACGAAAAGAATTGCATAACACTATAATGGATTTGCGTGGAAATATAAGAGTTTTCTGTCGTGTTAGACCACCTTTGGACTTTGAACAAGAAAAACTTCTTTGTGGATGGAATTATATTGATGAGTCCACCGTTGAAATACAGAACTTGGAGAATAAGAATAAAAGTGTGGCCCATACATTTTCGTTCGATCATGTTTTTCATCCTAACTCTAAACAAGAGGATATCTTTGAAATGGTATCACCATTAATACAGTCGGCACTAGATGGCTACAATATCTGTATATTTGCCTACGGACAAACAGGCAGCGGGAAAACTTATACAATGGATGGTGTACAAACTAATGTTGGTGTTATACCAAGAACAGTAGATTTACTTTTCGACTCTATTAAGAATTATAAACGCCTTGGCTGGGAATATGAAATACGAGTTACATTTCTTGAAATCTACAATGAGGTGCTTTACGATCTATTGAGCAATGAACAAAAAGACATGGAAATACGCATGGCAAAGCATAATAAAAACGACATATATGTTTCTAACATAACACAAGAGACTGTTACGTCCGCGTCACGTCTGCGGGAACTGATGCATATGGCAAAAATGAATCGAGCTACGGCCTCAACTGCAGGGAATGAGCGATCATCGAGATCGCACGCAGTTACTAAAATAGAACTTATTGGTTATCACTCTGAGAAAAATGAAACATCTGTTGGTACAATCAATCTCGTTGATCTTGCCGGCTCTGAATCGCCCAAAACAAGCACACGCATGAACGAAACAAAAAATATAAATCGATCCCTTTCTGAGCTTACGAATGTTATACTAGCATTATTGCAGAAACAAGACCATATACCGTATCGTAATTCGAAGTTAACGCATTTATTAATGCCATCATTGGGTGGAAATTCAAAAACATTAATGTTTATAAATGTGGCACCCTTTCTAGACTGCTTTGTCGAGTCGGTTAAGTCTTTGCGTTTCGCAGCATCTGTTAATTCATGTAAAATGGCGAAAGCGAAACGGAACAGATTTTTGAATATATCTAGCAATAATTCACTTTAAAATTAGTGCCATCGTTATATTTATTACACTTTTTTCTATTTTTTGTAAAAATGTTTCGTTGCCTGCTTGTATTTTTTGTGCTTTTCTAAAAATCATTTTTGCTTTCTATAAAATTTTTATTCTGTTATTATTTTTTTAATAAACTAAATGAGCCCCATTTAAATCGTAAAGAACTAAATACGTTTATTTGTATTTGCTTTTAAACAGTAAGGTTGTTTAAAGAGATAGTGGTAAAGTTGCTAAAAATAGTATTAGGTAAATTGAAAACGGATCTAGGAATCATGTTTTTGAAATTCCTTCCTTTTTATTTTTAAATCAAAATTGAAATGCTTCCTATGGTTAAACATTATTGTTAAAAAACAATATATGGAATTTTTTAGTTTGGATTTCCAAAGCTTGATATGAATTAGTTAAATTAAATATTTTCACAAACTTTGCGAAATTTTAATATAGTATCCTTCATTTATCGTCATCATGTCCATGATTGTAAAAGTTTTGTATCATGATACAAAGTTAATTCGAAATATTGGATTAATATATTACTGATTCCAAATTCTGATAAGACAATGTCGACAGACAGCAATGTGACTAACTAGCATACAGCTACTTTTCATTATAATGTTTTTTTTTGTCATATTTATCATCCTAAAAATAAACCACCACATAAACTGTTGCTTTCAAGTGATTATAGTTTTCAGAAAAATTATGTTTCGAAAACTATCTTGAACATAAGTACCTCCTTATGAACGTAAAGCTGCTATAATATCATTAGGTACTTGACGCACGATTTCGGAATGCGATATTTGTGGAATTGTTGCCAAGACACCCATCCGATTTTTATAATCTACATCAGCTGCATATGAGTAGTGATTGCCTGCTAAGTCGGTAAGAGTGCCGCCGTGTGCTTCTAGCACAGCTTCCGGTGCACAAGTGTCCCACCGTTTGCAACCGGGACTAGCAAATACATATGCATGTGCCTTGCCTTCGAGTAATTGTAATACTTTGTAACCAGCACCTCCAACTTTGATCACATTTGTTGGTGACAGAGCATCTAGAGCTTGTTGTACCAAAGGTGTTAAGTGTGAACGTGTTGTTGTAATAATCATTTGTCCATTGGGCGGACTTATAGGTTCGAATCCTCCTGTGCCTAACCCTTTAAGTCCCCATATAGTTCTACCTATATTTCCATTAGTTTGTTTGTAGTAGGGTTGATAAATGACTCCTCCGACAGCACGATTTTTAATCGCTATTCCAATTAGCACTGTCACATGTTCTAATAAACCTTAATAAACAATATGTTTCGATTGATAAACCAACATTTGATTTGATTAAAACATTTCGTACCTTTAGTGTATTCTGATGTGCCGTCTAAAGGGTCTACCCATATCACAAATTCCTCCTCTTTAATTTCTTGCAATTCTTCGGGGCAATTGCGTGTCAGAAATTCTTCGTTTTCATCTGTTACCAACCACTCTGCTTTTATGTTTAAATTTGAGTCGCCCTCTTCACCAATGATTGTAGCATTAGGAAATTTTTTCGACAGAGATGCTATAATACATTGTTGGGCCGAACGGTCAGCCTCAGTTTGTAAGTCCTCTTTGCCCTATTACACATATTGGTCATGAATTTTTATATATACATACATCGCTAATACCTCTTTTTCCACAATACCTAGATTTCCACGCTGCATCACTTCCCGAATAATTGATCCTGCACGGACCGCAGTGTTGATGGACAAAGCCATAATTCGCATTACTTTAGGAGTTGTCATTGTATATTATTGGTATAATATTACAATTTCTACAAAATTTCCAAATCTGTAATATAGAGCGACGAAACTAATTGTAAACCTCTAGTAATAACATAATCGTGTTATCGAATGACATGTTTTGATGAAATACTCGATTCTTTATGTCATATTAAATAAATTGAAAAATTAAAGTCAATTTAATAATTTTGAGATTTCAGGCTTATATCTTGGTATTTTTTTCCGTTGTACTCTAAATAGTCTTCTATAAAGGCAATAACTCCATAAAATCGTCAATATTATTGTTTTCAGTTTGTTTACTTTTGATTTGTAAAAATATCTTTTAAAAATAAAAATAATAATTTTAAATCATTAGAAACACCCGGTCAAGTATGGTTTTCTTTTCATTCCTTTTGAAAGTAGCTTGTCAAAAAGACCGCATCCAGAAAACATTTTAATATACTTCTGCCGCATCTTCACTGATTGACATTTGCAAACGTTTATCAAAATATTTTATATATTCGAATTTTATATCTAGTTTTTATAATTTATTAGAGAAAACCATAAAAGTTTAAAGATGTAAGTTTATAATTACTGTTGTAATATTTATATTACTTAACCTCAAATGAATTGCAGGGCTCTTGTTAAACCAAAGTCTGAACTGACACCTGAAGAACTGGCGCGCCAAGAGGAAGAAGAATTCAACACTGGTCCCCTTTCGGTTCTCACACAATCAGTAAAAAACAACACGCAAGTTTTAATTAATTGCCGCAATAACAAAAAGCTTCTTGGCCGTGTAAAGGCTTTCGATCGCCACTGTAATATGGTTTTGGAAAGTGTGAAGGAAATGTGGACTGAATTACCTCGTACGGGAAAAGGCAAGAAAAAAGTTAAACCAGTTAACAAAGATCGTTTCATATCGAAAATGTTTTTACGCGGAGATTCAGTGATTTTGGTATTGAGAAATCCTTTGGCGACAGCAGCAGGGAAATGAGACACTTTGTACGCAGACTTTAGTATATACACATAGTTATTAGCGTAATAAAAATGAATAATAATATTTTCTAAAATGCCGAAGTAAAATTATTTAATTTCAAAAGAATATTTACATTTGATTATAAAGGCACTTTTATCGCATTGTCGCATTTAGTTGCCTGATAGTTGTTTGTGGACAACTGGAACATATTCATCCCATTGCGCTTGATAAAAGTTGCCTTCTATAGGATGTCCAAGGCTATATTTTGTGGCAAAATTTGAGGCACTGAACTTAGGGCGTTCTTCTCTACTGTTATTTCCAACTCGTGTCTCATCAAATTCTAGCTTTCCATTTTGTTTATAAAGCAAGAATACATAACGATGGAGTCCGGTATTTTTGGGAGGTCCTGAACCCACGTAAGCGCTTAGAACTTCACCTTTGGTTACATCATTGCCTGGAATGTTACCCACTAACCAGTGTTTGAACTCACGAAATTTCGGTGCATTGCGACTTGGTGCGTCTGGATCTGTCATTATAAGTGCGTAAAATGTATCTGGATCCGCCTCCCATTCTACCAGAGGTTGTGACTTTACTTGAGTTGGTGTAAGTTCTATGCCGGCTTTCACCTCTAAGTTATTGGGATACGTCACCTGTGTATTTAATTATTATTAAAACTTATATATTTCCTTTAATGTGTTTTTACAAAACCTTTAGAAACCGGTTTGGTGCGTACGGTACAACATCTGAAACAACTTCATGTTGCTCAAAAATCTGCTTTACGTCATTTGTTTCGTTTGCATTTATGTTGACCACGATCACCATAAACCAAAATATTTTCATAATTTCCATGTTTGAGGTCACCATTTTAAATGTTTTGTGATGGACATATATTATATGGTATATTCAACAATCGATATAGTTAGTTTGTGAAATTTAACAGTGATATGATTTCTTGGTTGTGATTAAATGAACAATAACTATCTACTACTGTTGAAATACGAGCATACGAGAGCTTTTAAGCTAGATTGAGTAAGCTTTTACTACCTATGGGACATTCCATTGTCACGGACAGGGCAATTTTCTATTTAATAAATAGATTTTTGAATAGCATATTGTCAAACTGGGTTTTCTTTAAACAAGACGGTATTGTAGTAACAGCATTTTTATTCTCCATCATTTGTCTTAGCTTCATAACATAATGGTAATATAATTAAGTGATATAACAGTCATTTAACTGTAGGTACAGTAAAACACTTGATGGGTAGTTAAGAGTTTCAACTGTGAGATTATTCAAATTTGTTTTGATCATCTCAGAAAGGAATCTCGGAAGAGTGTATTAAATTGATAGATTCCGGGTACGACCACCGATGATAATCGAGGTCCAACTGTCTTTTCAAACGTTCCTAAAAATGTATGAAAATTTACCGATATTTTCAATAAAAAATTAGCCGCAAGCTTTGAGGTCCTGTTGTTCGATATCTGGGACCTTACATTCCAATTTTAAATGGTCTTTGCTACACTAGGAATGCAGTAATTTAATGTTATGTATCAAATCTTGTTGGAATTGGTGGAGTAGTTTTAAGACATGTTTTTTATGGCGACACGCGTGTTGTCCATTTTCGCGATTGTGTCCAAATTCAAATAATCAAAATTCTTTTTGGTAAACCCAAAAGAATATTAAGACAACAGTCGATTTCATCATTTCATCTATAAGAGACTTGAGTGGTCATTGGGTTCCAAGTGAAGAGGTAAAGGCCAATTAATTTTCAAAGCAGTTCGGTTAATATGTATGTGGATATATTAGTTTTATTAAACAGATTTCCATTGGAGAAATAAGCACGTTCATTTATAGAAATTATATCAAACGTTGATACATAATAGTTGCATTCGTGTATATGATAAATAATAATCATAATAATAGTTTTGCAATTCGCGTACATAAATAGACATCAAAGTAAAGGAAATTGAGTGAGCAAAATACAGTTGATCTTGGAATTTACTATTCGAAATTTGTCAGTAAGAAGACAGTAATTAAACAAATGTTGAATAATAAAAATGTAATTTTGTAATAATTTGTCTTTGGTGTGGATCTCGCTGAAAATTTTCCGAAATCCGATTATCCGATGATTACGATAAAATTGCATCAATGCCACTATTACAGCTGTATTACAATCAAATATACATACATACATACATACAAATATATTACACTAAAGTTCACTTCTTTCCAGATAATTGTTTATGCACAGTGGGTACATACTCATCCCACTGCGCTTGAAAGAAATTTCCGGCAACGGGATCACCCAATTTATATTTCTTTGCAAATTTTGATGCACTAAAGTTTGGTCGATTTTGACTACTGTTTTTTGGTATACGAGTTTCTTGGAAGCGTATTTTCGCTGGTTGTTTGTATACTAAGAAAACATATCGATGAAGACCAGTCTCTTGTGGTGGTCCTGACCCTACATATGCGGTTAAGACATCACCACTGCTTATATCGGTTCCTGGAATATTGGTAACCAGCCAGTGGCTAAATTCACGAAATTTCGGATTGTTGCGGCTTGGTGCATCCGGATCCGTCATAATTATGGTATAAAAGCCATCGCTGTCGGCACTCCATTCGATTGTGGGCTGCGCTGCCACCTGCGTCGGTGTCAGTTCATTTCCATTTTCAGCCAACACAGTTTTGTAATTCACCTACGAATACCTCTTTTGTATTTATAAAGCAATTGGCAATTACTTTTCTAACCTTTAGAAATTGCTTTGGTGCGGCAGATATGACATCAGGCACAACTTTGTGTTTCTTAAAAACGTCATCCGTGCTACTAGCAGTTGGAGCTGCAGCCATTGCGTGCTGAAATAAAAGTTTGTTTAACACAAAGATGATTTTAGGAAGAATGATTGCGAAGTAAAGGATATTTTGTATTCGTAAAATATATTTGCTTAAACTTGTGGCATAATCTTACATTAAATTTAAATATTTTCACGAGATCGTAATGTTATTTATAATTGATTAATTTGATGGAAAATGTTTCGATTTTGTTTTTATTTTTCTAAATTTCAATGATTGTATGATTTATGTACATATGGTGCCCATAAGGATTATATAATATTTACAAGTTTACGCCACTTAGCATATAGTGACGTATTTTGTATATCATAAAATTTTATTACGACCATTTTATTGCCGTGTTTTTATCATCTCACAACATGTTGCACAGAGTATAATAGTTTTTATCAATCTCAAAATAAACGATTTGATATAGAGTTATATACCAAAGAGATCCATCATTCTGATCTAGATGAAATAAAATTTGTGGCACATACTCCTATGTGTGATAACTGTTGCTTTCGAGTTCCTCGAGCATTGCTGGCTGATTGGCGTAAACCTTGATACAACATACTCCCAGAGAAAGTAATCTAGAGGCGTTAAATCGCATAATCTTAGCGGTCAATGGACTGGGACATTTCTCGAAATTAACTAGTGCCAAACTTTGTATGAAATGTGAACATGTTTTGTGAATAAACTGATGCAAGCACCTTGTCAGTAATGAATTGTCTCCATCTGCTCTATTGTTCTTCAGGCGGTAATTGCTATTCGAACTTCTTCATAGTCATACAGTGGAACGGAACTTCTGTTCCATCGTCATCGATTAGGAAATCGGGTTCGCCATCCACCAGACCACTCTCACCCCTTTAGGTCTTACAAGAATGTATCTTGAAGCCTTTTGTTAGTCGTCATATCGTTTTGTAGAATTTTCGACTATAACGAATGTCGGCCAGATTGTCAAGCTTTTATATATATATTTGGCGTAGGAACCGCTTTAAGCGATTATAGCCGAATCCACCAGAGCGCGCCACTCATTCCTCCTTTTTGCTTTTTGGCGCCAACTGGAAACACCAAGTGAAGCCAGGTCACTTTGCACTTGGTCTTTCCACCGGAGTGGAGGTCGTCCTCTTCCGCGGCTTCCTCCAGCGGGTACTGCATCGAATACTTTCAGAGCTGGAGTGTTTTCTTCCATCCGTACAACATGACCTAGCCAGCGTAGCCGCTGTCTTTTTATTCGCTGAACTATGTCAATGTCGTCGTATAACTCGTACAGCTCATCGTTCTATCGTCTGCGGTATTCGCCGTTGCCAATGTTTAGAGGACCATAAATCTTGCTCAAAACCTTTCTTTCGAAAACCCCAAGAGTCGTCTCATCGGATGTTGTCATCGTCCACGCTTCAGCGGCATACATCAGGACGGGAATAATGAGCGACTTATTGAGTTTGATTTTGGTTCGTCGAGAGAGGACTTTACTTTTCAATTGCCTACTCAGTCCAAAGTAGCACCTGTTGGCAAGAGTGATTCTGCGTTGGATTTCAAGGCTGACATTGTTGGTGTTGTTAATGCTGGTTCCCAGATAAACGAAATTATCTACAACTTCAAAGTTATGACTGTCAACAGTGACGTGGGAGCCAAGACAGCGCACTCGCGTCTGTTTGTTTGATGACAGGAGATATTTCGTCTTGTCCTCATTCACCACCAGACCCTTACGCTTCGCTTCTTTATCTAGTCTGGAAAACGCAGAACAAACGGCGCGGTTGTTGCTTCCGATGATATCAATATCGTCGACATACACCAGGAGCTGTACACTCTTGTAGAAGATTGTACCCTCTCTGTTTAGCTCTGCAGCTCGTATTATTTTTTCCAGCAATATATTGAAGAAGTCGCACGATAGTGATTCACCCTGTCTGAAACCTCGTTTGGTATCGAAGGCTCGGATAGGTCCTTCCTGAACCTGACGGAGCTTTTGGTGTTGCTCAACGTCAGCTTACATAGCCGTATTAGTTTTGCAGGGATACCAAATTCAGACATCGCGGCATAAAGACAGCTCCTTTTCGTGCTATCGAAGGCAGCTTTAAAATCGATTCTTCTCTCTCGGGTCTTTTCCAAGATTTGGCGCATGGTGAATATCTGGTCCATTGTAGATTTTCCAGGTCTAAAGCCGCACTGATAAGGTCCAATCAGTTCGTTGACGGTGGGCTTTAGTCTTTCACACAATACGCTCGACAAAACCTTATATGCGATATTGAGGAGAGTTATACCACGGTAGTTGGCGCAGATTGTGGGGTCTCCCTTCTTATGGATTGGGCAGAGCACACTAAGATTCCAATCGTCAGGCATGCTTTCTTCCGACCATATTCTACAAAGAAGCTGATGCATGCACCTTATCAGTTTTTCGGCGCCGTATTTGAATAGCTCGGCCGGTAATCCATCGGCCCCCGCCGCTTTGTTGTTCTTCAAGCGGGTAATTGCTATTCGAATTTCGTCATGGTCGGATAATGGAACATCTATTCCATCGTCATCGATTGGGGAATCGGGTTCGCCATCTCCTGGTGTTGTACTTTCACTGCCAGTGAGCAGGTCGGAGAAGTGTCCCTCCATAATCCCAGTATGCTCTGGACATCCGTTACCAGATTACCTCCTCGGTCCCTACATGATAATGCTCCGGTCTTGAAACCTTCTATAAATCGCCTTATCTTTTCATAAAATTTTCGAGCATTACCCATGTCGGCCTTCAGTTCTCGATATCTATCCCACCCCGAACGTGTTGTGGTCGATCGCAATGTTGCGAGGTAGGCAGTCTGTTTTCTCTCCACTGCGGAACGACAATTCTCATCGTACCAACTGGTTTTTTGGCGTTGCCGGAGACCAATTGTTTCGGCTGCAGCGGTATGCAATGAGTTTGAGATGCCGTTCCACAGCTCCCTTATATCGAGATGCTGATGAGTGCTCTCAGAGAGCAGGAGTGCAAGTTGAGTAGAAAATCGTTCG
This sequence comes from Zeugodacus cucurbitae, assembly GCF_028554725.1. Lineage (NCBI taxonomy): Eukaryota > Metazoa > Arthropoda > Insecta > Diptera > Tephritidae > Zeugodacus > Zeugodacus cucurbitae. Next base: position 45,711,399 of record NC_071667.1, read on the forward strand.
GCTGTCGGTTGTGATTGCAGCTTTTCGACGTCGAACCTTCCTTGTGTTTGTTGACGGGCGTTCTTTGCTGCACAGAGGCGAGTGCGTATCTTTGCTGCTACTAGATAATGGTCCGAGTCAATGTTTGGTCCTCGGAGCGTACGCACGTCTAAAACACTGGAGACATGTCTTCCGTCTATCACAACGTGATCGATTTGATAGCGCGTGTTTCGATCAGGGGACAGCCACGTTCCTTGATGAATTTTTTTATGCTGGAATCTGGTACTACAGACAACCATATTTCGGGCACCAGCGAAGTCGATCAGCCTCAGGCCGTTTGGCGATGTTTCGTCATGGAGGCTGAATTTTCCGACTGTTGTGCCAAAGACACCTTCTTTACCCACCCTGGCGTTAAAATCGCCAAGCACGATTTTGACATCGTGGCGGGGGCAGCGCTCATAGGTGCATTCTAGGCGCTCATAGAAAGCACCTTTGGTCACATCATCCTTCTCTTCAGTTGGGGCGTGGGCGCAAGCTTTTATAGCACCTCTTCAAAATTCGGTATCTTCACTGCCACACGTCAATCCTTATAAGCTTTTCTTTTGACTTTTCCAAAATTGAATAGTTTCGTTTGCAGCTGTATGCAAGGAGCTGATGAGTATACATACCTTGTGTTTGTTGTGTTTAGTATACTTACTATTTCCATACCAGAAATAAAGCGAATACAACAAATACAGATATACCGTATATATGTAGGTCGCCTATTCTCATAAATGCATTTTTACGCTTTCTAGATTGTTTTTATTTCCCTGAAGATAGTGAATTAAGTATAATATGTGTGTACTAAAAATATATATCATATACTATAGGCTTATAAGTGCTATTACCTTATGAACCAGATTTGCAAATAACCGTCGCTTAAGTAACTCTTTGATCGCTCATTAATAGTCTAATAAGCAGACCGTCTTGCTGACCTTGTCTTATAAGCTAACAGACTGTATCCAACCAGCCACTCTATATTTTCACTTTCATCATTGCTTACGTTCATAAATATTCAAATTATAATTTATGCACTACTTTGGAGACTGTTAATCAATTTGAATGTGCAGCTAAATACAAATTTACACGCATACGTGCACACGTTCTTATATAAGTATGTGCATAAAATAAGATATATGTGTGTCTGTGAAACTTGTTCAACGGCTGTTCCTAAACAAGTTTTTTCTTTAATCGCTCGACTTGGGCCATTTCTAATGCATCTTTAAAACCCTAATTGCTTATACAATTCCGGTACATATTCATCATATTGAGCTTGAAAGAAATTGCCAGCCACTGGTATACCGAGTCCATATTTGTCAGCGAAATTTTTTGTCGAAAATTTCTCACGACCCTTAGCACTTGTATTCGTAAGATGAATTTCGCTGAATTCCAGTTTCTTTGGTTGTTTGTAGAGCAGAAATACGTAACGATGCAACCCTGTGTCCTTTGGAGCGCCAGAACCAATATATTCCGATAGCACTTCACCCTTGTCCAACGCATTGCCGGGTATATTCACCACCAACCAATGATGCCATTCACGCATCTCCGGCTTGGCACGGCTAGGTGCATCCGGATCGGTCATGATGAGAGTATAGTAAGTATCAGCCGATTCAGAAGTCCACTCGACTTTTGGTTGGTGTTTTACTTGTGTCGGTGTCAATTCTACGCCTTTATCCGCCACTACACCGCTGTCATAGTTAACCTACCAAAAAACATAATCGCATTCAATTCAACCGCATTAATTTAGTTTCTTTAGACTTACATTTAAAAAGTCCTTTGGTCCTTCAGTGATCAGGTCAGGTATAACTTCCAGATGCTTCATGAATTTGGTTATATCTGAATCTGCAGCGTGTGCCATAGAAAACAGGCTCAAAAGCAGTAAGTATTTTACGTTCAACATTTTACCGTTGTTGGCGTATTTGTCGCTATCGTGCGCACCCGTTGAGCTTCTAGTTGTGAATAAGCTGTGAAGATCACTGATCTTAACTGTTACTATTGTTAGGTCAAAGCTTTATTTAGTACAGCTTTTGCTCGCTCTCAACGCTGTCTATTAATATGCAACTGTTTATATAGGCAATGCGTTTTAAGATTTGTATATATGCATGCACACAAAGACTACAAAAGTCGATAATGTTAATTAACTTGATTATAACTTTTATCTCGATGCATACCGGTCACTTTTTATAAACAACTTTTCTGACGTAAATAATGTGTGTATGACTTTGTTATAATTATATACACCAACCAGCTGATTGTCGGTTGACTCTTCAAAACTTCCACAATGCAACAACACTTTTGATACAACCTCTAGGTTACATAGTTGTGCACGCTTTAGGAGAAGCATCACACCCGCATTCGTTTAAGCTTTGCCAAATTGAAACCAAAAGCGAGATATTTATTGTATATTAACCGTTAAATAGCACCTCCGAGGCAAAGTTTATTTAGCTAGATATTGAAAAGAAAGTCAAGATGTTGGTGAGGAATATTGGTTTTTTACTTCAGTGCGATATTTTAGCAAGAGGTGGTATATGTATATGTACATAGACATGTATATTTCAGATTCAGATTATAAATCGACGAGATATTTATACTCTCGCAAGATGTTGCACAGATTATAATAGTTTTGTTCACATAACGGTTGTTTGTTTCACCCAGAAATAAAAGAGTTAGACATGGGATTATATATATATCTAATATATAAAATTCTCGTGTCACGGTGTACGTTATTGAACTCCTCTGAAACCGTTCGACCGATTTTCGTGAATCTTAGCGTGCATATCGGCTAGGGTGGAGAATCGGACAACATCTATTTTTCATCCTCCTAAATGTTAAGGGTGGTCCACTCCTAAATTTTTTTAACTTTCCGCGAAGAAAATTAAAAATTTTCTAAAATCGGGAAGTTATTGGTTGTTGAAGTTCAAACCGATCTGGCTAATTTTAGTCTTGAAATATTCGTGGAAGGCCAGAAAAAGATTAGAAAGTTAGTAAATATGGAAAAATTGCGAGAAAGATATCAAGAGAATTTTATTCGAGTTGACAAGAAAAATATAAAAAGAGAAAACAAAAAAATAATATTTTGAAGGTTGTCATTGTTGCTTTGTTAAAATATTTTTGTTATTGTTCAATTGTATAAGGTTGTGTCGATAGCCCAAAACAATTTGTAAAAAATAAGGAAAGGCTAAGTTCACGTCCAACCGAACATTTTACACTCTCGCAATTTATTGATGTAATTTTATTAAGATAACACACAATATGACCTACATATATATTCGGCATAGAGTCCCATAGAAAATCATAACATATAGTATATAAGGGCTGATGTGATTCCAGAACCAATTTCACTCATTTTCACCACCAAGGTTAACGGGAATAGGGGTAAATTGGCACCTGTTAGCAGTCAAACAAACGGCACATTCGGCCTTGAAATTACTCCTAAATTGCAAATGAACGAAACACCAGTCGGCAAAATCGCCAAAAATAGCGCTATAACGAAGATTTTCCAAATATTCAAGAAGTCGCTGGAGGTACTGCACAGGACTTTAAAAGATCTTGATTGTCGATAAACGTTTTTGGTGGAGCCAAGATTCTGTTAACAGGTGATTTACGCCAGACTCTTCCAATTATTCCTGGACTGTTACTGACGGGCTAATCACATGCCAAAAGTCATTTAATTTGTGGCGACACATAAAGTATCGCCAATTAACAACTAACATATGAGTGTTTTTGCAACAATATCAAATTGCGATTGTAGAATCAGTTGGAAATGGTAGGGTCGCCGTTGACACCTCGATGGATTAATAGCATTTCCAACAGATTTCTGTCACTTCATTGACTTGAAAGAGAAGTTTTCTTCACATGAAACCTCAATATGATAACCATGAATGACTTATTGAATGACCTATATTGGTGGTAAAAAAACAAAGATATCGATGATCTTAATGCGACAATTTAGAATTTCGGTCCAGGAGAGTTGACACAGCTACAAACCAGGATGCCGTAGTCAATTATCTCAAACTATTTAAAATTGCCTGTACTATCACCACTCACTTTGCAATTAAAAGTAGTGTGAGTTGTCATCATGCTGCGTAACATAAATCGACCTCGAGTAATCAATATCGTCGCCGAAGCCAAGATTGGACCAACTTAATTTAATGTATACCTTAGCCACAACAATAATACATAAATGAAATGTTTAATTGAGCAAGGAAAAACACCAGAAACCATACATTTCATGGTAAAAATGAACAAATTTTTACACAAAGTTTTAAATGTGCGTGTCTCTGCCCACTTATGGTTCTGGGCCAAAATTGGGCAAAATCGGGTCAATACTCCCTGTAGCTCCCATGTAACTAATATACGGATTTTCAAACATACGGTGGGCTTTATTCCTATATATCGGTTACTATGTGAGATATCTTAACATAATTAAGTGAATGTATAATATTGTATATAATGTAGCTAGTTGGCAAAAATAGTTAAAATCGGTACAGGAATTACCCCAGCCCACATAGAATATACTATATAATGATTTTTGTTATTCTAGTGAACTTTCTGTTGAATATATGGGTCGAATCGTGTGTTAGTTTAATAACAATAGATAAACAACTTGCGGATGTGTAAAATGTTCGGTTACACCCGGACTTAGCCCTTCCTTCTTTTGAAATATATAAGTTCACCTCGAGACTGACTTGAGCGTAAAAGATTGCTGATTATTACTTTAAATACATTTTTAAAATAATTATATGAACTTGTAATGTTACGAAAAACGTGCTGAAGTTGTTGCTTGCTAAGATGTGCTAAAAATATTTTAAAACATCCGGTAATTAAGGGTGACATACATATAGAATTTTAGTGACTAATTTAACCGGACGACCTGTTGCGTGTCAAATCGCTGATGGTGAGCGATAATTAGGCACGATTAATATGAATTAAATATTTTTAAAAATTATTTAGCAAAATCAAGAGGAAATAGGATTGAAAATTTAATTTCCATAAGGTTTAGTAAAGAAAAGCTTTTGGAAAAAAATGAGTCAGTGTGTTTTAAATAAATTTAAATTTAAATAAATAATTGTGCTGAAATCTTCGTTGTAAAAGAAAACTCAAAGCATTTAATAATTAATTTTATTTTTTATTTATTATTTTTCGTTTGCATCTCAATAAATTAAAATAAATATTAACTTAGTTGTTTGGATTTGGTTTTTGTTCGGAGTTTGCGGAATAGAAAGCAGGTAAATATTTAACAAAAGAAACAGTTAAATGCAGAATTAAGAGAAAAAGAAAGAGTATAAAAGAAGTAGAAGAAATTCGAAAAAAGGTAGAAACTTAATAGAACATAGTCAAAGTAAAAAGTTTAGTTAAAAAATGAGAATGTAGAGATAGTGTTATAGTGAAAGTTGGAAAAGTGAAAGCGTAGTACAAAACTTGAAAAAAATAGAATGACTAAATCCTTAAAATGATAAAAATAAATTACAATTAATAAATATACTACATGGATTAAATGGTAGTTCAGCGTATGTCTTAGTCATTTCATTTTCCTAGTTTCCGATTTTTCGATATTGTAATGTCTTATCTTTGTTTTTCAGTTTTTTCTATGTATAGATATGTACAGGTTGGTGTGCTCTTTTGTAATGATCTCCTCTATTGTGGACTTAAATCCACATAATAATGGTAAGAATCTTCTGGAATAAAAATTCCAGTCCTGCCGTGGTTTGCATTTATTTACGATGATGAGCTGTAGCTGGACGATGAGCCGGTGGAGCTGGAGCCGGAGTTGTATGAGCTGGAGCTTGGGTGGTATGAGCTGTAAGCGAGGTTCTGTGAGTCCCAACGGGCATATGGACCACCGCTAGCTGGTTCCCAGCTGCTTGGATCGTATGAGGAGGCGGTAGTACTGGGTGGACCGTATTCGGCCGCTGGCATGGGTGCGGGCATCATCATCATTTTAGCGCCGGACAATTTGGTGATCAAGTTGTAAATAAGGAAGCCAAGTACCAGTTTGATAGCGATTTTCGACAAAATCAAAGCCTTGAATGCTTTGAGTCCAATCAGACCAAGTAGGATTGGCATGACGACCTTCAATTTCAGTTTCATGAGCAACAACAGAGGGAGGAGCAATTTGTCCTTCTTCTTTTCGCCGCGAGCTATGAAATCGGTGAGATAAAGATAAAAAATTAGTAGGAAAATATGAGATATTAACTACAGTTATTAATAATTGGCTTTCCATTGTTCTCTACAATTAGATGTTAAGCTTCTTGTATTCTATTGTAATTGGTTATATAATCTTTTATATTAACAATATTGTCTAAGTAACTTTTTTTTGTATTTTACCTTCTCAAAACCGATTTTATTATAACATTCAAAATTCATTAATTCATTACTTATATAATACTCAAAACCTTTGACCTTGGTTCACACTCACCTCCAGTTTCAGGCACTTCCACGTCAAAACCACGAGCGGCGCTATAACTGACGACCGAGCTGCCGAATCCGGTTTCGGGCAAGCGCATGCGGAATTCATTGTTGTTTAGGATTCTGCCAACACGATCCACGATCACCTTATCAATGACATCCTCGTTGAAAGCGCGTCCACTAATATCCTCCTCAACACCGGCCACACCATCCAAATAGGTCAAAACTTTCTCTTTCAAGCAATACAGTCCATTGGCATGGAAACACTTATCCACAATGGTGGTGAGCAGCTCATCCGTATTGCGAATGCGGGGCTCAGCCACAGAATTATCAATGGCAGCAGCACTGATTGGCGAAGCGGCAGCGAGTAATAAACAACCGAAAGCGATTAAGGACGTAAAACGGAACGCCATTTTCGATGCAAACACAAATAAGTTTTGAGGGGAAGAAATTCAATTAAGTTAGTGAACGACGCGTTTCAGTGATCGTTATGCGATGACTGGCTACTAGATTGCTGTGTGTTCACTACAGAATCGATAATGAGACAATGATATCCACTTGGTCGTATACTCATGGTTTTATACTGCCGCTCCCCAGAAGCCTCAAGCCAGCGGCAAACGGTCAGAGAGTATGTTCGTTGGCTAGCGATCGACGAGGCTAGGTAAACACATTGCAGCGGCGGCGACGGTGTGGGAGTTGGGAGGAGTAAGCCACCACTAAATCACATATAAGACGCGCTTCATTGGACATTTGAGGTACGCGTGAACGTTTTTGGACAACGGCAACAGCACGATTGGTGTGGCAATAGCGCCACTCTTACTAGGTTTGCCCAAAAAAAAGCGACACATTGCAATGTATTTGGCTACGTTTTCGGAACTTTTGCTGTTCGCTGATGAAGTGTAGCTTTCATTTGAATCGCGCAGAAACAGTTGTTGGACGAAGGTAGAGGGGAGGGGGTTGAGCGGTGTATTCATGATGGAAGGGTGTGCATTCTTCAACGCTGCAATTCATTTCCATTGCCAATAACACTTTTTTAATGTGCGCCGGTAAACTTAAACTTGGCTGTGCGCCGTCGCTTATGACCACTAACTACTACATACATAGCGAAAGAGTCGCGCAAAGAACGACTTACATGAAAACGATGGCCAGTGATTTGGAGCTCACACCAGTGAGTGTGTGTGTGCGCACGCGCAGGCTAATTAGTATGCAAGGGCGGTACTCTTACGCGGCTACTGTCAGCCAACGGCAAAAATAACAAATCCGACGTAAACACTTCCAGCGTTAAGCGAAGAAATGCGCGTCAAAAGAAATAAATGCAATGTGTGAGACAGTAACAACAACTACAATTACACTGCCGACATTCAATATACATACATACGTACATATACACATTCATGTACACATATTTTAACGTACATAATTCAATTGGCTGTTGTCAAACGGCAATACTTGTGCCAATTTGCGGCTGTTCAACAAGCAGACACATAGAGACTTTTGGCTAGTGGTCAGCCAAGTTGTGAGCTGCAATTTCGTGCTTAGTTGTGGGTGTTTGGAGCCACTGCCATTGATACAATTGACTTGCAAGGCATTGTTTTTGTTTCTCTCGCAGACCATGCGGAACTCGATTTTGTTTATCAATTTTGGTTATGAAATCGAAACTTCACTTATTTACCTAACAATTATAAGTAATGGTTAAGTGTGTAAAAAATGTGTGTGTTCATTTTTGTTGTAGGCGTGGAAGACGGTTTCCGCTGGCATATTTTCTAGTAATGTAAAAATAGCGCTCGTTTCAAAATATGCATAAATATATGTATATATGCCATAGGTTTATTAAAGGTTTATTATATAAATATGTAGATAGTCATGCGGGTGCCTCTGCATAACTATAAGTATATGGGCGCGTGCCTTTGAAATTTAAAGTTTGAAAAAGTATGCAGACTTTATCCATAAACTGGCATAGAAAGCGAAAATTACAAACTAGCACATACGGAATTGCATTCCTTTGGTGATACTTATCCATGTATGTATGTATGTATTTGTATGTGCATAGAAAATTAGATACGAAGCAGAAAAAAAAGTATGTCTAATATACCACATACATACATAAATATGTACATATGTAACAATCGCTGCTAAAATGAGAAAAATTATGAAAACATATAATTCATAAATTAACATTTTTGCGTCCCTTTTTACAAATTAATATTCATTTTATGTCGTTACCAGCTAATGAAGCAGTACGTGGCCATATGCGTATATACTTATAAAATGGATTTATGTCGCGGCATTTCGAGTTGCTTATGCTGCGAAGTAGAATAAACGTTGATTCATTTAAAATTAGGGTCAAAAATTGCAAAAGTACGTTAGTAATATGTATTTGAGTAGGCTTGTTCAGAAATTGTTGCAGAATAAGACAAACAATTCCAATTCGTAAACGCATATTTGAGGAGTGACTTTTCAATAGGGGATATTTACATTTTTATTTATTTTTTAACTAAGTATGCAGTCTTGTTCTTAAATGTTAGCGTCCGTTTCAAAAGGGGATATTTTTACGCGATTTTTACTTTTACAAAATATTTTATTTGTTTAGGATTTCGACATCGTTTTGTAACACCATTTTATATTACTTTGCAATTATGCAGACAAGGATCCTCTGTGTTAAGTTTTAAGATACTTTGCTCACATACATTTTCAAAAATTTGATACAAGGCAAATCCATTCCCTTGACTTGGGTTATACGCAATAGAAAAGCCTTGTATAACCGAAAGATGAGGAAGAAAAATTTTTATCACGGTTGATAACTTCACATGAAGCACAACGGAAAGATAACCCTAGGCACTGAGTCATGTTCGATATACGGGGCCTTGAAAAGTTATAGTCCGATTTTGACAATTTTTCCACAAGTGATGCCACAGCTCAACTACAGTATTTGTGTAAAGTTTTATTATTTTATTTTTCTGTAATTTCTTCTGTATATGCATATTGCCAAAAACGGCATATTTACAACGTAGTACAAAACTAAAGGGGAGGCCTTCCCCTTCCTCGGATTCCTCCGGCGGGTACTGCATCGAACACTTTCAGGGCTGGAGTGTTTTCGTCCATTCGGACAACATGACCTAGCCAGCGTAGCCGCTGTCTTTTTATTCGCTGAACTATGTCAATGTCGTCGTATAACTCGTACAGCTCATCGTTCCATCGTCTGCGGTATTTGCCGTTGCCAATGTTTAAAGGACCATAAATCTTACGCAAAGCCTTTTTCTCGAAAACCCCAAGAGTCGTCTCATCGGATGTTGTCATCGTCCACGCTTCGGCGCCATACATCAGGACGGGAATGATAAGCGACTTGTAGAGTTTGATTTTGGTTCGTCGAGAGAGGACTTTACTGTTCAATTGCCTACTCAGTCCAAAGTGCCTACTCAGTCCAATTCTGCGCTGGATTTCGAGGCTGACATTGTTGGTGTTGTTGATACTGGTTCCCAGGTATACGAAATTATCTACATCTTCGATGTTATGACTGTCAACAGTGACGTGGGAGCCAAGACGCGAGTGTGCCGACTGTTTGCTTGATGACAGTAGATATTTCGTCTTGTCCTCATTCACCTCCAGACCCATTCGCTTCGCCTCTTTATCCATGCGGGAAAAAGCAGAACAAACGGCACGGTTGTTGCTTCCGATGATATCAATATCATCGGCGTACGTCAGCAGCTGTACACTCTTGTAGAAGATTTTACCTTCTCTATTTAGTTCTGCAGCTCGGATTATTTTTTCCAACATCAAGTTAAAGAAGTCGCACGATAGTGAGTCACCTTGTCTGAAACCTCGTTTGGTATCGAACGGCTCGGAGAGGTCCCAATCATGACGGAGCTTTTGGTGTTGTTCAACGTCAACTTACATAGCCGTATTAGTTTTGCGGGGATACCAAATTCAGACATCGCGGCATAAAGGCAGCTCCTTTTCGTGCTGTCGAAAGCAGCTTTGAAATCGACAAAAAGGTGGTGTGTGTCGATCCTCTTTTCACGGGTCTTCTCCAAGATTTGGCGCATGGTGAATATCTGGCCCATGGTGGACTTTCCAGGTCTAAAGCCACACTGATAAGGTCCAATCAGTTTGTTGACGGTGGGCTTAAGTCTTTCACACAGTACGCTCGATAGAACCTTATAGGCGATAATTAGGAGGCTTATCCCACGGTAATTGGCACAGATTGTGGGATCTCCCTTTTTATGGATTGGGCAGAGCACACCGAGATTTCAATCGTCAGGCATGCTTTCTTCCGACCATATTTTGCAAAGAAGCTGATGCATGCACCTTATCAGTTCTTCGCCGCCGTATTTGAATAGCTCAGCCGGTAATCTATCGGCCCCTGCCGCTTTGTTGTTCTTGTTTACTTTAATAGTTACTAAAGCTCCGGATACTATAAAAAATGCTACAGATCTATATATATGTATAATTAATAAATTTTATGTAAATATATTATATGCATAGTTAGAGATATTGCTCTCGACTTAATGCAGCTTCCATAGTGCCACACGGCGTATAAGTAACATGGTTGACTAGGAAGAATTTTCATACATATACACTAGCTCTACAATATTTTTTGATAGCTTAAATGTCTCAGATTTATTATTATATATTAAAAAACGCTTCGCTTATCTAAAAACAATGCTAACCCAACATAGTCACATTAATGTTTGATATGAACGATAGGAAGGCAGATCCCTTTTTCCACTTGAGGCAAGTAAAAGCGAGTATGGAGCTGAAACACAACGTCAAAATAATAATACAATACGCCAATAATAATAATAATAATAATGATAGGCTTGCTGCAGGAATAATAAATTGGGCTGTAAATTAAGTTTGTGAGATGAACGACCGTCTTGACCATAGGTTCTATGACTGTTCCTCACCAGTGGAAATACACTTGGACTATGAATGACAGTCCTTTGTTTTTCCAAAAAATTTATCCGCCCCTTAAATTTAAGAATCGACAATGCGCCTAGAATTTACCAAAAATCTGGACAGATTTCCAATTAATATGGTGCGAAAAGGCTATTACTTATAAACAGTTTAACATATAATTTATAACAACTGATCGTTAATCGAGTAGCCGACAAAAACCGGTTTTTCAATTATAATCTTAATGTATTAAAATATTTTGGCTGTACGAAAAGGCAAATTGGTGGTGCAATTGACTTAATTATACATATATATATAAATACTATTTGCCTTGGCATATTTTCAGAGACTTTTCAAACTTTCGTCCTTAAAAGTTCTCAATGTTGCCTAACTATTAAAATATTTATACAATATGTAGATTTCAGTAAGGCAATATAAAATAATTTTTTCCTTTGTTTCAGTTGTTCCTGTTTTAGCATACCGTACAGCCCAATTAATCCTATGAGTAAATTTACATATTGGCTTGGAAAAACCCATCAAATATGTCTGCTGATATGTATTCATGTCTTACATATCCATTTCACAATATTTGTTTTGCAGCTGAATTTCATCTGGTGGACAAGTACAGTCGGGACAGAAGTCGTTATTTCTACAAAAAAGGGGCAACATACAAAGTTCATTTGGTTATTTATGGGTTTTTGTTGTCAGTTGCTATTCGAACCATTTTATGTGAATCTCTACGACTTCTAATAAACTAAAGTGCTATATAAATTTAGTACTAGTAAAAAATGTAGTATTTCCAGATGAAAGGTGTAATCTGTATCTTTATTTAAACACATTACACAAGATCATAATAGTTTTATTTTCTAACGGAAATGTCTCATATCTTCCACTCTGTAGGAAAGATCAGGTAGAGAAGGATCTGGCAGCACTTCGGATTTCCAATTGGCGCTAAACTGCCAAAAGGAGGAAGAAGGAGGAATGGCGCGCTGTTACAAACTCGGCTATAACCTTTGTTAGCGGTTCCTTCGCTAACTAAGAAGAAGTTGAAATCTTCAAATTATATAGATGAATTCGGTTGCAACCAATCCTTAACTCCCTATACACTATATAGTGACTTTCGTTAATTGGTTGAGTTTATACCGTATATGGCATAGGGGTAGGAGGGTTGGATGTCTTAATAAAATTTTGGGAGAAAAGTTCATTAAGCATGTCATACACATATATCCGTTCAACCCTACTGCATTGCAAATATGAATGAATATACTCATTTCAGTTAATCAAGAAATAATATATTTCAATTCTTATAAAAAGTGAGATTAACTGATACCAAACTGAACAGAACTTAGTCCTTTTGTGTCTTTTATAGACTATTTTAATTGAAACTCAGTAATCTTTAGGTATAAATTGTCTAACTAAATTTAGTTACCAGAGAATTTCAACAATCATTTGCGTTCTGGAGAAAATGCAGCAATATTCAAACAACCAGCTTGTGTGTCAGATGGAAGCGTCAAAATGTTGGTTGAAACGAATGAACAAGTAGGCAAGTCGATATGTATGAAAGTCATTTGGTGCTGGAGACAGTCAACCCCACATTACGGCCAACATTTGCTAACTGACAGTTCCTGTCATTAATATGTATTCACAACAAATTTACTAGAATTTGGGGCATTTGCATGCAAAATGGCATTTTCATGTCTCTGCAAGGGATATTGTAAAAAATGAGGTTAAAACAAAGCTGGTGCAGCACGTGTCTACAATTATGCTCTAATAATCCCCGGAACGATATCGTTTACCCTACATTATATTGCTACGCATTAGAAGTTTTTTAATGGATGGCAATAAAACAACAACAAAACCGAATAAGTAATGGCTTGTTTACACGTACCTTTATTACGATGGGGAATATATTACAATGAAAATATAGTAAATACATTCATATATAGCTGATATGGTGAGAGTGAAAGTAAATTATCAGAACTATATTCTATTCAGTCGAAAGTAATGAAAATGTACATACATACATATATACAAATAACAGTTGATATACGATTTTTAATAATTTATGATAATAATCACCATAATTTAAAAATTTAGGCTTGGCATATACATTCTTCTTCTTCTTCTTCTTCTTCTTGACTGGCGTAGACACCGCTTACGCGGTTATAGCCGAGTCCAAAACAGCGCGCCACTTATCCCTCCTTCTGGCAGTTTGGCGCCAATTGGTTATACCAAGCGAAGCCAGGTCCCTCTCCTCCTGGTCCTTCCATCGGAGTGGAGGTCTCCCTCTTCCTCGGCTTCCACCAGCGGGTACTGCATCGAATACTTTCAGAGCTGGAGCACTTTCATCCATTCGAACAACATGACCTAGCCAGCGTAGCCGCTGTTTTTTTATTCGCTGGACTATGTTTATGTCGTCGAATAACACATACAGCTCATCGTTCCATCGTCTGCGGTATTTGCCGTTGCCAATGTTTAAGGGATCATAAATCTTCCGCAAAACCTTTCTCTCGAAAACTCCTAGTGCCGTCTCATCGGATGTTGACATCGTCCACGCTTCTGCACTGTAAAGTAGGACGGGAATGATGAGGGACTTGTAGAGTTTGGTTTTTTTCGTCGAGAGAGGACTTTACTTTTCAATTGCCTACTTAGTCCATAGTAGCACCTGTTGGCAAGAGTGATTCTGCATTGGATTTCCAGGCGGACATTGTTATTGCTGTTAATGCTGGTTCCCAGGTAGATGAAATTATCTACAACTTCAAAGTTATGACTGTCAACAGTGACGTGGGAGCCAAGACGCGAATGCTCTGACTGTTTGTTTGACGACAGGAGATATTTGTCCTCGTTTACCACCAGACCCATACGCTTCACTTCCTTATCCAGTCTGGAAAAAGCAGAACTAACGGTGCGGGTGTTGTTTCCAATGATATCGATATCATCGGCGTACGCCAGTAGCTGTACACTCTTATAGAAGATTGTACCTTCTCTATTTAGCTCTGCAGCTCGTATTATTTTCTCCAGCATCAGGTTAAAGAAATCACACGAGAGTGAGTCCCTTGTCTGAAACCTCGTCTGGTGTCGAACGGCTCGGAGAGGTCCTTCTCGATCCTGACGGAGCTTTTGGTTTTGCTCAACGTCAGCTTACACAGCCGTATTAGTTTTGCGGGGATACCAAATTCACACATCGCGGCATAAGGCAGCTTCTTTTCGTGCTGTCGAAAGCAGCTTTAAAGTCGACAAATAGATGGTGTGTATCGATCCTATTTTCACGGGTCTTCTCCAAAATTTGGCGCATGGTGAATATCTGGTCCATTGTTGATTTTCCAGGTCTAAAGCCACACTGATAAGGTCCAATCAGTTTGTTGACGGTGGGCTTTAGTCTTTCACACAATACGCTCGACAAAACCTTATATGCGATATTGAGGAGGCTTATACCACGGTAGTTGGCGCAGATTGTGGGGTCTCCCTTCTTATGGATTGGGCAGAGTACACTGAGATTCCAATCGTCAGGCATGCTTTCTTCCGACCATATTCTGCAAAGAAGCTGATGCATGCACCTTATCAGCTCTTCGCCGCCGTATTTGAATAGCTCGGCCGGTAATCCATCGGCCCCCGCCGCTTTGTTGTTCTTCAAGCGGGTAATTGCTATTCGAATTTCTTCACGGTCGGGCAATGGAACATCTGTTCCATCGTCGTCGATTGGGGAATCGGGTTCGCCATCTCCTGGTGTTGTACTTTCACTGCCATTCAGCAGGATGGAGAAGTGTTCCCTCCACAAACTCAGTATACTCTGGTCATCAACAACTAGATCACCTCTGGGGGTCCTACAGGAGTGTGCTCCGGTCTTGAAACCTTCAGTTAGTCGCCGGATCCTTTCGTAAAATTTTCGAGCATTACCCCTGTCGGCCAGCTTGTCAAGCTCTTCATACTCACGCATTTCGGCCTCATTCTTTTTTTTGTCTGCAAATGCGTCTCGCTTCCCTCTTCAGCTCTCGGTATCGTTCCCATCCCGCTCGTGTTGCGGTCGATCGCAATATTGCGAGGTAGGCAGTCTGTTTTCTCTCCACTGCGAGACGACAATCCTCATCATACCAGCTGTGTTTTCGACTTTTCCGAAAGCCAATGGTTTCGGTTGCAGCTGTACGTAAGGAGTTTGATATGCCGTCCCACAGCTCCCTTATACCGAGATGCTGATGAGTGCTCTCAGAGAGCAGGAGTGCAAGTGGAGTAGAAAATCGTTCGGCTGTCGGTTGTGATTGGAGCTTCTCGATGTCGAACCTTCATTGTGTTTGTTGACGTATGCGCTTTTCTACACAGAGGCGGGTGCGTATCTTAGCTGCTACAAGATAGTGGTCCGAGTCGATGTTGGGACCACGAAGCTTACGCACATCAAAAACACTGGAGACATGTCGTCCATTTATCACAACATCATCGATCTGGTTGCGAGTGATTCGATCCGGGGACAGCCAAGTAGCTTGATGGATTTTCTTATGCTGGAATCTAGTACTACAGACGACCATATTTCGGGCCCCGGGGAAGTTGATCAGCCTCAGACCGTTTGGTGATGTTTCGTCATGGAGGCTGAATTTTCCGACACCTTCTTTACCCACCCTTGCGTTGAAATCGCCAAGCAAGCGGAGATTACTGCAATCAACTAACAACTAGAAACCTATTTATATTTACAGGCTAAGCGGTTTTTAATCGGAGATAGTCTAATAATGCTTATAGCGATTATTGACACTAACATCATATTTTACGATAAACAAGCAATGGTTTCCAGGAGATAGTGACCACTAAACCACTAAATTGCCGAAATGTCGAAATTAAAAGATTGTTAACAAGTAAGGAAAGGCTAAGTTCGGGTGTAACCGAACATTTTATACTCTCGCAATTTATTCAAGAAATTTTATTAAGATAACGCACAAATTTACCCATAAATTCGGCATAAAGTTTAATAGAATAACGAAAATCGTCATATATAGATATGAGGGCTGGGGTAATCCCTAAACCGATTTCATTCAATTTCTTATTATGTAAGTTAGTAAAAATACCTTTTTTTACTTTCACAGCGATGTTAATCGCTTTATTGATTCCTTCTGAATGAATATCTTAGTTAAATGACTTAACTTAGTAAGCTTATAGTTACTGCTTGCTCCACGAAGAACAACAAAATTCCAAGCTGCAGGTTTTGGCGGGAAAACCGAGCTATGCAGGTGTTGTTGTGTGTTGCTATGCTGGCCAGTCGGCTAACGCCACGCACGTACGCATATTGAGTAATTTCACATGAACTTGAGTGCAAGAATGCACTCAGCTGACACTATAGAGAGTGCAATAATAGGTCGGGATTAACCCTTATGGGGTTAACCCTTAACTACTCCCCTTGTTAAATTCGGAACGTCCTCGTTTCGATAAAAATATTTTGAATCTCGAAAATCGACATGATTGTAGGAGCAAGCCAAAATAATATTTGTTTTTACAATTATAGTAGCTTATAACTAGGTTTACAAATGTGTTGTAATTATTTGATTCGATTTTACCATCGTGGTAAGAACAGGTCAACTTAGTAGCTTAAAACTAGGTTTACAATTATATTTTATAGAAATGGTAATAATTCAAGATCAACAAAAAGTGTTTTCTTTTAAATTAATAGACTTGTTAATTTTAGTTTTTTGTGTTCGAAAAATATTATATTTTATTGTTAAATTTTATTTATTCAGGAAATCATTAAATAAAATGATCGCAAATTGCTTTTGTGGATTTTTTCCTTCAATCATAACTGCGGTACCGAGATTTCTTTCGACAATTTTTTCTATAAAAAATTGTATCAAATTTATTACGCAATCGTTTGTTTCTTCTCAAAAAAACCTTTTCTCCAACTTCGTATGTTTTAAGTATTTTATTTGCATTAAATCTTTTAAGAGTTTTTTCTTGAGCTTCTACTAACCTTCTTCTAACAGAACTTAATTTTTCAGCTGGATAATTGTGAAACACGTCAATAGGCTTGGATTTTATGACTGAGTTAATGCTATGGTTGTATTTGTGGGTGGCTAGTAAAATTAGGTCCGTAATTTCGTATATTTGTTGCTGTTCTTTAATACAACGCGTAATTTCAAGCAAGATGGAGTGGAACTTTTCCACTTGGCCGTTGCTTTCGCTGTGAAGTGTGGGTATGAAGAATTGATCGATAGAAAAGTGGTCTCTTAGTAGTGTTTTAATTACATTGGAGTGGAAAGCCTTTTCGTTGCCAGATACAACGGTTTTTGTACCATTGAACATTAGTAATATTTCTAAAAGAGCATCTTTGATATCAACAGTGGATCTTGATGCGATTGGCCTCGCCACGGCAAATTTAGAAAATTTATCGACGCATGTCAAAAAATTCTGTTTGGTTGTAATAAAAATATCTAGATGGAGAATTTCGCCTGGAAAATTTGGGATAGGCGTTTTTCCGATGCCAGGGTTTGGTGGCTTGCGTTGATAATTATTTTCCAAACAAATCTTACAATTTGCGATTATATTTTTTAACATTTGTTTTAAATTCGGGAAATAATATTCTTTTAAAATTTGGTAAACGTTTTCGGATAAGCAGCGATGTGCTCGATTATGTTCAGTGGCGACTGTTTCCAATTGGTCATCCTTGTTTGTCAAATCAATAACGAGTAATTCGGTGTGAATAAATTTTACACCTGGAAATTTAGATAATATGGGATTTTGTATTTCCGCTAAAGTAGAAAGGTCACAATGAATTGCATTTATTACCTTATAATTTAGTGATGATTTTAAACAGTGAATCAATTTTTCAATAGTGTCAAAAGCAATGGAGTGTCGAATAAATTTCTGAAACAAAATTTCGGTGTTTTTACTGAAATTACTTGATTTAGATAAAATGAGTTGATTTTTGAATTGATTAACGGGTTGCTTTATAGTTTTTATAACGTTACTAGAAGAGACTTCACTATGAGCGGTTTCGTTAGTTGCAGATTCTACCAAATTATTAACGTACTGACTGGAGAGCGCGTCAGCTACCTTATTCGCTTTTCCAGATTTATAGTGAAATTTTGGTGAAAATTCCTCTATGAATGCCTGCGTATTAGATATGTTAATCATATTATGAGATTGAGATTTAATGTGAAATGGAACAGTTTTCTTTTCGTTTTCTATTGTAATTAAATTGCTTTGGTTGCATGAGAGATGCTTTAGTTTCTCTTTACCGTTGCGGTGAAACAAGTATCCATTTTTAGTATCAACATTTGCCTCAATTTCTCTAAGAAAATCGTATCCAATAATACCATCAAACGTACTTAAGATGGGAAGTAAGTAAAACGTTGAGGTATGGTCAAGAACTTTCATTAGACATTTTTTATTTATTAAATTTGTCCCATTGATAGACTTTAATTTGAAGGGTATATCGATATTTTTAATGCCCTGCAAGAACGAAAAGTTTTTAATATAATTCTTAGAAGTTCCAGTGTCGATTAAAAGACGTAGCTCTCGACCGCTTTTGGAAGTTTTTGTTATAAACGGCAGGAGCGAGTTTAGTTCCAAAAAATTTATTTCTTCAACATGTTTCGTATCGCTATCAATGTGATTATAGTCATTGGTATCATCTTCAATGCTAAAACTTTCAGTATAGTTTGTCAAACTGTCGTCTTGAATATATTCTTCATTATACTCTTCAAAATTTACTTTATCGAACATTTCTTTTTCGGGCATAAAATTAACTTTTTGCAATTTATTTAGGGGTGTATGATTTGAGGAGGATTGCTCGCGTGATCGCTTAAATACCGTGGGATGAATCGTAAAAGGCTGCTGCGTTGAAGCATTTCTCATTGACTGATTTGGTTGAACATTATTTTTATTTTGCTGATATTGGGGATTATACTGATTTTTAGTAAAAGATCGTTTATGGTAATAAGAGGTATTATTGTCGATTTCCATCGGTGTTGGCCTATTATGGGCGTTTTGAAAATGTATTACGGGTTCACTTTGCCGATGAATCGGTTGCGAATAAGTTTTAACTCCTAATGAGTTACCTGCAGCAAAAGCTCGAGCAAAGTCATAACGCATGTGACTAATTTCAAGCTCTTGAGCTATTGCGAGTGCGGAGGGAAGATCATTTGGCCTTGACGAAAAGAGAATGTCGCACATAGGACGGCGAAGTCCCGATATGAATACCCGCAAAGCGTTTTCTCTTGCACGATCGTTAAGAGCTGCAATGATTTCTCTATTACCACTATGGGTCATTATTTGTTTGTTAATTATGAGGGTTAATTGTTTGTCAACTTTGTCGTAGTACTCGGATATTGACAACCTGTCTTGCCTTAATACGCTAAGTTCATTTTCTAGAACATACAATGGTCTTTTGTCAGAGTACGATTGATCTAACCTTGCAATGATTGCATGAAAATTAAGGACTGTATTGAACGATGAAAGAGTAGCATTTGCAGACTCAGTAATTTTATTTCGAAATATTCCCGTTGCAATGTAATATTTTTCCGAACCCTCTTTATAATAATTCATTGCAAACTGCGCAGCGGTACGCCAAGCCGGATATGATGAAGAATCGCCTCTAAATTCAGGAAGCGATTTAATTAAGTCTGCTAGCTTAGATCTTTATTATCTGCGACTAAGGGATCAATAGATACCGGAGCATAAGTTTGAACTACTTTTAATTGATTTAATGTTAAAGTTAATTTATCTAGCTGTTCAGCAAATACTTGCCTAGTCCGCTCAGCAGAAGTATTAACTATTTCTAGAACTTGTTCCCTACTAATACTCATGTTGATATTTTAAAACACTTAAATTTCGTTTTTTATAAACTTTTAATTGTAGTTTGAAGCAAATATCACGATATCTTTTTTTAAGAAACAAATTTTATTTGAAAAGTGGAGAAGAAGTAATTTATTCTATGCGATCATTGAAATAGACCTTTTTACTAAGCCAAATCTAGTATTATAACTATCAAAATGGAGGCCAAAAAGGTACATTTAATATTTCTATGAACTACTTGCACACACACGTGTCACTGATTTTAGTTAATTTAATTACTTTTATTCAGACAAAATACTGAAATTTTAAATGAAAATATCTCGAAGTATTCCACGTTTTCGTTTTTATGATTTCCCGCACTTTTCACGCATTTTAATAACACAGTTTTTTTAGAATTTATCTATATTTCGTTTAAGCACAAGTCTACAACTTTCTGTGATTTTGAATTACTACTTACATATAGAAATTTTCCAGATGATGAACTGTGATTCCTGTCCTCATGGTAGGTGGTCCTTTTCCTTCAGGATAAGTGGTCTCCTTTTATGTCCTTGAATACCATAATTCAATTTTATGGATTTTTAAGAAGTCCCACGCGGTTGGGCGCCAGTTAGTAAAAATACCTTTTTTTACTTTCACAGCGATGTTAATCGCTTTATTGATTCCTTCTGAATGAATATCTTAGTTAAATGACTTAACTTAGTAAGCTTATAGTTACTGCTTGCTCCACGAAGAACAACAAAATTCCAAGCTGCAGGTTTTGGCGGGAAAACCGAGCTATGCAGGTGTTGTTGTGTGTTGCTATGCTGGCCAGTCGGCTAACGCCACGCACGTACGCATATTGAGTAATTTCACATGAACTTGAGTGCAAGAATGCACTCAGCTGACACTATAGAGAGTGCAATAATAGGTCGGGATTAACCCTTATGGGGTTAACCCTTAACTTGTATATGGGAGCTAAGAGATGTTGTGATGCGATTTTAATAATTTTTGGAACAGAGACACACTATTGGAAGAAAACAATTTTCTCTGAATTACATTAAATTAGCTGAGAGATTTACCCATATTTTCGGTTAAAATTTAACCTTAGGCGCTGAGTTCAACATGTTCGAGATCTGGGGCCTTGAAAAGTTATAGTCCGTTGTCGACAATTTTTTCACAAGTGATGCCAGAAAACATATACTGTATTTGTGTAAAGTTTTATTTCGCTATCATCATTGGTTCCTAATGTATATATTATAAAGTGAAGGATTCAGATGGAATTCAAAATTGAGTTATAAAGAAAGTAGTCGTGGTTGTGAACCAATTTCATCAATTTTCCACGCATGTCATCAGGGTGTCATTAAAATATTATATACCGAATTTCATTGAAATCTGTCGAGCAGTTCCTGAGATATGGTTTTTGACCCATAAGTGGGCGATGCCACGCCCATTTTCCATTTTGTAAAAAGATCTGAGTGCAGCTTCCTTTTGCTATCATTTCTGTGAAATTTTGTGTTTCTGACATTTCTCGTTAGTGAGTAACGCACTTTTAGTCATTTTCAACCTAACTTTTGTATGGGAGGTGGGCGTGGTTATTATCCGATTTCTTTCATTTTTGGACTGTATAAGGAAACGGCTAAAAGAAACGACTGCAGAAAGTTTGGTTTATATAGCTTAATTGGTTTGCACTTTTCCAAAAAAATTACATTCAAATGTGCCCCTCCCTAATGCGATTATATGTTTCAAATTTTATTTTCATATGGTGCCAAGGAACACGTGTTCCAAGTTTCATTAAGATATCTCAATTTTTACTCAAGTTACAGCTTTGAACTTTTTTAGGGATTTGAACTTTACTCGTCACCCTGATCACTTTGGTATATATAACTCTATATCTAACTCGTTTAGTTTTAGGACTTACAAACAACCGTTATGTGAACAAAACTATAATACTCTCTTTAGCAACTTTTGTTGCGAGAGTATAAAAATAGTGATTTTGACAAAAAACTGATATAAATGAAGATAGAATAAGAATGTCTTTATACCTGTTAGTCTTTCCTTAATAGATTTAGGTTTGCGGCATACTATTGTATATAGGACAGAGGAGACTTCTCTATGTGTAGAACATTTAAAGTTTAACTTGATTCAACCGTCCAGCCAATTTTAAAATCTTTTTTAAAAATTTAATATTGGTCGAAAAAAAAGAAAAAGTAGTCTCAGCTCCATTTAAGTTCGCTTTAGTGTCCAGCTCCAATACATATTCAAAAAATTTCCTTCTTTTCCTCGATTTGAACACAGCCCGATGTTGTTTTAGATACGCATTCAGATGCTTCTTCAAATAAAAACGCTTCAGTTTCAAAACTTCATAAATTATATTGGTAAAAGGAAAGTTGAGATGATGGACCAAAATTAAATATAAATTGAAAGGGTATAGAGTTCTTATTAATATTAATATAAATACACTACGTCAAATAAGTAACCGGAAATTCTCAAATTACATAGTTAGTAATTAACAAATTATAATTAGTTTGTGTGAAATTTTGTGTTTCAAATGAAATTTCGTATCCAAAACGTTGGAAATGTTGACAAAAACATTTGGTGATTCAACCATGTCGAAAACACAAGTTTACGATTGGTATAAATCGTTCAAAGGGGGGCAAATAAAAATCGCAACGCACACAAAAGGTTGACTTGTTCCTAATGACGCCGTACACAAACTAA
This sequence comes from Zeugodacus cucurbitae, assembly GCF_028554725.1. Taxonomy (NCBI): domain Eukaryota; kingdom Metazoa; phylum Arthropoda; class Insecta; order Diptera; family Tephritidae; genus Zeugodacus; species Zeugodacus cucurbitae. Next base: position 45,734,184 of record NC_071667.1, read on the forward strand.
ATGACACATAACAATAAAAATTGACAGAATAGTAGCTGACAGTTGTGTCAACCCGGGAAAACAAATTTTGAAATATTCTCAGCTGGAAAATTAAAAATGAGAATTTCTTGATACTTATTTGTCGGAATTTAAGTTTATATGGGAAAAAATTAAACCTTGTTTTCATTGAATGCGTGCGTATTTAACCCCAAGGCGGCGAGTAATGGCAAAACGTTTATTGGATAACGACTGAAAGAAGCGACCTGTTTAATTTTTAGGTTTTGTGGTTGAATTTATTGACATAACCGTATCCATATATACACCTGAATACGTATTTAAATATATATGTACATTTATATGTATGTATATGTGATGTCATTGTTTTGAATATTTTTGTGAGTTTGTTTTCGTCACTGTCAACATTGCGAATAAAATAAGCGCACCGAAGAAATTAAGTAATTGCTATGCAAAGGGAGAAACACCTACAAATAAATACATATATGCATTATAAATGTACGGATTTAAGTAAGAGCACGTGTAACTGTAAATTTATAACTGTACATAAGTAAACACGGTGTTGTTGTCTGCCGAAACGTAATACATACAAATGATTTGATTATGTAGTCACCGGTGTTATCTGCGTTTGCAGCCAAATGAAATGCCGGGATTTCGAAAAAAATCCAAACAATATTTTCGATACTGAATTTTTAAGCCAAATAAAAATTGCATTTTTCGCTTTCATTCTCGGTTCAATAAGTCTTACACAAATAAATCAATCAAATTGAAAAGCGGAATGTCGTCTAAAATATTTGCCAAACGAAAATAAAAACACTATGTACATGTGCATATGTTCATGAATATTTGAGTAAAAATTATATCAATAAAATAAAAATTTGTAAGTGAAGCTACACCAAAACGCGTATTGACGTACTCGTATGTGTACATACTTATACATATGTACAAGTATTTTAGAATACGCTACGATGGTAATATTTTTGCTCATAAACCTGCAAACAAGCGGAAAGGGGCGATAAAAGCCTTATATGTAAATGAGTAAATAAAAGAGAACACTTGATATGCTTTTATAAGACATTCCATTAAGTGCCAAGAGGATATTATTCAAAATGTCAATTTAAAATAAACAAACTTTTATTCAATTTAATACCGTGGCCGCCGCTGAATATCCCGCCCAATTCAAATTTCTAAATTGGAGAAAATATTTTTCTAAAGCCCTCTCCTATCGCATGAAGACGATTTAAAAAATCGATTAGCTCTTCGGCGTCTGTTTTTACTTTAATAGTGAAATGCCAGTTTATTCACCCTTACAATAGGAAGCCCTGATTATACATCAAATTGCTGATGCAAATAAATGATGAAGGAAACCATAGAAAAATGGATGGTTAAAACATTTATATGAAGAGCCTGAGAAACTGGCCGACAAGGGTGATGCTTGAAAATTTTATGAAAAAGTGAAGAGCCAAGGTGGTTATCTGATCACCGATGTCCAATACATACTGGGATTATGGAGGGAACACTTTTCTGACCTGCTGAATGGCAGTGAAAGGACAACACCAGGAGATCGCCATCTCCCCAATCGATGACGATGGAACAGATGTTCCATTACCCGACCATGAAGAAATTCAAATAGCAATTACCCGCCTGAAGAACAACAAAGCGGCGGGGCCAATAGATTTCCGGCCGAGCTATTATAATATGGAGATCAGTTTCTTTGTAGAATATGGTCGGAAGAAAGCCTGCCTAACGATTGGAATCTCAGTGTGCTCCGCCCAATCAATAAAAAGGTAAATCCCACAATCTGTGCCAATTTCCGTGGGATAAGCCTCCTAAATATCGCCTATAAGGTTCTATCGAGCGTACTGTGTGAAAGACTAAAGCGCACCGTCAACAAACTGATTGGACCTTATCAGTGTGGCTTCAGACCTGGAAAATCCACAACTGACCAGATATTCACCATGCGCCAAATCTTGGAGAAGACCTGTGAAAAGAGGATCGACATTCCACCTTTTTGTCGATTTTAAAGCTGTTTTCGACTGCACGAAAAGGAGCTGCCTTTATGCCGCGAAGTCTGAATTAGTTATCTCCGCAAAACTAAAAACTAAAACTAAACTATACTGTAAATTGATGTTGAGCAACACCAAAAGCTCCGTTATGATTGGGAAGGACCTCTCCGAGCCGATACCAAACGAGGTTTCAGACAAGGTGATTCACTATCGTGTGACTTCTTTAACTTGATGCTAGAAAAAATAATACAAGCTGCAGAGCTAAATAGAGAAGGTACAATCTTCTATAAGAGTGTACAGCTGCTGGCGTAAGCCGATGATATTGATATCATCGGAAGCAACAACCGCGCCGGAAGCGAAGCTGGAGGGGAATGAGGACAAGAGGAAATATCTCCTGTCATCAAACAAACAGTCAATGCATTCGCGGCTTGGCTTCCACGTCACTGTTGACAGTCATAACTTCGAAGTCGTAGATAATTTCGTATACCTGGGAACCAGCATCAACAACACCAACAATGTCAGCCTCGAAATCCTGCGCAGTATCACTCTTGCCAACAGGTGCTACTTTGGACTGAGTAGGCAATTGACGAACCAAAATCAAACTCTACAAGTCCCTCATCATTCCCGTCCTGCTTTATGGTGCAGAAGCGTGGACGATGTCAACATCAGATGAGACTAGGAGTTTTCGAGAGGAAACATTTGCGTAAGAGTTATGACGATGGAACGATGAGTTGTACGAGTTTTGCGACGACATTGACATAGTTCAGTGAATAAAAAGGTAGCGGCTGCACTGGCTAGGTCATGTTGTCCGAATGGACGAATACACTGCAGCTCTGAAAGTGTTCGATGCAGTACCCGCCGGAGTAAGCCGAGGAAGTGGAAGGCCTCCACTCCGTTGAAGGGACCAGGCGGGGAGCGACTTGGTCACACTTGCAATCTCCAACTGGTGCCGAACTGCGAGGGAAAGAGAGGAGTGGCGCGTTATTATCGATTCGGCTATAACCGGTTAAACGGTTTCCACGCCAATCACATACACGATAATGGTTGGAGCATTTCCCGAAGTATTTGAGATTAGAAATGAACTTCATTTGCAATTTAAATATCGGGGTTATAAAATTTATAATGCTATTGGAATCGGTAAAGCAACTAGGTATGTCTGTTAAGAATTTGTTAATGGCTTCTAGAGATGAAATTTCGTATTCACAGTGCTTCAGGTCACAATTAAATAATAAAATTTAAACTATAGAAGTATTACCAAAAACATGTTCTAAAAAATAATATTATATTTTAATAATAATAATAAGTACTACTTATTATGAATTCTGTGAAATTTGGAATTGTTGTGAACTGAAGAGATAGAAATAGCCGAATGTTTCTCTTAATTCATTAATTTTCTGGTGATTGCATAAGGAAAAGGTTTGCTAAAGAATAATATTAATGGTCGTTCAATGCGGCCATTTAGACTTGCATATTTCTGGGCTAATAGGCATCCATTCAACCATTATTACAAACAATTTAAAGATGTTACGAAAAAAATTATAAATATTGAACCCTTAAAAACCAAAGCGATATATTTGGAATGACTCAAGTAGAAAATGTTATACAGGCGACACCATTAAACCACCACCTTTAAAAGTGCATTATACCAGATAATAGCACTGAAAGGTGTCAGCTGAATTGGCCAACTGAAATGAAAGTTCTCGCAAAAGTAAAAATATGCTGTAGATAGCAAAGACGCATGCGAGCATATGAGAATATTTGCAGAGCAGATAAGGCAGTTGAAAAAAAAATATATGAATAAAAATAAGTGATGGAGAAAAAAACGCTTGACTAATTTCGGCATAAAATTGGAAATTGCTTCAATATAGGCAACCCGAAGGCACTTTAGGATTTTTCTATCGAAAAGTATTGCATTCATTGACGTTTAATTGCTCATGTAAGATATCAAACCGATATCAAACCAAATCGTCAATCAATTAGAAAATATAATTCGAACGCAAAATAGAAATCGAAAATGCCATTCAGCTGTAATTGGCTAATTAGAACGCGAAAGAGTGAGTGTCTGTAGTATTTAACTGATTTTTGTGTGTTGGTTATTGTCAAATGGCATATACATATGATCGAATACCTATGAAGAGTGGGGGATTGGAGCAGAATACACACTTGGTAGCGAGCAAAAGTTCGCATTTTTCAATTTACTTGTTCATTTGTATATATGTACATATGTGCGAGTATATTTGTTTTTAGGCATGCATATGTATGTGCGAGTAATCGAGCAACGTGAATTAATTTGGAACGCATAAGTGAAATTTTTCGAATACTTTCAGACATGTTGTAATTTGATGGAATGCGCGTGTGACGAATGTAAAAATAAGAGAAAAGTTTTATAACAAAAACAGCAAAAAATCCATCAAATAAAATAAAGAAAGCTAGCTGAAAAAGGGCAGCTGGTGAAATGCAATTGTGAGTGAAATTGCGGCTCGATTGGCGTTTGCATATTTTCGCGGAGGTTTCTGTGCGCACATGTGCGAAAATTTTATTTGTCTGCAACAAGGTACCTTACACGAGTATGTATATCAAACGATGAATGACGCAAAATGTTTCACGATGACTCGACAAGCGACAAAACCAAATAAAAATGAACCAAAGTACGTAATTAATTATGCAGTAGAAGCAAAGCGGGGAAATGGGTTAAATGACCCCATTTGATGCGCCTGATCACCCTAATTGCATACAATGTTCATTTTTCATTTTTAACACCTTTCCTCTCGAGCATGCTCGCAGTAGCCTCCTAGTGCGATTCATTTGAATTGCAAATTATCTATGAATTTTTTATTTACAACGGCCTACAATAAAATCATTACTTAGTGACAAATACCATACCATTGACTGAGCGACCCTTTCATTTTACGGTCGCGCGCCTCCATTCAGTGCAGTGACCCATTGTAAAGTGATTAATTTTCATACGAAATGATAAGTTCAGGGCTTGTGTAATTTTTCGATAAAAAATCTTTTTCAACTTTTCATTTGCATTTCTCTTGGATTTCTTTTACAATCTTCTGTATTTTTAACAATACGAAAAAGGCAAATCTCCTTCATGTATTTTACAATAAATAAGGGTATAAATAAATAAATAAATTACTAACAATTAAATAAATTGTGCTTAAATGGTAAATGTTGTAGTTGCTGTTTTTATAGTTGGTATTGGCCCTTGCCTTTGTATCCCGTTTGGTTTTTGCACGCAGAACACTCATACGCCACGGCGTCGCTACGGTAGACAGTGATGGCATCGCATGGTGCTCCCAACTCTTCGGATAACAATTAATGCAAAAAGTGGAAAAATTCCGCCAAACAAATGGTTGCTTTAGCGTTTGTTCTTGTTTGCTTAATTTCCAGTTCAAAGTGTCATTTTTTAATGCAAACTTTACACGTGCCAATTTTGCGCCGATAACGTTGCCGCGGCTCAAAGCGCTGCCATGGTTGATTTCTGCTTTCCTAAGTTCGTTCATCTACGTATTTTTTTCATTTTGTGTGGGAATTTGTTGTTTTGCTATTTTTAGTATATAATGGTATTCTTCAGGTTCTTTATGCTTGCATATACATAAGTATGTATCAAGCAAAGATTTTAAACGTAAGCTTTGTAGGCCAAGCTCTGTGCTCCCTCGCTTGGTTGGTATGCGGGCTCATTAACGGCGGCAGATAAGCCAATAGCTCGGCCATCCCAAGGGCCGTGGGCAGTGATGTGCGCGGAATGGTGCTCAGCGGCGATCTAGAAGTGTGAAAGAGAAAGCGGATGGAAGAAGGAAAACATAGAAAATTGGTATGATTGTATAGCACACAAAAAGAGCAACAACCGAATATAATTTGAAAACTTAATTTTCAGTTGTCATTTTTAATATGCCGGGGAAATATAACAATACATGTATAAGTGAGAATGGAGCATGGGAAAGCTTTTTTAAATATGTTTTAAGGAACTCCAGGCATATAAAAATATACAAAGGATTAAAACTGAGGACGGTTTTTACACATTAATATTCCCTATATTAACCATTCATTTACATTCGTATGCTGTATTTTTTACCATTTCGTTAAAGTCTGTTTGTATTTATTTGAATTTCGTTTCACTCCTGGCAGCTTTTGGGTACTTGAATTTGGAATTAATTTTGAATGAGTAATTAATTTGTATGGGTCTTAATTCTTGTTTTTGAATTGTTTTGGTATATTAGAAACCAACACCTACATTACTTAGGGGAAGGGGGTGTGGAAAATGACGAGTTAAGCGCATGTACAAGGCAATTATGTACTACTGGGGACATACTCGTTTCTGCCTTTTCACAAAAGCCAATTTCGGCACTAGCGCTGCCGCTGGTACATCGGGCATTGAGATGACTAATGCCACTGAAGTGTTCTAATAGTGTAAATGAAAACAGAAAATAAACGAAAAAGTTAATTTTCATAGCATTTTTAACAAATACGTGGGTATATCTATGTCGGTCCATAACTATTCTATAGGGGTCTGTCAATGACAACCTTTCTATATAATTATCTACAATATTATTTAAAAACTAGTTCTGGCGCTTCTACTAGGAATATTTTGGGGCCCTTTGACTAGCGTTCGACATTTGAAGAACGTTATCGCTGTAGCTACGTTCTGGTGATACCAACACCGCTGATTAATAAAAATAGTAGATGTGTATGTATGTGCAACATTCAGATTTGGAAACATCGGAATATACATGCATATATGGACGTAGTGGGATTTAAATTTTTAGGCTATGTATGTACAGACTCATTTGTGGGCTGTGTTGGGATGTTTGTTTTGTATTGAAGGGTGTTCTTGGGGTTGTTTGAAAAAACTTACCCAAAACAAACATTAGAACAACTTAGCAAAATACCTTCTGTCCACAAATTGTTTGCCCACGATTTTGCTACAACATTCTCGATATTGATAAATATTTTTTTAAGAGTTCGTTAAGTAAATGCATTTTTTTCGTTTGTTTTTTTGTTTTGATTTTGTGGCAGTACATCATGCCAATGGAAATTAACAGCCCACGATAGCCTAGAATTTACGCGAAGAGAAATAGGAAAATATACGATTAGGCTTACCTTCTTGCACAATTGGAAAATGGCCAAACCAACCGACACAATGAACGAGAAGAAGCCCAACGCCAAAGCATTGAATGCCTTAATCTTCAGTATACCAATGGCCATTGGGATGACAGTCATCGCTTTCAATAGGATCAGCACCATCAATGGCATAATCATTTTACGCAAACGGTGCTTCTTGCCTAGATGTGTGTGCGTATGTATACAGTTGTGATGGGGTTGGTGGTGGTGGTGAAGAGAGATAGAAATAGAGAGAGAGAAATTAATTATTTAGCTTTTTTCACTTTTGTGTTCCGGTGTCAGTGTAGACAAAAACGCATGCAAATACAAACACACACCCTTCTTGAAGAAGTTGCCCTTCTTACCCTTGCCCTCAACCACACCATCACCGGCCAATTTCACATTAAGGCTCAACTCATCGTTGGCCAAATTGCGTGAAGAGACGGTGACCTTGGCATCACCCAGAGGCAAGTCCATGGTAACATCGTGTCCTTGCAGGTAATCGCCGACAGCATCGACAAAATCACGTTCTTCGTCGTTTGAGCGTGCACCACTGGCATCAGCGGCAGCGGGCTGATAGCCGTTTGACCGGACCTCCACGTCGCCGAGCTGTGAGAAATTTTATGAGATTGTTTAAATTAACATTTTTATACATTTTAATATAACTGTAATGTGGTAGGCACTGATTGCTTACTATATGTTGTTATTAGTATAAATGAGGCTGACGTTTTTGACACTTCAAGAAACAGTATATTTCAGTCTAATTTCTAATAATATAATTTCCAGTACTTTCATCACAACTTCTAACACATCGTCAATTTATTACGTATCATGCTCACTTAATGTCATTTAATCACTTTAAATTCTTTGATTTCTCACTCACTTTATAGTTATCGTTGTTGATCACTGTGTCGACGAAACGCATGGCGCGCACCTTAATGCAGGCCATCGAATCAGCACCGCTCTCGCATTTGGCATTCTCTTCATCGATCATGCCCTGCATGTTCGTTGGTCGTACTGCATTAGCAGCATTCGCCACGGCAGCGAAGCCCAAAAGCGCCACGAGGACGAAGTACCGCATCGAAGCCATATTTTCTGTTTGGTTCGAAGTGAAATGTGTGAAATAAAATGTCTTTGCTCGATCCGCTCAAGACGTATGCGACCTCCAGTTGCTACTCGCCTCGTTGAAGGAACAGTTGCGAATAATAATCGTTTTTCTATTGTGCACGATTTTTATACTGCATACTTTAGCTGCATGCCCACAATAAAATCAACGACAAATCGACGAAAAAAAACAAATACCTACCAGCGTCGCTGAAGAAATGGCGGAAGAAGACATAAAAGCCAAAACCAGTTGACAGACGCTGTCGCGCTGAGTCTATACGCAAGCACACCTGCTGCCTAGCATTGCGCGTGCACAATTTTCGGTGCACAGACAACAACAAAAAGCGAACTTCAGTGACACTCAACTGCACGGTGCAGTGGCATATGGCTGATGTGTGTGGACAAGCGTGTGCGTACCAATGGATTAGGGAACGTGCGTGCATGCGCTGGCGTATGAGCAACTTTTTCTAATCCATTGCCTCTCTGGACAAAAAAACCTGCGCAGTTGTTGTTGTAAACGTATTCATTCATGCTTTTTAACGCAATTTTTATGCAATGCACGCACCCTAATGATATGCTCAAAGCTGGCAACAGCATGTTCTGCGCAGCGTTTACATAGATGGCGCCGAGATATCTTGAATCCGAGAAAAAATATAAGTTGTTACAGCGGTGTACAACAACAATTTTAGGTATAATTAATTATAATTAAACAAGTAATTTACAAATAAATTCGCAGGTTTACAAGAACGAGTAATTATTTCTAAATTCATACTGGGTGAATATTTGAAACTAGGTATTATTAAACTTTATGTTTCTTGGAGGATATCATAGAAATTATAAAAATAACTGAAGTTGATTCCTTACAGTGACCCTAGGCGAACCAAAATGAGTAAAATCTGATTAGATTTAATTAATTTTCAGATAAAAACCTAAACAGACACCTCCCTTGAGCGGAAAATTTTTCATGCATCAAGTTAAATTTTTAGAACAAATGGCCTTTTCTTAGGCGAACACCTCTCTTGGACTGTGAGTGTTCGTCCAAGACAGGTTTCACTGTAGTTATATTTGATGACTCTTGAATTCCCAAAAGGAATTATTTGCATTATCCTGGTTTACATCTAAAATCTTATCTGAAACGACAACAGCTAAAAATATAAGGAAATTAATTGGTTGAAACAAAATACGACTCTACAACGCCATTCTAAAGCTGTGCAACTCGAATATTGAAATTCATCAGAGCAGCAATGTAAAGAAATTGCGTACAATTGTCAATGAACTCTTCGTCTCCAATGAATACATATGTATATTCACAATTACTTGCAAATTCGATTTATAAAATAATAATTTTAGAAATTCTATAAGAAATACATTGATAGACTCCAATCTTGAATCTTGACTATTTTATTAAATTACTAATAAGTAATTTAGAAATAAGAATACCTAAAAGACTACTTATACTTGTTTATAACATAAAACTAAACGAGTTAGATATGGAGTTATGTATACCAAAGTGATCAGGATGACGAGGTGTCCGTGCAAGCCTTAACTTGAGTAAAAATGTATATATCATGATTTAATGTTTCTTGGTTTCCTGAGGTAGTTGGTGATACAGATGGACAAAAACGAAAAACTATAAATTTATATATATATCTACATATATCTAATCAACAAACAAATCGGTTAATAAAACATGACCACCCCCCATACAAAGATTATGTTGAAAACTATTAAAAATGCGTTCATTTACTAACTAAAAACGTTAGAAACACTAAATTTTACAACAAAGGTGGTACAGAGAACATTCCCACAAATTGGTATTAAAATTGGGAAATGGGCGTGGCCTCGTCCACTTTGGGATCAAAAACCATAACTCATGAATTACTCCACTAATTTCAACGTATACTATTTTTTTGACACTATTATTTTACATATGAACTAGTAAGGAAAGGCTATGTTCGGGTTAAACCGAACATTTATACTCTCGCAATTTATTGATGAAACTTTATTAAGGTAACACAATTTGACCCATATATTCGACATAAGGTCCAATAGAATAACCAAAATCATTTTATATATGGTTGATATCCGGGGCCTTGAAAAGTTATAGTCCGATTTCGAAAAAATTTCCAAAAGTAATGCCGCAGCTCAAATACAGCATTTGTGTAAAGTTTTATTCCGCTATCTTCATTGGTTCCTAATGTATATATTATAAAGTGAACGATTCAGATGCAATTCAAAATTGAGTTATGTGGGAAGTAGGCGTATTCCGTCCGTTTTATCAAGGTGTTAAGAAAATATATGTATGAAATATGTATCAAATTTCATTAAAATCGGTCAAGTTGTTTCCATGATATGGTTTTTGACTCATAAGTGGGTGACGCCACACTCTTGGTGCCACGGATCATGTGTACCAAATTTCATTAAGATATCTCCATTTTAACTCATGGACGGACAGACATCCAGATTTCCGGAGTATAAAAATAGACAAAATCGGTTCACATACCACTTACAACGTTTATATCTATTAATATGTGAGATATAGTAAAACTAAGTGGCTATAATTAGTGAAATCGGTCCAAAATTTCCTCAGCACTCATATACTATATATAATACAAATATTTTCGTTATACTAGTGGACTTTATGCCGAATATGTGTGTTCTCTTAATAAAATTAAATAAATAATTTGGGAGAATATAAAGTGTTCGATTACAAACGAACTTAGCCTTCCATACTTCTTTTCTTACTAATTTCTTAAATACTCAAAATCATCTCCGTTTATTAAAAAGCAGAGCGACAGCTCGTGTTAAATCTATTATGTCATCACAGATCTTGCTTAATTTATTGGTGGTTTTTTGTTTTAATAAGGCATCGACCGATAACTAGACAATGCTTTCTTTTACGACTTTACGCTGCGCCATTAAATCTCGAGTCGCTTTAGAAGCAGCACGTGAGTTTCTCGGAAGAAGGTAAGCAATAAATAAAAATGAACTGATACTGTTATATTAATCTACTTCACGTATTTGCTGAACCCGTGCCTTGAATACTGAATTTCAAGCTTAAAAAATGGAAAAAATAATATATTTAATTAATTCAGAATTGAATGATTCAAATGCAATTTTACACACTGTTACTCAATTATTTTAATGTTTTGCGCAACACAGCTATAAAAACGTAAATAATTTCAAAATTATTGAATTATAAATTATTGGCTCATAAATATGAAAATTGATTGGAAATCATATTTGCTGATCTAATTGGATTTCACACGGTTACTTAAGAGCGTTACAGCAAGAGAAGTCGAGGAATTTTCAAGAGGAAGTTGTGTAATCGGCAGTGAATTTGAAAATCAAAACGACAGCCAAACCATACGTCAATCAGAATATGTCACATACTCGCACTCATGCAATAACCAATTGACAAATCGGTCAAGTGAAACTAACTAAAAATTGGACAACATCAAATGCGCGCTTATTGCTTTTTTGGGGCTGGAGTGGAAGTTTCGGCTTTTGTTAGCTTTTGGCTACTTCAGTTTTCGACCAAGTGCTTGTTGAGACTAGGCAATATTGAGCAATGGCAATGAAGTAGAAAGTGTTTACCAAAAATAAACACAACTACGTCAATTGATATTATATAAAATAGAAATACAAATACAAAAACATTAAAAATAAATAACAAATTGGATTTTCGTTTGTGACAATTTATACAAAATGTGTGCGAGTGTGTGAGCGCGTGATGACAGCCAAATCTAATTGCGAGCGTGAGCAAAGCGCTTGCTGGTCATCATTCGAAAACGAAAGTGAAATTGAAAACAGTCTTCACTCCAAATGTCACGAAATTCATTTGAAATTCCAAATGTAAAGCACAAGTAAAGATAATCACAAGCAACGACCCATACTAAACACCAACTGCAGTGACTATGAGGAGGACGAGCCGATATTCAGCAACCAAATTGTGGCTGTTGATAGTGAAATATGAATTTCAAATTTGAAAACATGGCTTAAAATCAAATAATCCAAAAGCATGTGATTCAAAGCGCGAAAGATTTCACCGCAGTCATATTGGTGGGACGCATATAGTTTTCATTGCTCGAGGACGGGAGTTGAGCGCGCCCCTGTTGCGCATTAGCAATTCCGAGTACGTAGCGGTTTACAATTGCCATTGGGCGTCAAGTGTACTATGTATGCACTCGACAACGGGCCGCGAGGAGGCGCAGTGCGCTTACGCATTTACAATTGGCAGACGCAGCACCACAAAGGCCTGCGACAAAGTCATTCAAAGGTAAAAACGGCTTTGGTGGCGATTAAAAAGCAATAATACAAATGTACGTAATTCTTTGTATGTATATGGACGCGTGTGTAGAGCGCGCCATTAGGTGTAATTAAAAAGCGCAAATAAATGTGATTTCTTCAATGTTTTGTTTGTCTCCGATTTCGAATTTTTGTATAATTTGTTCGATTCGGCATTTGAATTGTTAATAGCATTTCTAATAGCTTATCTTTATGGCGGTTTTTGCATTAAAAATTTCTTCAAACCATTCGCGGTTGCCCCTTTCTTTGATCGAAATAATAATAATAATAATAGTATTTGAAATTCTGCAATTATAATGGCGGCACCCATTTGCATTGTTACACGTTGCATATTAGTGGCTTTAGGCCAATAAACTGTCAAGCTGCATATCTCTTTAACTCACGCAACCGTAGTGAAATTCAGCATGGATATTGGTTTCAGTTTAAATTTTTTGATATCGACCTCTTTTATAGGTGATATTCGTAGTGTTGCAGCCAACTTCACTCGTTGTTCCTGTCGTCCACTCAATTCCCTCCATATTGACGTCCTCAAATGAATGTCGTTTTAGAAATATCGACTTGACACTTTGCGTTTTCAATGCCCATAGTGAGAAAGACCAACTTTCACTTTGCCAGTTTATAGTGATAAGTTAGATGGGTTTGTGATTAGCTGAAGTGTTTGATAATGTTTAACCCCTAAGCATTGAGGCATGAATGTGCCTTGACTGGAAGATTTATTAATTAAATAAAGGATATTACAATTCCACTGTAAATATATTTTTTTGGGTTTCAGCTTCATTAAGGTTTGAGAAACTGGACTAACATACCTTTCGCGCAATGTTTGTAGCGTCATCATTTAGAGATATGTTCTAGTAGCTTTGAAGAATACTATTCTACGGAAACTGGATATGATTATTGTTACAATTTACCTTAGTTTCTCCCTGCTGGGCTGTTATAGCTCTCGTGATATAGAAAATAAGATTGATAGTTAATTGATCAATTAGCTCCTGTGCGAAAATGCTATTAGATAGCAGAAAAGACAACCTTCGGCCGAAGAAAATCTGGACCAACACCGGTACTGCAGAATAATGGACAGTGTAATTACCTCTTAAAGATATTTCCCGCTGCCATATTTCATTTCATTTACTGAACCTTTATACAAATATATACAAAATAAATATATCTCCGTTAAATACATAATTAAACCACTTTAGTAACTACTACGGGCAACTCCTTTGAACTGCTTTGCTTAGAAAGGCTTAAAAAGTGGCTTTTGCGGGAAATTAATTAAAATAATGTGGTAATTCATATATATACGTGGGTATATACATATTTTTTCGGATCAATAATGTTCATAAAGAAATCGCAGAGCTCATTTGCCATTCTTAAACTTTCACTAAGATTTTTCAAATTGAATGTCAGGTTTCCAGTGCTTGTTGAAGCCTCTTCTTCAATAGGTTGTGTTCAGTTCCATGTGAGCCCCTTCTATATGGAAATATTACCAAAAGTTCAAAAATATTGCGAAAATAGTGGAATATTTAACATTTTCTTGTAACATTTTTCTTGTCCATTTGACAAGAATATTGGGTGGGATACCTATTGGAATAATTTTATTATTATGTATGTGCTTATTAGATCCGCGAATAAAAAATTTTTAGTCGCGAATATAGAAATTGGGTCTCATTTTTTTAATCTGCGAATAAAGGAAGCGCGAATAAGGAGCTTTTACTGTATTAGGATAAATGAGGGAACAATAATTTACATGAGCAACTGTGTAGCTGCGAAAGGATACATTGGTATGCTCTTAAATTGAAAATGAGAAAAATGAGCTACTGCGAATAACTTATCGCCTTTAACAATTTAAGTAACTCAAAGCTGCACAAGTGGGAAATGCCAAGACAAACGCCCGCCACTAATTTTTGGATTACTTGGAATGTTTGGAATATTACACAAATCGTGGGAAGTAACAGCTACCGCATTAAGACAGGCTGTGCAGGGGTGAGTTCAGTGTTAATTTCATTTTCATGCTTAAGCGAATGTAATAAAAAGCAACAAATACGGCCACTTTCATTACTTAAGTTGCTCATAAATTTACTCGCGAAAAGGGTTCCATTGTGTTGGTTGATTGTTGTAGAGTCCAGCTATGGGGATTTACTGTGCAACTGCTTAAGGGCGGGGGATTGGCATATGGAAGGGAAATTAAAAATGGTAAATTGCATGGCTTTTATGGGATTGAGTTGTGTAAAATGACGATGTTGTAAAAGCGAAAAATTTTATAATTAGGGATGACGGTTTGCATGAAGTTTTGCTGGTAATTTAGTCCGTTTTCACTGGGATGCTTCGCTTTTGATGCTGATATCTTAAGTACACAAGATTAATTAGATTAGCCAAGAAGCACAGGCGCATTGTCCCAAGTGTGGATGAAAAAATAAAAAAATAAACTACACGAGTATTGTCCGCTCCATTAAGGTAGACACATTTTATGATAAACAAAGCGAAAACTTTTGACCAATTTTCAAGTTATACAACGCTACTGTTTTTCGGTCTTCCATAAGCATTGTGTCTAAAATATGTAAACTCCTACTGAATTACTAAGTTTTTAATATACTGTCCATTCTATTTTGCGTCTCAGCTCACATGAATTTCGCTAAAAACTCTTAGCTCTAAAGGTCATATCAGTAAAATAAGTATGCAATGAACAGTAAGTATGTTGACAGCAACTAAGTTAAAGCCTAACAATCAGTTTTTAGAAAACAAAAATGCGGGGTTTTTTTTCAATACATCATTTCATTAAAATGTATAAATCTTTTTAATAAAACAATATTATTTAAAATTTTCTAAATCTCTAAGTTTATGGTAAGTGAAGAAATACCAGAGTTCGATTCGCTCAAAACAAATCGGTTTGCACATTTTGATTAGTCTTTTAATAGGATGTATTTTATCAATTTTGGATTCGTATGCTCTTATTTTAAGAAAATGTACCTGATTGTGACCTTATTTCAGATGTTTTTTGAATATAAAATATTTTTTTCTCATTACCCTGGGAACTTTGAAAGGACTCACGAAATATCAAAGGGATCAGCTATCGCTGAAGTCAAAACAATTTTTGGGAATCTTTCAAAACATTTCTAAAAGTGGCTTGTTCATTGCCATGAAGTTCCACAAATGAAGTTATCAAATGATCAGGTGTCCTTAAAGAGTTACTTATTTATGAATTGTCTATAATAGTCGTGGAATAAAATGTAGTTATTGCTACGTTAACAATCGGTCAGTCACACATACGTATGTATAAGGCTTCACCGGTGCCCATTGAGTAGATTTTAAGTTTTCAAAACACTACTGGATTTACGATGTTACATTTTTCGTATTTTATAATTCTCCCCGATCGGTATTTCAAACTACAGCATGAGCGTTTGAGATCGATATTTAAAAATTATTATAATTAGATTTAGAACACCAAAATTTTGAAGTATATGTAGGCCACCTGAGAATGGACGCACAAACTGGAATACTACTTGTAATAGACAGTTAAAAAATGCTTCAGTAGTTTCAATTTGTTTTATTATTTCTATTTCTTTAACGGGGTTGCCATTATTCACTAAAAATAAATATTAACAATTTTTGTACAAGCAAGTAAATAAATAATATTTTCTAGTATCTTTTTGTTAGATTTTCACGTTTTGTTCAATAAATAATTTCTTTGGAAACGGGTGCCTCTCTTAAACCTATGTAAAAAAAATAAATAAAGGCGCTGCGTTGTCGTCAATTTCCATTCGTTCGAATGATTCGAAATTACCTTCAGCTAAGTGAGGGTATGTATTAATTTAAGGTTGCCTTTGACCAGCGAAAGCCATATCTTGTGCGTCTTGTGGTTCTTGAGACGAACGCGCCCAAGCGTGTGGATCCCAAGCGGGCGATGGATGTTCGAAGTGCTCAACATGTTCGACATGTGCTGGCAAATCCAAATGGTGATCGACATGATGATCCACGTGGTGGGGCACGATATCAATGTGATGCGGCACAATGTGTTCGACATGATGAGGGAAATGATCGATGTGGTGTGGAATATGTTCGATATGTTCCACATGCTCGACATGATGAGGATAATGCACCACTTCGTAATTGATAATCTGCAGAGAAAGAAGATTAAAATACGAGTTTAAACACCAAACGTGTTCAACAGCTGCAATATTACCTTTGGCTTGGCAATTTTGAAAACAACTAAAGCGCCAGACAACACCAATGAGAGTAGACCCAAAGTCATGGCCTTCCAGGTCTTGAGCGCGATCAAAGCCAAAGCAAGTGGCACCAAGACAGTGGTCTTCAATTTCAAACCGATGAGGAAGGGCAATAACACTTTACGGACCATGCCACGACCTGAAAAGGGTCAAACAATTCGAAAATCTTATCACAACAGTCGATTTCACAATTAAATTGCTAGGGCTTACCTTGATTGGGATCACGTTCTGCTAACGGCAAAACAGAATCTTTGGTTAGGACGTTGCTGAACAAAAAGTCTGGAACGTATGAGCGTGCTTCCTCGGTGCTGAAGAATTCAGGCGCCTTAACGCGCAATGCATGTGTGGCCAAGAAGTTATCGATATCGTCGAATAATTGCTCTTGTGGGTTATAGGAGCGCTGTTGTATGGGCTGCACTCTAGTTGTGCGCACAATAGACAACTTATCGGTGATTTGAATCTCATCCTGTTGAAGAGCCTGGTTGAACCACTGCATAGCCTTCGGTTGCACACAACTTGTGCTGAAGTCCTTCAAGCAGCTATTGTACATGTCGAACGCCAGATCGGTGGCGGAGCGCGTTGGGGCCACTTGAGTGGTACCAGCGTATGTAGCGCTAGCGGTTAGCGCCACCACGAATACAATGGCGAACATCCTCATCCTCGTCTTTGTTTTTTCTCACCCTTCAAAATGTGCTGCCTGGCTGAATGTGTTTGCTATTGTGGTGGGTGCGTCTTTTCGCACAGACAATCCAAGTGGGTATGTAAATGGCGTATTAGCTGCTTGTGGTTTTTATACGACATCGTACATTTTATCAATTAAAATGCATGTTGCCATCGAAAACAATTGTCGCTGCTGCCGCTAAAATTGGTTGGCATTGCAACTCGTCCGTTCTCTGCGGTTTTAGCAACTTTCCTTCGCGCTAGCGCTCTCCTCCCAACTTCTTTTTTGTTACCAGTCTTCGTTTGCGCGTTACGTATGTATTTTCATTATTTGTTTTGATCTGATATCCGCATGCGTAATATAAGTACAATTGACCAATGGCCTAACACTTGTGATTTCACCAGCATAGCAATTCTATGAGCATGTAGGTAATGCTTCAATTGCTATCACAAAGTGTTACTCACAGCTGTGCAGTCAGTACAAGTGACTTAATTGTTATGAGTTCTGCAAGGTCTACACAATGGCAGAGAGAATGATTGTAATTATTTTATTAAAATACTTCAAGCTAGGTGTAAGAGCCCTCTCTCACAGTCAGGGAATATCAGTGAACTATAACTTGCAACCCTAAAAGGGGATATCTCTTTTGATAAAGTGTCTCATATAAAAAATTTAAAATCCCCCAGATCCATTCCCTCGGGAATGTTAAGTTTTATACTCTCGCAACATGTTGCACAAAGTATAATAGTTTTGTTCACCTAACGGTTGTTTGTAACACCTAAAACTAAACGAGTTAGATATGGAGTTAAATGATCAGGGTGACGAGTAGAGTTAAAATCTGAATGTCTGTCTTTCCATCCGTTCGTGCAAGCGATATCTTGAGAAAAGAGTATGATATCTTGATGAAACTTGGTAACTTGGTGCTTGGCACCATAAGAAGGTTGCATTCGTAAATTGGCGAAATCGGACCACTGCCACGTCCACAAAATGACTAAAACCGAAAACATATAATGTGTCATAACTAAGCCATGTACAAAGTTAGGGAAGTAAAATTTGGTAAAGAAGATAATTCTAGAGAATGTCATATTTGATGATATTTTTGTGGGAAAGAGGGCGAGGCCTCGACTCTACTAAGTTTTTTGTACATATCTCGTAAACTACTAAAACT
Source organism: Zeugodacus cucurbitae (assembly GCF_028554725.1). Taxonomy (NCBI): domain Eukaryota; kingdom Metazoa; phylum Arthropoda; class Insecta; order Diptera; family Tephritidae; genus Zeugodacus; species Zeugodacus cucurbitae. Next base: position 45,752,745 of record NC_071667.1, read on the forward strand.
ATTTTACACATATCAACCAAACTCTCTTGAGTCGTTTCGTTTAGGCACTTCCTAACACAATATAAAAACACCAGAAACCTTAAATTTCCTGGTAAAGATCGCACACAAAGATGCATTAAATTTTCTAAACAAAATTGGAAATGGGCGTGGCATCGCCCACTTTTGGGTCAAAAACTATATCTCAGGAACTACTCGACCCCTTTCAAAAAAATTTCGATTCGTAACATTATCTTAGAATCATACTACTACAGTTTGAATTATCAAAATCGGTTCACAACCACGCCTACTATTCATAAACCATAATTTAAAATCACATCTGATTCGTTCACTTAGCAATCTATAAATTTAGCATATCGGAACAAAACTTTGCACAAATACTGTGTTTGTAGTGTGACATCACCCATCTTAAAATCTAATCTAATTTTATATTGAAAATATCGGTAAATTTCTCAGATATCCTAAGTTGTTCAAAGGAGATGATTCCAATACTGTACCTCTGCGCCAAAAATGGGTAAAATCAGGGCAATATTTCCTCTAGGTCCCATATACCTCATATATAGATTTTCAAACTACCGGTGGATGTGAGATAACTTAGCAAAATTAAGTGAACGTAAAATTTGAGATATAATATAGCTTGGTATCAAAAATAGTTGAAATCGGTCCCACTCCCCATATATATAGTGGTTTTTATATTTATTCCGAATATGTGGGTCAAATTGTGTGTTCTCTTAATAAAATGTAACAAATAAATTGCGAGAGTATTAAACTCTCGGTTACACCCGAACTTAGCGCTTTTTGTTTGATTCTGTATTGTTTTAACGAGTAAAAAATTGACACCAGCAAGGACCACACTATACATTTTTCTTCGACAAAAGAGAAAAAATAAACGTTTGGAACCATCTAAATATGGGTGGATACATAAAGAACTTCGATGGATGTGTGAATACGAGTTAACGCAAAAAAAAGTAAGGAAGGCTAAGTTCGGGTGCAACCGAACATTTTATACTCTTGCAATTTATTGATATATTTTTATTAAGATAACACACAATTTGACCCAATTTGGAAAACCTATAATTAGGGAGGATGGGATCATGTGTAGAAGTTCACGCAAGTGAGGAAAGTTTTTGATTGTCATTCACTTGGGAGTGGCCAGAAACGATTCTTCTCCACATGGTTCAAGCAGCTCACGACTTCCGGTTTTAGACCAAGTATCCTCTGGGTAGCCAACAGACATCCGTTTGAAGGCGAGCTAAAGTGAGAAGGCGAAGCCCGCTTATACGGTTGTGCGTAGGGCTTGGGACCCACCACATAAAAAAATCTCCCCAATGAAAAATCTACGAAAGCCTCGGTGAGACACCCCCCTTTTGATGACGACCCCTGCAAACGTTTTAAGGATAATGATATAAGGACATGCACCTGGAATGTCCGGACCCTTAATTGGGAAGGTGCCTCTGCCCAGGTGGTTGATGTCCTCATACGACTCAAGGCTGACATCACCGCCATCCAAGAAGTGCGATGGACGGGACAAGGACGGAAGAAGGTGGGTCCTTGTGACATCTACTACAGCGGCCATATAAAGGAGCGCAAATTTGGTGTTGGATTTGTGGTGGGAGAGAGACTCCGTCGCAGAGTCCTGGCATTCACCCCGGTGGATGAACGTCTTGCCACAATCCGCATCAAAGCGAGGTTCTTCAACATATCGCTGATTTGCGCCCACGCCCCAACGGAAGAGAAGGACGATGTGACCAAAGATGCTTTCTATGAGCGCCTAGAACGCACCTATGAGCGCTGCCCCCGCCACGATGTAAAAGTCGTGCTTGGCGATTTTAACGCCAGGGTGGGTAAAGAAGGTGTCTTTGGCACAACAGTCGGAAAATTCAGCCTCCATGACGAAACATCGCCAAACGGCCTGAGGCTGATCGACTTCGCTGGGGCCCGAAATATGGTCGTTTGTAGTACCAGATTCCAGCATAAGAAAATACATCAAGCTACCTGGCTGTCTCCTGATCGAAACACGCGGAACCAAATCGATCACGTTGTGATAGACGGAAGACATGTCTCCTGTGTTATAGACGTGCGTACGCTCCGAGGACCAAATATAGACTCGGACCATTATCTGGTCGCAGCGAAGATACGCACCCGCCTCTGTGCAGCAAAGAATGCCCGTCAACAAACACAAGGAAGGTTCGACGTCGAAAAGCTGCAATCGCAACAGACAGCCACGAAATACTCTACTCGACTTGCACTCCTGCTCTCTGAGAGCACTCATCAGCATCTCGGTATAAGGGAACTGTGGAACGGCATCTCAAACTCACTGCGTACCGCTGCAGCCGAAACAATTGGTTTTCGGCAACGACAAAAAACAAGCTGGTACGATGAGGAGTGCCGTCTCGCAGCGGAGAGAAAACAGACTGCCTACCTCGCAACGTTGCAAACGACCACAACACGTGCGGGATGGGATAGATACCGAGAGCTGAAGAGGGAAGCGAGACGCATCTGCAGACAAAAAAAGAAAGAGGCCGAAATGCGTGAGTACGAAGAGCTTGAGAAGCTGGCAGACAGAGGGAATGCTCGAAAATTTTATGAAAAAATGAAGCGACTTAACGAAGGTTTCAAGACCGGAGCATCCTCATGTAGAGACCAAGGTGGTAATCTGGTAACCGATGTCCAGGGCATACTGGGATTATGGAGGGAACACTTCTCCGACCTGCTGAATGGCAGTGAGAGTACAACACCAGGAGATGGCGAACCCGATCCCCCAATCGATGACGATGGAACAGATGTTCCATTACCCGACCACGAAGAAATTCGAATAGCAATTACCCGCTTGAAGAACAACAAAGCAGCGGGGGCCGATAGATTGTCGGCAGAACTATTCAAATACGGCGGCGAAGAACTGATAAGGTGCATGCATCAGCTTCTTTGTAGAATATGGTCGGAAGAAAGCATGCCTGACGATTGGAATCTCAGTGTGCTCTGCCCAATCCATAAAAAGGGAGATCCCACAATCTGCGCCAATTACCGTGGGATCAGCCTCCTAAATATCGCATACAAGGTTCTATCGAGCGTACTGTGTGAAAGACTAAAGCCCACCGTCAACGAACTGATTGGACCTTATCAGTGTGGCTTTAGACCTGGAAAATCGACAACTGACCAGATATTCACCATGCGCCAAATCTTGGAGAAGACCCGTGAAAAGAGGATGGACACACACCACCTTTTTGTCGATTTTAAAGCTGCTTTCGACAGCACGAAAAGGAGTTGCCTTTACGCCGCGATGTCTGAATTTGGTATCCCCGCAAAGCTAATACGGCTGTGTAAATTGACGTTGAGCAACACCAAAAGCTCCGTCATGATTGGGAAGGACCTCTCCGAGCCGTTCGATACCAAACGAGGTTTCAGACAAGGTGACTCACTATCGTGCGACTTCTTTAACCTGATGCTGGAAAAAATTATAAGAGCTGCAGAGCTAAACCGAGAAGGTACAATCTTCTACAAGAGTGTACAGCTCCTGGCGTACGCCGATGATATTGATATCATCGGAAGCAACAACCGCGCCGTTTGTTCTGCTTTTCCCCGCATGGATAAGGAGGCGAAGCGAATGGGTCTGGAGGTGAATGAGGACAAGACGAAATATCTCCTGTCATCAAACAAACAGTCGGCGCATTCGCGTCTTGGCTCCCACGTCACTGTTGACAGTCATAACTTCGAGGTCGTAGATAATTTCGTATACCTGGGAACCAGCATCAACAACACGAACAATGTCAGCCTCGAAATCCAGCGCAGAATAACTCTTGCCAACAGGTGCTACTTTGGACTGAGTAGGCAATTGAACAGTAAAGTCCTCTCTCGACGAACCAAAATCAAGCTCTACAAGTCGCTTATCATTCCCGTCCTGCTTTACGGTGCAGAAGCTTGGACGATGTCAACATCAGATGAGACGACACTAGGAGTTTTCGAGAGGAAGATTTTGCGCAAGATTTATGGTCCTCAGAACATTGGCAACGGCGAATACCGCAGACGATGGAACGATGAGCTGTACGAGTTATACGACGACATTGACATAGTTCAGCGAATAAAAAGACAGCGGCTACGCTGGCTAGGTCATGTTGTCCGAATGGACGAAAACACTCCAGCCCTGAAAGTGTTCGATGCAGTACCCGCCGGAGGAAGCCGAGGAAGGGGAAGGCCTCCACTCCGTTGGAAGGACCAGGTGGAGAGCGACCTGGTTACACTTGGGATCTCCAACTGGCGCCTAACTGCGAAGGAGAGAGAGAGGTGGCGCACTATCGTCGATTCGGCTATAACCGGCTAAACGGTTGCAACGCCAATCACATACATACATACATAATTAGGTATATGAGAGCTAGGGGAAGTTATGACCCGATTTTAACCATTTCTGGTACAGAGACACACTATTAGAAGAAAAATATTTCCTATGAATTAAATTAAAATATCTGAGAGATTTACCGAAATTTTCGGTAGTGACGCCACAGATCATATACAGTATTTCTGTAAAGTTTTATTTCGCTATCTTCATTGGTTCCTTATGTATATATTATAAAGTAAAGGAATAAGATGGTGTTCAAAATTGAGTTACATGGGAAGTTGTCGTGGTTGTGAACCGATTTTATCCATTTTCCACACGTGTCATCAGGGTGTCAAGAAAATATTATATACCGAATTTTATTTGAATCGGTCGAGTAGTTCCTGAGAATAGTTTCTATAGTTTTTGACCCAAAAGTGGGCGATGCCCATTTTCAATTTTTCTGAAATTTATTCTGTAAAATTTAATGTTTCTGACGTTTTTCGTTAGTTTGGTTTATATAGCTTCATTGATTTGCGAGATATATGCAAATAACCGATTCGGGGGCGGGGCCACGCCCACTTCCCCAAAAAAATTACATCCAAATATGCCCCTTCCTAGTGTGATCCTTTGTTCCAAATTTATTTATGGCTTAGTTATGACACTTTATGTGTTTTCGGTTTTCGCCCTCTCACGGTCCCAAGGAACATGTGTTCCAAGTTTCATTAGGATATCTCAATTTTTACTCAAGTCATCCGTTGCACGGACGGACGTTCAGACGGACAGACAGACATTCGGATTTTGACTCGTCTCGTCACCATGATCATTTTGATATATATAACCCTATATCTAACTCGTTTAGTTTTATGACTTACAAACAACCGTTATGTGAACAAAACTATAATACTCTCTTAGCAATTTTTGTTGCAAGAGTATAAAAACACAATGTATCGGATTTCCATCAGCGAATCTGTGCTGACTCGTAATAAAATCAATCCATCAGATGGTTGCGGGTTATGAAAAGTGGGTGTAAAGTGAAAACGGTCGCGGTCGAATCGCTTGAGCCTGCGCAAACAGTGGTCAAACAAGGATGGACAAGCAGGATGGTTTGGCTATACATTTGGAGGGATTGGCAAGGTATCATCTACTGAGGTGCTACCATACGATCAAACTATTATTCGGACCATTCGGATCTGTGCTGCCAACAATTGAACTGGCCGCCCAGTAACGACTTTGGCCAATAGAAGAGAAATTATGTTCCATTAGGACAACGCTAGAACATCCACATCGGTAATGACTCGATAGAAGAACCGGTACCTTCGTAGAGTAGATCTAATGCATCCACCATATAGTGGCACCTGTCTATGACGAATGATTTTTCTGGTGAACAATTCGACTCAAGAGAAGCTTGTTATGAGAGTGTCATTATTAAATTTTTCTTTATTAACGTTCACTTTAGGGTGAAATTTAATATATTATTTATTTATTTATATATTATTAAAAACATTCTCTAGTTTTAAAAATAGAGAAAATCGGTTCTGCACTCTTCCTAATATGTAAAAGTTCAACTTAACTGAAAGTTTTTTGCTATAACTATGCAAATAAATTCTTATTGAAAACGTCATAGAATTTTATTATTGTAATTTAGTAAATCGATTTTAAAATCACGCGAATACCCTTTATTACCAACAATCATATAAAATCATGTAGCTGATGATTCTCCCATATTAAAGCGCGTAAATGGCCACCATAAATGCCACCCGTTAAATAAAATTGAAATTTAAACTCATTGATAAACTTAAATGTGTGGTGTGTAAACGGGTCTATGTGACTTTGATAGCATTTGTTGGGATGGAGATTATGTGTTTCGGTAAGCGAATATGTCTACACACACGTATAAGAGTGTTTGAATATATATTGAGTATATGAATAGCAAGTAAGGGCAGACTGTAAGCGAATGCGGACGAATATTTTATTCTACTCAATCTCGAATTATATACGAAATATTAAATTATAGTAAAGAGCCATGGTTTATTACTTTAAAGTACTTTGAATGTTTAAAATTTGGTTCTCCAATCACGATTTTTTAAATAAAACCGTTATAACGATTTTCCAAAGTTTAATAGTAAAAATAATAACATAATATTGGCTTTAGAGAGACGAAATCTTTGTTAATGATTTATTGTATTTTTGTAGTCAGATAATAGCATATTGTAGTGTTGTGCTCTAGTATAAAAATTCGTAATAATAACTAGTTAAAAACACTGACTCTTTTATTCAAAAATGAGTGAATTGAGAGGATAAGTATCGTGCGACAATCCAACCTTTCCCTATATACCCCTGTAGGAAAACTTATAATATTTATTTTGAAATAACTAAACAACTTTATAATTATAATTATATTAATATATGGATATTATAACATAAATAAAAACCTATTTTGAACCACCCATATTGAAAATGAACACCAAGGTAATTTTACTAAGTTCTTAAAAACGTTCTTAAAAGCACTTTGTAGTTTTTGAATTGATATATCACGTGTACTTCTTAAGTAGAAGAGTTGATAACAGGAATTTTCTTGTTTTGAAACAGATATTTATTCAATCGTCGACATAAATTCGCCTTTCAAATAGACCAGCGATATGATGTATTTATGCCAGCGCTTCTTTCAATCGTTGAACCACTTCTCAAACTTGATTTTGGAGATAGACTTTGGACGAAGTCATGTTTGGCGAATATGGAGACTGGGGCTTCGTTACAATAGTCCCTAGCTCTTAAAAATTCGTTTAACCTTAGCGGTTACTATCGGCAAAGTAATCAATGAATACAGTTGAATTTTGTATGTACTTCAGGGGCATGCATATTATAATAAAATAATAAAAAAATTTACAATTGGACTCTCCAAATCCGTACAATTAAAAAAAATATATAAAATTTACGTTATATTTTGAAGACATCTCGTACATTGTAAAAGCTAAAATATACAATTATTACCGTGTATTACTTAGTTGTAAACAATGGTGTTATCCTTTTCCGAATCGAAAAAATTTTATGCAAAAGTTTCATTTCATTCTAAACGTACATTTTCGAGAAACCTTAGAGCTCTGGGCTTTCCAGTAGGGGCATGTAAGCGCACACTTGGCAATGTTTCTTGCATATGCGAACGCATAGCTAGACTTTTCGATTGACAGCTTGGCATACGAAATGGGTTTATTGGCACATGATTTTTACATTTGGCTACAGTTGCGGAAGGCGGCTATTTAATTCGTTTTGCTTGCTTGGTTAGTCGTTGTTTGGTATTAAAAGCATACTTCCGAAAAACTGTTGGCATGTGTGCATACGAGTATACATTCGTATGTATATAGGGAAATCAAGTTGTTTGTGTGTGCGGGAACTGTATACAAAACGTGCCTGGAAAATTAAAACGTCGCTTAATATTTTTTCAACCATCGGTTTGAGCGTTGAGCTTTGACTGTTGGCCAGCTGTGGTGGTGGAGAAATAATAGGGTTTCAAACAAAAGTAGTTTGCAATTCTATCTTCCTCCTCCTGTTCGCTGAGAGCCTGGCTGTTAATGGGCTATTGGTCGTCAGCATGTAGCCATTTTCAACAACAATAAAATCATTTATTTAAATAGAAAACAATACCGAAGCATGCTATGCTTAGACGTTTACATACATACATAAACGTATAAAGGTATATCAGTTTGTCCGTAAGAAATGAAAATGATACGGCTTAGTTTGCTTTTCTTCGGACTTCTTGGGTTGCTATGTACTTAGTTTTGTTTTCACTTTTACAAAGAAATTTACTTTCTTCCAGTAGCTTTTTATTGCTACCCAATTGAGGAAACAATTCTGTTGATTGCCGCTTGAAGGGGCTTTTGCCAGCCGCATTTCAGGGCACTTCAGCAATTTCGTTGCCATTTTTGGCATTGTGCCGTCGCCGCTTATAAGCTGCCATTTCGGCATTGTTGGCTCATTTTACGTTTACGTTCACATTTTCGTTTTAGTTTTCTTCTATTGTTTTTGTTTGTAGCGTTTTGTTGACAAAGGATGTCAATAATTTCTATTTCCGCTCTGCATGTGCCGGAATGTTTTGCCAATTTACCGATTTTGTTGGCTTCGATAAGCGATTTGTCACTGGTGAAATCTGACTATAATTTTAGAGCAGAGCACTCCTTGTGTTCGGGTTGTTATTTTAATTTAAAATTCTTTGGTATATTTTTAAACACAAACGATGCTGTGTGCGGCTTCTTTCACTGGGGAAATCGTTTGATAATTTGCGTGGTTATTTTTTCAGGAAATTATTTCAAACAACATATGCTGAAAAAATAAATAAATTTAATCATGACATAGGATAGCACCCCAAACAGCCGCATAAGGCCATGATTAGGCCCATCGTGCTCCCCAGAGGTACACTACTAAGTGTCATCTAAATAACTCAGTCGATTTGACGCAACTTCTCAATCTTTATCATTCCACCTATTCATTGTTTTAGGTTGGAGTATTGGGAGCCGTGGAAAGTATCCCTTCTTGGCCTTCTAAAGGCTGGGCATTCGCAAATCCATAATGTTTAGTTGTATGAAAGACAAATTTGGAAAGGAAAATTTTCCGCATGCCGTCTATAACCTAACTTAGGTTTCTCTCAAGTTTGGCTAGAAGTGACTTCAGTTTCTTTCGTTATTCTATTGGAACTACTACTAGTAAATATGTAAAAGAGCGTAGTATGCTTATTGTCCTAAGAAAGGTTCATGTCTCACTTTCCATTTATGGCTATTCTCTCTGGTCAGTGATGTGGGAGCCAAGCCGCGAATGCACTGATTGTTAGACTGGATATATTTCGTCTTGTACTCATGCTTCCGATGGTATCAACATCATCACATAGAAGATTGTACCTTCTCTATTTAGCTCTGCAGCTCGTATTATTTTTTCCAGCATCAAGTTAAAGAAGTCACACGATAGTGTCTGAAACCTCGTTTGGTATCGGCTCGAAGAGGTCCTTCCCAATCATAATGGAGCTTTTGGTGTTGCTCAACATCAATTTACACAGCCGTAATAGTTTTGCGGGGATACTAGCTCCATTAAAATCGACAAAAAGGTGGTGTGTATCGATTTTCTTTTCACTGGTCTTCTCCAAGATTTGACGCATGGTGAATATCTGGTCAGTTGTGGATTTTCCAAGTCTAAAGCCACACTGATAAGGTCCAATAAGTTTGTTGACGGTGGGCTTTAGTCTTTCACACAGTACGCTCGATAGAACCTTAAAGGCGATATTTAGGAGGCACGGTAATTGGCACAGATTGTGGGATCTCCCTTTTTATGGATTCCGCAGTGCACACTGAGATTCCAATCGTCAGGCATGCTTTCTTCCGACCATATTCTACAAAGAAGCTGATGCATGTACCTTATCAGTTCTTCGCCGCCGTTTTTGAATAGCTCGGCCGGTAATCTATCGGCCCCTCCGCTTTATTGTTCTTCAGGCGGGTAATTACTATTCGAATTTCTTAGTAAGCAGTGAGTTTGAGATGCAGTTCCACAGTTTCCTTATACCGTGATGCTGATGAGTCCTCTTAGAGAGCAGGTGTGCAAGTCGAATAGAGTATTTCTTGGCTGTCGGTTGCGATTGCAGCTTTTCGACGTCGAACGTCGAACACGTCTAAAACACTGGAGACGTGTCTTCCGTCTATCACAACATAATCGATTTGGTTACGCGTGTTTTGATCATGAGACAGCCATGTTGCTTGATGAATTTTCTTGTGCTGGAATCTGGTACTACAGACGACCATATTTCGGGTCCCAGCGAAGTCGATCAGCCTCAGGCCGTTTGACGATGTTTCGTCATGGAGTTTGAATTTTCCGACTGTTGTGCCAAAAACACCTTCTTTACCCACCCTAGCATTGAAATCGCAAAGCAATATTTTGGCATCGTGGCGGGGGCAGCGATCATAGGTGTTATAGGCGTTCATAGAAAGTATCTTGTGTCACATCGTCTGATTCTTCCGTTGGGGCGTGGGCGCAATTAAGCGATATGTGGAAGAACCTCGCTTTTATGCGGATTGTGGCTAGACGTCGGAATCTCTCTTCCACCACAAATCGAACACCAAATTTGAGCTCCTTTATATGAACTCTATGAACCAAGCATATATGGAAGCTTAAACGACAAGTATAATGAAACAAACTTTGGAAGCACCCTTCGTAAAGTTTGGAAGATCTCTTCATGGAACATAGCGCCGGCATATTAATAACAGATGGACAATCATTGATAACAAATATTACTTCAATAACTGACATTCTTGTGTTCAAAAGGGATCTAGAGCAAACGATAATAATGGAAAAGCCTGCATTATCGAATGCGACAATTTAGACGAGTTTTTGAGGATTTGTAAACGTAAACAGGCAGCAAAAATCTGCAGTATACTCTTGATTACGTTGATGTTGTATATCAATTTGATGAGCCTGAGGAGATAGCAATACAACAGAATATTGAGATGGTAACGCCAGCGTCTGAAATGATTACTTCTCAACAAGAATTACCAAATCAATTAATTCTACTACAGACATTATTGATGACTCCGATTGATGTAATGCAACCCAATGTGGAAAATGAACTACGTTAATATTGGACATTAACTGAAAGCAGAAGAATTTTCCTAGTATTTCTTGTTTCCTTACGGAAAAAACGGGTTCAAAGGACAAAGGCCTGTAAATATTACAGCGTTAGGCTACTTTCAGTTCAGAATTTTGGGAAGTGACACAAGATTTCAACGTAATGACTATCTATTTTATGCATTATCCTTCTTTGAATATTATAGAATCAAAAGCACTATATCTGCATGCGGCAAGAAGGAGCAATTGAAGATTTCCATCTTTACATAACAATTTTGAGAGGTTCGGCAGCTTATTGGAGATCAGCCTTGAATGAGCTATAAGCTCAAATCAGATGTTTAGGACCTTCCACATACTTTGTTACATTTAGCTCAAATGATCTCAACTGTTTAGATCAACGAAAGGCTTTGTTAATAGCTGATGGTAGGGGTGATGTTGATCCCAGTACTCTCGATATTTACGAGACCCAAAGACTTATCGAGAAGTATCCAGTAATATTGAGTCGACATTTCATGGTAAGAGTAACTGCTCTAATGAAATTTATAAAAAATAATGATGATGTGTTTGGCGGAAAAGTGAAGGATCATTGGTGGAACATAGAATTCCAAAATCGCCCTCACCTTCATATGGTGATTTGGATCGAAAATCATCCCGAGTTTGACTCAGAAGAACTTCTGTATTGTAATTGTTGCTGTAGAATCCCTCCAGAAGAAGAAAACCCCGAGTTTCATGTTCTAGTTAAAAAATGTAAAATTCATCGGCATACACAATCTTGTTCAAAAAATAATACTTCTATAAGATGCCGATTTAACTTTATTATGTATGAAGTTCTTTCATGAACAACAAGTATCTGCTGCAGAATGTATAGGCACATTCTGACTTTGTCATATCCCTTACGGGACAGTTCTCGAAGCTGCATTTTTATGAACACAAGAAAGCCAGAACAGCGTTACATAGTTTTGCAATTCGACATAAACTGGTTATTATAGTAATATATTTGAAAGATATCAAAAACGTCCGTTACAAGCTCCCGACTACGATTATGCGAACATGAGCCTTACAGAGTTTGCAATGCTGTTTGAAGAATTCTATACGAAAAAAGTAAGGAAAGGCTAAGTTCAACCGAACATTTTATACTCTCGCAATTTATTGAAGAAACTTACAATCATACAAAATTTACCCATAAATTCGGCATAAAGTTTAATAGAATAACGAAAATCGTAATATATACTATATGAAGGCTAAGGTAATTCTTTCATTTTCACCAGCAGGGTACACTATATCCAAGACTATACGCTCACTTAATTTTGCTAAGATATCTCACATATTAACTAATACATATATGCGGAGCTAGGAGATGTTATGACCCAATTTTAATAATGTTTTTAACAGAACACTATTAGAAGAAAACAAATTCCTCTGAAAGATTTACCTAAATTTTCGGTTAAAATTTACCCTTAGGCGCTGAGTTCAACATGTTCGATGTCTGGGGCTTGAAAAGTTATAGTCCGTTTTCGACAATTTTTTTACAAGTGAAGTCAGAGATGATATGTACTATTTGTGTCAAGGTTTATTCCACTATCTTCATTGGTTCCTTATGTATACATGATAAAGTGAAGGAATCAGATGGAATTCAAATTTGAGTTATAGGAAAGTAGTCGTGGTTGTGAACCGATTTCGCCCATTTTTTATCCGTGTTATCAGGGTGTAAAGGAAATATTATATACCGAATTTCATTGAAATCTGTCGAGTAGTTCCTGAGATATGGTTTTTGACCCATAAGTAAACGATGCCACGCCCATTTTTCATTTTGTAAAAAAATCTGAGTGCAGAGTAATTTTCAACCTAACATTTGTATGGGAGGTGGGCGTGGTTATTAACTATTTTCATGGTGTGTGGTGGGGTACGTAAGAGAACCGATTGCAGAAAGTTTGGTTTATATAGCTTTATTGGTTTGCGAGTTATAACCGATTTGTGGGCGGGCCACGCCTAATTCCTCAAAAAAAAACTACACCCAAATATGCCCCTTCCTAGTGAGATACCTTATTCCAAATTTTACTTTTATAACTTTATTTATGGCTTAGTTATGACACTTTATATGTTTTCGCCATTTTGTGGGCGTGGCAATGGTCCGATTTCGCCCATTTTCGAAAGCAACCCTCTCACTACCCCAAGGAACACGGACAGACGGACAGACATCCGAATTTCTAATCTACTCGTCACCCTGATCACTTTGGTATATATGACTCTATATCTAAATCGTCTAGTTTTAGGTGTTACAAACAACCGTTATGTGAACAAAACTATTATACTCTCGTAGCAACTTTGTTGTGAGAGTATAAAAAGTAAGCGAAACTGAGGAAAGTGTTAATCATGATGCCTATTTCTTAATCATGGCCGCTTTTAATCTATTGTGAATGAAAATATGCAATACTGATAGCAGTTTTTCAATTAAATGTAAACAAAAACAAGTAAGGAAGGGCTAAGTTCGGGTGTAACCGAACATTTTATACTCTCGCAATTTATTGATGTAATTTTATAAAGATAATACAATTCGACCCACATATTGGGTATAAAGTTCAATAGAATAACGAAAATCATCATAAATAGTATATGGGGACTGAGGTAATTCCTAAACCGATTTCACTCGTTTTCACCACCAAGATACAATGTATCGAAGATTATCCGCTCTCTTAATTTAATATTACTTATAATTAGGTGTATGGGATCTGGGGGAAGTTATGACCCGATTTGTACCATTTCAGGTACAGAGAGAAACTGTTATAAGAAAAAAAATCAGAGGGAATGAATTACATTAAGATATCTGAGGGATTTACCTAAGTATATTTTAGGGGAAAAATTACCCTTAGGCACTGAGTTCTTCATGTTCGATATCAGGGGCCTTGAAAAGTCATTGTTCGATTTTGACAATTTTTTCACAAGTGATGCAACATATGACAGTGTTTGTGTAAAGTTTTATTTCGCTATCTTCATTGGTTCCTAATGTATATATTATAAAGTGACAGAATAAGATGAAATTCAAAAATTAGTTATATGGGAAGTTGTCGTGGTTGTGAACCAATTTCGTCCATTTTTCACACGTGTCATCAGGGTGTCAAGAAAATATTATATACCGAATTTCATTGAAATCTGTCTAGTAGTTCCTGAGATATGGTTTTTGACCCATAAGTGGGCGACGCCACGCCCATTTTCCAATGTGTATAAAAATCTCAGTGCAGCTTCCTTCTGCCATTTCTTGTGTAAAATTTGGTGTTTCTGACGTTTTTCGTTAGTGAATTAACGCACTTTTAGTAATTTTCAAACTAACCTTTGTATGGGAGGTGGGCGTGGTTATTATCCGATTTCTTTCGTTTTTAGACTGTATAAGGAAATGGCTAAAATAAACGACTGCAGAAAGTTTGGTTTATATAGCTTTATTGGTTTGCGAGTTATATACAAAAAACCTATTTGGGGGTGGGGTCACGCCCACTTTTCCATAAAAATTACATCCAAATGTGCCCCTCCCTAATGGGGTCATATGTTCCAAATTTCATTTTCATAACTTTATTTATGGCTTAGTTATGACACTGTATAGGTTTTCGGTCTCCGCCATTTTGTGGGCGTGGCAGTGGACCGATTTTGCCCATTTTCGAAAGCAACCTCCTCAGGGTGCCAAGGAACATATATTCCAAGTTTCATTAAGATATCTTAATTTTTACTCAAGTTATCGCTTGCACGGACAGACGGACAGACGGACGGACAGACATCCGGATTTCAAATCCACTCGTCATCCTGATCATTTATGTATATATAACCCCATATCTAACTCTTATATTTCTTGGTGACACAAACAACCGTTAGGTGAACAAAACTCTCTATATTCTGTGCAACAGGTTGCGAGAGTATAAAAAACATACGCATGCAATGAAATAGCTAATTTGGAAGTTCTAATAATAACATATTTATGTATATTTTTTTAGTAGTTAGTGATTTTGTAGTAATTGTGCGGCTAACAACCGCAATAATTGCTTTCTATCCTATTTTATTATACCAAAATGGAAATATTATTGCCAATCAGCTGTTTATGGGAGTTTATAACTCGCTTTGCTGCCGTCTGTCACCTACAAATTTGGAACTGATTAAAAGCGCAGTTCATCGGGGTTAACTCTGCCGTCTGTCTAGGCTATTATCGTTCGGAAACTGAATTACTTCAAGGTTTCGATAATGCAAAATAGACCTTTCACATCGAGAGAATCGTTTGAAAGAAATTAGTAGGCATATGCTCCAATTTCGGGATCGTGACCAACAGCTTGAAAATGCATTCAATCAAATATATGAATTTAAAATTTTAGAACAGCCAGATATTATAAATCCTGAAATTATAGAAGAAGAATTACCGGACACAGAAATGAGATGAACAGTCTGCTGAAACTACCAGTACAAAAAGATGGCGTCATCATTATAATGACACTTCTTACGGGAATTATTTGAGAGTGATACGCCAATTATGGCAAAACGTTGAGTTTTTGTTCATAGACGAAATTTCTATGGTGCCTTATGAGATGCTTTGCATGATAGACTCTTTGCTAAAGAGACCAGACGCTTGTTTTGGAGGTATAAATGTCTTACCCTTTGGTGATCTAATGCAATTACCACCTGTCCGAGGACATCAAGTATTTCAACAGCCAGAACATATGAAACCCGCTACACATCTGTGGCGGCAATTCCGGCTGGTTGAACTCCAACAAAACATGCGTTAACAAGAATATACGACATTTATACATGTGCTTAATGCTTTAAGAAATGGAAAGTTCACTTCGAAGCCTCTTGAAGTTCTTCTTGGAAAAGTGTCAACTGAAGAATTCTCGATTGAGAAAGCTTTAAGAATTTACCCTCAGAAGAGTTTTCAAGATAAAGGGACTGTTGTTTATACGATTAAAGCACAAGACCAACTAATTGACGCTACACGTAATTTAAAACTTAAATACTGTAATACCCAATGATATCAATAAAACAGGAGGTCTTCCTAATGTATTGGAAATATTCGTTGGAGCAAAAGTGATGTTAAGGTCGAACATTGACGTGTCATTCCAGGCTCACAGTAATACAATAGTTTTTCGTGCATTATTATTGTTAGTTTATACAAAGAATTATTTTTAACTTTTTAGTGTGATGTGCTTTAAAAGCGTGTTTTTAAGTTTTTTAAACTATATTTATTTAATCTTATATTAAAGTATGAAACAAATGAGTAAATATAAATTTGGCTCAGTCTCGGCTTCAATGACGATGTTGATTAGCTTCTTCTCAGCCAGTCTTGTTCCATTTCAAAGTCGAGATTGATTTATGTTACACAGCTTGATGACAACTGATGCTACTTTTAAATGCAAAATTGAGTGGTGATAGTCCAGGCAATTCCAATGATTATAAAAATTATTTGGGATAATTGACTACGTCATCCTGGTTTGTAGCTGTGTCAGCTCTCCTGAAAACAAATTCTTAATTGTCGTATTGACATCGACAACATCTTTGTGTTTTTGCCACCAATATTGGTCGTTCACTCAGCCAATTATGGTTATTATAATATTGTTTTATGTCCGGAAAAACAAAATGGATAAGTTCCTCTTTCGAGTTTGTGAAATGACAGAAATACTAAAAATGCTTTAGTTCAGTAAGGGAAAACACCAGAATCCTTAAATTTCATTATAAAGAAGGTACAGAAGGGTATACAAATTGGTATACACAATTTTAAGTGGGTGTGGCTCCGCCCACTTATAAGTCAAAAACCATATCTCCAAAACTACTCGACCAATATCAATGGAATTTGGTTTATAATATTTTCCTTGCATCCCAATGATATGTTATGAAAATAGGCCAAATCGGTTCACAACCACGCCTACTTCCTATATACCAGAACTTTGAAATCGATCTGAGTAGTTTACTTTACAATATGTAAAGTAAGCACTTCACTAGTGATATCGGAACAGAACTTTGCATTAATACTGCAACTATGGCAGTATGGCAGCCCCTTTCTAAAAATCGCCGAAATCGGACCATAGGTTTTCAAGGCCCCATACATCGAACATCGAACAATCTGCGCCAACTATCGTGGGATAAGCCTCCTTAACATCGCTTATAAGGTTCTATCGAGCGTACTGTGTGAAAGACTAAAGCCCACCGTCAACAAACTGATTGGACCTTATCAGTGTGGCTTTAGACCTGGAAAATCAACAACTGACCAGATATTCACCATGCGCCAAATCTTGGAGAAGACCCGTGAAAAAAGGATCGACACACACCATCTATTTGTCGACTTTAAAGCTGCTTTCGACAGCACGAAAAGGAGCTGCCTTTATGCCGCGATGTCTGAATTTGGTATCCCCGCAAAACTAATACGGTTGTGTAAGTTGACGTTGAGCAACACCAAAAGCTCCGTCAGGATCGGGAAGGACCTCTCCGAGCCGTTCGATACCAAACGAGGTTTCAGACAAGGTGACTCGCTATCGTGCGACTTCTTTAACTTGATGCTGGAGAAAATTATAAGAGCTGCAGAGCTAAATAGAGAAGGTACAATCTTCTACAAGAGTGTACAGCTACTGGCGTACGCCGATGATATCGATATCATTGGAAACAACACCCGCGCCGTTAGTTCTGCTTTTTCCCGCCTGGATAAGGAAGCGAAGCGAATGGGTCTGGTGGTGAACGAGGACAAGACGAAATATCTCCTGTCATCAAACAAACAGTCAGCGCATTCGCGTCTTGGCTCCCACGTCACTGTTGACAGTCATAACTTTGAAGTTGTAGATAATTTCGTATACCTAGGAACCAACATTAACACCGATAATAATGTCAGCCTTGAAATCCAACGCAGAATCACTCTTGCCAACAGGTGCTACTATGGACTGAGTAGGCAATTGAAAAGTAAAGTCCTCTCTCGACGAACAAAAACTAAACTCTACAAGTCCCTCATCATTCCCGTCCTACTTTACAGTGCAGAAGCGTGGACGGTGTCAACATCCGATGAGACGGCACTAGGAGTTTTCGAGAGAAAGATTTTGCGGAAGATTTACGGTCCCTTAAACATTGGCAACGGCGAATACCGCAGAAGATGGAATGATGAGCTGTATGTGTTGTTCGACGACATAGACATAGTCCAGCGAATAAAACGACAGCGGCTACGCTGGCTGGGTCATGTTGTGCGAATGGATGAAAGTGCCCCAGCTCTGAAAGTTTTCGATGCAGTACCCGCTGGTGGAAGCCGAGGAAGAGGGAGACCTCCACTCCGGTGGAAGGACCAGGTGGAGAAGGACCTGTCTTCATTTGGTATTACCAATTGGCGCCAAACCGCCAAAAGGAGAGATGCGTGGCGCACTGTTGTGGACTCGGCTATAACCGCGTAAGCGGTTTCTACGCCAGTTAAGAAGAAGATACATCGAACATGAGGTCATCGGTGCTTCTAATCTAATATTAGGGTTTCCAACTTTCAATGGACTTTATACCATATATATGACGAATATGTGGGTCAAATTGTCTATTATATAATATTAAATAAATAAATTGTGAGAGTATAAAATGTTCGGCCACAACCCTTCCTTACTTGTTTGTTTTCTTTTTTATACTCTCGCAACAAAAGTTGCTAAAGAGAGTATTATAGTTTTGTTCACCTAACGGTTGTTTGTAACACCTAAAACTAAATGAGTTAGATATAGAGTCATATATACCAAAGTGTTCAGGGTGACGAGTAGATTTGAAATCCGGATGTCTGTCCGTCTGTCCGTCTGTGCAAGCTGTAACTTGAGTAAAAATTAAGATATCTTGACGAAACTTGGCACAAATATTCCTTGGCACCATAAGAAGATCAAGTTCGAAAATGGGCGGAATCGGACCATTGCCACGCCCACAAAATGGCGAAAACCAAAAACACATAAAGTGTCATAACTAAGCCATAAATGAAGATATAAAAGTAAAATTTGGAATAAAGGATCGCACTAGGAGGGGGCATATTTGGATGTCATTTTTTTGGGGAAGTGGGCGTGGCCCCGCCCACAAATCGGTTATTTGTATTTAACTCGCAAACTAATAAAGCTATATAAACCAAACTTTCTGCAGTCGGTTCTCTTACATACCCCACCACACACCATGAAAATAGTTGAAATCGGATAATAACCACGCCCACCTCCCATACAAAGGTTAGGTTGAAAATTATTAAAAGTGGGTTAACTAACTAACGAAAAACGTCAGAAACACTAAATTTTGCAGAAGAAATAGCAGAAGGGAGCTGTACTCAGATTTTTTTACAAAATGGAAAATGGGCGTGGCATCGCCCACTTATGGGTCAAAAACCATATCTCAGGAACTTCTCGACCGATTGGAATGAAATTCGGTATATAATATTTTCTTGACATCATGATGACACTGTGGAAAATAGATGAAATCGGTTCACAACCACGACAACTTCCCATGTAACTCAATTTTGAAATCCATCTTATTCCTTCACTTTATAATGTAAACATAAGGAACCAATGAAGATAACGGAATAAAACTTTACACAATTAGTGCATATCATCTCTGGCTTCACTTGTGAAAAAATTGTCGAAAACGGACCATAACTTTTCAAGGCCCCAGATATCGAACATATTGAACTCAGCGCCTAAGGATAAATTTTAACGGAAAATATGGGTAAATTTCTCAGATATCTCAATTTAATTCAGAGGAAATTGTTTTCTTCTAATAGTGTGTCCCTGTTCCAAAAATTATTAACCCTGGCTAACCAATGTTAGTCGTTTCGACTAGAAATTTGGATCTTTCCGATGAGAAGAAGAAGATTTTAGTGCTTCCGAAAGCGAGTACGCACCAAGTCCATCCGAAGAAATGATGCAGGGAAGTTCGTCAGACGAAGCAGTAGATAGTGATGGTTATGAAGGCAGTGATCACAATCTGGAAGGCAGCGATGAAGAAAGCAGTAATAGTCCTACTCAACCGACTCACAAAAATATTATACCTTTTTCAAAACACATTTTACGTGGGAAGAATAAACACAAATGGACGAAATTTGCGCCTTCTGCCCATATCAAAAACGCCGCATGACGAAGACAGTATGCACAAAATGCGGCAAAAGTACCTGTGGTGAGCACAAAGTTGAGCTTTGTTCCTTCTGTGTAAAATAATGATTTAAAAGGTTTTTTCTAGTTTAGTTACTTAAAGTAATGCTTTAATTTTATAACGGCAGAAAGCCTTTTATGGTTTTAAGTTATGTTCTATTTTTTTTTTCTTAGTACCATGTGATACTACTAAGACTGAATAAGAGTAGCAAGTAATTTTATACCAAAATTAATCAAAAATAAACTAAATATGAATGATTTTTTATTTTTAAAAACAAAAAAACTGTATTATTTTCTTCTTTTGATAACTTTTATAATATTTAATGAAGAACCGGTTCCATAGAATCGATTTTTAGGGTACATTAGTCGTATCGACTTACATTGGTTATAACGCATAAAAAATATGATTGGTTATGCAGGGTTAAAATCGGGTCATAACATTTCCATATACCTAATTATAGGTTTTTCAAAAATACGGTGAGCTTTATTTCGCATATTGATTAAATTTCTTCAATAAATTGCGAGAGTATAAAATGTTCGGTTGCACCCGAACTTAGCCTTTCCTTACTTGTTTTATATTTTAATTGTCAACTCACATAAAAATCTCTTATTATTATCTACCTCGCCAATTTTCCATATTTACTTACTTTCTAATCCTTTCGGCCTTCCATGAATATTTCAAGACTAAAATTGGCCAGATCGGTTTGGCCGTTCTCGACTTTTTGCGAGACTAACGAACATCAATTCATTTTTTATCTATAGAATACAAATTGTTTGTATGGTATATTAGAAAAGTGTAGATTTTTTTTTCAGACATTATTTTAAATTTTTGTCTCCATAAGAACCACCCTTGTACTTCAATGAATATTCTAAAAAAGAATTAGCGAAATCGAGTTATGCGCTTAGCAACACATTTACCGAATCAATTTTATATTATAAAACAAATAACATGATCTTCATAATGCTAGTGCTAGAGAAATTATATAATTGCATAATTTTGTAGAGATATCGTGCTCACACAGATGCATACATATATAGGACCAAACTATATTGAGTAGGTTGGGCTAGAGCAAGATTTGCATCTAAAAATTGTTATAGTGTCATTCGCCATAAGTTAAAATAATAATTTATTGTTTTTATATATTTAAAAGAAGATTTTTATTTGAATAATGACATACTTATATATTTGTAATACAGGACCTCACATCTTATTATAGCTAAATAAAATACAGATTTATAAAAATTAACGAATTAAAAATAAATAATTTATCGACTGAAATACATATATATATATGTATATACATATATATGCTTTGCTATCTAAACTAAAATGCTTAATATGCTTATTGAAAATTATCGTAGACAATAATGTTATGTTTATTCATTTACCTTGCAATCGCTTGCAAGATTAACAAAATTTTCACAATTCACAATTGACAATTGACTAAATTTCTCTATACGTATGACGATAACTGACTTACTGTGAACATCTGCAACGCTGCAGTATCCGCATCAGAAAAATTAATTTGAAGTTTTCAAATATAAGCTCTCATTAAAAATTATATGTACTAGTTGCACGCCGAAGTTACGACTGAAAGCTTATATTCAATCTAAGAACTAATTGCAACAAATAACTTGCTTGAAAATAATAGCGGTGTAGCTTTCTTCAAGCCTGATCATATATATAGTCAATCGTGCATAATTACAGCAGTATTAAAACTAGTTTCACTAAAGAAATTAGAAAAACTAATCATATTTTTTAATAAATAAATATCGAACAAGAAGCAACGTTAAAGCAAGTAACGGTTAGATCTTAAAATATACTAGTAATCAAGCTACATATAAAATAATTAAATGATCAAATAAATAAATCGACTTATGTATGTACTAATCCTATTTACAAAAGTGAAGGCGAGAGTAGAAAACAAGGGAGTATGAAATTGAAAATTTATCGACTGCTCAATGCTGCGGGATAATTTGTTGTACATGTTGTTTTTGTAGGTTAGTTATACGGTGTGCCTAAGAATTTAGCTGCGGGCAGCATTAGTCAATTTATTGTTTTGGCATTTTTGCGCCTAAATGCTGCAAATTGTAATGCGTTGGGCCCAACGGGCTTGTTGAGCAGTAGGTTTGGAGCTTTCACTTCGGCACTCGCACAATCGATTTTGTGTCATTCACATTTCCGCTTCGCCGCCAAAACGGCGCAACTCATTCCGTATTAATGTTGCATTGCGGATACAGGCGTAGGCAATCTCTTTGATCCTGTCCATCACGGGCGGCCTGTATGAAACGGTAGAATCGCACAACGGCACCGTTCGGATTCGACACGGGTTGCAGTTCACTTGTATCGCTGTGTAAATTCAATTGTCAGCGTTTTGTAGATTGTTGTTGATGAGTTGCATGTAAAGACATAGAAATGATAGAGATTAATGATTAATGATGGGAAGGAATTTTCAATTTGAAATTTTGATTGGAGATTTTAAAAGCCTTGTAGGAAAAGCTTTTTATACTCGTAGTATTTTTGTTAGTTATTAATAAGGGGTTTGAACATAAATTAATATTTCAAAAATATTTTTTTCATCAAATATATACTTTATTTTGTTTATAATAATCCGTTTTATTAACTTTTGTCCAGCTGAAACCCGTTTAAACTATTCTAAATTTTCTTTTGAAGTCGAGTTTTTTATCACTGCTTCAATTATCGACTAATGTCGAGCTATCGACTCAGTTTCAGTCTGGCTTAGTTTTATATCTGATGCCAAATAATAATCATAGAAAAGATTTATTATTCGCCTTCTTTCGTTTGAATACAAATACATTGTTTGTTTAGAAAAAAGGTATATTTTTAGTTAGGTAGTCTGAATAACTTAAAAACGATTGAAAATGAAGGAAACCCTACACTGTTTATTAAGATGATTCAGAACTTAGCAAAAGTATATTAAATACCTAAAAAATTATGTCAAAATTAATCGAGATACTTGTAAAGGCAATTCGGAAATATTTAATTAATCGTTGATTAAATGCGACCTTCCTAATATTGGAGCAAGCTTCCTAACATCTGAAAGTTCTCATCTGCTTCCAGTACTATTTCGCTTTCCACAGTTTATTTCTATTTTATTTTACTTTTTCTTGAACAATATGGAAATTTCGCACCGAACTTGTTGAATATTTACATAGGAGCTTTGAACTGTAGTACATCTAAAATAGTTTGCTCAGTTTCTTGAAGCAGGAATGAGTGGATTTAAGCAATAGAAATTGTTGGTTAAGACAATGTGTTCAGTACACAGCCTCAACTTAAGTTTTGCTCCTCGCATACATGACTAGTACGAGTAGGTAAATACTTAATTTACTCTCCAACGCAGTGCCTACATACGCGCGCTGAATAATTGAGTCACATGCATTTGCTTTGAAAGTTAGTATACTGGATGCTTTTAGGCTTTTAAGCTCCAATAAAGCGACATATGTTCCTAAGCGCGTACGTGCTTCACAAAGACCATGTGTGGATTTTATAAATAGCTGATGAACTCTTCCCAAAACGAATTTGGCAGTACAAAGAGAATGCGCTTTATGTGCGAATGCTATTGGGACAAGGTCTCGCCAAGTGAAGCAAATATTTTTTTTTTTAACATTTAATGAGATCATTTCATTGTATTTTCATTAAAATTCAGAGATGTATTAGGAAAACAGTGATTTGTTTTTAATGATGCATTCATATGAATTTCACAATTTCACAGCCTTGCTGAACTCGTGTTTCTTTTGCATTTCTCTTGAGCACAATAAAAGTGCGTGTTCTTATGAGTGACTGTTAAGTAAAGCGTGCAAATGAAAATTAAAATCCCATTTGATTTCGCAATTTGCTAAACTGCTTTAACATTCACTTTGTATATTGTAAACATCAAATTACTAATGGAATCTGTAGGATGTTTTTAATCAAAACGAAAATGAGGGAATAAATTGAAATCAAAGTAGAAATTGTAATTTTGCAAAATGTCATTTGAATACATGATATCATGTGATTGTATTCTTACTTTCGAAAACCGAGCTCCGAAATTACTAGTATTGATTTCAATTATCTCTATTAACCTTTGGTTTATGAGATCTTAATGCTAATACTAATTTTTTTCTCTGTATTTTTTTAAATCCTCTCTAATTATTGCACCTCTGCGTTTCTCTGTTTCAATGAGCTTGTGTGGCTTACAATTGTTTGACTTTTGTGATAGCCGATGACTTGCAAAACAGTGGTCATTTACCAATGTGGAAGAGAAATGACCTCATTAGAAACTATTTATTAAATATTTTATGTTAAGCATATAAAACTGTGGTGCATATATTTGGTTGTATTATGATGCTATATTAGAAAGCATTTAAAAGTCTATAACAGAACTCACAGAATTTCATTGTTATTTTTAGAGTGTTATCTACATTAGCAATTGATCCTGATTATATTGTATACATACATCATCATCGCTATTGTAATTATGACATTTGATTACAAAAGACAGTTTGACATAAAAATTTGAATATTCTATAGTACTTTACATTGCTTCCTTACTGCTTTATTATAAATATTTCTTTCGACTTTTGTAAATTGAAATATTTTTCTATTTCACTATTGTTATGTTGAATCTGAAATTATTGGAGCGAATATGTCAGATGTTTCAATAGTCGTTGACGAGCAAAGCTATGTACTTATTAATCTCTTTCATTTTTTTCATATGTACATATATACATGTGTATGTATTTGGGGAGAAGAAGAATCGAGTTTACGAACACATGTGTTCGTTCGCGTACATGCCGTCTTGCAATTTGTTCATTTTGACAAATGATGACAAAAGGTGACAAATTTGCTCTAATTTTTCTGACAGCTTTAAGCTTCGATGAATTTTATTATACGCATGTACAATTCTTTTATGACAGTCGATACATGTGAATACATACGTCTACATTTATATGATGTCGTATACGGTACACATGATGAGAGATATAAATAAATTAATAGTGAAAAAATAGAATGTACCTTCTGTTCATTAGAAACTTACGAGGACGTTCTCAAGAGGCTCTGGGTGACTTTGAAGTCTAAGTGATGGCCTTTTTAATTACTAATAAGGCACCTCAACATTTCATTCTCTCTTCTCCATTTCGCTGTCGTTCAGCAAAAAGTAAACTTAATTTGTTGGTAACAATATTTCTCCCAGATAACGATATTTGGATATAATTAGTATCAGTACATCTGATAAGAGGTAACAATTTTCAGACAAAAACTTATGTCACAAATGCACTATTGAAATCAAACGAACGATTGACATGAACGCAATGGAATTCCGGAGAATAAAGTTAAATTGAGTATGATTGTCTCTGGGTAATCATGAAAGGTCAATTCATTATAATGTCATCGGTTACTTACCGACTCAGTTCCGCAGATACGAAATTACTATGCGGACTATACCGTGTTGGATCCTTATACATGCTGCAGATGAGTCGCTCCTTGCAGAGATCATCAGTAACTCCGAGTTGTTCAATGATTTTATCAATTTTCAGAAGAATTGGACTGTAGAATGGGTCATAGTTCTTTGGCATGATTGGCTGAAAAAGTTATAATATAATTTGATGAAAAATGCATGACTCGCTGGCAAATGAAAATACCTGTCCGTCCTGTACAAATGGTTGCTTGTCGAGTATTTGTTGTTGTTGAGAGATTATACGCTGTTCCGCCTGAATGCGTAGGGCTTCTTTTATTTGTGCTGCTATTTCGGGCTAAAAAGAAAATGGTGAAATATGCATGAGAAATGTGAAAGTGTTTAAGTTCACAAGTATTCAGTAAATCACACTGGGCTACTCGAAAAAAGACAAATATTTTGACCAAAATACGGAAGAGGATAAAAAAAGCGGAAAACCGTCATGAAACTTATACGATCCACTGTTGAATATTCGATATTGTTTAATTTTATTTTATTAAAAAAATGACTGAGGCAGATGGTGTTGTGTTCTTAGAAATTAAAGCTTTGTATAATAATATAAGCGCTATCGGAGACTTTTTAAAGATTTTTGAAGAAACTGAAACTCGTTACTGCGGCAATACATTTGTATTGTACCCACAAATAGGCCTTTGCCATAACTTCAGAGAATGGTTGAGCAACGAGTGCCTAAACCGTCTTACTGTCAGGTAAGGATGAACTCATATGACTTGATAATGTTTTTATAATAATGAAGTTGGAAATCTAGCATTAATAAAAGGAACTGTAGACGTCATTATGTAATTTTCATATGTCGATAATATCATATTTCAGGATTTACCAAAACGGTATTTCACCTTTTTTATTCTGAAAAAAATATTTAAGCTTTTAAATATTTATGATTTTTTATAGGTAATAACATATTTGAATAAAGTGAAAACAACTCGAATGCAGTCCGACTGCCCGACAATAGCACCGATCTTAATCCAATCGAAAACCTTTCGCATATTTTAAGTTAAGTGACGAAGAGGAGAACTACGATAAAAAACTCCATCATTACATTCAGTTTGTGATACCAAATTATATCTAAAAGTGGGTGAGGCCACTACAATTATTCAGCTTTCGATCTAACTGTATTAACAGTTGCGACTATCACTGTTATTATGGAAGTGGTTATTATCTGGTTCTCCTCTTTCATAAAGTCAAGATCATGTCATGTGAACGACATTCCCAATGAAAAACTCACACATTTGCGTATTACGAATTTCACTTGGGGAAAATATCACATATTATTAATTTCCCAATTGTAAATGTAATATTGTTCATGTGAAACTATAAAGTTTGTTCACAAAATCAATTGTTGGGGACAAGTATCAATGTAATTAGTTTTAGCAACTTTTTTAATATATACTAAGGGCTATGTATATTAATTAGTTCTTTGGCTAAATGAAACCATCGTTAAATTAATATTCGATGAAATCCTTTTGTGTTGGAGGCTTCAAAAAGCTTCACGAATATTTTAGAGTTTTTAAAGCGCAAGTGGTTGCTATAAGATTCACTCTGCACAGTGGTTCGGCTTGTATGAAGGCGCTGTCATAAATACTTACCGTTGAGATATCGCTATGAAATTATCACCAAAAATCTAGAAAAGTATTTGAAATATATCTTAAAAAAATTGGCTCCATCGCACTACTAGGTCCTATAGCTCGCATAGAACACTAATTGGCATTATATGGTAATGATGCGCAAAACTACTTCTGATGGTCATAGTTGGAGCGTCAAAACTTTCAGTAAGGCTTTGTAAAAAAATTTAAGAAAGCGATACACAAGCTGAACATGATTTGTCGTTATAGTTTCCCCCATCCTTGTAAGAAAAAAGCAAAATATAAACCAATTTAAAACAGTTAATTTTTTCAAAGCCATTCAACAGCCATTATAATTAGAACAAAAACTTAAAATGTCTCCTCTAGTAAACCGTACACGGATTGAAATAACGACGATTTATCCTTCTTTCCATACTTTTTTAGCCCAATTATAATGAGTTTGAACTTAAAAATAGTTAATTCAAAGGGCATTATTATTTTGACGATTGCAAATACATCCGCAACTTTGCGCACCCAACTTTAACACTTTTATTACCTTAAGACTCTGCTAAATACTATATAAAATATAATTAAAGGGGGATCGCGGGGGAACACAATTAAAACTTTATGGAAACAAATAGAAGACGCAACAAAAATGGTAAAAAAATAGTTGCCATAAAACACTCATTTTACTAAAAACACAAATCACGTTAGACTTAATTAATTTTACAAGTTAAAATATATACCTTTACCTTCAAAATCCATTAAAAATAATCATGATTCGTTACCCTGATCAGTTACCAGAACAAATTGAAATCAAATATAGATATTCATGCGTTTAACTCTATTTTTAGAAAGTACCGTTAGATTTTTAGGAAAACCCGGTTTGCAAATAGGAAGTATCTAGAAGAAATTTGTATACATTTTGACAAAAAATCGTGAGATGGATTTTTTGATTTTTGGCCTATGGCGGAACCACTGTGCTCTGGTAGCAAAACGGCGATGCTAGCAATCTAGCAATATGAGCGCTGACTACTCGAGATTGTTTACCCTCAATTTCAGTCGATGCAAGTTAACGATTAGACACGTTTGAGTGCCTGGCCACAGCGGAATTCCAGAAAAATGTAAAGCTGACGAACTGTCAAGGGTGCCTAATTTTAACTACAGTAGAATGGGAACATGTAGGAGTACTAACTATCGTCTTGTAATTTTCTACTGGGCTGCTGGGCTTCAGCTGAGCTGGGCAAGCGCTGGTCAATCGCATGACTTTTCGAACCCAAGTAAAATCGTAAGAAGTCTAGGGAGTGCTGCACCCTCAGTAATATTTCCTTGGTTGTAGGGGTCATTGTCCCATTAATATTATATGGGGAGCTAGCTGTAGAAGTTGATTGAAAGAATACGAGGTGGAATCAAATCAACACTTCCTTATGGAATGCCCACCTATACGAGATTGAGACTAGAATTCCTTCATTCCAGATTTGTAGCAAGTTTACTGCACTTTGTCGAGTATATATATCTAATTAGGGGATTTTCAGACTACACAAAGGACTGTCCTTATAGTCTAAGTGTATTCCTCCTCTTGTGAGGAACAGCTATAAAAACTGGCCTAAGGTCTATTAACAAAACACAGTTGAAGGTTTTGATGAAAAATATTGAGAGAGTAAAGAGTAAAGAGAGTATGACATAATGCTGAAATTCGAATATTTCATTCACACGAAATTCATAATATGAATTTTTCTTTCGTGTGTAAATAAAAAATCATGAGAATGCTTTATTAATATGAAATTTACAATAAGGCGGATCATGTTTCCATCAGATGTTTTTATACTCTCGCAACAAAGTTGCTAAAGAGAGTATTATAGTTTTGTTCACATAACGGTTGTTCGTGTCACCAAGAAATAAAAGAGTTAGATATGGGGTTATATATATATAAATGATCAGGATGAGTAGTGGAGTTGAAATCCGGATTTCTGTCCGTCCGTCAGTCCGTGACAGCGATAAGTTGAGTAAAAATTGAGATATTTCTTGGCACCCTGAGGAGGTTGGTATTGAAAAGGGGCGAAATCGGAGCGTTGCCACGCCCACAAAATGGCGAAAACCGAAAACCTATATAGTGTACAATTTTTTGAAAAGTGGGCGTGACCTCGCCTCTAAAGAAGTTTTTCGTATATATCTTGTAAACCGAAAAACTGTAAAACCAAACTTTCTGCAGTCGTTTCTTTTAGCCACAAAATGGCGAAAACCGAAAACCTATATAGTGTACAATTTTTTGAAAAGTGGGCGTGACCTCGCCCCTAAAGAAGTTTTTCGTATATATCTTGCAAACCGAAAAACTGTAAAACCAAACTTTCTGCAGTCGTTTCTTTTAGCCATATCCGTATACAGTCCAAATATGAAAAAATCGGAAAATAACCACGCCTACCACCCAAAAATACAAAGGTTATGTTGAAAATTAGTAAAAGTGAGTTAACTCACTAACGAAAAAGTCAGAAACACTAAATTTTACATAAGAAATGACAGATGGAAGCTGCACTCAGATTTTTTTTTTACAAAATGGAAAATGGGCGCGGCGTCGCCCACTTATCGCTCAAAAACCATATTTCAGGAACTACTCGACCGACAATAAAATTCGGTATATAACACTTTCTTGAAACCCTGATGACCCGGATGGAATATGGGCGAAATCGATTCACAAGCACGCCTACTTCCCATATAACTCAATTTTGAATTCCATCTGATTCGTTCACATTGTAATATATACACACATTAGGAACCAATGAAGATAGCGGAAACTTTACACAAATACTGTATTTGAGCTGTGACATCACTTGTGGAAAAATTGTCAAAATCGGACCATTACTTTTCAAGGCCCCTGATATCGAACATGAAGAACTCAGTGTCTAATGGTAATTTTTCACCGAAAATATAGGTAACTCTCTCAGATATTATAATATAATTGAGAGGTAATTTTTTTCTTATAACAGTTTATCTCTGTACCAAAAATGGTTGAAATCGGGTCATAACTTCCCCTAGATCCCACATTCCTAATTGTAGGTAATATAAAATTAAGTGAGCGTATATTCTTCGATATATTGTATCTTGGTGGTGAAAGCGAGTCTATTTATGATGATTTTCGTTATTCTATTGGACTTTATGCCGAATATATGGGTCGAATTGTGTTATCTTTATAAAATTACATCAATAAATTGCGTGAGTATAAAATGTTCGGTTGCACCCGAACTTAGCCTTTCCTTACTTGTTTAATAATAATAATAATTTCAAAATGCTACATTAATCATTGTAAAAATTGCAGCCCTATTTGGCTATTCTTGTAAATTACGCTTGCTTGACGTTCTTATTTCGAAACTTATAAACTGACCAGTAACTTCAATTGAAATGTTTAATGTTCCATATTCTATCTATAATGAATTAATTGTAATCAACAGTTTCATTTCCATTTACTTTTGACAACAAAACGTGCCATACATCAAACAATTTTAGCTAAATCTCAATGACATGCAACAAGTAAAGTAAAGTCGAAGTAACTAGTAGACAATTACGCTTTAATTTACGCTAAGAAAGATGTTAGAACACTATGGATACACTTACGTAGAATAGACAAAACGAAGATGAAGTCATTCATTTTTGCAGACTGCTGCGACAGATAATGAATAAAGCCATTTAAATCACTAAAATTATTTATGAATTTACGTGTAATGAAGTCAGAGATTTCTAAGACGTTGTTGATGAGGGCGACGAAGAATATGCGGATGCGTTTGAATGCGAACGAAAATGACGATGCGCTCTTGCACAGCTGAGTGGCAGACGCGTGCCGTGCGGTGCAGCATGGATGATTGCAACGGTTATTTGCTGTTGCTGCCTCAGCTACTGACATTGGTACTGTGTATATAACGCTTAAAGCGTTACGGCAAAAACCGGCTACCGGCATGTTTGCCTTCACTCTGTGACACACTTTCGCTACGTGTTTGACGCTCGACCATGCCAATTGTCGTCGCGGTTATTGTTGCTGCGCTTGCCGCAGCGCTAATGTCGAGTGACAAGAAAAGCGCATGCAATAATAAGGCAGGCGAGATAAAACCCATTCAAATGCACACATACACCAACACAATTGCAGCGGGGAAATTGCTGCTATCCTCAGTGACGCCAAGTGCACTCGAATGAGCAGTGATAAACACAATACAAGCAACAAGAGCAAAATCAAAGTCGACAGTAGTGATGAAGAGTGTCTGTTGCACTAGCTGGATGGCACCAGATAATCACACATCGCACTATGATTGTTGCACAACAAAAAATCGCATGCAATTGTTGTTGCTCTTTTCTTTGTGGCTGTTGACCCGCATGTGCATGCCACTGACTTCAGACAAGGCGACGGAAACACTTAAAACGCCACTCAAGGGCTCACATCCGTAGTCAAATACGGCGTTATGGCGAACCTTCATGTGCACGCGGGTACATATGTATTTACGTATATCACTGAAGTACTATGACACGTGCTATTTATTTCACTTGTGTATTAAGTGTGCTTTCATGTGATCATTATCGTTTTTACTAATAAATATCTACATACATATGTATACGAGTAGTATCTAGTAGTTATCTATAATATGTATGTATGTAATTTTTGGCTCACCCAAATGTCATTAATTTGCTTACCATAAGTATGTTTATACAGATATATGTACTTTGCTTATTTATGGCTGCGGCTAATGAATGCTTTTGTGCCGTTTTTTAATTGTTTATTATACCCACAGCTCAAGTGATTAATGTGAAGAATGGCGTACACCTCCTAAATAGTGTGTGGCAAGTTAATACAAGTCACGCC
Organism: Zeugodacus cucurbitae; assembly: GCF_028554725.1. Lineage (NCBI taxonomy): Eukaryota > Metazoa > Arthropoda > Insecta > Diptera > Tephritidae > Zeugodacus > Zeugodacus cucurbitae. The sequence goes on from NC_071667.1 coordinate 45,784,631, forward strand.
CAAGTCGCTGCCGACCATTACCATTGACGTTGGTGAAAATGCCATTAAACCAGACTCCTTCCTTAAATGGCTTCCGGTCATTAGCGGGACGGAATTAAATCAAATTGTTGTTTTTACATTTCTACTTTGTCGTAGATTTTTTTCAATTTTTTATTTGCGAATTACACATTGAACATTAATGCTGTTTGCTTTCCCTCATTCCGCACGTGGTTTGGCGAAATTGCAAGAAGGACTTACAAGTTGGAAGGTGTTTGGATAGAAGCGAGCTTAAAGAAATGCCATACATAGCAGTCATCCTATCAATGGTTAGGATATTGAAGGAATGAAATCATGACTTTAAGAAATTTAGTTTCGTGCGAGGAGACACCACTGCACAGTGGTTGCGTGTATAGGCCAAAAATTAACAAATCGATCACAAATTATTTTGTCAAAATACAGACGAATTGTCTCTAAAATTACCGAACTTTTATATGGTAAAACAGTTTTAAAAGTGGGCTTAATAGTTTTTGTGCATATCTCATAAACTGCTAAAGCTATATCAACCAAATTTTCTGGAGTCATTTCCTTTGAGTCAGTCATTTGACATGACATTTTTCAGGCATAAACTACTATAAATGCTTTAATTCAATAAGGAAAAACACCAGAAACATAAATTTTGTTGTAAAAATGGTACAGAAAATCTACATTACGCTTCCAATGAAAATCCATTTGTTTGGCATCCCACTATTACAGTTTGAAAATAGGCGAAATCGGTTTATAACCTTTACACGACAGTTTTGAAGTTCATCTGATACAAATACTACATTTACAAATGTTTACGTGTTGATGGCCAGATTTATGATTCTATCACATAAACATGCAAAATCGATATTTTCCACCATTTATGGTGATATGAACTTTATTTATGTAAGTGAAAATGCAAATAGTCCAGTCAGCTGAGTGCACAGTAAACAAAATATGAAAACCATAAAAAAATGACAGCCAACAACCAGCAGCCAATCGACCATGGCCAATAAATAAGTGCATGCCAATTTTAGTACCTAGATAGGTATGAATCAAACATACCATACATACAGTATTTACAGTACGGTAGCACATAGTAAAAGTACTGTATTTACAAATTGAGGAAAACACTTTCAAATGGAAAAAGCAGAGAGATATGGTAAACATGCGGGCAGACAGACCGTTGAAATGTAAACAACAAATCTAGGTGCATAACATGGAAAATGCATTTAAACGAACGAAGTGTCAACAGCCCGGAGCGAGGTGATGGAGCGGAAGAGTGAGGACTGCACAACGCAATTTAGCGGACGAGCTGGCGATGGGAATGTCACACCGAAATGAGATTGCTGGAACTGTGTCAAGTGTGTTATTTCAAGTGGCTACTCGAGGGACATACTCGTACGGTTGCATGTTCTTTACCACTTTCATAAAGGTTGCACCAATAGAACCTCATCAAGTTGAAAAAAGCGGCCAATTAGCAGGTGAAATGGACACACTAATAGCATACTTTTGAGAACAGCTGTTTATGGTAAACAGAGACGGAGAATAAAGTTGTTTATCTTTAATGAATTTTAAATTTAAGTACCTTATCGTTGGCCGACTAGTTTCATAATTGTACTTTGTTCAAACGTTGCTAATTAGAGTAGAAAAGAATCAGTAAGTCTTAATTCACATTAGGGGGATTCTCTTGCTTGCACGATTGCACGGAATGCAAAAATACTACACCATGATATACAATAGCACGAGAACACCTCATAGAAGGAAACAAAATATTAGCAAAGGGTTTTGCAAGGCCATGAGAATCCCCCTATTATATAATTTAAATCAAATTTTCAAATTTAAAAACTTTTTTGCTTGTTGGTCACTTATTGTTGCCTTTAAATTAATATTTTAAAGCTAGTTGAGCTGCACCAAACGCCAAGAATAATATATCTCAGAACCCCTGGAAATTAGAAATATTAAGCTGTGAATATAACAGGAATATTTTCTTTAACCACTGGGTTTATTTTCATTTATTTGTATCCGGCAAACGAATCTAATTTATACTTGTTATACTCTCGCAACAAAAGTTGCTAAAGAGAGTATTATAGTTTTGTCCACATAACGGTTGTTTGTAAGTCCTAAAACTAAACGAGTTAGATATAGGGTTATATATACCAAAGTGATCAGGGTGATGGGTAAAGTTCAAATCCGGATGTCTGTCTGTCCGTCTGTCCATCTGTCCGTCAGTGCAAGCTGTAACTTGTGACCCCACCCCCAAATATGTTTTTTGTATATATCTTGCAAACCAATAAAGCTATATAAACCAAACTTTCTGCAGTCGTTTCTTCTAGCCGTTTCCTTATACAGTCCAAAAATGAAAGAAATCGGATAATAACCACGCCCACCTCCCATACAAAGGTTAGGTTGAAAATTATTAAAAGTGCGTTAACTCACTAACGAGAAACGTCAGAAACACAAAATTTCACAGAAATGATAGCAGAAGGAAGCTGCACTCAGATCTTTTTACAAAATGGAAAATGGGCATGGCGTGTGGAAAATGGATGAAATCGGTTCACAACTACGACTACTTTCTTTATAATTCAATTTTGAATTCCATCTGAATCCTTCACTTTATAATATATACATTAGGAACCAATGATGCTAGCGAAATAAAACTTTACACAAATACAGTATATGATATGTGGCATCACTTGTGAAAAAATTGTCGAAAACGGACTATAACTTTTCAAGGCCCCAAATATCGAACATGTTGAACTCAGCGCCTAAGGTTAAATTTTAACAGAAAATATGGGTAAATCTCTCAACTAATTTAATATAATTCAGAGGAAATTGTTTTCTTCCAATAGTGTTTTTCTATTCCAAAAATTATTACAATCGGGTCATGACATCTCCTAGCTCCCATATAATTATAGGTTTTTCAAAAATATCATCCCCTAGCTCCCATATACCTAATTATAGGTTTTTCAAAAATTTCGTTGGGCTTTATTACGAATATATGTATTGGTTAATATGTGATATATCTTAGCAAAATTAAGTGAGCGTATAGTATTGGATATAGTGTACATTGCTGGTGAAATTGAATGAAATCGCTTCAGGAATTACCTCAGCCCTCATATCTATATATGACGATTTTCGTTATTCTATTAAACTTTATGCCGAATTTATGGATAAATTTGTGCGTTATCTTAATAAAATTTCTTCAATAAATTGCGAGAGTATAAAATTTTCGGTTACACCCGAACTTAGCCTTTCCTTACTTGTTTTACTTTAATCCTGTTGAAATTATGGAACAATATGATGGAACGAGAGCTTTATGTTCCATCTAAGATCTATGGGAAAATTTAAATACGTTTACGATGAAACTTAAATCTTAAGCTATTTTAATATGGATAGCAATTATAAAATTTCACTCGACCAAGGTTTTTTTATACTCTCGCAACAAAGTTGCTACGAGAGTATTATAGTTTTGTCCACATAACGGTTGGTTGTAAGTCCTAAAACTAAACGAGTTAGATATAGGGTTATATATATCAAAATGATCAGGGTGACGAGAAAAGTTCAAATCAGGATGTCAGTCTGTTCGTCCGTCTGTCCGTCCGTCCGTGCAAGCTGTAACTTGAGTAAAAATTGAGATATCTTCATGAAACTTGTAAGACGTTTTTCTTGGCACCATAAGAAGGTTAAGTTTGAAAATGGGCGTAATCGGACCACTACCACGCCCACAAAATGACGAAAACCGAAAACACATAAAGTGTGATACCTAAGCCATAAATAAAGCTATGGATATAAAATTTGGTACAAAGGATCGCACTATGAAGGGGTATATTTGGATGTAATTTTTTTGGGGAAGTGGGCGTGGCCCCGCCCCCAAATCGGTTATTTGTATATATCTCGCAAACCAATTAAGCTATATAAACCAAACTTTCTGCAGTCGGTTATCTTACGTACCCCACCGTACACCATGAAAATAGTTGAAATCGGATAACAACCCCGCCCACCTTCCATACAAAGGTTAGGTTGAAAATTACTAAAAGTGGGTTATCTCACTAATGAAAAACGTCAGAAACACTAAATTTCACATAAGAAATGGCAGATGGATAATGTTGTGCAAATAGGCTAAATCGCTTCACAACCTCGTCTACATCATATACACCAGAACTTTGAAGACGATCTGAATCGTTTACTTTACAATATATAAAGTAAGCACTAGTGAAGATATCGGTGCAGAAGATATACAGAACAGAACATAAATACTACGTTTATAGTGTGGCAGCCCCATTCGAAAAATCGCCGAAATCGGATCATATTCAAGGCCCCATATATAGAACATGAGGACCTCGGTGCTTCTAACCTAATATTAGGGTTTCCAACTTTCAATCGATTTTATACAATATATATGACGAATATGTGGGTCAAATTGTGTATTATATAATATAAATAAAGTTAAATAAATAAATTGCGAGAGTATAAAATGTTCGGTTACACCCGAACTTAGCCCTTCCTTACTTGTTTCTGTCTAGCTTTGTGTACATGTCCGTGTCTTCTGCACACACTTTTGTAAAGAATTTTCCAAGTGTCAAAGTATAAAATTGTTTTTGTACCTCGTTTTAGAAAATAACGAAACTTTCTAATCTGAGTGCATATACATACATACAAGTATCATTCTCGAGTTCATTAATCTTTACTTCCTTTCAGTCGCAGAAATTGATTCTTCCAAATAACATTTTGCTCTAGGGCTTCCTTTATTGTTGCTGTTGTTGATTTTGTTGCATCGTAGATATTGTTTCCTCTTTTTTGTTTGTGACGGACAATAACCGGAAAGATGCTGTGCTCGAAAACTATTTGTCGCACAAACGTATTGATCTATTGTTGTTATTATTTCAATAACCTTATGGCCAAAGTTCGTTAAACTTCTGCATATTTGTTTATCACAAAGAGGATGAGTTCGTTGGTAAATATTTATTTTATATTGCAAATATTTAGTATGTCTGTAAAGTGGCTCTATTAATTTTCTCCATATAGAGAAGAATTACCCGTCGCAATCTTATTTTTGTCCTTCTGTCTATCAATAGTTCAATTGACGTTTTGAAATATCGGCTGTAAGCGCCAGAATTGTACAATACCAAGCAAAGACTGGGGAATTTATCCTAAATTAAACGCTAATAAAGTTTCAAGTGTTTGTTTTGACTTAAATTCAGACTAATTTTATTCTACAACAAGTAAGGAAGGGCTAAGTTCGGGTGTAACCGAACATTTTATACTTTCGCAATTTATTTATTTAACTTTATTTATATTATATAGTACACAATTTGACCCATATATTCGTCATATATATTGTATAAAGTCCATTAAAAGTTGGAAACCATAATATTAGGTTAGAAGCAGCGAGGTCCCAATGTTCGATATATGCAGCCTTGAAAACCTATGGTCCGATTTCGGCGATTTTTAGAAGCTGCCACACTATAAACGTAGTATTTGTGCAAAGTTCTGCATCGATATCTTCACTAGTGCTTACTTTATATATTGTAAAGTAAACGATTCAGATCGTCTTCAAAGTTCTGGTATATAGGAAGTAGGCGTGGTTGTGAAGCGATTTGGCTAATTTTCACAACATATCATTGGGATGTAAGGAAACTATTACAAACCAAGTTTCATTGAAATCGGTCGAGTAGTTCTTGAAGTATGGTTTTTGACTCATAAGTGGGCGATGCCACGCCCATTTTCCATTTTGTAAAAAAATCTGAGTGTAGCTTCCATCTGCCATTTCTTATGTGAAATTTAGTGTTTCTGACGTTTTTCATTAGTGAGTTAACCCACTTTTAGTAGTTTTCAACCTAACTTTTGTATGGGAGGTGGGCGTGGTTATTATCCGATTTCTTTCATTTTTGGACTGTATTAGGAAGTAGCTAAAAAAACGACTGCAGAAAGTTTGGTTTATATAGCTCTATTGGTTTGCGAGATATGTACAAAAAACTTAGTATGGAGCAGGGCCACGCCCACTTCCCCAAAAAAATTACATTCACATATGGCCCTTCATAGTGCGATCCTTCATACCAAATTTACTTCCATAGCTTTATTTATAGCTTAGTTATGGCACTTTATGTGTTTTCGGTTTTCGCCATTTTGTGGGCGTGGCAGTGGTCCGATTACGCCCATTTTCGAACCTTCTTATGGTGCCAAGAAATACGTCTTCCAAGTTTCATCAAGATATCTCAATTTTTACTCAAGTTACAGCTTGCACGGACGGACGGACAGACAGACATCCGGATTTGAACTTTTCTCGTCACCCTGATCATTTTGATATATATAACCCTAATCTAACTCGTTTAGTTTTAGGACTTACAACCAACCGTTATGTGGACAAAACTATAATACTCTCGTAGCAACTTTGTTGCGAGAGTATAAAATACCAAATCGCTAGTTACAGAAGAATCATGCCCAAAGTTATTTGAAAGTAGAAATAATATTTGCTTCAGAATATACACAACGTATTCCTATGAAAAATTAAACTTGAAAATGGAAGACGTTAAATGTGAATTGCCGGTAAATTGCATTTGTTCACAATGTTTTCAGGCTTCAGGCTCTGTATGCAAATTTCATTGCAAGTAAAAACAAATAAAATATTAAATAGACGATGATATTACATCCATTAAATTTGTGTATATTCATTTTCACCACATTTCAATTTATGCCTAGACATCAAGACATTTTGCTCTCTTTACTTGTATTATTTTTGGTATTTTATTGCCATCACACAAGCAATCTCACTATCATTTAATTTACCTTTTGCAGAGAGCAGGTGTGGTAAAGTGAAAATACACGATATGGTATGTATTTACATACATATATTAGGCCTCTAATCCCTATCAAGCATAGTGCAAATATTTGCTTTAAAATATACTTACTTATGTGTGTACATTTAAGTATATGCTAACATTAGCTTGAAGATCGGGTATATTCACCAGCGATGTTTTTTCATAAAAAAAAAATTTATTAACGATTTTCGATTGGGCACTTGGAAGCATACTTTTACATTTGGGTTCGAGGGTTCAAGGGTTCGTGCCTCAGTTTTTCGAGTAAACCATTTTATATGCGATAGCAAGCATGCGACGTACTTTTTGGGACATTTTGCTGTAACTCGCTATCATTTAACGATTTTATACGAACTGCTTTACTAAAGTATTTTCTGCAAAGTGGTCAAAATAGGTTTGGCTTAACCCGAAGGTTATCTTATAACTGAAACTAATATCACCAGCAATTTCATTAGACTGAATACTATATATATTGGTAAAACCTAAATTGAATAGTGTCCACTGAACAATATGAATAAGGAAGGTATTTAGTATGGTTGGCTTTGTTCTAAAAGCAAATAAGTAAGAACATTTTTTATTGTGGAACGTTTTGAGATGTTTTTAGTACTAGAGACTAAACACTGTGTACTGCTATTCTGGGTCATAATTTTCCAAAGCTGGTAAGTAAGAGGGGGGATGGGGTCATATGTAGAAGTTCACGCAAGTGAGGAAAGTTTCTGATTGCCATTCACTTGGGAGTGGCCAGGAACGATTCTTTTGCATATGACTCAAGCAGCTCACGACTTCCGGTTTTAGACCAAGTATCCCCTGGGTAGCTAACAGACATCCGTTTGGAGGCGAGCTAAAGTGAGAAGGCGAAGCCCGCTGCTGCGGTTGTGCGTAGGGCTTGGGACCCACCACATAAAAAAATCTCCCCAATGAAAAGGAAGAAACAGCGTCGGATGAGAAACCCCCCTTTTGATGACGACCCCTGCAAACGTACTAAGGATCATGATTTGAGGGCATGCACCTGGAATGTCCGGACTCTTAATTTAGAAGGTGCCTCTGCCCAGCTGGTTGATGTCCTCATACAACTAAAGGCTGACATCATCGCCGTCCAAGAAGTGCGATGGACGGGACAAGGACGGAAGAAGGTGGGTCCTTGTGACATCTACTACAGCGGCCATATAAAGGAGCGCAAATTTGGTGTTGGATTTGTGGTGGGAGAGAGACTACGTCGCCGAGTCGTGGCATTCACCCCGGTGGATGAACGTCTTGCCACAATCCGCATCAAAGCGAGGTTCTTCAACATATCGCTGATTTGCGCCCACGCCCCGACGGAAGAGAAGGACGAACTGATCAAAGATACCTTCTATGATCGCCTAGAACGCACCTATGAGCGCTGCCCCCGCCACGATGTCAAAATCGTGCTTGGCGATTTTAACGCCAGGGTAGGTAAAGAAGGTGTCTTTGGCACAACAGTCGGAAAATTCAGCCTCCATGACGAAACATCGCCAAACGGCCTGAGGCTGATCGACTTCGCTGGGGCCCGAAATATGGTTGTCTGTAGTACCAGATTCCAGGAATTCCAGATTGAAACACGCGCAATCAAATCGATCACGTTGTGATAGACGGAAGACATGTCTCCAGTGTTTTAGACGTGCGTACGCTCCGAGGACCAAACATTGACTCGGACCATTATCTAGTAGCAGTAAAGATACGCACTCGCCTCTGTGAAAGCAAAGAACGCCCGTCAACAAACACAAGGAAGGTTCGACGTCGAAAAGCTGCAATCACAACCGACAGCCGAACGATTTTCTACTCGACTTGCACTCCTGCTCTCTGAGAGCACTCATCAGCATCTCGATATAAGGGAGCTGTGGAACGGCATCTCAAACTCATTGCATACCGCTGCAGCCGAAACAATTGGTCTCCGACAACGCCAAAAAACCAGTTGGTACGATGAGAATTGTCGTTCCGCAGTGTAGAGAAAACAGACTGCCTACCTCGCAATGTTGCGATCGACCACAACACGTTCGGGGTGGGATAGATATCGAGAACTGAAAAGGGAAGCGAGACGCATTTGCAGACGTAAAAAGAAAGAGGCCGAAATGCGTGAGTATGAAAAGCTTGAAAAGCTGGCCGACATGGGTAATGCACGAAAATTTTATGAAAAGATGAGGCGATTTATAGAAGGTTTCAAGACCGGAGCTTTATCATGTAGGGACCGAGGAGGTAATCTGGTAACGGATGTCCAGAGCATACTGGGATTATGGAGGGAACACTTCTCCGACCTGCTCAACAGTGAAACACCAGGAGATGGCGAACCCGATTCCCCAATCGATGATGATGGAATAGATGTTCTATTACCCGACCATGAAGAAATTCGAATAGCAATTACCCGCTTGAAGAACAACAAAGCGGCGGGGGCCGATGGATTACCGGCCGAGCTATTCAAATACGGCGGCGAAGAACTGATAAGGTGCATGCATCAGCTTCTTTGTAGAATATGGTCGGAAGAAAGCATGCCTGACGATTGGAATCTTAGTGTGCTCTGCCCAATCCATAAGAAGGGAGACCCCACAATCTGCGCCAAATACCGTGGTATAAGTCTCCTCAATATCGCATATAAGGTTTTGTCGAGCGTATTGTGTGAAAGACTAAAGCCCACCGTCAACGAACTGATTGGACCTTATCAGTGTGGCTTTAGACCTGGAAAATCTACAATGGACCAGATATTCACCATGCGCCAAATCTTGGAAAAGACCCGAGAGAGAAGAATCGATACTCACCATATTTTTATCGATTTTAAAGTTGCCTTCGATAGCACGAAAAGGAGCTGCCTTTATGCCGCGATGTCTGAATTTGGTATCCCTGCAAAACTAATACGGCTATGTAAGCTGACGTTGAGCGATACCAAAAGCTCCATCAGGATCGGGAAGGACCTCTCCGAGCCGTTCGATACCAAACGAGGCTTCAGACAGGGTGACTCACTATCGTGCGACTTCTTCAATCTATTGCTGGAAAAAATAATACGAGCTGCAGATGCCGATGATATTGATATCATCGGAAGCAACAACCGCGCCGTTTGTTCTGCGTTTTCCAGACTAGATAAAGAAGCGAAGCGTATGGGTCTGGTGGTGAATGAGGACAAGACGAAATATCTCCTGTCATCAAACAAACAGTCAGCGCACTCGCGTCTTGGCTCCCACGTCACTGTTGACAGTCATAACTTTGAAGTTGTAGGTAATTTCGTTTATCTGGGAACCAGCATTAACAACACCAACAATGTCAGCCTTGAAATCCAACGCAGAATCACTCTTGCCAACAGGTGCTACTTTGGACTGAGTAGGCAATTGAAAAGTAAAGTCCTCTCTCGACGAACCAAAATCAAACTCTATAAGTCGCTCATTATTCCCGTCCTGATGTATGGCGCTGAAGCGTGGACGATGCAAACATCCGATGAGACGACGCTTGGGGAGAAAGGTTTTGCGCAAGATTTATGGTCCTCTAAACATTGGCAACGGCGAATACCGCAGACGATGGAACGATGGGCTGTACGAGTTATACGACGACATTGACATAGTTCAGCGAATAAAAAGACAGCGGCTACGCTGGCTAGGTCATGTTGTACGGATGGAAGAAAACACTCCAGCTCTGAAAGTATTCGATGCAGTACCCGATGGAGGAAGCCGCGGAAGAGGACGACCTCCACTCCGGTGGAAAGACCAAGTGCAAAGTGACCTGGCTTCACTTGGTGTTTCCAGTTGGCGCCAAAAAGCAAAAAGGGGAATGAGTGGCGCGCTCTGGTGGATTCGGCTATAATCGCTTAAAGCGGTTCCTACGCCAAATATATATATATATATAAGTAAGAGGAGTAATTAAATTCTCTTTTCATAAATTTTCCCGCGGAGCTAAGGCAGTTATTCTGCGGGCCAGTTTCGAAACCATAAACCACTGACTAGCGATTGGCAAGCCCACACACATTAATAACCGTTTCCAAACGAAGCTTATCTTCTAAACCATTGTAGAAATACGTTACTTAAAAAATACAAAAATGTATTCTATGTATTTCCATAAATGTATGTATATGTTTCTTCACTAATCTAGGGGTTTCTAAGCGAATTGTGTGCAACACAAATGAAATGTCGCGGTTATATTAATTCGAAAAACCTGTTGTTCTCAAAGTTGTTAAAGATGTAAGCGTGGGAATTTGGATTTATGTGCGGCAAATACCAACAATAACAACTTAATTTCCTCTGGCGGAGTGGGAGAAAGTTAAAGACTATCGTTCATAAATCTAAACATTTATGTTAAAGTCCTTTAGAGGTGAGGGCTTGTCTGCCTGCCTGCAGCTTATGTAGATTGCCTTGTGGCTCAATATGACATTCGCTAACCACATAGAGAAATTTACTTATGGCAATTGAAATTGATTCATATGCGATTTTATGAAACATTTTGTAGATAGAGATTTTGTAATAACTCATTCTGCCATTCTCAGAATACTAAAACCGTGCCTTGAAACTCCGCAAGAATATACTAAATTATTTTTACTCATTGAACACTATTAGTTATGTTATATTATATGTTTGACTGGGATTTTCTTCTCATTTGAGGTATGCCTCTTTATGAAGCACCTTTTTATCGCAGGAAACCCCTTGTAAGTTTGCTATTGTTTGCGTATTTTTTTTGCGAAACTAAGATTGACAGTTCTATATCTAACCATTATACTGCAGCGTCCACAAAAGTTAAATGAGGCATAAAATATTGGAAGAGTGGATTTCATATATAAAAGACCTCACCGCTCAGTAGGTAGAAACCGTACCAGTTCTTCGCCTGATGCTTTCGCATTACTCTCTACTTGGTTCACTTACCGATAATTGTTGCTGTTGCTGTTGTTTTAGTAATTGCTGTAACTGTAGCTGTTTAAGTTGGTCTTGTTTTTGTTGTTGTTGTGCGAGACTATTGCGTGCCGGATCGTATTGAGCCGCGATATGTGCGGCTGCGGTTAATGCCTCAGCCGATGGCTGCTGCGGATGTGATGGCCGCGGTGGTGGGGGCGCATAAACTGGATTTGGCGCGGATTGTGCTTGTGCTGGAGTTTTTAATTTCGTGGTAAATAAGCTGTGGAAAATAAAAAAGTAATAAATAAAACCGTTGTAATGAATTGCAAATTTAATTCATTTTGAGAGAAGCCCGCAGAGGAAAATGCCGTGAGTGATATAAGGATGCAATGTTAATGGAGGGGAAGAGTTTACATATATTTCGTTGGAAATGTTTATACCTTGATATATGGAGCACTTAAGATAGCGAAACATAGGATATGTGGATCCAACTAAGAGGCATTATGTTAGGAGGGCAGGTAATTTAGTCAATTTCGGATTTGAAATAAACACAAGTGCGGTTATTTGCTGTGTTATGTCAGATTGGTGAGTTAGTTTAATTTTTTTATTTTCGGTTAAGCTTTCTTAGGGTATTAGAAGAGGAGATTTGAGAGAAATACTCAAATTTAAGTCAATTGAAGGCTGGAACAATTATTTAATTGGTTATGATACTCAAATGTGGTTTTGAAAACATTGAGTTTAAAAATTCAAAATAGTAGTAGAAATTGCAATTAGTAAAAATTTCGGTAATTTGGTAATTTTTCAATTCGAAGAGTATGATTTGTATGCTGTCTTCTTGTTTTTATTGTATTATGTGGAAGAAATTTTGTAAGTATAGAATGGTTGTTTCGCCTTCATTCTTTTCTACTTTAATTTGAAATAAAGCGTTTCACCTTTGTTTCAAATTATTTTCACCATTCAAAAATGGATTGAAACTATGACTAGTGGCGTGTGGTTTCTGTAGATTATGTGTTTGTTGTTGTTTCTGTTGTGTTTTCAGTTTTTGTTGTACGAGCTGTTGTTGCTGTTGTAATTGCATTTTTTGTTGCTGTACAAGTGATGGTGGTCGTTGTTGTTGTGTAGGTGGTTGTTGCTGTGTTACCGGTCGATACCTTTGTTGTTGATGTTGTTGTTGTTGCTTTTGAGAAATAGTTGGCTGTGTAGTGCCCAAACCCCAAACAAGTATCTCATTGGCATCCTTGTTGGCATTTGGTTTAAAATAATTAGAATTTTCATCAACTTGTGCCGATCGATTTATATCGCCAATATAACTGCAAAATGAACATGCAATGAGAAAAACGAAAGAGAAGGTTCATGTAATGTGTTGAAGGTGTAAGCAAATAGTAGAATGAGAGTTAGGTTAGATAAATACATATGTGTAAGTAAATAGAAAATCAGGAAGAAATCCAAAATAATTTTTTTTTTGTAATATATTAGGAATGAAGTGTTGAGGTTTTATGTAAAAGTTGTGTGTTGTTGCCGGTGGTGATTCAATGCTTTTAGTTTTGTCGTGAGTTTGAGGTGTATGCTGTAAGGCAACTACATGCAAACTTATAGATATTCAGTAATCATCAAAATGATTTTAGACTAGATTGTGTAAGGTATTCAGTAGGCTATCTGCTACGCAGATCAAGAGGATCTTCTTTGTAGTCTTGTAAAACAGTCTTTTGTTATATACATAGGCAAAACGAAACTCTTAAATATCGATAAACTAATTTGAGCCTAATGCGTAAATTCTATTTCAGCTAATTCCGTGGATGAAGCCTTACATCAGCCTAAAAATCGGTGAAACCAATCGACGTTGGACAGTAACAGGTTAGAACCTCAACAAAAAGAGCAAAATTAATCTTTCTGAGAAAATATATAGTTCAATAAGCCTCTTGCGATCTACTCTTGGTGGAATACACTGAAGTTCAAAGTTTAATGATACAGTTGAACTTCCCTAACTCGAATCACCATAATCCTCAAAATAACTTCAAGTTAGAGAGACTTCGAGTTATAGAAATTTTCATTAAAACATACAATTTTTCAAAAAGCTGTAAAATATAGATTTATACCCAGTTTGATTGTATTATGCCATGGTATGAAATTGGGCTTCTATTTTCCAATTCAAGAGTTCGAGTTATGGAGAACTTCGAGTTAAGGGTGTTTGAGTCATGGAAGGAAGTTTGTATGAAATTTGATTTCTAAACGCTATTGCCTGTTCATGACAAGCTCAACAGCTTTACATTTATTTCGATTTCGAAAAAATAAATCAAAATGGTAGAAATTCTTCCACTCAAAAATTTCATGACTATTATCACATAAATACATCGGAAGTTCACGGTATATGAATTTCATTAAGGGTCCTCTTAAAAAGTTCCACGCGGTTAGCAGAGATATATAAGGACAAAGTGTTATCCGACCAATGGGGGATACTAGTAGGTATAGAGTTCCCTATAACTGTTTTATAAGAAACTTTTCCATAGATTATTTTGTGACACATATTTTTTAAAAAATTGCACAAAAAAATGGATTAAATCTTTTATAAATAAATATTTACGCAAAACTTCCGTTATTTCCTCTTTATTCTTGTGCGAAATAGTACTCACTCTGAACCCAATCCCGGACCAGAATTCTCCCAATTACCCTCATTATGTTCTAATGAGTACGGGCCGTATGTTTCGTGAATTGGCGCGCCGTGCAAATATGTAGATGGATGTCCCTTTGGAGGATGAGTGTAAATAATTTCCGGCACTGAATGATGTTCGGTCGCATGCCAAGCGGGAACGACCTGCAGAAGGAAAAATAAACAAATTGAAATAAAGTTGGTACACTAGAGATACTTTATATGTATCTAAGCTAGTAAAGTACGTATAATATATATGTAAGTAAATTTATACACTTGCGCATTTGAGCGCTTAAAGGGCAAAAATAAGTAATAAAAGAAATTTTAATTCGAGTACTTTCGAAACTTGCTTTGGGAAATTAATTAAAAATTGCCTATTTCAAAATCTTCTTATTACATCGAAACACACTCACGATGATAAAAAATTTGTTTTCAATCGCAGAGTTTTTAATTTGTATATGTATGCATGAAAATATTCACATGAGTATGTCTCCCTGTCGAGATAGCTGATCATAGAAATATATAAATATATGTACTTATATATACCATTTATATATTGTAGCTTTTACTAACGAACCGTGCGATAAAATTTTGTCCTTTGTTTGCAACAAATAGTGAAAACAATGTGACACTTCTAAGATATAATTTGTTGTACTCCCAACAGGGTGCCACACTGCGACGCACACATGTCAATTCAAGAGCTATGCCTGAAGATTACCAAATTGCCACTCGAAGATAATTATGTAAATTTTCAATACATTTGTTTGTATGTACCTCAATTCGCAAAGTACTTTTGCATTTCCAATGTCATCGTCATGTTAATTTACATTTCTAAACTTTTACGGGCTGTCATATACACAACCGATTAGACCTTTCAATGAAAGTGCGATTGCTTGCTATTTTTTGCGCAGGATTGAAATTTATACCTTTTGAATTTATATACACGCCTCTTTAGTAGTTCTTATCCGAAGATATACACCAATGGGGAAATATAGTGTTTTCTAATAACATGGATATGGTACAAAAGGTTTGGCCCCAGGTAAATCTTTGATATCAAGAAAAATTGGTAGAAAAGTGGTCAAATCAGGCCAAATATTTTATTAGTTTTCTTATACGATGTACCAAACTTATTCGGTATGTGATGATGTATATGTATATATGTTACGGCTCGAACTCAAGCCGTCCTTTCTTTATAATTGTAAATACATACATACGGTATACCATAGATATTGAAGAATCTGTCGGTTTTGCCTAATATATGTATGTTGTGACACTTGAGAAAGAAGAGTGGCTTATTAATGTGAAAATTCAATCATGAAATTCGCTGTTTTGTACTTATTAAACATCTTTTTTGTATGGATTGCTGATGACGCACGGGCTTCTGGGTATGTACGTATGCATTTGTGGATTTGTTGAATTAAAGCAATTGGTGACATTTGTGCAGGATGCGGTTTGAGCTTTGTTGGCGTAGGTGTTGTCGGAGTAAAACTAGATTTATGAATCTCATTTGTTTGCGTAAAAATAAATATTAATTAATTAAAGCGCGTGAATATTCGGCTATATAAATATGTAACAGTTGACTACTAATTACAGAATGTAAAATTTCTGCCTTCATTAGTGGCTGATATTAAAAGTAAAATAAACAATTAAATTAGGCTGTGAAGCATACGTGCATGAAAATTATATGTTTATACAAGGAAGCAAGTAGGGTTTTTTGCCACTCGTCATGGTATAATATAGTAATAAGCTCAGCTCATTCGCACGTATTTCAATTAAAAGCATTTGTTGTCACTGAATTTCACCGTAATTTGATAGATACAGATATATAAAAGATACACAGAGTGTCACGCAAAGAAATCTAAAGGCGTAGTATAACTGGTTGCTAACGAAATTGCAAATCAAAGTCAATTGTAATGCTTACGAATTACTTTCAAGTAAAAAAATTTAAAAAATATTCTAAAACTCTCAGAAATATGTAGCTGCCTAAAAAATCTAGCCATTATGTCTTTCCTCTCATTTAACAAACACAATGTATATGATATATAAAAGTTATGTTCTACAGAAATAAGTATTTAAATGATATCTATTAAAATGCTAAATTTATATAATCACTTTTCAAGGAGAAGTATATTTGCTTTCTTAACATAGCTGAGTTTAGTTAATATCGATCTATTAACGTCTAAAAGTAATTATGTCATGACCTTACTTTATCTGCGCCAGCTGTTTACCCAATAGCTAAAGCTTTTCCTACAGGTATGCTAAGTCGCATGCCCACGAACAATTTTACACCTACTGCTTTTCATTTACCATTTTATTTTCGCCATTTCAATTCAATTCGCCGCCTTCTATCACTTACTTTCTCATGCCGTTTTCCGTTTTCTGGCAAACAGTTACTTACCGTGTGATGGTGGTCGATTAGATGATGGTGGTGATGATATTTGGTCGAGTGATATGTCTGTTGATAGTAGGAACACAACTTGAAGAGGTGCGACAGCGCGGGGAAGAGGAAGAGCAGGAATTTGAGCAGCAACTTCTTGGCAGCGCCGACACCAATCACCAACGGCAACAGCCAGAACAATTTGATTTTGATGATTTTTATAATGAGCACCAACGCCAAAAATGATAGCAATAACTTGCTGCGTAAGAATTTCTCTGAAATAAGTTGTTTTGTTGTAGCATAATTGGTTGGATTTCATTGAAAATTTCAAGTATATACTTGGTGCGTTTGAATGACAATACAAGGGCTTTAAATTGTTTAACAATGGGGAAATTCATTCAATTCAAATATTAATAGCTCTGATGTGTGTAAATAGGAATTAAGGGAAATTTAATTATATAAATATAAAAATCGTACAATAACCAAAAATAAATAGGCATTTGAATTGAAATATGCAATTGAACTGGGTATTATTATTACAGGACCACTTACACACAATTGTGGTATTTGTATTATAATTAAATGATTAATTTAAATAGGTATTGACTGAGAATTTTTATACTCTCGCAACAAAGTTGCTAGCAACAAAGTTGCTAAAGAGAGTATTATAGTTTTGTTCACATAACGGCTGTTTGTAACACCCAAAACTAAACGAGTTAGATATAGGGTTATATATACCAAAGTGATCAGGGTGAAGAGTGGAGTTCAAATCCGAATGTCTGTCTGTCCGTTCGTCCGTCTGTGCAAGCTGTAACTTGAGTAAAAATTAAAATATCTTGATGAAACTTGGCACACTTATTTCTTGGCACCATAGGAAGGTTGCTTTCGAAAATGAGCAAAATCGGACCACTGCCACGCCCACAAAATGGCGAAAACCGAAAACACATAAAGTGCCATAAATAAAGCTATGGAAATAAAATTTGGTATGAAGGATCGCACTAGGAGGGGGTATATTTGGATGTAATTTTTTTGGGGAAGGGGGCGTGGCCACGCCCCCAAATCGGTTTTTGTATATATTTCGCAAACCAATAGAGCTATATAAACCAAACTTTCTGCAGTCGTTTTTTTTAGCCACTTCTTAATACATTCCAAAAATGAAAGAAATCGGATAATAACCACGCCCACCTTCCATACAAAGGTTAGGTTGAAAATTACTAAAAGTGGGTTAACTCACTAAGGAAAAACGCCAGAAACACTAAATTTCACATAAGAATTGGCAGATGGAAGCTACACTCAGATTTTTTTACAAAATGGAAAATGGGCGTGGCGTCGCCCACTTAAGGGTCAAAAACCATATCTCAGGAACTACTCGACCGATTTCAATGAAACTTGGTTCGTAACAGTTTACTTACATCCCAATGATATGTTGTGAAAATAGGCCAAATCGCTTCACAACCACGCCTACTTCCTATATACCAGAACTTTGAAGACAATGTATAAAATAAGCACTAGTGAAGAATAGTGTGGCAGCCCCATTCTAAAAATCGCCGAAATCGGACCATAGGTTTTTAAGGCCATATATCGAACACGAGGACCTCGGTGCTTCTAACCTAATATTATGGTTTCCAACTTTCAATGGACTTTATACAATATATATGACGAATATGTGGGTCAAATTGTGTATTATATAATATGAATAAAGTTAAATAAATAAATTGCGAGAGTATAAAATGTTCGGTTACACCCGAACTTAGCCCTTCCTTACTTGTTATTTTTATTTTTTTTAATTTCAAATATGATACCAACTTGTAGCTTAAATATTATTTAATGCAAAATGTATACTAAATGAAAATCAATGATGACTTCCTTCATAAATGAAATCTCAATTCAACGGTTTGCGTAATTATACAACAACTTCTAAAACCGCTCATATAATTTCACATCTTGAAATGAAGTTTGGTTTACTTAATATATATTGATGACAATTTCTCTGTTTATGTTTACTTATCTGAAGTCATTCCTTAACATTCCTTCATACAGAACTGAACTCTTCGAGTTTTCTTCAGTATTGTCCTAATAACCTCGGAAAGCTTTTAACATCATTCTTTAATTTGCCCTCAAAGATCACATCCTTTCGTTATTTCACTACATACTATTTTTTTTACGCGGATGATGTATGTAATGTCTCTGATCATAATGATGTTAAAATAATGACTTATGACAGTTTATATTAATATTAAATTACATAATTTAATGTAATGAATTGAATAGTTGAATATTTTCATATAAACAAATTTCGTACGACATGAGGACTACATCTCTCGGGAGATTGGCAAACTTTTAGGTATAATAATGATAATTTTGTGTTTTAAGAACTTACGTATCTTCTTCATGATTACTTTGCCAGCCAAACGGGCTTCCACTTCTTGTTTCGGTATCATTTCCAGTTTTGCAATTATACCATTGCCCTCGAATGAACGTGGAGAAATACGAAATGTGGCGCCGTCGAACATCATTTCTGGTAATTTAATTTCCAAATCGTGTGTTATGGCGAATTTTACGCTTTTGCCATAGAGCGCGTTGGTTACTTCCTCAATTGGCGTTTCAGGGTTGTCGCTGTCTGCAGAAAACAAAATAAAATGAAAATTCATTAAAATGAATTATAAAGATACTTTAAAATATGTGTTTTAATTATTTTTGTGAAAAAGTAATGCAAATCTCCTTAAGTGAACCTATATATCTTAAAAATGAATAATATATCTGCATACTGTCCCTCGAAGTATTTTGCTTTTTTAACCAAAGCAAAGTATATTGCTACCAACCATTCATTAGAGTTTTTGATTTATCAAAAACATTACATTGAAAGTTCTAACGAATATCGATAATACAAATGCAAATTATTTAAAAATTAGTAACCAGTCGTTGTAGTTACTAGAGAAAACCTTAATTACTCTTGAAATTGCGTCAGACCCATCTTTCTATATGGCCCAACACCAAAAAGACGTGGTATAAATTGTTGCTTTAATTCAAATAATTTTTATTTTTATTTTTCCTATTATTTCATTTAAAGATCACTGTAGACCCGGTCGAGATAAGCTACAAATTTGCTCCTCTTTAGATTTGTTTATTTTCATTTAACTGCGAATATTTTGCGTTGCTCGCACTGTAGTGGATAATTTGGTCTTACCCTTCCCGCTTTGCTATCTCCTTAGCCTTTCAACTTTCATTTACTATTTGCTCTCTTAGCTGAAAGCACTAAAATACTTTTACTTGGCAGCAAACCTTTCTATTTAATGTTCCCTGCATTTTGAGTATTTAGTATTTGTATTTATTTTGGGCAGCAGCTATTAAGTTGGCCAACTAAACACTACGGCAGAGTGGCAATTAATTTGTTGGCAAATTCGGTCTGGGCACGGGCGGCTCAACTATGAAATTCGATTTGGTGTCGGGGTAAAAGCTACAGCCACAATCGAGTTAATTCGCTTTGGGCCAAAAGTTCCAAATGGACGCTGTTGTTGTTGTAGTCTTCATTTGCACTTGAAAATGTAATTTAAGGCAGTAAACAAAGGCTAGTACGAAAGAGTGAGTCTCCATATATGGTATATTTGTGTGTGTGTGTGTGTCTTAGCACAAATTGGCGAATGTAAGTCACACGGAAGGCGAAAAGTAAAAGCAAAACTTTGCCGGTAGTACACGGACTGACGTCAACAAAAGCTGCACAATTCAGGAAGTCTAATGGATGGCGTCTGTGCACATCCACGCTGACTTGGACTCAAATAACCGAGATTAAAGTAAAAGTAAATCATTTAATTTCATAAAAGTCTGCTGGGTTAGTATGTATTAGAGGAAATTTGCGCTTTTTAGGGGAACTGTTACAGCGGATATACACGTCGTCTTTAAGACATTGACAAATCATGGGAATTTAGGGATTCTGGTAAACTCTGAGTTGAGGGCGCTTGTAGTAGACGGAAACAACAATAAGTTGTTGTAAAGTGTAGGTTTATAAACGCGTTCAAATATATACAGGGGACAAGCGGTAACGCTGAATAAATTTGAGGCATCATCACAACTAAAAAATTAATTAAATACATATACAGTTATACAGCAACTAAAAGGGTAATGTTAATAGCTTTGACACAAACAGTTCCGAATAATTTATTGATTTTTATTATTAAACAAATATACGAAACAAAGAAAGAAACATGTCTGTACTTCGCTTCATTCATATTAACACAGTTAGTTTTCACGTTAAAGCAATGCACACTTTCTTCCATGAAACTTTATTGTTTTATTATAACGGGTGATTTTTTTGAGGTTAGGATTTTCATGCATTAGTATTTGACAGATCACGTGGGATTTCAGACATGGTGTCAAAGAGAAAGATGCTCAGTATGCTTTGACATTTCATCATGAATAGACTTACTAACGAGCAACGCTTGCAAATCATTGAATTTTATTACCAAAATCAGTGTTCGGTTCGAAATGTGTTTCGCGCTTTACGTCCGATTTATGGTCTACATAATCGACCAAGTGAGCAAACAATTAATGCGATTGTGACCAAGTTTCGCACTCAGTTTACTTTATTGGACATTAAACCAACCACACGAATGCGTACAGTGCGTACAGAAGAGAATATTGCGTCTGTTTCTGAGAGTGTGGCTGAAGACCGTGAAATGTCGATTCGTCGCCGTTCGCAGCAATTGGGTTTGTGTTATTCGACCACATGGAAGATTTTACGCAAAGATCTTGGTGTAAAACCGTATAAAATACAGCTCGTGCAAGAACTGAAGCCGAACGATCTGCCACAACGTCGAATTTTCAGTGAATGGGCCCTAGAAAAGTTGGCAGAAAATCCGCTTTTTTATCGACAAATTTTGTTCAGCGATGAGGCTCATTTCTGGTTGAATGGCTACGTAAATAAGCAAAATTGCCGCATTTGGGGTGAAGAGCAACCAGAAGCCGTTCAAGAACTGCCCATGCATCCCGAAAAATGCACTGTTTGGTGTGGTTTGTACGCTGGTGGAATCATTGGACCGTATTTTTTCAAAGATGCTGTTGGACGCAACGTTACGGTGAATGGCGATCGCTATCGTTCGATGCTAACAAACTTTTTGTTGCCAAAAATGGAAGAACTGAACTTGGTTGACATGTGGTTTCAACAAGATGGCGCTACATGCCACACAGCTCGCGATTCTATGGCCATTTTGAGGGAAAACTTCGGAGAACAATTCATCTCAAGAAATGGACCCGTAAGTTGGCCACCAAGATCATGCGATTTAACGCCTTTAGACTATTTTTTGTGGGGCTACGTCAAGTCTAAAGTCTACAGAAATAAGCCAGCAACTATTCCAGCTTTGGAAGACAACATTTCCGAAGAAATTCGGGCTATTCCGGCCGAAATGCTCGAAAAAGTTGCCCAAAATTGGACTTTCCGAATGGACCACCTAAGACGCAGCCGCGGTCAACATTTAAATGAAATTATCTTCAAAAAGTAAATGTCATGAACCAATCTAACGTTTCAAATAAAGAACCGATGAGATTTTGCAAATTTTATGCGTTTTTTTTTTAAAAAAAGTTATCAAGCTCTTAAAAAATCACCCTTTATTTCAATGTACAAGACAGGTTTAATTTTTGGGGAAAGTAAACGAATCTGGACCATTCCAGTAACTTCGTTACTAGAGCCAGAGATTTTAGCAATATGCTTCCTAATTTCATGTTGATCATGTAAATAATACAGTTGACATTCCAACTCGAACTCTTGAATTCAAATTTCATACAAATTACCTCCCGTAACTCGGAGGTCTCTCTAACTCCAAGTTTTTTTTGTGGATTATGGTGATTTGGGAAGTTGAATTGTATTTTTAAGTATGTTTTGCAGATATATACTTAGGGAACCATTTAGGGAATACAATTTAGCTGATTTTTAGTGTTTCTAAAGTACAATTTACAACAATATATTTTAATTAGTTAATATATTCATTTAATATATTCGTTTTATTTTCTATGAAATAGAGTAATAGTAATAACATTTATTATGCAAAGACAAATATAGTTCTTAAGAAGTTACCACCTGTCACGCAATACATTTGCTTCCCATATTACCGAATCAGTTTATATAATCGGAAATGATACTACTCGTTTCAGACTACAAATGCACTTTCATTTTCATTTTCATCTCATATTTATGTTTATTATACTTTATTTCTTATGGTAATTTATGCTAATTCTTTTATATTACTTGCTTTTGTCGATTTCATATACAAATGATTTCATTATCATTCACATAAATGTATCTGTATGTATACACCCTGTAGGAAAAGCACAACTCCCTTCCATTTTCAATTCAGATTAATTTTATGAAAGCTATTATGGAAGCTGTTAGTAAGATCTCAAATAAATTTAACTGAGTCAGGGTAAAAAACGGTACAAATATTAATCAGAACAATACAATTTTTTTTTTTTGGATATTGTATATTCTAAACCAATTACAAGTTAAGTTATTATTCCATTCTATTTTTAAAGATCTCTCTTTGACATCTCTTTTTATATTCAGAAAAGCATGGATTATCTCTTTTCAAAATATTCGAAGATATAGCAAAGTTATTGTGAATTATAATATAGACAATATATGGGTTTTACTGTTAAAGGAAACTGCTCTGAAGTGAAATAATTCGAATGCAAACTGTGTTTAATACATTTTGTATAGTTTTTGTACATATACTTTTTTGCTTCTTGGTGATTCCGCACATTAACCATATTTTTCAAAACAGTTCCAGTTACCAAAGAATAAACACTTTCGACCATTTTGATTGCAACTCTCGCCAGGGCTTGTTAATGGCAGTGTGAATGGATGACCGCTAAGCTTGAATGTGTCTGAGCGCAGACTTTTACGTGCTGATCGACGCTGATCTTTTTTACTTCTTTCTTCACTGTAACGCAATATTTCTTGTTCGTGTTAACGTTTTTATTTAACACGTTTCTTTTATCAGCTTCTTCTCCGTTCGCTCTGATCATTGATATTAACTGTTGCTTGTTGCTGTTGCTGGCTTCTTAACAAAAATTCACTTTTGCTGGAAAAACTTTCACTAATCAGAGTATGCACGCAGTTACATATTTAAGTAGATGTGTTTGTGTGTGTATATGTATGGATATGTGAATATCACAGTCGATCCGAGTAAATAAGTGCATGCATATGTATGTATGTATGTACATTAAACGCGTTTGGTCAGCACGCAACCGAATTTATGTGAAAATTCCAACTCCACATGCACAAATGTAGCCAATCTCTGATTTCGTTGCGCTTCTAAATGTAATCTTGGTGAAAAAAGCCGGCTCAACATTCGTTGCGGTTCACGTAAAGTCCAGTGATTGTTGAGTCATTCTTTTCGCATTTATTTTGTGAGAGTGTGTATGTGTGTGAGTCTATGATATTGTTTATTTTGCACGTCGAAACTTTCATTAAACAGTTGTACACGCAGCAGTTTGTTTGCAACAAAATTAGTTAATTTAAGTGCTTTGAGGTAATTGAAAGAGAGGGCTCGTACATGGTAGCATGCCTCATCTGATCTTAATATTATGTAATTGTTGTCATTGATGTAACAGTGCAGTTAATTGTCAAAGATAATTTACGCAATTAAGTTTCTACCGTTTAATTATCTGCTACTTGAAGTCCTACATTCGTATTTATTATGTAAATAAAAAATAATTGTGCGACAATAATATGATAATGGCAGAAATACTCTCTAGTTGTCTATAAAAATGTCAAGCATAATATTATGTATTATATAATTAGTGGTATTAATGGTAATGCGTGTTTGTTAAATGCTTCTGCGCTTCATAATTGGAACATTTGCAGTTAGTTGTTGCATATTTCACTCATTTTACTTGAAGCTATCTATAATTCCAATTCAAAAAATATAGTGACAATTTCGAAATTTTTTGAAACTTTTTATTAATAGAGTCGATTCCTTGACCGCATATATATTTATATAAAGTTCACCCAAAAAATATTAGAATAAAATGATATTTCGCCATAATGCTAATATGAACTCTGGTAATTATTATAAGAATTAGTTGAGTTATTATCAAAAAAGAGTAAGAGTGGTCTTGGTAAAACCTTTAAAAAAGCTGCCATCGATTGGTCACTCCTCTGCTCGCCTGTCAAAAATTTTACATGTGAAAGCAACAACAAAGTTATCGAGTTGAATTCGTGCAGGAGAGTATGCGAATACCTCATTAAAAATTCTTTCGCCGCTTGCTGAGTGCAACCAAGTTTTGTTTTACACATTTTAGAACAATTTTACTATTGTTAACGGCTCAAAGGACAAATTACTGTCAAAACAATAAAAATTGGCGAAGATAAATCGTAAGTATTTTTGTATTGAATTTATTGAATAAAAATCTTTAATAGTAGAGTTCAGTGCGACCAAGTATAGACAATTCGATTTCAGTGCTGGCAGTTCGTATGAAATTTTGGAAAATTTGTTCGATTGGCTTGTCTATAGCAGTTAGCCAATCGATGACAGCTAAAGGTTCGACTATGAAAAACTAAATATCATTCAAGAAGTAAGTAAATGAAAATTGTGCAAATTGTTAAAGCCACCTGTCTACTACATAAGCCATCGGACTAGACTTAATTAATTTAATGACTTAATTTTCAAACCTCATGGGTTTAACATTCTTGAAATTTATTATATTTTTATAGTGTATACATAAGAATAATATTTATAACACTATACAAAGCCAGACAACTGGGCATTGAATTAATAACAAAAAATTAGATAATATCCATATTTTAGATTTTTCAATGACAAATATTCTGTAATTGTAATTTTTTAAAAAAATCAATTTTTTCGAACTGCGAAATCGAATATTTCATTTTTGTAGACTAACTTTGAAAATCGGAGAATACAATTTTTTCACTTATGACAAAATTTAGTTCGGTCCAATACCCAGAAAAAAATCGATATTGTCGTATAGTGTAATTGTATCAAAAATCTTTAAAGATTTATAATATATATCTTTTACGACCTACATCTTTAAAACTGAGACTAAAAAATAAATATCTCCAAATTAAAGGGTTTTTCAATAGGACGCTACAAACGTAGACCGATAGGGACAGCAAACGACGCCATATTTTTCCCGCTCTTTTGACATTTCTCTTTCGTAAGGTTTGCATTTCATAATCCAATAACGAGTCGAAACCAGAAACGTAAATTGGACTGTGCAACAATTTGAAAATTATCCGGATTTTCATTGAAAAATCATCATCAGCGATTAGGTTCATTTCTGGCTGAATGGCTACGCAAAATATGCGTTATTGGTCAGGCAGCAATCTTCATGTAATCCATGAGTCACCATTGCCTCCCGAAAATTGGAAAATTGCGTTCAGCGTCTGGACTTCTGCAAGAGTGCCCGTGTTGGGCATGCAAAAGAAATCGAGTTCCATACATAATGGCATCGAATGTACTTTCACAGGAATAAAGTAATAATAATATTTCATTGATATTCCAAACCGTTTTTGTTATATTAAAACTTTTGTAGCGCTTTTATTGAATACCCTTTTAGTATAAATAACTTTTCAGATTGTGTCGTAATTTGTAATGAGCATCTTGTGTAAATATGTATATAGTATATTTGTTCTTCCTTTTACTATCCTTCAAATGTAATGAAAATTGATAACTTTGGGTTTTACTTACCTTTCGTGCCGCGTCCTTCTTCATGGGGTATCTCGTTGGTGAGCACTTGCTCCTCGTCGGCTAGTGGCATTTTGATTGAATTCTGCTCGTCCGAAGAACCATCCATGCTATTCCTTGCGGCAGCGGCTTCCGTTGGCTCATGTTGCATATCCGTATAGTCCACTTGATTGCGGTAGAATTTCAAACGATGCGTCACATTTACATCGTGTGCGTCGAGCGCACCATTCAAGTAGGAGAAGACGTTCTTCTGGAAACAACTAACGGTTGGTTGTTGGTAGCAATCACGTATAATGTCATCCCACAATTCATTGCCAGTGGAGAAACGCCTTGCGAAACGCATGAAAATCGAGTCGCCGCCATTAGTATTACGGCCAGCATTGTCACTACCGTCACTGTCAACATTGATTTGGCTTTGATTGCTCCAGCTATAGCCGTGGCTGGCTGTTGCATCCAGTTCTTGCCAATTGCTTGTGTTAATTGCTGCTGGCGCGCTGCTAACCTCGTCGCTGGCCGCATGCAGTGTGTGATTGCCATACGTAGTGGATTGCATTGGTGTCGTACTCTCATACATGTCCACCACTTTGGTTGGCGTCACACATGTCACCGATAACAGGATGACGACGAGCAGCACAAATGGACGAAGTCTGTCGGACAAGTGGTAGCCTTGCAGCAGACACATCGTTCGCATACGCGACGAATTCTGTGGCGTGACTGATGCTGCTGAAGATGGTCTTTGGAAAGATGAGTTATTTGCTGGCGTTGCCCTACTGTGCCGATTTCGCACGCAGTGCTTGTGGTTGATCTCGTCCGCAGCGGCTGTGTGACTATGTTTGCTGTTGTGGCTGTTGGCCATGTTGTTGCTGCCTTGTGGTTGTTTCAACCAATTTGGCAATATGATTGATCTATGGTATGTGTTGTCGTTTGTTGTTGTTGCTTTAGTTTCTGCTTTCAAATCGGTGGTTCTCACCATTGTGCTTGCTAACAAACCTTCTTGGTGGTAATCGTTTAGCAGTTTCTTCTGCTGTTGTTGTTGTGGATGCGTCCACTTCTGTAGTTGGTTGTGGCTTTGTTGCATTTGTTGTTACTGTTATTGTTTATTCAATTATATTCACTTTTTGTTTTAGTTATGGTTTTTAGAACTTCTTCTTTCACAACATTTAATGCTGGTTTAACTGTAACATTTAACTACTTTCTACTTCTTCGTAATTCTTCCATTATCGAAGTCACTTTTTTCTCAAGTATCCGGCTGAACTTGTTGCACTAGTCACTGAAGCTGCATATTCAATTAGATTAGTAGTACTATTTTTGTACGGTGTTCGAATATGTTTTGGAAATTTGTTGTTAGGGAAGGAGAAGTACAGACCTACTTTATTTCATCAATAAGAATTCTAGTTTGATTTACTCTTAGTGTCTAAGGTACATTTTGGAAGCGTCCCCTGATTAGAATCTGAGCATCAGCTTTTGAAATAAAATCGTAAGAATTTCAGAATGCTTCATGAGGAAAATAAAGCCAAGTCTAAGTGTCGTAATAGATTACTGAGCAATGTTTGTAAGAGCAACGTTATTATCTAGTAGCATTTTGGGACAAATTTTATGCTGTATTGCTGAGAATTTTTTTATGATTAACAATTTTACTATTTATAGAAAACATGTATAATATCAATATTTCATCTCAAAGAGATTGGGTAAGTCAGAAAAAAACCTACAGCGACAAGCGTATATTTTCATGATCCTCTCTAACTTTAAAATACCAAGCTCATACACAAAGGCGATTCATAATGCTCATAACTATATAATTCCACTTTTTTAAAATAAATTTTAAAAGATCAGCACATAATTTACTATATTTAAGGTTGTTTCCATCAATGAGTGATTTTAAGAGTTCTGTGACTGTGATATTGGTCTTCCAGTCATAATGTCCTTTGAGAGTCTTATTCTTTATACATTTCATTCATGTCTCCTGCGTCATTTAGATTGGAACTTGCAGCTATCTAAAAGAACATAAGCATTAAAATCTTTTGATCTTTTGTTTCGTTCATTCGACTTGGGGTTCGTTGCTTAAGTCTTTTGTTTGGCACTATACATACACGTACATTTGTACCTATGTTGGCCGAACAAAGTGTTATTTGACACCGTTTAAGATAATTTTTTACCCATAATGGCATAACTATTCGAAAACACTCTATTCAATTACAAATATTTTCTTCATTTGTTTAACAACTAATTCCATTGTACACCCTTGCACTAAAATATATGAATAAAGACCCTTAGAAATCAGCAGCTTAAACAGATTTTATGAAAAAAACAAATCACTAAAAAATGTAAACAAACAAGACACAAAGGCGCGCCCGGCGATTGTGGGTGAGTATGTCAAAATGTTGCCCACTTTTCGAACAATTTCACTACGTGCTACGTGCGCGCTTAAGCCGCCTATTTGAGCTATTGTATGCGAGACCCAATACTTATTGTTGTGCTCACTTTTCTATGCCATATGCCATCCACACAATGGCCAATCAATTGTCACTTTGGAGCACTTTGGGGAAACGCCGCACTGTGTGTTTTACTTTCTTTTGGCGTTTACACTTTTACAAATTGATTATTTTGCGCAGAAATCGTGAACGGCTTGAAAACTGCCAATTAGCACATTCTTGTTTATTGTAATTTTTATAAAATTTTTTTACGTTTTTTTTATAGCAGATTTGGTATATCGCACTCTTTCTAGGTGAGCCTAAAGTGAGCACAACAATTACCATTTTCTCAAACACTTGCTGTTACGTTTGACGCTAATAAAGTGGGCGCTCGTCATTCATTTATTTCAGTATTTTTGTTGTTGTATATTATTGTTGTTGTTATTATTATATAGTTTTAGCTTCACTGCTTTTTGTCACCTTTGCGTCGTTTGACTTTCACAATTTAACACATTTCGTTTTACACATTAACATAGCAGCGCGTAAGAGTGTCACCGCTGTGCGTTTGTTGTTGTTTTTTTTATTTTTATTATTCACTTGGAACTTTCAAATTCCTTACATACAAATTCATATATGCAGTTTGTACAATCTGTTTGGAAGCGTTGGCGTGTGCGTGCGCATGCGTTGTCATTCGGCAACTGAACGTATAGAGATCATGGCGCGCATTTTTCTTCTTGCGGTGGTACGCTATGTGGCCTAAAAGCAGCGCCAGTCATACGAAAATAACAATCGCTCAGCTGAGGCAATTATGATGTGATTCGAGTAGATTGTGGCAAGTTAATAGCTGCCGTTCGAAGACTTAAGACTGGTTTTAATATTTTTGCAGGCTGTTGCTATTAGTTGTTGTTGCTGCATCAGCTGCTATGAAGCTGTGAATAGAAATCATAGGTATTTGTTGTTGCCCACAACGCGATGTTGTCAAAATTGCAACTCAGCTTGACTCGACTGCTTTCTGCAAGCTATTCTTCGTCCAACTAACCACTAACTTGTTTATATTTCTCTCTATCGCTCTCTCTCTCTAGTTTTACTATTTCATTAGCGCTCTTTTTCTCACTGATTTTTGCGCTCTCTTTATTAGCCACTTGACTTCGTTAAGTTTTCTCCAGAAGTTGCACGTTGAACGAAAGCGGTACTTGCTGTATATTGCCTTGACTTTTCGAATGTGCCTTGACTTTGTGTGTTTTGCATATATGGTATGCCTTGGGGCAACAGCTGTGTTGTCAGACTTCTGCCATATTGAGCGTAGACGTCTGTTTGTTGTGAACGGAATTGACTTCACAGGAATTCTGTCTATTTCGTGTTTACATTCCGCGGTAACCATTAAACTCACCTTACCGGTAGTCTTCAAGTTATTTAAGGCGAGTGTGTGTTGCGGATTAGGCGGATAAGCTGAGTAAGTCGGCCATATTTGCTTGCGGTGCATTGCTTAGCTTGTGTCAGCGGTAATTGTACTAAAGTTATGAAATGATATTATATCTAACAAGACCTCCCACGCTTCAGAATACATTTTTACCAAACAAATTATATTATTGACTCTTTTTGATTTGCATATGATTGGATTGCTATATGAACATATATAAAAGCGGTCCTTGTGTCTACGCAGAACCTCGACACAATTCCTGATTCAATCAGCACTAAACACATTTTTATGTGGCAGTCTCTACTGAGGCCAAATGCTACACAATTTATGTCATAATAAAACTTCTCATAAAAATCCATTTGTTGTCGGCTTAAAACTTGTAGAAGGAGAAGTTCGAACAAATAATGCCTTGGGGTTACAGCATTGTAACACTATTAAGCATTTCATTACATGTAAAATCTGAATCAAAGCGCGTTGAAGCACCTATATAAAGGTATCAACACTAGATAACTAATGTTTACAAAAAAAAGGGGCGAGTATCCTAACGGACGAAAAGATGACGATTACTGTGTATTATTAGGCCAATTCGAATGTCAGAATCCCGCCATGACAATGCCCCGTTTCAGACTTCCGCCGTCGAAACGGCCAAACTTTTTTACTTACTTTTAAAAGCTTAAAGAAATGCTAAGTTCGGGTGCAACCGAACATTTTATACTCACGCAATTTATTGATGTAATTTTATAAAGATAACACAATTCGACCCATATATTCGGTAAAATGTCGAATAGAATAACGAAAATCATCATAAATAGTATATGGGGGCTGAGGTAATTCCTGAACCGATTTCACCACCAAGATACAATATGTCGAAGACTATACGCTCACTTAACTAAGATATATCGCATATTAACCGATTTATAAAGCCCACCGTATATTTGAAAAACCTGTAATTGGGATCAAGGGGAAGTTATGCCCCGATTTTAACCATTTTTATTAGAGTGACAAACTTTTATAAGAAAAATATTCCCTCTGAATTACATTAAAGTATCTGAGGGATTTACCAATATTTTAGGTGAAAAAATTCACTTAGGCACTGAGTTCTTCATGTTCAAAGTTGAGTTATATGGGTGCTTGTGAACCGATTTCGCCCTTTTTTATACTGCGTGTTATCAGGGTGTCAAGAATATATTATGTATCGAATTTCATTGATACCGGTCGAATAGTTCCTCAGATATGGTTTTTGGCGCATAAGTGGGCGACGCCAGGTCCATTTTTATTTTTTTTTTATTCTGAGTGCAGCTTCCCATTTCTGCCATTTCTTCTGCTTCTGCTAAATTTAGAGTTTTCGACGTTTTTCGTTAGTGAGTCAACTTACTTTTAGTAATTTTCAACATAACCTTTGTATGGGTGGTGGGCGTGTTTATTATCCGTTTTCTTTCACTTTCTTTCTCTTTTGGACTGTATAAGGAAGTGGGTAAAAAAAATTACTGCAGAAAGTTTGGTTTATATAGCTTTATTGGTTTTTGGTGGGGGCCACGTCCACTGTAAAAAAATACATCCAAATGTGCTCCTCCCTAATGCCAAATTTTACTTTCATAACTTTATTTATGGCTTAGTTATGACACTTTATAGGTTTTCGGTTTTCGACAATGGTCACATTTTCAATACCAACCTCCTCAGGGTGCCAAAGAATATGTGTTCCAAGTTTCATTAAGATATCTAAATTTTTACTCAAGTTATCGCTTGCACGGATAGACATCCGGATTTCAACTATACTCGTCATCCTGGTCATTTATATATACATATACATATATATATATAACCACATGTGTAACTCTCTTATTTCTGGGTGATACCAACAGCCGTTATATGAGCAAAGCTGTAATACTCTGTGCAACATGTGAAATGTGCGTAGAGTATTTTTCGAACTGATCTATCTGTAAGTCTGCTGTACTAATCAACTGGGTAACATGTTGCGAGAACTTCGGTCGAACATAATTTAAAAACTGAAGTAGAGCTATAGGAACGAATATTAAAGACATCGCCTTGGTAACTAGAGTAATGACAAACTTAATCAATTCATGTAGAGATTACTTCTCTAACCTATAAAACGGCTAGTGATGAATAATATGCAAAAGGCGATGAATTTATTTGAATTGAATTCGACTCGCTGTTAAGTTATTGATTGGACTTTAACAGTTATATAGGGGAAGTAAACTGTGAAGTCTACAAATTTAATGCTTTATAAAACAAGTCTTGGAAAACATGCGAGGAAAAATCCAAAGACACGAAAATAGTGTACGCTGAAAATACTAGTTTTAATAGGTAGATGACGGTTTTGACCATGGCCAAGGCTACACAATATCCAGTAAAGCTGTGATAAAAATGCCAGAGATGAAGATGCAGTTGCAGTGAAAAAGAGGTCAACTGCCAGCGCGAAAAGCGCTTAAACTGGAGTAACCAGTTCGTGGTGAACACATAATCCACTTGACGCAAGCGAGTTTCGCTGGCTCGCGCAAATATTTGAACGGCAAAGACAAAATATAAACGTGAATGTGAATGTATATGTCCAAATATATATACATATTAAGTAGTATATATTTGTAGGCTTAAACATTTTAATGAACGCTTCAAAAAATTTTCCAAATACTTGAATGGAAAATCGAATGAACTGCAGATACTTCAAGTACTTGTAGATAGTTACATAGTAATACATTTTTGCTGATATTTAAGCGAATTGTTATTTTCGGAAGTTCAATATCTCTCCATCATTTAACATTCATTTATTTTGCTATCAAATTAGTTGCGTAAATTGATTTCCAATAATGCCGTAGAGAGAATAGTAAGAAAATGATTTATTGAGTTATTTCCTGCGCAAATTGACGTTTAGAGAACAAACAAGTGTCTAATGTGCGTAAATATGAGTAGGTGTGTGCGTGCTTATTAAGTTGACTGCGTTGTAAGTTGGCAACCGCTAGACAAAGCTGTCATCCAACGTCGCCAACAAGTCGACCAGCACAGCTACCTCCACACCCCAACTCTAGTTGAGAGCATATTTGCAAAAGTTTGAGTTAGCGCAGCAGGGTGGGGGAGGTGAAAGATTGGGAAGTTATTCTAGTCTATATAATAAAGGAAAATAAAGAAAGGAGCTTCTTTGAAGAAGAATAGCGCACACATCAAAATAGGGATGCAAACATCGTGAAATGAAACATCGATAGTTCGATGTATCGATGTTTCTTCAAAACCCATCGAAATCAAAAACATCGACCATTAAAACATCGATACATCGAAACATCGATGTATTTTTGAACTTTTTTAACTTATTTTAAATTTAGTGTGAAAAGCTAAAGGATACAGAAGCAGAATCATAAATAAATGAAATGTAGAACATCTTAAGTTGATACCTTCTATTATATGCATTATAGTCATTATATGTCTGTTAAAGTTTTGTCTCAATACATAACAGAATTTCAAAACAACGACATGGAATGTTTTTTCACTGCCATTTCTTTTCGATTTTACTTCTGCGTGATAGTTGCCCTGGGTTTATAATACAGTCGTTTACTCGGCACTGAAGTGGCCACAATGTGTAAATATTATAAGCCTATTTATTTTCTCTTCAACCTTCCTTCCCTGTAATTGTAGATAAATTTGACAGCTTACATTTCACCTTTTGGTGGACCAAATGTTTATTCTGGTTCCAAATATCAAACGAGTATTCTGTTTCACACTCATCCGAAGATTCCGTTGTATCAGCGCGATTCTTTGAATTTTTTATGAAACAAAAAAATATTTATTTTAGCCATACCATCTTTAAAATGCAGTAATTTGAATCTCTGATCTAACGCAGTAGCCTACGCCAGAATTAAATTGTATAAATAAATCATAAAAGTAACAGCAGTATTGTCCAAGCGCACATTCCCTCAAAGAATTCTCCGTATTTTACAAAAATCGAATTCCAATGTAATAAAGCGTATCCAAATAGAGGGTTTCGAGTTAATACCCGAAAAAGTGTGAAGGTGTGAAGTCATTTTTTTATATAAAACATCGACATAAAACATCGTTCAATGTGACATCGATGCATCATGTTTTTAGATTCGAGACATCGATGGCTAACATCGATGCTTTTTGACGAAAACATCGATGTTTCAAAAACATCGATACATCGTTTGCATCCCTAATCGAAAATGAATTGCCAAAACAGAAGATATATGAATCGAATGGAGGAATAGTGGCAGTGCAAATACATATGTGTGGTGCATAGTCAGTTGTCACAGCAGGTACACTCAGCATGCTGAAATCACCTTTACTGCAGGGGGTGGGGCCGCCCATGTATACGTTCAGTGTAGTAACAAACTGTACTGTAGAAATTGAAGGTACAGTAAATATAAAACTAAGTTCATATTTCGCGTTTTATACCAATATTCCACACCTGTGTCTTTTTAGCTGTCGTTTCCAGATAGATGGTAAATATTGGCAGCTCGTGGCATTTTGCAATGTTACCACTCTTTCCAATTTTCTTTTATTTTATACAGCTTAGCGAAGACGAAATGTTATATCCATATACATAATTTGGAGGAATGCTACCTATAGGAGAGGCCGGAAAAATGTCCGGGATTATGTAGACTCTATTGCGTTTTATACTCTCGCAACAAAAGTTGCTAAGAGAGAATTATAGTTTTGTTCACATAACGGTTGTTTGTAAGTCATAAAACTAAACGAGTTAGATATAGGGTATAACAAAATGCAATGGATAACGTGCGTAAAAATTAAGATATCTTGACGAAATTTGGTACACGTGTTCCTTGGGACCGTGAGTAGGTTGGTATTGAAAATGGGCTAAATCGGACCATTGCCACACCCACAAAGTGGCGAAAACCAAAAACCTATAAAGTGTAATAACTAAGCCATAAATAAAGCTAGAAAAGTAAAATTTGGTATAAAGGATCGCACTAGGAAGTGGCATATCTGGATGTAATTTTTTTTTAAGTGGGCGTGGATCCGCCCCAAATTAAGTTTTATGTGAATATCTCATTACATTACACACCATAAAAATTGATATAAAGGGATAATAGCCACGCCCACATCCCATACAAAGGTTAGGTTGAAAATTAAAGTGCGATAACTCAGTAACGGAAAATGTTAGAAGCTCTAAATTTTACAGAAGAAATAACAGAAAGAAGTTGCACTCAGATTTATTTACAAAATGGAAAATGGGAGTGACATCGCCCACTTATGGGTCAAAATCCACATCTCAGGAACTACTCGACAGATTTCAATTAAATTCGGTACATAATACTTTATTGACACCCTGATAACGCGGATGAAAAATGGGCGAAATCGGTTCACAACCACACCTACTTCTCATATAACTCAATTTTGAATTCCATCTGATTCCTTCACTTTATAATGTATACATAAAGAACCTATGAAGATAGCGGAATAAAACTTTACACAAATACTGCATAATCTGACTATAACATTTCAAGGCCCCGGATATCGAACATGATGAACTCAGCGAATAAGGGCAATTTTTAACCGAAAATGTGGGTAAATCTCTCTGATAATTTAATGTAATTCAGAGGAAATCTTTTTCTTCTAAGAGTGTGTGTCTGTTCCAAAAATTATTAAAATCGGGTCATAACTTCTCCTAGCTCTCATATAACTAATTACAAGTTTTTAGAAAATACGATGGGCTGTATTCCGCATATATTGGTTAATATATGAAATATCTTAGCAAAAGTAAGATAGCGTAGTGAACAGTATATAGGTGGTGGAAATGAATGAAATCGGTTCAGGAATTACTTCAGCCCTCATAAACTATATGATAATTTTTTTATTCTATTGGACTTTATGCCGAATAAATAAAATAAATAAAAATTCTGTGTTAACTTAATAAAACTATATCAATAAATTGCGAGAGTATAAAATGTTCGGTTGCACCCGAACTTAGCCTTTCCTTACTTGTTTGTATATATAAAACCTATAATTATTCCTCCTAATGGATTTACAAACTACGTATTAAATAAAGAATTTGAAGCGTTTAGAATGTTAGAACTGTAATTAAAATCTTTAACTCGAAATAGTAACGATCCTCAATCGCGTAAAGCAACCTATTCAATTGGGATTCTAAGCAACTGGCGTGTCATATGAAGCACAGCTAATTTATAAATTTATGTAGTTTATGAACAAATGTAAAGATATGTTCCACGCAATATTTCCTGTTTTTTATACGTTGTCGGCATTCAGGTTTATTACCTAACTAAATGCTACTAATTATTATATAACACTTTGAGGCCATTGGCTCAACAAAAGCAAGATTTCTTTCATATAATTATTATGTAAACTTTTTACTACACTCACCTCTTTTGCTGTCTAATCGCGTTGTCATGGCATATGTTGGACAAATTCTAGCATAAACTTTTTAATTCATTTTTAATTGCTTTTGCGTCCACTTGTTATTCTATAGTGGACAGTCTCGTTTATTTTTTAATACTTTTCTAGTCGCGGCTTCAAGTGTCAGTCATATGTCGGCTATTTGTTGGTGTTAGCGTGTAGGTCAGTTATCATAATTTCACACATCGTTGGCTGCTTGGCAGCCAGGTTGCCTTACAACTACGGTGTTATTGCATGGAATCGCTCTGTTATGTAATCGTCAGTAGGTACTTTATGTTGTTGTGTCTATGTTGTGTCCTATTAGGAAATGCAATGATTTTAAACTGCAACTATGAGTGTTCTCGAAAAACAAACAAAGGAATATGATTCTCCTCTGAGACTAGTAAGAAAAATTGCCTTAAGAGAGTAAAGTGAAAACTGGGATGTGATTATGTAGAGAACATTTTGATATGAAACAGGGATCAGTGAAGGTGGTAGTTAATTTTTTATACATAATAATTCAATTACTTAAGAACTTTTAGAATAAAAGGTGTTCCACCATTTTACTCGATATTTATGCGAGTTTGCACCGAATCTGAAACGTGTAAAGACACAAGGTCACCGAAACTGCCTTCCAATTTAATGAACAATAAAATAGTTGATTATGCAAAGAGTCTGTTTTTCGTTTGAAATAAGGGAACTTCTCAGCCTCCCTGGTATGCTCTGCATTTCATGTATTTTTCTCTGAAAGTCTAATTAAAACATCTGTAAAATAATTATTTTAAACGTCTGCTGATCCCAAACTCTTTACATAAATTTCCCTTTAACAAGTCTGCAAGTACACGAAGACAATCAAAATCATTACGAGTGAAAACAATTTATGTAACAGTAATAAACGCGATTGTCATTACGGCTGATAGCATATTCGTTGCTCTGAATGTCAAATAAATAATTCAAAGTCGTGCTAACGACATTTAATTATTATACATTTTATAAGTGAGACGCTGGCATAGCAAACGCAGCGCGGCTTGGTCTCTGCAAGTGTGTGTGTGTTGAGCAGCATCAATGACAAAGCCGCGGCAAGCGGAGGGAGTCCTTAATCAGGCTGTCACCGAAATAAAGAGGGAAAGCCAATTTAGCTTTGAATCGCTTTCAGTATATGTGTGTATTTTAATTACAGCTGTGTGTGTGTACATAGGCTTGCATGAGTTTTAATTTAAAATGCATATCAAAGTCACACCGACAACTTGTGTACTTGCTTTGGAACAGATGTTCATGCATTCATAACAACAAATGTATGTATAATTTGTTTTTAGGTACGTGTGTATGTGCGCGTTGTATACCTAAATGTACTCATTTGCTGGCATATGCGTGCTTTTATTATTTTACATACATACATATTTTTATAGCGTGTACTCGCGTGTTAAACATTTTATCTTTTCTTGTCTCGCGAGTTCATTAAAAGTTTACGCACTTCTTTATTTATATTTAATTTTACATTTCTTTGAGGGATCGCAATGTAATTTGCTGCATTTCCTCTCTTGCTTTTGCTGTCTTTGTGCCCCATCAACCCGTTCCTTGCTGTTTATGTGGATTAGTGTAATTAAGTATTTTAGTGATGACGCTTTTCAAATTTGTTTGTTATGTAAAAGCATATCAAAACACAACGCTTATGTAAATATTTAATTTGACTGTTATATGAAATTTTTTTTATAGCAATGATATAGCTTTAAAAATGGTTATTGGCCACAATCTCACAATGTGGCCTGAACTGAGGTCTACCAACTACCGCAGTCATGGTTCGACTTCTTTAAGCACATTTTCTATCTAATAGTTCAATGCTACTTAAATTTTTTTACTTTATACATACTTTATTTTAATTTGTTTCTTTCATTTAACAAAATACATACAAAATTTCTTTTGACAGGACTTTAATTTAGATGAGCATGCCCATTGCCTATACCAATTATCTGTATACCATATAACCAATTAGTTTTTCAGTAATTATAAAGTCCTAAATAGTAAACATAATTATTCTTATCAGATCAAGGAGAAGATCCATTAGGTATGCTGAGGTAGGAAGGGCACAGTTACGGTTTACCTTGCACTTAATGCTTAAAATCTGACCGTTCCTTGGCTAGACCATACATATATTTAATGTATATATATAGAGCATGTTCGATACCAAACGATGCTTCAGACAGGATGACTCACTAAAGCTGCAGAGCTAAATAGAGAAGGTACAATCTTCTATAAGAGTGTATAGCTGCTGCCGTACGCCGATGATATTGATATCATCGGAAGCAACAACCGCACGGTTTGTTCTGCTTTTTTAAGTCTGGATAAGGAAGCGAAGCGAATGGGTCTGGAGGTGAATGAGGACAAGACGAAATATCTCCTGTCATCAAACAAACAGTCAGCGCACTCGTGTCTTGGCTCACACGTCACTGTTGACAGTCATAACTTTGAAGTCGTAGGTTCTTTACACCAAAGTAAAGTCCTCTCTGGACGAACAAAAACCAAACTCTACAAGTCTCTCATCATTCCCGTCCTACTTTACGTTGCAGAAGCGTGGACGATGTCAATATCCGATGAGACGGCACTAGGAGTTTTCGAGAGAAAGGTTTTGCGGAAGATTTATGGTCCCTTAAGAATTGGCAACGGCGAATACCGCAGACGATGGAACGATGAGCTGTATGTGTTATTCGACGACATAGATATAGTCCAGCGAATAAAAAAACAGCGGCTACGCTAGCTAGGTCATGTTGTTCGAATGGATGAAAGTGCTCCAGCTCTGAAAGTATTCGATGCAGTACCCGCTGGTGGAAGCCGAGGAAGAGGGAGACCTTCACTCCAATGGAAGGACCAGGTGGAGAGGGACCTGGCTTCGCTTGGAATAACCAATTGGCGCCAAACTGCCAGAAGGAGGGATACGTGGCGCGCTGTTTTGGACTCGGCTATAACCGCGTAAGTGGTGTCTACGCCAGTCAATAAGAAGAAGATTTTGTTCGTTTTGCTCTGAAGTGAGTCCAAACCAAGACCCATTCAAAAACTGGGTGGTTAAGTTTTTCATCATAGCTACCCAATTTATTATGCTCTTGCAACATGTTGCACAGAGTATAATAAATTTGTTCAGATAACGGTTGTTTATAACACCTGTAATTTTTTCGGGGAAATGGGCGTGACTCTGCCCCCTATTAAGTTTTTTATACATATCTCGTAAACTACTAAAGCTATATCAAGGAAACTCTCCAGAGTCGTTTCTTTTAAGTACTACCTTATTCAGTCCAAAAATGGAGGAAATATTCATATACCTTAAATTTCATTATAAAGAAGGTACAGAAGGGCTCCACAAAAATTGTTATACAAAATTTTAAATGAGCGTGGCTCCGCCCACTTATGGGTCAAAAACCATATCTCCGAAACTACTCGACCAATTTCAATGAAATTCGGTCTGTAATATTTTCCTTACATCTCCCTGTTGTGAAAAAAGGCCAAATCGGTTCACAACCATGTCTATTTCCTATATACTAGAACAATTACTGCATTTATAGTGTGGCATCGCCATTCTAAAAATTACCGAAAGCGGACTATAAGTTTTGAAGGCTTCGTATATCGAACATGAGGACCTCAGAGTTTCTAAAAAAATTTTACCCAAAATATAGGTAAGTCACTCAGATATTTTGAAGAAATTCATAGAAAATATTTTTTTCTAATAGTATGTCTCCGTGTCAAAAATGAGTGAATTCTGGTCATAACTTCACTAAGTTCCCATATACCTAATATTAGGGTTCCCAACTTTCAATGGACTTTATACCATATACTATATATGACGAATATATGGGTCGAATATATGGGTCTTTATAAAATTACATCAATAAAGTGCGAGAGTATAAAATGTTCGGTTACACCCGAACTTAGCCCTTCCTTATTTGTTTTATACCGATTCCAGTATACAAAGCTTTTGAAACACAGTTCTCAGAGTTAAGTTGTATGTGATGATATTACTCAATTCCCTCTTTCATAAAAGTAGAAGTATTTGGTCTGTTCAATGCCCATACTACACAAACGTAATTTTGTGGCCTTTGAAAGAGCGGAACGGTCTTAAACCTCTTATTGGTAACCTAGCAAGCAAGTGGTTCAACTCGACCGCTATTTCATTCTCCCCTTGCTTTATGCTTTAATAGCCACAATTGAAGCTATGATTAATCACAAACAAACTGTAGCCCATAGGAAACAAATCTGGGCTGTTGGGTGGTCTTTAATTTTGCTGCAGTTTTAATCCCCTTTTCATAGAAGTGAAGGGGTGCAACACCTTAAAGAAGATGGCCTTGATATACTCTCTGTATTTTATTTCTGGATTTCTGCAAATGCGTTTTCTGGGAAAGTTCTTATGGCTGAATTAGTTCGAACCACTTCTTTTTCTGTCAACAACTGTTAACTGTAGACGTTTCTGAAAAACGGTCAATAGTGCGGTAAACAAATATTTTCGAATTACTGAGTTTTGTGAAAAGCTCATAAATGTCCACACTTATTTAAAGAATTTGTCGTAATACGAGTTTCTGTAGCTCCCTATTGTTAATAAATAAGCGAAAGCAAACACTGAATTGGTTATTATAAGTATAACAGAAGGCACTCCATATAAAAACGGCTTTTTTCTGCGAATTTGCATTGCGTCTGTAACAGAATTGTGGCAAGATGTTTCCAAGTCCACATTGAAACGGATGCTAAGTTGTCACGAAACAACCGAAAACAACCAATTAATATAATTTCAGCTTGCAGTGTCAATGATATATTCACTAAGGCAGTTCAGCTTTCTGAAAAAGTGCATGCATCGACAGAATTTGCAAGTGCAAGTGCATTTAAAGGGTGATTTTTTAAGAGCTTGATAACTTTTTTTAAAAAAAAAACGCATAAAATTTGCAAAATCTCATCGGTTCTTTATTTGAAACGTTAGATTGGTTCATGACATTTACTTTTTGAAGATAATTTCATTTAAATGTTGACCGCGGCTGCGTCTTAGGTGGTCCATTCGGAAAGTCCAATTTTGGGCAACTTTTTCGAGCATTTCGGCCGGAATAGCCCGAATTTCTTCGGAAATGTTGTCTTCCAAAGCTGGAATAGTTGCTGGCTTATTTCTGTAGACTTTAGACTTGACGTAGCCCCACAAAAAATAGTCTAAAGGCGTTAAATCGCATGATCTTGGTGGCCAACTTACGGGTCCATTTCTTGAGATGAATTGTTCTCCGAAGTTTTCCCTCAAAATGGCCATAGAATCGCGAGCTGTGTGGCATGTAGCGCCATCTTGTTGAAACCACATGTCAACCAAGTTCAGTTCTTCCATTTTTGGCAACAAAAAGTTTGTTAGCATCGAACGATAGCGATCGCCATTCACCGTAACGTTGCGTCCAACAGCATCTTTGAAAAAATACGGTCCAATGATTCCACCAGCGTACAAACCACACCAAACAGTGCATTTTTCGGGATGCATGGGCAGTTCTTGAACGGCTTCTGGTTGCTCTTCACCCCAAATGCGGCAATTTTGCTTATTTACGTAGCCATTCAACCAGAAATGAGCCTCATCGCTGAACAAAATTTGTCGATAAAAAAGCGGATTTTCTGCCAACTTTTCTAGGGCCCATTCACTGAAAATTCGACGTTGTGGCAGATCGTTCGGCTTCAGTTCTTGCACGAGCTGTATTTTATACGGTTTTACACCAAGATCTTTGCGTAAAATCTTCCATGTGGTCGAATAACACAAACCCAATTGCTGCGAACGGCGACGAATCGACAT
The DNA here is from genome assembly GCF_028554725.1 of Zeugodacus cucurbitae. Classification (NCBI taxonomy): domain Eukaryota; kingdom Metazoa; phylum Arthropoda; class Insecta; order Diptera; family Tephritidae; genus Zeugodacus; species Zeugodacus cucurbitae. Next base: position 45,826,991 of record NC_071667.1, read on the forward strand.
TTCACGGTCTTCAGCCACACTCTCAGAAACAGACGCAATATTCTCTTCTGTACGCACTGTACGCATTCGTGTGGTTGGTTTAATGTCCAATAAAGTAAACTGAGTGCGAAACTTGGTCACAATCGCATTAATTGTTTGCTCACTTGGTCGATTATGTAGACCATAAATCGGACGTAAAGCGCGAAACACATTTCGAACCGAACACTGATTTTGGTAATAAAATTCAATGATTTGCAAGCGTTGCTCGTTAGTAAGTCTATTCATGATGAAATGTCAAAGCATACTGAGCATCTTTCTCTTTGACACCATGTCTGAAACCACGTGATCTGTCAAATACTAATGCATGAAAATCCTAACCTCAAAAAAATCACCCGTTATTAGTACACGAAATGATGTGATGATTTTTTGCCAATTCATACTTAATTACCATTAACTGATGAATAAAACGGATGATGGGATAAACAACCGACATGACGATGTAATTTACTGGCACTTTTTGTTAGACAATCAAAAAACTGTGAACGCTTCGTTGAGCATTTGAAATGCGGGATGCGGCGCAGCTCAACTTCATAGGTGCGGTTCGATTATGCGGAGAGGAAAGCACTTCGTTGCACTGACGCCAGACGTTAGTTGTTCGACAGAAGTTCGACTGTAGCGTGAGTAATACATATGATGCGGCAGCGGCCAATGACCAAGAAGAAAAATAAACAAAAAGCTCTATATGTACGATCTCTTATATGCGCCGCACGTAAATCCGCTCACGGTTTTCACTTTCTTCTCAGTCATGCGATTGTTTAAATGGTATGCAGCGTTTTCGTGAATAAATACGTACAAATTTCTCAGTAGTTTTATATTGCTTTGTCAAATGAAAGCAGAATAAAACCAGAGCTTTTATGGAAATCTTTATGACGATTCGACATGAATATTTAAACTGATATCACCACCCCACCCGTGGATGTCTTATCCGTTAAAGTCAGTAGCTGTAAAAATATTGAAAAAAATATAAATGAATGAATAATTAATGAAATTAGATGATGTTTGCTGAGCTTATCATCTGTGGATTTAAAGTTAAAGCTTTCAAGCTGGAATCCATAAAAACTTAATTAAAATTCATTTATTATTGCTACTCTTCATTCGCTTCAAGCTTTTCAACTTATCTTTTATTGCTGATGTAAATATAATATCTCTTCCTAAAAAGTAAAATTTGTGTGTTAAAATAAAATATGATAGCATACAAAAATATGTTAGTGAACCTGTTACCAACAATTCACACAGTTTCTTTTATTTCGATTTTCGCCAATAATTTAAGCAATTAGAAAGCATGGTTATCTCAAAGAATTTGAGGAATGAGCACTAAAATGAGCACTGAATTCTACATAAACACTTTATTTACAAATATCCGTATCGTAATTCAGTAATGCTGTGCGATTTACTTGAGTGTTATGTGTTTAGAGTCTTCGATTTGTTTGGATCTAACAATACGGTTTATTTACCTTCAATTTGTTGTAAAAATAGCGGAATTTGCTTATTTAACTGGTTTCTCATTTCTTTCATTTTCCTTTTTTATTTTTGCTTTTAGTGGTTAATATATGTGCCACACCGGTTTTATTGTGAGCTTGCTTATATGTACATATGTACATATTTTCTCCTTCACAGAGCCGATCAATTAGTTTAGCTCTATCTCTAGATTAAATGCTTACTTCAACACTTACCTTTCACGACAAAAATGAAGTGAGTAAGTCTTCAAGATGTTAATTGAATGCCAAGTTATTTGAGTTCTTTGCTTGCACTTTCATTTGAACATCAAATGGATCTACGTATTTAAATTAGGCATTTAGTTGCATTAGTATGAAGCGCTTTCAATAGACTACTAAACTAAAGTAATACACAAACCAAAAAACCAACAACGTTCATCTAATCTCACTTAATAGAATGGCATTAAATTAATACTACACTAGGTTTTCCATCATCAATAGTGGATGTTTTTTATATGTTGTGGAAAATACTTTCGGAAATGTAATTTATTATGCACCTCAGTGTGCGAATATACCTAATTTCTAATTACCCAGGATTTGCATTGCTTACCCAATCAAATGAACAGAGCTGGTGTTTAATTTGGGGTGGTGTCATGGCACTTTCTTCATTATTATGGTTTCTGGGTCAACTGCATTTGTGGTTGATGGATGAGTGCTAATTTATTTTTTGTTGCTTGATCTTTATAGTTTCGGTATGACTGTGTTGATTATTTTTTGATTCATGGCATCTCAGTGACATGAAGCTATGCTCTTAATTAAATATCTGTGCTGTACATGTAAGTATAACCTTTTGCAAACTACTTTCGTACCTAAAAAATATAATACATTTGGGAAGCCACAATCAATCCTATTGACTAACAGTTAATGAAGGCATTAGGATAATATTGGTAAAGACCATCCATTCCCAAATACATTTGCAGATTCATTATCAAACCTTTATTATATTAACTGATCTATTTTATTTTTTTTTTTGTCACAGAAAAAACTTCCTAGTTGAGATCTTTAGAATGTTCAAAATTCATAATTGCTGAAAAATGAAAAGTATATCCATTACAAGAGGAATACCTTTACATACCCATGTTTGTATGTTATCCACGCGACAAAAAGAATATTTGCTGAACCACTGTTACTTTTATTCAAGTAAGACTTAAATTTTGGTGAAATTACATTTCGAATAGTGTATGTTATATATAATAGGATATCTTTCAAAAGATCGGTACAATAATAATGTTCTGTATTTAAGTGATGGTAGATTAACTCTCAAAAGTATCTCTCCTAATACCCTTGGCGATAGGAACTGCTATTAGACTCTTTTCTAAATGATATTGGCCAATAGTCACGGAGTAAAGATACAGAGGTAGTCAAAATTATTTACATATCGGACGTTTTTTTACAAGTTTCACACAAAAATCTTTCGTTTGTTGTTGTTGTTGTTGTCGCAGAGTAACAAAATGATATGTTGTTGTAAACCTTGATCTTTTCCTGAGCGAATGAAGTCAGTTTGGCTAGAATTACTAGAACTATGGCGGAGAAATAAGCAAATGAACTGAAGACTCGCAGTAGCCAAAAGTATTTACACACGGCGACTTAGCCTTTATCCTTGGATTTGGATTATTGGATTATTACAAGGGCAATTTAAAGATAACTGGGAGGAAACCTATGATAACTCAAAGAGAATGCAGAATATTAGTAGGAACTGGCATACAAAATCCCACAATTAGTCCTGTTAATATTGCAGCAGCATCGAATCAGCATATTGCATGAACAGTCAATGATGCTACACTGCTCAGGACCTTAAAAAAATTTAACATAAATGCCTACGTTGTGTATTAAGTTGACCACTTCCGAAACCATGAAAGTTTTATTTTCGAAACCAAAAAAGCGATATGCCTCTCATTTGCCATTGATTGCATCCTAAAGCCTGTCGTGGGCAGATAAAGCTGAATTTTAGTTCCAGGGCTTCTTTAGTAAACGCTTTATGCAATTACCACGTGAGAAGAAGAATAATGCAGTTTAGACGCTAAATAGAGACGGGAGTGACATTTTTTGATTATTTGGGGAAAAATTCCTTACTTCTGGATTCCGGATATATCAGAATTCACATGACAATGCCATTGTCATGGTCCGTCGGCCTTTTCCAACTATTGAATATATTTTACAACAGGATAATGCTCCTTTTCATGAAGGATCTTTACCTTCAAAAGTTTTAAATGAAGCAAATCAAGTTGACCTCCGCACAGCTCTGACCGAAACATTAGTCAAAATGTTTGGTCTTTCGTTAAATATCAGAGGACAATTGATATAATAACCGAAAACGCCGAAATTACCGACATTTGGTCTAAATTAACTGTTAACTTAGCGCACAATTGTATTGAATCAATTCGGACCATATAGCAGGCCGGTATTGATGCCAATGGTATGTAACCAATTATGAATTTATCGCCTTAGAATAGGAATTTATACTGAACATTAAAATTTTATAGTTATCATTAAATAAGAACAGGATAATAGAGTTCATGTTGTGTGTAAATACTTTTGACTACTCCGAGTCTTCAGTTCATTTGCTTATTTCTCCGCCACAGTTCTAGTAATTCTAGCTAAACTGACTTCATTCGCTCAGGAAAAGATCAAGGTTTACAACAACATATCATTTTGTTACCCTGCGACAACAGCAACAACAAACGAAAGATTTTTGTGTGAAATTTGTAAAAAAAAACGTCCGATGTGTAAATAATTTTGACTACCTCTGTATATTGTGAAGTGCATAAATCAAATCATTATATACAATCCAATGAAATTTACTTTCAGAATACAAACAAATTTATAATTCTATAGGCGCCTTTCCATTGTAGGTCGTAAGGTCAATCAAGCCCAATAATAATTGCTTAGATTAATTAGAATGTGTTTACTTTACTTAAAGACATTCCAGTAATAGTGAAGTTAAGTCAAGTTAAAAGTTACCAAAAATTTGCAAAATACACAATGCTTAGTTAGAAATATTAAACTGAAACATATTAAACTGAAGCACATAATATCGTCTACATTAGCATATATGACACACAGAATTTGTGTATTAGAGCGCAATGAGATATAAATCTAGAAGCTACACACAACATACCTCAAATTGCGCTTATCGAGCTTATGCAAAACTCATAAACAGCCACTGCTAGCCACTAGGAGCAAAAAATGAAATTTTTATGAAAATTAAAATGCTGATAAATTCAAAACACTGCAGAGATGTATATTTTTTTACCGAAAATAATTTTGGTAAACAATGTCAAGTAATTGAAAATTAAGTCCTCTCTCGACGAACAAAAAATAAACTCTTCAAATCACTCATCATTTCCGTCCTGCTTTATGGTGCAGGAGGTGGATGAGTTTTCGAGAGAAAGGTTAGGCGGAAGACGATGAAACGATGAGCTGTATGAGTTATTCGACGACATAGATATAGTTCAGCGAATAAAAAAACATCAGCTGCGCGGATGACCCAGCCGTCCAAATGGTGGGAAACTCTCCAGCTTTGAAAGTGTTTGATGCAGTACACGCTGGTGGAAGCAGATGCAGAGTAAGGTTATAACCGCTTAAGCGCAGTCTATGTCAGTTAAGTTTCGCATCTCTACTGAATTTCATTATTTATTTTATGGAATAACACAATCATTTATTACATTTCCTTAAAATCGAAGTTCAATATTTACCACATATCGGTTTTCTATTTTTTTTGTCAGTAGATTTATCGACTGGCGCCACTGTGCAGCGTTGGTTTGCTTGCGCTAATTACGCATAAGTCAAAACAAAAACCAAAAAACGGAAAATGGGTGAAAATAAAGAGAATCGAAATATACATAAAATAAACAATTTTAATAATCTCAAGGTGCCACGTACACCTGCTCATCCACATACGCATGCATGTGTGTTCCGGTAATTAAAAGAAAGTGGCTGGCGCTTTTTTTATGTAAGCCACTTGTTCTTTACTTTTCTTTTATGATTTCTTATTATTATGGATTATTTTATTGCATTTCATATGAGCAATTTATAGAGCTTTCCCTTGTTTGGTTTAGTTATTGGGTTGTTGTATTTTGCACTCCAAAGCAGAAACTGCACAAAATAAACACATTCGCCGAATTTCACTTTTGTGCAAGCTTTTTGCGCTGTTGCAAAGTGCACACCAGCCGCCACATACCGGTTTTTGGCATGCAACACAAATTGAAAATTTCCTGCGCGTTCAAATGACCCGGTGATTTGCAGTTACTTTTACCATATCAAGCAGATGTGCGTACACCGAACACGCATTTATTTGTACATAAACGCGTAAATGTTTGTATGTTTCTGCTTTAACATGCATTTACTTAAGCATAGTCGGCCAACTGAAGGTAAACTTTGAAACTACAAAAAAAACCAAAATTGGTTGCAACCGAAATTTGTTGGTTAACACTTTGCAGTCAGCTCTTTTAATAATCAGGTCAGTTATTACTCAAATTACACACTTTCACTAATTTCGTATTTATTTTGCTGTATGTAAATATTGTGAGAATACAATTTCGAGCACATTCCAATAGAATGATGTTATGATATGGTGCAAACATATATTTGTATGAATATGTGCTTTATTTACTTCTACTTGCTGTTTCTGTGCATTTTGTTTTTTGTTTTTTTTTTTTATTTTTGGTATTTGGAAAAATTCTCCTTTCCAAAATCAGAAAAACTTTTCACTTATTGCAGCGCACACATTCTCACACTTCATTATTAAATATTTTCGTTCGCTGGATTGACTTTGACAGCTTAACTGCCTTGATTCTGCAAATTGCTGCTAACACTCGCTAAACTCAGCTAAGCACTCACCAACAGCTTACAGCTTAGAAAAACTTTAATTAGCACTTTTTACATTCTTTTTCTTAAAGATTTTTGCGCACACTCTTCCCGTTGCTTATACATTTACTTTTTGTTGTTGGCTCACAGCTATAGCTAAAGAAAGACCACTTGACATTGGATATCTTAGAAACACTTTTACTTGAAATTTCTTAAACTGGCAGCTCGCGTTGGCGCGTTCACGTCGCTTTTGCCAGTAACTGTCAGACTGAGCACAATTCGCTTGCAACACGTTATTTTGTTAAAGTCGAGAACTCTTTTTTCGGCCTGCAGTTTTGAACTTGAAGTGGTTGCTGCGCTGACAACCAGCTGTTGGTGGTTCTTCATGTTTATTCTACTGAGCGCGCTGCGATTGTAAAAGTTGACGAAGAAGCTGCTAATGGCACTAGCGTACACAAACACACACACATATATTTGGATAAGTATACCTGAAATCCAAGAAGTTTAGGTGGTTTTGGCTCGCTTAATGGCATACTGAAAATAGAAGAATAGAGAGACATTGTGAGAATAGTCTATGTTATGGAGTCATGCGAGTGTTTATCGCAAGGATGACAGTTATGCGTTACATATGCTCAGATCCAGTTGCTACGTTGCGTTCATATAAGTGAAATAGTTATAACGGTTTTGCGCAACTGGTTATCGACACGCTAAAATGTTTCAAGTCTAGTTGTAATCAGCACGCTCAACTAGTATCAATATTTTATTGTAATAAGCTCTTCTCTATAGGCGAGTTTGCTCCTCGTGGCGTCAAGTACTGTTTAATGCATCCCATTGAGGTTTCAGCTGTAGTTTAATTGTAAAATTGGATATATATATTTACATATGCATTAATAGAAAAATAATCACATTCACGCAGAAGAAACGACGATTTAAATATAAGAAGCAGATGCCACGTTTAAGTTTGTTGAAAATTATAATCAGTTGTTATTTTGTTCAATTAGAATAAAATCTTTCCTACTACATTTAGCGCTTATGTCTTTTTCTATATAACCACTTATACTGTCTCTATAGCAATATTAGTACATTATACTTGGTAAAATGTGCTGCTTGTGTACCAAAAGGAATAAATCACAGAATTACTTTTGCATTATTACACTTCGTGTTTTCGCATGATACCGCTATAATCGAGTGAAAAACAAAGGAAATATTAATTAGTTAGTCCTCTACAAGATACCTCAATAACAGACCTAACATTAGCGTTTTGTTATTTTACTACAGTTTGGTTTGCTTGGTTTAATTGGTTTTTGTGATAGCAGTTCAAGCATGTTGAAAATGTTAATATGCAACGCCTAAAAGTATATTTCGCTTTCTCTTTATTTGCTTGCTTGTTGTGTGTGTGCACAGTGCTATGGCTTACAGTGCTGCCACAAAATATTCCAAACGATATAATCTTTGAATCTACTGTCATGTTGCTAAATGGCAGCACAAAATAATTCTTGAAAATTACAAAAATATAGAACGTCAATTCTTTGAGATATACAAAACCGTTGACAGTAATGCATATGTTGAAGCCAACTGATTCTATTCTTGACATAGTGAAGGCATTATTCTTGTATTTAAACTTTGCACAAATACTGATTTTTGTGTGTGATATCGTGCGCCTAAATTGGACTATAACTTTTCAAGGTCCCAGATATCGAACACAAGGACCTTAGTGCTTTTGATAATTTTTTACCGAATATACCGGTAAGTCTCTCAGATATTTTGAAGAAATTCAAAGGAGATGTGTTTAATCAAGTCAATACTTCTTATAGCCCCCATATACAACTGTATTAGAAATAAATGAAAATATTAATCTTAAAAACTTCTAGTCATTTATTTTTTTTATGCAAGAACATACGCCTAAATATTGGTAATTCAAATTCTGAAACAAAGGGACGAAATGGGGCTTCTTCGTGGCCACGGTTGAGGACAGTTTGTGAGTTTCCGAATTTATACACAAAAAACTAAATACTATTTAAGTCTTATAATAAGAAAAGAGTTGAAAGCAGGTAATAGTTTTCGCCAGGAACCCAAGAAAAGTGCTGTTACTAGAACCGCGGCAAATTGCTGAAGAGCACCTGTATTGGTCAGTCAAAACATGGCGCAAGATATGGTAGTACGACGAAACCAACATTGTTTTGTTTTGTTCTCGAGAACATCAATAGTATGTTGGAAGGCCAGAAAAAGCTTTATGTTATCCTAGATTTGGAGGTGCTAAAATCAACGTATTGGAGTGCTTCTCTTGTTAGGGTATAGGTCGGTTATATTCCTCTTTTATTAGGTGGAATAAATTTCTGGTTATAGCACTGCTATTATTTCGAACACAGTTGAGATTTTGAATCCTGAAAAACCGACACAGGATTAGTAATCAGCGACCCCGAAAACTCCCTAATAACGAGATTCAAGCAAATCCAAATTATGTCAAAACCCTGATTTGATGAGGTTGAATTCACCTCGGATTCAGCGACCCCTAAAATATAAGGCACACATAGTGAGACCCCCTGGTCATAACAAATTTTTTTTTTGTGTACCTGTATTATTATTGTTCCTTTGTTTGCTTCAAGTAAATAGTTCGAGGGTTTGATTTTGTGGCTCAATAAGCGATCTCAATTTGTTATTTTTTCATAATAAATACTTTTTTGATAAATTTATTAAACGTTCAATAATTTATTACAAACTAGATTAAAACTTAGATTGATTTAAATACTTCCCACTCCACTTCACTGCAGCTCATTTGGTGACTCCAAATTCAGTTTTCGCGCATAACCCCCATAACCGCTTCCGCTGTGTCCACCTGCCATATGACCGTGTCCGCCCCCGTGTCCTTCATCATAGGAGTGCGAATGACTTGAAGTGTATACGGGTTTTGAAACAATTTCGTATGTAGTCGACTTACCACCGCCGGAGGCCAAACTCTTCAAACCCAATACGCTGGATAGTGTTAAGGCCATTAGCGCCGTCATGAGTGCTTTGCCAGCCATCAATGCAACAGCGCCCATACCAATGGCCATAAGAGTGCCTAAGTTAAAAATAGGTGTTTTAAATAAGAAGTTCTAACTTGAAAGGAAATAGTGCTAACCCTTCATCATAAGACCAGCGGCGATGAGAGCCTCCATGCCACCCTTTTTGCCAAATTTGCCTTTACGCCCTGTCTCCGCAGCTGAACGCGCTTCCGTCATAGTTTCACTATCGATCAATTTGAAGCGCAGGAAATGTGTTTGCAGAAAACTACTCAATTTGTTCACAATGTATCCATTGAGTCTTGAGTTGGGGTCATTCGGGTAGCTTCGTGCCACTTCTATTGTAAAAGAATGAGAGGAAATACAAATACAAATTATACATCTGAAACTTGGAACTTTCATAACAGAATGGTTATACTGTTATATATTAGCTTTCCACAGATACTTCGGTAGATCTTGGCAATTAAACGTTCTTTTCTTTACATCGAAGACATATATTCATATATATTTTTACTGTAAAAAGTGCAGGTCAATTTTCCACAATTTTTTACTCCCCTAGTTACATGAAACTTCTCACCCACCTGCCATTAAATCGTTGCTCTTCACTTTCGTGGCATTGACATTCCGCACTATACTAACGCCAGGCACCAGACTCAGTTCGTCCTTGTCCATCAAACGCTCCATAATTTTCACAAATTCAATTTTCAAACACATCCAACTCAGCTGTGTTCTGCACTCTTCGAAAGCACGTCTCATGACGTCACGTTTCTTATTGCCATTGATATTGTTTGTTCCGTTGGTCTCGGTGGGCGTTGGGTTCGATGCGGGTGGCGCTTTAAGACTGTTCTCGCTGGGCGCATCTTCGGAAGTGCGCACTGTGGCGGCATCGGCGAATCTTAGTAGTAGAATGAAGAATGCCAAATAAAATAAGTATTCCATTGTCCTTTGTGGCAGCATTGCGAGGATGTGTTTAAGTATGTGTTGGTGCGGGTTTATATCCTTTTGATTTGACTGAGAAGGACTGGCGAGGCGAATGCTGCTGGGAGTTGTATGCCACACTATCACTCAATACCGACTGTTGATCGACATTAGAGTGATCTGAATTTTATACGATAATAAAGCAATGCAGAAGTTGCGGCGAAAAGTTGTAAACGGAATTGGGCAGAAAAAATGCTGCGGTAAAACAATAATAATTGTAGCGGTAATAAACTTGAAGATAGCGACGGCAGCAGCGTTGTTTCCCTTTCACTGTGGCAGCATAGCGGAACTGCAGCAAAAGAAAGGAACTCGAGAGACCAAGCTGTGGCCCAGTGGAAAACAGCTTAATAGGCTCTGAGAGAGAGGTGAGAGGGAAGCAAACTGAAGCTGTTTTCGTTATAGCAACCTAATTAGGTTCAAATAAAAATTTTATTTTATTTTCTTCACATAATGTTCTCTTCGCAGACAAATTTGCAGTCAGTTGCTTGGTATTCAGAATAATTGAAACTCTCAATCAGCAACGGAGTGTAAAAGAAAATGGAAAACTCTCAACAGCTATTAAAAATCATTAACCAAAGAAGTGACAGTCGCACTAGTAGAAATTCAGAAAGTCAGTGAAGTGTATACACACCGTTGGGTGGTCAATCCAAACCACAAACCCCCCAAACTCATCAATGTAGAGCTGGACTTATTTATCTGCTATTGCCGTTTTGAAAATGAAAGTTTTACTGCAGAGCAGAAGCGGGAACGGAAGGTTGGTTTGTTACGCCCTGCTGGCTTTTTCCCTTAAACCATTCCTATTCGGCGTGTGATTTGGACAAAATGTAGACTAAGGTCAAAACATATGTGTTAAATATAAAAAAGAAAACTGTATGAAAAGTGAAAAAGATGGAATTATGCCCAACTAATTATAAAACTCAAAGAAATTTACAACAGCAACAATCGTAAAGCAGTTCAACGAAAATGTTTGTATGCTTAGCGTAAGTTGAAGGGTGTGCGGGTGTCTAAGTTGTTATGTATACATCTGTAATTAATGTGGTAGCAACAATTGTCGCGTGCCTCGTTGATTAATAGGTGGACGCCGCAATTGTCAACGATGTCATCGAAAACGTTACACAGTGGTTACTTTTGTATAAAAATATAGTTCGATGATATACTAAAAACAGTGGATTTTATAATCAACTACTATCTGCGTAGGGAATCAAAAATCAGTTGTATTAGCTACATAAACTAATATACCCAGCTTACATTAAACAAAGTTTATAGCGTATAATCATTATAAAAATATAAATTTTAGAACCAACATAAGTAACTGAAACCACTATATTTATCATTGTGCGAAATGTAATATCTTCGTATAATGTTAATTGATATATCTCTCTCACTAACCTCACATGTATGATATTAAGCCACAGAAGAAACAGAAATAATTATAATGGATATTCCAGGGCTATGGAAATATCTTAACCGATTTCATCCATCTCTTTCGATATACTCAAGAAAGTAATTCCACTTTATTCCATTAAGATTCCTCAAATGTTGACCACAATATAAAATATAGTCCTATGGAATGTTGCAAATCATTTTATTGGGTGTATTCGGAGTATGGTAAGCTCTTCAGCGGTTTCATTCATAATTCATAAAAATTACTGCTTATTTTTCACAAATTCGATATATTTCCAGAGGTCGACTTGGAAAAGATTGGGACCTTTTCGATTATCCTTATCATTAAATTTATTTAATACATAAACAAAAAGACGATAAAAACTGCATTATATATTATATTTGAAAGTACGTCTCTCACATAAGAAAATTAAAGGAAGTGAAGATACATTACAATACTAGTGAAAGCATGAATCTCTATGAAAGTAACAATTAGTTATGTAATCACTTTAGTACGCTTAATCACCCGCAAAGCTGTGAGAAGCAGTGCATGCTACGAATTGAAGTTCAAAACGCCAATGAAAGAAGACTATAAATTGTGTATCGTAGATAAGAATAAATGCTTTTCTTTACAGTTTTTATTAGATTCGCTAAATTATGCAATAATTAGAAGTGAAGGTTGTTTTATTAGCGATTACCAGTGAAATGTATGCTGATATTTTCATAAATGCATTATAATTTGGAAACTTTAGTATATGAAAAGTGTGGAAGTATGGCCTGTAAAGCCGTATTAATCTTACAATTATATTAATAGTCAACAAAGTACGTTTCATATTTTGTTCTGGTAAATGAATTTCTCTTTCATCGTCATTAGGCAAAGTCAAAGCGAAAGAAAAGCTACACAAACTTTTTTCCTAAATAGTAACCCTGCGAAATAAAGATATTAAAAAGAAAAAAATATCACTTTAATTATACTTAAATGAGAAACTTTTCACTCATGAGCCTGTTCTATGTTTATATTTTTGTACTCTTGATACATATTGCACAATGTTTAGGTCATCTAACGTAACCTAACGCAAATTTGGGTAGCACCGCGACTCTCGTAAATGGTGTTGGGCATGTAATGGTGTGGTCTTGTCGTTAGGAATTAGCTATTTGGATTTCATTAATACATAGTTCAATTACCGAAAAAATTTATATTTGTTACCTCAAAATTAAATATTCGTAACAACTTCTGGTACTATTAACATAATTATTCGAAGCAAAAATCGAGAGAGAATAAGAGAGAAAAATTTGCAAACTAACATAGTCTCCACATTTGATTGACATTCTGGGTGTTCGAAAATATGAGATCCAACATCAAGTCAACTATGAATAAGGCACAGGAAATCGAATTTTCCACAATAATTTTTATCATATTAATCATCTAAAAAGAAGTTACGTCTTTTTCGGCGTAATGTGGTTAGTTTCTTTAGCTCATAAAACCATTTTGAATGTTATCTTTGATCCGGTTAACTTACATACATATCGTTTAGTTTGCCAGGTATCTCGACAATAAGATGCGAATGTTACACATGATTTCGACGTTAGTCAGATCAATATTCAATCAGGAATGGATGTTGTTGGTCTGGATATTTGGTATGACTTAGTTTTGGAGAAAACTGGAAATACTTCACACACTTTTATGGTCCAAAATTGTGAGAATATTTTAATAGTTTACTACTAAATGCGAGTATAAATAGATAATAGACTAAAATCAATAGACCTATTGTACCTATTTAGCAAATAGAGTGAGTACGCTTTGTTCCATGCCTAGATTTGCCAATCTTCATTGTCAGTGGAATTTGACAATACTGCAGTTAGTATTAGACGCTAACGGCGAAGTTCTTTATTTACTAGCTCTTACTACCATTGCTTATTAGAACTCCAGTACTTCTGATTTGTACTTTCTGTGAGAAAGTAAAGATTTCTCGCCATCCAGCAACAACGGATATTCGAGTGGCCTCGGCTGACGAAAAGTTTAACAATATTAACCGAAATTAAAAACATTCCATTACTTATTCAATGTATTTTATTGATTTTGTTGCATTTAAAATTGAATTACTTAAGAATTAAATCCATGTTATTGTTAAGTTTAAGTTTATTGTCTGCTTATGTACATGAATCTGCAAATAATGGTCATTTAATGATATTGTCCTGGGTAGCTGTGTTGACACAAAGTCAACTTGCTGCAAATATTCCACAATGAAAACTGTGAGCAGCAAAGCCACAAAAGTTTTATTCGGAAATATTTAACGTGAACGAAACCTGAGCTTAACTTAATTATGCATAGCAAACACTTAACTGTAAGTTGCACATAATGATTAATGTAAATTAATAGCAGTCTAATGGGTTAATAATAGCAGTAATCGACTTTTAAGCGGTGACTGCAATATTGCTGATTGATTGACAAAGTTCATGGAGGACGCCACTCCTTTTTTCGTGCAAAGTGTTTAAATAAATAAAATTATTTATATATGTATTTTTATGAAATAAATATTATTCGATTTTCTTTATTATTTTTTTTTTTGTAATTTTTTATGTTTTGCATTTTTGCATTTGCATTTGCGTTTGCTTTTGATTTGTTTGGTTTTTGGTATCGCATAGTTTTCACTAACTAAAAACTAAGTACTCGACTACAAATAAATATTTATAAATATTAAGTTTTATAAATTAACTAAAATTTAGTCATTCTTATGTTGATCAATAGAAAATTATGGAAATATGAAAAATGATCAACTTTCATAGCATTCAATAATATAGGAAGGAAGGAGATAGGATAGGCGGGAGAAGTGATGTGTAAAGCTAGCTAAAAGTAGTCTAGCGGCGGGTTGTGCCGTTGTCGATTCGCTTGTTTTGTGTTGTAGACATTTAGAAGGGTTGAGCCAAACCATATTGGTTGTAGGCCAAGTCAGAGGCAGCAGCCTGACCGTTGCGGTTCCAGTCGGAGTGCACGATCTCAGCGTTCAATGGGCTGCCGGTGATGTAAGCGGTGGTGATGTGTTCCTTCTTCTTGCCCAACAAGTCCTTGAAGAAAGTGGCGCCTAAAATGTGTGAAAAATACAAATACAAAGGTTTAGTGGATAATGAACAGTTGAAGCATTCGCATTTAAAAACTTTACGCACCAGCAAGGATCAGAGCCAGAATGGAGATGGCCAAACTCTTGAGGGAGATGAATTTCACGATGCTGAAAGCAATCTTGCAGAGCACAGCCTTCTTCAGCTTCAAGATCAGGAGCAGGGGCAGGAGCATCTTCTTCATTTTCTTGCTGCGGGATTCTGCAATGAAAAGTTGTGGTTAGCAAATGTTGCGGCGTGTTCAAACTTAGTCACACTAATTTTCGTAAATGAAGTGCTAATGGGTCTGCAACAAAAGTTAATTGTTTCAAGAAACAATTCAAAAGCGCCAAGTTGCGGACGTCTGAAGCTATGCTAAATTTTTAATTGTTGGTGCAAAATATGAGCGCTAGTTAACTGCTGTTATAGAGTTGTCAATTCATATATACTATACATGCATATTCATTTCAATGAACAACCATAAAGGTGAGAAATTAAATAAAAAGCAAATACAAAGATTTCTATGCTCACGTAGCCATATTATGCGGAAAGTTGCGTGATGTCATTAAAGTTGAATTTGTGCAACACTTAAGGAATTGCCATTCTCGCAAACGCAAACTTATTCAGTTTCAACAGCGTAGAGAGCAACCGATAAGTGTGTGGCAACCATGGCTGCTGAAGATAAACACGAGGTTCCCAAAAGTATCCTAAAAGTATGCAAACAGCTAATGCGCCAGAGCACAAACAACCGCGACGCATGCAACTTTTGCAGCAAGAAAGCGGCGAAAGTTTTAAAACGCGGCAGCAACAGTGCTGGCAGCATGAATGCGGTGTAAAAAGCGGCGGCAATGACTTTCTACATCATTAGCACTTAATATCGAAGCAACTTTTTTGCTGCCTTACCGACTGTTGTACGTTGGTGCGGCAGTTGGTTGAAGTGACGTAATGCGCGAAAGGCTGAGCTTGTTTTGTTGAGACAGTGTTGCAAGGTGAAGTGCTTGCCGAGTGAGATAAGAAAATGGCAGCAAGTTTGCGAAAATTTCAACAATTTAAGTTGGCTAAGCGCGACTTTAAAGCTTTCGTTCGGATTACTTTGTGGTTTTGCTGTGGCAATAAGCTGCTTGAAGGTCGATACAATCTGCGGAAGCTTAAAGTGAGTTGGTATAATTCTTTTAACAGCGATAGGCATATTCTGTATTCATCTAAGAATAGAAGTGCAGTTTGAAAGATGTTTGTTGCTTCCATCGTGATGGTAATATAGCCTTCGCTAATTATCAAAAGCTATCTTTTTAATGACTTTAACGCTCTCGCGGCGCGCATCTAATGTGCTACTTTGTTGCCACAAAATGTTGCAAGTCAGCACTGCGTGTTGTGTGCTTTATGACTTTAGCTTCACCTTTGCTCGATGCGTAATGCACAAAACTTTTATACGACTTGAAATCGTGCTTTTAGCTGGAAATAGCTGCTTAGTGCTGAAGTTTGGTTGTGGCGCGGCACAAAAAATTTCGCTGGAAATTTTATTTTTTATTTTTCCATTCCATTAGAAATAGTCAATTTGTGTGCAGAATTATGCACAAATTTGTAGCATTAAATGTAATGAAATACAGTTTGACTTACTGGAGCTGCGATAACCATAGCATCGGGAATTCAACGGATTAGTTATGTACATTAACCACACTAAACATGTACGGTTTACATAAATTCTAAAGGTTTTAATAAATTAAATCATTCCTTTAAGGATTTTGCGTTGCCAGGCAATTGAAGTTCATGTGCCTTGAAGCGCACTACAGCTTGGTGATATTGACGCAGCAACGCGTTGCCTTAGATACGAAAAGGATTGCAAACCACAAACCACTAAAGTTGCGCGTGTTGCGCCAAAGTCAGCAACTCCCTTGGGGCCAACTAGTTATTTAGTGTGGGGAATGTTTGAGGTTGCCTGGAGAGCTGAGGGAGGGAAAAGTTAGTGGTACAAGGCAAAGTGTTGAAGCAAAAGTTTGAAAGTGTTGTATGGGGATTAGACAAGTACATTGGGTTGAATCCAGCTGTCAAAGAACTCGCTGTTGAAGAGTTGAAAGCAGGCTTGGCTTACTAGCACATTAAATAAATGTACGAAGCTTTTGTGGCAAGCCGCAAAGGCGCACACCCAAACATTGCATACGAACGCGTCGTGTGTATTAATAGTTATATGTGACAGTTTGACAGCTTTTCAGTAGAGTATCAAGTTTTGTAGGGTTAAGTGAATGGCTATTGAGTAACGCTATAAATAAGCCTCAAAGCACTGTTGGGGCTGAAGGCAAACTTATGGTTAACTCCCACACATGTGTTATGTACATATGGCTTTAAGGCGGGTTAATAAATGTCGAAATCCCCAGCTAATCCATAACGAGACTCAGTGTAGAGTAAGCACAAAAAAGAAGCGACTATATGCAGAATGCACGCTTCTGTGCTGAAATTGTTTTGCTTAGTGCTGTTGCCTTCTAATAGTAGGGAGAGTATAATCAACGAGCAATATGCGCTGTGTAACGGTTTTTCATTTTATCATTATTTGCTCAGCACGAAGATTACACAGGCCTTTGTGCTCATTTAAATTGCCAATGCAAACCACGAACACACACTCATACATATATGTATGCATTTGAGAATGCAAATGTGTAAAAGAATTTGCAAGCAGAGAGTGTATGCGTGTGCAGGTTAATGCCATTTGTGCAACAATAAATTGCATTTTGAACACACTGTCTTCAACTGCCAACTGCTGGTGGAAGTGTATTCGACCAGCAACTGTTCTGTTGTTCTTTGCTCAGCTATTGCATTCGCTCCATTTTCTAGCTGCATGTCGCTGTGCATATAGAACAGCATTGGCACCCGGGACTGCAGTAACGTCAAGCCGTACATGCTAGTGGCCAGAAGGCCGTAATTACCGTTACGATTATTACTCAATTAAGTTAATGTCGAAGTTCAGCGTATAAAAGTTATTGTACAAAGTTTTGTATTGGAAATGGTGCCACAATGGTGAATGAACCTGTTGATATTGCAGCAGGCGGTGGCGCGACTAGTAGGCGACATTTATAGCGGTTTGCTGCCATTGATTTATGTCACAGCAGCGGCAATATGCAACCGAGTTTCAGTGAACATATTATCGTTGCTATGAGTCTCGGCTGCATTAATGCGTGTGTAGTATGTATTAATGATTGGGAAGGCTGCGTAATATTGCCAGCTGTATATAATTGATATAGAATGTTTAAGAGAAGCAAAGTACAAAATTATTATAGTGTTTTCTAAAAAATAATTAAAATTTGAAAAAGGATTATAAAAAAGATGTTTTTTTTTAATTAATTTTACTTTAACTTGAATTTAGCTAATGGTTTGAAATCAATTTTAATATTTGCTAATTAAATGTTAATAGTATACTCAAATTTTTTCACCATAATTCTTTAAAAAATATTTAAAAAATTAATATTATTCCGTTAATTTTAATAATAATTATTATAAATTAATATCAATGAGCAATAAACCGTTTGCTCTTTTCATTTGAATAAATTATGAATCAACTGCTGGACTCTTTAACTGTTATTGATATTTAATTAACTGATATTTAATTTCATCACGAAATTATATTTTGTAATTTCACTTGTTCTGATTTGCACTACACAACTTCTTCATTTTCAATTGTTTAATTTTCGTTTGTTTTTTTCTTCTTCTTACCCTCCATAGCACGGCCAGCATATTCGTTTTCGCTTTCCTCATCCTCATCACCGGGCAGAGCGAAGTTCAATTCGTGTGTAGCCAGATAACGTTCGACGCGCTCATCAACCGATTCAACACCCTTGGCGGAGGCTCCGAATGAGCGACCAGTTTCAGTGCGTTCTACACGCATACCACCGAACAGTGGGAGCGAGTCGGCACTGTCGATTCTATTGATCAAACCAATGACATCCTTTTCGCTGTTATCCAGCTGTTGCAGTGAGGGCAAAGCGGCAGCGCTGCAGACGAAGGACGCGATGAGTACGGCACAAACGAATTTCGAACACATTTTGTTTTGAGTTTTTTTAATTTTTGTTAATTAATTTAACTAATTAATCCGTTTTATTGTGGGTTGATCACACAGCACACACCGTTTGAAGGTTGAAATTGTTTTGTGATTGATTAAGTGCCAAGCACGAGTATTTATACGAGGGGAATCTATCAAATCGAAATGCAGCTAATCGTATAGCGGTGTATTGAGTTGTCGCGTAATGAAGTGTCGCAGTTAGCTCGACGCGCTTAGGCAATTCGTGGCCGAAAAAGTTCCAACTTTTTCCAATTCCTATTTTGTCAACTAGAAATCGGAAAGAAAGAAAATATGCAAACGCCAAAATACGCAACCAATAATATCACGTACATACGTACGAACACACGCATATTAGTGCATGCTAAGTGAATTAGAGGAATCAAAAGGCTGGAGAGCGGTGGTGGGGTGTCACAGCGAAGCGTCAGGTACGCGACGTTGCATTTCAAATAAGCAAAATACAAATTGCCATTAGTACTATACGACCAGTGTTAGTGCTATCACTTTGCTGACCAATACGCAATGCTGCTGGCTTAACCGCCCGCCGCAGCCCGCTGTCCGCGCTCACCAGCGCGCCGTACGCTAACCGTTCGCTTTTGATTTTTGGATTCCGATTTTTTCGACACACATATCCAAAGCGAATGAATTTCTTGTCCATAACGGCATGGCTGCCAGCAAAAGCAACAGCAACAGTAACATCAGCACTTTGAGTGTTAGGTTTGCTGCCTGCAAGCGCCAAATTCGGCGTCTAGCTTGCCTTATTTTCCTTTCTTTCGCCACCTCGGCAACTTCTTTTGGCAATTTGTCACGCTTCTGGCGGTTTATTGTTGTTGCTACACCTGCCACCCAAACGAAAGGGAAGTCGCCAACGCACAGTGCTTAGCCGTGACAGTGCTAAGTTAACATCGAAAAGTTAGAAAATAAATGTGGACAAACCAACAAAAACAAAAAAAAAAAACGAAAATAATTTGTAAAACTATATTTCGTTAGCAATTGTCCTATTTCAGTGGAATTGTTGTTGCATTTTCATAATCATTAATATGCGTCACGGATGCCTGGGCGTATATGTGTCACACGCACACACGCGCATATTGCGCTGCAAGCCCATGTACGTGATTTTATTCAATTATGACTGCTGGCCACTGGGCGCTAGCCACTAGCCGCTAGCCACAAATATGAACTCGTGCGCATACAGTCACCGAAGCCGCAGTGGATTATCTGTTCCAAGTTCTTTTTCATAAATTTATGCGTCGCCTATCACCCACCCAGCGCAAACACAACACACACACACATATACACACATACAGTCGGACGAGTGACTGAATTAATTTCATCATTCGTTTCTATGAAAGTCAGCAGTTTATTAATATTTTGCCGGTGTCCCTTAATGGCAATTGTAAATACAAGCGCAAATGAGTGTGTTTGCACATGTGTAGTTACGCACAAATTATTCTATTAGCCGTTGTTAAACGGTACTTGCAAACCACTTCGTCTTCCATAGCATAAGCTGGTCTTTTACCATTCCTCTGCTCAGCCAGTTGGCAGTTGACCAGCGCGCACAGCACACCCCCGCTCACAAAAGCGCTTTGGGTAATTGACATTCTACTGCATTTGGCTTTATGTGATTTTGTGCCCGTTCATTGTGTCTCAATGGCCCAGATTCTTTTCCTTTCCTCGCATTCTAGTGCTTTCGATTTCAATAAAATTTCTTTTTCGTTCGTTTTGTTCGTTTCTTCTTCTTGCTATTTTTGGTCAATTCATTGTTGACACACACAGTTACAAGTGAAGTGCTCTTGAATGGTCATGTCGGTTATTCTGTGCCAAGGCTACCAAGTATATAAATATGTACATATATGTAGTTATTCACCTGTGTTTTGGTTATGGACTCATCTGCTTTATGCGATGATTGCTTAAGCACTTAATTCTCCAGACTTTGTTTCCACTTCTAACTTTTTGCAATAAATATATAAAATACAATAATTTAAGATTATTGGAAGTCAGCAGTTTTCCTCTTGAAGGAGCCGTTAAATTGTGGTATTTTGGAATGGTCAGCGAATCTTCAATCAACAAAGCAGTAATGTATTGAAATTTTATGTAGAATTATCTTCATTTCTCTTGAAGTATACTTGTACACAAGCCGACTTGTTTGATGATATGACTAATATATCCATTGGTTTTTCTATATCTCCTTCTAAATGTTTTCACATCTCAACAAAAGTTGCTAAGAGAGTATTATAGTTTTGTTCACATAACGGTTTGTAAGTCTAAACGAGTTAGATATAGGGTTATATATACAAAAATGATCAGGATGTCTGTCAGTCCGAAAAACCTATATAGTGTCATAACTAAAGCTATAAAAGTAAAATTTGGTATAAAGGATCGCACTAGGAAGGGGCGTATCCGGATGTAATTTTTTTATCAACCTATTATATATCAACCAAACTTTCTGCAGCCATTTCTATTACGTGTCCCATTACACAACATAAAAATTTATATAATGGGATAATAGCCACGCCCACCTCCCTTACAAAGGTTAGGTTAACAAGTAAGGAAGGGCTAACATTTTATACTTTTGGAATTTATTAATTTAATTTTATTAATATAACAAACAATTTGACTCACTTACACATATATGGTATAAAGTCCATTGAAGGTTTGAAAACCGTAATATTAAGTAAATGGGAGATAGAAGAAGTTATGACCCGATATCACTCATTTTTGGCACGGAGACATATTATTAGAAGAAACATATTCCCTCTGAATTCATTCAAAATATCTGTGAGACTTACCTATATTTTCGGTAAAAAAAAATTAGAAGCGCTGAGTTCCTCATATTCGATATAAAAAAGAAGGTGATGCCACACTATAAATGTAGTATTTGTGTAAAGTTAATAGAATAACGAAAATCGTCATATATAGTATATGAGGGCTGAGGTAATTCCTGAACCGATTTCATTAATTTTCACCAGCAAGGTACACAACATCCAAGACTATACGCTCACTTAATTTTGCTAAGATATCTCACATATTCACCAATACATATATGCGGAATAAAGCTCACCGTATTTTTGAAAAACCTATAATTAGGTATATGGGAGCTAGGAGAGCCGATTTTAATGATTTTTGGAACAGAGACACACTATTAGAAGAAAACAATTTCCTCTGAATTAAATTAAATTATCTGAGAGATTTACTCATATTTTCGGTTAAAATTTACCCTTAGGCGCTGAGTTCAACATGTTCGATATCTGAGGCCTTGAAAAGTTATAGTGCATTTTCGACAATTTTTTCACAAGTGAAGCCAGAAATAATATGCACTATTTGTTTCCTTATGTTTACATTATAAAGTGAAGGAATAAGACGGAATTCAAAATTGAGTTATAAGGAAAGTAGTCGTGGTTGTGAACCTATTTCGTCCATTTTTTATCCGTGTTACCAGGGTGTCAAGAAAATATTACAAACCGAATTTCATTGAAATCTGTTGAGTGGTTCCTGAGATATGGTTTTGGACCCATAAGTGGGCGATGCCACGCCCATTTTTCATTTTGTAAAAAAAATTGAGTGCAGCTTCCTTCTGCTATTTCTTCTGTAAAATTTAGTGTTTCTGACGTTTTTCGTTAGTGAGTTAACCCACTTTTAGTAATTTTCAAACCAACCTTCGTATGGGAGATGGGCCTGGGTGTGTTGGGGTACGTAAGAGAACCGACTGCACAAAGTTTGGTTTATATAGTTTCATTGATTTGCGAGATATATACAAATAACCGATTTGCATCCAAACATGCCCCTTCCTAGTGAGATCCTTTATTCCAAATTTTACTTTTATAACTTTATTTATGGCTTAGTTATGACACTTTATAGGTTTTTGGTTTTCGCCATTTTGTTGGCGTGGCAATGGTTCAATTTTGTCCATCTTCGTTGTTCCAAGTTTCGTTAAGATATCTCAATTTTTACTCAAGTTATTTTGTAGCAAACTGTACAACCTTGGAAAACTATGTGCAAGCTACAAGCGATCCTTACATACAGGGGTACTAAGGTCGAGCAAAGAATGCGATCAGTCATATTTCTATAATAATGTCCAAGTCGAGTTCTCCTCTTGACGAAAGTGAGGCAGATGACGTGTAATAAGGAGTTAAAATAACGCGGTTTTAGGTTCTGTGTACTATTCAGGCAGCGCACCAATCAGAAATTATGGAGCGAAACTTTTAAATAAAATAATTTAAATTTGTCTGATTAAGTCAAATAACCATTCACGAGATGTTATGGCTTAAATCAATGGAAAATTTACTAGTGGTATTTATGTCACCAAACAAAATACTAAAATTAAAAAAAAAAAATCATGGACTCGTATTATTCTCTTATATGTATTTTATTACAACATCGAAGAAGTTAGTTTAAAAACGTAATTTATATCTAATTTTAAAATATTTATTTTTCGTTATTGAATATAAATTTCAATTAATTCATTAATCATAATTTTAAAATTCCACATTCCATTTGTAAAGTTTCCCGTGGCTTTCGGAAATGATAAACTTTGGCAAATATAGGTTTCTGTTGCAATTGGCTACATTTTGGTATTTGCGCTTCCAAAAAATACAAAAGGTCTATAATTTTGAAATCCATTAAGCAAGGAACTTGAAATCAGTCAGATAGAGGTATCGCACAATAAACGAAATTGGAAAATGAGCAGTAAACGGTAATACCATAGCAGTCTCAAGCAACTATGTAAGTTCAACAACATACTTAGCATTCCACAATTTCGGTAATTTGCGATTCACTGCGCACACACAGTTCTCGTTTTGAGGCTTTGCTCGTTTTACGGTACCATCAAGTACTTTAGACTCATTCGCTCATTCAGGTGTCTTGCCATCAACTCTACCAACCAAAAATACTTTATTTTCTGCAATACATACACATATGCAGCTATATTATGCTCATGTACGTACTTGTACATATGACAAGTACACATACCAAACATTATTTGCACGGATGTGTTTACGGTTTAAGTACAAATATATGTACGTACGTTGCACTTGCTATACGCACTCATTTTGCGTTGTCAGAATATATTACACACAAAACACAACAAAGGCCAAGCGCCAAAGCAGTGCTGAAGATTTTATGACAGGCTCCGAGCGGGTGCAAAACGGAGTGGGTCAATTGATACTCTATGTTTCTTATTTCCACTACATATATGGATATCCAATGTTGTGCCACATGGAATCAGCTACGAATGCGTTCGATAGAAGATGACTAAGCGTCACATCGGCGGACCTTGAGAGGTTTAGATTTAAATCCACCAATGAGATAGTCATGCGGTAGTTTTGACCTAGACCGATTTACTGCTGGGTATACCCGACTGCGCCGTTTGTTCTGCTTTTTCCCGCATGGATAAGGAGGCGAAGCGAATGGGTCTGGAGGTGAATGAGGACAAGACGAAATATCTCCTGTCATCAAACAAACAGTCGGCGCATTCGCGTCTTGGCTCCCACGTTACTGTTGACAGTCATAACTTCGAGGTCGTAGATAATTTCGTATACCTGGGAACCAGCATCAACAACACGAACAATGTCAGCCTCGAAATCTTGCGCAGAATAACTCTTGCCAACAGGTGCTACTTTGGACTGAGTAGGCAATTGAACAGTAAAGTCCTCTCTCGACGAACCAAAATCAAGCTCTACAAGTCGCTTATCATTCCCGTCCTGCTTTACGGTGCAGAAGCTTGGACGATGTCAACATCAGATGAGACGACACTAGGAGTTTTCGAGAGGAAAATTTTGCGCAAGATTTATGGTCCTCAGAACATTGGCAACGGCGAATACCGCAGACGATGGAACGATGAGCTGTACGAGTTATACGACGACATTGACATAGTTCAGCGAATAAAAAGACAGCGGCTACGCTGGCTAGGTCATGTTGTCCGAATGGACGAAAACACTCCAGCCCTGAAAGTGTTCGATGCAGTACCCGCCGGAGGAAGCCGAGGAAGGGGAAGGCCTCCACTCCGTTGGAGGGACCAGGTGGAGAGCGACCTGGTTACACTTGGGATCTCCAACTGGCGCCGAACTGCGAAGGAGAGAGACAGGTGGCGCACTATCGTCGATTCGGCTATAACCGGCTAAACGGTTGCAACGCCAATCACATACATACCCGACTGGGTACACCCGTCAGGCTCAAAATCTTGCTTACCTCTGACGATGACACATGAGTGAATGTAAGAATGTGTATAGCATTTCCATTTCCATGTTATGATTCTGAATGAAATATCCCACTTGTATACTTGCGGTTTATACCGAAATGGCGATATTATTACAGGTAACCGAACTGCAGTACTACAGGACCACAATTTATCATATCCCTTTAAGCGACGAATTTCATCAAAACTTTAGGAGAGAGGCACTCTGAGTCAAATACATACTAATGTAAATTAAGGGTATAAGTTCCTTAGATATTCGGAGAGGAAGGCCTTCTATCTATCCTGGTTCGGTTGAACTTCTATAACTCAAAGATCTCCATAACTCGCACTCTTGAATTGGCTATATAAGTCAAATTTCATAAAAAATTCCTTCTATAAATCGAACTTTTCGACCAGGGCATAATAATAAAATATTTAAAATTTTACTATCGAGGTAGAATTTTAAAAGCGTCCCTCTATATCTTATGGATAAATGTTTTAACATACATATGTACATAAAACTTTATGCGGAATAAATCAATAAAACTGTGTATAGATCTATTTGTTACAGCTTTTTGAAAAATTGTCTGTTTTAATGAAAACTTCTATAATTTGAAGTCTCTGTAACTCGAAGTTTTTTTGAGAATTATGGTGATTCGAGTTAGGGAAGTTCAAATGTATGTCCAAAAGCAAACAAACTTCATGATTTATTTAAACTTTTAATAAAACCTTAGTATAAACTTTTAATACGCAATTCTAAAATTATTTTGAAAGCTTTGTGGGAGCTCTGTGTCACTAACAAGTTGTATTAAGTAGAGTATACTCTTGAGTACCTACATTAGAGTTGTTTTATTACTCGACCAATGCCAACGAAATTCGGCTCATAACAGTTTTTTGGCATCCGAATGATATAGTTTGAAAATTAGCGAAATCGGTTCACAATCAAGCCTATCCATATACCTCAAATTCAAATTTCATTCGTCCTCTTTACAATATATATGCAAATATTCGAAGGTATTTGAAAAAATTCAAAGGATATGTATTCTTTCTAATAGTGTGCCTATGTGCCGAAAATGAGCAAAATCGGGTCAATATTTCCTCTAGCCCCTATATACATTATATAATGTTTTCAAACTTCCGATGGACTTTATACCGTATATATCGGTTAATATATAATATATCTTAGCAAAAAAAGTGAACGTTAGATATTTGATTTAGTGTTGCTTAGTGGCAAAAATAGTTAAAATCCGACCTAATTCCTGCCAACTTCCATATACTATATTTATTAATTTTCTAGAGGATTGTATGCTGAATATATAGGCCAAAATTTTTGGTTTTGTTGAAATGACAATGTGGTAAAATATGCTCTTCAAATTGGACAGTGTTGTCTCATAAGTTATGCTGATGACAAACAGATTGCGCTAAAATGAACACTTGATATCTTCATAATTTATGATAAACTAATTAGTTTAACCATAATTTATTTACGGATTCTAAAATAACTTGGTTTATGCTTAATTTAATTTATCTATAATTATAATTTATTAATTTATCCTATGCATAAAATTACATTCTTATCATTAAATTTTTACCACCATGAGGTTTGAAATCCAAACAATTTGTTTATGATTTATAATTTCGAACTTTATTCGCTATTCTTTGTACATGCTGAATAACTGAATACTAACAAATATTAATACATATCGGTCTAAGTACCTAGTACTCATTAGCAGTTAGTTTTCAAATCGTTTAAGTAATGTTTTTAAATAAGTATCTTCAACTTTAATAAATTACTACGAACTACAAAGTATACATTGAAATATTTAGTATAATGTAAATTTTAATGAAGGCACATTTTTGGCATTTCCCATGCGATGGTGAACACCCCTACAATAAGCATTTAGAGCTGCTCCTCTTCGGCTTCTTCGTCGTTGACTGCGGGAGCTTGTTCACTGTAAGCCAACTGTTGGGCATCCAAGCTGCGTGCATATGGATATGATGATGCAGCGCCCGAAGACCAACCAGCTGAGTTGCCACCTGACCAACCGGCCGCATTGTAGCCACTGCCAAGAGCACCACCGAACTTATTGCCCAAACCGCCGAACAGACGAGAGCCACTGACAATGAGTGCTAACAACAAAGCGATCTTGGCTACAATCACAGCCTTGGTGGTGAGCAGTGCCAAAGCACCGAGCACAATGGGTACGACAGCGAAGAGTTTGGCACCAATAGCGATAGCAATAGGACCCATCATCTTCTTCAATTTGCCGCGACCTACAACAAAGGCAGATGATATCATATCAAACCAATTAATTTAAGGGAATCATATTTTAAATGTATGAACCCATTGAATTTGTGTAAAAGCAAAATCTGGGATTTCTCTTGCTAACTACTATGTTTTTGATGAGTCTCACCTTCATCGAGTGCGCGTGCCATTTCTTGTGTAGCTTCAGCGGGAATTTTCATCTCCAAACTGTGGGAGACCAAGAAATCAGCAACGTTCTGCATTGCGATGTCGACCAAGCGTCCGCTGCGTTCATCAGCATTTTCAGGTAATTGTGCGTATATTTCGTTTTCACTTAAAGCTTTACCGCTGCGTGCCACGGACGAACCAGAATCTCTGCGAAAACAAAGTTGATAATGTGGTCAACATTAAAATAAATGCAAAAAATTAAAATTATAAAAAACAATGGATGAAATTAATATTCAAAGACTCCGCCAACTTGCATATAAGAGCATTCCATAATTCGTAGACTATGAAAACTATAAATCCTCCTTCTCTTTTAATCCTACTTCTCTTTTAATTAATAAATCAATTATTTAGACATTTAGAAGCTTTGCTCCTATAAGTTGTTTTTGATATTCTAAGAGAGTGGTGAATCGAACGAAGAGCAATGGTCTGTTGCAAACAAATACGGACAGTTTGACTGGAGGTTTTATTTCCTTAATATTATATCCACACATTTTTGATTACATTTAATTGGATAACTGTGTTGAGGCTTTGGCGTGTAACCAAAAAAAAAATGTAAATTGAACCTTTCTATTGGAAAGAGAAAAATCGGTAATGATTTCACGTTGTATCACAATTTGGGTTTATTTTTATGTGATAATGACAATAATGTCAATAATATAAACTATCCTCAACTGGGAAATATATACAGCACGATTAAGTGCTAATTCCAGCAGTTTAACGGTATCACCATCTTTTTGGATATGTCTTGTTTTCGATTTTTAATTCAGTGTTACTCAGTCGACCAACTCATACGAATATTTTCACTAAACTGTTATCACATCCTTTATGGGTTAGGTAATCACTTGCATAATTCGGCGTTCAAATATATAATCGTAGTTATTGCGTTGCTTGTCGTTAGGCAATGTATTAGTTTATAGTTTTATTTTGTGTTTATGTACATCACATGCACTCAGACACACCTTTTGAATGAAATGCCATTGGCGAGTTCGATGTTGTTACTTCTAGCAGCGCGATTCAATGCCGTAATACCCTTAACGGCGAAGCAAGTGGTCATATCCTCAGCTTCGAAACAGCTGCCAAGGTAGCGGGCGGCAAGCGCCAATGAGCTACCATTTTCACCTTCGACACGATTATCTTGTACACTTGGCGCGGCCCAAGCGCAGCTGACAAAGAGCAGGGCGGTGGTGGCGAAGATGGCGAACACTTTCATTTTCACAAAAATTTCTTATTTGATAACACACCGAAAAAATATGTTTCGAATTCGTTAGCGCGTCACTTTCAGTTGAATAATTCGTTGCGTTGCGCGTGCGTGCAATGCTCGAGAGCGTTAAGATGAATTTGATGTACTTGTCTCGAGAAAGACACCCTTTTATACTGGTTCCTAAAAAGTACTGAGATAGTTGGAGTTCGTCGCTGCCGCTTTCAACGCCTCAGCTCTGCTGCGGTGCAGTGCCGAAAAAGCAATTACAAAACATTTTTACCGAAAAATTAAATAAAACCAGCAGCAGCCGCTACAGCAGCAGCGGTAACAGTGTAGCAGCGCGCCAGAAAAATTTAGTGAATGAAGCGTCAAAGACGCACGCTGACGGCGACCACAGTAATGCTGAAAAGTGTTGAACGCGCGCACGCACAGCTCGTAAACTGGCGCGAAAACAAAACACAAATCATACAAAAACAAAAACAACAACAGAAATAATGCGAAAAATAAATAAACTGAAGGGACATAAAAACTCCGTATACGCGTCTATAACGGAGAAAAGGCCGAAAACAGCAAGAAAAGCGAAACATGGAAAAAATGGCCCATAAAAGCAAAAAGACGCAATGGAGCGCAGCCGCAGTTGTCATAAAGCGCTTGCTGTCAGCGACGACCGCGTTAAGCAGAAACATTTTGAGGCAATTATGATAGCAGTCAATGCTACTTGTTTTCCTTGTTTCTTGGCTGACGCCATCACGCGTTTCTCATCAAAAGTAAAAACTTAAATGTTGGTCACTGCAATAGCAAATAATTGTCAAAAAAGTCGACGCGCATGCGTCGCACATGAACTGTCGCTGCGCGCATTGCTGTACATATATACATACACACATATATTCATTTAAGCATGATGGTGTGTGCAGATGTGGTTGTGCGCCAATTGGCATCAGCGCGAATGACTACAAATTTCGCTTTTACGCCTTCAATGAGCCGCCGCCTCGACTGCGTTGGTTGGCGGCCGCACAGGGCGCAGCATCTGTCACATGTGCAGTCAGCGGTTACCTGCGCGTCGCAGCTTCCTCTCGGCTCAATTTCAGAAAACTTCCGTTGTTTTTGTTGTAAATATTTCGAGCGTCTGAAATGCGCAAGAAACGAGCAAATGACTTTCGACCAGGCCTAAGCCAATTTCGCATATTTGCTTGGGTGTTGTTGTTTGTTGTGTGCCGTTGCTATTACGACGCATTTGGAGATAAGCTCTATTGTTATTGGCGATATCCATAGCTTGGTAAATACTAGATTGCGTCGGGTGTGAAATTTCTCAATTTACTAAAATTTCAATTGATTTTACGTAATTTTTTGTTGTTTTTTATTTGCTCAATATGACTTGCTCAGCCGAACCTACCCATTTAGATGTTAAAATTTGACCCAGATTCATAAGAAAATTGATTAATCACACATTTGATTTTTCGGTGTGCTTGCGACATTTGCAAAGCGAAATAAGAGAAATTGAACATGCGCGCAAATGACAGTTAGGAGCTACAAGCCCAGCAGATGCCTCATAGTTGTTTTGGCTTTTAAAATTCCAATACTTCGATGAAACACTACAGTTTTTAATTTGCGGATGCCTTACTTATATTTAGTAATGTCAAATTTCAATTTCAATTTATAAGATAACGGCTATGTTCGGGTGCAACCGAACATTTTATACTCTTGGAAATTTTCGATTGTAACCATTTTCGGTACTGAGACACACTATTAGAAAAAAAGATTGCCTCTAATTTACATTATCATATCTGAGAGATTCCCCGCAATTTTCGGTGAATTATTAGATAAAGGGTTAAGCTGAGTTCTTTATATTCGATATCAGGGAACTTGAAAATATATAAATAAAATATTTGTTGTTAAGCTTTATTCTGCTATTTTCATTTGTTCCTAATGTATAGGTCATAAAGTGAAGGAATAAGATGGAATTCAAACTTGAGTTATGTGGGAAGAAGGCGTAGTTGTGAACCGACTTCTCACATTTTTCATCGATCAACTGTTTCCAGTGTTTTTGATGTGCGTACGCTTCGTGGTCCCAACATCGACTCGGACCACTATCTTGTAGCAGCTAAGATATGCACCCGCCTCTGTGTAGAAAAGCGCACAAGTCAACAAACACAAGGACGGTTCGACATCGAGAAGCTGCAATCACAACCGACAGCCGAACGATTTTCTACTCGAGCTCTCTGAGAGCACTCATCAGCATCTCGGTATAAGGGAACTGTGGGATGGCATATCAAACTCCTTACGTTACAGCTGCAACCGAAACCATTGGTTTTCGGAAAAGTCAAAAAAACAGCTGGTATGATGAGGATTGTCGTCTCGCAGTGGAGAGAAAACATACTGCCTACCTCGCAATGTT
Source organism: Zeugodacus cucurbitae (assembly GCF_028554725.1). Taxonomy (NCBI): domain Eukaryota; kingdom Metazoa; phylum Arthropoda; class Insecta; order Diptera; family Tephritidae; genus Zeugodacus; species Zeugodacus cucurbitae. The sequence goes on from NC_071667.1 coordinate 45,858,077, forward strand.
GCGATCGACCGCAACACGAGCGGGATGGGAAAGATACCGAGAGCTGAAGAGGGAAGCGAGATGCATTTGCAGACAAAAAAAGAAAGAGGCCGAAATGCGTGAGTATGAAGAGCTTGACAAGCTGGCCGACAGGGGTAATGCTCGAAAATTTTATGAAAATATCCGGCGACTAACTGAAGGTTTCAAGACCGGAGCACGCTCCTGTAGGACCCCCCGAGGTGATCTAGTTGTTGATGACCAGAGTATACTGTGTTTGTGGAAGGAGCACTTCTCCAGCCTGCTGAATGGCAGTGAAAGTACAACACCAGGAGATGGCGAACCCGATTCCCCAATCGACCATGATGGAACAGATGTTCCATTGCCCGACCGTGAAGAAATTAGAATAGCAATTACCCGCTTGAAGAACAACAAGGCGGCGGGGTCCGATGGATTGTCGGCCGAGCTATTCAAATACGACGGCGAAGAGCTGATAAGGTGCATGCATCAGCTTCTTTGCGGAATATGGTCGGAAGAAAGCGTGCCCGACGATTGGAATCTCAGTGTACTCTGCCCAATACACAAAAAGGGATACCCCACAATTTGCGCCAATTACCGTGGGATAAGCCTCCTCAACATCGCGTATAAGGTTCTGTCGAGCGTACTGTGTGAAAGACTAAAGCCCACCTTCAAGAAACTGATTGGACCTTATCAGTGTGGCTTTAGACCTGGAAAATCAACAACTGACCAGATATTCACCATGTGCCAAATCTTGGAGAAGACCCGTGAAAAGAGGATCGACACACACCATCTCTTTGTCGACTTTAAAGCTGCTTTCGACAGCACGAAAAGGAGCTGCCTTTATGCCGCGATGTCTGAATTTGGTATCCCCGCAAAACTAATACGGCTGTGTAAGCTGACGATGAGCAACACCAAAAGCTCCGTCAGGATCGGGAAGGACCTCTCCGAGCCGTTCCACACCAAACGAGGTTTCAGTCAAGGTGATTCGCTATCGTGTGACTTCTTTAACCTGATGCTGGAAAAAAAAGTTCGAGTCGCAGAGCTAAACAGAGAAGGTACAATTTTTATAGGAGTGTATTTCTACTGGCGTACGCCGATGATATCGATATCATTGGAAACAACACCCGCGCCGTTAGTTCTGTTTTTTCCCACGAAGCGAATGGGTCTGGTGGTGAACGAGTACAAGACGAAATATCTCCTGTCATCAAACAAACAGTCAGCGCATTCGCGTCTTGGCTCCCACATCACTGGTCATAACCTTGAAGTTGTAGATAATTTCGTATACCGATAATAATGTCAGAACAGCGGCTACGCTGGCTAGGTCATGTTGTTCGAATGGACGAAAGTGTCCCAGCTCTGAAAGTTTTCGTTGCAGTACCCGCTGCTGGAAGTCGAGGAAGCTTCGCTTGGTATAACCAATTGGCGCCAAACTGCCAAAAGGAGAGATGCGTGGCGCGCTGTTATGGACTCGGCTATAACCGCGTAAGCGGTGTCTACGCCAGGCAAGAAGAAGAAGAATGTGGTATGTAAGAGAGGTGACTGCAGAAAGTTTGGTTTATATAGCTTTATTGGTTTGCGATATATTCGTATCGTCCTTAGCAACTTTGTTGCAAGAGTATAAAAAGGCATAACGGAGAGGAAAAATATAAAATGCAATTGTAATATTTGAAGATAATATTGGAAGAACAATTGCATAAAAAGCAGAATCTTATCCAGATTTGAACTTATGCCGATATTGATAAAAGTTTCTAAATTTAATCATTCGTGTGCCTCCTGCCATATTTAATTGTGCACTCGAAAATAATTTTTCTAAATCATTTTCAGTTAATCATTTTTACAGTTTATGTTATGTTACTTTTTGTTTCTTATAGGAGTACTTGGTATAATTACGAGCGCAATTTTTAAAAAGTTATCGATTTCATGGACAAAGGAACGGTCGGACTGAGATTTATTAAATTTAGCACTCATAATTGGATTTGGTACACCAATTAATAAATCGGTCTATCCGTTTAGGAGGAGTTCAGTGAAATACACAAATACAGAATAATTTTATATCTAAAGATAAGTATTTTATATAGTGTGAACATACTTTAACAGAGATCATGTCGAAAAACTTACGGCTCCTTAGTTTTTATAAATGATTTGGGTTGACTTACATTATATTTTATGCCTTTTTTATTAACACATTATTAGTTACAAAGAGTTCACACAAAGCTGTCCGCATAAATTAATTGGAATTATAATTTGATTTAAAGAGATAGATTTTATACTTCTCAAGACCACATATTTCGAACATGAGGACCTCCTTGTGTATAATTTTTCACCGAAACATCGATAAATCTCTCAGATATTTTAAAGAAATTTCAAAGAAATGTGTTTTGTGGCTTTATGCCGAATATATGGGTAAAATTCTGTGTTATCTAAATATATGTGTGTTAAGTAAATAAATTGCGAGAGAATAAAATGTTCGGTTACACTTACTTCATAATCCCTCTGTGTACTAATTTAAAATACTCACATGCATATTTTTTAAAATTTCCTTCAAACTCTCGTGTTTATTCTTTGATCAGTTCGACTCAATTTCCACTTTCGATTTCGAGGCAAACACATCTGAACTTTCTCAAAGATTACACAATTACGAAATAAGTAATTATGCTTTCCCACTACAGCACATTGTATACATACTAACGCATGTTTAAGTACATGCAGATATATGCATTTTGTGTGTATGTGTATGTTTGCATATACTCCAAGTGCATTTTCTCTTCTGTTTGCACTCGTAAATTGTACCACTGACTCAGCGGCAGTTTCTAAGAAGTTAGCGAAGTTAGTGACAACAAAAGTCAATCGTGATAGTCACATAAGCCATACGCGGACCAGCTAACTCCAGACACCTGCTAAGAGCATTTACATCATGATCGACGGTTAGCTTTAACGGTTCAGCGCAGCTATACATTTCAAGTTTCATTGTTATTTCCGCCACCGACGATGGCAGTACTCATTTTCTTGTAGTATACTTCCTCATTTTTTTAAATTTGTTGCTTTAACGACACTAAACCACTAAAACCTACTTTGAAGGGGTTTCGTGTTGTCACAAAATAAACCAAAAGAAACCATATACAAATGAGTAAGGTGAGTTAAGTCTGGGCGGAAATAAACATTTAAAGTTGGCTTTGCGAGTTTTAGAAAACTACCAAAAAATGTCAAAATATTGATAAATGTCAACATATTTTACAAGATTATCAATGACTGTTTTCAGAGATATTTCGTTGTAAAATAAAACGAACGAAAATGTTTGATACAATTTTTATGTAGACCCGATTGATTAGGTTTTATTAAAATTCGATTTTGAAAATCAAAATTTTGAAATCTATTGCAATACGAGATATGTAATATACAATACGTATATATTCGGATTATTTTAGAGATGCCTCTTATTAGTGCGATAATTAGCGTATTTCCATATTTATCCTATGGTTGGATATCAGTTAGAAAATATCTGATACGAAGTATCTGACGCGTTATAGATTTGGACTCAGTAGAATAAATTCAGACGGCTAGCTTTTGGACAAAGGTATAATGCCTTGGGTAATGTGGATCGCTGTGTTATACGTATTAACACATGGTATGTATGCAAAATTGGAGAGCAGTGAATAATGGTAATTATTCAGGTCTGAGTGTGTAGCGTGCTTATTGTTGTATTTTGGACACTTTTTCTAGTTTTTGTTTTGGGATTTTCACGCGTATTTTTCTTTGCATTTTCTATGGTAATAACGGCAGTAGTAAGGTACTAATGCCCAATGGCCACATCAGTTACATAGAGTGCCAGTTTATTATTTGCAACGCGTTCAGCGATGTTGATGGCTGGAACCAGGTGTGCATTTAAAGTGTTTGAAATAATGGCGCTGGCAGATAGTGGAGTATATGTAACATATCCAAAAATAGACGACCTAACAATGTTATGTGAACAAAGAGTGTTATAAGGCGTTGTGCATGGTTTTTTAGTACAACATCACTCGGAAAGTCGCACTTAAATTATAAGTTTCATGTAAATATGGTGCGATATATATTTATATTGCAACTGTTTAATTTACCTTTACTCAAATTTCGTACGAATCAGAAATTTTCCAAAATGCAAATTTAAATTTAATGTTTATTTAATAACAAATTTGTAAAGAATAATGTGAACATTTTAACCTGTTAATAATCATACCTTGTGTTTGGAAAAATTTGTTATTTATTGATTCATTGCGAGAATGGGAGCAAGAACGAGATCTAGTAAAGACTGTTAAATGTAAAAATTACAACAAAAAAGTATTTACATTACATTATTGTAATAATTACTTATTACAAATATTTTCACGTTTAATATACATATATACAACAAATAATCGTTAAATCCAATCCAAAACCTTTATGCAACTATGTTTACGTTGTTCTATCAACTGATTTCCAATTTTTTCCCCATTTTGACAATTAAATTCAATTTATTTGTATACTGCTGCTTTTTAATTTTTTGGATGCTAAATGTGAATAATGGTGAAACGATGAAACTTCAGTCCAAAGTTATATAAAAATTAAAATTAAATGGAACTTAATTTTCAATGAAAAAATTTTGATATAATTTTCAAAATTATAAAAAATCTTTAGTTTTAGGCTCAGGCTTCATTTCATAAAACTTACAACTAACTAAAATTATATGATAATTTTGAATGAAAACATTAACATGTGATCACTCAACTATGAAATATAGTATCATTCATAATTCTGTGAAGTTATAAATGAAAAAAAAATGATAATAGTAAACGGCTTCAAAGCTGAAACAAAACATTAATTACATACAAATATATATAAATTACTTGCTCAATTATGTACATATATTTTAGGTACACTGTACGTTCACCATTACAGTTCTCTAATATCAATTGGCCCTCGGCAGAAAAATAGCTTTGCTCTACAAGGGCCTTATCTGGCGTATTAGGTAATCCAAAAGGTGGAGGTTTGACGTTTTGAAAGAAACAATTTTATTTTTTTCGATTTTGTTGTTGCTATTAAAGACGATAAACCAATTATAGTAAAGGTCTCAGTGGTCAGATTTAAAGGTGGACAGGGAAGCAATGTGTATACATTTTAATACATATTTAATCGTCTTAATTGTTAGATTATCCAGAACCCACTGCATCCGTAACTTCCTATTTCGGACGTTCCCTGGGATCTTTATTTTCGGTGCTCTAACCATTGGTTGATTTCTACTTGTTGTATGTTGAGGGTCGTTAAGTTGAGGTCTATATCTAATTTGATGCATTGAGAGTACGTAAGTGATAGTCCGCCTATGTGGTATCAGCATTCAATATAGCCCACCTAACAACAACCTCAATACTAATAGTAACATTGCATTCATGAATGTATTCGTTTAATAACTGTTACTATGATACTCTAATATATATTAGAACCATGTAGGGATATTCATAAACCAATAAAAATAAATAAAAAAGACGATATAATTTTATATTTTCGCTAATGGTAACGATCAATTTGTGTAGTATTGTAATTAAGTTAAATGCACCGTTTTTTGACCATAATGTAGTTTGGCGTATAAAAATAATGAAATCGGTCCAGACCTTGGTTAATTCCCATGAAGCTCTTTTAACTTCTGTTGTCGAAAATACTTGCGTTAGAAATAATGCTAAAAAATCAAGAAGTCAGGTGATACATATTGATTGCTACGGATTGAATGATGCATGATTCTTGTAAGTTTTGAGATAATAAAGTGACCAGCTGTAAACTTAGCTCTTCATTATTTTTTTTAGCTAGCCTCCATATATGCATTGGGCACCACTTGCTGGGGTTCCGGATAATTTACTTCAACGTTAAAAAATTTTCCTACTGGGTTCATGAGATATGCCTACGTCAATTGCTTTCTTAGGCGAACTTCAATAGCTAATTATTCGACGTAAAGTAGTTGTCAATATATTGGCTTTGTTGAGGCTTTCAACCGTAAAGAAACAGAGTACTATACAACCATTTTTTATCAATTAATTTATTTAACCACGACTGCTGCAAACACTCTGTACTTATTGCCCTTGGCAACATCAATAAATGCCAGCAAATTGGCGAAATTTTCATTAAATTTTTTACGTCGCTCAAATACGCTGCTGCCGTATATGATTTTAATTTTCACGTGCTGTTTTTGTTTTGTCAAATTTATTCATTCACTGACCATCATACATACATTGGTATTTATTATTTTTGGAGTGCGATTGCTTGTCAACGCGGCTTTCTCTCTTCCTCGCCCGTTTGTGCCTTGAGTCTTTTGTATGTCAACCTAAGTGTGGTATTTATATACGACGCATAATTTCTCTTTTTGTATGTAAATATATATATATATATCGTGGTATATATGGTGTATTTTTTGTGTATTTATTTCATATTTGACAGTTTAAGAGGGTTAATTTGGCAAATAGTTTACGCTGCGTTTGATTCATAAATGATGGACACGAAAAAAAAGATACCAAATAAGGCGGGCTTACTTCGAGCGAATGTCTGTTACCGTTGAAAATAACTGAACATTATTTCTTCGTATCTGATATATATGATGTAAATTTGTAAATATATAATATGTGTCATTTGTCAGGCGTATGACTTTTCGAAGTTCTTGTTAAGTACAATCTGACTATTTCAATCAGAACGTTTTAGTGTGGGTTGTGTTAGGTACTTTAAAAAGTATTTCCAAAAATAAAAATATAATTGTCTCGATCCGATAGAATTAAGTGCTTTAAAAATTGGTTACGACGAAAGCCAAGGCCTGTTTAGTTCTTCACAAGTAACAAAGTTAAATCGTTTTTATACACTCATCTTTTACTTTGCTATACTTCATTGGGTATCCTGTAATACGTATTCGTACTTTTGTACGCTGGCGTCTATTTTATACATATTTCCCGAATATCGACTGTGTGAAGGATAAAGCTATTCGTAACCATTAGCCTCATTTGTGGTGAAATACGAGTGGCCATAAATAGATGCCAATTATGTCAAAATATTTAAGTAGATTCATTTTATTTATTTTTTCACAATTTGTTGATTCAAAAAAGTAACAAACCGCCTGCTGAACTGTTTGTTTTGCCGTCGTCAACTGGGCGTATCTAAGCTGTTCAAATTTTCATACGATTGTTGAGTTGTCACACTATGCCCCGCACTCTGCATACTCAGCATACTCATTCATTCATTCATGCATTCCTAACCGTTGTCATTTCCCCATCGCTTGGCACTTTCTCAGTCTGTCAATATTGACATTTCATATTTGCACAAATGAAAAGGAAATCAATTTCACTTCACCTGTCGGAATTTTAGCATTCAACCTAAATACGTAAGGCCAAACCGTTTCTGTTGGTTTTACTTTTGCCACTTTGTTGTTAGATCGGTTTATGTTATTTGGTATATACTCATACACTTATATATAATTATGAGAAGCTCAAACAATGTTTAAGATACTCAAAAAATGGATTACTCAATTACTTAATTGGGGGGACAACCACTTTTTCACTTTGTTTACCGTCATTGTCACCGTCTTAATAAACAAAAATATTTTTCAATTAAATTGCAAAATTCATTTATATGTATGTATATGCACACAAGTTTGTATTTACTTTTATGAATAATTAAGACTAATCATTATTTAAAGAGCAGTCAAGCAAATTATTTTGGTATATTTAATGGTGGAATTCTGAAATATTTGAAGGAAATCGGCTTTACGGATTTTACCATGTCGGAAAATGTTCCATATGGGGTCATCCAAATCTTCTTACAAAAAATGAATCAACTCATTACCGAAATTAATCATTTAAATTTAAAAAATTAAATTAAATTAAATCTCTGGCGAATGATTGAAGTATGGTGAAATATTGTACTGTTTGAATTATATGGTAAATATATTTAATGTTAAATTTAACTTAATTAGTGACCATCAGCTGGAATTCGAATAATCAAGTATTCAAATATTGTTTTAAAAAACACTTCTCTGCTCTCAAAACTCGAAGTTATATATTTCGGTGAATTATAATGATGATTCTCTGATAAAAAAATCAATGTGTGTTACTTTTCGTAATCACCGTACCCAAAATTATAGAAATCGCAACTATAATTCCTATTGTCAATCACTGAACTGCTATTGCTGTTGTGATCCAACAAGAATCACTGCTGTAGGTACTGTGATCAAATTACAATTACTGAACTCCTGTGATTGAACAAAAGCACTGAACTTCTATAGCTCTGTGTTCGAATTCAAAGTGTTAAACTACTGTGTTCGAACTAGACTTACGGAACTGCTACAGGCACTGTGAACGAACTCAAAGTATTGAACTGCCATTGTGATTGTAATTCACTGATATTTACAAAATTGTGATCACAGTTGCTACATGCAATTTTTCAATCAAAGTGAAAAAATCACCTGTAGTGAAATATCGTATATAGTAGCAACCATATTCGACGCCTGCTATTGGATATTGATTTTTTCCTTTCGTGAAAAGTTAATGGCTATTTCATTTATCTACTCCATTTTAGGAGAAAGAATATACACTATTTTCACTTAAGGACTTGTTTGATTGGTGTGAGCAAAGAAAATTTGTTTCATCATATGTACGTTTCTCATTTATGTAAAATATAGCCACTAATAATTCTTCATAATTGACCTATATAAACCAAACAAAAAAAGAGAAAAACTTTTGTAATTTAAAAATATATTTTTTCGGAACTTCTTCTTCTTCTTGACTGGCGTAGCGCGCAACGCATCTCTCCTTTTGGCAGTTTGGCGCCAATTGGTAACATCAAGTGAAGCCAGGTCCTTCTCCACCTGGTCCTATACTTTATGCTTAATGGCAATGATGTTACTGTAAACTCAACCACCATTTCAGACAAAAGTAATCTATATTACTTTGTTTTAATCTACGATGATGATACAAATTAGGGCACTTGTTAAAAAATATTTGTATATAAATAAATACATATTTATATTTTAATGAATTATTGTTTGAGCTTTTAACTACAACATATATTTAAATTTTATCGATAACAGCATGAAAAATCGAAATATGAGCTCCCCAAGTTCGCAAGTGAACTTATTCTAAAACATTATTATAAACTATTCGGGAAACATTTGGGGAGTAAATTATTTATTCATATGCCCAACAAGCTTAGTGCTTTTACGATAGTAAATCGCATTATTTAAAGAGTGTGTGCGAGATCATAAAACATATGAAATGAGCGTCACACATGATGGACTGACCTGCCTTCCATCAATGAAATTCAACATTAAACTTTAGACTTCATTTTTAAGCTTTTCATAGATTTGGTTGCGTAAAAAGTGGAACAATTCGGCTCATTGTTTGCTAGAACCGCTTCGGTTATGCCTTTAAATTTTTATTCATTAAAGCGTTTTACATTTATGAGTTTATTAAACGCTTTGGAATTTCAGATTCAATAAAATTTCGACAGCCATCCACATGCAAGTACACATCGTATGCTTGTATGTGAGCCTGAAATCACTTTCCCTTAGCCAGTTTGGCAATTACGGAGACTTGACAATACTGGATGCTCTCACGCTGCGGCGGAGGCATAACTACATACTCTGTATTTAAAGGTTGAGTAATCACAAAAACAAAAAAGTAGCAACAATAACTAAAAAAAAATGAACAATTATGGCAGTGAAAGAAAGAAAACAATCGAGCGCATGTGTGCCTCAACATGCGTACACAACAGAATGAAGTGAAAAAACCAAACGAAAGAATGCCAATTTATCGGTTGGTAAGCCCGGAAACTTTTGTACCCGTTATTATATATTTTTGTTGTCTTTAAATAGCATCTTTTGTGCGGAGCGCTTGGTTGGGCAATTTTAACAAGTGCGACACGCCTGCGCGGCGGCACAGTTTCAACGCACACCTATAAGCACACCGACTTGTCGCGGCGTCACTCCCGTATGCAGCGGCATTTTTCGGCTGAAAGTGAAATTGATGACACAAAAAAGTAAGCAAAAGTCAACAGAAGAGGAAGATGACGAAAATCGTATCGCGGTGAAGTAATAAGAAAAGTAAATTACAAAGTCGGCCAACGACGAAAGGAACAGATGCGCCGCGGCCGATGTTCGCGACTCGCGCTGACCGCTGCGCCAGCGATGAATGCCAGCAAAAGCGATTGCGCAAAGTTAGGTAATCTGCGCGCTGGCGCAGATACAAAATCGCGCAGGGCGATAGGGAAGAGACAGTAGAAAAGTGTAGCTGGGTGCGATGGTCAACGCGCGATAGTTGCTATTTTATGCACTTTTGCTCGTAACAACCATGCGCTTGTCTGACTACATGTTAATTGCTAATGCATGACAATTTCGATTTCGTCAGCCGCGGCCAAACAATAGAAAAGGCAAAGCTAAATAACGCGCAACAACATATTTTTCCTACGCATTTCAAAGCCAACAAATCAGGTGGCGGTGCCCGTTGCCAAAAACAAACTACAAAAAAAGTCGAAAAGTCGAGTCTTGTTTACTTGAGGATCCACCGCAAGCATTGCTGTGTCGTATATACTTGTGCGCATGCGTTGAGTAATTGGGACGCATTTACGCGCTTCCGCTACGCATCAATAATGTGTAATGTGCGCACACTGCACACTTATTATGGCAGTCGACTGGCCGCCAACTTTCACTGGCAATGAAATACGCTAAAATTCGGGAAGCGATTCGTAACGGCCGCATTGTTAATTGCCAACATTGATAGGGTTACTTAGTGTGCTTGCTGCTGTTTTTTGCTGATCACTGCTCCTTATCTCAGCGGCGTACCTCTTAACCATTCATACTCGTACCTGAAAACATATGATTACAAGTATGTTTTTGTTGTGCTTTGAACTTGTTTACTTAATTGCTAAAAAATTTGGTACTGCAGTGGAAAGGATGGACCCTTGAATGTGGGAAACATCGAATATAATATGACAAGGAATTGGTCTGAAAGAAAACAACAGAAAATTCAATTTAAAAAAAATATTTCTGACTCCTTTCTCTGTCATACACTGATTTTTATATAAGCTCAATCTATATAAGCCTCCGACATAAATGGAGTCTGATATATGTAATTGGATTATTTTCCAATCTATAACCGCCGGATCGATTTTTTATATACATATACAGTTACGGTCAACTAATAAGCAACTCTACTGTTCGAACCATGTTACCGTTGGTAAGTCGAAAAGTTGACTAGAAAAATTTAAACTTTTGGTATTTAATTAAACAACATTTAATTGATTCTTAAATAATATTTATTTTGTTAATTTAATTTTATTATGCACTACGTTTTTTTTTTATTTGGAAAATTTCTATCAAAACCTCTCGGTCACATAATTAACAACGCTTGATATTTTGTTTAAAATTGTTTTTGTTTTTAATTGAAAGCCAATATTTTGTGGAAAACCCTTTATTTGAATAACTGCTTTACATCTGCGAGGCATTGCTTCAATTAACTTCTCACATATATTTTTAGAAATTGGCAATCCATCTTTATCTTTTCGAATAGTTCGGTAAAATTTCCGACTTTATGCAATCGAAACTTCGTTTTCAATTGCTCACAGAGATTCGCAATGGGGTTCAGGTTTGGACCTACCTATATTAAAAAAGTATTAAAACACTGCGTTACTAATTACGAGACCGACTGCAATTTAAGCAACTAATAGAACTTTTTGAATACATTTTTACAAATAACGCAAGGGAATCATAAATAAAGTTATAAAAGTAAAATTTGGTACAAAGATCGCACTGGGAACTACTGAAGCAATATCAACCAAACTTTTTTTTTAGTACTACCTTATACAGTCCGAAAATGGAGGAACTCGGGATTATAACCACGCCCACCTCCTATACAAAGGTTATGTTGAAAACTACCAAAAATGCTTTAACTCAGTAAGAAAAAACACCAAAGCCCTAAATTTCAATACAAAGAAGGGCTTCACTCAAATTGGTATACAAAATTTTAAATGGGTGTGGCTCCGCCCACTTATTGGTCAAAACGCGTAGCTCCGCAACTACTCGACCAATTTCAATGAAATTCGGTTCATAATTCATTCCAAGCTTCCCAATGATATGTTATGAAAATAGGCCTGATCGGATCACAGGCATGCCACAACTATGAAGTCGATCTGAATCGTTTACTTTGTAATATACATATAAAGTAATCACTAGTGAGGATATCAAAACAGAACTTTGCATAAATACTGCATTTATAGTATGGCATCGCCTTTGTAAAAAGCGACGAAAATGGAACATAGGTTTTCAAGGCCCCGTTTATCGTACATGAGTACCTCAGTGCTTCTCCTCGTTTTTTTGTGTGTTATATTATACAAATTAATAAAATTAAATAAATAACTTGCGAGAGTATAAAATGTTCGCTTGCACCCGAACTTAGTCCTTCCCTACTTGTTCATTTTATATTGGTCAGTTAAATAAATTAAGCTTCCTTTTCTTAAAAATTATTTATTTATATAAGTTCATATTATTGTCGTCGCCTTTAAAATAGTACTCATTGATATAATAAACTTATGTCTGCGCTTCTTCCGATCGTGGAAACACTTCTCAAATTTGTTTTTTTGGGGTAGCCTTTGGCTCTTTCATCGATTTCTCGTAAAACAACGTCCTTTTAATGACATTTATTTTTGATTATAGAATACGGAGCTAACTTTAGCGACTGCTACAGACAAAGTAAGGATAATCCCCTTTATTTTTAAGACAGACCACATATACTGAAGGGATTTGATACCCAAAATGAATGTTTCCGCTCTTACCTTTTTTTCCAATATGTGTCATTTTGTACTTTGTAAAAAATGGGTGGTTTGGGTCCATGCTTTTCCCCAGATAATAATAGATCTAGGACTTACTCATTGAACTTACTTCAGTTTATAATGTATATCCATTTTGGTGTTTTTAACGATAAATATTATTGAAAACTCCGCTGACACATACAACCATTATTTAAATATACATATACATCCAACATTTACATAAATCTACACGTGCGAATGCATGATTTGCAATTATTTGATTATTTGATGATGGTGTGATGGTTGCGGGGCAGCATCAACGTAATAATGCAGACTCATCAATTTGGTCCGTTCATCGCATCTTGTATGGTAATCACCCAACAACAATGCCTACAATTTGTGCGTATAGCGTAAGCTTTGTAATACTAAGCTATTTACATTGCGATATTTTTAACCACACGTCTAAAGGAAAATTATTACCGTATTACCGAAATATAACCGCTGAGGTTTACCGCAGCGCTGCGGCCTTACCGTCCCTATAATGCAACTTCACGAATTTCGCCCAAACAAATTTAATTATTCAACAACCTTTGTGGCTGTTTTCGCGGTTTTGGCTGCTTTAAAATATTCGTGGTTCTTTCACCAATTCGTTGTTAAGTTTTATTCCGTCGGATGAATTTAACTGCTGAAAGCAGGCTTATACGGGAGCAGGCTTGTATGTATGTAATTGGCGTTGAACCGTTTAGCCGGTTATAGCGCCACTACTCTCTTTTCTTCGCTGTTCGGCGCCAGTTGGAGATTCCAAGTGTAAGTGCTCTCCACCTGGTCCCTCCAAGGGAGTGGAGGCCTTCCCCTTCCTCGGCTTCCTCCGGTGTGTACTGCATCGAACACTTTCAGAGCTGGAGTGTTTTCGTCCATTCGGACAACATGACCTAGCCAGCGTAGCCGCTGTCTTTTTATTCGCTGAACTATGTCAATGTCGTCGTATAACTCGTACAGCTCATCGTTCCATCGTCTGCGGTATTCGCCGTAGACAATGTTCTGAGGACCATAAATCTTGCGCAAAATTTTCCTCTCGAAAACTCCTAGTGTCGCCTCATCGGATGCTGACATCGTCCAAGCTTCTGCACCATAAAGCAGGACGGGAATGATAAGCGACTTGTAGAGTTTGATTTTGGTTCGTCGAGAGAGGACTTTACTTTTCAATTGGCTACTCAGTCCAAAGTAGCACCTGTTGGCAAGAGTTTCGAGGCTGACATTGTTGGTGTTGCTGATGCTGGTTACCAGGTATACGAAATTATCTACGGCTTCGAAGTTATGACTGTCAACAGTGACGTGGGAGCCAAGCCGCGAATGCGCCGACTGTTTGCTTGATGACGGGAGATATTTCGTCTTGTCCTTATTCACCTCCAGACCATTCGCTTCGACTCCTTCGTTGCTCTTAGCCATAAATATTACTGTAAAGATGCCCCGGTCTCCATATTGGCCAAGAGAACCTTAAATGACCGTAAATACAAGCATACGCGAAACCGCTGAAAGAGACAAATGTTATCCCAAAAATCGAGTTTGACAAGTGTTTCGACGGCTGGCATAAGGGGTTAGGGGTAGTCAGGATTTTCAAAAAATCAATTTTTTTTTGCATTTTCGTTAAGTGTAATATCTTAAAAATATTCTCTGAAAATTTGAAAATGATCCGATAATTACTTTTCGAGTTATTCAACAAATAACAAAGAGTGCTCGGGCAATCCAACACGCTAGTGTGAAACCTTAAATGCGTTTTTCTCAAAACTATGTTTTTTGAACTGGTGACAACTGTAACTCGAAAACCGCTCAGTAGATTTTAATGAAATTTAAACAGCTTCTGGAAAACATAATAAACTCTGGGCTGATCGAAGGATTTTTTTCTAGGATTTATGATTGTCACCGCAAGGACCTTTTTTTTGAAACTGGGTCAACACAGACAGCTATAACTTTGGAAATTATAAATTTTGTTTTTTTAACTTTCGTGACTTTAAGTCAAAACATTGTATAATAATGCCATATTATTACTTTTGTAAAATAACATGATTTAATAGCAAAAAAATACTGAAAATTTCCATTTTTTCGTGTCTCTGACTACCCCTAACCCCATAAGTGCATAATATCAAATGATGACTATTTTAAAGGAAACAATAATAAAGTGTACTAAGTAAATATATATATATATATTTCTTAATTCCTTTTTTTTGAACAGACCACGTACCTGAGGCCAATTGGCAGTCCACTAAATGGTTTATACCCAGAGTAATTCGTCCAAAGCACCCGATAATAGATAAAGTCGGGCGACAAGGTATTTTATTGACTTTCATATGGAGTTGCTTTTAACGGCTACCTGAACTTGGTAAAACAATCACTACACACAATCCTGTACGTTAATGGATTGATTGGTCTTCGAGTTGAGCCGAATTATAGTAATGTGTCATGAATATTACTGGTTAAGTTTCATAGTTGTTGAATATCTTTTTATTTTCTCAAATTTTAAATAAATCAATACAATACTTAAATAAACTTTATGGTTTTATTTACGATTGATTAAATATTTGCATTAAATCGCCATCATTACTGATAAAAAAAATATTGAGTGCGAGAACATTTCCACCCATTCGGAATTACAGTTAATAATTAAATAAACTCGCGGCTTATACAAATAAACATCGTTATGTAAGCATAAATTATTTGTGCAGTGGCAATAATGCGTATGTTTGTAAGTTGTGCGTGGACCAGTATACTCGTTGGGAAATTCCTGTTGTGCCACAGTTGTTGTTTATTTCGCTTATTACAAGAACGGCTTGGCGTCAAACACTGGACGTGTATTTCGATAGCCACCGCTACCAATATCCGCTGCATCTGCCGCCGCTGCTGCTGCCACAACATGCGCAATTTCCTTCATATTGCCCACCGGTATATACTTGTGCGGTTTGTTCGGATGCTTTATAGCGAACACACTGCTGCTGCCACTTAAAGATAAATCATCCCATCCTCCGTTGCCAACACCACCCACGACTATATTGCCCCTTTGATATGCTTTCGTTAATGGGATTGGTAAATGGACGATTTCCAAATGTGTTCGCTCTTTGGTGCCACCATCGTAGCCGCCCCCATCCCCGGAACCTGAGAGCAGCCATTTAAGCACAAGAAGTCCGGCGAGTGCCAACGCAATTTTACTCATTACAAATGAGGATGTCGAGAGTGCCGTTAGTGTTTTTAAAACGAGCGGGAAAATGATGAACTTCACAATTAAAAAACCAATCAGCAGCGGCTGTAAGTACTTGAGCATTTTCCTGCGTTTACGTCTGCCACGTTCTGGATTGAGAGAGAGGTGGAGAGTAAGCGCTAAGTGTAAGTAAGCGTTTACTTGATTAAATAGTTAACGTTATAAATTGCATGAAGTAAAAATATTGAACAATTACGAAACGCCACACATGGAAATTAAAATTCAGATTACTTTCCGCACGCGAATCTTTTTCCACTTAAATACACGAAGACTGAATGACAGCTTTGACCATATCGCCGGTTTCATGAATAATTTAAAAGGAAATTTAAATATCCTGTGGACAAGTGGGGATGACACTGGTGTGACAAAAGGACATTTCGACGTAAATTATAATTTACGCGATGCACAGAAAGAGGAAACAATAAATCGATGAGTTCAATCTCATGGACTATAACAAGTGTACATACATACATACATGTATTTATAAAAAAAAGCGTGAAAAAAGTTTGCAGTAATTTTTCAAAATTAATTTGCTGAAATTATTTTTTATCACGTTTTAGAATATGTTGATATCCCCGGAAAGACAGAGGGGAGATCACTTTTACTTTCACGATCATACGCTGAGTAGCCAACCATATTAGCCAGCACATGGGAAGTAATTTGGAGGAGTTCTCGACGATTGAATATCTTCTGCATTCATTATTTATGGTGGGAATATTTGACAAATTTACAGAAAGCAACGGTGAAATATAATGGGATCGAAATTATCCGTCTCTCGGTGTTAAAGCCGGGGTTGACCACTCTAAAAGTTAATTCTATACATCGAAATTTATATAATTTATATCTATTGGATATATATTGATATTTAAATTGGAGGTAGAAAGTTTTCTTGAGCATAATTTACTTTAATGCCCATAATAAATGGAAACAGTCCAGATCTTTCCCTAGCCCACACCTTTTCGGCATTCCTTGGTTTGTTTTACATCGTTGAAAGGTTTGTGAGAAAGATAAAAGGACATTTCGCTTAACATAGTATTTTTAAAATCTCAAAAATTATTGACGTTGATCCGTAGCTTATTTGAAAAGAGATATCTCGAAAAACTTTATAACGGAATAAAGTGAGCACAATACCTGAAGCTTAAATTGATACCAGAACAAAAATTAAGGCAATCGGTTAATAATTTTGTCAAATGTAATGATAATTAAATGTTTTCACATGTTTTTAATTGTGCATAAAACATTTTAACGAACTTGAATATTGCAGAAGATAATGCTAAAAGAACTTGCTAAGGGAATATATACCAACTACAATTATGTATATCCGATCCACAGTGAATCATAAATCACACAAGCACAGGCAAATAAATATTTACTACACTCAAAGTTTTCCATGTAAATTCACCTTCATTTAATTCATTTGTAAAGTTCTTCAATGCAGCGATATCCGTATCTTTTTGAATATCGCTGCGTTTTTCAATGCCATGTTGGGAAGTTAGCATATTTGCCTGCAGCAATGAACCGTTTCCCAGAAGATTCACCTTATTCACTTTCTCTGCTCTTCCCGCCACCACAAATGCGTTCGCTGCCGAACCATCTAACTCTGTGGCTGGAAATTTCGCAGTTGCGGTCGCTGTGGGTCGCAACAATCCAAACCCGCAGGATAAACCGTAAACCAATAAAACGTAACTGCGCATTGCAACGGAACCAATTTAGATCCAATTGTTTTGAAATACAAATTGTAGGCGTACAGCAATCTTCAATCGAAATATTCGAACTAAAATTTGCAAACCGTTGCGAACATCGGCACAATTTTAACTGAATATGCAGTAGCATTGGCCGTAGGTGTTGCGGCTGCAGTGTGGCAGCTGCACTCCAATTTACGGAGGCCACTGATGCGGAGGGCGCGTGTAATCAATGCGCTTTTGTACGAGCAAACGCTTGGCTGCGTGCAACATAAGTACCGCAAATTGTTGAAAATTCTGTTTTCAGCCTGGTTGTTAGCATGTGGGGACTGCTATAGCCGGTCTGGAGATAGGCGATTGTTGTTGGCTTATTTGCACCACAGCTATGGCTGCTACTAAAGTGGAATGTATATTTATATCCATTAAATTAACTTCTTTGTATTTTTTGCTGTTAAGATAACCGTGAAAATATGTATATGAATGTTAAATGGAGTACTAGCGTACCTATACAGGGTTAGTTTTCCAATGAGTCTCTTCTTTGTAACAATATATTTAATTTTTTTATGCGAAATAGAAAGCTAGCTCAAGTAGTTTGTCAAGAGAGGACTTCATTTATAAATTTCCGCCTATTATAGTTTTGTTGTGACTTCCCATATAACTCAATTTTTAATTCCATCTTATTCCTTCACTTTATAATGTAAACATAAGGAACCGATGAAGATAGTGGAATAAAACTTTACACAAATACTATATATCATCTATGACTTCACTTGTGGAGAATTTGTCGAAATCGGACTATAACTTTTCAAGGCCCCGCATATTGATACCTAATTATAGGTTTTTCCAAAATATGGTGGGCTTTATTCCGCATATATGAATTGGTTGATATGTGAGATATCTTAGCAAAATTAAGTGAGCGTATAGTCTTGGATATAGTGTACCATGCAGGTGCAAATGAATGAAATCGGTTCAGTAATTACCTCAGCCCTCATATACTATATATGACGATTTTCGTTATTCTATTAAACTTTATGCCGAATTTATGGGTAAATTTGTTTGTTATCTTAATAAAATTTCTTCAATAAATTGCGAGAGTATAAAATGTTCAGTTGCACACGAACTTAGCCTTTCCTTACTTGTTATGATATATATTAATTTAGGGATACGTCTATCTTAACTCTTGGACAGAAGCGGACAATTATTTATTATAACATTGGACAAAAAACCTTCACTGAGCGGTCGAGAACTTCTTCTCGCGAGGTAAGTTTAAAAACCGTGAAGATAATTTTATTAGGTCTTTAGATCAAAAAATTAATAAAAATGTCTAAGTTTATTATCAAAATTTTCAAGTTAAAGATATCTTGGTAGGAATAGAGACTGGCTATTTTATAGGTCATGCATTTTATAAAAGGCCTGGGTTTGACAAAAATAGCAATCTAACACCTGAATTCGAGCTCGAAGATGATTTGTCGTTAGCAACGTTTGCTTCGTTTTTTCAACCTTTGGAGAGTTGGATGTTGTAATCGAATAATATTTACGAATATATTGATGATAATAATACAAATTCTTAAGATATTACCTAAGAAAGTAATGAAATTTCCTCAGACGAAACTGCTTTGATGTGTTTGAAAAAGAAATTCTAAGTGAAGCGTAAAGAGCACCCTGTTTATATATTCCTTCATTCTTAGCTACACATAACGGCGAACATAAAAATACATTTGAACAATTGCCTCAAAACGTTCAAAAACAAGAAATAGAAAAGGCTTTTGTTGGTGCTGAAAAGTGCTCGCAAGATTTATAATTTCATTTATTAAGCTTTTATCTCTGTGACTGCGCTGATTTCCTTCAATAACCACTTTAACAAACGAAAAATATACTATTTCTTAAAGAAATTAGGTAATTACGCCACAATTGAGTTATGTGGGACACTGTGGACATTTTTGACTGTTTGTCGTGAAGTTAGAAAGGCAAGTGAAATTGAATTCAGTCGCTCAACACTTGGCTGCGATGCGTCACTCTCACACGGTTATTCACTTGCACACTTAAGGATGTCATTAATGTCATTTACTCACTCACTCAAACACTTACTCAATCAATCAAGCAAAATGTCAAGTTAGGCAGTTTGAAAATTTGCTTGAATGAAAATTGCTTTTCAAAAGCGTTTAATGTCAGAATGTAAGTACTTCTAACTTCATATACACGAAATGATTTTCTTGGCTAGTGTGCCGTTTCTGAAGCGCTTACTGATCCATGTAGCGGCTGTTGTTAACTTTATGCTCGAAATGTTGAATGAAACGAAATAAAGTTTAGTCAAATAACTCACAACTTCACCCATTTGTGAGCATGAATTTCACTAGATTGGCGAAACATTCTTTATATAGTATACTAGCAGACCCGGCCTCACGTTGTTGTGGCTAAGGTATACATTAACTTAAGTTGGTCCAATCTTGGCTTCCGCGACGATATTGATTACTCGAAGTTGCCCCCATTCCCATTAACCTTGGTGGTGAAAAGAGTTAGATATAGAGTCATATATACCAAAGTGATCAGGGTGATGAGTAGATTTGAAATCCGGATGTCTGTTCGTCCGTCCGTCTGTGTAAGTTGTAACTTGAGTAAAAATTAAGATATCTTGACGAAACTTGGCACAAATATTCCTTGGCACCATAAGAAGGTTAAGTTCGAAAATGGGCGGAATCGGACCATTGCCACACACACAAAATGGCGAAAACCAAAAACACATATAGTGTCATAAGTACGCCATAAATGAAGTTATAAAAGTAAAATTTGGAATAAAGGATCGCACTAGGAGGGGGCATATTTGGATGTAATTTTTTTGGGGAAGTGGGCGTGGGCCCACAAATCGGTTATTTATATTTAACTCGCAAACCAATAAAGCTATATAAACCAAACTTTCTGCAGTCGGTTCTCTTACGTACCCCACCACACGCCATGAAAATAGTTGAAATCGGATAATAACCACGCCCACCTCCCATACAAAGGTTAGTTTGAAAATTAGTAAAAGTGGGTTAACTACTAACGAAAAACGTCAGAAACACTAAATTTTACAGAAGAAATAGCAGAAGGGAGCTGTACTCAGATTTTTTTACAAAATGGAAAATGGGCGTGGCATCGCCTACTTGTGGGTCAAAAACCATATCTCAGGAACTACTCGACCGATTCGAATGAAATTCGGTTTATAATATTTTCTTGACACCCTGGTAACACGGATAAAAAATGGGCGAAATAGGTTCACAACCACGACTACTTTCCTTATAACTCAATTTTGAATTCCGTCTTATTCCTTCACTTTATAATGTAAACATAAGGAAACAATGAAGATAGCGGAATAAAACTTTACACAAATAGTGCATATCATCTCTGGCTTCACTTGTGAAAAAATTGTCGAAAACGGACCATAACCTTTCAAGGCCCCGGATATCGAATATGTTGAACTCAGCGCCTAAGGATAAATTTTAACCGAAAATATGGGTAAATCTCTCAGATAATTTAATGTAATTCAGAGGAAAATGTTTTCTTCTAATAGTGTGTCTCTGTTCCAAAAATTTAATAAAATCGGGTCATAACATCTCCATATATACACATCTCCATTTGTCCACATAACGTTTGGTTGTAAGTCCTAAAACTAATCGAGTTAGATATAGGGTTATATATATCAAAATGATCAGGGTGACGAGAAAAGTTAAATTCCGGATGTCAGTCTGTCCGTCCGTCCGTGAAGCTGTAACTTGAGTAAAAATTGAGATATCTTGATGAAACTTGGAAGACGTATTTCTTGGCACCATAAGAAGGTTAAGTTCGAAAATGAGCGTAATCGGACCACTGCCACGCCCACAAAACGTCGAAAACCGAAAACACTTAAAGTGCCATAACTAAGATATAAATAAAGCTATGGAAGTAAAATTTGGTATAAAAGAAGAAGCACTATGAAGGGGCATATGTGGATGTAATTTTTTTGGGGAAGTGGGCGTGGCCCCGCCCCCTACTTAGTTTTTCGTACATATATTTATTATTTATTTCATTTTATCCACCAGATGTTTATGTTTTTTCTCAAAAGAGGAAGTTGAACTCATCTTAAATTAGTCTATTTGAAATAAACATTTCAATGCATATGTTTATATCACTTGTGATGGTAATTTGGGGTTTCGACAACACTTGCAAATCTTTTTTTTGAATATTTGTTTGTGCGTTGAACTCAGGCCACCCATTACATTCATGCGTGCTTGTTTGCTCCGTTTAGCAAATGGCTTCTGCCAAAATCATGTCAACAATGTTTGGTAGTTTTGGCACACAAAACTGTAGTTTTATTTTGAATATTTTATTTTTTCACCTGTAAGTTCAGTAATTTGCATTTCACTTCGATTGCAGTTTTGGAGGCAGCAACACAAAGGGAATTGATTGGTTTCCATTGATGTAAATTATTGCTGATTTAAGTTTATATGGTATCAATACAAATACATACATAGATATGTAAATGAAAAGTATATGATATATGATATATGATCAGGCACATTAGTGTGAGCATCTTCAAGCCATCCTTGTAAAGGTATAATTTATTACACAAACTGGCGTCTCAATTTATTTTGTATGTACTCAACGGTTATTTATAATATATATAGGGTGTCTCTTCCAGAGATATAGATATTTCTGAAGATATTGCTGTCAAATCGTTGTATAAACACATGTTTTTGACATTTTTGATCAGTATATTTTGAAAATTGGAACCCAAAGTCATACATTTGTGACAAAAGTTGACGGAATAATTAAAAAAACTCAATAATTATCGATTTATTTCCATAAATAATAAAGAAATATTATTAGCAATATATTTTTAATATAAAAAATTAGGCATATAATTAATTAAAATATGTTTATAAATGGGCTTAAATTTGCAAAAAAAATTGTTGTTTCAAATTCAAAATTTGAACCGTTACCGGCGTGACCTCTAAAATGTTGACCAGCTTTCCACGTAGCTTGCATTCCAACTAGCTCGACACGGACTCAAACGGTTGAATAACAAATCTGCTTGCCTATATATTTATTCATTGCAAATATATTTCTTTTTTTTTGAAGTAATTGACTTAAATTAGCGGTGTTAATGGGAGTAGTTGTTGTATCCGGTTTTGCGTGCCGCGCACTGCAACAACTGCATGCATAAACAGCGGCACGAGTGGGAATTGAGGAAAATTATATGTAAACTTATGCTCACGAGAGTTGTACAGAAACAGAAAAAAATAATGCGAGCTGTTATACAGTTTGTCTATTGTTTTATAACTACAACATAAAAATGGCTTTGACTTTGCTTTTGGTCAACAACAATAACAGCGCCCAATTTCAAGTGAGCGATTGTGCAATTCACTTCGCCCATTTTCTATGTCACTTACAAGGTGCAAAGAGCAACGGTAATTCATGACAATTCGTGTTGACCGATAAAAAAGATTAGCTAATAATGTGCCGTGCCCCTGCTCTGATTACGTAGCCGAAAATTGCTCTGGCTGTTGAGCATTTACCAAACTTTCTTAATTACAATCGATTTGTTAACACTGCCGCCACCTTTCAGACTCATCACCGTTAAGAAGAGTGCAAAAAAGAAGCCGGCCAGGCCGGTGCTGCCCACCAACAGTGTTAGGCCACCAATTAGCAGCGGCACTAATGCTATGAATTTCAGCTTGTATGCCAACAACAATGGCAACATCAGTTTTTTCAATTTCTTTTTCAACTTTTTCCCTCGACCAATGGCCAGCGCCGTGGACGTTAATGATTTAGCTGAGTTCAGTATGTTTGAACTTGCGTTTGTTGTTGCCCAGGCAGATGCTGTAACCGCAGTTGACCGCGGCGTAGCTGGTGCCGTCATTGTTGGCCACACCAATGCCGCCGCAGCCGTCGGTTGGGACTGTTGCGTGCTTAAATGTGCAGCGGTAGTCGCGGTAGCGGTGGGAGGGCTTCGTTGACCTTGAACTTCCAACAACAGCTGTGCGTTGTCACCAGCAGAAATGACTGTGTCTACAGCGGCTGACTGTGCTGTCGTGACGGATGCTGTGCTTGCGAATGCCTCAGCGCTGCTCCCCAATGTAACGAGGTCGTCGCTTTCAAAGTCTGCAAATAAAGTTGAAACATGCGAAAAAGTTTTAAATTAGTTATACATTTTCATGGCATAGGGTTGTGCAAAATTATATTCATGAAATATGCAATGTAGATGTTATTAATTCAGAAGTTAATTAGTTAATCTGGTTAACCGTTGTAAACGGCTGCAACTTGGATTAAATCAATGTGAAATTGTTTCTAAAATGACAGATTTCTATATATACCGTCTGATTGAGCTTGAGTTAACATATATTTGATAATTACCGAAAGATTGGATTATAACAAATAACGTTTGTCCAAATCATCATTTGAATGAAAAAATAAAAGAGTTATATAGGGTATAAACACTACTATTACAATATATTGGTAGAGTTGAGCCGCCTATACTCATAGCTTATTAGACCTCTATTGACCATCTATAAACATAACAGAATAAAGTTATGCCTAATGTATGAAAATTAAAAAAATATTCAACAATAATTATATAGCACCCTCTCAAGTTAGATTAACTTTACAGGAAAACTTAGTTTGGTAAATTTATCATTCATTTGTTGATGCAATTGATTAAAAATTATTATTTTTTAATTTTTTATACATACTAATTGCCTACTACTCTGGCTTTCGGGCGGATATTCTGGGTTTAATTTAAGGCGTTTTTGCTTTAACTAGCGATTTGTTGCAAAGATATTACATAGATTTTGAATGAATTTCTCATTTTCAATTCAGAGAGATACAAACTTATTTGGGGTTGTTGGAATGCTGAACAGACCAAAATGCTTATACCTTAGACAAGTTGTATGGTTTGGTAATTTATATTATAAAAAAATTTGCAAACAATATTTTGCATCATATTAACTTTCACAATTAGCCATAGATTGAGTAAGCTTCATTACTACTACATTATGCTTCACGTTCGTTATTCATTTCAAACCCAATCTATCTGGGACAATTTATTATATTTTTGATAAGGGACACATGTACATATAGCTCTAGTTTTTTACTAACGAATGACGAATTGGTATTATAATACATTTGTATCCATATTTATACTCTCGCAACAGTTGCTAAGAGAGTATTATAGTTTTGTTCACATAACGGTTGGTTGTAAGTCCTAAAACTAAAGTAGTTAGATATAGGGTTATATATATCAAAATGATCAGGGTGACGAGTAAAGTTCAAATTCGGATGTATGTCTTTCCGTCCGTCTGTCCATCTGTCCGTCTGTCCGTCAGTACAAGCTGTAACTTGAGTAAGAATTGAGATATCTTGATGAAACTTGGTAGACGTATTTCTTGGCACCATAAGAAGGTTAATTTCGTTAATAGATGGGCGTAATCGGACCACTGCCACGCCGACAAAATGGCAATAACCGAAAACATATAAAGAGTTATAACTAAGCCATAAATTAAGCTATGGAAGTAAAATTTGGTATGAAGGATCGCACTATGAAGGGACATATGTGGATGTAATTTTTTTGGCGAAGTGGGCGTGGCCCCGCCCCTACTAAGTTTTGTGTACATATATCGTAAACTGCTAAAGCTACATCAAGGAAACTCTCTACGTTATTCCTCATACAGTCCAAAAATAGAGGAAATCGGATTATAACCACGTCCACCTCCCATACATAGGTTATGTTGAAAACTACTAAAAATGCCTTAACTCAGTAAGGAAAACCACCAGAAACGTTAAATTTCATTATAAAGAAGGTACAGAAGAGCTTCACTCAAAATGCTATACGAATTTTTAAATGGGCGTGATTTCGGGGTGGGTCAAACACAATGTCTCCGAAAATACTTAACAAATTTCAATGAAATTCGAGTGGAGGCCTTCCATACCATTTTTAGTGCTTTTGTCGTTTTTCGTTGTCGTGGCAATGGTCGATTTCCAATTTCATTTATCTGCAATACTAACAATCGCAAGTATACCAAATATCATTAACCACCAAAACTAGACTCTACAAGTCGCTTATTATCCCGTCCTGCTTTATGGTACAGAAGCGTGAACGATGTCAACATCCGATGAGACGACTCTAAAGGTTTTCGATGGAACGTTGAGCTGTATGGGTTATACGACGACATTGTCATAGTTCAGCGAATGAAAAGACAGCGGCTACGAGCAAAATAGGGACGAGGATTATGATATTCAATATATACAGCTAATGAATTAAATTTTAATATTTTGTGTTAGATACTTTCAATTTTAGCTCTACCTGACGTCATTGGGGTATGGATACCATTCTTGTATATTTTCCCACATTTCGTTCTCATTTGAAGACTTGCAAGCTCCTAAAGATCGCTATAGAACACTCCAAAGGTTCTCATTGGTTTTAAAAACAGAAGAATGAGAGAGGTACTCCAGAACAGAAATGCATTCGTAATATAACCAATTCTTGACGAGATTCGCAGAGTGCTTGTGGCCCTTGTCCTACATAAACTCCCATTTTATTGACGTCTCTTCTTCAACGTATGGTTTCATCGTCTTCAAAACCACCGAAGTTTTAAATGGATATTGCTGGGCGTTATGTACAAACATCTTGTAGAAACGCAATTGCAATTCTTCTATATCTCTATATCTTCTCTATATCTATCTCGCTTAGTTTTACTCTTAGGTGTTACCAGCAACAGTTAGGTGGACGAAACTATTATAACGAAATTTCACAAATGAAACAAGTAAGGAAGGGCTTTGTTCGAGTTCAAACGAACATTTTATGCTCTCGCAGTTTATTTATTTAATTCTATTAATATAACACACAATTTGACTAACATATTCGGCATATACATACATATATGTTACAAAGTCTATTGAAGGTTTGAGAACCATAATATTAGATATATGGGAGCTAGGGGAAGTTATGACCCGATGTCACTTATTTTTGGCACAGAGATATAATTTTAGAAGAATAATATTCCCTCAGAATTTCTTCAAAATATCTTAGAGACTTACCTATATTTTCGGTTAAAAATTTATTAAAAGCACCGAAAAGTTATGGTCGACAGCCCTGATCACTTTGGTATATACTTTCTATCTTACTCTTTTAGTTTTGGATGTTACATACAACCGTTATGTGAACAAAACTATTATACTCTGTGCAACATGTTGCGAGAGAAAATAAATGGAAGATAATTCAGTTTGTTACATGCCGAAATTCATGGAATTTTTTTTTAACGAATTTAAGAAGTTCTAAAACTAGTAATTTAACATATTCTTCAGGCAGTAGAAAAATATTGTTAATTGTGTAATCGAAGTAATTCTTAAGATTAGCTCTTAGTTTTTATACTCTCGCAACCTGTTGCACAGAGTATTATAGTTTTGTTCACATAACGGTTGTTTGTGTCACCAAGAAATATAAGAGTTAGATATTGGGTTATATATATATAAATGATCGGAATGACGAGTGGAGTTGAAATTAGGATGTCTATCCCTCCGTCTGTCCGTCTGTCCGCCCGGCCGTGCAAGCGATAACTTGAGTAAAAATTGAGATATCGTAATGAAACTTGGAACACATATTCCTTGGGACCGTGAGAGGGTTGCTTTCGAAAATGGGCAAAATCGGTCCACTGCCACGCCCACAAAATGGCGAAAACCAAAAACAAATAAAGTGTCATAACTAAGCCTTAAATAAAGTTATAACAGTAAAATTTGGAATAAAGGATCGCACTAGGAACAGGCATATTAGGATGTAATTTTTTTGGGGAAGTGGGCGTGGCCCCGCCCCCCAATCGGTTATTTGTACATATATATCTCGCAAACCAGTGAAGCAGAAACCAAACTTTCTGCAGTCGATTT
This sequence comes from Zeugodacus cucurbitae, assembly GCF_028554725.1. Classification (NCBI taxonomy): domain Eukaryota; kingdom Metazoa; phylum Arthropoda; class Insecta; order Diptera; family Tephritidae; genus Zeugodacus; species Zeugodacus cucurbitae. The sequence goes on from NC_071667.1 coordinate 45,885,683, forward strand.
TCTTACGTACCCCACCACAAACCATAAAAATAGTTGAAATAGGATAATAAACACGCCCACCTCCCATACAAAGGTTAGCTTGAAAATTACTAAAAGTGGGTTAACTCACTAACGAAAAACGTCAGAAACACTAAATTTCACATAAGAAATTACAGATGGAAGCTGCTCTCAGATTTTTTTACAAAATGGAAAATGGGCGTGGCGTCGCCCACTTATGGGTCAAAAACCATATCTCAGGAACTACTCGACCGATTTTAATGAAACTTGGTTTGTAATAGTTTCCTTAAATCCCAATAATAAATAAAATTGGCCAAATCGCTTCACAACCACGCCTACTTCCTATGATCTGAATCGTTTACTTTACAGTATATAATGTAACCTGTTTTTCATCCTTACACCACTTAATTTTGCAGCACATTTCATTACTAATTATTAGCACATGCCTGCTTACTAATTACACATATTGGTCCTTCTTTCGTTGTAGGCATATCCCCTTCCGAAAGTTTTATAAATTACAAACTGTGGTTTTGGGTGTCGAAACAAACTTTTCCATACCTTAAGGTTTATTCCGCTGCAACGGTTCATTGCTTTAGGTTGTAACCATTAATCATTTGAAATATGTTGGCACTTTGGAGCATTTATCAAAATGAGAATTAGCTGACAAATTTTGTGTCAAATATGACGCAAGAACCTATATATGTAAACAACTAACCTATAGGGTAAATAAAGCCGATCTAGCATTTTTATAAGCAGATGGTCCATTTTGAAACAATTTTGCATTCAGATCAGCGAAATTTGTGTATTAAATAATTTTCTCATTTACCTTCGTCATCGCTTATGATACGTCTGAAAACCTCGCAAAAGTTTCGTATTTTGTCCAAGGCATTTCCTAGTGGCACAAAAACTTCATCGAACTGCGCTCCCTCAAGACTATTTATATCATTTTCCACACTTCCAACCTCCATGCTTTCTTCAATGTCGACGACATTCCTGTCGCCATTGCCATCGCTGTTGTCCTCTCCAACGTTTCTGCTTTCAATATCCTGCCAACCAAGCACCGCTGAATGCTGTGGTTGCGCAATAATGGTGGCGGCATTGTTGACTTTATTTGTTGCAGTTTGCTCATTGTCGCCATACTTATTGTGTTGACTTGCGCTTTTGTTGTAGTAATTGTTGATATACCTTCGGTTGTTGAGGTTATTGACAGCATTGTCAGCGGTGTTGTTGCTGTGCTCGCGCCGCCTACTCATTTCGCCCGAAGGCATCGATGGGCGTCGTTGATTACTTACCGTCAATACATATGGCGCAACGAAGCGCGTATCCTGTGCCGGCGAACGGTAATTTCCGCTGTTGCTGCTGTTGTAAGTATAATAATTTAGCTGATTTTGTTGCAGCAGCTGTTGCTGTACCGCATGTGGTGTATCATAGTTGTTGTGTGGTGTGCTGTACGGCTGTTTATCCTGCGTGATTGCTTCGTGTGGCTTTTGCAGTCTATTACCGGGCGTGGCATCTGCTTGGGTGGTCACGGCTGCGACCGCAGCGTTTGCGGCTGCTTGCAGAATATACCAATCGTTGTGCACTATCGCCGGTGGCCATTGCAACTGTTGCTGTGCATATGTTGTTGTTGTTGCTGCTGTTGATAAACGCCTTGTGGTTGGCGTTAAACCGGAGGAGGCAGAGTTGTAAGCTGCTGATGCAGATGGCACGGTGGCGATCGGATTAAATCCGTTGTAGTTTAAAAACACTTCAGTTTGCAATGTGAAAAGTGGTGCCAACGAGATTAATACGAGCAGCAACATCTTTCACTATTTTTTCTTACTTCGAAACTATTCACTCTTTGTGGCAGACACTTTTCCAGACTTTAATTCGCTTTAATTATTTCTACACCATGGACGTTTCACTAACCGTCACAGTCTTTTGGCAACAGCCCACCGACGCAGTTCATCATTCGTTCAGAGTTGACTCACAAATAACCTTAACTGGCGACGAGTTCGATATTTTATCAACTTGCAACCGCATGCCCCGAAGATTCTATTATTTTTATTACACTTATAATTACATTGTGTTGTTGTCGTGTCGGTGTTGATTTCTATTCATTTGCTGATTCAACCACTTGCTCATCATCGTCTGTGTAATACAATGAGAAATCAAAACAAAAATAGAAAAGCAGAAAATTACAGTTTAAAGAAAGGAAATTCACTTTTAACTCAAAGCTTCTTAAGTAATAACATCAACACTTTGGCTTGTCGAAGAGAAAGGCCCTAGCTTCGAGCGCACTGGAAATTGGTAACGAAGTAAATATAGCCACAATTAATTCATACGCAATGCATCACTGCGCACAAACCAAATACGAGTAAATTGAAAGGGCCATAAAGAAGAAATGATAAACAATCTATACGTCTTAGAGTATCCATATTATCGAACGATCAGTTGTCACCATTTTATTTATTTATTGTTCGTTGCCGCGCTCACGCAATCATTGCCACCAGTTCAAACAAACACATGCATATGGATATTAATTGAGATCAGACACACTTCAGTTGCTGATTGTTCGGAATATATTTTTTCTAGAATTATTTTGGTAGCGCATATTTGATGCAGGGCATTCACGAAAATTTAGTGGTATTAGTTAGTACAGTGAAGACACTTCAATTGAATTGTCTTAAAGACAGTTATGATATGTATTTGTATTGCTCTCTATGTTTGATTACAATGTAGCACGATATTGGAAGATCAGACAAGGTTTATTACCAGTGCTATTCTTGACCGGGCCACCATAGATGTATTTCGATTTATTTTTCCGATTACAAAATTTTGGTTAAGAAGTTGAGATTTTGATACTGTGAGATTGGAAATATCGTTGACAATGGTTGGAGTCACGTAATCTTAATTGTATTGGTTTTCACTTAGGTTTTCTGTCCAGAACAGTAACTTATCTCTGTAACGTATTTCAACGGTCCTAGTTGAAAATTCCTCTTCTTAAACCTTTAACACTCTTTCCGAGATTCATTAGAGATTTGATTGTTTGACTCTATTCTTATAATTATTTCAATAAATTATATAACCAACTCTTTTCAATATTCCAAAAAAAAAAAAAAACAAAATATAGAAATACATGTCTTTACAGAGTCTGTCTCCACTTTATCCCTAACTGTATATGCGTGCTAAAACGAATACTAAAGTTGTTTGTTTGATTTGGCTAAAACTCTCAATACTTTGCCGGTCTGTTTCCGTCAAACAGTGCTAGATTTCAACAATGAACGCTGAAATCATTAAACCCAACTTTATCCGCATATAATTATATTTTCAGAGTCTTAAACTTTATATATATGTACATCGATTCATCAAAATCTAAATTTAAAATCTTTTTGAAAAAGTGAGCATACGTGAATGCACCTTTTGATTCTTCATTACTTTTTTGTTCTACTTTATCACTTTTATTATAACTGTTCTCATTTTGATGGTTTAATGTTTATTAGTTTCTTCCTCATTCTTTTTATTTCAGCGTCTGACCCTAATAGCTCGTTTTTTGGTACTAAAACCTTAAATTTCTATTTGGGCACGGTTCATTGCCTCTTGGGTCATTTGAAAATTAAACATGAATTAATAATGATTTGGCCTGACGTTGAAGTTGATGTTGTTGGGTGAATTTCAGGTAAACCGCACTAATTTTCTATGGCAGTGGTAACACAAATACGTAGATGTATAGGTTATTTGTGGACTGATTGTGGTGAATTGGAGATAATTGTAGCGATTACTGAATTAGCAGATAAAAGCATCTCCTTTAAAAGTTCATGAGATATGCCGTAGCTTCCACAAAATGAGCTCAGAACAAAATACGGAATATAAGGGACAAAATATTGCATGTCGTTGCCAGAATTGTAAATGTGAGTAAAACATAATAAAGTGTTTAATGTTTAACTAGCAAGTTAAGAGAAATTACTATATTCAGTTTTCGATGCGGGTAATTATGAATCGATCTCATGTTTAATATATGAGAAAAAAGGTGACAATTAATTGACGAAAATTAGGTATATGGAACTCAAGTTACTATAATACTTTCGACACAATTTTATTGTGGATTCACTTTCGGAATCTACATTAATTCCATATCTATCATGTCATAACAACATTATATGCTACAGTGTGAGAATTATCGAAATTGGATAACAAGCATCTCATTTCCCTTACAATATAATTAGCTTTCCTCAGATTATTTTAATTTTCAATTGATAAATCAAACAGTAAAGAATTTATTAAAACCAACCTTTTAGAAATTTTGCATCTGACAAGTGAACAAAGATTTATTTTCTTTGTGATCTTCTCTTCCGACCATCAGGTGATCAAAAAGACTCCGTGATGAAGAATCTTAATCTGAACTGAAAATCGTCTCGTAAGTCATTCTCTTCGCATCGCAATCGCGTGCCAGAGAGTCGAGTAACGAGCACTCGAAGCTGTTTGCTGAACAAAATTTAAATTTCAATTGAATGTGCACGGGTTGAAGAACAAACCCTTATATTCAGAGGGAAAGACAACGGATACAAAATACTAGAGGTCGTAATCCAGTTTTAGTTAATTGTAAAGAAAGTATAATTTCATGTTCGAATTTTCTTCATTTTCCTTTTTTAAAATGGACCCACTCAAGAAACGGGAAAGTGCATACATATATGTGTATGGGAGAGTATGTATAAGTGTGTAAAAACTTATAACTTTTGAAATGTTTGTTTAAACCGGTGCGAAGCCGGAGCAGTCTGCTAGTACTATATATATGCTCTATATATAATAATTGCGTTCTTTCAGTTATCTTTTCACATTAAAATATATGTTATCCTTTGGGATATCTTAATGTAAGGAAGGCAACAACTTTGGTGAAGGATGGTATTATTTAGAAATAGGAACATTATTTGATTCAATAACTCAATTCTTTTTGTTCTTTTACCCCAGTTAGTTACACACCCTATACCCTATCATACAGGAAGTGCAAAGACTTTAAATATGCTCTTAAATAAACACGACTAACTTTATCACTACTTTGTCTTGGTGGTTGGTTGAAAATTAAGTGGAATCTCAATATAATATGGTTATTAATATTTTAGATTGACAGTACAATAATGTGTTTTCTTTATGCGATACGAGTGGGTTATTTAAAATGTATTTCCACTTTAACACATTTACATAAACTTTGTTTATAACAAAGTGAAAACTTTTCCAGAAAAGAAAGAAATCAACGGATTCAACCATGTGTAAAAATTAAAATTTCACTTGACACATATCTCCTACAATGTTGTCTTGTATAATGTTATTTCTTTAGTTTTCACGAACAAAAATTGTCACAATTCACTACACAGTTTACTCGCACATATTAAAAATAGTAATTTGATTTCAAAATCAACAAATCCATTTCAATACTTGCTGCCATTAGGAACATCGGATTTCACTAGATGTAAATTCAGCGCACAACTAACTGCCTTGTGACGTCTAATACCCAACTAACTTGAACTTGAATATTTTGTTGCATTTTATATGTGGAAATGCAATTTGCCAGATGAAAGTAAAAGCGTGGAAAAATGTTAAAAAAGTACATGCTTGTAGGCAGGTAGGTATACGGTTAGTTTATGGAACAATTTGGCATAATTAAGCTGAACAAAATGCAAAGGCGCAAGGCTGGACCACAAGATTGCTAATGCAAGTGCCTATTATCACTTGAGTGCTGTTGCTGCTGACAGCTTGTTTAACATGGCGCACAGCAAGTGTCGCCTATTTATTTACACAAATAATTGGCTGCCCAGTGGGCTCGAATGAAAGCAAGTGGCGGTTTGTTACCTATGCAAATTGCGATTTGGTTATTTCCAGGAACCAATAAAGGTTAGTTCCAAGGCAAGTTGGATGGAATTCATTAATTGAGGAAAAATGCTTGGATCAGTAGTAATATTTCGGATAAACTGTACTGTGCTTAACTACATAGCATTCTTTGAATAAACGATAATTTAGCTACTTAGCCTTAAACCTTAAGAGTTTTACATTTTTTAGTGATTATAGCCTACAGCTAAATTAAGGAACGAACTTTCTCTACTGGATCGAGCTGTGGGCAAAGTGGTAGACATACTAATATTCGTATGGTTCGTATATTAAGGTATGCCAAGGTCTAGACTATGACATATGTATAATCCCATTTAATCAACTATTTGGGTGCACTTGTACGAATTAAATCTCCACGGAAAACAAGTGTTTTCTAAGCACCCACTGTGCTCTCACAACTTTTGCAAAACTGTGTTGGCTCGCTTTGGAACGCACCCTGTGAGCTGTTGCCACTCTCAAATCGCCACAATTTTGTAGAAAATTGCGAAAATTTCTTATAGCCTGAATCGAACGTGGAAAATAAGAAGAAATTAAATTAAAAAAAATTATACCAGAAAGTAATTTAGTTAACAAAGTGTGAAAAACAATTTTCCAGATACATTGGTATTCACTTTTGAAATGTTTAAATGACAAAATGGGAAGTGATTTGCATAAATAGTTCGCAATACATTGCTTCAAATATCAAAGACACACTAGAAGCGCAACGTAACCATGAAAATCGAAATCAGTTCTCTGATATTTTACACCATTCACGATTGGCTCGTGCTAACGGTATTCACGCTTACTTGCATTTTTCACTTTTACGCTTCCATCTCCACTTTCCCACTTAGCAGAGGCACTTGCCCTGCCGCACACAACAAAAGCTGAACACATACACATACTTAATTTCTATTTCAATAGATGAATATTTACGCACACACAACTACAGATTTCCGGTTCGTACTGTCAATTCAAGAAGTTTGACGAATTGGGTCGATTCAACGCATTTAATGTTCATTACAAGTAGCTGTTAAGTTCCGTTGGTGAATACCATTAACGGTTTGCTGGAATTATATAATATTAATGTTTGGGTGTGAGTAATTAAGTACCAGTTGTTGTTGTTGTTGTATAATAAATTAATTATTTAAGCGTCAGTGAAGTTTTGTAATTGAAATAGTTTTTTACGAACAAAACCAGTTGTCGGGCAACATAAACAGTTACCGTTAAATTGTCGTACTCTGATACAGTAAATTATGACAAAAAATTGACTAACTTTTGGTCCAAAACCAAGACTGTGCCAAAAAAAGAAAATAAAGCGAATCACTCAATGGTACTCCAAATCGACTAATATTGGCTCATTATTCTTTCCTCAAATACTCGATCTCGATGATCTTGACGGAAACTGGTTTCAACAAGACTAAGCGCCATTTCATAATCATGCAAGTTATACTATAAATTTTTTACAACAAAAAATCGCTGGACGTCTGATGTCAAAACGAATGTTTGGCTACACAGATCTACATGTCATTCTTTTCTCATCACTGATATTTGCTGGATCCTCTTTATATGTATTATGTCTTTAATTCCGATTGCATCTTTGAAGAAACAATATAATTACCAGATTTTATAAACATAAATTATTGATAGCATAAATTGGTAAAGTATGATTGAGTGAGAGCACTAGAAATTATATATTATTAGGAACTGATTTCTCAGTTATTTATGTACATATGTTTATGAACTCACAACATATACATAACAATCAAGAAACATCGTCCGTGAAGTGAAATTTATTTCGTAGAAGGGATACAAGAGTGACGGAAATAACGGTTGTACATTTCATTAATTATTAAAATCTATAATTTGCAGTCGGGTACGACATGTGAAGCTTATTCATAAATCATTGCATTGAAATATTGGATCATACTTGAATATTCTGATCAAAATTCGAGTTTTTTAATAAAATAATACGTTCCACAAAAAGTAGCATTTCCTTCGCAAGTATTGTCTAGTTACAGGCGTTTCAATACACCCGCATATCCAAAAGTACCAAAAAACCCATGTGGTTAAAATTTCATAGCATAAATTCAGGCGTTCACTTTGTTTTACTTTACACTCACCGTATATGCGTATTTAATTCTAGTTCAAAAAACAATTCACATCATACTTAAGTTTTATAACTTGATAAGGTAATAGATAGAAATTCATTTCACTTTCGAATTTTTCGAATTGGCGATTTAGACATTCGAATTCGGGTATAAATGCGGTTTGATAGAGGATAATAATAACACAAATATTATGTTCAAGTATACTAAAAATGCGTTAAATCATTAATTCAAAAGCCAGAATCACAAAATATTATAAAAAACAAGAAAGGAAAGGCAAAGTTCCGGTGTCACCGAACATTTTATACTCTCGCAATTTATTAATTTAATTTTATTAATATAACAAATAATTTGACTCACATATACATATATGGTATAAAGTCCATTGAAAGTTTGAAAATCCTTATATTAAGTATATGGGAGATAGATGAAGTTATGACCCGATTTCACTCATTGAAGGCACTTAGACATATTATTAGAAAAAACATATTCCCTCTGAATTTCTTCAAAATATCTGAGAGACTTACCTATATTTTCGGTAAAAAATTTGTTAGAAGTACTGAGGTCCTCATATTCGACATATAGGGTCTTGAAAACTTATGGGCCGATTTGGACGATTCTGAGAAGTGCGGTGCCACACTATAAATGTAGTGTTTAAGCAAAGTTCTGTTCTTCACTAGTACTAACTTTATATATTGTAAAGTAAACTATTCAGACCGACTTCTAAGTTCTGGTACGTGGGAAGTAGGCGTGGTTATGAACCGATTTGAACTATTTTTACAACATATCATTTGGAAGCTAGGAAGATATTATGAAGCGAATTTCATTGAAATTGGTCGAGTAGTTTCGGAGATATGGTTTTTGACCCATAAGTGCGCGGAACCACGCCCATTTAAAATTTTGTATACCATTGTGAGTGCAGCACTTCGGTACCATCTTTATAATGTAATTTAAGGCTTCTGATGGTTTTCCTTACTGAATTAAAACATTTTTAGTAGTTTTCAACATAACCTTTGTATGGGAGGTGGGCGTGGTAGAGACCGACCTTGGTATCGGCATCGGCCAGTATCGGCCACAAAATTAAGCATCGGCATCGGCCATATTTGGCCGATTCTTAGCCGATTCTTTCTACTTCTTTCGGATTATACTAAAATACATTTTTTTTCTTTTTTGATTTCTTTAGAGCATAAAATTTGAATTCCTGAACTAACAATTCATCATGGTGATAATTTAAGTCTAAGTATAATGAAAGGTTTTTTTTAGCACTGCTAGAAACATTCGATTTATGTCAAATATGTACAGTTTTGTTTAAAGTTGTTGAGATTTTGAAGATAATGTCATAAAGTCACTATTATAGAAGCATTCGTAACTAGGTTAATTTATTTTTTAAAGTTTGCCATAGACAGGGTCACGTAATAATCACATGGTGCTGGCCTGGACTATAATAAGGTGCATGGAAAAGAACCTCCCAAACAAGCTTCCGAAGTTTCTACTGAGTCATACTAATATGTCTGTCCGTCCGTTTGTCCGTGCAAGCGATAACTTGAGTAAAAATAGAGATATCTTAATGAAACTTGAAACACATCTTCCTTGGCACCCTGAGGAGGTTAAATATTATATTATTATTATTATTATTATTATTATTATTATATTATATTAATATACATAAAGTGCCATAACGAAGCCATAAATAAAGCTATGAAAGTAAAATTTGGTACAAAGGATCGCATTAGAGAGGAGCATAACCAATAAAGCTATATAAACTAAACTTTCTGCAGTCTAAAACTGAACGCCCATCTCCCATACAAAGGTTATGTTGAAAACTGCCTAAAGTGAGTTAACTCACCAACGGAAAACGTCAGAAACACTAAATTTTACATAATAAATGGCAGATGGCAGCTGCACTCATATTTTTTTTACAAAATGGGAAATGGGCGTGGCGTCGCCCACTTATGGGTCAAAAACCATATCTCAGGAACTACTGGTCGAGTATTTCAATGAAATTTGGTATATAATATTTTCTTGACATCCCGACAACACGGAATGGTCGAAATCAGTTCACAAGCAGGTCAACTTCCCATATAACTCAATTTTAAATTCCATCTGATCCGTTCACTTTATAATATATACATAAGGAACCGATGAAGATAGCGGAATAAAACTTTACACAAATCTTGTATATCATTTGTGGCTTCACTTATGTAAAAATTTTCAAAATCGGACTATGACAATTCAAGGCCACGGATAACTCAGTGCCTAAGGGTAATTTTTCACCGAAAATATCGGCAAATCTTTAAGATATTTTAATTTAATTCAGAGGAAATTTTTTTCTCCTAATTGTGTGTCTCTGTTCCAAAAATTTTTATAAACTTCCCCTAGCTCCCATATACCAAATTATGTGCGGGTTTTATTCCGCATATATCGGTTAATTTGTGAGATATCTTAGCAAAATTAAGCATATAGTCTTGTATATAGTGTGGCTTGGTAGGGAAAAATAGTGAAATCGGTTTAGAAAATACATCAGCCCATGATTTTCGTTATTCTATTGGACCGAATATATGGGTCAAATTGTATGCATAATTATATTAATAAAATTACAGCAATAAATTGCGAGAGTATAAAATGTTCGGTCGCTCCCGAAATTAGCCTTTCCTTACTTGTTCAAAGTTGGATTATTTTTAAAAAACAGTAAAGCCACTAAAAGCCAAAAAAAAATAACTGAGATGGGAGGACTGAGTATCAGTGCAGTTGAATACATCATACAGCGTTTTGAGTGTGAGAGGTGGATAAGGGCAGAAATGCACCAAATAAAATTGTCACACATGTTGACAAGAGGAAAACAGTTCGTAAAATTAAGGAAAATCTGAAAATAACGGCACCAAAATTGATGATGGAGATTGAGAACAAATTGGGGAAAGTATGTTGCACCGAAACCGTGCGTCGACGAAAAAAAAAACAACATATAAAGTCGACTTAAATTTGCTTAAGGCAATGTCACAAAGCCGATTTCATTCTGGGAAGATGTAATTTCGGTCGGACTTTGTCCTTCCTTACTTGTTTATACATAAAAACCAATTGCAAACTAATTTATTACCAATATTGAGCAATAATATCATTGACACTTTCCAATACCGATAGCTGTCGCACTTGATCTGTCATATGTACATATATAGAGCCAAATGTGATTTATTTGTGTGCCTACGCTCCGCCTTAGTCGCAGTGCAGATGACTGCGTACAATTATTATCAGTGACTGGAACAATTATTGCCACGATGCGCTTGTATAGTTCCTATTTTATCATCTGATGGCGCAATGTAAACTTTATCTGTGAAATATTAATTCACAGAGTTTTACTTATTTATTTATTAATTCCTAATTCGATAAGAGGACATACGCATATATCAAGGATCGAAACCCAGCAGCGTGTTATAAAACAATCTTTATTAAAAAAGGGAGAGTTGTTGCTGGAATCAATCAATGGTTTGAAGAAAAGGCTGGAATATTTTATTTAAAATTGCAATTTATTTAATATAACTATGTATAAGAAATGCAGTAAACAATTTGTTTTTACATACGATATTAAATATAAAAATATTATTCATTTAATTGTCTTCTTTTGTTTTCTATGTTTTCTATGTTTTTGTAATTTTATTTTCTAAATGCATAGCACTAGAAAAACTTAAATAAATATTTAGGGCTAATAACTAAAAAGTATTGTTTAATAAATAAGTTAGATAAAGATATATATTGAGAAAATAAATAATTAAATAAATAATTAATAAAATTAATTTAGTTTGATTTGCACTGAATTTTCATTAAAGGATTCGATTTGTGTCCCATACTGTTTATACAATTTTATGAAATTGATGGCCTGTCAAAGAGCTAGGGAATGAAGGTGTTAGAGGGAACACGCACTGTCATACATATATACGCACATGTGTTTACTTCTATGTGTCTGTACATGCGGAAGTACGCCTTGAATAATAGGAAATTGAAACACTACCGGTAATTGAAAAATAACTGTAACATAGAGTTAGTGTTCTTGAGTTGTAAGAAACGCTGAAGAAGATGGAATGGTACAATAACGAGTTCACCATAGTTCACATCTAATAGAATTAGACGAAGAAGAAAAGGAAGAAGAAAATTTCTAGCATGAAAAAAAAGCGCGATTTTGATTGCTGTTCGCGGCAATGTATTCAGACTAATAACTGTAATTTGAATTATAGAAAGAAGCAACAAGAATTAGTATAGAAAATATTTAACAGAAAAAAATTGCAGACTTGGCCATGCATGTTGGCGAATTTATGGAGCTAGCGTGAAACGTGTAAAGGCGCCAATAGCTTATCGAAGAGGCTAATGGGGGGGATAGAAGAGTACTTGAAAGTAGGAATATCGAAAGAGAAGAAAATTTGAAGACGTGTGTGTCCCATGTGTGAGAGAGAATAGCAGAAACTCTAATTACAAATGCTGCACAACAAATATGTAGCAATTTTTGTTGCCAATTTAGCGATTCTTATGATGACGCCTGTTGATTTGCGTTTAGAAGCTGCACATCATCTATGAGATAATGCATGCTGATTGAGTGCATTAATTTTCGTGTTATTGTGTGTGTGTGTGCATGCACGTATCTGCTAGCATTAAAATATTGCACGTCGATTGTACAGTTATTGGTTGTTGTTGTCTTATTGGTGTCGCTAAGCTCACCTCTACCCCATTACAATTACTTCGCTGCTGGCTACTGTTTATGACTTTTGCACTTGTTGCTGCTGCTGTTGCAGCGATAACGGTTGTTGTTGTTGCTTCTGTTGATGCTGGTGTTGCTCTTGCTGTTGTGGTTGTTGTTGGAAATTTGGTTGTTGTGCTTGCTTCTGCTTGGAGTAGACACCAGTTGGTTGCCGATTACTATAACCTCGATAAGCCAGTTCATGCGCTTCATTTAGAGAGCGTCGATCGTAACCACCACCGCCACCCGAAGACCAGCCGCCACCACCGCCGCCGCCGGATGACCATCCCGCACTGCCACCCGATCCGCCGCCCCGGCCGTTCATCAACTTCTTCAGACCCATCATGCCCGCCAACAAGAGGGCAATCTTGGAGACAATCAGCGCCTTGCCAGCCATCATGTAAAGCATACCCATTGCAACCGGCAGCATGCCGATCATTTTCATGGCCACGCCCATCATCATCATGCTCATCATTTTCTTCATTTTGCCACGTCCTGTATGCGGGAGAAAAAAAAGAAGAAAAATAAAAGAAACATTTTAGAAAATCTTGTGGGAATTATTGTATTCAGAAAGTGAAAGCTTGTCTAAATTTGGCAGTCGCTATCCCAGTGTTAGGTTTGCTATGATTGAATATACAAATTGCAAAAAAAAATATAACAAACAAACTATTCAATAGCTTGTCTTTTACTTTTCAATGAAATACTATTGGATTTCATTGATTAATTGCTTTTGACATAAGCTACTACGAGCAGACAGCTCATCACACCGCCCAGGGACATGCACACACCTCATCGGTCAACTGGCGACTCGTTTATCCAACAACGTGCAACTAACTACTTTTTAAGGAAATTTAAAAATAACAAAAATAATACGAATGTGTTATCATAACATTTAAATGGATAATTGAAGTAATCAATTCACATTCACGCTCATTTTTTATTTCACTTTCCAACACTGACGACTTTTCCTATTAGGAGATGCGACTATGAATGGGACTCATTTGCAGACATACCGGCATGCACAGGATTTCACTTGCATTTATCTTCATTTGTCAAAGGCCATAAAGTTTCTAATATTTTCTGATATATGACATAGCAATGGAATAGTATGGCAATTAAGGCCACTAAAACAAGTTTTACTATGAATGCGCAAAGTCGAAGTTCAATTTTTTATAAATTTTAAATATTTATTAAAAGTTGTGTAGCCAATTATAAAAAAGTATTATTAAATCATGTGCTTAATGTACTGTGTGCGGAAACGTAAAGTATTCATAATACAGTAGGTATTGCCGTAAATGTCAGTGGTGTTAGTATCTCATTTCAATTACTATATGACAAGCAATTTAATCTTTAATCAGTGGAACTTTTGTAGTATGTTCTTACAGATTTTTAATTTATTTCCTACAAATTGTAATTCTCCGTTCCATTTAAATCCCTATAAAATGATCTCTATAAGAGTCAAATGCGAGCATGCGAGTTTCAGAATTTTTTTTTTGTTTTTATTAAAAGAGTTTGCTTCAGAAAAACTTTCCAGCAGACTTTGGAAAAATAACATAAGCTCATCAAAGCTATACCGTACTCAACAGCTTTGTTGTTTATGGCGGAGAATTTAAAAGCGCGAAAAAATATTATTAAGGATGTTTATCCAGTAAAGAGAAAAAGACAATACTGTGATGTCTAAGATGGTACCATGATACAGAGTATGAAACACTTTTTAAACATATTCGTGAAACAAACTGCAAAGAAGATGAAAAAAGGGATTATTGTATCAACTTTTTTGAGTTTTAACAATATTCGAAATATATTGGACTTATAACACAAGTACTTTTTACTAATACTCCCTTTGTTTACACATAAAAATAATATTGGAATGCTTTCGGTCTCCAGAAAGCCGACCAAACTGTCGGAAGAATACCTCATTGCTAAGGTGCATTTTAAAAGAGTGTACGTTATCTCCTGTTTATTGATATTTTATTTGTTATGCTATTATTTTTAAATCCTTTTAACCAAAAAAAAAAAACATATTGTTTTACCATACAAATTGCTTTGGTGAACAAATTTTTCCTCCTTTATTACCTCTGTAGTAAAATTCTTTAAATTAATTTAAGTGAGCCAAGCAATTATTGTGATTATCTTTAAAAAGCTATATTGAGACTGAAACTTCATTTGATTTTGAGATAATCAATATTACCTTGAAATAACTTTTTGGATCGAAATGGAAAGATTAAAACATAAGGAAATAAGCTCTTTCTAGTCAATCACAAAACATTTTTATTTGGTTTGCTAATTAAATAAGTCATTATTTGCGGTATAATTCTCTCAAATTCGAGCTTGATCGGTATTTCTTACGGCCATGGATTTTCATATGCAGTATATGTATGTATATGCCTCTGTAATTCCATTAATTGGATTTTGCAAAATTTCTGTTCAACACGAAAACGAGTTTTGATGTCCCCTTATGCTTACTTAAAATGAATATGTTTGAAATTCTTAGATTTCACCCACACTTAATGTGAAAGTTATTCGCAAAGTACACTGTTGACCTTAAAATTGTAACAAAGCATAAATGAAGCAGATTTATATTCATACACACATAGAACTGAAAAAACTAATTTTACACACCATTGTTTAGAGTTATTAAATATATGTCTCAAATACACAAGTACATTAGTTGGTTGGAATAAGAAAAGAGGTTATGGCGCTGAGTCGCGTCATCTTTTCCATTTTTGCTCACCCATCTGTGCGATTCGATAATTATGTGCAAGCATCTCATAATATGTAGTGCACTGATTTTTCGTAGCACATTGTGAAATTGGCACATTTTCCAACTAGTAAGGTAAAAATGTTAAGTAGGCATGCGATACATGGTAAAAAACATTAAATTATCTCTACGTTGAATTGCGTTGGAAGAGTACTCCACTGAACACTAATTCAGCTGAATTATTTAGTATACTACTATGAGGACAATTATTAAATATATTTTATGATGACACAAAAGATTAAAAAATAGTGCGTGAGGAAGTGAATGGGAAAGTCGGGCTGTAACAACCTCAACCTACTCGTTAATTTGTGTTATAAGTCCATTCAAATTGCAGAAATATATTCACCATGAGATTCAAGCTGTCGCCTTATTAAACATTTGAATATTGTGACCATATTTTTTAGCAACGAGCATGCCAGGTCTCTCCTATCTTTTATATGTTGGGCTGAAGTTTACTTCGAAAAAAAGAAACGAACACCATGAACGCTTTACAGTTTTATTCTGCTCAACTTAACTTCTGAGTCCCTACGCTCCATCTAGGAACTATTGAAAATATAAATATATAAATCTGTCGATTATGGTGAACTCCACCCTAGAATTAAATTCTTCCACCATCCCTACTCTGAACTGTTGCTGTGTAGAGAAGTTGATATTGATTTTCAGTAGTTCGACTTGGTGTCTTGATCAGAACATTCTCAGACCACAAAGAAGAAACAGTAATTAGAGAAAATAAGGCCTTAAAATAGTATACGTTTCTCCAAAAATTTGAATGAAAATGTATGATATACCATACATATAATATTTGTTTAGCTTTAAAAGGCATAATAAACACTTATGTTTAGTTAATCTATGAGCAGTATCTGATATAAATAAAGAAAACATTATAATTTAATTCATGTACATAAATGGCGCAACACATTGATTTCAGTGTATCTATGGAAGATCTTGTGAGATTCTTATTATTGCCCATTTTCTTGTGGTTATTTTTGTGGCTGATGCTATTAAATTACTAACTACCTATAAGGAGCACATTTAAAGAATAATACTTATTTATATACACTTATAATGAATAATCATGAGTGGAAAGGAACGCCTAAAATATGTTACGTGAACACAGACGAAATCTTTTATTACTTATTCGAAAGATAACTGTTCTAACCACATGTCATTTGCTGTTGTGGAAAACTGGGAAGTATGTATTACTGAGTCACAAATGAAATGGTCGGAGAAATTCAGTAAAATTATTTTTTTTTGTAAGCACTGACTCTCTAAAAAACCCGAATTACTGGTAATATTTTTTATAGCTTCTCTTTGAAAAAGCTAATATATATTATTTATCAGATGCCTACAATCAATTAGAAAAAGCGCTCAAACCTGTGGCTATTGCACTCACCTTCTTCAAGACCCCGTCCTATTTCTTCAGCTGTCAATTTGGGAAAATTCACTTGCAGTGTATGACCGTTGAAGAAATAGCTCAACCTTTCAATAAGCATATTCGTCAACTTGGTGTCACGATCATCGCTGGAGCGCGATAAAGACGGTTCCAACTCGTTCTCACTATAGAGCGGTTGGAGTGGCAGCGGGGCTGCGGCTACAGCACTATTCGGCAGACGCACCAATTTAATGCCATCCGCTACGGTGATCGCGTCAATATGCGATATACGATCGATAAAGGAGATCGCCTTCTTTTTCAGGCATGGCACAAAACCGCCAACCGAGTGACTGCACTCATCGTAGATGCGTAGAACGGTGCGAGTGCCGGCATTTGCTGTGTTTGCGGACGCGCCAGAAGTTGATGATAAGGATGATGATGTTGCTGCTGCTGGTGATTTACTCGAAGATACGGCTGATAATGCTGCTGCTAGTCCTTGCTGCGTATAAGGAAAATTGGTGAGATTCTCTGTGCCGGCATTGCAGCTGTGACCAAGCAGGCAAATACAAAGCGCGAACAGGTAATTCCAGCAGATGGCGCGATTTTTTAGTTTCGCATGCATAAATGTCTTTTTGGCTAACATTTTGGGCACTGTTCTTATGAGTTGCTTAATTATGTATTTCAATTTTTGTACTTTTAGATTTATTTATTTGCACACTGTTTTCAGTTTATCGTCACTATTTTGTACTATTTCAGCACTCTTCAATGCACTTTTCCTTAGTATCCTTGTTTATTATGCACACACACACGCACAATCGCACCGACAGCAATTCAACTAAAACGGCTATTGGCTTTTGGTCGCGTTTGAGTACACTTCGTGTAACGTTAGTTACTTTTGTTTATATCTTTCGTAACTGATTAACCGGCTGAAGCGGCTTCTGACAGTCTTCAAAACACACTGATGCCACCGTAAGGCGCGCTTTATTCTTTTATAGACACCTCTTTTATTCGCATTAAAAGCCAGCAAAGAAATTGTTTGCTGCTTTTCTTTCGATTTTTACATTTCTTTGCATTTTCATTGCGGCCACGGCCACCATTGGCTTGCCGCTTTGTTGCTGCTTGTGCTGCTGTTTTGGTTGCACAGCTACTTCTTAGTCGCCAGCAACATTGTTGCGCCCTGTGCTAAGCAACTTCTGTCTGCAACAATGTTGCTAAGCAACTGATAAAACACAGATTTGGCAAACAAATCGAGATTTGCTTGACTTTGTGCAAATATATTCGTTTATTGGGGTATTGGGCAAATTTCTACTCCCGCTGCTTTCATTAGTTTTGTTATTCCCTCTATCTATGCTGTTCTGCTTGTGCATACAATTTTCTGAATTTGCATTTTTCATGCAACAATTTTCCAAACTTATTCCCATTTTTGTCTACTATGTAGTATACTCCCACACTCCCACTGTAGGGACAGTTGTGCTGACGGTCTAACCCAGTTGGCAATCGCTGACATTGATGCCATAGTTGTCATCATATACAGGCGACAACAATGTTGCTGGTACTCCACAAAATCCATTTAAGATTGTGGTCGTAGCTTTGTTTACAATATTTGTTTATTTGTTTGCGTTTGCTTTTAGTTTCGCTGTCTACGCCAGGTTTCTTTTTGATTTAAGGCAAATCTGCAGCAACTTGATTTGATCAGCATTGACTTTGTTTGCATGTTGACAGCGACAGAGTTGACATTGATGAAAAGTGCAAGTACTTGTGCAGTAATTCAACTTAGTTTCTCGAAACTGCAGTTTTCCAAACTCTAGATACTCTTGTAATTTCTATAAACAGCAATATTTTAGTTTAGAAAATGTTATGTATAAAAATAAATAAGTTCGATCATTGGATGCTAAAGAAGATGTGAAATGGTATATGATTGCAAATTTTTTGACCGATTCTACTATACTACTACTATACCTAGCCAACATATTCCGGATATGATTACCTCAGAACATATTGCTGACTTCATACCTAAAATTTCGAACAATTTGAGATATTATAATATAATGTGTGTTGGCATTGGAAATGAAATAAAATCTGTTCAGTACTTTCCTTTTTGACATTGTGCCTAATATATCGGTTAACATGTGAAATATTATACAATTATCATCGATCCATACGTTCCCTCATACATTATAACATTTTTTCTGAGAGACCCCTTCGTTTCGACCCCTTAAGTTACCAAGCAATACTTCGCCCACGTTAATCAATATATCTAAATGTATCCTTGAATTATCACTTGCACCGTAAGGTGGACGGACAGACAGATAATGTTGCTAGACTGTTAGATAAATTGTGGTAGTGAAATTCGTATTGCGGTAGTTACGGCAGATAAGTAAATACGATTTATCATAGCGGTATGTGAGAGATCATACCATATCACGCCACGCTCTTATGAAAAGATGTCATATCATCGTCAATAATTTTTCATTAGATGAAATAATGCTAACATTAACCATTCTATTTATTATTACGCTTAATATTGTGACAGGAAGCAAAGTTAACGTTTCAACACCCCCAAACGCTATGAAGATCAAGAAAAGACAAACTCATATAATAGTTTTGAAAATTCACATGTATTTTACGTGTGCTTAAGTTTGTAATATAAGTATGTAAACATATTTATATATACATGTATGGAGTGGCTTTATAACTATTTTCACTTTCACAGCAATTTTCCGTTCCTTTCGATTGTATGGTGGCGTCCATTAGGGCTCGACAAAGGTCAAAACGTTCAACAACGTTGAAAATCCAACAGCGTACAAGCCAGAAACTGGTGGAACAATGATTACCCGTACTTTCCCCCTACAGTTAGCCAAGTTAAGTTCGCTTAAGTACGGTGAGATTTGTATTAAAGTACGACAGGTGTTTGTGCAGTCTCAGATTTGGGCAACTGCCACTTGCTTTGTTTTTATTTTTAGTTTTTCATTTTCACTTTTTGTCGTGGTCCTTTGCTACTTTATTGTGGCTCTTTCTCATGATGCTTTTATTTTATAAAGTAAATCATTGTTATCACAGATGATATGCTTACATACTTAAATATTAAAAAATACATGCATAGAGACGAGTGTAATCAGATTCACGTTATGTTGATTACTTACTGAAGCGGAAAGCTCTCTGCACCCATAACACTGACAACAAGCTGAGCGTGTGGTGCACTTATTAAAGCCGAGGGCTTACTTAGCAATACACGCATTTGCTCTGAAACTTTTGTACGTAGTAAAGTTGAGTTCATTGCCTTCATTTGCAGATTTCTAGTTTATATTAATTGGCACGCAATGCTGAAGCAATGATATACATATGTATTTTATTTGGTAAGAGTAATTAGTAATTAGATTTTACCGAAACTTTTAAAACAACTTTCAAAACTGATATGTTGTTTACTGTACTATGATTTCTGTCTCAGTGGGTATGTAAATAAGCAAAATAGCCCCATTTGGGACGAAGAGCAATCTAAAGATATTCAAGAGCTGCCATTTTATCCAGAAAAAAACCGGTTTGATGTGGTTTGTGAGCCGGTGGAATCATCGGTCCATATTTCTTCAAAAATGATGCCGGTGAGAAAGTAACCGTCAATGGCGACCGTTATCGCGCCATGAAAACTGATTTGATGCTTGAAATTTAATCTTGGTTTCAACAAGACGGCGCCACTTCCCACACATCGCACCAATCAATGGATTTATTGAGAGAACACATCGGTGAGCAGATGATTTCACGTTTTGAGTCGGCCGATTGGCCACCAAGATCGTTAAACTTTTTTCTATGGTGATAAGAAAAGTCTAAAGTCTATAATCCCGCTTTGATTCAGACCTTGGAGCAAAACATCACGAGATAATCTTTAAAACATAAATGCCAAAGACAGTTCTTTCGAATGATAATAAACATTCCCCATTAAATTTGAACTTTCTGTGTTTTTTTCTTTTAAAAATTAGTATGTTCGACATCATGGAACAAGTAAAAATCGTATTTATCTTAATAATATGTAATTACTGAACAACTTGAAGACAGAGAGTAATTTTTATATTTGATAACCTAATGAGGTACATATTTTTTTGAATAAGACAATCCAAAATACACAAAAATTAAGATTATTTTTCGAATTTTTTCAGTATTTAATTGATATAAAATCAAACATTTTCTAAATACTAAACGGTCCTCTAAACAGTCAGTGCTCTAGAACAATGAAATGGCCTACCCCCAACTCGTCTTTATTTTATTTCAAATTAGACAAATTTGCAGTTTTTAAAAGGCTAAAACCATGAATGATTAATGGATAATTGTATCGGTATACATTTATATTTAGTATATTAGATGAAATGTTAAAAGTTTACCAAGGCTATCTTAACCACAATCATTTCAGTTTTATTCAGACCATGCTTCTTAGGACACTTGTTTAGTTCACATTCCCATGTATTAAATAATGAATGTATGCATGGTAAGTACAATATATGAATTGAGAAGCAATCATCAATATCATTTTACATTCCAATCTAGTATGTATAATAGCAAATAAATAAGTTAGACCTCACTAGTCAAAAATAGCACCGTTTTTCTCAAATATTAAGTCTTCACTAAATTTCTACAGTAATAAAAGTAATATGCTAATAACTGAAATGTATTTAATCATCGTTGTTCTCCGCTGACCTGTCATACGGTCACGCTTAAGTAGTGTGTCGTGCCCATCCAAAAAACAGAAAAAACTGTATATAAAATGCAAATAAAATGTACAACTCAAGAATCGTGAGCATGTTAACAGCAAAAGAAAGTAGCCTCAATGTACGAAGAATACGCGTAACCCTCTGCATATTCTCAGCAGAAAAGCATACTTAAATGTGTTCATTTTGCATATGCGCGCACATCTCTTCACAAATATGCATATGCCGAACGTCATTACACGTATAAGTTGAAATGTTAACAAACGCATACCTTAATAATTGCCATATTCTAGAGCAAATTTTGGTGACAATGTGAGACTTAACAATGGAAATGGCGGGAAATACAGAAAGTCAGGTAATTTCAAGAGTTTTTATTACCTTTTATTATAGTTGGAGTTGTTGAGAATGTGCCCATAAAAACACAAACACAAATTAATTTTCACGCTAAGAAGGGTAATAAAGATTGTGGCCGGGCCCTTATGATTGCCGCAGCGAAATGTTTTAATTTTACTTTCTCTGTCAACCAGCTTTATATATGGCCGCATGTGTCCAAAAATGATTTAATCGTTACTTCTCAACTACCATAGGCAGATATTGTGGGGAACAAGTCAAACAATTGATAAAATATAAATAGGAAAAAGTGATAAACCTTTGGATTTCAAATGCTATATGAATTATGTTCATAGAACAAAACAAATTCGCAGATTTTTTGAAAATTAGAGAATTCGATATGGGATAGATCATAGTGGGAAATTTCTCCACGTCCATTGCCATTATAAAATATACCAAAATAAATATTTAGAATACTAAACTTTTGTGATACCAGAAGTATCCGATTCCAAAAATGTTTGATTTTTTGCCGAAATATTTTTAATGAATTTTTGAGTATCATTGTTTACATCGCCTTCAGAGTAGTGCCCATTTGATACTACATATGTACTTAAGACAGGGCTTCTTCCAACCATCGAAACACTTTTCAAACTTGATTTTGCGATAGCCTTTTATCAGGGATATGTACATATATTAACATAATAAAATACAATTTGAAATTTGAAGATTCTTGTAATTTTTTGAATACACTTTTATTTGATTAGAATTTATTTTAAAACAACTGCCAGAACATAATTCTCCGGACCTGATTTCTCACTAAGCTAAGTCCTATGAATAAGCTGGATACAACGCCGTTGACTTGGCTTGAAAATATTGTTCAAATTCTTTTACTACATATTACAGCGGTGGCGTGAAAGATTTATAGTAACGGGTGTGAGTGCATACAACGGACATCAATGAATTCATATATCGATGTAAGTATGTACGTGTACACATGAAAAGTTTGAATGTGTGAAAAATGTAAGCTAGGTAAACGGGCGAATTCGAGTCCGCCGTGCATGTGTTTCTTCTGTTGAGAGTAAAGTGACACTGAAAGAAGAGTAAGCAAAGGTAATAAAGCAAAAATTGCCACCAGCCAATCCGTAAGCGATTGCAATTACTTTTACAGGCATGAGTGCGTATGAAATAAAATTAAATTGCTATGCCAGCGCTATTGGGGCTAAGTGACGAAAGGTGTTCATTCATTCAAGCACATCAAACGCTTGCACTTAACACTTAAATATTAAAAATAGAAAATAATATATTCAATGCATAATGTCGTTGTTACCATGAAAACTCTGTAGATGAACTCTTCAGGAAGTGAAAGGAAGACAAAATAAATTCAAAATTTAATCCTCTGGATCATAAATTGTATATAATTCTCAGAATTTAAAAAAACAAGCTGTTAAGGGAATTACAATATTCGAATATATTTTTCATATTCAATAATTGAAAAGCGAAATATTATATGTACTATAGACAATTTTCTTCCAAGAATTCCAAGAATTTTCTTCCATACATTTAATTAGCATATGAATGTTCGTCAGTCAAGTTAACGTTATAATCAATTAGGGTACTCACAAGTCGTCATAAAGTTATAAGCCATAAAAGAAAAGTTAATAAAAGTATAAGTTAAAAAATACGATTTTATGAACACCTCGTTATAATTTAGTTGTGATAAATCTGAAAAAAAGCTGATTAACTGAAAAACAAAAAAATGCAATGTACAACGAACAGAACAATTGTGAAAATTTATTTTGAAAGCAATCCAACAACAATTTTTTTAAGTTTATTTTTAAATGCAAAAGTTAAAAAATTTATGATTTTTCGGCACTTTACAACAACTTGTGAGTATGCCAAATATCTTGTAAAGGAAACTACTTTATTGAAATCATTCGTTTGTTTAATTAACCAATAAACCTTGGGGCTTACTCTGTATTGCGATGTGAATGAAATATTGTTCACATTCGCAAGAAAGGTAATACATATGTAATGCGATTTACGTATAGAAAATTTCCCTTTCGCATTTGTAGTACTCTATAATTCGATTTTCGAGTTGGAAATTGAATTTTTCTTGCTACAAGACCGAAGCTATCGAAGCACATACAAAATGTAAGTAATATTAATTTACATAAATAAAAAGTCATATTAAACAAATAAGGAAGGGGCTAATTTCGGGTGTAATTCACTCATTCTGGCCACAAAGCTCCATTATATCCAAGATTATACGGTCACTTAATATTGCAAAGATATCCCCCACAATATCTGCGATTGCAATATCAATCTTATAGTGCCAAGAAACACGTGTATCAAGTTTCATTAAGGTATCCCAATTATCACTCAAGTTATCGTTTGTACGGACATACAGACGGACAGACAGACATCCCGAATTCAACTCATTATGTCGTCCTGATAACTACATCCATGC
This sequence comes from Zeugodacus cucurbitae, assembly GCF_028554725.1. Classification (NCBI taxonomy): domain Eukaryota; kingdom Metazoa; phylum Arthropoda; class Insecta; order Diptera; family Tephritidae; genus Zeugodacus; species Zeugodacus cucurbitae. Next base: position 45,909,976 of record NC_071667.1, read on the forward strand.
CATTTAGTTTAGCATTTATAAAAGGGTGATTCAAGACAGCGAACGTTAAAAAGGCTTCTTCCAACTTATAGAAATGGTTAATTTACCTGTTAAATACATCTGGTCACCTATATATGGGACATTGCTGGATGGAAAAATATTATTTTAATGTAATTTGTATAAAGAAGGTAATTAACTTTTAAGTTTAGAGTGGGTAGAATGTAAGTTTCATTTGAAGGCTCAATAAATTAAATACTGCAGGGAAATCCTGAAGGAAATCCTTCTATTCAGCTAGAATTGCAAGTGATTGCATTGTTATGAAAGGACCATCCATAACTGGAAAAAGGGGCTCACTAGAGTTTGGTGCAACGTAGACTTTGAGATTCCATCCATAACATCACAGAGTCCGTTTTTTCGAAAACAATTATTCAAATTAACAATAATGTTTACAAAGCTCTGGATTGTATGAATTTTTTGGTTTATTTTGTTTTGATTTTTCAAATTTTGATCAGTGTTGCCTATTTGTACAAAATGAATTCTTGTTTGTCATGCGAAAGAAATTCGCATTGCTTTTCCTATCGCAATACAGAGTAGACCCCCTTATCTAATCTTTCCGAGTTCGGTAACAAAAGTGGGAAAATGACGAATTTTTAATTAGGTGGACGTGAAAGAAGAATTGCCGGATAAGTATCACTCGGTGGTTTTTGAATAACGTTACTGCTGGTTGCGTATTGTAGTACTGCTATATAATTTGACCTAATAGTCCCAATGGAAGATCTTAAACGAATATCGATGAAAAAGAGACAAAACAGCAATTGCTTTTCGGAAATTACATATATGAATTGTTAAAATATCACCAGTGAGAGATCCTTTTCTTCATATTCAATAATATGTTTTAAACAAGAGTGCGTCAGAATTGGATTCATTATATTACCACCAGTATGTACTATCGTTTTATCAAGTAAAAAAATTGAACACAGCCTTTTATTTAAACGGTAAACTTCAGTTTTTTTAATGACCTTCCCTTATGTTTCAGATACGGAATAGGGATAGATTACAGCGAAGTAGAACGTCCTTATTTTGGTGTGCCTATCCTTAACAAATAATACTTGTTTTAAAGCCTCACAACTTATGGCGCCTTATTCCTTTCACCTTTCGTCTTTCCAAGCTTGTTGTTTAATAATAAATGCAGGCGAACTCATCCGTATATTTAATAATTTTCATATTCCCCGAAGGAAACTTTTTGATGGCGTCCACTTGTGCAGTTCATTGCTTGTTTTTGTTGTTTTAAATGGACCGCATTGCCAGTCCTATTTATTATATTAAAGGCGAATGAGCGTGAATATGTAGGTACATGTATAAAATTTGCACAGGCTCCAGATTTTTTCACAGATTGAAATTAACCAATTGCATTCATACTTATACATACATATATGTATGTTTACTCATATATTATGGTATGTTGATTTGTTATGAAAGTCAAAGTTATAGTAATAGCTCTGCGCAATCTGTAAATAATGTACGAATATTTGAGTTATTTTCGCTTTTTTAACGTTCTTAAAAAAACGTTACAAACTCGTAAATGACCAATGACGTTAAAAATTGGTTGACGTGCGAAGTAAAAACGTCATTAGGGAAAAGTTCAAGCACAGCTGTCACCGTTGTTACTGGAACAAGCAAGCATAACAGAAAGCGCAATCAACAACAAAACAATGGACTAACAAGCTGCGTATCCACAAATTAGCGAAAAGCCACAGCGAATGAAATTCAAGAGATTTCAGATTTTAATAAACGCGGGAAAAGTGTTTTTGAATTGTTTAAGAGAGAGATGGGAAAATAGTTAACTGGCAAATTCGAAATATTTGTGCTGAGATATGCATGAACACAAATCATTTTGAGGCATATAATTAGATGACATTTCTTCATGTAGCTGCTTGAAGCTAAATGGCAAATAGTAGTAATTTTTGTATAAATACAAGCATTATGGGAAGAATTCAGCGGATTAAAAATGTTGTGGTTGCCTTTGGAATGTTTGACTTATGAAATGAGCTATAGAAATGTTTAAATGGAAATATATGTATGTATGTATGTAAATGTTTCAGGTGAAACCGTGGAGAAACATTGAAGTTCTAGATTAGACTGTGTTGGGTTAAATTTATATTTCATTTTATTTTATTTTAATTAGTAAGGAAGGGCTAAGGGAATTTTATTTACATATGTAGTTTTATTATGAGAACACACAATTCGACCCGTATATTCCGAATAATTTCTGACCGATTTCAATTATTTTTGCCACCAAGCAACATCATATCCAAGACTTTACATTCATTTAATTTTGGTAAAATATGTAACATATTAACCGATATATACGATATAAAGTCCACCAGAAGTTTGAAAATCTGTTTATGAGGTATATGGGGCTAGTTCAATTATTGCCCTGATTTTACCTAAATTTCTAGCAAAGGCCCACTATTATAAGAAATGCAACTCATTTGAATTCCTTTACAATATCTGAGATATTTACCGATATTTTCGGTAAAAAATTAGCCAAGAAAAGTTATAGTGCGATTTCGGCGATTTTTAACAGGCCGATGTCACAATAAAAATGCAATATTTGTGCAAGTTGTGTTCAGCTGTCTTTACTGGTGCGTAATTTATATATTGTAAAGTGAACTACTGATGGATTCCAAAATTGTTATATGCGAAGTAGGCGTGTGTAGGATGTCACAAAAAAAACAAATTTCGAAAAAATAAGATAAATTGGTGCAGCCTGCCTGTTTGTACCACCTTTACCATAAAATTGGGGTTGTTGGTGGTTTCCTATAAAAATAAATTGAGGCTCTAAGTTCGGTTTTACTCGTATGATATTGCAATTTACAATATCGGGTATATTTCAATTTCAAAACAACTATGTATATATGCAGCTACCGATGTGTAGTTTTTCAGAATTCAGACTAGCTGAGTGACCTTTGATGACCACCCAGTGATATTCACAGAGATTTGCAGGTGTTAAAGTGACGACTTAATATTTGTTTGAAAAATTTGTTTCTCCGATAGTTTAAATATCTGATCTCAAATAGCGAACTGATGTGCCCAAGAATGAAAACCTTCTCGAATTTGTACACCACCAACACATTATATTTGTTCCTGCGTATCGTCGCCTAAGAATAGTTTGGAATTTTTGCAGCTGGATTTTGACATGGAAGGATTACTGGTGCTGAACAATGGTAAAATGCAGATGATTGGCATGATTCTAATACAAAGAATTCGATACGTATGAAAATAAAAAGAGCCTACTACTACTACAGAGTTATGTGCTTGATTTGTAATCAGATATTTCAATAAATTAAATGCGTTCATAATTGCCATTCTTAATTTTTTTCACAGATTTTGAAAATAAAAGTTTGTTGAAAGAAAATTGAAAGCGCCTATGTCAATTTTATTTTTATTTTTAGTGGACCGTTTGTCAAACTTTTTGCAGAATTGCTGAAAATATGTGTATATGTTTTATGAATCTTCAAACAAAAATTATTTATATGACATATATATATGGTCTAAGTTGTTGTTATGTTAAATCTTGTTGACTACTTCTTCACAACACATTTAGTCTAAGCGTTAAAATGTGTGTAACTAAGCCGTACAGAAGCAGTAGTGGCTGAAGAAAGATGCGGATACCTTATGAGGCATGAAGCTTCGGCGCCTACTTGTAAACAAGTGCTAAAATATTTTCCATGACTAATTTTCACAGCCATTTAATGTATCAAGCGTTTCGGGAGCTATCAGCAGCCCAGAGCAGTGGTAAATTCACATGTCAGCAACACACATTGTGGATCTAGCCGCAATGCCTTAAGTAGTTAAGCTTGGTGAAGCTAATTGCATGCTGCTGTAGCGAGAGTGTGATTGTTTGTGGCTGGCGGAAAATCACGGCCTAAAACCGTCAGTTATTTGTTGTTTTTGCATTGCTTGTGCCGTCTGTGGTTGTTGCCATTGTGGGAGACTCTTTCACTGCCACTGCTAGCAGCAGCAACCGCTTCAGGCAAGTTTTTTCACTGTTGCTTGTTGCTCGATGCAACTCGTAAACATCAATGTTTATGTTTACCTCACTTCTGTTCGGATTGGCATTTCAGCGCATGCTTTGCTTGTCCCTTTTTCAGCGTTAGTGAGTTGTAAGTGTTTAAGGCGCACGCGCATGTGCCTCAGCCTGATTGGCGTGACCATCGATCTGAGTTTATGGCTTTTTTGTAGCAGTTGGAAAATCATTGTGCTCACAAGTTACGTGCCTCTGCATTATTTTTCATTAAATTTACCGATTTGCTACATTTGTTATGGTTAATTACATGCCATTATAGCACATAGCCATCCATTATAGTTAAAGGGCGTGATTTCTCCTAAAAATGTATTTTTTGTTTGCTGTTGGAAAATACGCTATGCAAATATTTTGCATTATTTAAAATTCCTTTTCAAGCAAGTTTCACTTGTACAATTTTAATTTGAGTACAGTAAATATTTTCTTTTCTCATTATTTTTTCACATTTTCCGGTTTGAGTGGTCTCTTATATGTATATGTATATGTGCATTTATGTAGTGAGTTTTATAAAAACATGCATAATGATCTTCATCGGTTAATAATCAAGCCTTTATACTTCCATATAATACAATTTTGAATTTATCACATTCGTTCAGTTTTGAATATCTATGTATGTATATCGAGAACCATTCAGATACCGGAATAAAATGCTGAACAAATGCTGAGTTTCCAGTGTGACATCACTTAATAAAAAAATGTCGATATCTGACAATAAATTTAAAAAAATAGCGATGACCTTCTAGGGTTAATAAAAAATTGTCGATATCTGACAATAAATTTTCGCGGCTCCAAATAGTGACGATGAAGACCTCAAGAATAATTGTTCACCGAAAACATCAGTAAATCTCTCAGATATTTTAGTGTAATTCAAGGAAATGTTTTCTTCTAATAGTGTGTCTCCGTTTTAAAAGTTATTAAATATTAGTCATAACTTCCCCTGGCTCCCATATACTAAATTATAGGTTTTTCAAAAATACGGTGGGCTTTATACCTTATAAATCGGCTAATAATTGAAATATACAATTTGGTCCACGAATTACCCCATCCCTCAGATGTTATACGAGTATATAATGATTTTCGTTATTCTGTTTTAACCTAATAAAATTACATAAATAAATTGCGGCAGTACAAAATATTGGTTACACTCGAACTCAGCGCTTCCATACTTGGTTTTGGTTCTATTTTTATACTCTCGCAACATGTTGCAAATAGAGTATAACAGTTTTGTTCACATAACGGTTGTTTGTAAGTTATATCTCGTAAACTACTAAAGCTATATCAAAAAAACTTTCTGGAGTCAATTCCTTTAGAAAATTTATTATTTAGTAGGAAAAGTGAAGAAATCGGATTATAACCAAAATTTCATAGTAAAGATAGTACAGAAGAGCTGCACTCAAATTAGTATATACAATTTGAAATGGGCGTATCGCGGACCACTTATGGGTCCAAAATCATACCTCAGAAACTACTTCACTAATTTCTTTCCTTATAACATAATTTTGAAGTACATCTGATTCGTTCACTTCACAATATATAACTTAAGCACCAGTGAAGATATCGGAACAAAACTTTGCACAAATAATGTATTTCTTGTGTAGCATAGCCAGTATAAAAATCGCCGAACGGACATGAGATCTCAGACCTTTGTCTAATTTTTGTATCGAAAATATCGGTAAATCTCTCAGATATTCATATGAGATGTGTTTCTCTAATTGTTTGCCTCTGTGCGAAAAACGGGCAAAATCGAGTCGAATCTTTCCTTTAGCCCCTACATACCTTATGTACGGATTTTCAAACATCCGGTGGACTTTATACCGTATATATCGATTAATATGTATATATCTTAGCAAAATTAAATGAATGTAAAATCTTGGATATAATGAAGCTTGGTGGCAAAAACAGTCGAAATCGGTCCAACAATTAATTCAAATATTATTGTAAAAGAAAACAATTACATAGTCTACATATTTAGTATTCCTCTGGTCCAAGTTGGACTACTATCTTGGGAAGCTATAATGAATGGAATATGATACGAATTCAAATTCACTATCAGGAAAGTTAGATTTTTGAGTTAAAGTTGCGCGCCTCCACAATACAGGACTTGGATCCCAGCTTTCAAAAAACATCAGAAAAGTACGTCAGATAATGAAGGATTTGAATGTATTTATGATAATAGGCATTATATGCAGCTGATTTTAAAACCCTAATTGTTATCAAAGTGTTTTTTTATAGCGATACATTTAATTTTGCATGTATTTAGAGATGTCAAAATATTCAAATGACGAGTACACTTCGCTATTCAACAACTACAACAACTAACATATATTAGATATAATTTTTAGGCGGCCCTTTGTACTGACATCCGTGGTAATTGCCATTGCTTGTGTTCCATTCTTACTTTTTATTCAGTCTTAAGTGTACAAGCCCATAGCTACTGTGAACATAATCTGTTGTTAATTAAATTGAATTTTCGTGTAAGAAAAAAAGAAAACCGCGCAACTTCGGCCACCACTTCCCACTTTAAGCACATACGCATGAATATAAAAACAATTAGGTGTACATGCGCAACCAGCGAAAGAAAAAGTTTGAAAATGTGGAAAGAAAATGCGTCGTTTACATTTAAAAGTACATCGAACAAAAGACGCAGAGAAAAACAGATACATTACAACTGCTAATGGTCTAATAAAATGTGGAAGCAAAAAACAAAGGAAAGTAAAAATGAAGTAAAAATCTATCCAAGTAAATTTCTCACGTTTTATGCCGCTATGCCACCGCACGCATGTGTACCGCAAACTTGACGACTGACATTGATATCACATTCATCTCTGACTTTTTTTGCAGCGGAAATTCACTTTGTCTTCACCACGACAATTGCCTCGTCTTCACTTATGCTCAGAGAGAATTAAATAGGGTGGTCCAAGTTCGGGAGGAAGATATTGTGCACTCTGCAACTTTAGATGGTAAATTTTTATACCATCTAAAAATATGAAACAAAACAAATTTTATAAAGTTTACTTCATTATAATATAAAAATAGAATAACATAACAATTTCGATTATTATAATAGCAAAATGACAGTTTACTCAACAAAGTATAAACTATTTTTATCTGAAAGTTTCTATTGGGTATAAAATATGAGACAAATTGGATTGAAATACCGAATGAACTAAGCACTAATTAACAAAAAATAATGATCTTAAAAACGTTATTGAGAAAGCCATACAGACATTTTAAGAAGAATCTAGAGTCATAATTAACGATTTAAATAATTCGAACACATCATGATCACCGCCACTCATTTTTGTAAAGATCCAGCTTTAGTTAAAATAATTAAAAATACGTTTTTATTCAACAAATTTTTAGTTTTTTGTATATATCCCAAGCTACAAAGCTATATAAACCAAAATGAAAATGGGTGATATCGGATATTAATATTTTATTCTTGAAAATATTTGTTAATTTCATTAGTTTTTTAAGCACTTATGTTGTGCTATAGAATATTAACATCTCAGTAAAACATGCTGATTAGTATTTGCCTAATTTCAATCTTTTTATGGATGGTGAAAAGTGAATTATGTTGCATAGTGTGATTAACATTTTAATTGGTGACCACAAATCTGTTTTGATCGCCTCGGAAATTGCATAGGCCTACTTCGACATTATGCTTTAAAAACATGTTTGCATTGCGCTCATAATATGGCCGACTTCATGTACATATGCATATGCGTATATTTGAATTTATACAGTAAAACCTGTAAAGTTGGACACCCTTATAATTTGGACACTCAAGCAAAGTATCGAAAAATCTTAAAGTTTAAAACTTGCTTTAAAAAACACAATTACGACTCAGTGCGATATGTGTTCTGTGTTTTTCAGTCAATCAGTTCAATTTTTCCAATTTATCACAACAAAATTATAACGAAGCACTATCATATAATTTTTTTTTTTAATTTTCATATATGACTTATAATTTCATTACAACTTGTGAGAGCCCCAAATGTATTTCGGCATCAATAGAATTTTTCTAACGTTGCAATAGTAGTATCGCCCATAGTTGTGGAAAATATGGAGAAAATGATAGATATATGTATATGAACAGGTGGGTGATTAAAACTATTTTAAAAACGAGGTAAAACACTTGTTCAATGGAACTTTTTCAAGTAAAGTGAAGATGAGTGCACTTTTATCTTTCCACAAGAGGCTTTATCAAACATGAATGAAATGATTCTTTATGTATCAGCACTTGTTGACGGAGTTTTTAAAGTTAAAAACGAAATTGGAACAAAATATAAGCTTATCAAAATTAAAACAAACTGAAATAGATGCATATTTTCCTAAAATATAATTACGTATACAGATGTATATTCTAAAATGTGTTAAATTTTTTGTTTCATATTTATTGAATTCAATGTTCGTTTTTAAAATAAAGGCAATAAAATGAGAAAAGAATCATTTCTTTATAACGTGGACACGTTATATGTGTTTTCACTTTCTAACTTTTGTTATTGAGTGTCAAAAGAAAATCTGTATATACGAGTGTGTTAATCAGCGTAGTATTTGTGACTTTACGAATTTCTTGTTGTTGTCCGTCAATAAATTACTTCAACCATACTGCCTATGAAAAATCTTTTGAGCTCATCCTCATATAACGAATTACATTAATTATACAGAGTTTCGAGAATAAGACACAACAGTGTTTTGATAGCCGTTGGGAAATAGGGAAATAGTATGACGGTTTTCAGATGTATTTAGCTTTTATGAAACTGGTTCGTCGCATATTTTTGTGGTATATTTTATAAAATACGGAGGCTTTATATCTTACAACAAACTACATATCTACAATGCGAAGTTTGCGATTAATACAATTTTTATTTAACTGCGTACAATAAATTCGTTAAAAAGTTTTAAACATTTAGTACCGAACCGGTTATAGATATATACATAGGGTATATTTTTGGGGAAACATTTCTGACATCTGAAATACCATTTCATTTTGTGATACCTCTCATGGTGGGGCCGAGTGATGTCTATGCTGACGATGTTACTCCCATGGTATAATGAGAGTTCCTGGATATCTATAAATTCAGTGAAGGGTTCCTTTTTGTGGGAGCGAGATGGACGTAGAGAAGCAGTATGGCCGCCAATCCAAGTAAAACCAACCCGGCATTAAAAAGATTCATGTAAAAGCAAAAGTAGAAGTATTCCCTGAACACTGCTTAATAGGCATACATGCGATGCGACTAGGAATCCTGTTGGACGCAAACTGTCATAGCTGTTTGGATTAAGGCGAGATGGAAATAGGTCATCCATTGTTTTTCGTTCGCACGACTAAGGTTGATCGTTTTGCTAATCAAAGAAACTGACTGTAATAAACATTAGTCGTTGGTAGACTCAAAGCGCTTTGGAGATACATAATCGTCTATTTGCAGTGGGAGCCTTCAGGACACTTGTCGCGAGAGTTAGCCTCTGAACCTAACCTTACTTATCGAACGATTTCTGTAATTCATTTCCGATTATTCGGGATTATAAAATTTTAGTTGTTCTTGCGTTTTGGTTAATCCCAAGCAACATTAACTCTTCATCTTTCGGATTGGCATTATCTTTCGAAGAGAAGCAATAATACCACTCTACTCATGAAAGATAATAAGTTTAAGACCATAAAAGTATTAATTACAATATTTATAATACAAAGGAGATCGTGTATTCAATGTATTGGAGTCCAATAAACTTTAAATGAATCAGAATGATGAAAGTGATTGCATACACTTTCTTCGAAATCGCTGTAATGAAGATGGCTCACTAATATAACCTTGCAGGGACAGTTGCATGCAACAAAGAAGGTGTCACTTGCACCAGGTGCACAGACATTAGTTTAGCTTCACAATGTTATCCTTTGGGCTTGCTTCAAGAAAAGCACGTAGCGGCAGCAAACTGCTGATTTATTTCTTTGTTGTTGTTTTTCTTTTTCTTACGGTAGTGCAAAAGAAAAAATTGTTTATAAATAAAACAATATGCAACATCGCTACGTTGCCTTGCAAGCACCACTTTCTACATTCCTAATTCTGGATTTCCAGTATAAAACATACACTCTGTGCGCTTTGTTGTTATTTTCTTTTCTTGTACTGTACTGTTAAATTTTCGTTATGCTTTGCATGTTGCTGTGTTTTGGATGCGCCGCAATTGTTGCAGATACGTTTAAACCATCGGAGGGTCTAAGGATACTTTCACTTTTCTGTGACATGTCACGTTTTTTTCGAATGCCTCACTAAGTCACTAGCAGTTGTTGCCGCGCGTATTACTTTTTGTGGCCACTGTTATTTGCAATTTGAATGGAACGTGCAAATCGAGGCGACAGCCTAGGAATTTTCATTGGCTACCACAGTGTGCCTTAGCTGCGTGAGTACTATACACTTTATAGACTCGCACACACAAGGCTATGCTGTGGGTGCATGTACCGGCAACATCATGTGCCAGCTGCAGACAGATTCATTCAGCGCGCGGAGACTGACATTTCAAAATTCGCGCATGTGGGCATACTTTGCATTTTGCTGGTTGATTGCCTCCAGGTAAGTCGTCTTTACTGTAATCAAGCCGCCTTCACCTCATGTCTTGCGGCGCTGTGTAATGGGAATATTTCGTTTTTGGTGATTTTGAACTTCAAATTGTCTGCGGCAAAGCAGCCAGTTCATTGGACTTCTAATTAAGTTTGCGAATTCAAAAATTTACGAAAATTCATAAGCATAGACATTTCACCAATATATTTATGGATTTATTGAAATTCTTATGTATACTGTGTAACTGTGTAAAGAATAATTAAATTATTTTATTATTAGACTAAGTAATTAAAACACAATCGCACATGAAGTTTTCAATTTATTGAAGTTAATGAACCGTTCAATTCAATTCATTCAACAGGTGAACATGGCTGAATTTACTTAGTCCAACTTTCAAATCGGTGTATTCCGAGTTTTTACCCATAGTTGCATTGACTGTTGTCACTTCCATAATAAGAAAGCGGATTTTCATTCTAAGAATCGTCGCACATATATAATTTTTATACTTTCATAATGATTGTTGCACTGAGTATAATAGATTCTTTCAACTAAACGAGTTGGATTCCAGTTGTCTGTCAGTTCATCTCTGCTATGTCCGTTCGTCCCTAAGCGATATCTTGAATGTAACTTTAGATTAAGTAGGTTCAACAATTGGGTAAAATCTCACCCACGCTAGAAGATCAGTAAGACGGGGCATTTGTGGTTTAATTTTTTTAACACAGACGGGGCCTGCGAATGGCAGACACCTTGTCGCGGTGCAAGGGCCTAGTTCCATCAGGTACTTTGTGTCGAGTCTGACGGTGGCCGGGGCTTTCTCAACACCGGGCCGCCTTGGGAAGTAACCTTACCACGTCATGTGGCTTTGTCATTGCGGATTTATGGCTTCCCCACAGTAAACATTGACATTGAGAAGTACGCGAGAGACCGTCGTCTCCCTCAACGAGCAGCGGCAAAATATGCAAACAACTACTTCTGGTATCCCATATAGAGGCAAAAAGTCCACAAGGGGTTCGGACAAAGACAAGACCCACAATAGTACCCGTCAAGAAGGACAGCGTCGAAAAGTCCACAAGGCAACGGCCTAGTACCAGATCCCACATGAGGAGGCGCAGAAATATCCTCCACTACTAGAGGCAATCTGCACAGGTGGCCCTGACGATACCCGATGAGTAGTGGCAGAATACGAGGAGACAGTGGTACCAAACAGCCTGCAACGAATGTACCACGGGAGACACGTGCCTTCGACACGCAGCGGCAGGACAGAGCTGTTAAATCATAAAATCATAACGCCACAGGAGATGCCAAACTCAGGCCCAGAAGTCATCTATGGTAGTTGATAGACAACGCAGGTATGCTGATGCTCTCAAAAGCATACGTATAGAGTTACTACCGCTAAACTACCTAGCGGAAGCTATGGGACCTGACTCATTTACCGCCCTACAAACAGTATCATGAAGAAGGTAGTAAAGGGTGGAGGTTGCTCCTCAACTTGAAGGATGGAATGGTCAGGTCCTCTGCACAAAACGAGGAGAAGAGATTCGCAGTATTACTTCCCAAATTTGCTGAGACATATTTATAGATAAAATATTCCTAGATATAGCATGCGAGGATATAAAATGTTCCATTTTATGCGGTTGCATCCTCTCACCCTTTTCGTCAATTATGCTCACTATCAATTCAAGATGTCAGATTCCGTGGAATGCGTGTGCTTACTAGAGATGCCTTAATTGACAATCTGCCTAGGGATATAAATAAATTCTTTTTATGCTCATGCTAATAATTTTATATGATCATTGCTTTCATAGCCATTCGCTTAATGAATGAACAACGTGTGTGTGAAGAATGATGACCGTTAGTCAATGGCGGGAAGACGGTGTGTGTGACAATGTGCCAGTAGGTCACTTGAGGCTCTCTATCAAATTATGACTTAAAGTCATTAGTGTGAGAAGTGAAAGAACTGTAAAATAATGATAATAGCAAATAGGCGTTAGTAAAAAATCTGAAGAATGCAAAAGTGAAATTGAATATTTTGTGTCCATTAGCCGCACGAGCACTAATTTTTATGTTTTGACATTGTTGATTCAACTTGTATTGCTTAGAGAGACACTGAGGTATCAAGCTGTTCCTCGACAGGCAGACATCAAAGTGGTCCTGCTTGACATGCAACATCAATTTGACAAGCGCACCCACAACTGTGAAACTACAAAGCAAAACCTACACACATTCAAATCTAAAGTATGAACGCGTGTAGAAGCGACGAGTTTGACAAGCATGCGTCTTAATTTGTATGAACGTATGCACGTAGGTGTGCGCTCGTCATTAATTTTGTGTTTTCCCATACGGCTTTACGATTTAATTTGTGTGTGCTTTAAGCTTATGGTTATTATTGTCGCTGCTGCAGTTGCAAGTCTGTTATTTTTGGTCAGCAGTATTTTTGGTGTGTGGCAGCATGTTTATGTAGAGCTCTGGTGTCGGCTCTGCAGTTGACTTTGCTGCGGTCACATACAATTTTGCATTTCTCTCTTCGTGCGGCATACGCTGAGAAAATACCGCAGGTTTTTTCTTTCCACCTTGAATTTTAAACGCTTGTTGTGTTGCATTTTGGTTGAATGACCTGCTTGAATGCTTGTCACCGCCACCGCCACCGCCACCGCCACTGCTGTGGCATGCATCTCTCGATTTCAAATTGAATTCCCTGACTACGATAATTTGCTGGCTCATGATGTATGCTTTTGATGGTTGATGCTTACAGCAGGCGGCATGTGGCATCTACACACGTACACAAACATAATTAAAAGGATTCGAAAGCACGTTGTGGCTGCGGTGAAAGTTCGTTATTTGAACGGTTGTGGCGACGCAATTAATAATGACGAATTATTTGAATTTGTCGAAATGTGAAAACTCAATAACAAAATTAAATGTTTAAATTCATAGAAATATAGTATTTATGAAAGCTAAAGTTAATTAAAATAATTGATTTTTGTAGAGAATTTAGACAGCTCCAGAAGTATGCACAGAAGAAAAAGAAGAAGAATCTTTTGGAAGGAATATCCATTGAGTGTTTCATGCTTAATTTTGAATTCTATCTGATTTTCAAAGCTCAAGATACTGAAAATGGGTGCCTCCCTACCTATATATAATTTTTTACTGAACATATCGACAAAGCTTTCAGATATTTTATAGAAATCCAAAGGGAATCCGTTTCTTCTCATAATGTACGCCGGCTATTATATACTATTTACAATGATTTTTGTTATTTTAGTGAACTTTATGCCGAATATATGGGTCAAATTAATAATTGCTATTTGCGAGAGTATAAAATGTTCGAACTACGCCCTTCCTTACTTGTTTCAGTTTACACTTATCCCTTCAGTGAATATGTCGCATGCCGGTAGTTCGAAACCAGTGTTTTTCTCTCTCACCCTGTTTTCATTGCGAATCTCCTAAGTGTTTGTATGGAGATCCACATAAGGACAATCCTTTAGCCCTTTCCAATCTTTCCATTGATACGGATAGCTTGCTATGTCTGTGTCATTGTCTTCTGCTATTTTTGAACCGTGAAATTAGTATGTTCATATGTTAACGAACATTTCTGGGTAGGAGAACCAGTAGAGTAGCTTAAACTTATCTGCCCGTCTTCCAGTTGTTAAATCAACCTATAAATGCTATAAATCTTAATTTACAATCTATCCACAAGAAACTATTTGTATTTGTTATGATTGTCAGTCAAAGAAAACTCGGCTAAAAACAATTAATCTTTAAATCTAAAAAACCGTATGACAAACATGACATTAAGTTACATTCAAAGTTTTTTCCGTTTGGTTTCATTCTACCTATCACTATCGCTCATTTTACTGGATCATAGCAAACATGCCACAGAGTCTAGCAAGTAGTGAAGAGGTTGTCATGGTCAGTTGGGCACCCTTATACATATATTTTTTATTCCCCACTTTATCGCTACTGTTTGAATTTGCCCTATGTTTAAGTAAGTTGCCATTGTCATGACCGTTGAATTTGCTTTAGACTGCAAATTTTTAAAGTCAACACAAAATAAATACAATGAAATGAATTTCTTAAGTATTTTCCTCATTAGCCCTTTTGCCATTACAGTTTTATGAATAAGTATGAATATCTTTGTATGTCGGAGTAATTGTCTCAAGATCTTCCCTGGATTATTTGGATGCTACATTATGGGTCTTGTGTCCATATCTACCATTTTGGACAATGTTGTATAAAATTGTTATAAACATGCTGGCATTTGACTCCACCTGAACCTTGCTTTACTTACTACTTTTAATGACGCTACTTCTGACTGTCAAGATTCGGCGTCGCGAAAATTACTTAACTTAATCCGGTAATCATCATTAACTAGTGAAAGTGTCATTGTTTACTTTGTGGTTGAAAATCGTGAACAACAGGTGTGTTTACCGGCGATTTTATTGCATGCTCCTTCAGTAACTTTAACTTTTTCAAGTTGACTGCGCAGGCGTGTTTGCTTGTGCAAATGATATTGACTGACCCAAGCAACCAAAATTCATTAGCTATTGTCTTGCGAGCCCCTACATTGCGCGCAAGAAAAGAATTGAGAAGCGGAGTTTACATGGCGAAAGAAAAATAAATAAATTAGAGAATGCAATGGCTCCTCGTGTTGCTTACTATCCCAACAACTTCTGTTGGTAACTATGCGCTGCTCGTAGCTTGTTAGTGCTTCATTGTTTACTATGATTGTACATTTCTTAGTACATAGCGTCTTTACTTTATTTGGCTATCAATACTGTTGACTTGAAGCAATAATATTAGCATTGTGTTCGCCCTACTCTCAAGCAGCTACTAAACGACTACTTAATAAAGGGTGCTTATTTTAGAGCAGAGATTTTAATTTAAAGGTTAGGTGAGGTTATGTTAGTCTGGTAGGCTAAAAAAGTCACACATAGACCAGTTTTGGTCCTTTGCGATACCAGATGGAGTGCCGTCACTTAGCTAATGAGGAGTAATCATCCTTTAGGATGCCTGCACTTGTTGCAAATTTCAAAAGGCTTTATGGCTTCACCAACGAAATCTCTTCCAGGTTAACGTAATGTGTATCCCCCAAATGCTGAAGCCGTTGTCTTGATAATGCAGGACAGTCACAGAAGAGATGCTCCATTGTTTCTCTGGTGCCTTGCTCTTGACATTTCCTGCAAGCTATAAATAAAGTTATAAAAGTAAAATTTGGAATAAAGGATCGCACTAGGGAGGGACATATTTGGATGTAATTTTTTTGGGTAAGTCGGCGTGGCCCCGCCTCCAAATCGGTTATTTGTATATATCTCGCAAACTAATAAAGCTATATAAACCAAACTTTCTGCAGTCGGTTCTCTTACGTACCCCACCACACACCATGAAATCAGTTGAAATCGGATAATAACCACGCCCACCTCCCATACAAAGGTTAGGTTGAAATTTACTAAAAGTGGGTTATCTCACTAACGAAAAACTTCAGAAACACTAAATTTTACAGAAGAAATAGCAGAAAGAAGCTGTACTCAGATTTTTTTATACTCTCGCAACCTGTTGCACAGAGTATAATAGTTTTGTTCACATAACGGTTGTTTGTGTCACCAAGAAATATAAGAGTTAGATATGGGGTTATATATACATAACTGATCAGGATGACGAGTAGATTTGAAATTCGGATGTCTGTCCGTCCGTCCGTCCGTGCAAGCGATAACTTGAGTAAAAATTAAGATATCTTAATGAAACTTGGAACACATGTTCCTTGGCACCCTGAGGAGGTTGCTTTCGAAAATGGGCAAAATCGGTCCACTGCCACGCCCACAAAATGGATGAAACCTATACAGTGTCATAACTAAGCCATAAATAAAGTTATGAAAAAGAAATTTATAACATAAGATCCCATTAGGGAGGGACACATTTGGATGTAATTTTTTTTGGAAAAGTGGGCGTGACCTCGCCCCCATATAGGTTTTTTGTATGTAACTCGCAAACCAATAAAGCTATATAAGCCAAACTTTCTGCAGTCGTTTATTTTAACCATTTCCTTATGCAGTCCAAAAATGAAAGAAATCGGATAATAACCACGCCCACCTCCCATACAAAGGTTAGGTTGAAAATTACTAAAAGTGGGTTAACTCCCTAACGAAAAACGTCAGAAACACCAAATTTTACATAAGAAATGGCAGAAGGAAGCAGCACTGAGATTTTTTTCAAAATGGAAAATGGGCGTGGCGTCGCCCACTTATGGGCCAAAAAGCATATCTCAAGAACTATTCGACCGATTTCAATGAAATTCGGTATATAACACTTTCTTGACACCCTGATGACACGAGTGGAATATAGGCGAAATCGGTTCACAACCGCGTCTACTTCCCATATAACTCAATGTTGAATTCCATCTGATTCGTTCACTTTATAATGTATTCATAAGGAACCAATGAAGCTAGCGGAATAAAACTTTACACCAATACTGTATTTGAGCTGTGACATCACTTGTGAAAAAATTGTCAAAATCGAACCATGACTTTTCAAGGCCCCTGATATCGAACATGAAGAACTCAGTGCCTAAGAGTAATTTTTCCCCGAAAATATACTTAGGTAAATCGGGGGATGGGGTCATATGTAGAAGTTCACGCAAGTGAGGAAAGTTTCTGATTGCCATTCACTTGGGAGTGGCCAGGAACGATTCTTTTGCATATGACTCAAGCAGCTCACGACTTCCGGTTTTAAACCAAGTATCCCCTGGGTAGCTAACAGACATCCGTTTGGAGGCGAGCTAAAGTGAGAAGGCGAAGCCCACTTGTGCGGTTGTGCGTAGGGCTTGGGACCCACCACATAAAAAAATCTCCCCAATGAAAACAAACACCGAGCCTCGGATGAGAAATCCCCCTTTTGATGACGACCCCTGCAAACGTACTAAGGATCATGATTTGAGAGCAGGCACCTGGAATGTCCGGACTCTTAATTGGGAAGGTGCCTCTGCCCAGCTGGTTGATGTCCTCATACAACTAAAGGCTGACATCACCGCCGTCCAAGAAGTGCGATGGACGGGACAAGGACGGAAGAAGGTGGGTCCTTGTGACATCTACTACAGCGGCCATATAAAGGATCGTAAATTCGGTGTTGGATTTGTGGTGGGAGAGAGACTACGTCGCCGAGTCCTGGCATTCACCCCGGTGGATGAACGTCTTGCCACAATCCGCATCAAAGCGAGGTTTTTCAACATATCGCTGATTTGCGCCCACGCCCCAACGGAAGAGTAGGACGATGTGACCAAAGATGCTTTCTATGAGCGCCTAGAACGCACCTATGAGCGCTGCCCCCGCCACGATGTCAAAATCGTGCTTGGCGATTTCAACGCTAGGGTGGGTAAAGAAGGTGTCTTTGGCACAACAGTCGGAAAATTCAGCCTCCATGACGAAACATCGCCAAACGGCCTGAGGCTGATCGACTTCGCTGGGGCCCGAAATATTGTTGTCTGTAGTACCAGATTCCAGCATAAAAAAATTCATCAAGCAACGTGGCTGTCCCCTGATCGAAACACGCGCAATCAAATCGATCACGTTGTGATAGACGGAAGACATGTCTCCAGTGTTTTAGACGTGCGTACGCTCCGAGGACCAAACATTGACTCGGACCATTATCTAGTAGCAGCAAAGATACGCACTCGCCTCTGTGCAGCAAAGAACGCCCGTCAACAAACACAAGGAAGGTTCGACGTCGAAAAGCTGCAATCACAACCGACAGCCGAACGATTTTCTACTCGACTTGCACTCCTGCTCTCTGAGAGCACTCATCAGCATCTCGATATAAGGGAGCTGTGGAACGGCATCTCAAACACTCTGCATACCGCTGCAGCCGAAACAATTGGTCTCCGGCAACGCCAAAAAACCTGTTGGTACGATGAGAATTGTCGTTCCGCAGTGGAGAGAAAACAGACTGCCTACCTCGCAACGTTGCGATCGACCACAACACGTTCGGGGAGGGATAGATATCGAGAACTGAAGAGGGAAGCGAGACGCATTTGCAGACGTAAAAAGAAAGAGGCCGAAATGCGTGAGTATGAAAAGCTTGAAAAGCTGGCCGACATGGGTAATGCTCGAAAATTTTATGAAAAGACGAGGCGATTAACAGAAGGTTTCAAGACCGGAGCATTATCATGTAGGGACCGAGAAGGTAATCTGGTAACGGATGTCCAGAGCACACTGGGATTATGGAGGGATCACTTCTCCGACCTGCTCAATGGCAGTGAAAGTACAACACCAGGAGATGGCGTACTCGATTCCCCAATCGATGACGATGGAATAGATGTTCCATTACCCGACCATGAAGAAATTCGAATAGCAATTACCCGCTTGAAGAACAACAAAGCGGAGGGGGCCGATGGATTACCGGCCGAGCTATTCAAATACGGCGGCGAAGAACTGATAAGGTGCATGCATCAGCTTCTTTGTAGAATATGGTCGGAAGAAAGCATGCCTGACGATTGGAATCTTAGTGTGCTCTGCCCAATCCATAAGAAGGGAGACCCCACAATCTGCGCCAACTACCGTGGTATAAGTCTCCTCAATATCGCATATAAGGTTTTGTCGAGCGTATTGTGTGAAAGACTAAAGCCCACCGTCAACGAACTGATTGGACCTTATCAGTGTGGCTTTAGACCTGGAAAATCCACAATGGACCAGATATTCACCATGCGCCAAATATTGGAAAAGACCCGAGAGATAAGAATCGATAGTCACCATCTTTTTATCGATTTTAAAGCTGCCTTCGATAGCACGAAAAGGAGCTGCCTTTATGCCGCGATGTCTGAATTTGGTATCCCTGCAAAACTAATACGGCTATGTAAGCTGACTTTGAGCAACACCAAAAGCTCCGTCAGGATCGGGAAGGACCTCTCCGAGCCGTTCGATACCAAACGAGGCTTCAGACAGGGTGACTCACTATCGTGCGACTTCTTCAATCTATTGCTGGAAAAAATAATACGAGCTGCAGAACTAAATAGAGAGGGTACAATCTTCTACAAGAGTGTACAGCTCCTGGCGTATGCCGATGATATTGATATCATCGGAAGCAACAACCGCGCCGTTTGTTCTGCGTTTTCCAGACTAGATAAGGAAGCGAAGCGTATGGGTCTGGTGGTGAATGAGGACAAGACGAAATATCTCCTGTCATCAAACAAACAGTCAGCGCACTCGCGTCTTGGCTCCCACGTCACTGTTGACAGTCATAACTTTGAAGTTGTAGATAATTTCGTTTATCTGGGAACCAGCATTAACAGCAATAACAATGTCAGCCTGGAAATCCAACGCAGAATCACTTTACGGTGTAGAAGCGTGGACGATGACAACATCCGATGAGACGACTCTTGAGGTTTTCGAGAGAAAGGTTTTGCGCAAGATTTATGGTCCTCTAAACATTGGCAACGGCGAATACCATAGACGATGGAACGATGAGCTGTACGATTTATACGACGACATTGACATAGTTCAGCGAATAAAAAGACAGCGGCTACGCTGGCTAGGTCATGTTGTACGGATGGAAGAAAACACTCCAGCTCTGAAAGTATTCGATGCAGTACCCGCTGGAGGAAGCCGCGGAAGAGGACGACCTCCACTCCGATTTATTCATAATCATTTATTTTGCATTTTATCAGATTTATTATCAAAGTTCACTTTCTTGCAAGTTGTTTATCGACAAATAAAAACATAAAGAATATTTATTCTTAATCATTTATTTTGAGTTTTCTCAGATTTATGATCAAAGTTCACTTTCTTGCAAGTTGTTTATCGACAAATAAAAACATAAAGAATATTTATTCTTAATCATTTATTTTGAGTTTTCTCAGATTTATAATCAAAGTTCACTTTCTTTCAAGTTATTTATCGACAAATAGAAACATAAAGAATATTTATTTATAATCATTTATTTTGTACATTTATCAGATTTAAGATCAAAGTTCACTTTCTTGCAAGTTGTTTATCGACAAATAAAAACATAAAGAATATTTATTCATAATCACTTATTTTGCATTTTATCAGATTTATGATCAAAGTTCACTTTCTTGCAAGTTGTTTATCGACAAATAAAAACATAAAGAATATTTATTTTTAATCATTTATTTTGAGTTTTCTCAGATTTATAATCAAAGTTCACTTTCTTGCAAGTTATTTATCGACAAATAGAAACATAAAGAATATTTATTTATAATCATTTATTTTGTACATTTATCAGATTTAAGATCAAAGTTCACTTTCTTGCAAGTTGTTTATCGACAAATAAAAACATAAAGAATATTTATTCATAATCACTTATTTTGCATTTTATCAGATTTATGATCAAAGTTCACTTTCTTGCAAGTTGTTTATCGACAAATAAAAACATAAAGAATATTTATTCTTAATCATTTATTTTGAGTTTTCTCAAATTTATGATCAATGTTCACTTCCTTGCAAGTTGTTTATCGACAAATAGAAACATAAAGAACATTTATTCATAATCATTTATTTTGTATTTTATCAGATTTAAGATCAAGGTTCACTTTCTAGCAATGAAATGGTAAAAATTGGGTCATAACTTCCCCCAGATCCCAAATACCTAATTATATTATGTAATATTAAATTAAGTGAGCGTATAGTCTTCGATACGTGTGAAATCGGTTTAGGAATTACCTCAGTCCCCATATACTATTTATGATGATTTTCGTTATTCTATTGAACTTTATACCCAATATATGGGTCGAATTGTGTTATCTTTATAAAATTACATCAATAAATTGCGAGAGTATAAAATGTTCGGTTACACCCGAACTTAGCCCTTCCTTACTTGTTACAAAATGGAAAATGGGCGTGGCATCGCCCACTTATGGGTCAAAAACCATATCTCAGGAACTACTCGACCGATTCGAATGAAATTCGGTATATAATATTTTCTTGACACTCTGATAACACGGATAAATGGGCGAAATCGGTTCACAACCACGAATACTTTCCTTATAACTCAATTTTTAATTCCATCTTATTTCTTCACTTTATATTGTAAACATAAGGAACCAATGAAGATAGCGGAATAAAACTTTACATAAATAGTGCATATCATCTCTGGCATCACTTGTGAAAAAATTGTCGAAAACGGACTATAACTTTTCAAAGCCCCAGATATCGAACATGTAGAACTCACCCCCTAAGCGTAAATTTTTAGGGAAAAATTAGTAAATCTTTCAGATAATTTAATGTAATTCAGAGGACATTTTTTTCTCCTAATTGTGTGTCTCTGTTCCAAAAATTATTAAAATCGGATCAGAACTTCTCCGAGTTCACATATACCTAATTATGTGCTTAATTCCGCATATATCGGTAAATATGTGAGATACCTTAGCAAAATTAAGTGAGCGTATAATTAGTCGGTGTCCGCCAAACTGCCATTACCCATTGAGCTATGCCCGAAAGTTCTATACATAAATTCTCCTGCTGCCATAAGGCACCCCGCCAATTTTGCCGGCGGAGATAGATATAGAATTATACAAAAGTCAATTAATACCGTGACACGATCAGAAAAGGGTATTATTCGAAAAAAAAATATAAAGTTTTAATTAATTTATCGCCTAGCTTCCAATTTCAAATATAATCCTGTCACGATCTTTTCATTTACAATACATAACTCAAACGTTAAAAAGACATCAATAAACTTACCGCAACTTGTGGTTCTCTGTGGCTCTTATCGAAATATAACATTACAGTGGTCGTCAAATATAAGGAATCTTCTTTTGTACACCTTATTTTTAAAATCGAAAAAGCTTTAAATCGATTGACTTTTTTTGCCTTAATAAAACCATCCTTTCAGTAAATAACCAAATACATTTAGTTTATAAGATATAGTATATAATATAATCCAAAGACAACAAAATTTAAAAACTTTATTTATTTTTTTTATAAAAAAAAAGACATGGTTTCGACGTTAAGGGCCTGCTTCATTCTAGGAAATTCACTGTGTTTAAAGGACTTACATATCTACTGACTTCCTGCGATGCGTTTTTTGAAAGTGATTCTCCATTTTGAAATTAATTTATTTTATAGTATTTTATGGTCAAAATAATCGACCTACGGAGCGTACTGTTCACAACACAATCACCCATTTCGAGACCCAGCATTTATTATTGGATAATATTCGACCGAATATATCACATCCAGCACGCAGTGAAGAAAATATAGCAGCTGTAGCTAAGAGTATACACGAAAACCGTGCAGCGTCCATTTGGCGCTGTTCGCAGAAACACGGACTGACGACATCCCTCCCCAAGCGACATCGCTTCGCTCTATGGGCTTTTGAAAAGTTCCAAGAAGTTTTGAAGTTTTCGAGCCAAATTCTTTTCAGCGAGAGCCTCTTTTCTGGCTCAATGTGTATGTAAACATGTAAAATTGCGTCATTTGGGACGTAGAGCAATCTGAAGAGATTAAAGATCAAAAATTATCCCGGTGAGAACGTAACCGTCAATGGCGACCGATCATAACCGACGATTTGATACCTGAAATTGAAGCTCGTGATCTCGGTGACATTTGATTTCAACAAGACGGCGCCACTTCCCAAACATACCATCAATCAATTGATTTATTGAGTGAGCAGATAATTTCCCATTTTGGGTCGGCCGATTGGTGCCAAGGTCGAGTGATATCCCACCGATAGACTTTTTTCTGTGGGGATATGTAAAGTCTAAAGTCGATGCGGACAATCCCGCTTCGATTCAGGCCTTGGGGCGAAACGTCACGCGTGTCATTCGCCAGTTACCAGTCGAAATGCTCGAACGAGTCATCGAAAATTCTGAGACGTACCCAGCAAACATTTGAAATAGATAATCGTTAAAAAATTAATGCCAAAGAATGTTCTTTCAAATGATAAATTTATTTTAATTAAAATTTTCTAATTTAATTTTCCAATAAATTGAAATTTTCAGTGTTTTGCGAACACCGTAATTGTGCGAGGTGTCTAAGAACAGCTTTCAAAATATTTCAGGCGTTTTGAAATTTTATGGATTCCGAAAGTATGAAATATTCGGTTGCGACTGAAATTAGCATTCCCTTACT
Source organism: Zeugodacus cucurbitae (assembly GCF_028554725.1). Taxonomy (NCBI): domain Eukaryota; kingdom Metazoa; phylum Arthropoda; class Insecta; order Diptera; family Tephritidae; genus Zeugodacus; species Zeugodacus cucurbitae. Next base: position 45,933,672 of record NC_071667.1, read on the forward strand.
CTTTTCTTAACTGCCTCCAATTAGAGGCAACAGAACTGAATGACTATTGAAGGCCGGTAATGCTATTAAACCCCTAATGGTATGCTGGTACATACGCGGACGGTAATCGGAGAATTTCACCCACTTAATCATTGTTTGTGGCTTTTAGCGTACACTCACAATTTTATGCTTGTCTATATGTACATATATCTAAAAGCATCTCTACAATGTCTTTTGCGTGTCGGTAAACATTTCGGTAAAACACGAACGTCACCAAAGACAAGTAGAGAAATTAATGTTTTCTTTCGCATTTCGGAAGGAGCGTACATACATTACGGTACATGATGAACGCAAACAATCAATCCACAAAAGAAAGTGGGTGGAAAAAGTTTGCCTACGAAAGTGTTGCGCACACACAGTGCCACAGATTCAAGCGAGACTGTATGTGAAGCACCAACGACGATAGCTACTTGCAATTGCAATAACAATAAAATTCGCATTTATACTAGATAATTAGTTGATCACTTCCAATTGGTAGCCAATAGCAGTGAGCAGCGGCAAAAGATTGCACCAAATCAGCAGCGATGCTTGTAATGTAATCACTAAGCCAACGGGCCGCAATGGAAAAGTAAGCAGCTATGAATCCAACACGCTCTGAATAGCTGGCACATGCGAACAAAAAACAAAAGCGTGGCAAAAACGGACGCGTGCGCACAGATCGGTTGCAAAGGAAAATGCTAAATGGCTTGTACGGCTCTGGCAGACTTGGCATGTGGGTCCAGCGTCGGCAGCGGCAACAACTGTGGCAGTCAATTGCAACGCCACACTAATTGTGGCAAGGTAAAGTGTATAAATTTGATTGGCACACAGGCGCCGCTGATCAGTTGCATTTCGCTGAAAGTTTGGAGAGGCTGCTAATAAGTTGGATATTCTTTGTTGCAAATAAAGAAGTTGAAGTGTAAAATATATATATAGTTTCGATATCACTCCTTTCATTGCAACAGCCGCGGCAAGGATATGTGGTAGAAGGAATCACCACGACAAACCAGTAATAATTGGATTAATTGCTTTGCCGAAGCAGATCATCCTGTGGACATCAAACAGTACCTCATCGCCATGGACATTAGTTTTAGGCTATTGATCGCAGTCATCTTGATCGCACTATGTCAGAAAGCAACCGCGCTGGAATTGTCTGAACCGCAGAACAGCAGCAACAATAATGAAGCTCGTAGCTCACTGCTTGACAATGGGCTCACACGTACATTGAAACATATTTACGGGATCTGCGGTGATCGCGATGACCTTTTTTGGTGCTTCAAGGTGCAGGCAACGCGCATGTTAGGGCGCGCCTTGAAAGTGCAAAACCTAAATATCTTAGAAGGAGTCGCTATTATCAAGAAGGTGGACAACGAGACACGGACAGGCCGAGCGAACGCAAATGTCGATTTAATACTGAGTAATCGCGATCTGGAAAATCTGTCGATGAAAAGTTTGGATGCGCTTTTGCTGGAGCGTTTTTTGCGTTTCGTTGATAGTCGACAGTTACAGGTAAATTTGCCGCGTCTACTTAATTTCGGTCAGCGTAATGGACAGGACGTCATTGGCGCGGTAATGGCTTACTTTCAAAAATTTGCTTTGGGTGAGGTGGATGCTGACCATGCTGTGGAGGAGGGACGTAAAAAGAAGGGTGACGATAAGAAGTACTTAGGTCCATTTATAGCGGCTGTTATGCTAAAAACGGCCATATTGAAGATGGCCTATCACTCCATTGCAATCATCGCGGGTAAGGCACTGATCGTGGGCAAAATTGCGCTCATAATTAGCGCCATAATTGGTCTGAAGAAGTTGGTGTCATCGGAGGGTGGTGAAAAGACCACTTATGAAATTGTCAAACACCCGCAAGTGCAGCACAGTCAAACCTATTCATCGAGTCATGCGGGCGAGTACGAGGCTGGGCATGAAGGTGGTTCATACCATCGCAGCATCGACGACGAGATGATGATGCAGGATAAGGCTTACAACGCTTGGGTGCCGTCTCGTGTGCAGTTATAAGAACGCTAAAATCTGGCAATCTGTACAAAATTACGGTGCGCGGCGTTTGTAAAAAGGCATCGTTGTCACAGCTCAGCGATTTTGAGTCAAACTAAAGCTGATCACCAAAAAGTAGCAAAACATGTTGAGTATTGAAAATGAGTAATGAAATTGAAATGTTAAATTAAGTAAATGAATCATATCTAGTAAGGCACGATGGTGTTATTTACATTTTTATTTATATACATATATGTGTTTATATCTTTGTTAAACCTAATGCTTAATATAACTAGATTTGTTGTATGTGTATTTTTAGCCAAGTAAGCTCTAGTTTGTAAGCTTAACGGCGTAATAAAGAAAACATTCGCTTTCCATATTTATGGATTTTCTTATTTCCTACTTTGCTACATACTTAAGTCAATATGTATATGATAAACATTTTCACTTGATAACCTCAATTAACTTTAGAGAAATCCAGTTTGCGCCTGTCTACGTCTATAACCATCATCTGTGTCTTCATTAACTGCTTCGTTGATTTCATTGACGTAATAGCCGTGCTGTTGATGACTAGCGGACAGTTTTAGTGGAGGAGGTGGCGTCGGCGGGTGATGATAAGCTTCGACAGGCAGCGGCTCCTCGCTAATTATTTCCGGTGCAGCATAAGTATGTGGCATGCGACGCTGCCACCCTTCTTCATGGCCATACCCGCTATGACCACCACCGCCACCATGTCCATGGCCCGTTACAACGATACGCTCGGTGTTAACGCTACTTCCAGTCGATCCCTTTTTGAGACTGCCCTAAAAATTAACAAGTTTCAATGTCGCTTATGCAAATGGCCGTTAAATTAAAGGATTAATTCCTATATAAAATGGAATAATTTAATTTGACGAAGGTCAATTACTGTTGGTGCATTTGGTAATAGACAGTGGACCTTGTATGAAGGAAGTGTTGTGAAGTAGAATGTATGTGTTTAAATGGGTATACGGTATAATTAGTTAGGTTTAAATTTTCAGCTTATATAATTTGAACCATTTTTTTTTTTTACTTTTGAGGTCGTTATTTAAAATATGTGAAAGGAATTTAATTCCAATGCTAACATAGTTGTGTATAGTATATCATGTGCCAATATTTTTAGTCTTCCGTATAAAATACACGCAATTCCGTGGGTGACAAAAAGCAAATTCAAATATTATACAAACAAAATTTAATGGGTTTTGCCTCTCGTCGACTGTTGTCAGATCTCCGAAGATGGTTATATCGATTATAAAATATAATTTGAAGTTACGTAACTGAAATAATGTGAATTTACTTATTGCATAGATCCTTTGCTAATTTTTATACTCTCGGAACCTGTTGCACAGAGTATCATAGTTTTGTTCACATAACGGTTGTTTGTGTCACCAAGAAATATAAGAGTTAGATATGGGGTTATATATACATAAATGATCAGGATGACGAGTAGATTTGAAATCCGGATGTCTGTCCGTCCGTCTGTCCGTGCAAGCGATAACTTGAGTAAAAATTAAGATATCTTAATGAAACTTGGAACACATGTTCCTTGGCACCCTGAGGAGGTTGCTTTCGAAAATGGGCAAAATCGGTCCACTGCCACGCCCACAAAATGGAGGAAACCGAAAACCTATACAGTGTCATAACTAAGCCATAAATAAAGTTATGAAAATGAAATTTGGAACATAGGATCCCATTAGGGAGGGGCACATTTGGATGTAATTTTTTTTGGAAAAGTGGGCGTGACCCCGCCCCCAAATAGGTTTTTTGTATATAACTCGCAAACCAATAAAGCTATATAAGCCAAACTTTCTGCAGTCGTTTCTTTTAGCCATTTCCTTATACAGTCCAAAAATGAAAGAAATCGGATAATAACCACGCCCTAACGAAAAACGTCAGAAACACCAAATTTTACATAAGAAAAGGCAGAAGAAAGCTGCACTGAGATTTTTTTACAAAATGGAAAATGGGCGTGGCGTCGCCCACTTATGGGTCAAAAACCATATCTCAAGAACTATTCGACCGATTTCGGTACATAACACTTTCTTGACACCCTGATGACACGGGTGGAATATGGGCGAAATCGGTTCACAACTACGTCTACTTCCCATATAACCCAATTTTGAATTCCATCTGATTCGTTCACTTTATAATGTATTCATAAGGAACCAATGAAGCTAGCGGAATAAAACTTTACACAAATACTGTATTTGAGCTGTGACATCACTTGTGGAAAAATTGTCAAAATCGAACCATGACTTTTCAAGGCCCCTGATATCAAACATGAAGAACTCAGTGCCTAAGGTTAATTTTTCACCGAAAATATAGGTAAATCCCTCAGATATTTTAATGTAATTCATTCCCTCTGAATTTTTTTCTTATAACAGTTTCTCTCTGTACCTGAAATGGTAAAAATTGGGTCATAACTTCCCCCAGATCCCATATACCTAATTATAAGTAATATTAAATTAAGTGAGCGTATAGTCTTCGATACGTTGTATCTTGGTGGTGAAAACGAGTGAAATCGGTTTAGGAATTACCTCAGTCCCCATATACTATTTATGATGATTTTCGTTATTCTATTGAACTTTATGCCGAATATATGGGTCGAATTGTGTTGTCTTTATAAAATTACATCAATAAATTGCGAGAGTATAAAATGTTCGGTTACACCCGAACTTAGCCCTTCCTTACTTGTTATACTTATGTTTCTATTAACATTGCAAAAGTTTTTTTAAGATAAAAGTTGAACCTTTTTGATAGAAGGCCGCCATATTACGAATTTTTGACGTAAATTACATTACTAACCAGTCTTAAATATAATAAGATCTCTTTTCAGTGTCAGAAATTCTCCAAATATATTTTATTTTTAATGAAAGTCCTTTTACTGTATCATTAGCTTCTAATAAAGAAATTGCGGATATCTACGATTAAGCTTATTGACCTCCTCATTTAAAATGAATAAACGATAATTGGTGAGTTTATAATCATTCAGCGTTATTAACTAACACTAATTATCAAGTCTTCTGTGATCTTATGTTTGTGTAATATTATTATGTTTACTCACGAGTACGGAAACGAGCAGTGCGATTTTCGCCATCACGAAGGCGGCGCCCGCGATGAGGATCACTTTGCCGAGGAACATTTGCGCGACCATTGCCATCATCGCCATGCCACCCATCATAGCCATATTTTTGTCTTTGCCCTTCTTTTTGCGTCCTTTAAGTGAATTGTAATTATGTAAAAGTCCTTCTTTAATTACTAGCTTTTTCTTATGCTTGTTCTTATCTTTTCTTTTCTTATTCTTGTCCTTGTACTTGTCCTTGTCTTTGTGTTTATCTTTGTCTTTATCTTTGTATTTGTCTTTTTTCCTTTTGTTTTTGTTCTTATCTTTGTATTTGTCTTTTTCTTTTTTCTTTTTGTCTCTAACTTTACATTTGTCCTTTTTGTGCTTATTCTTCTTTTTCTTTTTCTTATCTTTGTCTTTCTTTTTCTTCTTTTTGTCTTTGTCCTTGTCCTTGTCTAGTTCGATTTTGTCCTTGTCATTTTGCAATAATATTGTATCATCGCTACTGCTAAAAGTCAGCTTAGTAATGAAGTTTTCTAATTTATCATCTACCAGACCATTGAAAATTCGATGCGTACCTTCATCTGCTTGCGCCGCCCCCGTTTCGGACAACGTTTCGGTCGGCGCAATACTCTGCAACGCCAGCCCATCGATCGCATCCGAGATTCCAGCGCCGATTTTTCTCAGCGTTCCGACGGAGGTGGGCAACTGCAAGCGAATTGAACGCGTTTTGGCCAGTTGCAACAAACTCGCCGCAATCCCACTCTCTGCATGCTCGCTGACATCCTCCGCTTGCAGTGAGCGATGTCGCGGCTTTTGACTTTTCGAAAAAATTGGCTGTCCATCACTCTCATTGCTTGTTAATTTCTCCACAAAAATGTAATCCCCCAGTTGCCATGTGCTGTTGTCCTGAGCGACGGCGTCAGCGAAACGCAACAATTGATCTTCGAAGCATCGCCATTGCTCTGTGGCAGCCAAGCACTGTGTGACCGAGCGGCCAACAGCACGCAGTGTCATTAAGTCGGCTGTGACACTTACATTTTTGAAATCCCCAGTTGGTGTTGTTACGGTCACCGTAATCGCACAGCATTTGAAAAGGATCAAAAATTGCAAACTAAGTCCTGCCACGCACAAAAACCCACGGCCACGTGTTATTGTAGACATTCTCATCGATTGCCAAGATTTATGTATTTCGTAAAACAAAATTCTTTCCTGCACTTTTAGAGTAAATGTGAGTTTTTCGGTGCACGCACAACGACCTTTTCGTATGTTTTTTACCTCAAGAGCGGAACACAACCACAACCGAGACTTGTATTCAAATACTAAAATATTTTTTCTTAATTTGTCTGCATTTATAGGAGTTCTATGGGTGGGTGCACACAACTTTTCCCCTCGGTCCCATGACATTGGCCAATAAAGAAACGACATCGGTTGAAAAAACGAAGAAAAAACTCGGTAGCATAAATATGAAAATGAGAAATTAAAAGGGCACCTGAATGAAATTGGTTTTGAGCAAAAAGTGTATTTTTAGAACAGACAGCACGTGCGACAGAAAAGTAAAAACGATTCAGTTGGGTTAATACCATCACAGCCAGGTAAAACACTCTTTTTGTGTTCCTCTAAATTTCTTCTCTCCTTGTTCAAAGCACCGTAATTAGTGTGTTTGTCAAAGCGGTAAAATGAAAAACGAAATTAGAAATTGATTGCCATCTAATCAGTGATGATACAACGTAGCTTTGTGGTTTTGTGGCTTTGACATTGGTTGGCTTGTAGCGTCATACAAAGAGTACCGTTAGACAACACAGTTATATATACAAATATATAGAATTCATATGTATGAGTATAAAAAAAAAACTTTTTTAATTGAATTTAAAATGTAATTGAAATTACAATACTGTTAAGCTTCAGCACATATAAACTTAATTGGCTTTATTTTTGAAATTAAACGAATCTGTTCATTAACGGTCTTATGTACTTTGAGTTATATTTCTTTTTTAAATCGACTTCAATCAGACCTTTTTAATACTCAGATCGATATGGATAAGACTTATATAATGCAAAACTAAACATTAATGATGTAATTAATTGATATCGATAATAAAAACTGTTTTAAAAACAAAACGCATATAACACTTTATGGAAAAAACCAACCGATGGTATATGTAATATAGAGGAAAGTATGAAATGATTTGATTTTGAGGAATGATTTTTTATTTTTTTTTATTCTGAAAATCAAAAAAGTTAATTTTTAGGATAAGTAGTGAGACACTGCATTTCTTCACTTTTTAAAAGACACAGATTTAACAATGTGGTCAAAAACCGATATTGAATATAGCGACTAGGGGAAGGGCGCGTTTCTCAATTAATTTTAGCGATATACTTAATTATGCCTGAGATATATGTTGGAATAAAACTTATAAATTAAATAAAGGCAGATTATTTAGAAATATTCCAGGTTGTTATGGAAAACATTTATTTGATAATACATGCATAAACAGCAAGTGTTCTTTATTAAACTCGACTACTTTTAAATACTTAAACATATTTCTACTCTATCTACATAAATATGTACACATAAAATAATTTATTAAACTCAGTACTAAGTAAATACTTAAATGCTCATACATTTACAAGCACTCTTATATAAATGTCTTGAGCCAACAGAAATAGAGAAAAGTCGTTACACCCTCAAATCAACAACTTTCCAACCATTGTGTTCTTGGTTCGTCGTCATGAATTCACCTATTTTCACCTCACCCTCATCGTCATCATAAGCGCTGGGGCCCAGTTTCCCGTTTGTTGACCTCAATTTCCCGCTTCTATTATGAATCATAGCAACTTGCTTCTCATAGTCGTAAAAACGGTCAGGAGGCGGTGTTGTTGCAGTTACTGTTGCGCGTGTTGCATAATCCCGCGGTTTCTCGAAGTTTATTTTACGGTCGTTACGTTTATAAGGTGGATGATGGTGAAGTTCATCGTTTTCGTAGTGATGATTGAAAACACTCGTTTTGCCCGGTAAGTATCCATCGCCAGCACCAAAAGCATGTGCATGAGGGTTGAAGGGTGGCGGTCCCAGAGGAAGTCCACCGCCACCACCGCCGAAAAGTCCAAAGCCACCAAAACCACCTGCACCAGCGCCAGCACTGAGCGCAGTTAAAGCTCCACCAACGCCTAAAAAGCTGCTTAGATAAATGGCAAACTTGGCCAAGAAAAGCGACTTCTTCAGCAGCAAGCAAATACCGGCGAACACAAGTGGCACCAGTGCGACCAAGTTGAATTTAAAGCCGAGCAAAAATGGCAGCAAGTATTGTTTAGTTAAGAGGCGAGCTTTTTATTTACGTTTCAAATGATTATGATGAAAGAAAAAGCTAGTTAATAGTTAAAAGCGCATTTCGAAGCTCAACTTACCAGTTGATGGCTCTTCGTAGCCAAAGTTTCGCTCAACAGTAGACGGATCAAGTACAAACTGCGCAACGCTGTTTGTATCGGCAGTGGGCCCTATCTTGAACATTAATCCTGGATATATTGCATCCATATGCCATTCAAGACCTCGTTGGCCCATAACAGCACCTGCATTTTCCAAAATTCCTCTGCAATTGTAGAAACATATTGTAGTATTCCAAAAGTGTTATTTCTCAGTCATCAAAGAGAGCCACAAGAAGGTCATGGCATCACCCGCTTTTGTTGAAATTTTAGTTATTAACAAAGTTCAAAATGAATGCTACTAGAACACCAACTCGTAATATAACCAATTTGAAGTATCATCAACTTATTTACTTATACAATAAACAGCCAGGCATCAACACAGAATTGTACACTGACGTTGAACAACACCAAAAGCTCCGTCAGGATCGGGAAAGACCTCTCCGAACCGTTCGATACCAAACGAGGTTTCAGACAAGGTGACTCACTATCGTGTGGCTTATTTAGCCTGATGCTAGATAAAATAATACGAGATGCAGGGCTCAATAGAAAAGGTTCAACCTTCAATAAGAGTGTCCAACTGCTGGCATACGCCGATGATATTGATATCATTGGAAACAACAACCGCGCGCCGTTATTTCTGCTTTTTCCAGACTAGATAAAGAAGCGTATGGGTCTGATAGTGAACGAGGACAAGACGAAATATCTTCTGCAATCAAACAAACAGTCAGCGCATTCGCGTCTTGGTTCCCACGTCACTGTTGACAGTCATAACTTTGAAGTTGTAGATAATTTCGTCTCTCTGGGAACCAGTGTTAACAGCAATAACAATGTCAGCCCGGAAATTCAATGCAGAATCATTATTGCCAACAGGTGCTACTTTGGACTGAGTAGGCAATTGAAAAGAAAAGTCCTATCTCGACGATCAAAAACCAAACTATACAAGCCCCTTATCATTCCCGCTTTAATGGTGGAAGCCGAGGAAGAGAAAGACCTTCACTCCGTAGGAAAAACCAGGTGGAAAGCGATCTGGTTTCACTTGGTATTTCCATGTGGCGCCCAACTGCCAAAAGGAATGGAGCGTTGTTGTAAACTTGGCCATAACCGCATAAGTGGTGCCTACTCCGGTTGAGAAGAAGAAGTTTATGTTTTCCTTTTATAAAATCAATTAATTTCCTTTTTGTTTTAAAAATAGTTTAAATTTATGCTTTCACTGATAACTAATAAGGAGGAATCTATTATTTGTGCATCAAATTGGAGGTTTTGTTTATCATAGTTATTATATTTATGACCTGATTTTTCTCAAAAATACACGGTTTGTTCGATAACTCGTTGAAATTTTAAATATGAAGGATAGTCGCTTTTTACAAGTTTCTCTGGAGGCGAATTTCTCACCATTAAAACATGCGGGGCATTATCGATACCTTCTGTAAAATGTCCCATCGTCCAAATTTTGGCTTTATTGGCTGTTACAGTATCAAGCCCATAAACATTATTCAAATTTGCGTCTGCTTGCCTTTCGTTTTCATATTTGACGACTGCTTAAACAATACTGAGTGTCTGATAGGTTCTTTTTAGTACGAAAACGTTATCATTTCAGCGACATATATCGTTACCCGATCGCACTTATATACCGTAGATACTAACTACTAAAGCAATATATTGGAGAAAATAATGGATTATTTTTACTAAGCCCCGAAGCGTGCCAAACGCTATTCGTTGTTTCAATGATATGGTTGTCACAAAATCATGCGACTGTTTCTTTCGCAAACAAACAACCTTTGTTAAGTATGCCTCATCTAGCACCTCCCGCATGGGAAATTATTAATTAGTTTTCGGATTCTCCTTACTTATTCCAGCTACAATTTGTAAATAATAATCGGGTGAAAAGGTTGAAAATGCTATATAAAGCTTGTATCCTTACCCCTGAGCATAGTATAACACTGCCTTATAATGATAATATAATAAATAATAAATAATAATAATAATATTGTAATTTTTACATCGATGGCATAGTATTTTTTTCAACTGTATTAATGGCTGTATTAAGTCGCGAAATATTATTACAATATACCACATTGTTAAATTGTTTATTCACCTAAAATCCACAGGGTCGGTGTCTAAAAAGTTTACCAACGAGCGCGCGGAAATTTTATCATCCTTTGTAGAAACCAAATCTCTAAAGAGTGTATAATTGTCCTGTTCATCGAAGCGTTGCAACAAATTGAGGGCTGTGCGACCGATGCACTCGCGCAAACTCGGGTGCTGCGACTGACGCATGCAGTAACGAAACTGATCAAGTTCACGCGATGAAGGGTCCACATTAGTGACAGCTTGAACGAAAGTTATGCACACAATCAAAGCTAGCGTTTCGGAAACCCAGCACAAGGATAGCATTTTACGATTTGGAATTATTAACTTTTCACTCATCTGACACTTTTGATTCCCGGCGGTGTAGGCGTTGGAAGTTTTGACGTTCAACTGAAATGGCCAGCTTGTTGGCTACACAGATTTATAGTATACGACAGGTGGATTACACCGTTACTCTTGTAAAATGTTTACTGCTCTGCAGTCTGAATTTTTGGTAGACACGCCAATACATGCGCAAATCCATGTATATTTATGGTGCTTTGTTGAGTATGTGTAGTCTGACCGAAAAATCACCGTTGTACATACGTAATTCGCTAGGGTCGTCTACACAAACAACGACGCATACCCACACCCACGCACTGACGCCAAAACAAAAAAAACAGATCAGAGCTTCGGATTTTCGCACATTAAATACGTAATAGCATCGAAGCCGAATTTTAGAAAAATGAAAGAAAACGAGGAAAACAAACGAAACCAAAAGTCAGCTGCGGAAACTGTCAGTCGGTGTGTGTATGTGTGGCGACGACGTTTGTGACCGGCTTATTGGCCGTTGCTTGCCATTTGTCTTTTTGCTCGTACGAGTATTAGAGGCTTTCGCGGAGTCAAAACGCTGCTTGCTGCACCCATTGCCATGGTCAGTGCACGCCGTTGGCGTCTAAAAAAGCTAACATTAAATCTTGCTTGTGGATTTTCGGATTTTCAGATTTTCGCAGTTTTCGCTCGCGTCCGCTCCATTATGTAAGCGCGCTCCATTAGGGGCATATGTATAAAAACGGTGTTTGTGTGCTACTGTGTTTAGCCGACCGATCTGTTATGCATTCAGCGCAGATTTTAAGCTAATGATAAATGAAAATGGCCAAAGTTATGAAATTTGCACATCTGTTAGCGATGTGTGACTTTAAAAGCGGCAAAAGTGATTGTCTGGACGCATACATTGTACGCACACCGTTAGTTGCAACTATGTGGTGAGTGATGACTTGTGGGTGGACGGCGATGATATTTGGGTCGTAGAAATTGTGTCTGTTTAGTTTACATTGTATTTGCTTCTTCGTTAGGCATGTGAATTTGCTGAAATACTGAAATAGTTCAAATTGACTTTTGTATAGAGAACACAATTATACATATAAAGTTTAACGGTGTATTGTTGGTGTATTATATCAACAGTTAAAAAATAATGTTGCCTGCCTTTGTACTCGTTTAGCAATTATTATTGGATAATATTCGACCGAATAGACCATATCCAGCACGCAGTGAAGAAAATATAGCAGCCACTGTGAGTGTACACGAAGGCCGTTGAGAATCGTTTCGGCGCCGTTCGTGGAATAGTTCTTGGCGCATTGTACGTCGAGATCTTAAATTGAAAGCGAGCCAAGCCCCATTTATTGATCAATGGGTATGTAAACAAGCAAAATTGCCACATTTGGGACGAAAATCAACCTGAAGAGATGCAAGACCTGCCATTTCAACCAGAAAATAACAAAAACAACGGTTTGATGTGGTTTGTTGGGTGGTGAAATCATCGGTCTATATTTCTTCAAAAATGGTGCGGGTGAAACCATAACCGTCAATGGCAACCGTTATCGTGCCATGAAACCGACTATTTGATACTTGAAATTGAAGCTCTTGATCTCGGCGACATTTGGTTTCACGGCACCACTTCCCACACATCGCATCAATCAATGGATTTATTGAGTGAGAAGATAATTTTACGTTTTGGGCCGGTCGATTGGCCACCAAGGTGTGATTTAGACTTTTTCCTGTGGAGATATGTAAAGTCTAAAGTCTATGCGAACAATACCGCTTCGATAAAAGCCTGGGAGCAAGGTATTACGCCAGTTACCAGTCGAAATTCGTACGAGTCATCGAAAATTGAAATCATTTGAGACAACCGCGACCAACGTTTGAAATAGATAGTCTCTAAAAATGTATGCCAAAGAATGTTCTTTGATGAAAAACTTTCCCCATTAAATTTGAATTTTCTGTGTTTTTTCTTTAAGAAGGTAGGGAACCTCGAAATGGATCACCGTTATTAAGTCTACAGGAAAGATAGAGTCCATTTGAAATACTCTTTTCATGCTTAATTCTGTCAACTCATGTTTATCTTTAGTTGATTTTGAGTTATCTATGAGTAGAACTTTGGAGTTAAATTTTAAGTTGAAAATATTTTTTTAGTTTAGACTCTATTATTGTTATATTTAATTGAATATGCATGTATATTTTTTTCAAAACCTTTACATACAAAAAACATGCCATCTCTATTTATAGTACAATTTTTAGTACAAACAAATTGTTCGTACGGAAAATTATCGACTTAAAACAATTTACTTCGCTAATGTTACACTGTCATAACTGCTTTTACCTTCGAATTCAATTCACTATTTTTTCTAGTTTTCTGTTCAACTCACCACTGCTCATTAAACTAATGGTCATTACATCAACTCCATGTAATCGCTTAATTTGAAAAACTAACATTAAAGTAATTTGATCAAATATTTGGCTTGTGAGTTGACCTTGTATCTTCCACAATGGTTTAGGTAATTACCCTAACCAAACCTTTGTGGTTATGATGGTAATAATAAACACCGAAGTGTACGTGTGGGCCCCAACCTAGCGTTCTCATTAAAAGTTTGTATTCATAAATACATACAAGTCAAAAATTTAGAATTTGCCTTTGAATCTTCCCTAGCCATTATCGAGAACATTAGCATGTGACTTAAAAATGTTGCCACATTTTATATAATTGGGTCATGATGTTTTCACCTTCCACATTTTACGACAGCGTTTATGCTTCGCAGATGGCTGAGGTAAATATGCGCACATGCATATGTGGGCGTGTATTAAAGTTTAGCTCCCAAAAGTAATCAAAATTCTTGCCTGTCTAGGGTGCTATCGGGTGTAGAGACGAACTTATATACATATGTACATGAACGCTCAAGTTTGTTTACTGTCGTGAAATGTGTCTTTGTGATGCTAAAGCTTGTATGTTAATTTTCCTTCGGGATAATGTCAACTATAACATAGAAAAGCAAAAAATGACTCATGGCGTTCTTTCTGCACATCGATAGAAAGTTGCAAAGAATCCGCTAGACTGAGTAAAATACTATCTAAAGAACACAGCAATACTGCCTACATAAAGGCAGATGGAAGTGCGAGGACCTCCTCTGCAAAGGATCTTTGGATGTTCTCACTAAAACGCATTTCCCAGGGAATCAGCAAACGGCAATAACGAAATACTCCTCCAACTTAACGGCGGAGGGGTGAAGCAGTAGCATATGCAGACGATATAGTGTTGTTGGTATCAGGCATGTTTCCATCAACAGTCAGCGAGATTATGGAAATAGCACTACGCAGGCTAAACATATGAGCTACAAACAATGGACTAGGTGTTAACCCTAATAAAACAGAACTTAAAACAGAACTGATGCTTTTCACAAGCCATTCGCCATATATTCGGCATAAAGTTCAATAGAATAACGAAAATCATCATAAATAGTATATGGGGACTGAGGTAATTCCTAAACCGATTTCACTCGTTTTCACCACCAAGATACAACGTATCGAAGACTATACGCTCACTTAATTTAATATTACTTATAATTAGGTATATGGGATCTGGGGGAAGTTATGACCCAATTTTTACCATTTCAGGTACAGAGAGAAACTGTTATAAGAAAAAAATTCAGAGGGAATGAATTACATTAAAATATCTGAGGGATTTACCTGTATTTTCGGTGAAAAATTAACCTTAGGCACTGAGTTCTTCATGTTTGATATCAGGGGCCTTGAAAAGTCATGGTTCGATTTTGACAATTTTTCCACAAGTGATGTCACAGCTCAAATACAGTATTTGTGTAAAGTTTTATTCCGCTAGCTTCATTGGTTCCTTATGAATACATTATAAAGTGAACGAATCAGATGGAATTCAAAATTGGGTTATATGGGAAGTAGACGTAGTTGTGAACCGATTTCGCCCATATTCCACCCGTGTCATCAGGGTGTCAAGAAAGTGTTATGTACCGAATTTCATTGAAATCGGTCGAATAGTTCTTGAGATATGGTTTTTGACCCATAAGTGGGCGACGTAAAAAATCTCAGTGCAGCTTTCTTCTGCCTTTTCTTATGTAAAATTTGGTGTTTCTGACGTTTTTCGTTAGGGAGTTAACCCACTTTTAGTAATTTTCAACCTAACCTTTGTATGGGAGGTGGGCGTGGTTATTATCCGATTTCTTTCATTTTTGGACTGTATAAGGAAATGGCTAAAAGAAACGACTGCAGAAAGTTTGGCTTATATGGCTTTATTGGTTTGCGAGTTATATACAAAAAACCTATTTGGGGGCGGGGTCACGCCCACTTTTCCAAACAAATTACATCCAAATGTGCCCCTCCCTAATGGGATCCTATGTTCCAAATTTCATTTTCATAACTTTATTTATGGCTTAGTTATGACACTGTATAGGTTTTCGGTTTCCTTCATTTTGTGGGCGTGGCAGTGGACCGATTTTGCCCATTTTCGAAAGCAACCTCCTCAGGGTGCCAAGGAACATGTGTTCCAAGTTTCATTAAGATATCTTAATTTTTACTCAAGTTATCGCTTGCACGGACAGACGGACAGACGGACAGACATCCGGATTTCAAATCTACTCGTCATCCTGATCATTTATGTATATATAACCCCATATCTAACTCTTATATTTCTTGGTGACACAAACAACCGTTATGTGAACAAAACTATGATACTCTGTGCAACAGGTTGCGAGAGTATAAAAAGAACAAAGAAAGCCTATATGGCCTACTACACTTGTAAAAGAGTTGTTAGCAGGAATTGGGGCCTTAAGCCTCGTATAATCATGTGGATGTATACGGCTGTCATTAGACCAATACTTACTTATGGAGCGCTGGTATGGTGGAATACAAAGGGCGGCATGTGCAGGAGTAACTGAAGCAATCAAGTCATGTCCGACTGATGCGCTTAATGTGATCCTGCATCAACTACTCATAGATATTCATATTCACAAAATAGCAGCATGTTCTGCAATAAGAATAAAGGAATTAGGAGGTTGGAACCAGAAGAACTATGGACATAGTGATATTCTAAACCAACTCAGAATACAAGTCTATAACTCAGACTATATTCTCCCCAAGCTGGATTTCAATAGTAACTTCCAGGTGAGGATACCCTCTAGACGAGAATGGAGAAGGGGAAGAATAGTGGAGGAAGATACCATCTCAGTATATACCGACGGGTACAAAATGGACTGCGGTGTAGGCACGGGTCTATTTTCCGATGATCTAGACATTTCTCTCTCTATCCGTTTACCAAACTCGGCTAGTATCTTCCAAGCGGAAGTTCTAGGCATTGAGAAGGCCTGTGAAGCTCTATTGGAAAACTATGAGAGGATACATAAAGCAACAATATATACGGATAGCCAAGCGGCTCTCCTGGCCCATGACTAATTCAATAATTGTCCTAAATTGCAAGAAGGCGCTGAAGTCGCTAGAAGACAAGCTCATCCTAGACTTGGTATGGGTTCCCGGCCACAGGAACATTTTCGGCAACGAAAAAGCAGACGAGCTGGCAAAGACAGGGGCTTGTCTGAACGAATCGGAGACAGAATTAATACCAAGCCCGCTAGGCTCGATCAGAAGAGAGCTTAATTTACAATTTCAACAATTAGCAAATAACAGAAAAATACAACTAAATGCAAAATAACCAAACAGATATGGCCAAAATATGGCATGAAGAGAACTAACGACTTATTAAATAAGTCAAGAAACAATATTTTCATACTAACTGCTACCATTACAGGCCACTGCACAGTGGTTGGGCTTGTATGAAGGTGCGGTCATAAATACTTTCCATTGAGATATCGCTTTGAAATTTTCACCAAAAATCTAGAAAATTATTTAAAATTATTTTTAAATTTAAAAAAATTGGCTCCATCGGACTACTAGGTCCTATAGCTCCCATAGAACTGTAATTGCCATTATATGGCAATCATGCGCAAAAATACTTCTCATGGTCATGGTCGGAGCGTCAAAACTTTCAGTAAGGCTTTGTAAAAACATTTAAGAAAGCGATAAACAAGCTGAACATGATTTGTCGTTATAGTTTCCCCCGTCCAACCCCCACATATCATATAAAAAAGTCATGTAGGAAAAAAGCAAATTATCAACCAATTTAATACAGTTCATTTTCAACAGTCATTATAATTAGAAGAAACACTTATAATGCATCCTCTAGTAAACCGTACATAGATTGAAATAAAGATGGTTTATCCTTCTTTCCAAGCTTTTTTAGTCCAATTATAATGAGTTTGAACTTAAAAATAGTTAATTCAAAGGCCATTTTTATTTTGACGATTACTTCTACTTCTGCTAATTTCCGCACCTAACTTTAACACTTTTATTACCTTAAGACTCTGGTAAAGACAATGTAAAATAAATATAACGGGGGATCGCGGGGGAACACAACTAAAACTTTATGTAAACACATTGAAGACATTGAAGACGCAGACTAATTTCACAAAAAATAAAAATCACGTTAGTCTTAATTAATTTCACAAGTTAAAATAAATACCTTTAGCTTCAAAAGCCATTAAAAATAATCTTGATTCGTTAACCTGAACAATTACCAGAACTATTTGAAGTGCGTTGTTGCTGCGAATTAAAAAAAAAATGTCTGATGTGCTTTAAAAAAATACAGTTGTTCATGCGTTTAACTCTATTTTTAGAAAGTACCGTTAGATTTTTGGGAAAACCCGGTTTGAAAATAAGAAGTTTGGACAATTTAGAGGCCATCGGTTTACATGTTGTCAAAAAATCGGGAGATGGATTTTTTGATTTTTGGCCTACGGCGGAACCACTGAATAATTGAAATCTTACAACGATTGTATTTAGTCCAATAAGCAATAATTTTTTTGCAAATGTAACCAATAAAAATGTTAAGTTTTTTCATCTCTACTGCGTAGCCTTTGTTTTTAATGCTTTGTTCTACCAAACCAAATTTGAGCAACAGTAAGACGACAGCTTAAGATATAGACGAATATAAACATATGGGCAAATATCGGCAACTACACCTAACATTTTTATTACCTTAAAACATTGACAAATACACTGATAACACTCATAAAGGGGGGATCGTGGGGTAACATAACTAAATTTCTATTTAAACATGAAAATTACGTTAAAAAAATACACAAAAAAAGTATAATCAATCAAAAATACACAACAAATAATAAATCAATAAAATTAATTTCAAAAGATGAATTTGTTAAAGTAAATACCTGCAACAATAAAATTCATTTTAAATAATCAAAATCGGACCTCTATAGGAAACGTTTGACCACTTTGAAATTCAATTTTGTTTTCACGAAAAGCTAACTTAGCGCAGTTTCGCTAGAAAATTGAACAGTTTATCACGCTTTGCATTCTATTTTTAGAATGTCCCGTTAGATTTGCAGTAAAAACCGGTTTGCCATGAAGAAGCTTGGACATTTTAGAGACGATTTGGTAACTTTTCGGAAATTTTTGTTGTTATGAATTTTTTGAATTTTGTCCTATGGGCGCAACCACTGTGCACTGGCCATTTGGAGAACATGCGTCGAAAATGGGTATGCCCTACAATAACATATGCCGAAGCTGCGAGCTAACAGGGAATAAAGAAACAATTTTCCACTTCCTCTGTGAACGCCCAGCCCTATCGCAGATCCGTCACAGAACACTGGGATTCCATCAAGCATCAAACCTCGAATGGATGTCTACAAAAAGCATAATGGATATAAGTAGCTTCATCGAAAACACAAAATGGTTTGAACGAGAAGCTTAAAGATGACAGCAAATATAAAAAAAGGTCAACGACTAGTGCATCAAAATGGCACAGATAGTGCTAATTGAGACCGAACTAAAACAGGGCAGCACTCCTACCTACCTACCTATAACATACTAATAAAGGCATAAAAACTGTGGATGTTGAGAACGAATTTGCGAAGTATTTGGCGAAAGGAAAAGAGCGCGACGAATGACATGTCTATAAAGAATAATAATGTTGTCAAAAAGAACAAGCTACAGGTTTCTATTGTCAATGTGAAAACCCCAACATGTATTGAAAAAATTAATTTAAGTTAATGGAAATGTTCATGAGCAATTTTCAACTTTTTCACGAATAATCTTACAAGCTAAAGTTCCTGAATTTTATTTTGTTATTTTAGTTTCCTACTCATGTTAGATATGTTGGTTCTCCACGATTTAGATTCGGAACAATGAATGGCATAGGAATAAAATCTGAATAAATGAAACATTTTTTGGAGAAATTCTTCTCAATTATTTAACATTTTAAATTTTGTTTTATTTAACACAGTAGATATTTTTCAATTAGCCCATACTAAAAATGTTATAGAAGCATAAGGCCTTAAATAATGCTTTTTTCATAGCAGTTTGATGGGTCACAAGTTCGTATTTTATGCAAAATATAAAATGGCCCAAATATTTCCTCGTTAAGAAAACTTGGAATTACTTTGGAGTTTTATTGATCGGTATATTAGTGGGACCCGTTTCAGTATAAATTAGTCAACGCCAAAAATCGTTTTAATTATAACTTAAGTTAGCGACGATTTTACTTAGTCTGGCCATAAATTCTGTTACTAAGTTTACAATACATCAATAGCATTTCGAATACAATTTTTTGCAGTGCTTATTTAATATATTATTAGCATTTTTTTTGTGGGGTACGACCTGTGCAACCAACATTGATATAATTCAGAGATTCCAATCTAAAATGCTTAGAACAATCACGGGTTCACCATGGTACATGCGTAACGAAAATATCCATAAAGATCTTGATATTCCTATGATAAAGAAGGAGATAGAGGACAGCAGAAATAAATATATTTCTAAACTTCGTGAACATCTAAGCCCATTGGCTAATGCCTTGGAACATTCCTGCTATCAAACACGTTTAAAAAGGAGAGATCTACCAGCCTATTAGAGAGCACCGTTCTACCAAAACAGCTCAACCACATTCCTGAGCTTTTTTAAATAGATTTAAGATTTTATTACTTATTGTTAGGCTTTCAACAAAGCAGATTCAATAAATAAAGAAAAATGTATAATAAAAAAAAATTTAAATAATGTACTGAACTTTTGCAAAAGTTAAATTTACGTATTACAGCATCAATATCGAAAAAGAAGTAGGACAATTCTTTACTTAAGTTAGTATGATGAACATAAATTAGTAAAAAAAGGTGCGTGGAGTCCCTACGCGCGGAAGAAGTTATATTTACTTCTTAGTGATATTCCAAGAAATGCATATCATTTTGTATGAAAGAAAACTAGCGAGAGGGAAAGGATAAAAATATGGTGGAGTGACCAACACTTTCTTAAATTCACATTTTATAAATTTATTATGCACATTTTATAAAGCAAAGTACAAATTAATTATCATTTCTGGGTTCTGACGGATTGATATCTATAATATTTACAATTGGATTATGATAACTAAAATACTATACGAGGGCTGCTATATATATTTCTGGCCTAATAATGAAAATAGGAGTATTTATCAACGAAAATGGTTTTATTGTTTTTCAAAATATTCTCCATCAAGATTTATTCACTTTTGCATGCGCTCAAACCAATTTTCGAAGCACTTTTTTTAGCCTTTTTTTGAGCGATTGTCAAATTGGGCAGTATCCAACGAGAACAAACCTTTTTTACGGCCAGGTGTTCATGCAATATCGAATGTATGCTGGTAGGAGAAATGCATAGGCATGCCTCTATTTGAAGGTATGTTACATGACGGTCTTGCATTATCAGTTCACATGTCGATGTTTTCTGGCACAACGGCTGTTTTTGGACGACCTTCACTGAATTCGTCTTTGAGCGATAATGCGCAAGCATACAATCTTACATATGCGTACACATGTTAATATGTCACCAACCAAAAAATTAAACATTGTTCTACAAAAACAAGAATTGCTCAAATAGCATAAGCATGGCAAGTGCTTTATTTATTCACTCATTCACTCTCTCTCTCTCTCGCGTTAATTCCCTCTCCACTGAAGCGTTAAACAATTATAGCAACCTTTTCCGAAGTCGTATAAGAAGTATAACTTCAAAAAAGTGGCGAAACTGCATATGTCTAAAGATACCGGCCATAACCCTAGAACCTTAATGTACTTAAACTGGAATTGCACAAGTGTGTCATGCTGTAATAATTTTACAATAAAATGGAATGGAATTTTCTTTTAAGATTATGTACTCTACTTAAGGAGTAAATAGTATGATTAAAGTAATCAACTTACGCTGCAAATGGCTTTTTATAACGTACGTTATCGTTAGTGTTCTAGGATTAAATATCTTTGTTATATATGTATGTATGCATACACATATGCAATCCAAGTAGCTGTCAAATATACTTCTGACGTTTATCCTAAGAAAACATCTTTCCCATTTCGGTATCCATTCCATACCTCCATTGCAACTAAGTAAGCTCCACTTTGCAACGACATACGAATATTAAATACATTGAATATATGGCATGCTTTTAGGCGCCAGATTTAAGCTTACGAACATCTTTATTTATGCCATACACAAATAGCAATAACAAAAGCACCATATTAAAGTAATAAGAGCCCAGACTATAATGGCAAAGCAAAAACAAATTTAAACACATCTTCCAGGTAGAATTAGTTTCTTTACGTTACGTTAATTTTTCAAAAATTATGTTGTACACCCTAGTTTTGTATACTTTTCAAATTTCAAAACTCTTTGTTGTAGAAGTCAATTTCCGGCAACCATTTACTTTGTTATGAATATATTCTACTAAAAATTTTTATTCTGGCTACTTAATTTATAGTATTGGTACATATGTAACTATGTGGAAAGCTTCCTAATGAGACATTTCTCTATGTAACAGGAAATTTTGTTTTTATTTAACTTTGTGCCAGTGCTTAAACTAATAGTATAAAAAATAAACAATCTTGAAAATGGTGGAACAGCGGGAAAGAATATAATTCATTTTTTTATGAGTACTTATATTTTTTTATATTATATATGTATGTGCATACTTATATATATAACATTATATACAAGCATGCGGCACTTAAAACATATGGAATTCTCAGAAGTTTGCAGGAAAGCCCGAAAATGAAATGAAATTAATTGAAAAACTTTTTGTCCTTCGACTTTCGCAAATTTGTTTTCACTCTTCCTTAACATCGCTTATGCTTGTATATTTTGACTCAGCGTATTCCATAATTTGACGTGCGTCCTAAATATTTTCAGCAATTATAAACTACCAGCTAATTTATAACTACAAATTGGACTTTGATAAATTAGTGTTTGTATGAAATAGTTAGTTAATGGAATCAGCTTTGACGCAATACGAAAGTGTTTGCATTTTAGTCAGCATTTGAATTCTTGGTTGTGAAAAGAAATCGCCAGTGTAATCAAAAGGCGAACGTTAAAATTGTTTTTGGGAGTTTCAACGTAGCCTACTTTGCATTTATTTCATTAGCTGGGTCAAACGTATTGAGATTGTCCAAAATTTTTATTTTTGTGTGTTGAAATTAAGTACTCTTTAAGACAAGATTTTCAAAATTATAAACCAGTTTTTGAATGATGTTTTACCAAGTCTTTCAGGGTCAAAGATATACAGTTGAGATAAATCGATCAGGTACTAATATTCCGATATTATTCGACATGATAATGAAATATGTTTCGAGTCGACCAAGTCGATGTTGTTTTTGGATAAATTCGAAATCAGTGGCAACAAAGTGCATTGTGGAGCATTTTTCTTTTACTACTCACGTGCAATACTAAAAGTGCTTTACATGCACCGCCGTATACACAGCAAACCATGCTGCTAAATAGAGCACGATAAACTTACTAATAAGTAAATGCAAACTTATTTATGGCAAATTTATGCGCTTTCGATTTTGCGTCAAAATCCAATTTCCACGCCTAATTTAAACTCTGAACTCCTGTTCGATGGCAGTATTCGAGAATATTATGTGCAAACAACAAACCAAAAGCATAGTTATTCACACACAAACTTTCCCCGTAATGAACCATGCCATAGCTTGCACTTGAGCGTTCAATAGAAACGTCAATGAATTGCGAATTATTTCACACTCGTATATATGTATATTCATATATACATAGTGTATACATAGGTATATAAATATATTCCAACATGCAACACTTGAGCAACACGAATATGAGTGTATACGGTGGCATCGTCCTTTAATTACTCTTGGTACAGCTGCATCACAAAGCTCAAAGACATCCAAGCGAATGTTTACCAAGCGTATTCAACGCTTTATGTGCCCACTTTGTTGGGAAACAGTAAACTGGTCAGGACAAGTACTAGCTTACAACTGGATTTCTTCGAAATTAACTACTCTGGAAAGCATTAGACTTACATACACACATGGGACGGCATATAACGGGTGATTTTTTTGAGGTTAGGATTTTCATGCATTAGTATTTGACAGATCACGTGGGATTTCAGACATGGTGTCAAAGAGAAAGATGCTCAGTATGCTTTGACATTTCATCATGAATAGACTTACTAACGAGCAACGCTTGCAAATCATTGAATTTTATTACCAAAATCAGTGTTCGGTTCGAAATGTTTTTATCGACAAATTTTGTTCAGCGATGAGGCTCATTTCTGGTTGAATGGCTACGTAAATAAGCAAAATTGCCGCATTTGGGGTGAAGAGCAACCAGAAGCCGTTCAAGAACTGCCCATGCATCCCGAAAAATGCACTGTTTGGTGTGGTTTGTACGCTGGTGGAATCATTGGACCGTATTTTTTCAAAGATGCTGTTGGACGCAACGTTACGGTGAATGGCGATCGCTATCGTTCGATGCTAACAAACTTTTTGTTGCCAAAAATGGAAGAACTGAACTTGGTTGACATGTGGTTTCAACAAGATGGCGCTACATGCCACACAGCTCGCGATTCTATGGCCATTTTGAGGGAAAACTTCGGAGAACAATTCATCTCAAGAAATGGACCCGTAAGTTGGCCACCAAGATCATGCGATTTAACGCCTTTAGACTATTTTTTGTGGGGCTACGTCAAGTCTAAAGTCTACAGAAATAAGCCAGCAACTATTCCAGCTTTGGAAGACAACATTTCCGAAGAAATTCGGGCTATTCCGGCCGAAATGCTCGAAAAAGTTGCCCAAAATTGGACTTTCCGAATGGACCACCTAAGACGCAGCCGCGGTCAACATTTAAATGAAATTATCTTCAAAAAGTAAATGTCATGAACCAATCTAACGTTTCAAATAAAGAACCGATGAGATTTTGCAAATTTTTAAATTTTTTAAAAAAAGTTATCAAGCTCTTAAAAAATCACCCTTTATAAATATTTTTTCAAAAAGTACTAGAAAGTACCCTAACTAAATCGAAATCAAAATTTTAACTGAGAACACAAATCAAACTAGATATTTGATTTAAACTAGCATCAAACTGAACTAAGAAGATCACTTGTTTGTATAGAAAAGTCAATCAACGACTATTTGTAGGTGTTGTACAGAATTTAGTAGTCAGTATAACTGACTGATTTTACTTCAATTACTGCTAGCATATTGTAAATGCGTATAAAGTATGATATCAGTACATAGATACACTATTTAGAAATGACAGTAATTTGGTTACGTCCATATATTCACATGAGCAGATGAAACCTGGCTAATTTACTTTCATATTTACTCACACATAAATAAATACTCACATACAGTCATATGACTTTCTATTTCCAAAGGAGAAGACATCCGATTTTGTTGCATTTGCTTTAGAATTTGATACATTATATTTTAATTATTTGCAGATCGTGTTACTATATATTTGCATGTGTTGCAATAGTAATAATATCTGTCTGCTTGTGTGCTTCTGCATGCCGCCGCCACAGGTGAGTGCCCACACTCCGCATTGTTGCAAGTAGATCTACACAATTCTCGATTGCATTTGCTACTGCTACCACAACGCAGTTCACATGATTTGATTACAAAAAAAGAGCGAGAAAGCAAAATATATAAATAATTGCAAAAAGAAAAGTAAACAAGTAAGGAAAGGTTCAACCGAACATTTTATACTCTCGCAACTTATTGCTATAGTTTTATTAAGATATCACACAATTTGACATACGTACGATTTTCACCACCAACATTCATTATATCCAAATTTTATGTTCACTTTATTTGGCTCAGATGCGGAGTAAAGCCCACCGAATTTTTAAACTAAACTTTTAAGTCTTCCGAATTATATTAAAATATCTGAGGGAAAAATTACCTTAGCCACTGAGTTCTTCATGTTCAATATCCGGGGCATTGAAAAGTTTTAGTCCAATTTCCACAATTTTTCCACCAGTGAAGCCATGCAGTATTTGTGTAAAGTTTTATTCCGCTATCTTCATTGGTTTCTTATGCATATTATAAAGTGAAGCAATAAGATGGAATTCAAAATTGTTATATGGGAAGTTGTCGTGGTTGTGAACCGATTTCATCCATTTCAGGGTGTCCCGAAAATAGTATATTCCGAATTTCATTGAAATCGGTCGAGTTGTTCCTGAGATATGGGATTTGACCCATAAGTGTGCGACACCACGCCCTTTTTCCATTTTGTAAAAAAATCTGAGTGCATCTTTAAAATTTAGTGTTTCTGATGTTTTCCGTTAGTACTTTTAGTAATTTTCAAACTAACCTTTGTATGGGAGGTGGGCGTGGTTATTATCAACAATATCAACTATTTTCATGGTGTGTGTTGGGGTACGTAACGGAACCAACTGCAGAAAGTTTGGTTTATATAGCTTTATTGGTTTGCGATTTATATACAAAAAACATATTTGTAGGCGGGGTCATGCCCACTTCCTCAAAAAAATTACATCTGTACCAAATTTTACTTTCATAACTTTATTTATGGCTTAGTTATGACACTATAAGTTTTCGGTTTTCGACATTTTGTAGGCGTGGCAGTGGGCCGATATCGCCCATTTTCAATACCAACGACCTCAGGGTGCTATGGAATAGAAAAGATGAGATAAGATAGTAGTTTATTGTGACCATCAAGTTCTTAAAAAAGAAAGATCCTAACTGAAGATAACCTAGTTTCGTAAATTATATATATCTCTTTTAGAAGGAGCTATTCTACGATACATGGAGATGAAGCTATAAACAGACAATTGTATCAGTCTTTTGTTGGTGGTTGAAGGCAACTGCCTTTGAGATTTTCATTGCGAAACATGTTTTTAGTTGAAAACTTTTACTAAATCACAGTTATTTCAATACTTTGGACACAAATTGAATCATTCTAACTATTTAAACAATTTCCAAGTAACTATAAGTAAAAAACAGATATTGTAATATTTAATAATACCACTCAATCCAATCAATAACAACTATATTCGTAATTTTTGCAAACATTTATTTTCCTTCTATTGAGAATCTTAAAAACTGAAACACAAGTTAAATTTATGCCACATCTTCTCTAAACGTTCTTATATGATAAAATATTTAATATTTTAAATGCAGATTTTTGATTTTCCTTTTGGCTTCACTTCACGCCGAATGCCTAATGCTAAAAAGAGAGGTGAAACTGTTATGTGATTACAATGATTAGTCTTATTCTTAATTTCGATGAGTTTTAAATGCATTACTTTGTTGCTGTATAATTGAATTGACTAAATATTGAGGAAATTGTGTTAAATGCGTTGCAAATCGAGCGTAATGAATTTAATGTTTTTGTTAGTTTTGTACTTTGCGTAGTTATGAAAAGTGTGTAGACAAAAGTGGAAATGTAGTTGAAGTTTTAGTAAGTTGAGACAGTTTTTGAGAAAATACATACATATGTGTTTTTGGATATGCACCTTATATGTAAGCATTTAGTTTGTGTTTAAGAGCGAATGTTGTGATGAAAGAACGAGTAGTGTGTGGAAGTTTGAAAACTTTCAGCTACAACTTGTAAATTGTTTTTGGTAAAGTAATCAAATTAAGCGTTAAGTGCGTTAGTCATAGCTTAAGTGTCTGCAGTTTTAGCAGTCGCTAAGCCATTAAGTTAGCTTGCGTGTAGAGCCATAGAGCCAGCCTTTAATGTGCGTAAAAAATAGAGTAGGCGAAGCTTCATTAAAATGTTCATATTAAAATGCTTAGTTTAGTGCTACGAAAGTACGCTAATGCAGGTAGTGCTAGTCTAATAGAACACAATAAGCGGTGAATATAAGTACATAACAAGTACAATAAAGTTATAATAATTAAAACATAAATTAGTCGGGCGCAGTTACATTTCGTTTGTAAACAATTAAGCGAGCTCATGATCGGACTACACAGTAGGCGAGCAGGCGAACGAGTGAGCGATTTGGCCTAGAAACAAGCCGATGCGAGTGTAATCCTTCCTTGTGTATGAACTTCAAAGAATGTATGTGTGATTTTGGAGGAGTTAAACAAGTTAGCTACACCTTTGATACGGTCCAGCTTTGAATATTTATGCTCTTTCTTTGGCGCTTGGCGCTTTACATTGACTGCAATTTTATTCTTACAATTTATAATTCTTCATTTTAGAATTTGGTTCACCCCGCTCTGCCCCGATAAAAATACAAAAAAAAAACATGGCGTTCATTGTTTGTTCTTTTAAAACAAAAAAATTGCTCTAGATTAAACTCAATTATTGTTATAAATTAAATAAATAAATAAATTAGAAAATTATATTAGGTTTGTTGTTGTTAGTTTTTTGTTTTTCAGGATATACATATTGCACTCCCGTTAAGCCACTTTCCTCTTCGTCTCCTATTGCTGATACGCTGAATAGGCCAGGTTTTGCGCTTCCCGCAACGAGCGTGCGTAGCCGTGCTCTTCGTGCGAGTAGTGTGGGTGTGCTACGACTTCGTAGTTCTCTTTCTTCGATTCAAGCAACTTTTTCAGGCCAATGATGCCGCTCAACAGCAATGCGATCTTGCCGATGACGAGCGCCTTGAAGGAGATCAGAGCCAGGAAACCGATGGCGAGTGGCAGGAGTGCGGCCATCTTCAATTTGAAGAGCATCAACAGAGGCAAGAGGTACTTCTTCTTTTCCTTCTTCTTGCCGCGCGCTATATTAAAGAAATGCGAGAGGGAGAGAGGAATATATTTATTTAGTTGAAATGAGATTTTGAGAATTATAAGTAAATTTTGCTACAATTTGTTTTCTATTGTACCAAATTAATAACATATAGTGTACTATTTTTTTAATTTAATTTTCTTGCTTTCGGCTCTCAGAATTTCTCAATTCTACATGCAGTTTATTCATCCAAATTTATTTCTTTATCTTATTAGTTTTATTATTTATTACACAAGTTTGAAAGTTTGAAATTTCCATTGAAACGGTGGCAAGGACGAACTTCTGGTTAGTTTTAGCAAATAAATTGTGCATTTAAAATGTTCTTTACCAACACTTGTTAACTCATTGCAGTTGTTGTTGCTGCGTTTAACTTGTCGGAAGATGGCAATAATTCAATGGAGGAACTTAAACACTTTAGCTCATATTTCCGCTCACATCATACTCGGCCTTCCTGCGTGTGTATATGTGTAAACCTATTAAAATCTGCAGAAATATTGCATATATGCATTTTGCTTCCGTTTGAACTAGTATCCGTAGCTCGCTAGTGCTATGTATAATCTTGCATACATATTGATATATGAACAGCTGTGTGCCAGCAACGACAGGATCAGCAAGCTTTCCACAAAACGGTTTAGAAAAGTCATTCGAAATTGTTGGCAATAAATTATAAACAAGAAAATAAAAGAAACTTCAATTACAGACGCTGCCACAAGTTTCTTGAGAATGAAAAGAAATCAGTTAAACTGCAACAGAAGCAATTGCAACAACAACAGCAACAATTTCCATAAATATACCCAGACAATATGCTGTCTTTGGCTGCAGGAGAAAACCGCTTTCCAAAGTTTATAAACAGCAAAAGCAATGAAGAGGAAAATAAACATACACACGTTCGGTACACACATTCATACTTCATCATAAATATTACTATATATTTATATGTGTATGTGTAAGGATTAGCTCGCATGAAAATTGTTTATTAAAGTTGTACGCAAAGTGTGTGAAAGTGTGAGTTGAATGGTAGCAAGTTGCAAGTGCGGTTGCAAAGTTGATAGTAGCTATTAATAGTTCGCAGTCGTTGAAGAGTATTCTTCACTGTTTAAAGAGTAGATTATTTGCTTCAACGCAATTCTTTTTTAATAAAAACCCAAAATAAGTGAAAATTCTCTAAAAATCTTAAAGTTCTATCGAAGTCTCATTACCTAAGTCTATCATTTTGTGGTAGTTCGATCCCACATTTCAGCTCCTAAACGGCAGAGGTGAAAGGAAAAATCACATATATAGGAGAATTCGCAAATATAAAGAGAGAGACGTTACTAAGGATCGTAAGACAGCTGAACAAGTCAGAAAGTTAAAATCCTGATCTGAATTTATCAAGGGTTATCAATGAAGAGACAATTTATCAAAGAAATCTTTCAAGTGTATAGGGAAGGAAGCAGAGTGCTAATTACAGCTACATTATTTTTTTCACACAATAATAAGAATAGGAATACATATGGAGAAAAATTAAATCGAACTATAGATTTCCAACCGGTTGCTAGTAGCTAGTAAGGACTGACAAGGTGTGGACGAAATCGCCTTGTATAACAAATAAACAGCTGCAATTTGTGCTGGCAGACCAGTTCTCAATGTAGACTGAGCTAAATACTAGTGCGTCAATAGTAGCAGCCTACTATAAATACAAGGCAACAGTTGCTGACACACTTGGACGCATCAATTGTCAACAAATTCAATTAAATTGCACATCTGAATGCCTGCTGCGCAGTTGTGGAATCGACGGAGAATTGGTAAGCTGAGCTAATATTCTTTCTGACAATTTCAATGTTTTCTATTTGTAGGCTCTTATAACAGCGGCAAATTCAAGCATTCCTCAATGTACGAGTATATGTTAGTCAGTGTCTCCAATGGCGTGAGCTGTACACGCGTTTGTTTTGTATTTACATAGTTGGCCATCGCCCCAAATGATTTCTCCAAGGCTGCTTTGTATGCCGTTTGGACATCTATGCGGCACAACAGTTACTTTCCTTGTTCGTTAATCAACTCACAACTCACAACCCGAAACCCGTCGACCGCTCAGCATGCTCATTCCACAAGCATTGAATTTCTCTATTTACAGTTGTTTGCTTGCTTAGATATTTTACTTTTCCTTTTTCGCACACGCGCACACTTACGCCCACAAATGCTGTAGTATGTGCAACATTAACTGGTTTGTATGCGTAGTGCGTGCGCACTATTCCCCGCTGGCTGTGAGCCCACCCCACCATTTACATACTCACATGCATTTATTTACTTCATGCGCTTATGTTTTCGCTAATGTGTTGGAGCAACTACAAGTTTAACGCGTGCATAAAGATAAATATTGCTTAAGTAGGTAAACAACAACAGTGGAGGCAATGAAGGCGTTGGACTCATAAAAGCTGTAATTAATGCACTCATAAGCGCATTGCGTCTGGCTGTGGGCCAATGTGTGCGCGAGAAAGTGCTCCAACTCGAACCGGCCCGCTTGGATGTGACCATTGGCGGCTTGCAATCGAACGGGTACAGCCTGCATTTAGCAACTAAGCATCCTTAATTTGCACTAATGTCTAACTAATTGAGCAGCTTTCGAGGAATCTGGTCAGTCAGCATGTGTATGGGAAATTAACGGATAAATATGTTTGTAATAATTTTGAAATTAACGTAAATATTTATCGTTAATGGAATGATCATTTCTAACTTCTTGGAAACTAAAACTTTAAATTCGGAAACTAAAATTTTGTTCAAAAATGGATTTCATTATTTAGGTAGGTTAACTTATAAGGATCCGCTTTAATAATATATAACGTCTAGTGCTCATTCTAAAAGTCCATATTGTTTGTAGTTTTTTATCTGTAAGCATCGAACCATCGTAATTTATTCATTAAGTGAGTTTAATTCTAAAGAAGTATGGAATGTGGACAATTTTTGAGATCATGACATTTTCGATTAC
This sequence comes from Zeugodacus cucurbitae, assembly GCF_028554725.1. Lineage (NCBI taxonomy): Eukaryota > Metazoa > Arthropoda > Insecta > Diptera > Tephritidae > Zeugodacus > Zeugodacus cucurbitae. The sequence continues at coordinate 45,964,619 of NC_071667.1, forward strand.
AAGGTCGCCTATTGAGGGTCTACAAAATTTTATAATTTTAAAGGATAATGGAAACTTGTTCAGAGAACTTTGAAACGATCGCTTTGACTTAAGCCGTTGAAGACTACTGTGCACACCACACATTCAGCTTAAAAACTCGAAAGTGAAAAAATTTATTTATTACTAAAATTCTATATAATAGATAAAAATCAGAAGCTTTAATATCATTCAAAATTTATTTGCTCTCGTGTTCCAGTACTCTCTTTTGCAAAAGAAAGTTTTTAGTAAACAGCTACTATCTGCCAGACAAATTGTACATGAGTACAAAAAGCAATGTAGTTTACGTAATTCGTATTCAACGTATCTACATAAATATGCCTCCACCACTCACGTACCGTTACATATGAGTCTCATAAGCCCTACCAAACTTTTGAGTTTTTAAACTTTGCTTTTAATATAAATGCAAATTAAAGATGAAAAAGGTGGCTTGAAGCGATTAGAACTTCCATAACAGGTGGGGGCTAAAGTATATGCGACTTAACGTCATAACGTAAACCCATTCAAAATGGGGACAAAAAGTTTAATTAGAGCATTATATAGTTAAATATTTTCAGTAAAATCGCAACAGCAAGTGTGTTCTGCTATCGCATTTGAGCGCTAAACTCTTGAAAGACAGCTAGTGCCGCGTAATTTACTCAATTATAGAAAACAAGACAATGCACCGACGCAGATACAGCAAGCGGCGACCTCAAACAGCAATGCACCGTTGCACTTTCAAGACCAAAGCAAACCCGCTTGTTGCTGGACACCAGTTTGACGACCTCAAAATTCGCACGCGCACACCAAGAGTACGCACACACACAGAGACAAAAGTCTTCCATAAGCGATGTTTAGCAGTGAAAACTTGATTTCATCCACCATCGCTTCGTGTTTATGCCATGTCATGCATAACCCACATACATGTAAATTGCATCCGTGAGCGAAAAAAATAGACGCCATGTGCTTGAGGTGGTGATAACAGCTTGGTGATAGCATGAGGTTGATTTTAAATTTAACATCAACAGCGACATAACAGATACATGAGTACTTAAATAGCGCTTTAGTTTCTATAGTCTCTTTTCGATCTTTCCTTCTCTAAAACCCCATTGTGTGAGTATGTTTACTTACATTCTTCGAGCGCGCGTTGCATATCCTGAATGGAGTCTTTGGGCACTTTGAATTGCAGTGTGTGTGTGCCGAAGAATCGCGCCACACGCTCCACCAGCAAAGCATCGACCTCGTTTTCACGAGCTTCAGGTTCTTCAGGCAAGGCAGCATCGTTCAAGGAACGTCCCACTGGGATATCATCGGTTTTTATTAACGAAATACCCTCAGTCAATTTGACATCGCCATTCTCTGTGTCAAAGTAGTGTAACGCCCGTTCCTGCATATGAGAACAAGTAAGAGTATTTAGTCGCATACCAAATTGAAATTTTTATAATGGTTTCTATATATTTTGAGGGGCTGGACTAAGTCGGTTCAGTCAATAATGGATTAGCATGTGGCAAAAATTTCAAGAAAATAATCCAAATCAGTTACGTCATTATCATTACTATGGGACAGTACAGCTACTGGAAAAATATTACAAGTTTAGTAAATGATTACAGTTTGATATTTTAAATGTAGAGGAACTTTTTCAATATTTAAACACAAAGTAATGAAATAACATAACTAATTAATAATTAAGATGAAATAATTTAACATGAGTTAATTTCAAAATATTTTTGTTTTTCAAATTGTGAGATTTTTTTAAGTTTTTAAATAAATATTTAAATTTTGTGACATTTATAAATAATATAATATTAAAGAGTCTATGTAATTTTTAAAATATCGTAGAAAATATTTCATCGCTATATTTTTAATCAAATTAGCTCTTTAAAGATACTTCCAAACTTAATATTTCACATTTGGCAGCCGTCCTAGTATAAGAAGGCTCGATTTGATTTGAACTTCTTAACACAAACACATGCATAATAACTTCCTCAGTGATGCAAATATTACTTAGCACTTGATAAAGTTTATTATTATTTTTTTTCGTATATATATATATATACATTTTTAATTTAATTTATTATAATTTTTTCGCAACTGATTTTAATATGATTCATTAGATTTTTAGCTTCTCGTTCCTCCTTACCTTCATGCACAAAACCATTGAACGATCACCGCACTCCTTGACCATTTTAAGGGCATTGGTGAGGAGGCTGTCTGTCTCGGAGACTTGATTGACGCTGGAGGCGGCACTAGTGGCCACCAGGGCGAATAAACACACAAACTTGAACATTTTCACAAATTTCGCGTTTTCGTTTCAAATTCAACGAAAATGCACACAACACAACACGATTCCTGCTGTTGATCCTTAGTGTATTGCACTGCTGCTCTTGAGTTGTTATTTAACTTTTCTTGGCTTTGCGATCAATCGATCAGTCGGACGGCAACCGGTAAACTGTGACTAGGAGGCGTTTGCGGATCGAGTTTTATTCCCGGCGTACAACCGATACTGTGACAGTAAACGCAGTCAAAAGTACACACATGTCTGCACATGGCTGCCAGCGGTTGTTTTACACACGTACATGTGTGACATACAAATACATTCAAACACATACATACGTGCGCATTGAATTTTTTGTACTCACTACTATTTGCTTATTTGCTTGTAATTCAAATTGAATTGCATCCAATTGAAGTGAGTTAAACGTAATCGCGGTGAGAAAGCCACTTGCTTTGCGGTCGTTGCTTTTGTTGTTGATATTATTGTTGTTCCAGTGGTTTATTGAAAAATAGCGTTTACTTTGCGGCTCATCGGTTCATCGGCGTTGAGGCACTTTAATGCTAGCGTCTAGTCAATATTCACAGGCACACATGCGCAAATGTGCGAGTATAAGTAGACCAATATTGCTACCTCCGACCGCCGACACGTCGCCGCCAACTTCTCTGCACCGTGTACCGTCAGGGTTTGCATTGCCAAAGCAGAAATCGCGCTAAGAATACAAATCAGTTGTACGGCATTTGAAGTGGCCTCTTCTGCAGTAACAGTAAAATGTGTTGTGCGCTTCTGCTGCCGTTGTTGGTATTGTTTTTGAATAAACTTTAGCAGCTCTTCAAACGTCGCTTACACTGGCAATGACATTGCACCGTCAAAAGCCTCATATTTCCTCGAATTACTCTTTGATCGTTTTCAGTCGTATTTACGCTCTCGGCTAACCGGAGTGTCAGTTCTAAGCTCATTTTCAGCTTATTTTATAAGCCCGTTGTTGCTTTCAGTTATTGTCAACTTCAGCGAGGTTTTATTTAGGCATTTGCTTCACCTCTCTCAGAGTCAGTAATGTGTTTGGCAAGTGCTCTTATGTTGGTTAGTACTCTTGTCACAGCGCCAACTTAAAGTGTTAGGCTGTATGCCAGTGTTATACGCTAAGTAATGCAGTGAATATTCAGATATTTGTTGGGTTCTAAGAGTATTATTACTTGAATTTTGCAATATATTGAATTAACATTTGCTTAAACGACACACGTGATGTCGACGTAATATTTATAGTCTCTAGTAAACTATCATATGCAGGAGGTTGGATGTGAAAAATACCATTAACTCAGCAAAATGGGCAAACATAATCAAAGCCCCATATGATATACGCGACCCTCATTACTTCAAAATATTAATGAGCTTTTTCGAAAACAAAAAGCTGATATTTGACACAGATGAAGGCACAAAGAGCAGTTCTATTTCGAGTGGAGTACCACAAGGATCGGTGTTAGGTCCGCTCTTATGGAACCTGATACTGACCGGGACGACCCCAACATATGCAGACGACCTTATAATGGTAGCAGTGGTTAAGCACCTGGATGCGTTCCAGTCGGTGATTTCTAATTGCAAAAATGAGCTCTATAAACATGAATGCGGTACCAAATGGATCCAGGTGCTATGCATAAAGCATATGCCAGGTCGATAAACACAGTACATAGAGTCATGCAATAAGAGTAATAAGTGCATTCCGAACTATACGAGTATATAGCGAAACAGCCGAAGGCCCATAGACATCCAGGGAAATGAATTCGCGGTGAGCTTCCTTTTTGTTCTCTTTGATACAGCTCACAAAGAAACTCGTTTGCATACCGTTGGCAAATTAAGAGTAGACAAAATGTTGAAAGAGACGACATGTCAAGCAGTTGTACGTCGGTTTCCATGCTATTTATACATATTATGTATTTATACATGTATACACGTATGTATATGTCAATGTCTATTGCAGAAGAAGCCTCCAAAGTTAAATAAATTGTTAAAAGTGATATACTGTAGCAAGCAAAGCCACAGCTCCACCTGGGTCAGCTGTGAAAAAATGTGCGCCGTCAGAGCTAAGCTGCGCATGAACAGTACTTTCAACGACACTTGTATCTATGTATGTATGTGTGTATGTATCTGAAATGGCAGCAACATGTGCCGCTTCATATTTTAACAAATGTAATGATTGCTGTAATTGATGAGCACTAAATTGTAAATTTAATGTCGTTTACCAACTACAACCAAGCAAACTGACACTGATGCTGCCGCCGCAACACATACCCATGTAGCAAGATAACTACAGGAAGACCTCTGCAAAGCAAACTGTAGCATTTTTTTGAATTAAAGTCTCACATACTTTACTGACTTTAAAACTAAAATTGCTTTGAAATTTTAATATAGACTAGAATAGATTCTGCATCCTCTAGTATGTGCTGCAAATATGTATTTATTTATTTTTAAAATAAGTATTATAGATAATAAAATACAGATAACCACCAAGGTTTTTCAAATGTAACTTCTGTTAACAGTCTACGAGTATACATCTTGATATTTAAAGAACCCCTATTAAAGGTATGAACATCATTTCAGCCATAAATTGACAAAATATAAGAGATACAAATTGCATCTGTGCTCTATTCATTTTAAATAGTGTTTACTGTAAATATTACTCTCGCTACTCGGCCGCTTAGAAAAACACATAATTGGTTGGAGGCGTTTGTATGTGTGTGTGTGTGGCAATGAAATTAGAGTAAAGTAGAAAATTTACGCGTTTGAAGCGCGAGCGTGTGGCAACAGAAAGAAAAAGTTTCTCTTCATCTTTTGCATTACCGCATTGGCAGCGGTGTGATCGATCGAATAGCGGCAACTGCTGCCAAGTTCATGTGGTCTTGTCCGGTCGCCTGGAATGTCCGCTGCTGCGGTGTGTGCGTTTTCAACGATTGCGATTTGTTAATGTTGTCAACCGACGACTGCTGCGTGTCAATTTTATTCGCTACTTAATTTAGTTTGCTTTCATGCGAGCACTTTTACTGCCAACAATAAAATTGTTGACATAAGTTAGCGATAACTAGACTCATACACTGCCATTGCAATTGTTGTTGCAGTTGGCTGCAACTTTGTCATTGGAAGAAAGTGTCTGCAAGCCGTTTGGCTCGGTAAACATTTACAATTAAGCATTTGCACACATAGAGGCAACTTCATACGCATATAAATATATGTATTAGGTATGTGCATACATATGTATATGGCATCACTTATGTCTTTGCATAATTGCAGTTACTTACATATCTACTTACACTCATATGCAGCTTCAAACAGTAGCTTTTCTAGCTTCAGCGTTGTCTCGCCTTTGCTTTGTAATTTAGCGTTTCTAATGTCAATATTTGTCTATGAATGTAGCGATTTGTTGGGAAAACAACAACGAATTAGATAATGTATGTAAAAATTTGCGCTTATGCAGTTATTTGCATTTAAGTGATTAAAAAGTGAAAAGTCAATGGTAATGCTCATTTGGCGTCCATAAAAAGTGAGATAAAGTGGAATTATGTTTTCTTTGCAGACGCTGTTGTGGCCATTTGTTACATAATTATAACGAAATTAATAATGAAAATTTTCATACCAGTGTGAATTGAAACAATTTGAGTCGGACAAGATTTTTTTCGAGCAGTAGTGTGCATGACATTGCAACATAGTTATATAACGGGAATCTTGTAGGTATTAAAAGTTGACGCTGAGCAATCGATGGTTTTTACTCGTATAGAGAAAAATGTATATTTACATATGAAACAAATTCATCGTTGGTGAATATAACCGTACCGTCGTCCCAACGTTGATCGGTTTTAGGTAACCGGAACGTATTCGTATTTTTATTCGACCAATGTCTGTAAAATCGTCAGCATTCCTCAAACATACTTTGGAAATGTTTTACTCACATGGTTTTAGCAAATTTCGATGTAATATTTCAATATATGTTTACATATATGCAGGTGGAATTGGTACATGCGATGCACTGACAATTGCTTTGACACTTCAAAATAGGCATCGGTCCAATTCCAGTTCTTGACCTCTCAGAACAATTTGATAATTCGTAATCCATCTCTTACAATTTTAACATAATTTTCTTAAATTTGAGACACGATGAAGCGCATGATTGATATCTAATACAGCATACACAAAATCAACTCAGCAAACCACTGTTTGCTAATATTGGCAACATTTCTTTTTCACCAATATATAGTGTTCTATCGTCAAAAAAAATATTTTCATGCAGTTTTTTCAAATACCGAAACTTACGTTACTGACAAGCCGATTTTCCGATGTCTGATAAATTTTTACGTAAGTTTTTTGAAGGTAAGGTTAAAATACAAAACAAATTTCCCATAGATACTGCACGATTTTTCAGTATGTTTGGCTATTTACATAACTATTTTTTCGAGCCAATATATGGTGAAAATTTGACAAAAAAGTGAGTTTTTTGGTTAAAATTCTGTCAAAAATTCAAATTTAAATATTTTCTTTATTCCTTCGTTATTAACTAGAGTTATCCATGTACTATTGGAATATTTTTGGTTCATTGTTTTAGATCAGTGTTTTTCAATCTTTTTGATTTCGCGACCCCTTTACAGGTTGAAATATTCTGGCGACCCCCTTGTTTCATAGTAAGTCAAAGAAATAATTTAATTTTAATTAAAAGACTACATACATTAGGTAATCAGTTTTTCCTATTTTGCATTCAAATTTATCTATTATTCGCGCGGGTCATACTGCGTCGGCGATATGTTTTTAGAAAGCACTTGCGACTACGATATTGATTGGAAAAAATGTATCGCTATTTGTAGCGATGGCGCTAAAGCTATGACTGGCAAAAATAGCGGACTCATTGCAAAATTAAAATCGATAATACCAAACATATCCTGGACACACTGTTTTCTTCATCGACAGGCTCTAGCTGCTAAGGTAGTACCTTCTGATTTAAATGACGTGCTCAAGGAGGTAATAAAAATTGTGAATTCTATCAAAGGTAAAGCTTTGCAATCTCGGCTATTCAGAATCGTTTGTGAAGATATGGGATCGCTTCATCAAAATCTCCTTTATCATACCGAGGTCAGGTGGCTATCCAAAGGAAAGGTATTGACAAGAGTTCTGGAACTGAGAGCTGAATTGTTAATGTTCTTACAAGATGCAAAATCAGAATATGCTCACCGTTTTTCTGACCCTATTTGGCTCTTGAAATTAGCATTTTTGGCAGATCTTTTTAGCCACCTTAACAATTTGAACAAGAACCTTCAAGGAAGAGAAGAAAATATTTTAACAGCTAAAGATAAAGTAAAAGCATTTCACGCAAAACTTCGTTTGTGGTCGACCTCTCTGCAAAACAAAATGTTTGAGTCTTTTCCGTGTGTTCAGAAGATTGTTGAAGATAATGCATCAAACCAAAGTTTTGCAGTATCGGCTCATATTCCTTGCATGGTACAAAGCTTGCATAATTTACAAGAGAAACTTTTGACATACTTTCCAGACTTGCACTCTGAAGCTGACAATGGGCGTAGATGGATTTTAAACCCTTTTTTGGACAAATCAATAGATCTGGCTGATGTCAACACAAAAATGAAAGAATGTCTTCTAGAATTAGCTACTGATGGCATGCTTAAAATGGAATTTCATTCGCAAAGTGTCGACGTATTTTGGATGAAAAGAAAACACGAATATCCAGAGCTGGCAAGGGAAGCTCTTAAATTATTAGTGCCATTCGCCACTTCATACTTGTGTGAACTGACATTTTCTTCAATGGTAGACATTAAAACTAAAAAGAGAAATAGACTGCAATTAGAAAATGATTTAATTATTAATGTTTCAAAAATAACACCACAATTTGATAAACTAATGAAAAATAAACAAGCACATCTTTCTCATTAAAATTGTGTTTTTGTTGTGTAAGAACTTCGACTTTTTCTTTCAGCTGGCGACCCCCCGAGTAAGGCTTCCCACAGATTGAAAAACACTGCTTTAGATGAACCATTCATGAGTTATGATGTCCTTCGCAAGACACGTCATGGGAGATGAGGTGCCACTGGCTGAGTTTTTGGAATTTTTAAATACAAATTTCACAAAATATTGTTTAAATATTGTATATATTAAAAAAATGTAAGAATACCCTTGTTTTTAGCCTCTGAAACCCACATAACCCCTTAAAAGAACGTATTGTTATCGTCGAATAAATGCCTCTAATATTAAATTATATTAATTTTATATATATTAGTTCCTGTTACTCGTGCAAGGGGCACAGTGAAACAGTTCCAACCATTTCTGTCACATGCCATAGGCTTTATTTCGCCGCAAATTTTCCCTCTAGGTCTGAGATCAGCGTCCAACTGTCTTCTCCACGTATGAGCAGGTCTGCCAACTCGCCTCTGTCCAGGCGAGTTCCAATCAATAGCATTTCTTGCTATATCGTTTGCAGATTTGCGTAAAGTGTGTCCGATCCACGCTCACTTACGTTTAAAAATTTCGAAACGCAGTGGGATTTGTTGTTTATTTTTATGAGCTTCCTAATCATTTGCAATATTATAATTTCCGTAGTAAACGGTGTATATTTTAAAATCAATTGTCAATAGAATTATCATAAAAATTACGCTTTATTGTCAAAACAGACTATTATAAGAATCCCTCAACTCATATCTCTCAATTTGTAATCACCTTTTTTCACCGTCTACTAATAAATATATATATATATATATTTGGCCTACTAATAAATAGGTTGACCCTAAATTCATGACGGAATATTTGTCCTCGAGAGGAATTTGTTAATAAATTGAAGCTTTCATAATAACAAGTTTAATACAGAACTGAACGTAAAAAACGGCATTGACATACGATATTTAATCAATGAAAATTTATGCTTAGAGTAATGGCATGCAAAACTGACATAAACCGAATGCTCAGGCGGAAACGTCAGTTGGCAACGGAATGCAAAATACGGTAACGCGACACAAATTTTAACAAAAATGTGGTTATGGTCATCAAATATGTATGTATTTACGATGGATTGCATTTCGCATTAAAATAATGTAAAATTTAGTGCATATTTGTAGTATAAACATAAACATAGTATAAACATAAATTATAACAAGTAACGAAGGGCTAAGTTCGGGTGTAACCGAACATTTTATACTCTCGCAAATTATTGATGTAATTTTATAAAGATAACACAAGTCGACCCATATATTTGGTGTAAAGTTCAATAGAATAACGAAAATCATCATAAATAGTATATGGGGACTGAGGTAATTCCTATTTGGGATCTGGGGGAAGTTATGACCCGATTTTTACCATTTCAGGTACAGAGAGAAACTGTTATAAGAAAAAAATTCAGAGGGAATGAATTACATTAAAATATCTGAGGGATTTACCCATATTTTCGGTGAAAAGTTACCTTGGGGCACTGAGTTCTTCATGTTCGATATCAGGGGCCTTGAAAAGTCATGGTCCGATTTTGACAATTTTTCCAGAAGTGATGTCACAGCTCAAATACAGTATTTGTGTAATGTTTTATTCCGCTATATTCATTTGTTCCTAATGTATATATGTATTATAAAGTGAACGAATCAAAAGAATTAAAATTGAGTTATATGGGGAGTAGACGTAGTTGTGAACCGATTTCGCCCATATTCCACCCGTGTCATCAGGGTGTCAAGAAAGTGTTGTATACCGAATTTCATTGAAATCGGTCGAATTGTTCTTGAGATATTGTTTTTGACCCATAAATGGGCGACGCCACGCCCATTTTCCATTTTGTAAAAAAATCTCAGTGCAGCTTCCTTCTGCCATTTCTTATGTAAAATTTGGTATTTCTGACGTTTTTCGTTAGTGAGTTAACCCACTTTTAGTAATTTTCAACCTAACCTTTGTATGGGAGGTGGGCGTGGTTATTATCCGATTTCTTTCATTTTTGGAATGTATAAGGAAATGGCTAAAAGAAACGACGGCAGAAAGTTTGGCTTATATAGCTTTATTGGTTTGCGAGTTATATACAAAAAAACCTATTTGGGGGCGGGGACACGCCCACTTTTCCAAAAAAAATTACATCCAATTGTGCCCCTCCCTAATGGGATCCCATGTTCCAAATTTCATTTTCATAACTTTATTTATGGCTTAGTTATGACACTGTATAGGTTTTCGGTTTCCACCATTTTGTGGCCGTGGCAGTGGACCGATTTTGCCCATTTTCGAAAGCAACCTCCTCAGGGTGCCAAGGAACATGTGTTCCAAGTTTCATTAAGAGATCTTAATTTTTACTCAAGTTATCGCTTGCACGGACAGACGGACAGACGGACGGACAGACATCCGGATTTCAAATCCACTCGTCATCCTGTTCATTTATGTATATATAACCCCATATCTAACTCTTATATTTCTTGGTGACACAAACAACCGTTATGTGAACAAAACTATTATACTCTGTGCAACAGGTTGCGAGAGTATAAATATATACTATATATACTCTCCCACATTAATTTGTTTGTGTGAAGTGCTTAGAGTAGTCACTAAGTGTGCAAACAGTTCAATTTCACACTTCTTCATGCGTATGCGCAAGTAAGTATGTGTGTACATATGTATATTTCACATACGCATTCACAACGCATCTATGCACATTATTACACATGTACGTGCGTGTGCTTGTACAGAATGTATTTATGTATTTTCTGCTGCCGGTAGTTGACTTTGGTGCTAATCGGTAAACATTTGGCAACGCCACACCTCATTATTATTTCCGTCAGTGAGTCAAAAGTGAAAATATCGAATACCGAAATACAAAGCAAATAAATCGAAACTGTTTAACGCATCCACACGAAACTCTTTCGCTATCACTACAATAGCACCTACGGTAATAATCCCGCTCGTTCCCCAAACCAAATAGGTAAATATTGCAAATACATACTACTTATACATATTTACACACTATGTACTTGCGTGCAGCTGAGCGCTTCATTCGCCAGCGCTTCTGTGTTTTTGCCACAATTCATTTTGGGTAATTTGTATATTTAAAGTTGTTGTTGCTTTTGTTGTTTAATGGGCATTTTTTCGATTTCATTTCGATAGAAAGTGAATTTTGTTAAATATTTGTACATTTTTATTGCTCACGTACTTGGAAAAATGTAATAAATTCTTTGTTGTTGTTGCGGTAAATGTGTAAATGTTATGGCCAACAGAACCTCCTCGGTGACTGCTAAATACTTAAGTTTATTTTGTGTAGGAGTGTGTGCAATAGAAAACGAAATGTAAATACCAGCAGCTAACACGTTCCGAGTCAAAAAGAAATCACACACAAGATAGTGAACAGTTTTGAATTACTGAAAGATGCGCAAGTTTAAAACACGTTTAGCTGGTTCGGTAGTGCTTCGTTCAGCAACAATTGCTTATAGTAGATACATTACAAGTTTCAATAAGTACTTGTAGTTAAAGTACCAGCCAAACATTAGTATTATATCTCGAAGAAAGCTTTTTAGACCTTTAAAGGAAATTTACATTTATTTTAGAAATTTAGTTTTTTAGGGAATTCCCGGTTTTAAAAAGTTTCCGAAAAGCTTAAGGATATGACGATTTCTTTGACAAAAAATATGGTTTGGACTTTCACGCTGATCTCATTTAATGTAACATTTTTGACTGTACGGTTGGGGTCCCAAATGATTAAGATACAGAACAATTTTAATTCAGACGCCCCTATTTCTTATTCCAATACTATTTAAATGTGTAAGAAAATTAAGTTTTTTTTAATTAGGTTGTGGCAAGGAATTCGTTAAAAAAATTAGCTTAACAGAAGTTGATGATACCTTTCATTTCCCCCAAATATGATCAATAATCATTTGAAAATCATATTTTCGTGAAATATATTCACATTTTTATCTACACTGAACTGAATTTTGAAAACCTGGGTAAATTATCAGTGCTTATCAATCTTATTTATAATATGATTCCAATGGAAACATTATTATTATATTTCCGTTTATATAGAAAATGAACTAGCTACATGCGCTTACGGCTCAAAAGCGAAAACATTTATTTTTATTTTGCTATTATACCATTACCTATGCAACTCGAAAGAAGTTGCTACACTTAATTCAATTCAGTTTTCACTTACTCAGTCACTCTCACTCTCATTGCCTTTAATTGAAGCGTTATATGGAAATGCCCACAACAGTCATGTTGATGATGTTTTCTAAACTAAGCAGTTGCACATTGCTTGCTTCGGGAATGTGCTTTGAATAAATACAATACCGTAATACATTTTTACAGTATTTAACTTTTATGTATAACACCTTCGAAAGCAATGTTATTGACACAGCGTTGATTTGCATAAAGATTGACAACGGTTGTTCCCAAAAACTTATGACTCCATTCTATATCTAAGTCTCCACTGGAAATTCAACCTGTTGACTTTTTACTATTCACGCTCCGTAAGTATATAAGTAAAATGTATAGAAATGAGTAAAATCGTTAGACTTTTCCACAAAAACGTTGCACATTCGTTTTGCCTATTATCGGAATGTCAAATTTATATATCCTTTAATTCAAAATTTGTACACTCTGGCAGCATGTTATACGGTTGTTTGTTAGTGTTATATATATGCAAAAATGATCAGGAAGATTAGAGGGAAGAAAGAAACGTGAGTAAAACTTAAGATATCGAACCATTGTCATGCCCACAAAATGACGTTAACGGAAAAGTTATAAAGTGCTGCAACTAACTAACAACTAATAGGTTTGTATATGCTTTGTATATGGTTCCCAAACTACCAAAGCTGTTTAAATCAAACTTACAACACAAATTTCCCTTTAGTATCCCTTCATACATCATAAACATTGGTGAAATCGGATAATAACCACGCCCACCCCCATGCAAAGATTATGTTGAAAACTCCTTAAAGTCCATTGTATCACTAAAGAAAATAAGAAAAAAACACAAAATTTTATAGAAAAGATGGCAGAAAAGAGCTGCGCTCATTGTTTTAAAAATGGAAAATTGGCGAGGCCTTCCCCACTTTTGGGCCAAAAACGTATCTCAGGAACTACTCAACAAATTTCAACGAAATATATTTTCTTGAGACCCTGGTAATACAAATGGCACATGGGCGAAATCGGTTACAACCACGTCTACTTCCCATATAACATAATTGTAACTTCCATCTGATTCGTTCACTTTGGAATACATACATAAATCAAGAACAAATGATAATATCGGAATAAAACATTGCACAAATAATAAATGTCGAAATCGGACTATAACGTTTCAATGGCTCATATTTCGGACATGAGGACCTCTGTGCCTATGAATAATTTTTTATCGAAAATATAGTAAAACTCTAAGTCATTTTATACAAATTCAGAGGAATTTTTTGTCTTTTAATAATGTGCCTCTGTACCAAAAATGGGTAAAACCCCGTTCTTACTTATTTCAGGGTAACAGTGAGCAATTAACCCTCTCATGCCCGAATTAAAATGGGCGGAGCTAATATTTTTTTGGGACAGATATATTGTTTAATAAGTACTGTACATAACTGCATTATGTACACATAACTTAATCATAAGTGTTCTCAACGGCGACAGCATAACATAACAAATCTCTTATCTGTTCGTTAGTGTAGGATCATTTGTGATCATTTACAATAAGCAGTGTAATGTTTGTATTACAGTATTTGTATTGTACTACAATCTCTATTCAATATACCCGAACATGTATTTCTAGTGTTGATAGAAATGGGCAATTGATAAATACATTTCTATGTTAAGCGATAATGTACATAAATATTCGTATAATGATATCTCTATGCGTATAATTTACAAAAATATCTTATCTACAACTGTAGCCGTTAAGAACTGTTCAGAAATCTGAACATACTGCCCGCGTTGAAGTGTTTACATTTCAAAATAATTCAAGAATTTATACATCTTGGGCATTTTAATTACAATATTTAGGAGATTGGCGGGTCGAACTCGTAATTGTTTTTCTTATATGTATATGTTATTATTTTAATTTTATTATATTTCATATTTTTGAATGTAATTTTGATTTAGTTTTATTAATAATTAACTTCTAAATATATATCCTCCTACCGGATATAAGTGCCTTGCTGCATTGCAAATGCGTCGGAGGGCTATTGCGATTATAATTCCACCAGCAATCAGCAGTATTAGGGTTGTAGTATTCATCGCGTAGTGGACTATATGATGCCATTCTAAATCCAATGGAAAACCCCAAATGGTAGTTGGTCTCGGAATGTCTGGTATCTTAAATGCTTGAATTGATCCTTTTAATTGAATATGCTTAAGGGGAGGAAGGTGTGTAGTAAGGTTAGCTGCTGGTATTTCAAATTCAATTAGTGAGTTCTTTAATTCGTATGCCCAAAGTTTTACGCTTTTTGTTTCTAAAATGCAATTGGTATCTAGTTTGATGATACCTTGTTTATCCAACGTGATGGTTTTCTCACTACCATTACAGTTTGTTTTGGCGTCTATCTTTGATGGCATGTATTAGGTGAATATAGCTGTAACCAAAATTCTTCCAACGGCATAATGTTGACTTCGCAGTTGAGTGGTATGCCTGTTTTATTTGTCAGTAATGACATCTCACAAGCTTGCATATGCCCTATGTTAAAGATGGGATGAACTTGTGGACATATTGTCATTCGTTCCATACGTTGACATCTGTACAACATCTCGTCGTTCATACCATAAAAAATAGTTTTATTTGCATTAAAAAGAATATGACGATTTGTTTCCTTAATGCTCACGAAGTATCCGTCGTGTATTGTGGGGTATGGGTTTATTGTATACATTTGGAGATCCGATTTCATAACTAAAGGAATTTTTATATTAAACAATATAAAATCTTTAGTAACTTTGGCTGTTGTGGTGGCTACATGTCCAAGTTCGAAAGGATCGGTATCTGGAAGCTGCAAGCTCTGGTCGACGTTGTTTGCAATTAACTGTATTTGCTTTTCAAACTTTTTTATTGGCAACAGTCTTTCCATGAAGTTCCCTCTAGAATTCCAGAGAACGCTTATAATGTCTCTTTGAAGCATTTCGAAGGCCTCCATTGTTATGCTGAGTTTGATGGCTGCTTCAATGAATATTTCGCGTTTCATTTGCTCATCGAGAGTTGGACTTATGTAATAAATTGAGTCATTCATTAATTTAAAATTATTCCAATAGGCTTTATTTTGCCTTTTTAGGACATCCAAGGTAACGTCTTCCACTGAAGATTGGTTTCTTAGCAAGTCCAGCAAGTAATTTTCGTTCTCTTTAGCGTTCTGTATTTTTGCTATTAGAACATTAGCGTGCTCTTCATCCATCAGCCCAAACATGGAATAATATAACGACCCTATGAAGGGTAAGACTGACCTAGCCTTCCGCTGCATTCTCCTCCCCGTGAACGCGATGATATCATGTAGTTGTTCAATATTTGCGTATTTATTGTGCAGCTGTTGGATCATTGCGTTTACTTCCTCCTCTTCACATATGGTGGAGTTCTTAAAATATTTTATTGAATTTGATATTTGTTGCCTTTCAGACGTGTATTGAAATAAATCAATGTGGACAATTATATCCCACGCTGATCTAGTCAATCCAACAGATCCTCTTTTTTCGAGAAATGCTCCAGGATTATTCTTAAAATATTCTATACTTAAACATTTTACACAAGGTAAAATTATAAGAAAACTTAATAATGATAATATAAAATTTTTGTTTTTAATTCGAGTCGAGCGCCTTTTTTCATTATCACCTATCTCTATTTTATCATTACTTATTTTTTCTTCTTCGGTAGGAAAAGGACAAACATTGTGTATCGCTCTTTTCGATGTACCATTGCTTGTCCTTACATCTACCATTCGACATTTGTCATCTTGGCCTAAAATGACGTTTTCAATGCGTCCTCTTCTCCACTGTAATGGTGGAATATTATCTTCTTTAAGAAGTACCAATGTTCCAGTTTTAATATTTTCAAATGGAACCTGCCATTTATTTCTTTTTTGAAGTTTAGTTAAATATTCATTGGACCATCGTTTCCAAAATTCTTTCGAATTCTTTTCTACCGATTTCCAGTGGTCCCTTAACCCATGATAACTTTGATTATTATTAGTGTCAATAATAGTTGATAGAGGTTCTCCTATCAAAAAATGGCCCGGTGTTAAAACCTGTAGATCATTTGGATTATTTGATAATGGTGTAATAGGTCTCGAATTAAGTACAGCTTCAATTTGTGTCATGAGTGTGGACATTTCTTCAAAAGTCATCACTCCTTCAACTACACGGAAAAAATGTTTTTTAACTGATTTAACCGCTGCTTCCCATAGTCCTCCTACATGTGGAGATCTTGCTGGTATATTTATCCAGGTAATTTCCCTTTGATTGCAAAATTCTGATAGCTCTGCTTTATGAGAGTCTTTTTGAAATAATTTAAAAACTTCGCAAAGGCTATTGGCTGCTCCAATAAAATTGGTCCCATTATCTGAATATATTTTGTTTGGGCAACTTCGCCTAGAAATAAATCTTTTTAACGCACCTATAAATGCTGCTGAAGTTAAATCTGATACGACTTCTAAGTGTATTGCTTTCGTAGAGAAACATACAAAAACACAGACATAAGCTTTATCAGCCTTTTTTCCACGTATTTTATGATGTATCCAAATTGGGCCAAGGAAATCCATTCCTACATTATAAAATGGACGAGTTCCTGTTAGTCTATCTTGGGGTAAGTTTCCCATTAACTGATGTAGTGGACGAGGGTTTGCTTTAAAGCATCTGTAACATTTGTTTACAATCTTGCTTGCTAATTGTCTACCTCTTATAATCCAAAACTTTTGCCTAGTTATTGCAAGTAACCCTTGTGGGCCAATGTGTAGATGCTTAAGATGTATATGATTCATTAATAATCGAACGATTTCATCTTCATAAGGGAGAAGTATAGGATGCTTAGCATCCTCTGAAAGCTTACTACATTGAATCCTACCTCCTACTCTTATAATATTATTGCCGTCTACAATTGGGGCTAAAGTGACTAATTTGGAATTTTTTGGAAGTTGTTTATTATATTTAATTAATTTTAGTTCCATGGCAAAATATTTTTTTTGTATCTCACGAACTATGAAATTTAGTGCTTGCCGTTTATAGAAAATTCTATTCATTAATGGCTTTTTTCTGATAATATCTAAAAATTTAAATATATTAGCTAAAACATTTTGTAGAAATTCAAAACTATTTTTATGGTTTATATGAAATAGAATTGTTTGTTCTTCGGCTAAAACCATAACTATTTTGGGTTTTTTTATATCTGGAACAATTAAATTATCAAGATTTACCTTTTGTTCGATTTTATAATTATTTGTTTGCAAAATTTCCGGTTCTTTAAATTACAACTTGTTGTTGATGAGCTCACTTGGTAACACTCCTCTAGAAATTATGTCCGCCGGATTGTCCTTTGAGCAAATATGCCTCCAATTCTTGGTGTTGGTGTTGGTTTGTATGAAACTGACCCTGTTTGATACAAAAATCTGTAAGCGTCCAGGATCGAGCTGTAGCCAATTTAATACTATTGTGGAGTCTGTATAAAAGTAAATAATACATTTAAATTTAAAACTTTCTAAAATTTTATGTGTTAATTCTACTAAGAGTACAGCTGCACATAGTTCCAGGCGCGGTAATGTTATTATCTTTGTTGGCGCGACTCGTGATTTAGCTGTAAGTATATTTATATAACTTTCACCTGTTGCGTTTATAGATTTTGCATAAACTACTGCCCCATAAACTTTCATCGAAGCATCACAAAATCCGTGAAGCTCAATATTTACTGGTTCATTGCACAGAATTCGCTTGGATATCCGTATTTGATTTAACAATGGAAGTTCGTCTTTGATTTTTAACCAAGTGTCCATTATTCCCTGTGGCGGCTTTTCATCCCAATCAGTTTTTGATTTCCACATCTCTTGCAATAAAATTTTTGAAGTAACTGTGACGGGATTCACAAACCCTAGTGGATCGAATAATTTGGAAACGTCTGAAAGAATGGTTCTTTTGGTAATCTTGTCGTTACACTTCCAATTACAAGTTATACGAAGATGATCATCGAATGGGGTCCAAGTGACACCTAATGCTTTTACATTTTTTATTTATTTTTCTAAGGTTGAATCCATACTTTTTTAAAACTAATTTGATATTGTCCTGAATTAACTTGACATCATCTAGATTATTTCCTCCTGTCATAAGATCATCCATGTAGAAATCTAAATTAATAATCTCCGCTACTTCTAGGTAATCATTTCTTTCCTTCTGTTGTACCATACGTAACCGTCTTCAAAGTGTACGTTCGCAATTGTTCGTTATCTTCATCACGCCAGTAAATTAGTTGATATTTTTCATCTTCTGGGCGAATCCATATTTGTCTAAAATTTTTTTCTACGTCTGCTGTGAATACATACCTATGTTTTCTAAACCGCGGTAAAATGTTAAATAAATCTTCTTGCAATTTGGGTCCAGAATGCATTATTGAATTTAATGAAATATTCTTGTCTGTTTTACAAGATGCGTCGAAAACAACTCTTAATTTGGTAGTTGTGCTATCTGGTTTTAATACACAATGGTGTGGTAAATAATATTTAGTCTTAAATATATTAGATTTTTTTATTTCCACCATATGACCCAAATTTATGTATTCATTCATAAATTGCTTATATTGCTCTTTCAATGCTCCATTCTTTTTAAACTTTCTCTCAAGAGAAATGAATCTTCTTTTTGCTTGTAATGAGGAATCCCCTAAGTTTATATTTTCCTTTTTTAATGGAAGAGCTACAGTAAATTTACCATCTGTAGAAATTTTGTAATTGTCCTGAAAATGCTGCTCACATTCTGTTTCTTCTGCGGTGTTATTAATACTTCTATCTTCAACTGATTCTATTTCCCAGAATTTTTTAAGCTGACTGTCTAGTTTTTCATCTAAATGTGTCAAAACACCACAGTGTGCTAATTTGGGGCTAATATTAGTTGATCCATATTTCACCATCCAAACACACTATTTTGAAGTTTGTAATTTACATTTTCAATTACTAGTTTCTCTTCTTTTAGTAAATCATAGAATATGTCCGCGCCTAAAAGTAAATCAATCTTACCTGGAACACCAAATGAAGGGTCGGCGAGTTTTATATCTTCTGGTATTTTTTGAATATTTATATGTTCAGTTGGGACATGTGACACAATCTTTTGTACCACAACGGTATCTAAATTTGTCTCAAATGGGTTAACAATTGATTTTAGTTGAAGATTAACTCTTTCATTTGTGTTGGTGCGATTTTGTCCAACTCCTTCAATAGTCATAGACTCTTTCCTAGAGGGGAGTTTTAATTTGTTTTTTAGTTCTTTGGTAATTAGGTGAACTTGAGACCCACTATCTAATAAGGCACGTGCCTTTATAATTTTTCCATCACGCCCTTTTATACCAACAATTGCTGTTGTCAGTAGGACATATTCAGATTCACTTTTTAAATTCTCAGTTTTCTTGTTTTTAATTATTGCGCTTTTTGCTTTAGAAAATTTGTCTTTGTCTTTGTGAAGCCATAGATGATGGTTTCCTTGACATGTCAGGCAATTTTCGCTTCTGCACTCTTTTATATTATATCCTGTTTTAAGACATTTCGTACATAATTTGTTTTTCATTGCTATATCCCATTTCTCTTGAGTAGAGAGAGATTTAAATTTATAACAATAAAATATATTATGTAAAGTATTACATCCCATTATGCATTTAGAACCTGCATTTTGAAATTTTGGTGATGTTTTTGAAACTGTTGCTGCTTCTAGTGCATTTCCTTCATGATTCAGAAACGATTGTAATGAATTTAAAGTCGGTATTTCCTTAGGGTTTTTAAGGGAATTTTCATACCGAAGTCTTAAATTGTTGTCCAATTTTTGTACAAGCGTATAGCATAATAAGGCTTGTAACAAATTTTCTGAGGACAAACTGACACTTTCCAATGCTTGTGTACTTTCAGAAATTTTTTCTTGAAATTTTCGTACACTAAAAGCAGTCTCAGTCACTACTGGTGCATCTAAAATTTGTTTGAAATAATTATTAGCAAGTAACCTTTTATTCGTAAATTTTTCATTAAGAAGGTTCCAAGCAACAGAAAAATTCGTCGAGGTTGAAGGCAGATTTGCAATACAACTTGCAGCCGATCCTCTTAGTTTTGTTTTTAAAATGCACATTATATATGTGTCTGAAACACTTTGAGAAACTACGAGTTGCTCAAACAATTCTTTGAAGGTTTGCCATTGAGCGTATTCTCCCGAAAAAATGGGAATGTCAACTGGAGGCAACGAAACATTTACAGCATTATTTTTGCTTTGAAATTTTGATTTTAGTTTGTAAAATCTATTTCTTAATTCATAGAATTTACTAGTAATGTTTTCATCCTCGTTTTGCCTTATAAATTCAAGCACTGTATCACGAGTTTTTTCTAAAACTCTCTCAATGCTATCTAGAGAGCCTATTTCGTTTATTTCGCAGTCTTCAATATTCTTTTCTAATGCTATTAGTAAGAATTGAAGCCTGCGAACTAAACCAGGATTTGAAAAAGATTCCATTTTCCTGGGAGCACTATTGTCTCGAACTATTTTTACCAATTCCGATAATTTGGCATACGCTGTTAAATAAAGCGTGCCTACCGTCCCTGCAACATCACTTTTAAAATAATTTTCTTTTTTATTTTTAGGATCGTTGGACAATACTAAATGGTTTCGTTGAAATTCCGACCATTTTTTGTCCAAACTATCCTGGAGATTCGTTAAAATTATTAAATCTTCATTTAGATCCATACTCATGGCTCTAAAATGAAGTTTCTGCAGTTCTTCTGCTAATTTTAATTGATTCTCCATAATAATGATATAAAAAGATAATTAAATAAATGTATTAAAAAAAATATATATATATAAAATTAGTTAATTTAAACAATGTCTTACCTTACTTTGAAGATATTCCTTTAATTTTACTTATTTTTTTTTATTATATATATGTATATATATTTTTTTTTTATTACACAAACACAACACTTTCTTTTTGTTTTTTCACTCGCGGTTTGATCACGTCGGGGTCACCAAAATGTTTAATAAGACGCGTTCGATTTCGTTTTCAAAATAGTACTCGAGCTCTGGTTGCCCAGAGCTCCTTTATTTATAGAATATTCTTAGCCTAATTCATGTATGTAACACACACACATAATTGTGTTATACATGTATATATCTTAATCCTAATCTACTGTACATAACTGCATTATGTACACATAACTTAATCTTAAGTGTTCTCAACGGCGACAGCATAACATAACAAATCTCTTATCTGTTCGTTAGTTTAGGATCATTTGTGATCATTTACAATAAGCAGTGTAATGTTTGTATTACAGTATTTGTATTGTACTACAATCTCTATTCAATATTCCCGAACATGTATTTCTAGTGTTGATAGAAATGGGCAATTGATAAATACATTTCTATGTTAAGCGATAATGTACATAAATATTCGTATAATGATATCTCTATGCGTATAATTTACAAAAATATCTTATCTACAACTGTAGCCGTTAAGAACTGTTCAGAAAACTGAACATATATATTAGTCTTAACTCAAATATGAAGTGATACAATTTCAAAGTCCTATGTATCCTGTTTCATTAGTTACGGCATGTTGCTTATATGCACAAATTTTATTATTATAAAAGTAGAAAAGTGTATATTATTATAAATACACTTTTCTCATGCATTTTTTAAATAACTCTCCTATCTTTAGTTATTTAACGGGTGATTTTTTTGAGGTTAGGATTTTCATGCATTAGTATTTGACAGATCACGTGGGATTTCAGACATGGTGTCAAAGAGAAAGATGCTCAGTATGCTTTGACATTTCATCATGAATAGACTTACTAACGAGCACAACGTCGAATTTTCAGTGAATGGGCCCTAGAAAAGTTGGCAGAAAATCCGCTTTTTTATCGACAAATTTTGTTCAGCGATGAGGCTCATTTCTGGTTGAATGGCTACGTAAATAAGCAAAATTGCCGCATTTGGGGTGAAGAGCAACCAGAAGCCGTTCAAGAACTGCCCATGCATCCCGAAAAATGCACTGTTTGGTGTGGTTTGTACGCTGGTGGAATCATTGGACCGTATTTTTTCAAAGATGCTGTTGGACGCAACGTTACGGTGAATGGCGATCGCTATCGTTCGATGCTAACAAACTTTTTGTTGCCAAAAATGGAAGAACTGAACTTGGTTGACATGTGGTTTCAACAAGATGGCGCTACATGCCACACAGCTCGCGATTCTATGGCCATTTTGAGGGAAAACTTCGGAGAACAATTCATCTCAAGAAATGGACCCGTAAGTTGGCCACCAAGATCATGCGATTTAACGCCTTTAGACTATTTTTTGTGGGGCTACGTCAAGTCTAAAGTCTACAGAAATAAGCCAGCAACTATTCCAGCTTTGGAAGACAACATTTCCGAAGAAATTCGGGCTATTCCGGCCGAAATGCTCGAAAAAGTTGCCCAAAATTGGACTTTCCGAATGGACCACCTAAGACGCAGCCGCGGTCAACATTTAAATGAAATTATCTTCAAAAAGTAAATGTCATGAACCAATCTAACGTTTCAAATAAAGAACCGATGAGATTTTGCAAATTTTATGCGTTTTTTTTTTTCAAGCTCTTAAAAAATCACCCTTTATATAGTTCACTTTGTTTTAAAATAAAACTATTATTTTTATGTTTTTGAACACTTTTTCCTTAACCACTTTAGTATAACTTTTTCGCGAAACCGATTTTGTCAATTTCTCTATGCGGAGAACTCTTACTGAATGATCACAGCTCATATCAGAAAAAGTAACTGTAAGCTTGCACAACACATAAGTCTACATAATTAAAAAAACCGCTGGTCCGCTGGTTGCCTCTAAGGCATGAAAGGGTTAAACAGGGTGGATCATTTATATAAAGTTACTATATAACGAGGCAGCTTTTCCATCGAGCAAAAAAATAACGCTATTAGCATAGTGTGAATTGATTAATTGGATAAAGTTCGAGTTATCGAGAAGAAAGAATAATAATTTCTTTAGTAAATTCCGAACAAACTTTCAAACAGACAAACCAATAATTTGTGTTGCCGACTAATCTTTATGAGTATATGCGAAGTAACAACAATCAAGAATGTACTTTTTGAAACAACTTATGTTTTTATTTTCATTATGAGCTTATTTATAAATATAAATATTGATTTAAACTAAATAACTAAAGGCGAAAACTTAACACACATGTTCGACCGTCATAGTTCTGGATTTAAAATAACTAAGTATATAAATAAATAAAAAAGAATATTTAACTAGCTTTCGTCGTCAACATCTTTGGTCCAGCTGTCATTGCATTCTGTTATTGAACGCGTTCCACTCGTTTCACTAACTACTCTACACTGTCTTTGTATGCTCCTTGCCCGGTTTCCAGCCACTGTAAGCGAGATCCATGTCTCGACCCCAACCGGAATGGCCACCGGACGAGACAACAACTTCATGCGAATCCTTGCTATTACCACTAAGTAGTTTCTTAATGCCGATAATGGAGGCGAGCACCAGCGCCAGCTTGGAAACGATTAACGCTTTACCCGCCAGCATGGCCAGAGCACCATAGGCAATCGGTATGAATGTGCCGCCGAGTAACAATGGAATCATTATGTAAGCGCCACCACCGCCTTTTTTATCCTTTTTCTTACGACTTTCCGTTACAATTTCATTGTTTTCCGCTCTCGAACCTTGTATATTAGGAAATTTCACCTATTTGCGAAATTGAAATCAATAAGATTTTATTAAACAAGTGGGAAAATGCAATTAAGTACCTGCAAGGTAAAGTTCTGTAGAAAGTTTGAAAATTCTCGCGCAATCAGACTGTGTAGAATGTGTTCCCTAGCAGTAGCGCCACGTGGCAACTCCGCCTCCAGGTCCTTCTCATTTGTGAAACTCACTGAATTCGCTTGACCACCGTCGCCTCCATTATCATCAGTGCTTTTGACAAATCGCACGCCGTCTATTATATTGAGAACTTTTGAGGAGCGCAACACCCGCTGCAACCCCGTTAGTAGTTTCATCTTCAGACACACAGACGTATTGTCCTGCGCGCATTGCTTATATATTTTGTAGGCCTGTGAGAGGTCACCCCATATAGCAACGGAGCTACTCGCACCCGAGCTGGCCGATGATTTGTCATCTTTAGTCTGGCCCGCGGATAGCTGTTGCGCCGTCGAACCGGTGGCTGTGCGCGATGTCACATTTCGAAAGGTACACGAAAGGATCAGCAGCGATGACAGCACCCAAAAAGAGTGGCTTAGCATGGTTGTGTGTGTCTTTGGTCGGCCTGTTGAAAAACTTTGGAAATGCACATGGAAAATGCTTGAACTACTTTCATTCGTTGTATCCTTCTGTGTGATTGGAGTGTCCTTGTGGTTGCTTCGAAGTGTGAGTTGTTGTAATTTTGGATAATTTTTATGATTTAACTGCCATCAGAGCGGTGTGGCTCAAGAATTGCTACTGATATGCTCTACAGATTGTGAAACTGTTTTATACTCCACTTAAGGTTTCATGGTCCAAATTGCATCGTATCATGTCTGTGGAAAGAAAGAAAATTCGTGCAAAAATTTGGAGCTGTGAGATTGAAATGCTGCTAAGCTTTTGCATGAGTTGTTGGTGAAATGAAAAATCTTAGAAGCACAGAAATACACTACGAAAAATTTCTAACTTCAGTGATAAATTCTATATCTTGACTAGTTTTATACTTCACTGCAGTATCGTATTGTTGTGAAAGACACGAACGGGTTCTTGTTATCATATATTTTGTACGAGCAGTTCCAATACTAGCCGTACAACAACACTACGTGTAATTCAAAAATTATTAAATATTAAGCAAAAGTGATCGTTGATTTTTCCAGTGCATCAAGTGAACTGCATATGAGACGTCTGGCTGCCTGAAGTGTTCGGCAAATGCACATTTTTACCGTCATAATCTTCTTCCTCTGCTAATGTGTGCAATATTAGAAACTGCAGATCAACACGCACGCTTTGCCCATTACTCTTTATATTTTTTCGCTCAAGGTGTGTGTTGTTGCTGCTTTTATGGCATGTTTATATGGCTAATTACTCAAAATAATGCGCTGTTTAATTGCGATTGTTCGTATTTCACCACTGCAGTGCACTGGAGGAAAATTGTAAACGTTCTAATCTGTTGCACTTTCATGTCTGTCCGCATGTTGTGGCGGGAAAATGCAGCACGCGCCAAACCAAATATAACAGTAAAATACATCTAATTAATAATAACGTCTGAAAGTATGCCGTTTAGTAGCTAGTAAGAAATGGAAAAAATATATATGTATTAAAAAAATTATGCCAAATTCACTTTGATGATTGGCTTACTGAGTGCAACTAGGGGATTGTTAGTGGGTGCAACTCACACTAGAGCGCTGCGATTCAGACCGGAAATACTTATTAGAGTGGATCTTCGTATGAGCCGAACGCTGCGGCTTGCATTCAATGGCGCATTTATAGATTACTCCAATTCTTTTGGATACGCTCAATAGATTTTCCGTGTTTTCCTGCTTTTGGTCAGACAATTAGCCGCGTATGTGGCCATAATTATTTTCATTTATGTGGTACAATTTTCCTTTTATGGGATCGAAAGTACTTAGCGCATAGAAACCACAAATGAAATGAAATCTGATAAAAGCAACCGGGACGTGGCCTTGGTCACATCATAAAATGTCATAACTTTTAGTAAAGATGTTTTGTGAAAAATATTATAATTCGATTGTAATTTTGTGTATCAGCTTATGAGAATATTATTCGGTTATTGGCTTAACAGAAATATAATTAACCATAGCGAAACATATGTTTCTTACTAATCCATCTTTTGATAAATACATACCGCAATCTTCCATTAACATCCATTAATGCCATTTGCAAAAGAGCAACTGTTGATTTATTTTTAAGTAATGTCCCGATTATTATTATTTTATACAGCTGGATTTTTGTTGGTTTAGCTTATTAGAGGCCTTTATTTTGTTCTAGTTTTTGCTTTTGTCGTTTTTTAACATTCGCTAATTAAATCGATTTAAATATATCTTGTAATAAACGTATAATAGCAAAACTCATACAAATATCTGCGATAATAAAAAAAAGTCATATCAAAGTTGATATTTGTCATTTCCATTTAAGTGTTGAACACATAGACGACGACAAGCGACAAGCGACATCTGTCAAATATTAAAATATACGCGTTCTTATGGGCACTGCTTTTTAGACAACAGCACGACTTCGCGACAAAAGGGTTGAAGTCTTCGCTGTCGCCAAATTAGAAATGTGTCTATTTTACCAATTTATATATAATTTCTAATTGTTTATAAACAAATAAATTAAAAAAACCGAATTCATGTGGATAATAGTATTTGTCACAATAGAAGTTCATGTCTTGGCCTCAACAACATTTTAATACTTACCATTTTCGATTACAGGCGAACAGTACAAAGTCCAAAGGAAAAATAAAACAATTTTTGTTAATTAATTGTAAGCGACGAATTAGTACTTATTTTTCTTAATTAATTTTTTATAAATAATCCGAAATTATTTTATGTTAAAGAGAAGGAAATTTATTTAATAACTGTGAAAAGTCTTAATGTTTTTGTTTCGTGTGTTTGAAATGAAGGCGAAATACAGGTACGAATGAAAGATGCTTCTGTTATTACCTTTCATTGCTGCCAGCTATTTCTATTCATGCGCTTACTCATACATACAAGGACTGGTTTAATTGAATTTCATTTTATTTTTCTAAAGATTTCATATTTTGCTTTTACCTGCGCCTGAGTTCATGCTATGAACTTGTGTGAGAAGTAAATCAACATATCGATGATTCATATGATTCCATTGCATAGCTTCAGGCGTTTTTAA
Source organism: Zeugodacus cucurbitae (assembly GCF_028554725.1). Lineage (NCBI taxonomy): Eukaryota > Metazoa > Arthropoda > Insecta > Diptera > Tephritidae > Zeugodacus > Zeugodacus cucurbitae. Next base: position 45,991,923 of record NC_071667.1, read on the forward strand.
TTATTCAGATAGCGAAGAACGTAAAATATAGAGAAGGCAGAGAACGTATAAAGTGCGTACAAAATACGTTCTCTTGTGTTACCTTGTACAGTACGAAAACATGTTGTAGTAATAATTAAAGGTACAGTATACTCTCGAAAAGTAAATTCTCAGAAAGTAAATAATCGCGGAAAAGTTAATCACCTTTGACATTACACATGGACCTCGAAAAAGTAAATTTTTTAATTGAACCTTAAATCTCCTCGAGAGTGAGTAGTATTTGACTAATATATAACAATAAAATATGGATGAAATGAATGAGGAATTTAGATTTAGCGTTTCCACGTAGACTTATACGAAGGCGTCTCAATGAATCACAGTCGGACGAATTAGTCGAAAACAACCAATGCTTGATGAAACAAAGGTGAACCAAATTGGATCCGATGGCAAACCATTTGCCCATCGTTCCAGGTGTCAGGCATATAACTTCAGTTAAGCCACAAAAACCGTTAAGCAAGGTGGTGTTGGCGTTTTGGTCTGGCGAGAATTATATTACAATAGAAAATTTTCGTACTTCAACATTCTCAAAAATATTTGGGACTACTCGCAATGGAATAGATGCCTGTGAATAGGATGTTTCTCTATGACAATTACGACATTTAGAAACAGAATGCTAAGAAAAAATTCAAAATTGTTTAAGAACTGTGGACTAGAAACATACGCAATTCACCAAAGTAGATTCCAGAATTTGGAGGAGAGCTTGCTCCGACGATGAAATTTTGGACACAGTACAAAGTACTAAAATTGTGAGTGCTTAAAAGCTGTACCATTTAAAACATCTCGAAAATTGTTTTATACTCCTTCTATTGGAAACTCAATAATTATTTAAAAAGTTTTTTTTTTTTTTTAATTTTGTACAAACATTACTTATTCCTCAATTTATGCGGTGCCAATGAAAAAATTAAATTTGTTTTCTGTTTGTATTAATAATAAATGTAATTTTATTACATCCTCAAAGTGTGATAAAGGGAAATGTGCTGCGAGATGTTTTAGCCATAAAACCAAAATTTCGAGGATATACAGTATCCGACAAAAGTATGCATACCGTGGCAATATTTCCTCGTAGTGTTCAGTGTGTGAATAGTTTGCATAGATATCGATAAATAAACTTGGTAAAGGCTAAATTTCATCAATTTAATCTCATGGAGGATGGGATCATGTGTAGAAGTTCACGCAAGTGAGGAAAGTTTTTGATTGTCATTCACTTGGGAGTGGCCAGAAACGATTCTTCTCCACATGGTTCAAGCAGCTCACGACTTCCGGTTTTAGACCAAGTATCCTCTGGGTAGCCAACAGACATCCGTTTGAAGGCGAGCTAAAGTGAGAAGGCGAAGCCCGCTTATGCGGTTGTGCGTAGGGCTTGGGACCCACCACATAAAAACGAAGTACCAATGAAAAATCTACGAAAGCCTCGGATGAGACACCCCCCTTTTGATGACGACCCCTGCAAACGTTTTAAGGATAATGATATAAGGGCATGCAAATGGAATGTCCGGACCCTTAATTGGGAAGGAGCCTCTGCCCAGCTGGTTGATGTCCTCATACGACTCAAGGCTGACATCACCGCCATCCAAGAAGTGCGATGGACGGGACAAGGACGGAAGAAGGTGGGTCCTTGTGACATCTACTACAGCGGCCATATAAAGGAGCGCAAATTTGGTGTTGGATTTGTGGTGGGAGAGAGACTCCGTCGCAGAGTCCTGGCATTCACCCCGGTGGATGAACGTCTTGCCACAATCCGCACCAAAGCGAGGTTCTTCAACGTATCGCAGATTTGCGCCCACGCCCTAACGGAAGAGAAGGACGATGTGACCAAAGATGCTTTCTATGAGCGCCTAGAACGCAGCTATGAGCGCTGCCCCCGCCACGATGTAAAAGTCGTGCTTGGCGATTTTAACGCCAGGGTGGGTAAAGAAGGTGTCTTTGGCACAACAGTCGGAAAATTCAGCCTCCATGACGAAACATCGCCAAACGGCCTGAGGCTGATCGACTTCGCTGGGGTCCGAAATATGGTCGTCTGTAGTACCAGATTCCAGCATAAGAAAATACATCAAGCTAATTGGCTGTCTCCTGATCGAAACACGTGGAACCAAATCGATCACGTTGTGATAGACGGCAGACATGTCTCCTGTGTTTTAGACGTGCGTACGCTCCGAGGACCAAATATAGACTCGGACCATTATCTGGTCGCAGCGAAGATACGCACCCGCCTCTGTGCAGCAAAGAATGCCCGTCAACAAACACAAGGAAGGTTCGACGTCGAAAAGCTGCAATCGCAATAGACAGCCACGAAATACTCTACTCGACTTGCACTCCTGCTCTCTGAGAGCACTCATCAGCATCTCGGTATAAGGGAACTGTGGAACGGCATCTCAAACTCACTGCTACGAAGAGCTTGAGAAGCTGGCAGACAGAGGGAATGCTCGAAAATTCTATGAAAAAATGAAGCGACTTAAAGAAGGTTTCAAGACCGGAGCATCCTCATGTAGAGACCAAGGTGGTAATCTGGTAACCGATGTCCAGGGCATACTGGGATTATGGAGGGAACACTTCTCCGGCCTGCTGAATGGCAGAGAGTACAACACCAGGAGATGGCGAATCCGATCCCCCAATCGATGACGATGGAACAGATGTTCCATTCCCCGACCATGAAGAAATTCGAATAGCAATTACCCGCTTGAAGAACAACAAAGCAGCGGGGGCCGATAGATTACCGGCAGAACTATTCAAATACGGCGGTGAAGAACTGATAAGGTGCATGCATCAGCTTCTTTGCAGAATATGGTCGGAAGAAAGCATGCCTGACGATTGGAATCTCAGTGTGCTCTGCCCAATCCATAAAAAGGGAGATCCCACAATCTGCGCCAATTACCGTGGGATCAGCCTCCTAAATATCGCATACAAGGTTCTATCGAGCGTACTGTGTGAAAGACTAAAGCCCACCGTCAACAAACTGATTGGACCTTATCAGTGTGGCTTTAGACCTGGAAAATCGACAACTGACCAGATATTCACCATGCGCCAAATTTTGGAGAAGACCCGTGAAAAGAGGATCGACACACACCACCTTTTTGTCGATTTTAAAGCTGCTTTCGACAGCACGAAAAGGAGTTGCCTTTACGCCGCGATGTCTGAATTTGGTATCCCCGCAAAACTAATACGGCTGTGTAAATTGACGTTGAGCAACACCAAAAGCTCCGTCATGATTGGGAAGGACCTCTCCGAGCCGTTCGATACCAGACGAGGTTTCAGACAAGGTGACTCACTATCGTGCGACTTCTTTAACCTGATGCTGGAAAAAATTATAAGAGCTGCAGAGCTAAACCGAGAAGGTACAATCTTCTACAAGAGTGTACAGCTCCTGGCGTACGCCGATGCTATTGATATCATCGGAATCAACAACCGCGCCGTTTGTTCTGCTTTTTCCCGCATGGATAAGGAGGCGAAGCGAATGGGTCTGGAGGTGAATGAGGACAAGACGAAATATCTCTTGTCATCAAACAAACAGTCGGCGCATTCGCGTCTTGGCTCCCACGTCGCTGTTGACAGTCATAACTTCGAGGTCGTAGATAATTTCGTATACCTGGGAACCAGCATCAACAACACGAACAATGTCAGCCTCGAAATCCAGCGCAGAATAACTCTTGCCAACAGGTGCTACTTTGGACTGAGTAGGCAATTGAACAGTAAAGTCCTCTCTCGACGAACCAAAATCAAGCTCTACAAGTCGCTTATCATTCCCGTCCTGCTTTACGACGCAGAAGCTTGGACGATGTCAACATCAGATGAGACGACACTAGGAGTTTTCGAGAGGAAAATTTTGCGCAAGATTTATGGTCCTCAGAACATTGGCAACGGCGAATACCGCAGACGATGGAACGATTAGCTGTACGAGTTATACGACGACATTGACATAGTTCAGCGAATAAAAAGACAGCGGCTACGCTGGCTAGGTCATGTTGTCCGAATGGACGAAAACACTCCAGCCCTGAAAGTGTTCGATGCAGTACCCGCCGGAGGAAGCCGAGGAAGGGGAAGGCCTCCACTCCGTTGGAGGGACCAGGTGGAGAGCGACCTGGTTACACTTAGGATCTCCAACTGGCGCCGAACTGCGAAGTAAGGTAAGACCACAATCCCACTCTTTTCAGTTTTTGATAAAAAATAAATAGGAAAATAGTGTACTATAGAGCGCACCAGGATCAGGCCGCCAAAGGGCAACATCAGCTCGCGAAGAGGCCAAAATAATCATAGAAATGAAGAAAGACCCCACCGTTTCAGCCCAATTTGTTCAGAAAACTTTCCGATCAATGTTTCTGAGCGAAAAAATCAGCGGAAAATCCGAGAAGATTGTTATTCCAGCCCCAACTTTTGTCGGGCACTGTATGCGAATTTGTTGAATTCTAATGATTTTATTATCAATGAACAAATGGCCTGCGCAGTGATAACAATAACACCAAAGTTTACTTTATAAGTTTATAATTAATTAGCAATACATCTTCACCAGTAATTTAGGGATCTTTAGCCAAGTTGCAGTATAAAATGATATTAAAAACTACGTTATTATTTTTGGTCAATCATCGCAAAAAATTATCAAGTACGAAAGAAAAATACCAAGCGCCAGAAACCACCAAACTAAGTGCAACAGAAAAGCAAAACCAACGAGTCATAAGCACACTCGTATGCAGGAAAGCACATAGCAATCGCCTAGACCATTAAGGCAAAGCGAATTGCAAATAGCGGTGCTCAAGTGCATCACGAGCAGCCAATACAAGTCAACGGCAACAAATTGTAGCAAATAACCTAAATATGGCAAACGGCTAATGAACTTGACGCCGCGTAAGCGACTGGCAACCATTCATTCATACGTTCATTCATATACCACAGCTGGCGCACCGGCTGACGCAACCAACCAAGCATAGTGCTCTTCTATTGGCCCAATTGTTCGGCGCGTAGCAGAAAAAGTGGAAGACAAAAGCCGCTAACGCTAAACGAAGTTGTCGTGAATTAGCAGCTGTTCGAGCTGTAATGCGCTTCAAAGCGCACAATTTGACACTTGATAACGGCATAAATGTCACGCCAACTAATGAAGGAGAAATTTATATGCAACGTTTCGGCTGATGCACCGCGCAACAACAACATCAACATCCAAGAAATCAACTTAAACATTCGTTACAACAGATCTGCCAGCGCTTCCGCTGCTCTTACCGTGGCTGTTGCTGCTCAATGAAAAAGAGAAAACCGCCGTCCGAGAAAAGCAAAATGAAAGATTCGTGCGGAAAAAGTGAAGTTCAGCGCATCGTCTTGGCGCGAAACTCTGATACCTTGCCGCGTCGCCTCGAAAGCTCCACTGGCGCTTGGTGTCTTCCACTGCGGCGCATTCACTATGCATGTCCCGAGCACATATTGGCTTTACTCGCCCCAATCCGAGCATGTTTTTGCTTGCTCTTCATTTACATACATATGTATGAGCGTTCCGGTATCGCATGTCAGACGTAAATATTGATATATCTTTGATATATGTATATGCACACACATACATGTGATATTTTAAGTAAGTACATGTATTAATATAAAATTTGAGTGGAGGGTGTCGGTTAGCAAGCATTCTGTAGTATCTTATATAGTGAGGACCCAAAATATAGCGTTGTGTGTGTATCCTAGTACTCATTACCGATATATAATCTAATTTGATATTTTTTGTAATAATTATCACCTTCGTTAAATATATTTTTTCCACATTTTGCAATTCGTTTGATCTTCGCCAATTGTTGTAAAGTGTAAATATGAAGGAATAATCAAAATTATGTTTATTCATCACAAAAGTAAATATTTATATACTTCAAATCTTCAGATTGAGTTTTATATTTCCCTAAGTAAGTAACATTGACGCTTTGTTTATGAAAAATAAAAAAGTTCCTTGTTTAAGCATTACTCAATAAATACGATTTGTTAAGCTTTAAGAAAATATATGAACAAACCTTTCCGGCTATGGATCCCAGCATTAGTGGCTCATCTATCTAAAATGGCATAAAATGTTTTGTTACCCGAGAGAGGTAACCACTTCCATTTCATATAACGAACGCACCAATTTCATATGTATGATTAATGAATAGCTTAGCTATTATATTGAAACATATCAAGAAAATCAAGTGAGAGTCATGTTTGCTTATTTCGGATGCCAGTAGTAATACTAAGATGCCTAAAGAGAATAGTAAAATAAATTCTTCAAAGTTTATAATCATTATTATCATACTAGTTGCTCCTATTTTGGATTCTCCCCTTGATAAATATATATGCACTTTTACATATGGTATATAATATCAAACGCCGAAAAACGCACAAGCGGCCAAGTGGTAGCGCCTACCGCCAAACATAAAAAAACCAAAAATTTGTTGGCAACAGTGAGTGTCTGCTGCTATGCTTTCCATAGCATAGCGAAACAAATGCAGAGCAACAACGTCAATGGCGCCGCAAGCAAGCTTTGACGACTCAGAACCAGTGAGCTTGTAAATATTAGCCAACGAAAAATTTCGCTTTTGATTTTGTTTTAGTTTCAATTTAGTACGAGTTTAACTGAAAACAGCTGTTGTAGTTGTTTTAGTGGGGTGCTGTGGCGACGCTGCTGTTTTGGCTTAATTCAACCACGAATTTCGGTTTTCTTCACCTCTTTATTGCTACCGCGCTTCACTTCTTTACTTTACACTGGTTTACTTTACATGAGTCTTGGCAGACCTAGTGCTGCAGACGATTTTGTTCTGCTGACACACTTTCCGCCTTGCTTATACGCACACAAACAACTGCATAGAGCTCGTTGCAGGCAGACAAAAAATTACTTTTGTTGTTGTAGCTGTTGTTATTCGTTACTTGCATGTTGCATGTCGTCATTTTCGCAGCAATGACAGTGAAATTATTCGAATTGCGTACAACCAAAGCAAGCGCCAACAACCAGCCAAACCAGGCAGCTTTAACAGTCATTAACTTGTACATGGATGCTCACGCTAAACCGCATCTGCCTGCATGCCTGCAAGTGTAGGTGCATGCATGCACCTATTTGGTTGTTGACACACACAATTTTCCACAAAGTAACTTTACTTTATTGTTTTAGTAGAGCATGTCACATTTTCTGTAAACATTTGATTATGCTCCAGAGCCCAAAGCCCCCACAGTTGTAACTAACGTTTTTCTCCTGCAGTTGCAATTAAAATAAATGTTTTTTCGCTTTTAACACAGTATAGTAAACAATGCATGCAGAGAACATGCACTTTACGAGGTTATAAACGCCGTCAATTGCACTTAAGTAGACCAACAGCGGCCCCCAGTATAATCAAGTTTGCTGCTTGAGTCCTTTGTCTTTATCATTTTATGAAGCCTGCCAGTTGAAAGGCGCAATAATACAATGGACGTTTAAGAGAGGTAATAAAAGCGTTGAATCGGTTATTACAGTCTTCTGAAAAACTTGTGCGGCAAATAAAAAGATTTCGTGGGAAAATGGGTATACTCGGGGATTCTGTGACTTTAGAGGCGGAATATAACTGTAATCAGTGCATAACAGTTATGCATGCAATTATTTACATATATTTTTGTATGTACAAAATATATTTTGGAAAGAAAGGAATATACATAAAGAGTGCTATGATATGAGAGAGAGGAGAAACTGGGTAAACTACGTATATATCTCCCCAAAAGGGTTATCTACCCGGCGATATGAAGAAGGACCAATGCATTTTTTGGTGTTAAGGGGGGGGGGGGGGGGGGGATAACAGGCCAAAAAAAAAAGCGTTTTTGAAGATTTTTTTTTGAGAAAACTACTGAATATTTTTGAATAGTTTTATAGTTTTATTATCATATTATTCAGTGACATTTCAAATATGTTTTACAAAAAATCAGTTTTACAAAATGTCGAAAATCAACGAAGTTGCAGCCACTTGAAGTAGGCACTCAACGGAATTCCGCACATTGCGGTGTCCCGGATATAAGATCGTAGAATCATCTCAAACACATGGGATAAAAAAAAATTAGTTCTTTAGAAGTATATCTCCCAGCCAACGGTGCCCTTTCAAAAGAAAAAAATTTGTTTCATTTTTTCAACGGTCGGTGAAGGTAAAAAGTACGTTTTTAGCCCTAAAAATGCGCCATTTTGTGACTGTAAAATCGAATAGAAGCAAAAAATAAATAAAATGGGACCGTTGGTTGGGAGTCAATTCTATGTTGCACAAGTGTGCAAAATTTCAATACGATCGGTGCATAACTTTTTGAGTTATCGTGGACACCGACTTCAGAAAAGGCGTTTCGAGAAAAACGCGTTCAAAGTTTTGGGATTCGTCAAAACTTTTCACATATTCGTGAGCACTTGGGCCGGTGGTGACTTCCATCTTTCTCCGAATGAGCTGAAATTTTGAGACAACATTCTTCAATAGTTGTACATTCGATTTAACAAATAAAAAAAAAATGATTTTTAAAAAAATTTTATACCCTAACCCCCCCCCCCCCCCCCCTTTAGCTCAAAATGCAATAGATCTGAGTGAATAAAAACGCTGTGGATCTAAGTCTATTAAAATTATTTTAAATTTCATATGGGCAATATTGACATTCTGAAGTTATCAAAGAAGGGTGTTGAACATATCGTCCATGATCCACTGATTCAAAGTGTTATAAATCAAATAAAATTATTTTGAATACATGATTCGAAATATTTTCTCATCTATCGTAATCTTCACATCTGCCCCTGGTGATTTTCTTGATCTCAGATCCCAATAAAATGGAGAATTTGAGGTATATGACCCAATGTAGTACAAGTTGGAGGATCTCCGTAGTCAGTGCATTGATTGTACTTTTGTTGAATAATAAATTAAAGTTCTGCAAAAAAAAGTGTTTTGTGCACGAATTTTTCTGCTTGTTTGTTGAAATTGTTTGTATTACTCATTCTCCTTCACGTTAAGCAAGACGAGGGGGATATTTACTTTTTGTAGTGTATATGATAAAACACATTCAGTATAATATTTAGGACGAAACTCATACGAAGTATTTATTCATATAGCTAAGATAGTTCTATGTTCAACTGCAGACTTGAACATTCTGATCTCCAGCCCCATGCTGGGAATATATAGCTTAATACATTTCTTTGCTAAAATTTCCACAATCCCTGAAGAATACAATTTTTAAGTTCTTTCTTATATGATGCAATTAGTGTTTAAGAGAAAGTAATGTATCTTAGCTACATATTAAGCATATTCGACAACAGAAGATACATAAAATATAGATATGCTGCAGTACTGAATTTAAAACCAAATTGGACTTGCAAATTTAGCACCAAATATTGATAACTAAGAATTAATCTAACATCCAAAAAAAAAACAACGGTTACTAAACCAAAGGAGACTCCTTAATCATGTTGATATTTTGCTAATTACAGAATTTAAATTGGACAACAAAAGAACACATTCAACATACTGCCAAACTTTTGTGTGTTCAGTGAACACGCACGTCCAAACCATTGTTGACTCGGTTGTAAAAAATAAAGGTTAAGTTTTTTAGATTTTTTTTTTTTTAAAGTATTAGAATTTTATGTCACCAAAGTATACAAACAGACTTTGTTTGCAAATGTAAATTGTCATTTGAGTGGAAACAAAATGAGTTGTAGACTTGTATGCGGAGTAAGCAATGAGAAATATTGAGAAGCATAAATTAAGTTGACCGATAAATAGCATAAGCGAGTAGACATTTTTGTGTTATAAAACCAAGCTTTTTTGCTTCCGCTGCTTGGAATATTTCAGCTTCAGCTGAAGTCGTCGGCATTGGGAGCGTGTTGTATGCTGACATAAATACCGACAGACTTCTTGTTCTTGCTAAATTGCTGTGCATCTTGTTTTACATATGCGTGACATTTTTGTTCTGTTATGGTGGTCGGATCTTTTCATGTTTTTGCTTGGTGTTGGTAGTGCCTGTTCGCTCCTAAAGTGCTTTTATTGTTAAATTCCTACATTTATGAGTTAATTTTGTACTGAGATATTGTTTTTATCTGTTTATCGGTGATTATGATATTGATATTCATTCCAATACTATTCTGCACGTACTGATGACCCATTTATTTTGATTTATTTCATAGTCGTTAAATAAAAGTATTTAACACCGAGAAGCTTTTTACCGAGTAAATTTATGAGAAACTATTAATACCGATTATAATTTAATTTAAATAAACATTTCTGTCTGCAGAAAACACTTTATGGGGAAACAGTCAATAGAATTCGTGGCTTTATATGATGATGTTGTAACTAAGCAGTATAACTGCAACAATATATACTATGTCATTAGTTCGAAATACTTTGTCATAATTAGCATCGAAGATCTTTTTGGGTAACGCAGTTGAAGCATTGCCGCCAGTCTCGCGACAGTCATTTGTTCTGAAGCCACTACTCATATTTCTTATGATAAGATTTAATACGAGTACTCCCCTAAGAAAGAAGGTATTAAATCTCCATCAGCTATTCGGAAGCCGCTAAGTGGAATAGCCATAACGAAAAATATTATAGTGTTGCATCAGAAATTGGAAAGAGAGAAATTAACATTCTGTTAATATTGAGCAAATGTGTCGTGTATTCTATATATGTATTATATATAAATTATATTAGATAAATATAGTATATGCTGCTTAAAAATACTTTAGCTCAAAATAAAATAGAGGATTTCACTGAAGGATAAAAGGAAAGAAAATATTAGAGAAAAAAATTGTTTTCGTTGAACCTAAAATGATACCTAACATTTTGTTATAAATTGATTTTTTTTTGCAAAAATACTTAATCTAATTTGAAAGATATATATGTATATTAATATGTGTTTCCACATGCATAATCTCGTATTAATATACTATGTTCATTTCTCATATTGTCCATGGTTTACTTTCACTCCCGTTTCGAAATCTTACATACGTAAACTTGTCTTTGTACAAATACATATTTATGTATATAGATATACATATATTCGTACAGCTGTACATTCAATATTTGTTTACTCATGGAATATTCATTAACAACCACCGGTAAGCAGGTGCTTCAGAGTTGCTCAACGTGATTTGGTTTGTTATTTTTTAGCAATCACAGCTACATCTGTATGTACATTTGTATAGTTGTGCATGATTGGCATTTATTTCCATTAGTCTTCATATTTCTATCCATAAATATTTTAATTAAATATCTCTGGGAATTGTGAAAAGTGAAATCACTGGCTTGCCAGCAAGTGAAGTCAAATAGTTGTCGCGGAGTTTTACACCGACATTTTTGCATTACAATGCCATCTTCATCGCTGGCTACATTGTCAACTGATTTAGCTTTACTATTTATTGTCGAAGTGAAATGGCATTCGGATAATTCATTAAAAACAGCGCAACTTTCGAATGATTTTCTTTCTCTATTTTTCTCGAGACAAAGGCTAGAAATTATGACACTCAAATATAGCTTAGCGCTAACTAGTCTTAATGCTTTGCTTTCATTTTGATTTGTATCTATGCGGTGTATACTATATTTACATAAACTCTTAAACTTGTTTGTTTGCTTAGCCAAATTTCACCACAAACTTTGGAATTTTAATTACATTTTCAATGCTGCTCAAGAAATTCCAACACTTTCATTAGATGAAAGTTTGATATTTACAGCGCCGTTGCTCATTTATATTGACATATACACACACATATAAAGATATGCAGAGAAATTACGCAACTCCATGGATTCATATGAATCTCTTTGCTTTGGTCACTACAGATATACCGTACTGAGCTTGTAAACTTTCACAATTTCACATGACTAAAGGTTAATTATCAATATTTTAAAACAATTTTGTTGTTATAATCACGCATATTGTTTGTATTGGCCATAATAATCGGTGAAAGTGTTTAAAATATGATAATTGCTCATACAGTTTCTTGCTGAATATGTGCTGAAATCGCTACAATATCCGCAGATGGCTTTGTAAATGATAGAGGTCAGTTTATTTTCACTTGGAATGCTCAGACGGTAGAGATTCGGAAGCCAATCAAATCCACAAATGATATATAACTGCTCAGAGGTATTACGCTATACACTAATTTTCAGCAAGTATTTATCTAAGCTTTGTACTTCCTTACAAATTTCAGTTAATGAACTTTTCTAAAATAATTTAAAATTGAGTTCTTGAGCTATTTTAAAATCACTATTTTACTCAGTTCTGTAATCCACTCTCGTACCGTTATGCTCAACTCAATGAGCTCAAATGTAAGCGCTCTAACTACTCTCAAAATGCTACAGTTATTATCCACTCAATGTTCTGATCAAATTAGTGTGATTAAAAATATTTGTTTTAATTTTTAATTTTTTTTTGGAATTTTTTATTCATATTTGAATGGAATGCATGCATGACAACGTGACATTATAACATAAATACAAATACTAATTGTACAGTTTTCTTTCTATAATATTATGTTTAGTTAATTTTTTTTTTTTTGAGATTTTAGTGTGTGCTCTTGACATATTTACGAATACATCAGTTATTCTTTGTTGGTTTATAGCATTTTAACATTTACAGTTTCATTTACATTTCACTTGAAAAGGACTACTTCATTTATCTCTTTATATATATGTATATATGTTAATATATATTTAAGTATATGTAGATTCATTTTAAATACAAATTAGACTCATTTAAATAGATACGAATCGAATCAATAAATACTTAAATTACTAACATTATATTTATTGTGTAACTTGTGGATATTTATTAGTGCCCATTCGTTGTAAATGAGCACATAATGAAGTAGTGTTTAGTAACTCACTCAAAAGCTGAGCGAAAGAGATAGAAGTACAAAAAGTGTATGAAAGAGAAAGAGTATGAGAAAATGCAATATTTAGTAGTGAGAGCAGTTTGAAAAGTTGAAGATGAAGTATAGCAAAAAAGGACGTTTTGCAGTTAAAAGTAGTAGAGTCAAAGTGATTTTGAAGGAGTGAGTACTAGTTAGTAGCAATGGAGATGTAAGAAAGATATGTATGAAATTCAGGAGAGTGAAGTTTAAGTATTTTTGCGAGATGTAACGAAAGAGTCTGCGAGTTTTGAATGCATAAATGTAGAAAGTAGTAGTAGAGAAGTAGCTATTAAAAATAAATCTGGTTAAAGAAAGTTATTCCTATTTTTTCGCTAATATGAAAGAAACATATAGCAAAGATTTCTTTGAGTGAAATTGTAAGTTGAGTGTTATAAAAAGAGTATAGAAGTGAGTGAGAGGGCAGTTTAGTTCGAAACCTATGGCAAGTTATGGCGATTTTGATCGAAACTATGAACTCCTTTATAAAGAAGGATAGTATGAAGAGAGTGTAAAGGAAGGAAGATCAAGTGAAAAAGAGTGAAATGAGTAAAATAGTGTTTTATAGCTATGTTTGTGCATATGCTTATGAAATTAGATGTAGTACTTAAAAAATATTGAGTATTTTTATTTCAAGTAATTGTATTATAGAGTTAAAGAAAAGATTGGAACGCTGGTATGTTTTTCTTTCTAAACTCACGCATTTGTATATGTGTGTTTGTATGTTTATACGTAAGACTAGAATTTTAACTGAAAATATAATTAATAAAGTTACATGTAGAGAATGTACAAAGGTTTGTACGAGTGAGAGCTAAAGTAAGTATAGTAAAGCGATTTGTACAAGAGAAAACTAAGATAATATGAAGAGTTATAAATCGAATTAAAGCGTAGCTTAAGAGTGGCAAGAATAGTCACAGATAGCAGTTTGTAAAGTTTTAAAGGATAGCATGATAGAGCCCTTATAAAGGCGAGAGTAATGAAAGTGAGTGAGAATTGAGTGAAATTTTCAAGTATCGTATATGAGTTCTCTGTTGTGTGTGTGCGTTGCAGTAATGAGCGAAGAGGTGCAGTAGTCAATGTTCGAGAGTGAAGTGAGCTTAGCTGAAAGTGCGTGAAGTGAGAGTAGATTAGACATGAAATATGAAAATGAAAGAAAAGTTTAAGAAAATAAATCTAGAGTTAAAGTGTTAAAGTATGTGTGCTTCTAGTAATTTGAGGTTAAATTGAAATTGAGCTGCAAGTGAAAGAGAGGTGAAGTTAAGAACAGTTATATGCACTTAGTGCGCTATTAAGTGGTAAGTGCGTGTTAATGTGAAGCTGGTAAGTCTTCGCTGTGGCAGTTGTTAAGCTAGTTGATCTGCTGCTCGTCGCCTTGCCAGCCCAGCCAATCAGCATAGGTCAGCGCACAATGAGCCGTCGTGCAAACAATCTAAACGCTAAAAAGCAACTCCCTTTAAGCATTGCCAAGTGTGAGATGTGCAGCATTGCCTGCTATGCAAAAAAGGGATGAAAAATTTATAAATATATTAAGGTACCGACTTCGTCTCTCATTTTGTCTGCTAATTTTTACATAATCTTAAACAGTTTGTGATTTAGCGTTAGCTTAAAAGAAAAATTACTAAAACAAAATAAATAAATTACTTTGTAGATTAAATATGAATATAAATATGTAAATAATTTAAGTTATAAAATGCACACACGCAGTTTTTATATAGATGCTTTACTGCATCGTATTTTGTTTTCGTATTTTCATATGATTTTTTTCTAGATATTTACTTTGTGTATCCACTGAACCAAAAGGTCAAGGCTACGAGTCGTTTTGATTTTTATATCTTTTTAATGAAAGTAAAAGTATGTAATAAATTAAATAAATTAATTAGCAAATAAATTAATATAATTAAGATTTGTTTTGTTCAATTTTTTTTTTGTGTCTTGTGGCTTTCGTTGTCGTTGTGTCTAGTTGGGCCTCGACCTTGGCAGCTTTGCGCTTTTCCCCAACGATCGCACGCGTACACGCGGAAAGTTTAGAGCGGTTTTTTCACATGTTTTTTCATCTGCTTGCTGCCAATCGTATTGCCTGTCCACAGGTCCGAATTTCGTGCTAATCGTTGATTTGTTTGTCGTTGGGTTTTTAAGCTCCAAATATTGTTCCCCTGCCAAATGTCGTTGTAAAGTCCATTGTAGTTCCCCTTAACTGCAAGCAACTTATGCTTGTGGCTTTTGGGCAGCATAAGCCAAGTCTTGTGCATCGAGTGAGCGTCCCCAGCCACCATGACCAGAGCTGCCGTATGAACCAGAAGCACCGGCATCGGCGCTGTAACCGCTGCCGTACGAGTCGTGGCTGACGGAGTGGGATGCGCTGTGGTGTGGATGGGCGACCACCTCGTAGGTGACATGTTTCTCTTGAGACAACAGTTTCTTCAGACCGATCACAGCGGACAGCACCAAAGCGATTTTACCGATGAGCAAAGCCTTACCAGCGATTAAAGCGATGGCGCCCAACAATAGTGGTAGGAGGGCAGCGGCTTTCAATGCGACCAAAGCAAGAATGGGGCCCAAAATTTTGGCAGCCTTCTTCTTCTTGCCACGGCTCTCTTCGGGTGCGTTGGGATCGTCATTACCACCGAACAATGATTCGGAGACATCTTCGAGCGCACGTCCGGTTGAGCTGACTGCTTGCACAATATCGGCACCCTTCAATTCGACCTTAATGGTGTGGGAGTTTAAGAAGCTTGAAATGCGATTGAGAGCCAACGATTCGAATGATTCGTCCCCAGAGATGGAGCGTGCAGCTTCGGTGGCTGGCGCATCGGGCGAACGCACTACTGTCACACCTTCGGTCAGCGAGAACTGTTCGCGAGCGGAGAGCACTTTGTCGACGAAATTGAAGAGCTTATATTTGACACAAGAAACAGAATCCTTACGCAAGCAATCGCTGTAGATGCTATCCATGATGTCATTGTCCCCGCTAACTGCATTGCGCGCATGACCGCGTGTCTCCTCGGCGGGAAGTGCAGCAGCAACTGTGATCAAACACAAGACACCGAAAATCGCTTTGATTTGTGACATTTTTGCAAACACTTTTGTTTTATTTGTTAGAGTTTTGTTTATGCTTTTTTAAGTCCTTTTTGACTTTTCGCGTAACTTTTAACTTTCGGTTATTCGAAACTGTGAACTTAACCTTTGAACTTGCACACTGTTCGTTGAATGCACTTTCTCTTTTAAATTTTTTTGTTCGTAATAAACTAAACGATATTAATCAATCCACACACAACAATAACGGGATCGTACGAAAAAAGCGCACCGCTCTACCACTTATGTCGTTGCTCGGGATGTGTTGCCGTTTAGACTTGAAAGGATGAAATGATACAATTTTCCAATAGTCTCAACAATTTATATAGCGTCTACACTCTTCTTCAGCGACGCCGACTGCGCGCGAAAAGCCATTGTCAGTCGCACATGGCAGACCCAGCCACAAAAGGCGCAGCAGCAGCGGCTGCGGCAGCAACAAGACAGTAAGAGTGAGCGCTAGCCCCAAATACCAACAACACCGAAGCAGCCACACAGCCGAACAACCGCAACGGTAGCGTAAGCTCACATTCTCCATATGGTAACAGCGAAATAACAAAGCTGCCAGCAGCCAAATAGTATTTGTCCATTGTAGCTTTTCGCATTTCTTTTTGCTGCCGCTGGCGTGTTGTTGTTGCCATTCGGCTTTAGTTGCAGAGGTTGCGCTGCTTTTGCTCTTTTCACTGCCAACACAAGCATTGTCAGTGTCAAAGAGCTAGCGGTAGTGGCAGCACAAGCAACAACAACAGTGGCAGAGGCATTGTCAAAGCGAATGAAGACTGGTTCTGCAGGTTTCTCGCCTCAGTCTTTCATTTTCGACTTGAACGCAGCTTCGCTTGCTGCATGCGGCCTCTGTTCAACTTAAGTGAATTTAGTTGGTGTATATATTTATGCACGTATGCACGTATGTATATATGTATGTACATTCCCCAGCTGTGTTGCTGCTATCAGCCGAACAATGCCAAAAATTAAAATCACAACAGCAACAATGGCAACAACAATAGTATGTACTTTATGCGACGATGAAAAGTTGTTGGGTGTGAAAATGTCGGTAGAAAACATTAGTGGCTCGCACCGAGAAAATTGTGTTGGAAAATTATTAAAAAGCGCATAAAATTTAAGCCAAAATAACAATTAACATTACTTGCACGCTGTCGTAAGCGACAGGTCAACTTACCGCACCGGAGAGTGTGGCCTGGCGCAAAAGCATGCAGCTGGCCAATTCGATAGACAAAAGTGAAGAGTTTTCGAAATACTTGGTTATGGCTAAAAATTTAATTGTGATTTGAACTGAATATAATTTATATCTTAAGAGTTATATATGTATGTGGCAAGTAAACCAAAGGAAGTAATTCAAAATATTAGTTATATGTATGAAGGATTGGAGAAAGAGCGAACATATTAAATAATTGTTTGATATCAAATCGTAGTAAGATAAATCTAGTCTGTTCTAATCGACGACGATGGAGCAGATGTTCCATTGGCCGACCGTGAAGAAATTCGAATAGCAATTACCCGCTTGAAGGCGGTGGGGGGCTATGGATTGCTGGCCGAGCTATTCAAATACGGTGGCGAAGAGCTGATAAGGTGCGTGCATCAGCTTCTTTGTGGAATATGGTCGGAAGAAAGAATGTCCGATGATTGGAATCTCAGTGTACTCTGCCCAATCCACAAAAAGGTAGATTCCACAATCTGCGCTAATTACCGTGGGATAAATCTCCTAAATATCGCTATAAGGTCCTATCGAGCGTACTGTGTGAAAGACTAAAGCCCACCGTCAACAAACTGATTGGACCTTATCAGTGTGGCTTTAGACCTGGAAAATTTACATCTGACCCGATCTTCACCATGCGCCAAAGCTTGGAAACGACCCATGAAAATAGGATCGACACACACCATCTTTTTGTCGACTTTAAAGCTGCTTTCAACAGCACGAAAAGGAGTTGCCTCTATGCCGCGATGTCTGAATTTGGTATCCCTGCAAAACTAATACGGCTGTGTATGTTGACTTTGAGCAACACTAAAAGCTCCGTCAGGATCGGAAAAGACCTCTCCGAACCGTTCGATATCAAACGAGGTTTTAGAGAAGGTGACTCACTATCGTGTGATGGAGAAAATAATACGAGCTGCAGAGCTAAATAGAGAAGGTACAATTTTCTATAAGAGTGTACAGCTACTGGCGTACGCCGCTGATATCGATATCATTGGAAACAACATCCCCGCCGTTAGTTCTGCTTTTTCCAGACTGGATAAGGAAGCGAAGCGTATGGGTCTGGTGGTGAACGAGGATAAGACGAAATATCTCCAGTCATCAAACAAAGAGTCAGCGCATTCGCGTCTTGGCTCCCACGCCACTGTTGACGGTCATAACTTTGAAGTTGTAGATAAATTTGTATACCTAGGCACCAGCATCAACACCAATAATAATGTTAACCTTGAAATCCAACGCAGAATCACTCTTGCCAACAGGTGCTACTATGAACTGAGTAGGCAAGTGAAAGTAAAGTCCTCTCTCGACGAACAAAAACTAAACTCTACAAGTTCCTCATAATTCCCGATCTACTTTATATTGTTCGAATGGACGAAAGTGCTCCAGATCTGAAAATGTTCGATGCAGTACCCGCTTGTTGAAGCTAGGTGCTAGGAGTAAGAGAGTCGATGAGCACTCAATTGGGATGATAGGTTCCGAAATTCTGCTCCTGTAAAGTGCTACACATTTTAATAGTAGGTGTAGGAGAGTTTCAGCCTCCATGTCACAGAAGCGGCAGATTTCTGATGAGACCAAGCTCAGATTGTGTAGATGTTTCCTGAGCTTACAATGGACCGTGTATATTCCCACCAGTACCAGTTTGTACATAACCCATTTATGGGCATAATCCCAGTTTTGCTGCAGCTGTCGTTCGAGCTGATTCGTCCATGATCTCGTTCGCTGTTATCCCACTAAATTTGATTAAGATTAAACATATTAGCGGGCGAAGTTACGACTGCTTTTTAAAAAGGTACGCTATCTCATCCTGTCCCTCTGTAGTTTTGAGTTTTTAGGTTTGGGTATATTATTCTGATATTTTTACTAAAAATAGAACCCTGCTATATATATCTATTTAGGTTAGTTCTAGGTTTTCCAAGGAAGTCTGAGATGACCAAACGATTATGATTTATAGTACTCTCCTGGTAAAACGCTACTAATTAACACAATGCTTTCTTGTGCAATCCCTTACCTACAGGTTTAGTCAAAAATGTAATGAAAATTTGGTGGAACAAATCTACTTTCTATGTAAAGGGTCTTAAAATTTCTAAAACTAAACTTATCTCTCGAGGGTGTCGAGGGTGTCGAGTTCGCGTTCACCAACAAAGGTTTTGGTTGAATTTCTTATGAAAATATTTCATTCAGAACTAGAGCTGGGCAGTAAGTCGAACTATGTATATCATGATTATTTTGGAAATGTTTAAGGGAAAATTGTTAAACCATCTGTCTCTGGCTTGGTATGAAGTATTTACGACCTATATTTTCTTGACCCATTTTATAAACTCTGTGGAAATCTTGTAATCATATCTGTAAAATCATCTATCTTAAAATTTCACTAATCGTATTATCCGAGGACTTCGTTTAGATGCATTTCCTTTCACAAATAACTTACACTTTACTATTCATCCATCATTCATCTATTTCAAGTATTTATGGTGGAATGCAAAATCCAACGTTGGATTTCGAATAAAGTAGGTTATTTTTGCTTATTGGGAATATGGTAAATGTAAATAAATATCTACGCGCACGCGCGATATTGCTTTCGCTGTGCTGCGCTATGAGCGGTAAATGCAACTCTTTCCATTTGCGGTTAACTCGAACGGGTGCGAGCAAATATGTTTGTAAATTGTTTTGCAGCTGCCGTCCGGAGCTGATGGCCATAAGACGTAACCCTCGAGCCACCGCAAACATGCAACATTCATCAAGTTCATGTAACATTGTCAACTTGCGGTGACACTGAGGCGTTTATAAATTTGTCTGCATATACTAAAACACAAACCATGGATTTCATATCGGCACACCTAAGCTTATTAGAGGTGTCTTGAAGCCACTTGCTGTTATTGCCACTTTTATGGTGCACTAATATTTGAGTTTACCTTTGGTTTTCCACCAAAGTAAGTGATTGGCGTGTAAAAGCCTATGAGCAGCAGTTACATGTTTCACGTTTTGTTTCATTTATTTTCCTAACACTTTGTCTTGGATATTTTCCATACAGTGTCAGCGAATTTACATACATCAACGCCGTGGATGGCAGATAACTGCGATTGGCACTTAGTATGGTGACGCTGAGCTCACCCGTGTATTTGCAATATCCGCCCGTATGCATAGCGGGCGATTTCCATGTCCGCCTGCTTGGCACTTTGCCTGTTTGCTTGTTGGTCGGCTTGTCGCCACGCCACGGTCAGTTAGTTAGGCAAATAAAAAGCTTTTTACTGTGGTTTTAAGTTTTTGTGGCGGCAATTTGAAATTGCCATTTACTGGTGTGTTGGCTGTGACGTCGACGACTGTTGTTTGCAACGCTGCTGTTGACTCTTCTGCATGGCCCTTCATCTATGAACAATAACTTAATTTCCAGACATTTTCTATAATTAATATTTTGAGTTGGTTTTGCCATTTCTCTTCAGGTGATAAATCCCGCTAAAGTTGAAGCTTTATTATGATATTATTTATTTTCATACACTCAAATAAACATCCACTTATACATTTAACAGCATTAAACTTTCATTTTTTCAAATTTAAGTCGTGGAAGATACAATATGAAATCGCAAATGGAAGAAGAAGCTCTGTACATATGAATCTGAGTCTCAACCTTATATAGATGTGAAGAAAAATGATATGAAGAAATTTTAGAAAAATTCGGTACCATTTTATTATATATAACAACAACAACAATACAATTTACTTTAAACTATATTAAAGCAAACTTCCTAAAAACTCGCCAATAATTACTTTGATTAACAAAGCGCAAACAATTGCTGAATTGGTTCATAAAGCATTCGTGAGTAATGCTGCACGCAACACCCGGCTTGCTTTGAAATACATATATTAAGAAAAAGTAAACAAACTTTCATTCGGCGCACACCGAAAACTAAGCCAACAGGTTAACAGCAGAAAGAGTAATGCGCTGTCACTGTCAGTGGAATTCGCTGGATGCCGGCCAACCACTAAAATGGCAAGTGGCGAGCATAGTGGGCACCATGAAATTGACAAAGTTTTTCCTTTTATCAAATAGAGTGCAATGACATTTGTCAAATCATATCTATACCTATACCATATATTATTTATGTACAGCATGTGCAGTTATAATGTTTCGGATGGCAGTGAAACGGTCTATTCATGTATTCGAAAAAAGTTAATTTATCGGCGGTATTATCTATAATTTAATATCTTCTCATATAATATAATTCAACCGAACATTTCCCAAATTATGTTTTAAATTTTATTAGAATAACACCCAAAATCATTTTATAAAGCATACTATCGGATCCGACAGACGTTGACCTGCTTGATATTTCAAACAATTGTATGTATGTATGTGATTGGCGTTGCAACCGTTTAGCCGGTTATAGCCGAATCGACGATAGTGCGCCACCTCTCTCGTCTGCGATATTCGCCGTTGCCAATGTCCTGAGGACCATAAATCTTGCGCAAAATTTTCCTCTCGAAAACTCCTAGTGTCGTCTCATCTGATGTTGACATCGTCCAAGCTTCTGCACCGTAAAGCAGGACGGGAATGATAAGCGACTTGTAGAGCTTGATTTTGGTTCGTCGAGAGAGGACTTTACTGTTCAATTGCCTACTCAGTCCAAAGTAGCACCTGTTGGCTAGAGTTATTCTGCGCTGGATTTCGAGGCTGACATTGTTCGTGTTGTTGATGCTGGTTCCCAGGTATACGAAATTATCTACGACCTCGAAGTTATGACTGTCAACAGTGACGTGTGAGCCAAGACGCAAATGCGCCGACTGTTTGCTTGATGACAGGAGATATTTCGTCTTGTCCTCATTCACCTCCAGACCCATTCGCTTCGCCTCCTTATCCATGCGGGAAAAAGCAGAACAAACGGCGCGGTTGTTGCTTCCGATGATATCAAACAATTAGGATATTAAAAAAAGTATGAAATGTAAGACAAATATTAAAATTGTTTCATTAGTCTTTATTTTTTTTAGATAACATTAATTTTTCTAAAAACAATTCATTTTAATTAATAATGTTTGTTTAATTTTGTCTTAATGTGAGCGACAGTGGTTTAACAATCGGAGCCAATGTAAAACATCTAAAATCATGTATATATTTAAAATTAATTAAATACACTATTTAAATTGGAACGAATTGTAAATTTAAAACATTCTTTATTTATTTATTTATTTATTTACAAGAGAAGTAATTATAAATAATAACTCTACTAAATTTAAAGCACTGGCTACAGAGGCCTTCGGCTCTTATATTACGTTGTTATACTAACTTACTTACAATTAAATTAAATTGGATATATTACATATGTTAAGAAAATTTTTTATTGCCCGTATTTTTTATGTTGTCCGTATTTGGTGTCTTTAATAGTTTTGATGGTAACGAATTTCCAAAAGTAGTTGTTCTTTGATTCTTAAATCCACCTGAAGTCACACAAAAAATTACATTCAAATCAGTTCAGTCATTTAGGAAGAGTTGACTGCCATACACACATACAGTAGAATTATATATATATAAATATGAGAGCTGGGGTAATTCCCAGACCTATTTCATTAATTTTTGCCACCAAGCTACACTGTACACTAGATTATTCATTCGTTAAATTTATCTTTATACATATTACATATATATACGGTATAGAGCACATTGGCCAATTAAAAATCCTAAACTAGGAAAAGTGTGATCCATTTCGAGGTACCCTACTTTTTTAAAGAAAAAATCACTGAAAATTCAAATTTAATGGGATGTTTATTATAATTTGAAAAACCTTCTTTGGCATTTATTTTTTAAAGATTATCTCTTTCAAATGTTGGCCGCGGATACGCCTCACGTGGTCCATAAGTATCCACACAGGAAAAAATCTGACGGTATGATATCACACAATTTTGGTGGCCAATTGACCGGCCCAAAACGTAAAGTTATGTGATCACCGAAGTGTTCTCTCAATTAAACCATTGATTGATGCGATGTGTGGAAAGTGGCGGTGTCGTTTTGAAACTTAATGTCGCCGAGATGATGGCAGCTCTTGAATCTTTTTAGGTTGGTCTACGTCCCAAATGCGGCAATTTTACTCGTTTAAATACCCATTAAGCCAGAGATAGGCCCCACCGCTGAACACAATTTAGATCTAAAACGTCGGATTTTTTTTGGAACTTTGCAAGAGCCTATAGATCGAAGCGATGTCGCTTAGGACGATCGAGCGGATACAGTTCTTACACAAGCAGATTTTGTACGCTTTCAATTTAAGATGTTAACGTAAAATGTGCCAAATAGTCGTTCCATACATGAACCCGAGGTGATATGACTCCACCGAATCTACTCAACACGGTCGTCGTGTACACTATCAGCTACGGCTGCTATAATTTCTTCACTGTGTGCTGGACATGGTCGAATATTATCCATTAATGAATATTGAATCACAAGATAAGTGATGGTGTTGGGAATAGTACGCACATTCTTTACAGAACGTGAAATTTCGTAATAATATTGAACAATTTGTAAACGTTGTTCAGGTGTAAAATATCCATGATGAAATACCAAACAATTCTGTACAAATATAACATGAAAGTTAAAAGAAAAAGCACCTCTACTTGGATCACCCGATATATAACAAAAATTGGCTTTTGCACCATGATAACGCTCTGCTCACGCTTCGTCGCTTATGCGCGAATATTTTGCAAAAAAAAAACAAGTAAGGAAAGGCTAAGTTCGGGTGCAACCGAACATTTTATACTCTCGCAATTTATTTAGAGATCTAGCTATATTTTCGTTGAAAAATTACCCTTAGGCACTGAGTTCTTCATGTTTGATATCAGGGGCCTTGAAAAGTCATGGTTCGATTTTGACAATTTTTCCACAAGTAATGTCACAGCTCAAATACAGTATTTGTGTAAAGTTTTATTTCGCTATCTTTATCGGTTCCTTATGTATACATTATAAAGTGAACGAATCAGAAGGATTCAAAATTGAGTTATATGGGAAGTAGGCATAATTGTGAACCATATTCCACCAGTGTCATCAGGGTATCAAGAAAATATTATATACCGAATTTCATTGAAATCTGTCGAGTAGTTCCTGAGATATGGTTTTTGACCCATAAGTGGGCGACGCCACGCCCATTTTCCATTTTGTAAAAAAAATCTCAGTGCAGCTTCCTTCTGCCATTTCTTATGTAAAATTTGGTGTTTCTCACGTTTCTCGTTAGTGAGTTAGCGCACTTTTAGTCATTTTCAACCTAACCTTTGTATGGGAGGTGGGCGTGGTTATTATCCGATTTCTTTCATTTTTGGACTGTATAAGGAAACGGCTAAAAGAAAATTACATTCAAATTTGCCCCTCCCTAATGCCACGGACAGACAGACATCCGGATTTCAACTTTTCTCGTCACCCTGATCACTTTGGTATATATAACCTTATATCTAACTCGTTTAGTTTTAGGACTTACAAACAACCGTTATGTGGACAAAACTATAATACCATCTTAGCAACTTTTGTTGCGAGAGTATAACAACACATTAGAGGTGCTGCAGCCACTGTATTCTCAAGACCTGGACCCCTGTGACTCTTTTGTTCACCAAACTGAAGAGACCCACGAAAGGACGACGCCTCGCTAAGATTGAGGAGATAAAAGCTTTCTAAGGAGGAGAAGAACACAAAAAATTTTTTTTTTTTTGTAAGTGCTTTGAGGATGGAACGGTGTCAGAAGTGAAATTAAATATCTACTTTGAATGTTACAAAACATATATGTATTCCTGAATAAATTAACACTTTGTTAAGAAATACAAAATTCGCGATACTTGTTCAACACCTCGTAGTTGTTGGTTATACTTTTTGAAGGCGTATAAATTCTATCGACTTGACTAAACCCAACCCATTAATATAAAACCTACGTATACTGAACTTTACTTAAGCATACTTTTTATAGACTAGATAAAATATATCACATATGCACACAAACACAAACTGACGACAGGTGTTTGATTTCAAATTGATAATTGCAGTTGAAATGAGCCACCGTAAACGGACCACACGATATATGTGAAAACGTAATTATTGTGTGATTGCTCCACCGAAATTTTCAACTCTCGGCCATGGCTGTGGCGTGCTTAAGTTGTTTTGATAACTTTGTACTTTTTAATAAATTAATTAAGAAAAAGGGAAAGTCGTTGCGTAGTCTTCGTCGTTTTTTCGGCTTTTATGGTATTTGTGTCGCATTTTATGACATCTTTTACATATTTTCAATGCTTATTGCTGTTGTCGTGGTCTCGGCCGCGGCCGCGGCCGGCTGTCAACGTGCTTGTCAACAGCATCAGCGCAAACGCGAACGCGACGCTTACGCATGTAGTGGTCATTGTAAGCGTTTTGCTAAGAGACACAATGTACATATGTACACTTGAACGGTTATGCGCCGCAGCGCACGCTTCAGTCAAAAGCACACACATATATATATGTATTGTATATATGTAATTATGTATTAAATTGGTTATAGTCGTATGCAGTTACATTGTAAATGAGCCAACCAACACCTGGGCGGTGACTCTCAGCAGGCATGGCGACCGTACACACACAGACCGCCGATTGGATTGTGTGCGGAGATTTACATATCATATCGAAAAAATTTCTATTTCCAAAATTCTTCTATTTTACCGTTAATCAGATGAATAATCAAAATGCAAATTTTGTTTCGATTTGAAAATTTCAAAAGGCAACGAAATATTTGTGTGATGACTTCGGCGTAAATCTCCGCGGCAAGAGCATTTTAAAAGCCATTCCGTCAATAAGTGATATGCATTGTTTCGTACAAAAATAGAAATATCAAAGGGATGGGAAATTATCAAAATCGGCTAAAGTTGCGTGCGCTGAAAGTGTAGCAACAATATTGGCGTGTCTAAAGCCAAGGAAAGCGGCAGGGGGGCGCTGGTGTGTGAGCAGGTAATGAGTGCTCTTCAATGTGACAGCGGTTTCTGTAATCATAATAGAGTCGTCATCATAATTAATACAACAACAAAATCACAAAATCTAGTATTAAACAATGGAATTATTACAGTCGGAGAAATATAGGGCAATTGGCTACGGCAATAAATTTAATTCATTTGTTGAAAAAGTGAAAAATATTCGTTGCGACCGTATGAGCGATGAGCAACTCTTACTGTTTATGAAGTTATTGACAAGACGTAAAGCGGCGCATATACATAGATACTTATATGTACACATTATACGATAAATACAGCTGAGTATTTGCGAAATTCAGCTTTCGATGACGCACTTTCCAAATAGCACGAAACTATAGGGTGGTTCGCATTAAAATATTTTAATTTTAAAAGGGTTGTTGAAAAAAATAAGTCAAATTTGTAATTAATTGTAAAAATAAGTCAAATTTGTAATTAATACGCACGCTTGTATCATTTATAAAATATAAGCAAAAGTGATTTATTTGTAAAATTTTAATCACATCTTATAATGACTAGGTAAGAAGAAACTTGCTTTCGGACAGTACTTTACAAATTAGATATGCTCATTTCATTCACCATTTTCAACTTATTGTTGTTCTTGTTAGCCATTCATTAAATGACAACCGTGAAACAGGCGGGCCAGTCTGCGGGTTGGCCAACTAGCAGTAAACATCATTTCTGTGGAATCAGTTGCTGTCGCTTCGTACGCACCGCCGTAAACGGATGTTTACCATTTGTGCGAAAAGTGCGAAAGTGAAGTAGGCATTGACGGCGGTTCCACCTTAAGCCGCTGCAGCTGCGAAATTGAAAGTTATACACAACAAAATAATAAAATGAAAGTACTTATGGTACGTGTTTAGATACAGAAGTACATATAATTATTGTTCATCAAATCAGTGGAATGCTAAATTCACATAAAAAGAAGATTATTTTTTCAACACATTTACACATTATTAGACATTTTGAGCACTTTGCAAAAATATGAATACTTTAACATTCTACTTATGGTTTTCCCAAAAAATTGAAGGATCTACAAGTTCATACAGAAAGACTGTGAAAAATCTTTTTTGACAGAAATACACAAGTCAGTTTGTTATAATCCCAGTTCTGAGAAAGTGTATTCAACTCACATCAATACATGATAGCGGAATGATATCTTCATGCAGATCGCTCTCAACTTCATAAGATAATGAATATTTGTTTTAATATTCGAAATAAAAGCTTTATAATCAAGTGTCTTCATAGTGTAGAAAATCATTCTGACATTATTATTCTTTTATGGACATACAATTAAGTTATCTGAAGAGTTTCCACCATAATATTACACTGATATTTTCATTGTTCTGTAGCCTGATTCTTAAATGTGTTGGCCGATAATATTTCTGCCTTCAACGGTTATTAGCACCGTCTCTTTAAAATCCGAGCATTGTTCAGGAGACGTAAATATTCGGTTCGCTACTGAAGCCTATCTATCGTGTTCACCTTGCTCAAATATGAATTTGCTGGTCATCGAACATAAGTATTTCCACCCAGTTCCTAATTATTATTTGCCAGAAGCTACTGTAACGATGATTATTTTTCTCAGCAAACATAATATTACATTATTGATTTCGCCATTTTAAGCCAGCTGATTTTTATTCTTCTTCTTGATAATTTGATTTTTCATTTCAACGTGCTTGGGTTGCTGTCAAAAAGAAGAGATTTGCTTTACTTATCATGGAACTGTTCGCGGAGCTTTTTGAGTTTAAACACTTTTTTAATTGTTAAATACTCAGCAATAAAACATGATTCCGTGCTCACCAAAATTCGAAACATATGATTGATAATTTCGATGTTGAATACCTTTAATTGCAATCGTAATTTATTTATGGGGGATGGGGTCATATGTAGAAGTTCACGCAAGTGAGGAAAGTTTCTGATTGCCATTCACTTGGGAGTGGCCAGGAACGATTCTTTTGCATATGACTCAAGCAGCTCACGACTTCCGGTTTTAGACCAAGTATCCCCTGGGTAGCTAACAGACATCCGTTTGGAGGCGAGCTAAAGTGAGAAGGCGAAGCCCGCTTGTGCGGTTGTGCGTAGGGCTTGGGACCCACCACATAAAAAAATCTCCCCAATGAAAACAAACACCGAGCCTCGGATGACAAACCCCCCTTTTGATGACGACCCCTGCAAACGTACTAAGGATCATGATTTGAGGGCATGCACCTGGAATGTCCGGACTCTTAATTGGGAAGGTGCCTCGCCCAGCTGGTTGATGTCCTCATACAACTAAAGGCTGACATCACCGCCGTCCAAGAAGTGCGATGGACGGGACAAGGACGAAAGAAGGTGGGTCCTTGTGACATCTACTACAGCGGCCATATAAAAGAGCGCAAATTCGGTGTTGGATTTGTGGTGGGAGAGAGACTCCGTCGCAGAGTCCTGGCATTCACCCCGGTGGATGAACGTCTAGCCACAATCCGCATCAAAGCGAGGTTCTTCAACATATCGATGATTTGCGCCCACGCCCCAACGGAAGAGAAGGACGATGTGACCAAAGATGCTTTCTATGAACTCACCACCTTTCTATCGATTTTAAAGCTGCCTTCGATAGCACGAAAAGGAGCTGCCTTTATGCCGTGATGTCTGAATTTGGTATCCCTGCAAAACTAATACGGCTATGTAAGCTGACGTTGAGCAACACCAAAAGCTCCGTCAGGATCGGGAAGGACCTCTCCGAGCCGTTCGATACCAAACGAGGCTTCAGATAGGGTGACTCACTATCGTGCGACTTCTTCAATCTATTGCTGGAAAAAATAATACGAGCTGCAGAACTAAATAGAGAGGGTACAATCTTCTACAAGAGTGTACAGCTCCTGGCGTATGCCGATGATATTGATATCATCGTAAGCAACAACGGCCGCTTGTTTGTTCTGCGTTTTCCAGACTAGATAAAAAAGCGAAGCGTATGGGTCTGGTGGTGAATGAGGACAAGACGAAATATCTCCTGTCATCAAACAAACAGTCAGCGCACTGGCGTCTTGGCTCCCACGTCACTGTTGACAGTCATAACTTTGAAGTTGTAGATAATTTCGTTTATCTGGGAACCAGCATTAACAACACCAACAATGTCAGCCTTGAAATCCAACGCAGAATCACTCTTGCCAACAGGTGCTACTTTGGACTGAGTAGGCAATTGAAAAGTAAAGTCCTCTCTCGACGAACCAAAATCAAACTCTATAAGTCGCTCATTATTCCCGTCCTGATGTATGGCGCTGAAGCGTGGACGATGACAACATCCGATGAGACGACTCTTGGGGTTTTCGAGAGAAAGGTTTTGCGCAAGATTTATGGTTCTCTAAACATTGGCAACGGCGAATACCGCAGACGATGGAACGATGAGCTGTACGATTTATACGACGACATTGACATAGTTCAGCGAATAAAAAGACAGCGGCTACGCTGGCTAGGTCATGTTGTACGGATGGAAGAAAACACTCCAGCTCTGAAAGTATTCGATGCAGTACACGCTGGAGGAAGCCGCGGAAGAGGACGACCTCCACTCCGGTGGAAAGACCAAGTGCAAAGTGACCTGGCTTCACTTAGTGTTTCCAGTTGGCGCCAAAAAGCAAAAAGGAGGAATGAGTGGCGCGCTCTGGTGGATTCGGCTATAATCGCTAAAAGCGGTTCCTACGCCAAATATATATATATATATATATATAATTTATTATTAATTCAAAAATTATGAAAATTCAAAATTCAAAATTGAACAAAAGACTTAAGCAACGAACTTTCTCAGCATCGAATTTGATGTATAAGAAGCGTAGCTAAAGTGATTGAAAATAAAAGGAGTAAGAGTTTACTAGTGGTCAAACCTCAAATATGCAAACACATAAAGTGCAATAACTAAGCCATAAATAAAGCTATGGAAATATTTATTATATTTGGTACAAAGGATTGTTCTATGAAGGGGCATATTTGGATGTAATTTTTTGGGGAAATTGGACATGGCCCCGTCCCTTCTAAGTTTTGTGTACATATCTCGTAAACTACTAAAGCTATATCAACGAAATTCTCAGGAGTCGGATATCGGATTATAACCACGCCCACCTCCCATACAAAGGTTATATTGAAAACGACTAAAAATGCTTTAATTCAGGTACAGAAGGACTCCACCCAAATTGGTACACAAAATTTTTAGTGGGTGTGGCTCCGCCCATTTATAAGTCAAAAACCATATCTCTGAAACTACTCGACCAATATCAATGAAATTTGGTTTGCATCTCAATTATATGTTGTGAAAATATGCCAAATCGGTTCACAACCACACCTAGTTCCTATATACCAGAACTTTGAAGTCGATCTGAATCGTTTACTTTACAATATATAAAGTAAGCACTAGTGAACATATCGGTGCAGAACTTTGCACAAATACTGTCCATTTCTAAAAATCGCAGTCCCATTCTAAAAATCGCCGAAATCGGACCATAGGTTTTTAAGGCCCCATATATGGAGACCTCGGTGTTTCTAACCTAATATTAGGGTTTCCAACTTTCAATGGACTTTATACCATATTGATGACGAATATGTGGGTCAAATTGTCTATTATATAATATTAAATAAATTAATTGCGAAAGTATAAAAAGTTCGGACACAACCGAACTTGTTATACCATAAATTTACTGCTTAGGTACAATTTGACCTGAAGGACTTCAACGTCAGTAATTTTAAAGATCAGTTAGTGATCGAAATATGAGACATTGCTCTGAGTAAAGCAAGACCAAACTCATCAAATTTCACTAGCTTCCTTTCTAGTGCTACTGCTCTGAATTTGTACATTCATATTTACAAAGTAAAGTCATTATTACCGAAACTAATCAGTTTATGGTCGGCTACATTATACTAAAGCATATGCCAGGGAGAATAGCTCTAATCAAAAGAAATATTGTTGGCGGAGCATGTGCTACGTGTTGGCGATAGAGCACTACAATTCTTCGCAGATGCAAAGTGTCTTTAACGCCAACTGAGTGTGCATTTTACAATTAAGAGATTTTATACAGAGGCACACACAAACACACACAAAATATAAAATTAAATCAGCGTTGTTGCAATGTGATTTGTTGTAGTTGCTGTAGGGCAGTGCAGCAAATAATTACTATTGAAATATCTGGAGTGGAGCACAGACACGCTTATGTAAACTTTCTTTTCCGCAAAAGAGAACAATGCAAAGCTAATAGCGTGTTATCGTTCTATGGACCAACAATAATGCGCCTAAATACAAACTCTGCTCTTCCCAAACACTAAAATCTGTGGTAAGTTAGTTTCATGGTTATGCTTCTTTTACTTGAACTTTTACTTTGTATTAAGATCTAAGCTGCGATATGAATACTATCTAGCGAATTTAATAGTTCATTTGCTTTCTTCAAAGCTTTCTTATTGAACACTAAATGCCCAACGCAACAAAAGTGCGTGTGGAATGTAACCATATATTTGTGGCATTGTGCTGGTCAGGAAGTGAAAGGGTACACGTAGTGCTAGTGAAAGTTACAAGAGATATAAAGAGGCAAAAATCTTTACAAAAAAAACAAAGAAAATATCGGCATCCTATGATACATAATTTTTACTAAAAGTAAAATCTGCCGATAAGAAAATAAATTAA
Source organism: Zeugodacus cucurbitae (assembly GCF_028554725.1). Lineage (NCBI taxonomy): Eukaryota > Metazoa > Arthropoda > Insecta > Diptera > Tephritidae > Zeugodacus > Zeugodacus cucurbitae. The sequence goes on from NC_071667.1 coordinate 46,023,663, forward strand.
GTGTCAAATAATACTCTCCAAGGCGTTGCCCAGCAAATCGTTGGCCTGCAAAATGTGTGCAGCGGATGACCTGAAAACATCTGCAAGGAGCTATAATCACACTGCAACAACCCCTCCTCTGCAGTTGTGAGATTTATTTTTCCATTGAATAGTACTGAAATAAGTTTTTGATTTACAAGAATTCTTCAATTTTCACCGTGGCACAAAATGCGTGAATTTGTTGGATAATATTTATAACTTTTTTATTTAAAATTGTATAACTACTGAGAAGAAGAAAAAGAATTAATTCCGACCATAATGTTTCTTAAACCTAAGCAATGGGCGATTAAAAACTAATTTAGACACATTTTTCATTCCTTGAACAGTTTACATTCTTCTAACCTTTAAATCTAAGTACTATTTTAAATCCTTCAACTTTCTATAATTGAATTTACAGACTTCCAGCATAGACTTCTCGCATACCATCTACTGGTAGCTTCCATATCTACTATTGGAGTGCTGACTTTGAACTTCCTCTTTACCCTTGAAGCTGTATAGCTGATAAACTTGCAAGTGAGGACTCTTTCGTTCCAATGCCATCCGACTGGACACTGGTCGGTACCACACTGTCTTCATGCGATTTAATACAGAACGGTTACACTAATCGTAGGTTCAACGGTTCGTGATTGGCTTATGCTATTAGTAGAGTTTCTTTAGACGACAATTGCTGAAGTTGAATTTTCAAAAGTCTAAGATTGAAACCACTTTGGTGTCTCAACTCCAGGGAAACCCTTCTTTCTTTGTCAATATATCACGGGCTTATTCCATATGTTTGAGACTTTGCTGATGATCCTCCACAACGGCCTCTGTCACGGATATTCATCTCAATGCCTCACCGAACCCAGCCAAACCTTGCGATAGAGGAAAACTAATAATTGTTGTGTTGCTACAGCCTTCAAATTGCTAGGATTAAGCATAATAGGACCAAAGTTATTCATAACATGAATTCAATAACTTCCAATATCCAATATAAAATTTATGTTAATTAGTTATTTGCACCACTGTGCAAACATGCAATTGCTTTTGATCACGCAATGCGTTGGCTTATGACCGCACCGTTAAACGTCAATATATCTGTCTGCTGTATGTACATGGCTTAAACCCAAAACGAAAGATTGAAATGAAAAAGTTGCATGCCATGCAAGGAGGCGCTTGGCGAATGTAATTTATCAACAATTGGAAATGATGATGTGCAGATGAGTGTCGAGTTATTCGCTTTCACCTTGTTGCAACAAGTTGACGTTCGCTTTTTGCGCACTCTCCCATATTACCATCCACACACACACTTAAACAAAGATTCACACATGTGTGCTCATATGGCGGCTGTGTTGCCGAATGGAGATAAATTTATGCGATAAAAATCACCTTACGCACCATGGTAGATCCACACATACACACGCACACACTCGTGCCCGCGCGACTGAATGTAGTTGCCGCCAGTGTCACAAGCCGCTTGCACTCCGCAGCGCGTTATTTATGTAAATTCGAAAGTAAAATGCAGCAGTTGCTCGCCGGAGAGATGCATGCACACACTGCTCGTACATATTCATGGACGTTCAATGCTTAATGTCGAATGCAATTTTTTAAATATTTATTATATTTGCGGCATGGATTTTGTGTTGCCGACGTGAGTGTGTGCGTGTGCATGTGATGTGAGTGTGGCTTTTAACTTCTTACACTTTCGTATTCTAAGCCTGCGGAGAAAACTACAAGCTAAAATTATAACAAGTAAGGAAGTACTTGGACCGTGTGCAACCGAGTATTTTATTTGTGGCTTTCGGTTCGGAAGCAATTCGAGTAAAACAAAAAAAACCCTCTCGGTGGTGGATTTCTTTTTAGAACCGGCTATATGAGCGTACCACCCTATGAAGACGGACAGTCCCCTGAAGTGTTATTCCGTTTGTTTATGGAAATTCCAAGCTCCAGTGTGGTGGAAAAATGTTGTACCATCTGTAAGAATTTGCGTGATTGGTTTAAAAAATAACGAAAAGATACTCATCCACAGCATTTGCGCTGCAATGCCACCGTGACACCAAACTGAATTAATGAATTTATGCCACCCGTGTGGCACGAACACGATGCCACCAATCCATAAGCACAAACACATACATGTATATATGTGAGTATCTACACAATATTTGCATTAACATGAATTGAGGGCACCGAGAGTGAATTGTAGATTGCAGGCATTACATTTAATTTACTACCAGTGGCACAATTGCGAATTAGTGACAGTCTGAAACTCAGCACAGGTGAGAATAATTGAAGTGCGCGCAGTAGACAACCTAAATAGTCGCGATATTAGCGACATGCACTCACATCTAGTAAAAACATGCTCAAATTATCTGTTTATTATTACAAACCGCCTTTACTTGACAAAACTGAAAGAAAATTTCCTTGAGAAGCGAGAATCGTTAAAACTAAGTGTAGTTATATAATGTGTTAGAAAAACGGAAATTTTCGTTTTATTAAAAAAAATTCTTCTACATTAAAGTTGCTGCCTTTAAAATAGTCCAATTCGATAGTATGCACTTATGCTAGTTTTTCCACTCGTCGAAACACTTCACACACTGAATGTTTGGAATAGCCTTTAGCTCTTTCAGTGATAAAACCACTGTCCTTTAAGGTTTTATTTATTTTTATTACATCGAGGCTAAAGTGTCGATACAGTATTGTTTTTGGTCAAGAACAAGCAACGAAGGGTGAGCTTTTCTTATTCTTCTTGACTGGCGTAGACACCGCTTATGCGGTTATAGCCCCGTCCACAACAGCGCGCCACGCATCTATCCTTTTGGCAGTTTGGCGCCAATTGGTTATACCAATTGAAGACAGGTCCTTCTCCACCTGGTCCTTCCATCGGAGTGGAGGCTTCCACCAGCGGGTACTGCATCGAACACTTTCAGAGAAGGAGCACTTTCAGCGTAGCCGCTGTCTTTTTATTCGCTGGACTATGTCTATGTCGTTGAATAACACATACAGCTCATCATTCCATCTTCCGCGGTATTCGCCGTTGGCAATGTCTCAAAAGTCTTGCATTTTAAGAAGGGTCACTTAATCAGGGGTTACAGTACTAAAAATTTTGGAAGGGTCTCTACGTGTTTCGAGTGATAATTGTTTTTAAATAGTGAAAATATATCTATAGTGTTGTCTGAAGAGCGGTTCATTAGTTGATAATTGCGTGTTACCGTGATGAAATGGGTTTATATTACATCCTAATACACTGTAAACCTTGCAATTGTATGACCATACATATACCAATTATAATGATTTTCGTCCGGTTTGCTTATATTAAAAAATATTTAAATAAAATCACTAAAATTTGAACAAACTTATGCGTCGCAGTATAAACCTTATACAATTAAATTAAATTTGTGATTGAAAATTTACCCAGGCTTATCACAAGCGCTGCTAAACCACAACAATTGTCTCAAAATTTGCTTTTATATTGCAAAATAATAAATAAATTCAAAATTCGTTGCGGTTTAATGCGCTTCTTCTGGTATTTTCTTTGATAAATATTGCCTTGCGAAGCACTCTATTGCTTCCTCTCGAAACTTTTTTGTTTCTACTTTTTATGGCCAGTGAATTGATTAAAAATTGTGATTGAGTTCGTTTGCTTATTTGCTTACCACTAGGATTACACAGTTTCTTTGGTTACCCTCATTATGGCAGGCGTTCATATTTTATTCGTTGCTGATGATATACGTAAATATACGTGTCTGTGCATATGCATTTATAATACGGTATATTATACATATATTGTTATTCTCATGCTTTCCGTTACATTTGGCTTAGGTAAATTGCCATGAAATATTTTTATATAAAAGCCAACAACAACTACAAAACTTATAAAAAGCGAAAAAATGTAATAAAAACCCGAAATTTATGCATAAAGCGAAAGTGAAAGTTCTCTCTCACATCACACCGTCAAGTAGTTGATCGTTAAAGCCATATTGTTGCTGCTGTTGTTGGTTGCTGCAATATAAGGGCCGGCAAAAGATTAATGAGATTTTGTCGTTTTTGGGCATTTAACACGCCACAACATGTTGCATAAGCCGAGAAGTTATGTATTGCGGCATTAAATGACGTCCGCCACACCGCACCTTACACCTATCACCGCTGTTGCCAATACCAAGCCGTTGCGGTTTTCTTCCGTTCGACTTTGCTTTGCATATGTGTGCGCGTGTGAGTATACACGAACACGTGTATATCGGTGTTGTCTCGTTAATCTGTAATGCTGATGCGCGTTTTGTTGTCACTCTCACTTTGATTGTGGTCGTCGATTCACGCGCAGAGCAGAGGTCAAGTGCGCGCGCTATGTAAATTGTGCATTACAGGGGTACACAATGAAAGTTAAATACTCGCTTTCGCGTAGAATACGCTTTCTGTTTACCGCAGGTTATATTTATAAATTACGTGTATTTGTACCATATTTCAATAACAATGTAATATATATAGTGGTGCTCCGACAACTGGAAGCCTTATTTCCTACTCTTAAAAATGTATTTACAATCTTATTTTGTAGTATAGCCATGATGTCTGACATAAGAGGTTTTTCTTTTTGCGAAACTTTGTTTCAGATATTCAAGCAAATCATCTTTATTTTGTGGATTTTTATTTCTAAATTCCCGTATCTCATTTTTTTTATATTTTTTGATGTTCCATACGTTTTCAATTAAATAATCACCGATTAAATAATCACCAAGGTATGTATAAAACATCAAAATTTTGATTCAAAAATCCCACTCATTATCCTTCAAGAGTGCTTTGGATATTTATCATAAAATATTTGGAAATGTTATTGATCGGTATATTCTTAAAATACTAAGGTGCTACTGAATTTCACTACATGTTTTTACATTGAAATTGTTTTTTTATATATTATATTCTTGCAATTGCGCTACTACCTCACGGCAGAAAAATACAACTCAGACCACAGATAGCCGGATTGGTGGAACCTATATTCCAATAAGTCTTGACTTTGGAAAAATCATTATATCGTTCATTTCCTGCAAGTCTGGGCGGAAAATCCTTCATCCAAGACATTGTAAATGGTTGACTTGTATAAATATCAGTTAAGGAGTTCTCGAGAAATCTTGACAGCTAACTCTGAAAACACAATTTTGAGAGAAACGCTCTTAAATTGAGTGACAATAAAGCTACCTTGAGCGAAAAAATCTTTCAGATTTTATCTCCAAAACTATTACTCCAGGCGACTTGGACTTTTAGTACAACATTCTATAGATGTTGTAAGAATTAATAAGACAAACAAAATTCGAAGCCCCTCAAATACAAATCTCCTTGTTTTTATACTCTAGCAACCTGTAGCACAGAGTATAATAGTTTTGTTCACATAACAGTTGTTTGTGTCACCATGAAATATAAGAGTTAGATATGGGGTTATTTATACATAAACGATCAGGATGACGAGTTGATTTGAAATCCGGATGTCTGTCCGTCCGTCTGTCCGTGCAAGCTACAACTTGAGTAAAAATTAAGATATCTTAATGAAACTTGGAACACATGTTCCTTGGCACCCTGAGGAGGTTGCTTTCGAAAGTGGGCAAAATCGGTCTACTGCCACGCCCATAAAATGGCGGGAACCGAAAACCTATACAGTGTCATAACTAAGCCATAAAAAAAGTTATGAAAATGAAATTTAGAACATAGGATCCCATTAGGGAAGGGCACATTTGGATGTAATTTGTTTGGGGAGGTGGGCGTGGTCCCGCCCTCAAATTGGTTTTTTGTACATATCTCGGGAACCAATAGAGCTATATAAACCAAACTTTCTGCAGTCGTTCTGTTTAGCCACTTCTTAGTACAGTCAAAAAATGAAAGAAATCGGATAATAACCACGCCCACCTTCCATACAAAGGTTAGGTTGAAAATTACTAAAAGTGGGTTAACTCACTAACGAAAAACGGCAGAAACACTAAATTTCACATAAGAAATGGCAGATGGAAGCTGCACTCAGATTTTTTTACAAAATGGAAAATGGGCGTGGCGTCGTCCACTTATGGGTCAAAAACCATATCTCAGAAACTACTCGACCGATTTCAATGAAACTTGGTTTGTAATAGTTTCCTTACATCTCAATGATGTGTTGTAAAAATAGGCCAAATCGGTTCACAACCACGCCTACTTCCTATATACCAGAACTTTGAAGTGGATCTGAATCGTTTACATTACAATATATAAAGTAAGCACTAGTGAACATATCGGTGCAGAACTTTGCACAAATACTATGTTTATAGTGTGGCAGTCCCATTCTAAAAATCGCCGAAATCGGACCATAGGTTTTTAAGGCCCCCTAGTCTAATATTATGGTTTCCAACTTTCAATGGACTTTATACAATATATATGACGAATATGTGGGTATTTCATAATATAAATAAAGTCAAATAAATAAATTGCGAGAGTATAAAATGTTCGGTTACACCCGAACTTAGCCTTCCTTACTTGTTTTTCTTTGCATAATGTTTTCATTTAACCATCACTGTATATACTATGGTATCCATGCGTCTATAAAAGCTAGTAACCATGTGAAACATTAGGAGGGTATGACAATTATATGCGTTTAAAGCTGACTTCGATTCAGCAAAATTTGGTAAAGAGGACCGAATCAAAAAATCAAATAGTGTTCATGTCTTATGTATAAAAATATATATTTTAATTAAAATCTTAAGTTCTTTATCTTATAAATAAATACTTGTTTTTAATAACAAAAATTCAATAGAAACTTTTGACCCATTCGTAAGAGTGTTTCTTTGCTAAAATCTGAACTAAATTATTGTTATTTTTAGCGTAATACAAGTAGCATCCGAAAAAATTAGTTAATACTAATACACTTTGGATAGTATGGTACCAAAATAAATAAAATAGTTTAAGAGATCTCAAACCTTCCCTGTTTAGTTTTATATAGCAATATCGGCAATATAACATACAACAGACACCCGTTCACGATATAGCTCTTAAGTAAATATTAATATGTTGTCTAAAATTTTGCTCGACTCCGCCCGACAGTAGCACAACCTTAATTGCAATAATTTGTCAACATGTTCACACGCTAACGCAAGAGATATGAAACTGTTGAATGAATTTGACTTTTTTGACAGTCAGTTGATTATATAATTACGTGATTTACCTTTGTTTTGATTTTGATTATTCGTGTATTATTTTCTATTTTTTGTTAACACGCTTGTAAACATTTCGAAATTATTATTGTTTGCCGGTTCATTATTCGAGCAGTTTTTTGCATACACATGCAATATGCGTAACTGTTTATTTCGGCACTTGGTTTCAATAACCGCCACAGCGCAATGGACTTTATACAACGCCAAGCGAAGTGGCTGGACAACTTTCTTTGAAAGAGAAATGGTTTTTCTCACTTTTTTGGACGCATGTTTCTTCAAAGCTTTTATTGTTGATAATATATATTAGTGATTGTTTTATTAATGTTTTATACTATGAATTAAATACTTTATTGAAGCATTGTTGGAATCGTTTCCTTATAAAAAGCAATATAATGTACCCTCGCTTTCAGCTATGGCTTTACTTTCCTTTTAGTTGATAAGCATTAAACAACTTTCATGCATTTGTTTTCTTTTTTACTGACTTTTCGCTATAACAAAAGTTAATAAAGAGTCTGTGTGCGGTTACCGTTATCTGTGCACGTGTATCAACGAAATACGCGTCTGCTTGTTTGCTGACTTCCCAGCTCGTCTTATCAGATAAATTCCAACTAACTATCTGCTATTACCACATCAGCTTTGCTCTCACTGTTTGACTCGCCCACAACAACAAACGACGAAGTAATTTCACTTCAACTTTCAATCTCAAATTAGCTTTATTTGGCATTAATCTTAATGGGAAGCTTTAAAGTTATAATAGAACTAATTTTCAGTGCTGACACTGACTTCATAACTAGCATTTTCATAGAGCTTTGTTTTGTTTTGGTTTAACGATTTGCATTTAAATGCTTTTGCACTTCTATTATCTGTTAAGTGGCAATGACAAAATATAAACAAGTAAATTTGTACTCTCGCAATTTATTTATTTAATTTTATTAAAATAACACACAAAGTCGACTATAAGAAGGAAAATAATTGTATTAGTTAGTTTTTTCACGGCGCAAATTTGAAGATCATTGACACAAGACAGAAGAAGCTATAATGGCGGAGGGTCTGACGGAGACTCCAGAACGATCACACTCAAGGGCTAATGATGATAAATTTATTCTCTTTTTTGCAGAGGTGGTGATACTTTTCCAATGACTTGTTCTGGATCTTTTTGGTTAGGACTAGATGGTACGTGAAAACTTTCACATGAGCTGCTGCTTTCAATTGAAAAATCATTAGCCAAAAAACAAGAATAACAGGGCTTGTCAAAATACTATACCTCTGTGTTACGCGATAAACTTTTTTCTTTTTCATCTTGTTTTTTCTTATTCTTCACAGTTGTAACTATCACAATTTTTCTGGTTGAGTTTTGGTCGAGTAAGAAACTTACTCCCTCCTTGGGAACACCTTTTAAACAACTACAATTCCTAATATTTCACAGTCACTCTATCGGTGTGTGTAAAGAAAATTATAAAGCCCCCTCCCCCCTGTTTCGTAAAACGCATGTTTTAAGGCCATTTATTACTATTTTACTCTGACATAACATCGCTAAGAACATCAAATAGCGTTTTTAAAATGTTTGCAAATTTATGAGTATTTGACAGTATTTATGAGTAAAACAGCAACTTTTTACAGGTATACCGATATATATTCAAAATTATACGTTCATTTATTGTTGATAACATATCTCACATATTTACCGATTTATGTACATACAGTGCTGGGCAAAAAATGCGAACTTTTTTTCAAATTTGGTGAAAAAGGTAATATCAAAGGGATAGTTTTTATTTTTTTAATTTTAGTCTATCCAATAGGATATGTTTATATCAATACTTTGTTGTGCTTCCTTTTGCCTTAATTACCGCCCTAATGCTTTCTGGTATGGACGAAATGACATTTTGGAGTAATCCGACTTCCATATCATCATTCCACCGATTCAAAAATTTTAATTCGATCTAAGCAATATTCTTGAAGTTATTGTTTAATTAGTCTCGGGGCCTTTAACGCTCTAACTCTAACAGCTACGGCTTTAAACGCGTTTTTCTCAAAACTACTTTTTTGAAGTCCGTGTTCACTGCCATTTGAAAACTACTAGACCGAATCATTTCAAATACTTGAAACATTTTCTTCACATAAAATACCTCCCCCTACGTTTAGTAAAATTTTTTTTTAACATTAAGGGTGTTTCCCACCCTGAAAATGTCGGAAATTTTATAACGGTTCACACTTTAGATGGCCGCCAAAAATTTTTAAATAAAAAAATTATAATCAGAGAATGTTGGGGGGAAGATTTGTTTAAAATTTAACTAAGTTTTTATGGTTTTTCATTTTCGGATAATTTCCGGCCGAGTTACAGTGAACACCGCAAATTGTTTTTTTTTTTTTCAAGACGTTCTAGGGGAAGCAATGTCACGGTCTAATCGTTTAATATTTTTGCATGGAAAATTTACAGAACATAGTCAAATCTATGCTCAATAATGTATAGAAGGTTTGAATAAAATTGCTTAATCGATATTTGAGATAAAAAATCACAAAAAAGTGTTTTTTTTTGCGCTGAAACCCAGACCCCTCCCTTAAGGGAAGAGTCAAGTTCAACATCAGGGGACTTGAAAAGTTATTAGCTGATTACGGCATATTTTCGATGCAAAACCCCCATTTTGTAGTTATTTGTGCAATGATTTCTATGGATATCTTTAGTGGTAATGGACTTATATATTGTTAAATGATTTCTATTCAAATGGCGGTATTGGACTAAACTACGTTTGTCCTGAAGATTAAGTTATAAGTAAACAAGTAAGGAAGGCTAAGTTCGTGTGAAACACAACATTTTATACTCTCGCAGTTTATTTTTTAATTTTATTAATATAATACACAATTTGAATCCCATATTCGGCATAAATAAATATTAGGTATATGGGAGCTAGGGGAAGTTAAGTCTGAGGTCCTCATGTTCGAGATATGGGGTCTTGAATATTTATGGTCCGATTTCTGCGATTTTTAGAAGGGCGATGCCACACTATAAATGCAGTATTTGTGCAAAGTTCTGTTCCGATATCTTCACTAGTGCTTACTTTATATATTGTAAAGTAAACGGTTCAGATCGACAATAACGTCTTCAAAGTTCTGGTATATAGGAAGTAGGCGTGGTTGTGAACCGATTTGGACTATTTTCACAACATATAATTGGGATGCAAGGGAAATATTACAAACCGAATTTCATTGAAATTGGTTGAGTAGTTTCGAAGATATGGTTTTTGACTCATAATTGGGCGGAGCCACGCCCATTTAAAATTATGCATACCATTTTAAGTGCAGCTCTTCTGTGCCATCTATATAATGAAATTTAAAGTTTCTGGTGGTTTTCCTTACTGGATTAAAGCATTTTTAGTAATTTTCAACATTACTTTTGTAAGGGAAGTAGGCGTCGTTACAATCCGATTTCCTCCATTTTTAGACTATATAAAGACATGCCTGAAAAAACGACTCTAGAGAGTTTCGTTGTTCTAGCTTTAGTAGTTAACGAGATATATACAAAAATCTTAGTAGGGAGCGTCGTCACGCCCACTTTCCCAAAAAATTACATCCAAATATGCCCCTTCCTATAACGATCCTTTTACCAAATTTCACTTTCATAGCCTAATTTATGGCTAAGTTATAGCTCTTTATAGGTTTTCGGTTATCGCCATTTTGTGGGCGTGGCAGTGGTCCGATTACGTCCATCTTCGAACTTAACCTTCTTATGGTGTTAAGAAACACGTGTTGCAAGTTTCATTATGATATCTCAATTTTTACTCAAGTTACTGCTTGCACGGACGGATAGACGGACAGGCGGGCGGGCGGGCAGACAGACATCCGGATTTGAACTTTACTCGTCATCATGATCACTCTGGTATATATAACATATCTAACTCGTTTAGTTTTAGGATTTACAAACAACCGTTATGTGAACAAAACTATTATACTCACTTTAGCAACTTTGTTGTGAGAGTACTTCGTTTATTCGAAGTTAGCTCAAAAATCTAAATATTTATTTTCTAATTTCGAAAAACTGCACAAATGGAAAATGGATAATTCATGATGACTTTTTCAATAAGCCAAATTTCGAAAGACAGAGACGAATATTTCGATTTTGGAGACAAACCCAAAAATTTTGTTGACTTATTCTTAATCTTCAAGAAAGTGTAATATTTAATATTAAATAATATTGATTTGGTCCAATGCCCAGGAAAAAAGTCGATCTTGCCGTATAGTGTTATTATTTAATGTAATAAAGAAACTGTTTATGAGTAAGAACTCATTATTAAGAAACAAATATCAAAAGCGACGGGAAGAAATCTTAATCAATTAAACTAATGCTGTAACCTATGCGTGTATAATTATTTACTTGAAGTTATAACATATACGTAAGTATAAGTACATATGTATATAATATGTATAAATTATTTACGAGTGGCATGTTCGAAGGAATTGTACACTTACATAAGGTGTAAGCAATGTGGAATGCTTTGTGTTGCTTTCATTGGCAATCTTACAGTACTCTGCAAATTCGTAAAGGATATTCAAATTCAAAACATATTCATTCATATACAGTGGAACTTCTCTAACCACAAAAACAGTTCGAGTTAGAGAGAATTCCGAGTTACAGAAGGTAATTTGTATGAATTATTACTTCTATTGCCAATTCAAGTTATGGAAGTTCAACTATAAATGTATGTACACACATTAGGGATGTTAACTCACAGTTGACAGGTCTTTTTCCCAACCATGATCAGCAGTTCTAATTAATTGAGAGTGATATGAAAGTGATTTAGAATGACACATTTTTCGTCAAATTATTTAAATCAATGGGATTTCTAAGACGAATTAGTTACCTCTAAGCTGTACGTCCATAATGCAGTACGTGTGCATTCATATTATAACATACAGTATTTGCTGTCATGTAATTGAGCATTCATCATCAATATCAAGTGCCAATCGGAGTGTCAATGTCCGAACTTCACACTTAACACAACCTCGCGGGGCAAACTAAAAATATAAAGCATATGTAGCAAAACACATATGCACATATATATTCGTGTGTAGGTAACTGTATGTACATATATATGTTTATGTAAGCTCCTAAAGATACTTGCGGTAAATAATTTCGCCGCAATAAAATGTTTACTGTGTATACAAGAGTATAGTGAAAGTTGCGACGTCCACGTCAATTTCCAACTACTACACAACTATAAAACTGACTAACAACAAGGCATTCCATACTCAGTGCTACTGCACCGTTGACAACAAGCCACAAACGACAAACAACAACAACAGGCGGCTGAAGTGTCTGCAGCAGTAACTTCAAAAGCGTCGGAGGCGGTAACAAGCCGAGAAAAAAAACAACAACTAAAGTATCACATTAACAGTTAGTAGCTTTTGTTTTTGTTGATGCCGCAGCTGATGCTTTAGTTGCCACTTTTGCGGCCGCAACTTGAACTCATGCCACTGGCAGCATCTAAAATTTTCGCACTTGCAATTTCGCATTCGGCACAAGGTGCCAGCAAAGTTGCAGCGTGATAAAGTGTCTGTACAGTGTTCGCGAAGTGTCGAAAACTGGCTAAAAAAAGTTGGTGAATACAATGAAAAAATAAAAACTACATATTTGAAATTTGGGTTAAAAAAATACTTATTTGATGAAATATTTAGGCTGCAAATTTTCCACTATTATATTGTAAAGTATTAATCCGTTCATAAAAGGTTAGGTTAGGTTGGTCTGGTAGGCCTGCAGGCCACTCATAGACCAGTTATGGTCCTTTGCGATACCAGAATGGAGTGCCTTCATATGTACTCTGAGTAGTAGTCATCGTTTAGGATGCCTGCGCCTGACGTGAATTTTAATAGTTTATGAGGCTTCATAAAAATTCCAAAACAATTTATTTAACAAAAAATATATTTTCAACGTATGACTTGTACACATGGATAATTAATCTTCTATAATAATTCCGATAATTTTCTCCTATCTGCTTCGACCTCTGTTGTGCGTCTTGATGTTATTTGATGAATGTTACTTGTCTTTACGGAGAAACCGCACATGAGAATTAAAACCACAACCTGTCGGTTGTTAGGCACACAATCTGTAAGTTCAGATATTTTTGAATAATCCTTTCATTTGTACTAGGTGATTACGAGTATATGAGCCATTCATATACTCTTATCAAAATTAAATACTCTTACCGGATTTGTTTCTTGTATATTATTTGGATAAAAAAGTGAGTTTATTGTTAAAAATTTGTCGATATTTTTTTATTATAAATTAATTTATTTTTTCTTTAGTTCATTAACTATATATAAATGGGTACATTTACTATCGAACTATTTTTGGTTTATTGATTTTAGACGAACCAATAATGAGTTATGCTGTCCACCATTGTCTGAGTTTTCGGAATTTTTAAATAATATGTATCTATGATTGTACATGTTAAAACCCCTTAACAGTAGAAATCATCCGTATACCGTATATAAATACATATGTATAATATGTCCACTGTTCAGGAAATATGCAATTATTTACATAAATACACAAACAAGCAATTCGAAGTATGCGCGTGGTATTTGCCCACACCATTGCCAAAATACCTTAACATTCAATGACTAATTGATCGTCAAGACACGCGATAATAGCCTGACGCCATCGCTGCCAACAGCAATTGTCGACAAATATTTACCACAAGCAACTGGGTGGACAACACAACAGCCAGCACATATCACTTCATTTAAATACACATGTTGGCGACCGAAAATAAACATGCAAAGCTGCTAAACACTCAGGTAAAAATATTCCCATGTTGGTGTGTAAATATTATAGTAATACCCGACAATACCGAAATTTTTGATGAGAGATCTCTGCCAGACAACCTGTGTTATTTATCTACATGCATATACCTAGACTCACTATATTCAGATATGCACCGAACATGTATGTTAACCCCGATTTGAGGCTTTCAATGAAAGTGACTGCTCAGTTTTCAATAAATGCAGATGCTTTTCCTTCGTGGAAATGTGCAATGTCACAAATGACATACATACGGCTGCATTTATGTATGTATGTATATGCAGTTTTCTCCTATTAAAAACAACAACAATGTCTGTATTTCTCCAACATTGACCTTAACATATCTGCTTTCCTAGTGTTGACACAACAACTTGTAAATATTTATCCGCACATGTATGCAAATCTGTAATATCTGCATTTTGTATGTACTACTGTATGTATTTCAAAGCTAAACACAGACTCAAGTATATTTACACACTGACTGGTCATTGAACGTCTCCGGGTAACCATTTTTTACTGAAATCACGGATGCTTTGATAATATCAATTAACAAAGAATGCCATGCCAAGATAAAGGTTAGTTCTAATTTAATATTAATATTAAGTATATTGGAGTTCGGAAAAGATTACTGGATTTTAACTTTTTTGGCTAGCTTAGAGATTCCCATATATTCCCTCTAACATTCTATAGAATATACATATATGTACACGATTTAAAAATATTTATACTTTCGCAACACGTTGCACAGAGTATTATACATAGTTTTATTCACATAATGGTTGTTTGTAAAACCTAAAACTAAATAAGGTAGATCAGGTGATCAGGGTGACGAGTATAATTGAAATCCGGATGAAATGGCGAAAAACGAAACCGAACCGAAAAAACATAAAGTGCCATAACTAAGCCATAAATTTGGTACAAATAATCGCACTATGAAGGGGCATATTTTGATGTAATTTTCTTGAGGAAGGGGCGTGACTCCGCCCCCTACTAAGTTTTTATACAGAGGCGTTTTTTAGGTACTACTTTAAACTTAAGTTTTAAATGGGCGTGGCTCCGCCAACTTATGGGTCAAAAACCATATCTCCGAAACTACTCGATCAATATCAATGAAATTAGGTTCGTAATATTTCCTGGCACCCCAGTGATATGTTGTGAAAATAGGCCAAATCGGTTCACAACCACTCTACTTCCTATATACCAAAACTGTGAAGTCAATCTAAATCGTTTACTTTACAATATATAAGTTAAGCGCTAGTGAAGTTATCGGAACAGAATAATAAATTTTTGACCGAAAATATAGGTAAGTCTCTCATATATTTTTAAGAAATTTAAAGATAATATTTTTCTTCTAATTATATGTCTCCTTGAAAAAATTTGTGAAATCGGTTCCTAACTTCTCCTAGCTCCCATATACCAAACATTAGGGTTTCCAATTTTCCTTTATATCATCTATGTATATGACGAATATGTGAGTCAAATTGTGTGTTATATTAATAAAATTAAATAAATAAATTGCGAGAGTATAAAATATTCGGTTACATCCGAACTTAATCCTTCCTTACTTGTTTTCATTTCTCATTTTCGATCTCTGTGGCCTTCAAATGATATAACTCGATTTCGGGTTTTAGATGAATGGGTGCTTGATTAATATAAATTATTATTCTTCTAATGCGTCTATGTAAAAAGTTATGACAGAATATGTCTGAGACTCGATTTAGTCCAATGAGTTTTGTCCGACACTGTATGTACTAACGTTTTCTTGAATAGCATAATTTGTGTTTTTGTTACTGCGCCTTATAGTTTTTACTTAATGGGGTTTCGTGGACGTGGGCATAGTTCGATTTCGCCGATCTATATACCAATCGCCCATCTGTACCAAGTTATATCCAGTTATCTCAAGTTATCACTTGCATGAATGGATAGATATACATCTGGAATCGTCTAGTCATACTTTGTAGTTTGATATGTATAACTCTATATCTATCTCTTTTAGTTATAGGTGTTACAAACAACCGTCGAGTAAAAACATCGATGCATCGAAAAAGTATCACTTTTAGCGAAAGTTATTAAACATATATGTATATTACAGCAGTAAAACAGGAAATTAAGTTCTGAAATAATCCTATTAATTAAAACTTCGCTAAATAAATTTCAAGAATAACAGTTTTTATTAAATAATTTAAAAATTACGTTATGGAATAGTTTAAATTTATAAAAATAGTCTAAAACAAAACATAGTATATATACATTTTAGTTAGATTTTACAAACCCTAATATTCTTTGCCAGAAAAAAATTTTATGTAACCTTTCAGGTTTTATTCTATTCCATTCCTTTGATTGCTCACTGTTTTGATGTATCGGCAGTGGCTAAGTATTTAAAAGCTTCTCAATATAATTTAGGAAATTGTGTTTACAAAACTTTCCAAAATTTTCAGTAGATTTTCTGCTAGTCTTCCAACTGGAGTGCGCAATTTCCATTTCCAATAATGTAATAACTTATGATGGTCAGTCCAGTATTTGGTATGAGTTTTCTGGTTTATCAGAACTATATGAAGAGTCCAGGTCCATCCCTTCAGCTTCTGCAATTGCATTAACCCTCATAATTATTCTAATTTTACATGCAATGTTACCAACTATGCTTAACTCATATCCAGTAGGCATTTTTCGTATTTATTTACGATTGTATTAGTGGAGGAACGCAATTCCATAAATCTTGCCAACATATGAATGCCAGCGGGTCGGTACATCTTGTATCAAAACGATTTCTAATTGATGGAATTCTAATGCTGATTTTGCAATTAAATTAAATTTTAATTTGTGCATTACACGATATGTGTCATTTTTTCCAAAGGTTAACTTTACTGCCTTTATCATATTGGTAGCATTATCAGTAAAAAATGCTGATATTTTAGTAATACTCCAATCTCCGCATGCCTTCGAACAAGTTCTAATACAACAAAAGTTAAAGATTGTGATTTTATACCTACACCGTTAATCCAAGGAGATTACGTACCATTTTATAATTTGTTGGATTTGGCCTTAAATTTTTCCTGGGGATTTTGTAGAATAAACTAATCTCAGGCCTCACGGGCGAACTAATACTTGTACACTGTAATTGGAGCCATATGTCATCAATAAACGTTGTTCAGGAGTAAGTCATTATGATATTGCAAACCAAACTGAATATAAATCAATTAAAAGCTGTCAAAAAGACTAGCTCTGAAAAAGGTATTGTCTCATTGAAAATCACACTTCTGGAAAATCTCCCATAATATATAATTTTATAAAATGATCTTTGACAGCAAATAAGATATGTAAAGCCGTCTCCATATAGTTTATGCTTTCCCTCACTTTTTACTATAATTAATTTAAACTGATTGTTACATCTTGAGTAAACATGTTTGCAATAGTTCTCCACATCTTCGAAGACCCCATAAAGTCAATTATGTGAAAAGTAAAATATTAACCTGAAGAGCACATTCAAAATTCCCAACTCCTTGTATTCCAATGAAAGCTGTTTGCGGTTAAATCATTTCAAGTTTGATGTTCATGTAACGAGGTAAAGTTATGAGTAGAAATGCCCAAATATGTACCTATAGTAGTAAGCTACAACCAAAATAATAAAAAAGAATCGAAATTAAGCGGCAGAAGAAAGTGATTCTTGTAGAGTGCAGCCGAGTGTGGCAAGCGCAGCACTCAGCCGGTCAGCAAACCAGTCAACCACGCATATAAACAATGACTAAAGCCCCAAAGCCAGTTATGCACACTTTGACCATTTTTTAAACCCGTTGCGCTGTTTTGCTGATAAAATATGGAGGCGCAGTAAAACTCATAAATAACTAAATGACGAGCGCAACTAGTGCAACTACAACTACAAATACGACCAAAATAATCTGCAGTGCACAAAAAAGTAATAAAAGCCAACAATAACTCGTTCAATCAGCATCAAGCCGGTGAAATGAAAATCTGGCAGCACACCGCTGTTGTTGTGTACTGTTTAAATATTTATGTTTGTATTGGTGGCAAAGCCAAGTGCAAAGGCGTATGCCGCAAATGCCACCAATTGTGTAAAATGGTGTGTGTACGTATGTTTTTTGTTGAGGACATCCGATATTCACATTGTTTCGTTCGTCGCAATTCAATTTAATTTTCGTGCACCGAACGCCGGCGTGCTTCTTTGCTTGGTAAATAATGAAAATTTCACTTTCTCGCCGGTTTACAGTTACTCATAAACTTGTTCACACTGCGTTTCACCTCGCAACGTCCATATTGGCCAGTGGTGGCCATTTTTTCATTTTTTCCATTTCTTCAACTTGCCACAGTTCACTTGCCACAGCTGCTGCATGTGGCACATAAACTACTGGCGATGTCGGCTGTCTCAGCATCCAACGGTTTGGCAGGGTTGTGTTTTCTTTTTGGTTACTATTTTTTCAGTTATTTACTGCTTTTCAAATGCTTTACATATATATGTACTATATTTATAGCTCCATTTGTAGCATGGCGAAAAGGTTCAATGACTGCTCCTAGCTCAGTGTTCGTATCTGCAGCTGCAACCACGGCTGCTCGTCGCCAGTGTTGCAAGTTATAGGGTAACGAAATGAGTGATGCAAATTTCTCAAAGCTATAAAGCCTTTTGGTTTTTTGAACTCTAAACGGAAAGGAAGTGAAAATGAAAGGTAAAACATAAAAGTTATGAGTTATTTAATCCATCGATATTTGTTGCAAGTAAATGGTAAATATATGTGTCTGGTAAATAACAAGTTCAGATATAATAGAGAAATTTATCGAGTGGAATCTACTCGCTAGTCATAGCTTAGGCGAACCAATCGAATTGTCTGGAATTGATATTAGCCGATTTAGGAAATTTGTGAAAGACTCCAAGTGTTTTGTCGACACGTATGGGCGTCTTGATCCATGGATAGTGATGGTGGGAAGGTGGGACCCGCTGCGATCTCATACATAAGAAACAACCCTCTAACCTAGCGTAGCCCATGAAAATATACAAAATGACGTTGATCGAAAAGTTATAAAGTGCTATAAGTAAAGTTATAAAACTTGGTAGAGAGGATCACCCTGACATGGTTCATATTTAGATAGTGGCTCAGAAACACTGATGTTCCGAATGGAAATAGGCGAAATCGGTTTACAACCACGCCTACTAATACAATTTTGTATTCAATTTGATTCGTTCACTTCACAATATATAAATCAACCAGTGAAGATATTAGAATATAAATTTGCGCAAATACACCATTGAGGTTGAGGCATCGCTCATTTAGAAATTGTCGAAATCGGGCTATAACTTTTCAAGACTCAGATATCGAACATGAAGACCTCAATGCTTCTATCTAATTGTTTACCGAAAACATTGGTAAATCTCTGAGATATCTTATAAAAATTGATCTGTGCAAAAAATCGCTAAACTCGGGTCATCACTGTCCATAGCTTCCATATACCTCATATTAAGTTTTTCAAATACACGATGAGCTTTATACCATTAATATGTCAGATATCCAAGCTAAATTAAGCGAGCATCTTCTTCTTCTTGACTGGCGTAGACACCGGTTACGCGGTTATAGCCGAGTCCAAAACAGCGCGCCACGTATCCCTCCTTCTGGCAGTTTGGCGCCAATTGGTTATTCCAAGCGAAGCCAGGTCCCTCTTCACCTGGTCCTTCCATCGGAGTGGAGGTCTCCCTCTTCCTCTGCTTCCACCAGCGGGTACTGCATCGAATACTTTCAGAGCTGGAGCACCTTCATCCATTCGAACAACATGTCCTAGCCAGCGTAGCCGCTGTTTTTTTATTCGCTGGACTATGTCTATGTCGTCGAATAACACATACAGCTCATCGTTCCATCGTCTGCGGTATTCGCCGTTGCCAATTCTTAAGGGACCATAAATCTTCCGCAAAACCTTTCTCTCGAAAACTCCTAGTGCCGTCTCATCGGATGTTGACATCGTCCACGCTTCTGCACCGTAAAGTAGGACGGGAATGATGAGAGACTTGTAGAGTTTGGTTTTTGTTCGTCGAGAGAGGACTTTACTTTTCAATTGCCTACTTAGTCCATAGTAGCACCTGTTGGCAAGAGTGATTCTGCGTTGGATTTCCAGGCTGACATTGTTATTGCTGTTAATGCTGGTTCCCAGGTAGACGAAATTATCTACAACTTCAAAGTTATGACTGTCAACAGTGACGTGGGAGCCAAGACGCGAATGTTTGTTTGACGACAGGAGATATTTTGTCTTGTCCTCGTTCACCACCAGACCCATACGCTTCGCTTCCTTATCCAGTCTGGAGAAAGCAGAACTAACGGCGCGGGTGTTGTTTCCAATGATATCGATATCATCGGCGTACGCCAGTAGCTGTACACTCTTATAGAAGATTGTACCTTCTCTGTTTAGCTCTCCAGCTCGTATTATTTTCTCCAGCATCAGGTTAAAGAAATCACACGAGAGTGAGTCACCTTGTCTGAAACCTCGTCTGGTATCGAACGGCTCCGAGAGGTCCTTCCCGATCCTGACGGAGCTTTTGGTGTTGCTCAACGTCATACCAAATTCAGACAAATTAAGCGAGCATAATCTTGTATATAACAAGTAAGGAAGAGCTATTATAAGTTCGGGTGTAACCGAACTTTTTATACTCTCGCAATTTATTTATTAATATAAAACCCTAATATTTGGTATATGGGAGCTAGGTGAAGTTATGACCCATTTTCACCCATTTTTGGCACGGAGACATATTATTAGAAAAAAATATTCCCTACAAATTTCTTCAAAATATCTGGAAGACTTACCTATATTTTCGGTAAAAAAAATGATTAGAAGCACTGAGGTCCTCATGTTCGATATATGGGACTTGAAACCTATGGTCCGATCTCGGCGAATTTTAGAAAGAATAAATGTAGTATTTTTGTTACAGCTTGCACGGACGGACAGACGGACTGACGGATAGACAGATATCCGGATTTGAACTTTACTCTTCACCCTGATAACTTTGGTATATATAACTTTATATCTAACCAAGAAAAGACGGTCAGGAAGGTTTTGCTATACATATGTTTAGTGAATTTGGCATAGAATAATTTATTTTGAGCTGCTTCCCTACTGCCAAATTTAATTCGAACCTGTTCTTTATGACATTATCTTCAAACTGTATATATTTGCCATAAATTGGATCATTCTAACAGTGTTAACAATAAAACCTTCAATGTAATGTAAAAATAATAAATTTCTTTATACTAGACTTAATATTATCATCGTCAGGAATGATTGGTTCAGTCAAATATGAATAAAAAGTTATTCAAGTTTAATCCGAAAGAAGAGGAACAGATTAGCCAAATATGACCGAAGCCGATGCCAATGCCGATGAATAGGTCGGACTCTATAAAACAATGAATGAAATGTCAAATTGCACGGATTGAACATCAAATTGCTTCTTCATACATCGTGTTTGGTCCACAGTGATTATATCATATTCCAATCAAAGAAGGTGTTTTGAAATTGGTTCTGCAAAATTTTCAAAATTGAGTTTATCTTTAACCAGTTTTTACAGAAAAGGTGAAAATGCAATATCAATATTATTCTCCTCCAAGTGCTCTGGAGGCGATTGTGCCGCAAACAAGCCAAATATATTGTAGTAAAATAAGATAATAAAAGCATAAAACCATTTGGTCAGTAAATCTAAAATTTAATCATCGGCTGGCAATACAAAAACTCAGTAAAAATTATGTACTTAATGAAATCGGAAATTCGACACAGAAAGTAAAAAAGTGAGAGTTTTCACTTCACTTTTAAAATCAAACAGCAGCAAACAGAGCAATCTCGCCGAGTGCTGGAATAACAAGCCACGCCACAATATAGACAGCAAAAGCGACAGAGACAGTATCATGCATACATATATACATTCGGTAGATATGTGTAGCAGTAGAGCATCTGCTGGAGGCACTTCGAAGCGCTACAACAAATTCACTTTCAAAATTGAAATCGAAACCGGTGCGCATGCCTAATGAGGGCAACCGTAAAACAGCGGCTGAAACACACACACTCACGAACATTTAGTACCGCCCTCGGATAGATAGCATTCACATAGGCAGGTGCGTAACGGTAAGTTCAGCGTAGCGCTGGTGAAACGTGCATTTCGTGTATGCGTATATTTCATCGCAAGCGGATGTTAGTTGGTGATTGCATCTTTCGATTTTCCTTCTTTACTATTTTCGGACATCACACTAAAATAACTAAACTAACTGTAGTTAAACAAACAAAAGAAACGCTATCTTAATGATGTTTTAATAATGTTTACTGCGTACTAAAATAAGGGCTCAACTAAAAATTAATTAATTTGATGGTCAATCTGAAAATGCCATAAGAAAATGAACAAGAGAGAAGAAATTTATGAATGAATATGTGAGTCGCCTTTCCTTTTTGCGAAAATGTATACCCACATAGATATTTAAAGCTACAGTAATTGAAATTTGTATTTACAAAATATAATTTTTTTAAATATGATCATCTATCAATACTATATACTTGAAAAAAGTTAAGTAAGTTAAGCCGACATTTTAAAATTAAACACTAGCCGCAAACTTCGAGATCCTGACGTTCCTTCTGTACCATCTTTACCATGAAATTTAAAGTTTCTGGCGGTTAGTCTACAAATGACAAAAGACAACATATAAAATGTATGAAAATTCACATCACTCTTTCACTCAACTCTCATTTTTTGGAAAAACAACAATAAATATGTCTGGGCATGCCTCAAACCGAGTCGTTAAACGGTAAGAGTATATTTTCCCATAATATGGATGATATAAAAGAAAATTGTAAACACAGGCTAGGGTACGAAGAGCATCAAAACCATATTGAGAATCTATTGAGTGAGGTTGATGAAGAAGCAGAAGAGTGCCTAGATTTTGATGATTCTACTGATGATTACGTACCACCTGGTATAAATCCCGAAGAATCTGATGCTGAAAACGAAATGATATTGGAAGAAGACGATACGTATTCGATCCGATGAGCAAATAGAAAGCGTATTGTTTGGAGAGAATGTCGTGCAAAGACTGGTTTACCCTTGGCAAAACACCGGAATAACCATAATCTGTGATAACATTTTTACTTCATTGAATCTGGCTAGGCATTTGATGTCGAATAGGCTCTCTCTTCTTGGTACTGTTCGTCAAAACAAAATATTTGTGCCAAATGAAATGAAAGCAGACCGCAAACGAGCAGAACAGTCAACCATTTTTGGCTTCCTCGAATCAAAATTTGCGTTGGTATCTTACGTGCCAAAAAAGGGAAAAGCTGTTATACTACTATCCAGTACGCCCTTGACAAATGCTATTGTACCTGAGAAGAAAAACAAGCCACAGTATATCCTTGGCTACAACGCTACCAACGGAGGCGTTGATGCAATGGACAAAATACTTTATGCTTATTCCACTAAACGGAAAACTTTACGTTGGCCTTTAGCAATGTTTTTTAACATGCTAGATATACGCGATCTAGCCGGATTCATTATATATTCGGAAAAGAACGACCATATCCAACAAACAGACAAACGACAAAAGTTCCTGTGATGCCTTGCAAAACAGTTTTTCATGCCAGCAATTGAACGCGCTCTGGTATTATTCCATACTCCAACACGCCTGGCTATTGAAATGGCACTCGGTAGTTCTCTTGTTTCCTATTAACAACTATGCATTTAAGTATAAAACTCTTCGTGCCAGTGTTTTTGTTCATATGTTGAAATAGTTCTCCATACAAATACATAATTGCTACAAATGTAGACTTCCGACCGCCAACGTAAGTTTACAATCCCGAGCACATAAAGGATAAGGAAGTTGGTAAATGAAATGAGCTCTAGAGAGTTTTGTTGATATAGATTTACTGGTTTACGAGATATATACCAAAAACCTATTTGGGGCCAGGACCACGCGAACTTCTAAAAAAATTACATCCAAATATGCCCTTCCCTAGTGTGATCCTTTGTACCAAATATTACTTTCATAACTTTATTCATGGCTTAGTTATAAAACTTTATAAGTTTTCATTTTCACCATTTTGGCCCATCCACGAGAGCAATCTTCTTATGGTGCTAAGTAACTCGTATATCAAGTTTTATCTCAATTTATACTCAAATTATCGCATGCACAGAAAGACATCTGACTAACGGACAAACAGAAACAGATTCCAATGCATCTCTTCATCCAGATCACTTTGGTATATGGGTGATTCTACGATAAGAGGTTTCAGTTGCATAGAGAAAACGGCAAAAAAAAAACTTCATAATTGCGATTGTAGAAGCAGTTGGAAATGGTAGGGTCGCAGTTGACACCTCGATGGATTAATAGCATTTCCAACAGATTTCTGTCACTTCATTGACTTGAAAGAGAAGTTTTCCTGACATGAAACCTCAATATGATAACCATAAATGACTGATTGAATGACCTATGTTGGTGGTAAAAAAAAACAAAGATATCGATGATCTTAATGCGACAATTTAGAATTTCGGTCCAGGAGAGTTGACACAGCTGCAAACCAGGATGACGTAGTCAATTATCCCAAACTATTTAAAATTGCCTGTACTATCACCACTCACTTTGCAATTAAAAGTAGTGTGAGTTGTCATCATGCTGCGTAAAATAAATCGACCTCGAGTAATCAATATCGTCGCCGAAGCCAAGATTGGACCAACTTAATTTAATGTATACCTTAGCCACAACAACGTATGGCCGGGTCTGCTAATAATAATATATAATAATATATAACGATTTCCGTTATTCTAGTGGACTTAATAGCGAATTTGTTTGTCTCAAGTAAATATTTTGTTGCGGGGGCCGACCTTGTATTGCATTGAGTAAAAGAACCGACAAACAAAAGGAGTGAAAGCGAATTCGGTCGGGCTGCCGCCTCGGGTGAGTACATATTTCCCAGAGAGGGCCCTCATTTCTTGTTCTATTTGACCCGAATCTGAAGAATGATCTCTGTATACATTACAACCACTCTATCCTCGAGGCATATAGTGGTCTTCATAAGGCCGAAGACATCTGTGACACGCGCAATGTATATCTTGGATGTGTCTCACAACTCTAATAGATATGTAAGTATATATGTATATATATGCCATTACGTTCGAACATTAAATATTTACGGAAGCGTATAGGCATGATGAAAAAACGCTTTGCTTTCGCAAATCATTTGTAATTATTTATTTTCATGTTTTTTTTTTACTGTACATATTAATTGTATAAATAACAAGTAAGGAAGGGCT
Organism: Zeugodacus cucurbitae; assembly: GCF_028554725.1. NCBI lineage: Eukaryota > Metazoa > Arthropoda > Insecta > Diptera > Tephritidae > Zeugodacus > Zeugodacus cucurbitae. The sequence continues at coordinate 46,048,906 of NC_071667.1, forward strand.
AAGTTGTGGGTGTAACCGAACATTTTATACTCTCGCAATTTATTGATGTAATTTTATAAAGATAACACAAGTCGACCCATATATTTGGTATAAAGTTCAATAGAATAACGAAAATCATCATAAATAGTATATGGGGACTGAGGTAATTCCTAAACCGTTTTCACCACCAAGATACAATATATCGAAGACTATACGCTCACTTAATTTAATATTACTTATAATTAGGTATATGGGATCTGGGGGAAGTTATGACCCGATTTTTACCATTTCAGGTACAGAGAGAAACTGTTATAAGAAAAAAATTCAGAGGAAATGAATTACATTAAAATATCTGAGGGATTTTTCGGTGAAAAATTAACCTTAGGCACTGAGTTCTTCATGTTCGATATCAGGGGCCTTGAAAAGTCATGGTCCACAAGTTTTTCATTTTCCACAAGTGATGTCACAGCTCAAATACAGTATTTGTGTAAAGTTTTATTCCGCTAGCTTTATTGGTTCCTTATGAATACATTATGAAGTGAACGAATCAGAAGGATTCAAATTGAGTTATATGGGAAGTAGACGTAGTTGTGAACCGATTTCGCCCATATTCCACCCGTGTCATCAGGGTGTCAAGAAAGTGTTATATACCGAATTTCATTGAAATCGGTCTTGAGATATGGTTTTTGACCCATAAGTGGGCGACGCCACGCCCATTTTCCATTTTGTAAAAAAATCTCAGTGCAGCTTCCTTCTGCCATTTCTTATGTAAAATTTGGTGTTTCTGACGTTTTTCGTTAGGGAGTTAACCCACTTTTAGTAATTTTCAACCTAACCTTTGTATGGGAGGTGGGCGTGGTTATTATCCGATTTCTTTCATTTTTGGACTGTATAAAGAAATGGCTAAAAGAAACGACTGCAGAAAGTTTGGCTTATATAGCTTTATTGGTTTGCGAGTTATATACAATAAACTTATTTGGGGGCGGGGTCACGCCCACTTTTCCAAAAAAATTACAACAAAATGTGCCCCTCCCTAATGGGATCCTATGTTCTAAATTTCATTTTCATAACTTTGTTTATGGCTTAGTTATGACACTGTATAGGTTTTCGGTTTCCACCATTTTGTGGGCGTGGCAGTGGACCGATTTTGTCCATTTTCGAAAGCAACCTCCTCAGGGTGCCAAGGAACATGTGTTCGAAGTTTCATTAAGATATCTTAATTTTTACTCAAGTTATCGCTTGCACGGACAGACGGACAGACGGACAGACGGAGGGACAGACATCCGGATTTCAAATCTACTCGTCATCCTGATCATTTATGTATATACAACCCCATATCTAACTCTTATATTTCTTGGTAACACAAACAACCGTTATGTGAACAAAACTATTATACTCTGTGCAACAGGTTGCGAGAGTATAAAAACAACTCCACTTTCATTTGAAGGTCAACATCATTAATCAAAGCCAATTCAAAGAATTTAAAAGCAAAACGATGCGTGTTATTGGGTTTGAACTCATCGCTGGTTCGCTGGTTAAAAACCAAAATGATGAGCCTGGCATAATAATTAGTTGTGCTGCAATCAGTCAACTGTGTTTATACGTAAGTTTTTCAAACGTGGTTGCAGTTATGACATAAGTATATATGAATAGCAAGCTTAAAAATACGTTACTGTCATTAAACGTAGTATACTTTTAGGCGTTATCAATCCGCACTCTCGTAAAGCCCCCACACCAGCTTTGAAGCGAAGCAGAAGCGATTTTGAATTCATTTGAATTTCACAGTTAGTTAAGCAATCAACCGGAAATGGTATAAAATAATAAAAATGTTGATAGCATAAATTAGTAGTATAAACAGTTGCGACTGAAAAGTAAAAGCTTTTTCCACTTAATTTCACAAAACATAATTAATTGATTACACTGCGTGCGTAAGTGCCACCCTGTATAATATTGGCTCATTTCCAATTCTTTCTGAAATTATAGTATTTTTCTAAAAACGGTCACTAATAGCTCCATTAGTATTCAGATTTGGCAGTTAGATGCAAATATTTTTTTTTGTTTCACAGTAAATTTTCGTTATAAGCACGAATAATGATATAATATTTTGATTTCGGCAAACCTTTTTAAATAGTAACATGAATTTCGAAAATGCTATTACAAATTCCGCCGATTGCAATTTATGCACCATTTGTGACATTTATGATTCTGATACACAATTATCTGAGGTCATTTCACACTTCCGTTTAAGCTACATAATTCTAGAGGTTGCAGAGGAAGTCTCCAAAAAAGTTTACATGTTCTGCTTTCGATTTTGTTAAACTGCTTTTGATTGGTTCCTAACCATCATAAGAAATATGGGACGTAGTTGGTTTCAACAAGATATGTTTAAGGGAAGAAGCGTAATATTCATAAATGCTCAAAAACAAAGCATCGGAAACGGGTTCCGACACACCATTATTACAAAAGCCTTATTTTTACTGACGTCATCGGTCAACTTCAGTAAAACCAGTAAATAAAAAAACTCATATTTGTTCATGTGTTCAATTATGAGAAATTAATATTATGAGGAAGGCTAAAGTATGCAATTGAATTATCGAATTAAATTTAAACAAGCAAGGAAAGGCTAAGTTCGGGCGTAACCGAACATTTTATACTCTCGCAATTTATTTATTTAACTTTATTTATGTTATATAATACACAATTTGACCCACATATTCATCATATATATTGTATAAAGTCCATTGAAAGTTGGAAACCCTAATATTAGGCTAGAAGCACCGAGGTCCTCGTGTTCAATACATGGGGTCTTGAAAACTTATGGTCCGATTTCGGCGATTTTTAGAATGGGGCTACCACACTATAAACGTAGTATTTGGGCAAAGTTCTGCACCGATATCTTCACTAGGGTTTACTTTTTATATTGTGAAGTAAACGATTTAGATTGTCTTCAAAGTTCTGGTATATAGGAAGTAGGCGTGGTTGTGAAGCGATTTGGCCTATTTTCGCAACTTATCATTGGGATGTAAGGAAACTATTACAAACCAAGTTTCATTGAAATCGGTCGAGTAGTTCCTGAGATATGGTTTTTAACCCATAAGTGGGCAACGCCACGCCCATTTTCCATTTTGTAAAAAAAATCTGAGTGCAGCTTTCATCTGCCATTTCTTATGTGAAATTTAGTGTTTCTGGCATTTTTCGTTACTGAGTTAATTCACTTTTAGTAAGTTTCAACCTAACCTTTGTATGGGAGGTGGGCGAGTTATATACAAATAACCGATTTGGGGGCGGGGCCACGCCCACTTTCCCAAAAAAATTACATCCAAATATGTCCCTTCCTAGTGCGATCCTCTATTCCAAATTTTACTTTTATAACTTTATTTATGGCTTAGTTATGACACTTTATGTGTTTTCGGTTTTCGCCATTTTGTGGGCGTGGCAGTAGTCCGATTTTGCCCATTTTCGAAAGCAACCCTCTCACGGTCCCAAGGAACGTGTGTTCCAAGTTTCATCAAGATATCTCAATTTTTACTCAAGTTATCCGTTGCACGGACGGACGGACGGACAGACAGACATTCGGATTTTGACTCGTCTCGTCACCCTGATCATTTTGATATATATAACCCTATATCTAACTCGTTTAGTTTTATGACTTACAAACAACCGTTATGTGAACAAAACTATAATACTCTCTTTAGCAACTTTTGTTGCGAGAGTGTAAAAATATATGGAAGATCAACATTAATCAATATAAGAAACGGAAAAACGTGTTTCAGTTTAAACTATGAACTCGAGCTGTTAATGTCACTGATGAGTATGAAATTAATGAAGCGAAACTCGCATTCTACGGCTGGGTTTCGGTACATCGCTGTTCTTTATATTCTAATTTCGGTGCGAGTATGCTCGAGTGTAAATGCTTATGTGAACATTTATGCTACAGCATCGTTTATACTCGTATCGCTTGACGGTGCAACACTTCACAACTTTCGCTTTTTCTCACCACTCGAGCATCCAGAAAGCCCCACGTGAGTCGAGCATTCGTGAATACTTGATTTAAAACCATCAAGCTTGGGGCAAAATCAAAAGTACATAACGCTAAATGACCAAGCACAATTTCTTGCGCACTTCATTGCAAGAGTACATATGTGTGGATGTGAGTACGTGCCACAATACCTGCTTTAATACAAAAATTCATAATTACAAGCGAAATACGGAATACTTAAAAATTAATTTCACTTCTGTTTTGTAGCGCGGCTGAGGAAATAAATGACAAAGGAAAATGTGTTTTTAAGCTAAGCTCATCAAAAAGTACCTACAACAACAAGATGATCATGTAGCGGCGCGACGCCAACGGCACAGATGTGTGTATTTCACAAAAACGTCAACAACGGCAGCGCGGCTTCGGCCGAAATGAAAACGTTTAAAAGCGGCACAGAAATAAATTATCGCTGGTCATTTTGTTGTCGCTCTGGCGGCGTTTGGATGCTGTGCACTGCCCGAGCAGCGTTCAGCAGCAGTAGGTAGCGGAATTCGTGCTCCAAGTTCCGTCACATTAAGATGTTGTTTTGGTCAGTTGTGTTGGGTCGGTGGTGGTGGGGTGAAGCGTTGTATGTTAGCGACTGTGAAAGTGGTCAAATTGTTTGAGTAAACAATAACGATGCCGGCATGAAATAATTTGTGTTTAAATGGAGCAATTCATATGAAACACTGCGTAGACGAACAAATAGAAAGACAAATAGACATGACTGCTGTAGCACATTCGAGTATATCTCGGTTTCGTAGCGTTTTTTCAGAAGTGGTACAACATTTGACAATAGCACATAAAGTCATGACAGTTGAACTTCAAAACTTATTTACTTTTTCTGCAGAGATCACTCTTAATTATGGTATATTCAGACATTCAAACGCTAGTGTTTGCCTCAAAAAGGGGATAATTTATATTTACATATATACATTTAACTTTGTGGGGTCACTCCTATATGAATGAAATAAATAGAAAATCAAATAAAACTATTATTTCATAAGATATTTTTCAAATAGTAGTTTCAATTAACTTTGTTTAGCACAATTGTATACTGATCATCTCGAAGGTTAAGACATACTTTTTTGAGTTAATTTAACGTTGTTCGAACGTAGAAATACTAAAATATTATTATCTGATCTGTCGTCTTTTAAGCTTTCTTTGGTATTCTTAAACTTATTTTCGTCATAGCAAACTGATTCCTATCACTCATTTATAATTCATATTCTATATATATATGTTTAGCTGCGAGGAAATTTTTCAAATTTCTTATGAACTCGAAAATTTAATTTTTATGATTGAATATAATGTTGATTCCGATTTCATGATTTCAGTATCAATCTAGAATTCTGTATATGATTGTTATCGTATATGTGGGATCTATCCTCCTTCAAGTTCATGAAAGGTACAAAACAAAAATCTGCAATATTTTCTGCTAAATCACTCACCAACAGTGTGCGACACAAATAACAACAAAACACTTTGACACACATTCTGCTCTTACAAGCTTACATTCTCACATGCATACACACTTGTATTTGTACGTGCATGAAACGCTCTGCTAAGAAAGCTCTTATTGATAAATACTTGACCATACCTTCAGCGTCTTGCCGTTTTGTGCGCTCTGTAGCCAAAATAAAAGGGAAAAGGTAAGTAAATGGTGAGTTGAGGAAGCAACAAGCTAATTGTGTGTGCAATTGCGCACGCGCTCTTGACTCATTATGCGAACCATTAAAAAGAAGACTTAATAATGACCACAATGGCAAGTGACGAGAAAACGGAATTTGTGTCAAATGTTGAGACGAGGTATTTGTATAGCATCTTATATTATACACTCGCAACATGTTGCACAGGGTATAATTGTTTTGTTCACTTTATTATTGTTATGTCGAATCGGACGATGGAGTGTCACAATGGTAATAAATATTTTAAATAATTGTAGAGATATCATATTTAAGATTTTTATGTGGATAAACATACAATTCGCCAAATTTTGACCTATTCGGCCAATCCATGATGTCCGAATATGTTAATCAAGCACTATAAAAATCGTAGAAATCAGCCCACGATTTTTCAATATACGAATATGAGGATAGCCGGATCAATATGTGAGGCAACTTAATGTAATTTTTGCGGCTCCCCACTCGAATATGAAGAATATATGTATATACAGCAGTTTTCCGAAATAACGACCACATTAATTGTCAGGCCTGTTCGTTACATCGGATATTTCGTTAATTGAGAACTCACTTAGATTATATTTTTCAATAAAAATGAATTGAATATCCGTAAATTGCAGTTTAATAAATTTTTCGATTTCTCGAAAGGTTCACCATATTTTTTATAGTTGAAATGGTTAAATTAATTTTTTTACAGATTTCCGATACTTATTCTTCTATTTGGTGCTGATCACTAATTTTATGATTTTCAATCAAATCAAAATTTTCACATTTCTTTTGAATTTTTCTCTGTTTTTACTACGTTTTTATTTGAATTTTAACTCATTCTACTTATGCTCAGAATTGTATTTAATATATTACAGGCCACTAGTTTAGTCAATAAACTTATGGCGTTTTTCTATATTTACTAAATAAGAGACATTTGAAAACTTTAAACCGTTCTCCTGAAAAATCGACTTTTTGGGTTGTGACACTATTCATGTAAATGAGCGATGAGCGATGAGCGTCTTCTTCATGTTGTTCCTAAAACCGAGTACTTACAAATCCCCGATGTTCGTTATTTAAGGTACTCTATGTAAAGAATTTGCTTGTTCGTTATAAGCGGTTTTCGTTAAAACGAATATTCGTTATTTCGGAAAACTACTGTATACATATTATGTACTAATTTATGTTAACAAATTTGAGACTCCAATAAATATTTCTGATTTTAAGTTACTGCACTCGTACTTTACCAAACTTTCGTTAAATTTCTTTGCAAATTGTCTAAAGATATCTTACACATATTTAATTTTTCCATAGTGAATGATCACTTGTTGATTGGTTGCGCCCGAATTCAGCCATTTCTTACTTGTGATTTATTTATTTACAAAAGATATAGATGTAACTACTGGAGTTTGATTTTGTAAGTAAATATTTTGATTTTTAGTTGCTGCCTGGGTGAATGAAGTGAAAATATGAACAGAGGGATTATATTTCATTTTGAAAGCAAGTGAATTTATAAAGAGTTCGTATAACTTGTGGTTCTTTCAGCATGATCGTTCTTACCATTGTTTACTTGTTTACGACTTTTATGGTTGGAGATTTTGTAGTTTTGTAATTTTCTCATAGTATTGAACAAAAGCAGACAAATATTATTTATGCTATACAATCGGGTTATTATGGAGGAGTCAACATTTCCATTTTAGGGGCTCGATATGTTCAAGAGCTTTGCTTGTTTTTTAAAAACTGTATTGAATGTAATATTTATTAATTCTTAAACAGAAGGTATCCAATATCTGTTATCAGTTCAAATTGAGCACCTGCTTTCGCATCATGAATAGTACTCATACGGCTTGCTTTTCCTCGACAAATTTTGCTTTCAGGTGTGCAAAGTAAAATATAACGCCTCTGCTGAAAAAGAAGCTAAAACTGTGCTGAGCTCTTGAATTGGTTATAAACGTTGAAGCATGTTACAGTAACAAAAACAAAAACCTGTTCTCTAAATGTTATGAGTGGACCGCTATTGGACCTGTATAAATGTGCATGGTATGTATGTAGATATTTAGAGTGCCATTAATGCCATCATAAAACGGTTTCAGGGTGCCGAGAGAAAAATGTGGAAATAAACATTACCAACAAGAAGCTTGTGGAATTTGAAGAGACACAGAAACGAGTCCAAGAAGAAAATTAGCAGTAAAACAAGAAACAATATTTAAAATTAACTTTTATTTATGTTATCGGTTGGACTATAATGTTTAAAATGTTTCATTACTTCATAGTCATTTATAGTAGCAATTCACTCACCATGCTATTAATGATTTCTCAACCTTCGATAGTCAATTCTTTGTAGTCTCATTCTAAGGAGTCTGCTAAAGATTGCCATAATCTTTCTAATTCAATTTTGGAAATTTGTAATCCAAACCCTCCATTTTCCTTTTTTTCTGGCAAATCAACAACAGTTCTCAAATTTAATTTGGCATTCTCGACTTGTATATGTAGCTATGAGCTATGTATTTTTCCGATTCGTCCGACTAATGTGTACCTACAGAGTTTCAATACGAGCAAATGTCGGACAGCAAGTCTGCGTGTGAAATAAATGGTAAAAATTGATTAAAAATGCCTGTCTTCAGTCATCTGCCATAATTTTCATAGCCCTGCTTGCACCGCTAGTAATGCCGCTAACCGACTTTATTTGTATGCAAAAAGACACACATCATGGGTACTCCAATGCCCTACTAAATGAACGATTTTATGTTTTATTGTGCATTATTGTATATATGTATTTCATTTCTTCACTTGTTTTACGCGCTATTTTGTTGTGATTATGCTGTTGTTGTTGTACATTTTTGCACCTTGTGTTCTGTTGGTGGCATTTGATTGTTGCACACTTGATTAGCGGCACCTGGCATATTTTTGTTGTAATTGAGGATAGAGGCATATACAAAAAGTATTTGATTTGATACGCTAATAAACATACGCCCATGCATACGTATGTGTGTGTGTGTCAAAGTGTTGCTTTGTACTGTAATGCGCATAATGCTGCTGGCTATTTACCGATTCCGTCATTTACTGATTTCCTTTTTATGGCTAATAATTACAAAATGAGAACAACTGTTTATGGACTTGTATATCGCAGTGAAGCATCAAATCACTCCGAATGAATGATAGAAATATATATCACAACAGTTTCGATCCGCTACTTTCTTTGGAGCGCCTTTAGCAGAAAATGTCATCAATGATGACGTCATAAACGAAAGACGTGCGTTGTTCACATGTTTGATGACAGTTTGATAAGTTTGACAGTGGCTTTCATTAATGACGTTGTTTGTCGCAAGCTCTTGAAACTATTCCAAGTCCAACTAGTAGACAATATAGTTTTTGAACTGAATTTAGACCGGTAAACGTAATTGACAGCTATCTGACAACTGACAACCTTTAGGTCATCAAAAAATACCGAGTAATAGTATGATATAAGATGGTTTGCTGACCACTTCGGCACGCGGTTCGTGCTAGTTGCAAAGTAACTGATTGTGTAACCAGTTTCTAGTTCACTTAAATGCGGTTTTTATGTTGAAGTATTGTGCATCAGCATGTGGATGTATGTTGGTGAGTTGATTGTTTTGGTTTGGTTTTGATTTTTTATGAGCAGCCAAAATGCGCTGCTAATGAATGCTAAGAAGTCGATGACAGTTGAATGGGAAATGTGCAAACATTTTTTGATTGCAAAAACACAAATAAGGTGAAAGAGAAGAATAAGAGCAGAAGAACTCCAAAATGTAGTGGAGATTGGAGAGGAGGTGAACGGTAGTAGCAAAGAAAATGCTTAACGATTTCTGCGAGTAAATTTGAATAGTGATGATTTAGTGAGTTTTGTTCATTTTTGATGACTTCTTTGAATAACAAATGACCACATAGATGATCGAAATCAGCATAAAGTTTACGTAGAATTGCGCAAATGAAATTTGAGCGTAAATTGATTAGCATGCAAGTGTTGTGACAAAAGTGGGCCAGTGAGGTGTGTAGGTGTGCTGAGCGCCATGGTTTCATATACTTCTTTTATACTTAATGATTTCAAAGGAAAGTGTATGAATAGTTTAAATAAGGCAAATTAGTGTGAGTGAAATTGATTTCAAATGTGCCAAATTCCGCTTGTGCTCTGTACTCATGTATGGCTGCGTGTATGTATGTGGCGAAAATTGCTTTGTGCTTTTCAAACCTAATCGACCATTAATTGACTGATTTCTTTGATGCTAATAAACTGAGGAATTTGTACGTGTGCTGCAAAATGCATAGCAAGTGCTTAAGAATGAAAGTGTACGTTGGAAGACGCTGTGCTGTGATTTTCAATGTGCTGCGAAGAGGGAAAGCCCAAAATATTGTAGTTAAATTTTCAAATCTTCACATAGACAATTCGGCAATTGAGTTGAATATAGGTGGCCACAGATAGATAGTGATATACTGAAATTTGCATTTGCTTTTAAGTTTTTGATTTTATGGTTTTGTTTAATGCCGATCAGGTGATGCCATGATATTTAATGTTTTGATGCTAAATATTTCGAGAAATTGTCACAATTAACGAATTTTGCAATTTCAGTGAAATATAAGATTAAATATAAATCTTTGTGAACCAACTGGCTCAATTTAATACATATTTACATTTGCAAGCACGAAAACGCGAAACGCGAAGAGTATGAAAATTATAACGGTCTTTGACAGACAGATACTTCCAAATATTTTATGCAGATGAAAATTATGAAGTAAATGAAAATATATGAGTAAAGCGAAGAGCGCGCAAAGAGAAGGTAACTGAACCTTCGTGACAATGAGAGCGAAAATTAGTAAAGTCTGGGCACGAAAACGATTTTCAGTTAAAAAGTTAAAGAAAGTTATGAATGCATTTTAATGCGGATTACTGACACAAGAAATGAAATGTATTCAAACGTGAGAAAAAGTGCACTGAAGTGACAATTGATGTGATGATGAGGTGTGAAATCAAATTTGAAATGTTAAGGGCAAACACTGAGCACAAATTCAACGTTGCATGAAATTACAATTAATCAGCTTTAAGGTTTTAAAATAAATATACTCAATTAAATCATGATGAAGTGGGAAAATGCTTTGTGATTAATGCAAAAATGATTTTCGATAATATAAAGTGGGCTTTACTAGAAGGTACCGAAATAAAAAGTGGTAATAATTTAGAATGTAAAATACGAATTTGGAGCTCTGGGAGAGAAACAAAAAGAGTGTGATGAAATATTATGATGAAATTGGTTGGATTTGGCGGAAATATAGCTGAAGGTGGGATAGTGTTTAAGAGAGAGTATGCAGAGTTACTAAAAGTGTTAGTATGGAACAGAAAATGTAAGATAAGTTGGAAGACTCTTTATATTATTAATCAGAGTTTAGTAGCTAACGATTTCAGATTTGTTTGTATAAGCTGTAAGATGATGCGTTCGGAAGTAATCTAATATATTAAAGAAAAGAAAATGTGTTTTTTTTTTTTAAATTTTTACATGAATTATTATTCATTCTTCTGTATATGTAGTTTTTTGTAAGGATTTTTTCAGTTGGTGGTTCTTTTTCAATAGCGGGCAGTAAACAGTTGACAGAGATAGTTAAAGAGATAGTAGAAATACATAGTATAGAGTAAAGATAGTAGAGTAGTGATAGTGCAGTAAAATAAATTGCTAAGCACAGTGCATGAGTATAGTTTAGATAGTTAGAAAAAATACAGATAGATAGATAGATAGATAGTAAGAAAAGTACAGAGGAAGTTTTTAAGATAACATAGTAGATCGATAGTAGATACAGTAGTGATAAAGTATGAGTTAAATTGAGAAAATAATTACAATAGACAAAAGAGTAGTGGAAAAAGTGAAATGTAGGAGTAAATAGGTGAAAATAGTGATAGAGTAGAGTGATGTTGGAATGATTTAATTTCGCTTAATTTTGCATTGTTCATTAGTTGCAAGTTGCACAATCAGCTGACTAGTAGTTACATGCGTGGTGTCCGTACGATGTGTAAGCGCCAAATTAATGAATTATGTGCGTATTGTTGTGTTTTTGTTGCAATTGATGAAGTGAGTTGTCTGTTGTGCTGCTGCACTTTCCCTTTGTCTTCACGTTCTTACACATGTAGTTGTTTGTACGTGTGTGTGTCTGAATAGCCTCCTCGTGGTGAACTTGATGTGTTGTAATAATGCATATTACCAACAGCAACAACAAGATGCAAAAATGTGCTTGCGCAATACGCATTTACAAAGCAACAAGCAATCGCATAGTTGCAAGTACATAAGAATATTTCGCTTAATAATTAAATCATGAAATTAGATGGATGAAAGAGTATGAAGGTCAGTAGTGTGTGAAGAATGAAGTGAGCTGGAGCGATACGTTGGTACCATATAGCTGTTTGTTAATATATGTACGTATGCACAATCCCCTCACTTCTTGACCAACTCTTTACTGCCTCAGGCACATGAAGATTCGTTTTTGTGTTCGGTTGTTCCAATCGTCTTTCGTCCTTTTTGTCCTTTTACATTTCATTACATACATTACAAAATATATATATGCGATAATAAATAAATTAAAATAAATTAATAATAAATAAAGTTTTGTGTTATTAATTCGTTGCAGTTCGTGTGCCGCTGAATGCTGTTACTCGTTACGGGTTTCCTTCCGAGCAATATCACTGCGTCGACAGCTATTCCATGCGGATTTTTGTTATTTTTATGCGTGTATTGGTTATATCTCGTTTTTTTGTTTTTTGTAGTTTATATTTTGTAGTTTGTTTGTTTACATTACCCTAAGTGTTGTTTTGGCTTTTCAGCGCAGTAGCTTTTATGCTAGCAAAATGCGCTTCAACTTCCATGCTGTGTACTTATCGTCTGGCTTGCTTGTAACCAGAGTAGGCGATTGTTTGCGCAACTGGTGAGCTGTAGGCACCATGGGAGTCCCAGCCGGAGTTGCCGCCGGATGACCAGCCACCTGAGGAGCCACCACCGGATGACCAACCACCAGAGCTGGAGCTGGCACTGCCGGAGTTCTTGCCACCGAATAATCCACCAAGACCGCCGAGCAGACCACCGCCGCCGCCGCCCAAACGGCTCAGACCACTTGAAGCGCCAGCAGCCAAGGCCAAGAAGAAAGCAATGACAGAGACAACGAGCGCCTTCTTGGCCAAGAAGAGCAGACCGAAGATAGCACCGACACCCAAAACAGCGACCTTAGCACCGACACCCAACAAGATTGGCAAGAATTTTTTCAACAACTTCTTCTTCTTGGTACGGGATTCCACAACCAATTCACGCAAATCGGCCTTGATGTCATCGGGAATGGCACGTGCTACCGAGCGTGCGGCATTGGCAAAGTTGAAGTTCAGTGAGCGTTCAGCGAAGAAGTTCTTGGCGTGATTCATGAAGTAGGTGCCCATTTCGCTGGTGCGTGCCTCAACGCTGGGTGCAGCCTCAACGGCAACAGCATTGTCATCAAGTGATTTACCCTGACGTCCTTCGTTGGATTTGATCAGTGAAACGCCGCCGAAGACTTCGATTTGTGGGTTTTCAAAGAATGATTTCGCTTTGCGGAAGAGCTGTTTATGCGGTCGGAGGAGTTTGATTGGATGAAATTAGAAAATAAAGTAAATTATTTAATATGGTTATAGGAATGCAAAGTGTTTTTTTAAGTATTGAATAATTATGATATAATCGAATTAAATGCTTGAAATTTGTTTTTAATTTTTGCGCTCTGTATAACTCTATATAAATTATTCATTATTTAATATTGTAGTGATGTGTAATTATCAAATTCATATCAAATTTCAATTTTGTAAATATTAAAGTCGTGGAAATTAATATTTTGAAATAGGTATGCGTTAATTAATTTCCATGAATATTTTCAAATGAATCTAAAGAAGTAACAAAAGATGTGAATTGAAATATTGTTATGAAAATCAAATTATTTATAACGGTTCATAAAAAAATAAAAAAATTGTTATTATAAAAACCATCGGAACTATTCAGAAAACTTTCAAAACACCATGACTGAATCTACTGCAGTTCTTCAAAGTTGTTATTAAAATAGTTATGAAATCTTTCACTTTTATGTAATTCAATAAAAAATCTTTAGTAAAAATCGGAATTAAATAATTTGATATCAGCTTTCAAAGACTGTCTGCAATTCTATGGCATAAATGTTGTTTTCTTTAAGACACTTGTGCCAAAAAACTATTTTGACTTTGGACCAAATGAAGTAATTTGCACTCTTCACAATTTTGTTATGCATTCGTTGAATTGTTCTCCATTATGTGCATAAATCGGAAATCACTTTTCAGTTGAATTTTCACTTTTATATATAGTATATTCGTTTTTTAAAACATTTTATGCTTTCATTATAGTCTTTATAATTGTTAGCATTTTAAATTTTTATTCAATTTTAAACACTTCGTACCGTTAATTGAAGGCACGAGATAGAATCAGCTTCCAAGCACTTATTAAAACCACTAGCCGGTGTGACGACGTTATTATCCTTAATGGGATCGGCGAATGCACCAGCAGACAGCAGCAGGATACAGGTGGCAGTGAGATATAAATTCATGTTGTTGTAGTTGTTGGTTATTGTCGAACAGGACAGTAAGAAAATGGTTTGAAAATTGTTGATTTTCGTATTTGTACTACACCACCGTTTGCACTGTGTGTTTATTCGAATGGAACAACTTGCGGTTTGATAATTTTTCGACGGTGTCAGGCTGTTTTTAAACAGTTCCAAACAATCATCAAAAATCTTAAAATTATGCAAAAAACAAATACAAATACACACACAAAGCGGCAGCGACAATGACAGCAGCGTCTGAGATGAGTACCGTTCGCTGGCGTTGAGCGCCGTCCACAACGTTGGCAGTCAGCAATGGTGTGGCCACACAACAACAATGCATGCAACATAACGTTAACTCCGGCATGTGTAGTGAGCAAAGCGTCACCGACGCGAAAGCGAGTAACTTACCGAGCGCATAACAGAAGCAAAAACAACGACAACTTTGTTGAGCAGCCATGTCCCAAAAAAGCCCTCAGCGGAAGACACTCTCCCACTGTAGTTACAAAGCTAACGGCAAACCTTCGGTGACCGCTTCGCGCAGCCGCATATTAGCGTTGGGCGTGCTCATACTCTCTGTTTTTTAAGAATCGCGCTGAAGAGATCGTAAATACCGACGAATGGTCGCGTAATTGCCCAGCTTTAAGTGTTACCTTCCGCGTGCGTGTATGGCGCATGTTGCCTGTGGGTTGTGACGCGCGCAATCGTATGAAGAAAGCACAAGTAAGAGAGCAGTTGGAGTACCATGTGTAGCTCTAAGGTCTTACCTTCTGCTTTTACCTGCGACACCGCTCTCCCACGCTCAGCGCTGCTCAATGTTCTCTCTCGCTCCCATTCCTATCGGCTGTCTCACATCTTCTTCAATTCTCTAACACATTGGATTCTGACTACCGAAAGCGCTCATGTAAATCTGAGCGCATGCGCGGCGCGCAGTGTCGTTTAACTTTCCACACCCCTCCGTCAATGGCTACCCAACGGCACACATTTAAATATTTACGGCTCATTTGCATCTGCGCTCTTCGTCTATTGACATGATGATCGAACTTAAAATTGTCGACGTCCACAAACACATCGACATATTCAACACCTCATACGGTAAACAGGTGTTGTTGCTCCGCTGCTGTCGACAAAGCTGATGCTGAAGATGCTGCTGCTGCTCTTCTTCATTTTAACACCAACATGCTTGTTACTGTTGTTGTTGTCGTAAACTACGACTACATGCCTCATTGTTGTTGCCGTTTTCGATCTCCGTTTTTGTTGTATTGAAATTTGCTGCGCTTCAAGAAAAGAAAGTTTTATTAGTTGTGGTTTGCATAGTGACCTCGACAACTCCCCGCAATCGCCGCCGTTGCCCTGACATAGGTTCCGGATGATGTAAAGAAACAATACTCGACCAGTTTCAATTTCTTGTTTTCACCTTCCGTTTTGCCTCCTTTACGTCGGCGATGGGTCGGTCGTTCAGTTTATAGCCGCTATAAATTTTTGCGTCTTGCACGTTATATAATCAAATACTGCGAAAGGAAGTTGTGTAATATGTTTAGTGTGCCGACGTCCGATGTAAAAGCGCACACAACAATGGCGTTTTATAATTAAAAATTACAATAAAATTGGAACATGCATTCATACGTACACTTTAAAGACCCGCTTAACGATGTTTACGTTGTATATATGATATATTCATATGCGTTAATCACATTACATTTTCATTACTCATGTGTAATTATTTTGTATCTACGCTGGTTTTAATGCAATTATGTGTTGTCCAAATTTTACTATGACTCTCAATCGCTGTGCAAAATAGGGTGGACCATTTTCTTGGCCAGAATATTATGCCATAAACGTTACTACGATCGGACCAGCATAGAAAACATCTTGAAAACACAATTTGTTGATTGTGGACCCAAAGTCGTTCTGACCGACATCATGTACTTTCGATGGGTTTTCATTGACAGTTCACCAATTTATTTGTTATTTAAATTTTAAGCCACGAGAGTGGTAAGTTTTAGAATCTTTAATATTTGCTAATAATTATTATTAATGATCGTGTTTTATAGAATCACGGCAAGAAAATTTTAATAATGAAGGTTTTGCTTTTGAAAAGCCAGAGATTTGATTGAAACTCTTACTACCCAGCACCTTTGTCTTGCAAAAAGGATAGAAGTGTTTTTCAAACAATATACCAATTAGATATAATAAAGGAACTTGGGTCGCCGATTAATTCATGTTGAACAAAAGTTTGTTTGTTTGTATCTTTGCGACAGATTATGCATCTTAGTTTTAATTTCGGTCGCTGTGAATGGCACACCTTGTTGCTGCAACTCCACTGCCATTTCATCTGAAATGTGGCTATTTTTTCTGAGCCCACGAAGAGCACACACCTTATTACCAAACTGTTTGAATGTTGGAATAATTCTATTTCTACTTGCCACTTCATCTGAAATGTGGCTATTTTTTCTGAGCCCACGAAGAGCACACACCTTATTACCAAACTGTTTGAATGTTGGAATAATTCTATTTCTACTTGCATGATTAAGACAATGGAGAAATGGTCATTCAAAATTAACTAAAATCACTTATTAATGATCATAAATAAACTCAATTAAGTAAGAACGAATAGCCATAACCACGGTAGTCGAGATATATTAATTTAATATTGGAATTTATTAAGATCATTTCAACTCTATTTTAGTCATAAAAAATATTTTCATAAAATCCATCTTTCGGTCGGTGCTGATTTATAATCTAATAACGAATTACGCCTACCAATATTTGATAATTATAAATATAATTATATATATAAGTCAGTAATGTATCACCCTAACTTTATGAATTATTGTTCCGGTTTTGAAAATGACACTCAATTTTGATACAGAGTGGAAAAATATTAAACCGAAATCTCACCTACACGTGTCCATTATACTTTTAAATGCTTACAAAAGCTCCATTGCTTGAATGAATTTTATTATTTATAATAACTACGAAACGTGACAGGAATCTATGAAATTTATGTCTTGGACCAATCTACAAAAAAAGAAAATTTCGGTATGAAATAAAAGTTCTTTGAGAAGGTTTATGTGTATATCAACATAATCTTTGGTATTTTCATTAGAGATCACTTCACCACTTTGATGAATCTGATATCATTCAGCAAGGAAAAAGTCATCAAGAAGATTATTATTTTGTTACTAAAAGATGTATTGATTTAGTGTAGAAATTTTATATTTCTGCCTGCTAGCAGCTCAAACTTCTCAATTCCCGTATCTTTGGGTGCTTTTTTTTTATTTTTCCTCATTTTTCATTTTAATTTTTGTTGTGTTTATTGATTCTGGAATTTTTCACTATAATATAATGATCTACGTATATATACATATATAAAATTAAACTGCCAATCCTCAATTTATGAATTGACTGTTAGAGATATTTTCGTAGCCATTTTCTGCCCGTTATAAATTATTACATAAGTATATTGTGGAAACCACCAAAATACCATGGGTTTTACTTAATATCATCTTTCGGGTCTCTGGCCATAGAAACTGCAAAGCCGATGAGCATGCGCATAAGGGCACCATTAGCTGGTGTCTCACTATTCCCATACCTCACCGCGTGGGATTAGTAGTTGTTGAATGAACACGGTAGGCGTTGTGACTACGAGGTCATTCTGGCCTAAGGTGGATGATAGGGCTCGTTACTGGCCACTGTATTATGGGGTTACATGCCGTGAGGCTAAATATTCTGATGGTTTAAAATTTTTAAAGTTGCACTTTCCTCTTTATTATCCAGTTTTCGCTAGACTGCGTCTGAAACATCTTGGAAGGACAAAACTTCGGAGAAGTAAATTCGTAACAAATGCTCAAACAGTCTGTCGTCACTTGAGTGTTCGCGGCATTAATTTTGAGGAGTCTGCGTCATCACAAAGGACTGTCTTTAGTTGCTTAATTATGATATGTTTGAGATTGCTTTTGAAGTATCAGCTTGGGTGTTTCATTTCATCACTGCACTTTCTAACACTTTTTCGTCCCGAATTTATAAGTGAAATGGACTATTGCACGAAGTAGAAACAACATTAGACGTGCAATTTTAGGTGCCCATCTTGTCGATATTCTGAAAAATGAGGGACGGACTAAATGAAGTTGAGTACATATAAGATTTTATAGAATAGTTCCTTCTTCGAAATATATTATTCTTAAGACTACTTGGATATTTCGATTTTATTATGCTGGAGTCAGGAAGTTATATGAGATATCTAATTTTCAGTATAGTATGAGAGTTTAGACGTAACGCACCGGCCCTCGTGTTTGTATGTATTGGTTCGCCCGTTGAACACTGTCAGGATAAAAACAATCCTACAATAAATGCAATGTGCGGAGAAAGTAAGAGTGGAAAGTATTGATTGTCATTAAAACTACATTAGGTAGAGAAGTTAAGAATAGAAAAACGTGCAGCGTTGAACTAATGTGTAGAAAACGCCAAGCCCGATGATATTCACGTTTGCAAAGTGCAATTAATTGACACAGTCATAGTTACTACTTTATGATAAAATAACGTATACAAATACAATAAATAATTACCATTGAAGATACACGGCAATGATAATAAACAAATATGATTTGCAATAGTTCAGTAAGTAAGCGCGAACTCGCTGTACTTTCATACATATTTTCATATACATATGGAGAGTATCAGTAACGTACCCTGGTGGAAGTGACTGTCTTCAATTACCTGAGAGATTTGAAGTTGATTGCATGGATATCAAATGGAATACTTATTTTCCATAAATCTTTTCTATGGGAATTGGAAGCATTCTGATGCAATATATGCATATCATTTACCCAGTCAATCTCTCTTACATTTTGAGATACGAATAATTTAAATAAAGGGGTATTTAAAATTTTGTTTTCGAGACAGGGAGCAATATCAACAGAATTGGTGTTTAGTTTAGCATATAATGAATTTGGTGCGGTGGTCCTTCTACTCTAATGAAACTAGAGTTTTCATTTTCTTGCTTCGCTATATGTCAAGCGTTTCATTATTACTATCGGCACAACTTGTCGGATCCCACTTACTATTCCCTGCTGGGTAGGTGCTTGATGGGAAAAAACCAATCAAAATGTGTGCAACTTTCATTTTTCAACTAAAAAATCAAACTCCACTCAAATAAGTGTCCAACAAAGACGAAATGAAATAAAATCTTAAAATGACGAATCAAAAAAAAATTTCGAAAACAACAACAAATGACAACACATAATTCATGTACACAAAAGCATTTAAAGGTCTACGAAGAAGTTATTATTGAGCTTGAAAAGCGACAAATGCAGCGACTCGGTCACATACCATACATATGTATGTATGTATGCATAAATATTTTAGTTATTGGAAGCAGTGGAAAGGGGGCAGCGCCAGCAGTCACAGCCATAATAAGCGTAAAAGCGCACATTAATGAGGCAGAAAACGAAAATAGAAATAAAATTGGTTAAAAGACCAATGGCGCGGCATTTCGCTACATGCTATGCTAAGAGAGATGCTGGCTGCTGGCTGCTTACAAGCTTTGTAAATGGCTAGCTATCGTGTCAGCGGAGGCTAAAAGTAGTCGCGGCAGTAACGGCACTTGTGTGACACATTAGCAAACAATTTCAGCAAAAGTGCAAATAATGTCGCCGCACCAAAGTGAAATGAGAGAGAAATCGCTCCGAAATATGCAAAGTCTCTGGCAATGGGCACACATAACTACCAACAACAATAACAACACATCGTTCACATATGTACATATGTAGGTGTGCGCATTATTAACACATGCGGCCCGTATACTTATGTTTGAAGCGCGTGCGCTCTTACTAAATTATACTTGGCATTGCGCATTGTTCATGCCAAAGTACACTTTGCGGCGGATGTCGCACTGACTGGCAAAATTAACGCCTCTCTTCCATATGATTATTGTGATTTACTATGAATGTTGTAATGAATCACAGATTTGGCTATGGCGTATTCGCAGCGGAGGATAATAATTTGCATATAAACAGATTATTCGCCATTACTTCATTTAAATGGTCATGCAAAATGGCCAACGTAAACGGCTCTGATGAACCGAATTACGATATTTGTAAATTTTATGGTGAGATAAAAAAAATAGTGATGTATTTATTTCACTATCCACACGAGGAATCTAGGATTTCACAACACAAAATTAGGAGTAGTGAACGAAATGTAGCTTAATATTAATGGAATGGGATAAGGGATGAAATGATAGTTTATTATACAACTTCCGTGAGAATGCCCCACGAGGACGACCACCATTTTCTAAGATCTCAGTCATATATGACATATTCGCTGGAAATAAATTGAGCGAAAATAAAGAGGTAATCGTTTAGATTGACGCCTATTTTAAAGAAAATGTGGCTTTTATTAAGGAATAGGCACTTAAAAGATTGCAATTATAACAACTGTAATGCATAGTGAAATCTTATTAATATTTAATATTTTCTTAATTATAAAAGGTACGCTTCTTATGTAAAAAACATTATTTTAGTTTGTAGTCCCCAAGTTGAATCTAGCTGAATTCGCCTTCGACCTACATAATAATATATGTAAATTATAGCATTAATCTGCTATATATTATTACATTTAATTATTCCATATATTTTATTTAATTATTTATAAAATATATTAAACTAGTGTCCGGCCAACGCACTGCTGTGGATAAGGTATGTGTATGTTAAATGTATGTCCTTCCGCGTGAATATCTGTTGTAAAAGTCTTATTTTTTTCTTAACTTCTTTTTTTATATTTTGCATATGTCCGGTTTTATCTATCTACAATACAATCTCATTTTGCTAATTGACAGACAGACCGACAGATGGTCGGACATTGCGGCTAAAATTTGAAATATAAACTATCCTATCTTTAAAGTTGAACCAAACTACAGACGTGTGCAAAATTTCATTAGAGTCGCTTTAGTAGTTTAGGCGCCAATCCCGGACAAACAACGTCACATGAAATTTTTATATATTTAGATATTGCGGAAAGTCGAAGAAACGATTAACTAACTAATTTCTAGTCGTCGGAAGCTGTAAGTAAATAACGCAATCGGCTTACAATCACAATCCCTCTAACGTTTTATATAAATTTAGAGAAAATCTTTTTCCAATGATAATCTAACTCAGCCAAAATATGTTAGGATACACCTGAATTTCTTCTTCTTAACTGGTGTAGTAACCGCTTCCGCAGTTATAGCCCAGTTTACAACAGCGCATCAGTTTTGGCAGTTTGGCGCCAATTGGAAATCCCAAGTGCTGGTGTTAACGCTGACTCCATCGTTACCATCGGCATACGCCAGCAGCTGTACAGTCTTATATAAGATTTTATCTTTTATATTTAAATCTGCGGCTCATATTATTTTCTCCAGCATCAGATTAAAGAAGTCACACGATAGTGAGTTACCTTGTTTGAAACCTCGTTTGGTATCGGACGGCTCGGAGAAGTTCAACCTGATCCTGACGGAACATTTGGTGTTGCTTAACGTCATCTTTACACAGCCGTATTAGTTTGGTGGGGATACCAAATTCAGACATAGAGGCAGCTCCTTTTCGTGCTGTCAAAAGAAGCTTTAAAATTGACAATAAAGTGTTGTGTGTCGATCCTCTTTCCACTGCTCTTTTCCAAGATTTGACGCATGTTGAAGTACGCACTTAGATTCCAATCTTCGCTTTCTTGAGGAACCTGAATTTAGACCTACCTTATTTGTTTTGAATACAAAGCTACCAAGGGATATTTTCTTAAATGTTATAAATGCAGTTGTATTTATTACAGGTATGGATACGCCTAAATCGACATACATATAGCTATTTTGGAGAACAAAACCCATAATATGAAAATGAAAAATTATCCTAAGGCACTGAGTTCTTCATATTCGATATACAGGGCATTCAAAAGTTATAGTCCGATTTCGAAAATTTTTTCACAAGTGATGCCACAGATTATATACAGTATTTGTGTAAAGTTTTATTCCGCTATCTTCATTGGTTCCTTATGTATATATTAAAAATTGAAGGAATAAGATGGAATTCAAAATTGAGTTGCATGGGAAGTAGGCGTGGTTGTGAACCGATTTCGCCCATTTTTCATCATACCGAATATCATTGAAATCTGTTGAGTAGTTCCTGAGATATGGTTTTTGACCCATAAGCGGGCGATGCCACGCCCATTTTCCATTTTGTAAAAAAATCTGAGTGCAGCTTCCTTCTGCTATTTCTTCTGTAAAAATTAGTGTGTCTGTCGTTAGTATGTTAACACACTTTTAATAATTTTCAACTTAACATTTGTACGGGAGGTGAGCGTGGTTATTATAAGATTTCAACTATTTTCATGAGGTAGGTAAGGGAACCGACTGCAGAAAGTTTGGTTCATATTGCTTTATTTGGTTTGCGAGATATATACAAAAAACCTAATTGGGGGCGGGGACACCAAAAAAATTACATCCAAATATGGCCCTTACTAGGACGATCCTTTATACCAAATACATTTCTATACATACATAACTACATGCAAACACATACATATGCTGCAATGCTTACTGACTTTGAGTCAGACATGACGTCACACAATGGAATGCTGTGTTTTAATAAATATTTATGAATGAATTTCACTTTCTCCACGTCCACCCACATCCTGTTACAATACATTTGCGTGCCGACCGCATATTTGCGCACACAGCAATAGTTTTGCCACTAAAAAGGTAACAATTGTACATACGAACATCCAACGGTACACTTGTATTCGTCTAAAATCACATATGTTCGCAAATATTACAATGCGCAATTTTATTCAGCACGAAAGTTGCGTACACTGAATTATATTTGTGTTTGCATTTTCGCTGAAACCTCAAAAACTTGATTAGCGCATACGTATGCATATACAAATGTACGAACATACTTGTGTATCTGCGAGGGTATTACATGTTTTTCTAAGAGAACAGGAATGCCAGCTGTTGCACCCGGGGTATGCTGGTGGGGGTTTTGAGATCGAACTTCATATTTTCGGAAGCATTTTATGCCGAATTTGGCTCAACATATGTTTCCATATGTTTATGAATGTATATTTAATATAAATTATACACTCGTTCATTAGGATATTTATTCACCGGAACTCGCTTGGAGCCTTCTACGCTTTATCACGAAGTATTTGCTTAAATCGAAGACGTTGGACGCAGTAATCAAGAAATATGCTGTATCTCCAATTAAATATAGGTTTACGTTGTTTCTATCCTAGAAGTGATCGCCAATCACATTATTTGTTACTCTCAAAGTAGTTAGTATGGTCGATTTTCTACGTTGTACAAATGCTCTAAAAGCCAACGTATTCGCCTGGAATTATTTCTAAGAAAATTATGACAACTTAGCGACATATAATTAATATAAATATATATTTCTTTACTTGTGACTCAATCTCCCGGTAAAAATTAGTTTGGTATTTGTAATTCTATTACAACCCCATAAACATTGTTCCTCTTAGATGGGCCCACTAAGAACCCTCGTGTGCTTTTCAAAATTAAGAATACTTTTTGTACCATTAATTTCATTTAGTTTTTGAACCTATGTTTTGTAATTTTGTTTGTAAATACAATATGGTAATATCTGACTAAAATCTAACTTTTTCGCATGTTTTCGTTCTTTTTAATTATCGTCTATCGACTAAACTAGAGGATAGTTTGATAATTATTCAATAATTAAAAAAATCCAAAAATTTAAGAATATGTTGGCAGGATTTGTTTTGCCAAAAAAAGAGGTTTTTTGTCCTTTATTTTCCATATAACTTGCTGTAACAACAGAAGACTAACTGTACTTCTTTTTATAAATTTGTCCCACAGTGAACCATACTACCATGAACTGTTTTTATTTACTCTTCATACTTCCACTTTTGGTAGAAATTTGTTAAAAAAACCGGATGAGTGCTCCAATGTGTTTTGCGGATATCCAACATTCGTCAAACCAAACACATGCGCACATGCGCACCTGCACACACACATACTCATGGTAACGAGTTTTTTGGGCATTGTGTAATGATTTCTATATTGCTTGTCCAATACCTGCGCAGACCTACTTTCACAGATACCCAAGCATATTTGTATAATGAGCGAAGACTTTGAACCTTTTTGAAAGCGTTGCGTCTCTTCACTTCGAGTCCATTCATAAGGCGCATCGAATTTCCGAACCGTTTGGATGCTGAGCAACTTAGTTGTGTTGTCGGATGGAGCAAATGTTATCGATGGCGGTATGGTTGCGGTTATTTCACTTGATTACCTAATGCAGACGACGACGACAATATTGAATGGCGTTGATGGCGGTGACGAAATTACTCTCAAGTGCAGATCACACGTGTACGTATGTACCAACAACGTAGCGGTTGGTAGAGAGCATCTCTACCTCAACTGTGAAACAACTTTTCAAGACACCAGCGAAATGTTGGCAAGAAGAAATTTATTGTTGTGATTGACTGGCTTTGCTACAAAAAAGTCGCCGCATTCATAAAACAGAAAAATGTTCCGAAAATTTAAAATCCTAATTTAAAAAAAAAAAAACTCTAACGATTCGACTGATCTTTAACGAACCCTATTTAGGATCCTCCGATGGATAAATATGTTCCAGCGCATCCTAGATTATACCGAAGGAGTTACTTACCTTACTATTCCGACTAGTTACTCTGGTTGGTTAAAAAAAAAGTCGACCAAAAGTGAGTTGTATCAAAGGCACGCGCCAAACCGATCATAGCTTTCTCAAGTAACGTCTTTAAGGTCTCCTACATATTTCGTTAGTTTGGAGATGTAACCTTTTTGGGAAAAATTTCAATTTATTTAAATCTGTGTTCATAGCATTTTTAAGTAATTTATGCTGTGAATTAATGAACTACACATATTTATGGATATTAACCAAGTTCCATAAATTTCAAAATTTCACATGCATCCACATGTGTATTCCCACACCACTTGCTTTAATCAATTTCGCTTTCCAAAAAACTTTCGATGTTCGAGAGTGTGTAGTAGGTTTGAGTGCTCGTGTCCGTCTGTCTGTCGCGATCGATTCTCAAATGCTACCACACAGTATCCGCAGTCTGGCGATCTCTTAACTGATGCAAAGACGATCTATGGCAAGCGCTGCGTCTGTTTCTGCTTTCGTTTTTTCTATTTGAAATCAAATAAATAAAAATAGTGAAAGCTGCGATTATTATGTATATATTTATATTTATTTATGTACTTACTTCTACGTATTTACATAGCAAATATGTAGGCTGCTGGGCACGGTTGCACATGCTGACGTCCATTTCCAATACATGTCGTGAGGGTTAGGTTATGTTAATGAGACAATACTATAATCGTCATATATTATTCATATAGGCCGTTTTCGTTGGATTCTGTATTAGGCCAAAAACGAAAGTTATTTTAATCGAAGCTCGGATGAATATTTGAGCTCTCTAACGCAACATTTTTTTGTTACAAGACAAGTTTCAGCATAAGTGGGTTTCCATACCGCTTGCGCTAAAAATATTTGAAAAATCATGTGCTCGAGGTGATTATGTTAATAACCGTAAAAAATATGCTACAGTATTTGGTGGGCGCAAAAGAAGAAACTTGCTACAATATACAATATATATTTAATTAAGGTGTCAAATTGAGTTCTTTTCCCGGTTTGCTCTCGCTTTCATCTGAACTTTATCTGGTTTGACTTTATACAAGAGAGGCTACTAGTTTGTATGATAGCATTCTAATTTGTCCACTTGATCTCTGTGATTGTCATAATCCCTAAAACCATTTTATATTTAAAGTCACCACGCCAATAACCACAAATCCAATCCTTACATGTAAATAGCTATCTTATAATATCAAGATCTGCTTTGTGTAACACATATAACACACATGTAACGGTGCTCACAAATAAATTTCCGTCCGCTAAAAAATTGAAGGAAATATGTGAAGTGGGGAACTATATTGCCCAACGGCACGGGTTTATATCCTGGCCATGTGATAAGATCACAACGACGATCCGACGAGTACGCACGTGTTGTGAAATCAAATAGAGCTTGGTATATTGTATATTGTATATCGTATCAGCCGGAAAGGTTAAAAGCACGGTTTTCTGGAATTAAAGAGGTGGCATTACTCACTGCTAAAAGGCAAAACGGTAATTGGGCTCTATTACAAAGTTATCGAATTATTGATTTATCCAACATTCAACAATTCAACCGAAGATAATACCAATGCATATTTCTGACCTTCAGGAAATTTCTTTACTCGTAAAAGCGGCACGTAAAACTATATATGTATATTAATTATAGTTTAAAAATTAAAATCCAATTAAAATTTTGAATCTCGTACCAACTTCGAAAAATATTCGAAAATCAATCTTTGTTGCGCTGACTAATTAATTATTTTTCACACTTCGGTCAAATTCGTTGTTGCCACCAGAGATTAATATGAAAAATATTGATGACAGTTTTAACAAACAATTACATACGTATATACATATGTGTATATGTATGTTAGAAATTGATGTTGAAATATTTCAGGAATTTGGGTTAAAGATTAATTTGCATCTGAATTGAACGGGCGGATGAATTGATTGAGTCAACAAGGCGTTAACGCGCGTGATTTTGAAGAAAAGTGAAATTTCTCAGCGCATTAATACATGCCAAATATACATATGTATAAACAAATACACATACATATTTAAACGTAAGTATGTAAATAATAGTAGTTAAGTCGTAATATTGGTAAACTGATTAATAGATAAAAGCAGCACTTACAATTATAAAATAGGCACGTGTGAGTGTATGTGTGTGATATTTTGAATAATTAATTTTGTAATAATTAACATTGTGTGTCATGCAATGCCTTAGGTTGTGACTAAATGTAATTATTGCATACCCTTTGTGAGCACATCAAATACAATTATATAACAGGCATATTGGACAATTACAGAAAATTTCCTCTCATATGAAGGCGTTCTACAATCACTGAAAAGTCAATAATAGTTAGCGTGTCTAAACGTAATTTGAACTGCTCACATTAGCGCCAAGTAAATGGAAATGTTGACTGGTGAAGGGAAATTTTACACATTATTTCAATTAATTGAAGGCAACAATGTGTAGTAGTGAAATGTATGCACAATTGTCTGCTGCCAACCAATAAGTGTCCATCAACAATGTCATTAACGAAATCAACACTGGCCCATAATAGAAAAGGTCTAACAATTGAGTACACACAGCCATGCATACACATATACAGACATACATATAAATATATGGTCACACATCTGCATAAAATTTCCATAAACATCCAAGCAACTTCCACCTTCGAGTTGTGTTGTTATGTATTGCCTCACCAGTCACCGTGTCGGTGGCAAATCAATCAAAAAACATCAAATGCTGCCGGTATTACATAAAATTTCAGATAACATACCAGTTCGGCTGTGGAGTAACCTTTTCAAATAAATTTATATAAAAACCAAGACATTGAAAAAATTCTTGAAATTGTTTGGAAAGGGAAAACAATGTATGTATGTCTGTCTGTGCATGCTCACATACGGTTGTTTGTATGATTCTGCCGTGCCTTATTGTTTACTGAGAAAGGGAAAGTTATTGCCAGAAATTAGTGTTTGTGATGCTGTTAGCGGCAACGCTCGCTACACCAGCTTACTCTCTGTATTTGTAGCTTTACAGTGGTTGAAGTTCGCACAAAATGCGAACATTTTATTGCTTTATTATATTGTACTTAGTGAGCTTTTATAACTAAAACAAATTTAGATGAATTAAAATTTATCCACTCGGCTGATGAAAATCGGACAATAACCACGGCTACCAGATATATTGAAATTGGTCCATAACATTCTCTTGTTCACATACACATTATAATTGTCGGCTTGTAGGCAAAATATATTAGTAATGGTTCTTATACATATACCGAGTGCTTTAAATATACATATATGTCAGACTTCTGACAAGCGAGTGATATAGCGTAGTGAAGCTAGCAATACACAGTAGCGATTTCAGTAATTTTATCGCTTAGCGAAATATAACAAGGAAAGCAAACCTCTGTTATAAAGGGTTTTTCAAAAGGGACGCTACAAAAGTAGACCGATAGGGACTGCAAACGACGTCATATTTCTTACCGCTTTTTTGACATTTCACATTCACTAAGGTTAGCCTATTTCATCATGGAAAGATCCTACAACGATTCGAAATTATTAAAATTTACTACCGAAATTCAGTAGTATGGGCCGAGTTATGCTTGAAAACCGTCGAGAATTGGGTTCAACGTATGGACTTCTGCAAGCGTGCCCGTGATGTTCATGCAAAAGAAATCGAGTTCCATACATAATGGCATCGAATGTACTTTCACAGGAATAATTT
Organism: Zeugodacus cucurbitae; assembly: GCF_028554725.1. NCBI lineage: Eukaryota > Metazoa > Arthropoda > Insecta > Diptera > Tephritidae > Zeugodacus > Zeugodacus cucurbitae. The sequence continues at coordinate 46,077,544 of NC_071667.1, forward strand.
CATTGATATCCCAAACCTTTTTGGTTTTATTAAAAAAAATTATAACGCTCTTATTGAAAAACTCTTTACCTAATCTATTCGATACGAATAAAATGTTGGTTCACATTAAACTATATTTACCATAACCCGAGGTAAAAGTCGGCATCAATACGCAAAGGTCCAAACATCTCTCTGAAACCAATTTTTTGGAACAACGAAATGTGGCTCTCATCACATTATAAGGCTGTATAACTACTACCAAAGGTTTGGGAGACGATTTACTTCTGAATCGTATTGTTGAGTTGAAGTGGCACACTAGATTTTGGTGTAAGTATTAATTATACTTTTATTTACTTTTCTCCAATTTATTTCCATTACCATCGTCAACGAAGGTTATTCCAAGTCGAAATGTTTGCATATTGCTCCTCACTGATAAGCTCACTCGCACTTTTGCTTCACTGTGCCTCATCTTCGCTTCGCTTAACGGATGTCAATAGATTGTGCAACGAAACGATTTTCTTTAATTAACATTTGGCGAATTAGCATTGGGTGTTGGTCTAAACGATATCCGTTCGTCGACTTTAAACACAACTGTAGACGGTGCACCTATGCTCGTATGAATGTATTTACGCGTGTCTTTATTTTGTGATGTACAGTTTGTTTTATAGTTAACGATGTGAGAGTTTAACATAGTCTGCTATTAAACAATATTAATTTGGTGGTTTTCTCGTCATAACACTCGTGGCAATAAAAATGTTTATGCAAATTCAACTCTACAAAACTGACCAAGCCGCCGCTTAACATAACACTCATCAAAACAAGCACACACCCATATAAGTACATATATAAGAAGATATTGAGATAAGTATAAATACGCGTATTTTTATTTCGCATGCAGTTTATGTATCGTGTTAAACAAAAATAAAACGGCATTTAGTACGATTTTTATGGAAGGAAATTACTATAATCAAAACAATCCAAAACTGTCAAGAGGAATATAGTATTTTGCGGACTTAAGTGATATTCATCACTTTGAGTTAGTTTGACAACTTTTGACAACTTTTGACAACTTGTTTAACTATTTATTTAAATAAAACTAAAATTAATGCATTTATTCAACAGTGGATACATATGTATGTATGTACATAAACTTCATGTATTACCAGTGCTAAGGAGAAACTTATTATATCTATTTTTTTTTGGAAAAATTGGGGAAACTTGTTTACTAAACTTGCTTCTAGAACCTAGTTAAAAATGTATTGTGACAAATTATTGCACAAACTAAAGGGAACTTTGTACTCATTTCCTTCTTCCTGTCTGTAATAACTTATTAAGATGTACGACACACGAATTGCCGTCTATGGCTGAGTCTGCGCATGAAATTCATTCTTTTGAAGAATTACATCTATGCTCACACTACTTCACTTTCTTTCTTCTTCTAATCAGAAAGCTAGGTAATTGTTTTCTTAAGAGTGAAAGTAAATTTATACTAAATTATGTTAAGTTTTACTGTGCTATTTGGTTATTTAATGAAAAGAAAAGTAAATAAATATTCAATATTTTTCTACACCGCAATAGAAAATTAGAAAAAAAAGAAATTTTTTAATCATTTTAAATACGTACAATAACAACAGTGCATATGATAGATAAATAAAAATCGAAAAATACCACGAAGACGTGCAAAAAGAAAACGAAATAAACAAATTACACAAAAATGCTCGGAAGAAATGTCAACAAGAAAATATTAAAAAAGCAGAATAAAACGAGCGTTGGTAGAAATACCAAAAATAACTTATGAATTTACAAAAACAAGCATCAGAAGCGCAGCGTAACAAAAAATGCTAACAAGAAAACTTTCACCGATTTCTTAAAAAACGTAAAATGATGCGCTAAGGTATCCGACGAACAGTTCGAGAGGAGACGAAGTAACGCAGCCGCAACACAGTATGCCGTAGTGCGACACAAAAACCATACGAACCTGTAATATATATTATACATATGTACGTAGGTACGCACACTTAATAAATCGAACACCTCGAAGGTATTCTGGGCAAGCCGGAAAAAAATTATTTGCAATCTGTTCGAATGCAAAAAAAAAATAACAACAACGTATGTAAGTTTGGGGCTGGTGAATGCCCGAGGAGCCTAGTGAGTAATTACAAATATGGGCCAACAAAGATATTACGAAACCGTTGCAAAAATGCAATCTGTCTTATTGAGAGATCGAATAACCCTCGCTCGTTTGACCATTGAGTGAAATGTAAAGCTGAGCGCGTTTCTAAATGAATGTGCGAATGAGTTTGTAAAATGCACATGATTTTATTATAGTTCGTTAAAGTCTGTCAGTCGTTCTATTTTAAGCCGAATTTGAACGTATCGATTTGAACTATTATTTTATTGTAGAGCTGAAATAGATCTTGGAAGCTTCAATATGAGTATTTATAAACATGTTTCACTATCTACTTTATTGCATAATTGTTCTGAAATAAATATAAATAATTAAGTGTTCTGGAGTATACATAAAATAAATAATTAACAACTAACTACATATATTTTGTAAATCAGAATATATATAAATATTTATGCATGAAATGCCTCAAATATAATAACTTATTTACGTTTAATTCTAAATTTGCTCCACTTGCTTTTGTTGCCAGCCGCGATAGGCCAATCGTAACGGATCATAACTACTACGCCGGCGGCGCTTGTGATGATGCCCGTCCGCAGTGAGGTACTGCACACTGTGACTGCTTTCGTGACCGTGCTGCATCAGAGACTTCATGCCCACAATACCGGCCATCATGAGCGCAGTCATTGCCACACCGAGCGCCTTCATTGCCATTGCGCCGATGCCGCCCAGGCTCATGACTGCCATCATTTTGCCAAACATCATTGCCATGGCTAAGATCATTCCTTGTCCTTTGTCTTTCTTGCGCGCTTCTGTATATTCAAGTACGGAAAAATCATTATGAAAATTATAAAGCATGTCGTATAATTTAACTAAGCTGTTAAATTGTGCAGGTACATATAACGGTGCTCAAAGTGAACACTCGTACTCGCAAAATGTCATATAAACCGTACAGACTTTGATTTACATATTTTGCTAATGCTCATTTAGATATCCAAAGCTATTTATGGTGTGCACTTAAGTAGGTGATAAAATCTCTAATTATTTTAAGCTACAAGGAATATATATGGGCGCTCTTAACGGTTGTCTTACAATTCTGCCATTATGTTAATATATGAAAGGCTTTTGTTCGTACTTGTACATACTCAAATATTCCTTCCACGAAATAATATAATAATGTTTTTGTTAACGCAGATATTTGAAAAACAAACTTTAAAATCTGAAACACTCAATCAAACTACTGGTATTACTTAGGAAGAAAGAGGAGAGAAATATCTTTTCTAGAGCTCAAGGCAGAAATCGACGTTTCATGCCTCGACTGTAAGAAAACACCATTGGGTACAGATGTAAATTACCATTATTTTGTATCTCTCTCAGACGTATTTCGTATTTGCATAAATTAAAGTTTTATAATTAACATGCATAAAATAGTTTTTTCTCTCAGTAACAGTTCCTCTCCTATCAACCACTTTTCAAAAGTGGCAATCATAATACAATTTATAGCATCGATACTTGGCTGATATTGACACCAGATGATACAGTCAGACGATGACACGGCCTAAACCAATATTTCTGACACGGCAGATTGAAAAATGCTGCTGATACTTTCTGAGACCTTAAGGGGTTACGCCACCATGAAATTTTCAAACAATTGATTTTTTTGTTTTGCTTAATTTCAATGTATATATTCTAACGAGTACTTTGCTAATAGTACTTTTTTTTCTTTTTCAATTCATTGTATAGAACACTTTTATGAAGATTTAACCCCTGACAATTGTTGCACTTAATGTCTTCGTAGAAATTTCAAAGATTAACACCCACCTTGAATACCATCCCCTGGAGCACCGCCATTTTGTTCCAAATCATACGCCAAATAACGCTCACTCTCATCGGCAAGTAAATCGGCGAATTTAATATTTAACTCGTGACTGCGTAAATATTCGGAGACATAACCCAAGAAGGTGTCATCATTCTCCACAGCAGAATCGACGGGTGTATCGTTCGATACTGGCTCAATTGGTACGATTTCGAGACCACGCAACAATACTAACGGTTTATCGCGACGATTCAATTTTTTAATTACATTGCGAATGGCACGCGAACCACGACAGTAAATTGAATCTGAGTTTAATGAATTGGTCAGGCAGTCGGCTGCTTTCTGTGCAGTACCGATAGGACGCGGAGTGTTTTCGATATTCTCACGAGTTGGCGGTGCCAAAAACGTTTCCGTACCAGGTGTGGCATTATCCCTAACTTCGGTGGCCAATGGAGCGATTGTGGCGCTTGCACCATAAAGTGTGCCAATTAGCAGTGCACAGGAAAAGTAATTAGGTAGCCACATTACGAGCGTGTTAAGAACTTAATTCAAGGAAGTCAAAAGATCCGTTTAAAATTCACTGCGACCGAAAGCGTTTGCAACGTAGAACTGCTGCAAATTTGTTACAATTCGAAACTAAACCGTTTGCAAAGCACTACTCTAGATTTTATAGAAAATTTCCCAACTGCAATCCTATTACACCGGAACGCTGTGTGGTCATATAAACGAACCATTTCATGCAAAACGAAAGTCCACATAATTACCTGATACAATTCTCCATTCGAAATTATACCGCAAAAGAAAAATGAAATGGAAATGAAAGGCCTTGGCCAACCTTCCAATCGCCCAAACCATTTCATTCACCAACCGACATTTACTCAGTTTTTATGAGTACTAATTCTTCTACTCCCTGCAGTGTAATTTTCCTCTTGAGTGGATCGGAAAGATTTCCCATTTTAAACGCTTAATTGGCTAAATATACGCACACATATGGATGGTTGTATCTGAGCACACACGTACATACGTTTAGTACGCAGAGAAGAAATGTCTTCATTTCAAGGTCTCAAAAGCCGTTGCAATTGCTAGCGTGCAAAGTGTGGCAAATTAGAGGGGCCGGAAAACGTCTAGAAAGATATGACATTTGTAATTGCACTTGCTATGTAGAAGCTAATGGTCTACTAAGTAGTATGTATTAGCCAAAATGCTATTTTGTATAAGTGGTTGTGGTTGTTACATATGTCATTTAATTTGTATACATATTTATAGCAGTTCTTAATTTGGTTGCATTCGATGGTACACTTGCTTTCAAATATAATCAGTTGTTTCTTAAGAGTGGATCTAACCATGTCTGTGTCCTGATATAGAGCCATATATACCAAAGTGATCAGGGTGACGAGTAGATTTAAAATTTGAATTTGAAATTAAGATTTCGATAATACTCGGAGTAAATACAGTGTCCATTTACTATAGGCGTGTTTAATGTGACCAGCAAATTAACTTCTTAGCTTATTTTTTAGGGAAGCTATCATAGCTTGTATTGTTAAAGTCTCTGAAAATAGTTCCCAATAGCTCACAAAAAATAATGCAAAAAACCTTGCTAATGCCAAATTATCATTTGAAAGTGGAACACGTTATTCTTTTGGCCGATATTAATTTGACAAATTCCATTAAATTTAATTTTCCGGTTACCCAGCACAATTTTCGAATTGCCACTTACTCAAAATTCTATACATAATAAGGTTACATATAAATTCGTTAAACCACCACAGTCCATCACCAACAAAAAGATCGTCTCGATCTAAATACGGATCATTCGATACAATTATTTAAATAAACACATATATATTGCGGTGAAAAATAAAGCACTGTACATTAAATCTTAAACAAGCGAGTATGTTCTTTTGGTTCTGATGGTTAGTTTCAAGACAGTGGTGAGTTTTTCCCCAAAGAATCACGTAAACTAGTTTATTATGAAACTATTATAAAAATTACAAAAAATTCTAATTACACAGCATAACTTTAATCAGTGAAAAGTCTTTGAACCCAATCAATCGAGCAGAACTATTCAAAGTTTATCATTGATCTTCCTTTGTTTTAAAAATGGAAATTCTAGTTGATGCCAGTCGGAATAAAACTCTATGTCTAGCCTCCAAAGTACTCACAGTCAATCGAATAAGCGTCCCCAACACGAATTTTATTTAGTAATAGTGGTGGAATCCCTTCAAAACTTATTACCAAGATTCCCTAAAATCTATGTTGCAACCCAGTGAGAAATAATATTGGATTTAACTGGTTACTGTTTTACTGAATTTTTAGATTATCTTAAATAAGGCAAAACTATAATAACAAATTTTGATCCATTACTGGTATTCCAAATAAGTTATTTTCTCTTGAGTTTTTTTGAAATGTCTAAAATATTGTCAATTGCAGTGGGTCGCATTAAAAATTAAGACTACACTAATTCTACTGTATTCTCTCTTTCTTTATTTATGTCAAAATTATTTAAATTGCATAGCCGAATAAAAGAAACAATCAAATACGTGATGGGAAAGATAACGGTTATTAGGAGAAAGCGAAAGCTGGGAAAACAAAATTCATTTAAAGCCAAAAATACTAGCCCAACTCAGGGAACCACGTAAAAGTTGTAGGAGTAATCAAAGAATAGTGATCAAACAAATGACGAGTGATAAAAGAAGATATATAAACTTGTTTTTTATCGAAAACAATTTGCATTTTCCAGCTACAAACGACCTTAAAACAGAATGCAGGAAAAGCAAAGCGCGAAAATGATGGGAACCATATTAAAGAAATGAGTGGCAAGCCAGGCGTAACGGATCGCTACTTGGCTCTCTTATTCACATGATTCAATAATTGGTCGCACTTGCGAGTTTTGCGAATGAGAATGAAAGTAAATGCGATTACATGCTAAATAAAAATCGGTCATAACCTTAAATTGGAAAAGTGGTAGAGGCCTGCTTTACGCCTTTCACAATAAAGACAAAACCCAACACAACCTTGTGCAACTCAGAATATTGTAATATACACAGCTGCAGACAAATTTTTGGGAAAACAACAACAACAGCGTACAACAAAGGGACTGTCTTATTTTCATAATTTGAAGTGAATAAAAAATTTGTGAAAAGTAATTAAAGGTTTTCACAGCAAAATTACAAAGTAACCAGCCATTAAACTCGACAGATTGGTGAGTGACGGCACCGAAGGCAGCTCACTCAGCTTTGCCGCTACAATTGGCGTGAGGCAACGTGTCTGCAGTTAGGCGCAAAAGAAATAAAAGAAAGCCACAGTCTAGAGCATAATTACAAAATGTTTACAAAAAATAAAAAAAACCCAATGCGACCCAAAACAAAGAAAAATCTTAAAAAGTCGAATTATTATAAAACTTTTGAGTGCTTAAAAGCTTTGGCTCTTGTTGCTGAGGGACGCCTGAAAATGTAGACACCGGTGCACCTGTACGCTCAGCCCTCGAGTTTCAATGGCTAAAGCTGTTAACTCCAAAAAAGTACAAATTGTAATATTACGAGTATATATATTTATGATATATACATATATACCCGTTATATACTTTTATATGCACATAAATTTTGCCATCGTAGCTTACATGTTGGCAGCAAACAGCGTCTGCGTAACTACCGCGTTCTGGTTCCGTTTGGCACCGCCTTAACGCACAGTGATGCTGTCACAACAAAGCGTAGGCAAACACACACGCACACACACACACACTGAAAACATTCCATAATAGTGTGGCTGCGGCTTCATCATCGTCATGCAGCAGTCACGCCGTCAACAATCATTCAACCATGCGACCAACTTTCACTCTCATCGAATGAGTTTTCGATTTCGATTTAATTTCTCTATACTCATGCACATGTATGTGTGCGCATGTGTTTAATATAAATAAATGTGTGTGCCAGTATGATATTTCATCTCTGCTTTTGCTGTGCTGTTTGCCGTTATTGTTGGGATTCTTTTATTAAAATAAATGAATTTACATTTCTTTCGCCTACTTAGTGTTTGCATCTCTTGCAGACTCTCCTGCTTACTTCATTGTCATGCTCTCCTTATTTGACTTGGGAAAAAGTTTGAAATCAATAAAAGCGAGGTCAGGTAAAAGTGTTGCATAAGCTCATGTATCGCATATCGGTTCCAATGTGCTCATGAGCCTTTAAAATGTATTCATATTCGGATGAAATTTATAAAATATTACACATTTTAAAATTTTAAAGGGACTTTTCGGTTGTAGAAAAAAATATTTATTCATTAGTCCACATTATTGTTGTTGCCTTTAAAATAGTCCTCATTTGATTTTATGCACTTATGCTAGCGTTTCTTCCAATCGTCGAAACACCTCCCAAAGGATTCGATTTTTGGTATAGCCATTGGCTCTTTCATCGATATTTCGTTTACTTGTAAAACAACGGCTCTATAAGATTCCATTTCCTCACACAGGGAATCGAATTGTTGACAAAGGTTAGCGGATGTTTCAATGAGAAAATAAGCCTGACCACTAACTAATGGAGATAGATATATTCTATCTCAAAATAAGATAAAAAATTGGTATTGCAGATGATGAAAGAACTCAACTCAAATTTGTGTAAAATTTGCATAATAGGCGTGGCATCCCGGACATATAAGTCAGTCCATACATCTCAGGAGTTGCTTGACATATTTGAACCAAAATTCATGTGTAACATTTTTCTGATTTCCAATATTTTCAAGTCTCCATATACCGAATTTGTGGACCTCAGTAACAACAATTTAGGTTAGGTTAGGTTAAGGGGTGAGGTGCTTTAACCTAAGTCTGGCGAAAGCTGGAAATTTAAGGAGGAAGTGCTTGGATGTTGCCTTCCTCCAAACAGCGTTGGCAACTAGCGTCTGACTTGATCCCTGTCCACACCGGGTGTGTGCCTATTGGATAATAACCAGTAAGCACACCATTAATCGCGGAGAGATGAGCCTTACTAAGCGGTAACAGCTATAACGACCGTTTTCGATCCACTGGGTTCCAGAAAGTCCTCGTTACTGCGCAGGTGCCGGTTGATCTGCAGCGTTTGGCGACCTCACTCGAAGCCAGTGTGTCCAGCGCGAGTTACCAGGGATGCACGCTAAGTGATTTCAGATTTCAGAGTGTCCGTTTTTCGGACCCTTCATATACCCAGTCTCTTAGTCTAAACTGCTTAGCTAGTGTGGCCTTTCCGAGCGTCGTCCACCAGACTCCAAAGAACAATATTGGCTTGACTATAAATATAGTTAATAGCCCAATATATCCGTAAACGGCTACTCAAGCCTTTCTCACTCTCTTGGAAATTGTAGATTATATTCATATTTTGAAATATTTCGTAGATATGTATATCGAGTAATCAATAATTATTATTTTAAAAAAGCCTTTTTTCGAACTTCGAAACCAAATATTTCGATTTTGGAGCTAACTTCGAAAATCGGAGAATGCAATTGTTTTAATGATGTCTCAATCCGGACAAAAACAGTTTGGTACAACACCCAAAAAAATAGATTTTGCCATATGTAAGGATTCTTGGCTACTTTAATAACATAACATAGTATAGAAACAGCATTGCATAACATAAGTGTTTGTATGCCTTAAAATTCATGAAATTCCTTGAAATTCACAAAAACTTTACTGATGATATTCACAATTGTAATTTTCAATGCAAACGATACAACAACGAATACTAAGTCATACACATGTTAATTAAGTATAACTCGTTGCTTCAGTTCATTCACAGCATCAGTTCGCGGTCACTCAAGAGCGAACCATTAACTATTCGGGCGTGGAACGCAACTTTACATACTGAAAAATACTCGTAGATATGCACATGTACCAAGCATATGGATGTACGTGTGTGGTGAGAAATTTTTAACGACCTGAAGCTGCACTTTGTGTGTAAAAGCTATGAGTGCAGCTTAGTCCGCTAAATATTGCTTTCTTGGACCGTTTACAACGCGCTTACGGATCTGAGCACTCGTGCAAATATGTGCACTTGATCGGTTACTAAATGCACATATTTACATCTCGCCAGCAGTTTTAAAACCCGAGACGTGTAATAGAGACATCACTCGATCGCTATAGACATACATACATATATGTACATATGTAATATATTTGTGTGTACACGTTGGGTTAGTCAGATATAATTACTGTTTGTTTATATTTTCGTTGGCGCATGGTGTGAAATGTTAAAAACTATTTTTTAGCATTTTACTTTTGTTATCGTTTTGAAATAAATGGTCATTCACATTTTTCTGAAGTTTTCTTTTATTTCTCTTTTTGACTATTAGGTTTTGTTTCGTTTTGGAATTTCTTCTTTTTGTTGTGTTGTGTTTTTGTTTTGTTAATTTGGCTAACAAAGTAATTGTGGTGGCCAGTGTGTTTGCCACCGCTATTGCCCCTGTCACTGCCACTGTTGTTTGCTGTTGCGACAGCATATGATGGCGCAAATTGATAAATTGACAGATGTTTCTTGGTTTTCTTTTCAATAACTTTCCCTTCGACAGTTTTATTAACGGTTTGTTGTTAGTAGCCCAAAGAGCGATCGTTAAAAATAATTGAGAAATATTGTATTTTTACAGAACTCAACAATTAAATTTCCATTTGTTAGATGTATTTATATTAAGCTTTCTGATTTGAGAAGCCACTGAACATATATTTCAATTTAATTGTATCGAATCTGAAAATAACTGTTATGCCGTATTTCAAAATTTGAAAAGTTTTACGATTCTGTAGACGAAAATTATTGATGAATTTGTCACTTTCTCGATATTTTATGCTTGAAATAAAGAATACAAACAAGTTAATCCTTTATATCTTACATACGAGTGATTATAATTTAGTGAAAGAGCTTGTATGGGTTCTGATGTGTACTTAAAAAGCTTGTAATTATGACATTATTCGGTTTTGCCGTTCCATAAAACCTCATTAAATTATATTTTCTTTATGATAATTAATTATTGTGCGTTCGTCCCATAGCTCATAAACATCCACATGCACCCGAATTTCAGCTTCTTAAGACGGAATATTAAATGTCCATGTATAATTATACGCCGAAATTAGTTACATTGCTCAATTTATTTGTTCGATATGTAAAACAAAATCCCGTCTAACAACAAACGACCTGGATAAACTCGGTACACAACCACACTCAATGCAGAGTTGCATTTTAAATATCTATTTAATATATAAGGGTACACTGTCAAACTTGATCTGTTCTAATATCAGAGCAGTTTCACTCCAATTCAAAGTTTTACATTGGTCTATGTCTTCATGTGCAGTACTGTTGTAGGTAGTCGAGGATGATTATAAGAGTTGAGTTTATTATTGAAGAAAATCATTGCCAATAAATAATTGGAATGTCGCTTTAAAGATAATATGACGTAATTAACGATTAGATTTGATAGTGAAATCCGGATGTCTGTCTGTCCGTCTGTTCGTGCACGCGATAACTTGAGTAAAAAATGAAATACCTTGAAGGTGATTGCCGAAATCGGACCATTCCACGCCCAAAAAAGTCGATTTTTCAGGTGAGCGGTTTAAAGTTTTCAATTGTCTCTTATTTAGCAAATATACACAAACTCCATAAGTTTATTGAATAAACTAGTGGCATGCCAATATTAAATAAAATGCTGAGAATAACTGTACTGAATCTTTTTCTTGGGCATGAACTTCGAATTATGTCGTTATTTGTGAAAAATATAAATAAATTTCGCCGTCATAAGTTAAAAAACAACAACATGAACAATTTAAAATAATATTAATAAGCATAAACACAACTGTTAACACGCATACAGATTTAAATAAATGAAAGAATAGTTTCTATTACATTTTAAATACAGCATTTGTGCGCCTAAAAATATGCAATTGTTTGATTCCTCTTCATGCTTTGTACAAATAACTTGTGCGGCTTAACAAAATGGACTATACTGTAGCTGAAGTTAAGTTCACAGTCACCTTAATATGTTATTTGGTTACCGACGTCTTCTTTCATATGTATAATTAAATGTAAGAATATGTAATTTTCCTTACATCAGTGAGTTTGAGTAGGTTGCATTTTTCACATAAAGATTTGGAGATATCAACCTTAATATTGACTCGTGTAGCACATGAACGTGAGACCTTATTAATGGATTTCCTAAATTCATGAAAATTAGTCACTGAATTGGTTTAACATAATCTGTCACAACACCGTTCTTTAAAAGGACTATTTAGTGCACTTTCTAGCGGTAGGAGATGGACAATTGCATATATGTAAATATATAGAGATTCAAATATTTAATGTTTTAATTTACTTTAGTCTTAAGTTAGATAGCTAGAGCTTTAAACTCCCGTGTAAAGTGGTTTAGAAGTAGTGCAAATATAAACACTTTTGTTAGAAAATTTGCATAATTACCATAAACGATTGCACGCATGCACTTACAAGGCAAATGTATACGCCCATCCACAGATACATGTATACTTATAGTCTACTCGTATAATTGCTTGGTCTCAAATTACTTTCCAATTATTATATGCATCGTTACATTCTCGCGATTTTATTGCTTGCGAGCTTCAATGCATCCATCGCTAAATAAACAGTAATTTTCATATGTAACAACAAATATTGAAAGTTTATAAACAAGAGTAAAACAACAAAAAAAAGTTTAAGAAAAAATAACATGAGAGAATGCAACAAGAAAATACCAGAAAAAATTACATCGCCGTTAACCGTATTAATTGGAAAATAAGTAAGGAAAGGCTAAGTCAGGATGCAACCGAGAAAATAATCATATAAATATTGTATATGAGGGCTAAGGTAATTTTTGACGCAACTATATGCTCACATAATTTTGCTAAGATATCTATATAACCGCTATATCCGGAAGTTTCATAATCCGAATATAAGGTAAACCTTTTTCGGTACAAAGACACTATTAGTACACTATTAGAAGAAAAATATTAGCGATATTTTCGGTGAAAAATTACTCTTAGCCACTGAGTTTTTCATGTTCGATATCCGGGCATTGAAAATGTATAGTCCGATTTCGACAGCTCAAATATAGTATTGGTGTAAAGTTATATTCCGTTATCTTCATTGGCTCCTAATGTATATACAGTATACTCTCGAAAAGTAAATTCTCAGAAAGTAAATAATCGCGGAAAAGTTAATCACCTTTAAGATTACACATGCTCCTCGAAAAAGTAAATTTTTTAATTTACTTTTCAGAGAGTGTGATAAAAAATTCGAAACGAAGCAAGCAAGCAGCGTTTTTTACGATGTTGCAAAAACACTTACTCTCTTGTTTATCGCGTCTTTTTAGTAAATAAACTCTCTTACTTGATCCACTGGTTTAAAAATGAAAACGATGCAAATCAGGTGTCAGACTTTTTGAATTGTCGTACAAAAATGGTCAGAAAATATATTGCAAAAGAAAAAAAAAACAAAAGAATATTCAAGATTTTTTCTCTTCATAGTAAATACATATGTATGTATGTAAATGTATGCATTTTTAAACTTAAAAAATTCATTCATTTATTTGCTTCAATAAAACATATGGATCATGTAAATCCATCATGTAAATCCATATGTTTTATTGAAGCAAATAAATGAATGAATTTTTTAAGTTTAAAAATGCATACATTTACATACATACATATGTATTTACTATGAAGAGAAAAAATCTTGAATATTCTTTTGACCTTTGATCATGTAAATCCATATGTTTTATTGAAGCAAATAAATGAATGAATTTTTTAAGTTTAAAAATGGATTTACATGATCCATATGTTTTATTGAAGCAAATAAATGAATGAATTTTTTAAGTTTAAAAATGCATTTAATATTATAAAAACAGATAATTTATGTATATATTTAGAAAAGTGAATTATTCGAAAATGTAAATTACCCAAAATACCAATCGATTTACTTTTCGAGAGTATACTGTATTATAAAATGAACGAATAAGATGGAATTAAAAATTGAGTTATTTGGAAAGTGGCCGTGGTTGTGAACCGATTTCGCCCATTTGTCATCCGTGTTAACAGGGTGTCAAGAAAATATTATTTCATCCTCCTGATAATTTTGATATATGTATATAACCCTATATCTAACTCGTTTAGCTTTATGACTTACAAACAACCGTTATGTGAACAAACTCTCTTATACTCTCTTATCATCTTTGTTGCGTGAGTATAACAATTCGATTAAAACGTGCAACAATTAGAGAAAAATTAACGCTGCGGATAAAGAGTAAATATCAGCAGCTATAAATATGAGAAAATATTATGTTACTTTTTGTTGAATGTATAATAGTATGTGATGATGTGAGTATAAATGCCAGCGAAACAGAAAGGAAAAATAGAAAAGCAGAAAGAATGCGAATAAATCTATGTCAGTGAAAATGGCGTTAAGACTGGTAAATCTAAATAAAATTAACAAAAATATTTAGTATTTGTTCTGTCTGGGTGCTGCGCATTTATTTGAGGTTATGACGTCGGGTGTGAAACAAATATTCATTTATGAAACTTGGTGCTGCAAATTCTTTGATTGCACTGATAAAAGACGCTGTTGAATGCTGAAAGCGCGCTTACCAGAAAAACGTAGCTTTGCTTAGAACAATTGGATGACTGAAGCATAAATAACACACATTATTTGGAGCGTAGCGGCTAAAGTAAATTAACAAATTCATATTTGGTCGCCGTGTGGTTTGTGCTTTCGTGTCGGCACCCACAAACATCATTATGTAATATTACATATTTCTGAAATTTTATTTGTCTGTTCCAAGCTGGATGCTTTTTCTTCAAATCTTCTTCATCGGTTTTGCAATAATTTGGTGTTGCACCATCTTTGAACGAACCATCGATGGTCATCACTTATATCTATTTAAGAACTGTTCCACAATGTTGGGACATTCATTTAAATTAAATTCACTTAAAAATTGTTTAGGTAAGAGTGCAAACATTTGGTAAAGTAAAGAATTTAAAAATACGAAGTAATTTCAAGTCTTCATCGCATCGAATTAAACCGCAAAACAAAGCATGTAGCCTTGTAGAGTAACATATTCAAATTTCAGTTTTTTGAAATGTGTATGTGATCTTGGCATCCAATTTCATTTATGTAAATATTTCACAAACTAATGGAGTTATCCATTCCAAGAATAAGATGAGAGACGACGCTCGTACGGTTCATGACATGTTCTTCCTAATCACACAAATTGTGCTTTGATCCAAAAATTACAGAAATAAGCTGAAAAGTTTATCTAACACACTACATATTATGTTTAGTAAAAGCTAATCCATTATTTTTGTCAATTTATGTCTCGCGTTGTAAAAGTGCGAGTACAGATCAAACAAACAGTCAGCGCACTTGCGTCTTGGCTCACACGTCACTGTTGACAGTCATAACTTTGAAGTCGTATATGAAGACGCAGAAGAGGACGACCTCCAATCCGTTGGAAGAACCAAGTGGAAAGTGACCTGGCTTCACTTGGTGTTTCCAGTTGGCGCCAAAATGCAAAAAGGTGGAACGAGTGGCGCGGTCTGGTGGATTCGGCTATAAGCGCTTAAAGCGGTTCCTACGCCAAATATATATATATATATTAGTATAAATTAATTGTTTATGCGAAACATAAAAAACATGTGAATTCTAAATATGTTATAATTGTAGTACGAAGGGTAAGGGCAGGAGTAATCTAACTAATTCTAGAAATATAAACAATAGTTAAAAACTGAAGTTGTTTGTGCATAGGAAAGAAATCAGCTTAATTTAAGTTTCATGTTTCCCAATAAACTGTGAGCACATCATTTAACTATACAAGTGCAATTTATTTTAAAAACTAATTCAATGTAAACACGACAACGCAGCATGCCCCATAACAAAAGCAACACCGCATGAATTCGTTGAAAGGCAAACATTTGTAAAAATTTCACTCTGCTCGTGATGCTCGTAAAAACTATGAAGAAAAGCAGAATCTGTATATGTTCACATATAAAAAATTTATTAAATTAATTTATTTTGCGTGAAAATGAAAATTAAAACGTATGTACATCAGTGGAAAACGGCGCGGTAAACGCAACAAAATCAGAAATGAGCAACAAACACGCACAAGTCCATCCATTCACGTAAGTATATACCGAAATTAATCTATACATACATATGTCTGTGTGTTAATGGTAGCTTTCAGTGAAAATAACGGCGTTTATCATCTGCATTAACATCATTACTCAATTTACTATAAATATAAATTAAAAGCAGTTATAAGGTGATTTGCATACACACACACATGCTACCTCTTAAAAAGTGTGAGAAAACCGAAAGTGAAAAGAAATCTTAATAGTCTGGCATAATTTTGCACCGTGCACACCAGTTTGTTTATCAAATTTTAATGTCTAACAAGTTACTTTACTACTCTGAATAGAAGTTAATATATAATAATGTATAGATATTTTTTTTTCAATGGCATAGCTATGAAAAGTGGCCCTTTAAAAATAAAACAAACATACAAAATATCAAACATCTTAATGTTTTGACCTGCTCCAGTACAGTCGAAAACTCAAAAAATTAAAATTTTAAATACTAAAGTTGTTTGTTTAAGTATTTATTAAGAACAAGTAAGGAAGAGCTACGTTCGGGTTATACTCTCGATATATGGGGACTTGAAAACATATGGTCCGATTTCGATTTTAGAATGGGGCTGCCACACTATAAACGTAGTATTTGTGCAAAGTTCTGCACCGATATCTTCACTAGTGCTTACTTTATATATTGTAAAGTAAACGATTCAGATCGTCTTCAAAGTTCTGGTATATAGGAAGTAGGCGTGGCTGTGAACCGATTTGGCCTATTTTTTTACAATATATTATTGGGATGTAAGGAAACTATTACAAACCAAGTTTCATTGAAATCGGTCGAATAGTTCCTGAGATATGGTTTTTGACCCATAAGAGGGCTACACCACGTCCATTTTCCATTTTGTAAACAAATCTGAGTGCAGCTTCCATCTGCCATTTCTAATGTGAAATTTAGCTTTTCTGACTTTTTCCTTAGTGAGTTAACTCACTTTTAGTAATTTTCAACCTAACCTTTGTATAGGAGGTGGGCGTGGTTATTATCCGATTTCTTTCATTTTTGGACTGTATTAAGAAATGGCTAACAAAACGACTGCAGAAAGTTTGGTTTATATAGCTCAATTGGTTTCCGAGATATGTACAAAAAACCTATTTGAGGGAGGGGCCACGCCCACCACCCCAAAAAAATTACATCCAAATATGCCCCTTCATAGTGCGATCCTTCATACCAAATTTTATTTCCATAGCTTTATTTATGGCTTAGTTATGGCACTTTATGTGTTTTCGATTTTCGACATTTTGTGGGCGTGGCAGTGGTCCGATTACGCCCATTTTCGAACTTACCCCTCTTATGGTGCCAAGAAATACGTCTTCCAAGTTTCATCAAGATATCTAAATTTTTACTCAAGTTACAGGACGGACAGACAGACATCCGTCATTCGTCTTTTTTCATCACCCTGATCATTTTGATATATGTATATAACCCTATATCTAACTCGTTTAGTTTTAGGACTTACAACCAACCGTTATGTGGACAAAACTATACTACTCTCGTAGCAACTTTGTTGCGAGAGTATAAAAACGTTCTCTTATATTACTTAAAATGCTATTTACACATCAAAAACTGTTTCCTTTTTGCATTAAAAGAAAATTTTTAAATTGAATTCGTTGCCGTGATAGCAGCCTTGCCCTAATAAAACCTCTCGTTTATTTTCCCCAAAAACTACCTCGATGCTTCTGTACCAACTTCATACAGCGCTCCATGGCTTGGGTGTGACATGTACCAAGACCGTTTTTGACAATGCCTTTCAAGGTTTCATTAGACATATTTAAAGTTAGAGGTGGTCTTCGACAGACCTGCTGCTATTAAGGCTTCTTCTGTCTTAAAAGACGTTGGTATTATTTCATCGAGCGATCCAAGTTGTGCCACTGATCGTTCAAAGCTTCGCCGTGAAAGAACTAAGATCAGATCAACTTTACAAGAGGCGGAAACCCTATATTGTTATATTAAAAATCTAAGTCTGCGATGGAACTGAATACAGGTTTCAAAGGTGGTGTTATTCGTCTGATGAAGGAGAAATTCAATAGGCCATCACATTGGTTTATCTGTTAATAACATTCAAATGAGTTACCACAACGTCATATTTTACTTTGGTATATTTTCTTTAGATTTAGCTAATATGGAACCTGGAGTCCTTAAGCATTCTTGATGGCTAACAACAGCTAATCGATTTCTAAAACGGACCCAGTTTATGGAAAAATGTGGTTTACAATAAAATATAATTCCTCGTGCATTAACGGAGCCAAAAATCTATGACAAACCGTTAACCCATGTCGTTATTTGAATTCTGATATGAAAGCAATCATTGACAAAGTAATCCTACGAAATGGATATTTTGATCACCCAGAAAATCTTCTCATTGCCAGGCTTGGCAAGACTTCGAACATTTAAAGTACCTGCATTCAACTTCGATGCCAAAGGTTATACTGACATTATTATGTGGCGAGACTGCGATATAACTGAACCACCTCTAACTTTAAATATGTCTGATGAAACCTTGAAAAACATTGTCAAAAACGGTCTTGGTACATGCCCAAGCCATGGAGCGCTGCTTCAAGTTGGTACAGAAGCATCGAGTGCAGTTTGTGGGGAAAATAAATGAGAGGTTTTAGTAGAGCAAGGCTGCTATCACGCCAACGAATTCAATCAAAAATTTTCTTTCAATGCAAAAATAAAACAGTTTGCAAAGGTGGTGATACTTTTCCATTGACATGTTCTGGATTTTTTTGGTTAGGACTAGATGGTACGAGAAAACTATCGCATTATCTGCTGCTTTTAATTGAAAAGTCATCAGCCAAAAAACAAAAACAATAGGGCTTGTCTAAGTACTTTATCTTTGTGTTACACGATAAACTTTTTTCTTTCCTATCTTGTTTTGACTTATTCTTCACAATTCCAATTATATTAACACCGCCTATCACAATTTTTCTGGTTGAGCTTTGGTCGAGTAAGAAACTTACATCCTTCCTGGAAACACTACACCCTTTTAAACAGTTACAATCCTAATATTTCACTGTCACTCTATCGGTGGGTGGAAAAAAAATTAGAGATACCCCCTCTTTTCGTAACCTCATATTTTAAGGTCATTTATTTCTATCTTAATCTAACATAGCATCGCTAGGAACAACAAATCGCGTTTAATGTTTGCGAATTTATGAGTGGGTCTAATCATTGAACCCGCAGCGAATTCGAAGTCGATACGGTAAAGATTTTCGATCGAAAATTTTCAAGCTTTCATTGATTTTGTCGATAAACTGCTTTACCATAAAGTGAGACCGTAAAACTTCATTTAAAAAAAGTTTAAAACTGACTACCTCATAGAGTGATTTTAAAGTTACTTAGATAAAGGCCCCACGCCCTGTTTCAGATATGCTTTGTGCATTTTTGTAATTTTTTTGGTTACAAACTTGAAATCAGTTTCAAACTATAAATAAATTCTTTACCAACCCATAATATATACACATGATGCCTTTACACATTTTCATTCACCCAGTTTTCCCTGGATTGGAGAGCTAACACAGTTTAACTCTTGTACAATTTCTTTCTATAAAGTATTTAATTCGCCTGAGGCACTTTGAGAAAACTCTTGCGCTATTTCGGGGGGCAATTTTATATCGTATTTAAACGCCTCAAATTAAGTTCTGTTAAAGTGTTTTTGTCTCTTGTCTCTAAAATACCCATATAAAACATAATTTAGTCCGTCAGCAGTAATTATATACATAAAACTTCCAAATGGTTTATTTATTTTACAGTTCCGCAATTCATTCACCAACGGATAGTTTTCGAGCAAAATTTCCGATTTTGCGGATTCAATGATTTCGTAATTAGCGATAATTTTTCCTAAAACAGCAACTGTCTATAGATATACCGAAGCAAAAAAAAAAAAAAATCACTCCATCCTAATGTATATATCTTGGACATACTTATCACAGAGGGTACAAGTTTACATTACAATGAACAACTGATTGAAAATTAAACGAGCACTAGTACAAGCATTACATTACACTCTCATTAAGACCTGTGTCCGGCGACCAACCCCAGAAATATCTCAAACAAAGGAAGTGTAAAAAACACCTCCGAAATCATCCAATCCTACTGGTTGAATCCTTGATACAAATTTGCAATCGAACTCGGTTAAAAATAGAACCACTAGCCTACTAAGTAGCAATATGTTACGAAAATTCTCAACCATAACTTGGAGCTACTATACTATTAAAAATATTTAAGATTTAATTACTTATTGTAATGCTTTAAATAAGACAATTCAATAAATAGAGAAAGAAGTAATCAAACATGCAGAGAAAAATGAAGAAATTGAAAGTTAATTTGAAAGAAATCACGTCTCATATTTAACTCTTACTTGTTTAAATGTCTTTTATTATATTATAACGACTTCTTATAAAAGAAAGCAAGCAAATTGTGGACATACATATGTAATTATAAATATGAAGATTTGCATTATATCGAAGTGGGAGCTCTTTGATGTTGGTTGATATTACTATGAGCACACACGAACATATGTGTGCACATAGGAGTGTCGAATTTCCTTTACAATAAGTAGAGTTGCCATATGTTTGTGAATTAAAAATGCATAACTAATTTCTAGCTAATAATTCTTTATTGTGTTATCAATAAGGTAAAATAAACAAGTAAGGAAAGGCTAAGTTCGGGTGCAACCGAACATTTTATACTCTCGCAATTTATTTAGAGATTTACCTATATTTTTGGTGGAAAATTACCCTTAGGCACTGAGTTCTTCATGTTTGATATCAGGGGCCTTGAAAAGTCATGGTTCGATTTTGACAATTTTTCCACAAGTGATGTCACTGCTCAAATACAATATTTGTGTAAAGTTTTATTTCGCTACCTTTATCGGTTCCTTATGTATACATTATAAAGTGAACGAATCAGAAGGATTCAAAATTGAGTTATATGGGAAGTAGGCGTAGTTGTGAACCGATTTCATCCATTTTTCACACGTGTCATCAGGGTGCCAAGAAAATATTATATACCGAATTTCATTGAAATCTGTCGAGTCGTTCTTGAGATATGGTTTTTGACCCATAAGTGGGCGACACCACGACCATTTTCCATTTTGTAAAAAAATCTCAGTGCACCTTCTTGCAAGATATATACAAAAAGCTATTTGGGGGCGGGGTCACGCCCACTTTTCCAAAAAAAATTACAGTCAAATGTGCCCCTCCCTAATGCGATCCTATGTTCCAAATTTTATTTTCATAACTTTATTTATGGCTATGTTATAGGTCTTTATGTGTTTTTGGTTATCGTCATTTTGTGGGCGTGGCAGTGGTCGGATTCCGCCCATCTTCGAACTTAGCCTTCTTATGGTGCCAAGGAACACGTGTTCCAAGTTTCATTAAGATATCTCAATTTTTACTCAAGTTACAGCTTGCACGGGCGGACAGACAGACGGACAGACGGACGGACGGACAGACAGACATCCGGATTTGAACTGTACTCGTCACCCTGATCACTTTGGTATATGTGACTCTATATCTAACTCGTTTAGTTTTAGGACTTACAAACAACCGTTATGTGGACAAAACTATAATACTCTCATAGCAACTTTTGTTGCGAGAGTATAAAAATATGTGTTTACCGAATTTAAATTGAAAACACTTAATGATCTTTCAATACAAAGTCCCACCATCGACAAAAGAAAAATACCGGGGCGAATTCTTTTAAAAGTAATAAAGTAAATTAGTAGCAGTTTGATTGACTAATATCCTAAATGATTAAATCGTTGATATATGTAATCGTATATGAAAACTTTAAGAACCAATAAGTTGATAGAACTCGAACTATACATAAATGAATTGTGGGTATATTTAACTGCTTTCGTAACCACTGTAACCAAAATTATCGAAATCTCAACTAAAATTTCTACTGTAATCAATTAATGAACTGCTATCGAATATGAACCATTGAACTGCTGTGATCGAACTGCCAGTATTTACAATTTTCATTGATCGCAGCTGCTGATTTTTCTTTCACAGCACTAACAGGTTCGTGAGGATCATTTCTCCTAGCAGTTTGCAATTGCACGGTGTTTTAGATGGATATTATTTATTTACCGCCCCTTTCAAGCTAATGGTGTGGAAAATAATTTAAGAAACGGAGTTAAATCACGTCTTCATCATTGTTGAATACTCTGGCAACAATGTTTCTCATGTGACTATGAAACCGCAATGTGAAAAATGAATGAGGTTTTCTTGTCAGCTGAAATTGTGCAGTTGTGGGTTTGATAAAAATGTCTATCTTTGAAATAAAAGATATTCCGAAAGTAACGTTGTCTTATATTCATATTATATCTAAACATTTCTATAAAGCTTAAGCATGTATAACTATATAAATTATTGGTAATATAGACCATATTGCAAGTGTGCAAAAATATTACTATCGGTGCTGTTCTACTGGAATAGCTTATATGATTTGTTTTAATACATTCCGAAAAATGTATAGTAATTTTACTCTGTTGTATTGTATGTATTGTATGTTGTGTGGATGCAAAATCAAATCTCCCAAGTTTAAGTAAACTATTTTTTTCGAGAGGATTTATATAATTTAAGCGATTTTAGTGAGGCTTAAAAACTTGAGATATCTTAATGAACTACGGTACACATATTGCTTGACACCATGAAAGGGTTGGTATTGCAGATGGGAGAATCGGATAATTGCCACGCCAACAAAATGGCGATACCAGAAAACAGAAAATAACTAAGCGATAAATAAAATTATTAAAGCAAAATTTTGTACAAAGGATTACAAAGGGAAGGGGCATGTTTTCATGCAATCTTTTTCCAAAAGTAGATGTGACCCCGACCGACATGGGTCTTATGTATATATCTCCAAAACTAAATAAGCTATATCAAACTTGCTGGACATATTTCCCTTTAGTGTCTGATTATACACCCTGAAATGGATGAAATCGGATAATAACCATGAACAACATACAAAGTTTAGTTTGGAAATTACTAAATTACTAAATGTGCTTGAATTTATTTACGTAAAATGTCTGAAACACTGAATTAAAAAAAAAATCTTAAGTGGCCGTTGTGGCGTCCACTTTTGGGTCAAAAACCATTACACAGGAACAACTAGACCAATTTCTATGAAATTCGGTACATGTTACTTACTTTAAACCGTGATATTAATGATGGGCGAAATCGCTTAACAACTACGCCTACTTCCCATATAACACAATTCTAAGTCTATCTGATTCTTTCACTTTACAATATATAACTCAAGAACCAATGAAGACAACGGAACAAGACTTTACACAAACACTGTATTTGAGGTGTGGCATTACTCACGAAAAATTGTCGAAATCGGACCATAAATTCTTAAGGTCCCAGATAATTTATTGTTAATCAGGGGAATTCCTTTTCTTCTATTAGAGTGCCTCTGTGCCAAAAATGGTTAAAATCGGATCATAACTTTCTATAGCTCTCATATACCTAGAATTACCTATTACCGGTGTGTTATCTTAATAAAATGACATAAACAAATTTCAAGAGTATAAAATATTCGGTTACATTCGAATTTAGCCCATCCTTACTTAAATCCTAAATTAAATGTTTCACAAAATATAAGTAAAAATAATTGTTCGTTTTTCACGATTTCAATATAGATCAAATTCATTGAAGATAACGATATTCTGCAGTTGTGTCATAGCAACTTACCACTTCGTGTTTCCAACTCTCTCGCTCGCTTGTCACAGTTCCACTTTTGCAACCACAGTTCTAACCACTTTTCACGTAATGATCTGTGATTTGGATGCAAGCACACTAATCTCCTTGCCTCCATCTAAACGAATTATAGAGAAAAGGGGCTCAACGAAGCTGCACAGCATACCTGCTCGCATGCAACACCAAGAGCACACTAAGTAACTCGCTGCACATTTGCACAGCGAACAGCTAATAATCGGCAACAACCAAATGCATAGGCAACGGTAACGAATGTGATGCCGTGTGTGTGGCTTTTAGTAGGTGTTGTGTGACTGACTGAAAGTGATGGTGTCCATGGCAATGCAGACATCAGTCAGAGGAGTGCGGCAAGGGGTGCGCCTTGGCATTAGATGTTGCTACACATTGCTCTGCAGTCGATGCTAATGTGATGAATGCTTATGATTGCCAATGCTGCTTACTGCATACGACCATATCGCATGCCGCACTTATATTTGATACTTGCGAATTGCATACATGTTAGCCGATACGCTTGCAACAACTAAAGGCGCCACAAATGCCAAGGCGGTGTAAGTGAATATTAAAAGTATAGAAATTACACATGATAAGTGCGAAGATTGCAGCAAAGAAAAATGGTAACAAAATTATTGTCTAATTAATATACAATTACATACACATACATACAAATGTACCACTGCATGCACAAATGTTCCTATGCAATTGGCGGGGGCATAAGCAGAGGCTGGTAAATCAGTGCGGCCTTGTTCGTTGGCAAAGACAATAAAACCGAGTTGCATGCCCAGTCGAGTGTTTAGTCTACATCGCATTTTGCCACAAAATACGTGCGCGCTCGAGTTCTAACGTCACAAATTCACAGACCAGTCAAAAATCGGTAGCTTTGACTCGAACATTGTCCGAACAAGTGCTGTGACAGTGTTGAAAAGTGGTGGCGCATGTGCAGCCACGCAATCCAATGTCAAGGACATTCGCGTTGAAATAACGGGCAGCCTAACTATTAAAAGTACTCAAGTGTTTGAGTCGTGAGGAAAACAACAACGAAAAAACATACACATACAATCAGAGAGCATTTGCATAACCGGTAAATCAAAAAATCCAAACTCGGCACAATGTCATATTCGAGCAAACGGGCGCTCGCATCGTTGGCATTCTGTTTATGGCTTGTTCTTTGCTTACAAATATCCACTGTGCGATCGGCATTGCATTCGCGTGCGTTAGCATCGGTTGATAGTGCCAGTGATACCAATGCCATCGGTGAAGGCGAAACAGAGACAGAGGAGGCCGAATCAGTGACGTCTAGTGGGCAGAGTTATAAAAGGCAACAGCCTGCCCGCCCGAAGTCAAATGTCAGCGTGAAAAGGGATTTTTCGGAAAAAATGTCATGGCAATGTGCCAATAATGCCAGCTGTCTTCATAAACTGGCGAGTGATATGCTGCAAGCTTACAAGCACGGCGAGACCATTAGCTTGGGTTTCATGGATTTAGCAAAATTGCCGCCGGTGGGCGATAAGGACAAAGAAAAACTCGGTAGCGTCGGAACGGGTCGTGGCATTTCGAGTTTTGTTGACTTTATTAGCGGAAATGCAATACGTATTCCGGTGGGGCCGATGGTGTTCAGCGTGCAACGTGCAGAGGATGATGGGAATTACATTGAAGTTGCTTTGCTGAAGAAGGCGAGCGGCAGTCAAGGTAGTGTTGTAGTGTAGGTGGTTTTAGGAGTAAAAATATATCGGTTATTAATATGGGCGAATGTGATTTATTTATACTCAATATACAGTGTGAGGTTGGGTAAACGTGGGAAAAATAATTCCCCAAAGAAAATTATCCAGGAGAAAGCAAACAATTCGCGAAATACAATTACTGAGAGAAATCCGAAAAATAACTAAATATTCAACAATTTTAAAGCCCTATTGGCATAATAAAATTACGTGAATTTCCTCCGTTCGAAAGGTGACTTTTAATGTATTGGAAAAAGATTGCATGCATTATGTGTGTATTAAAAAAAAAGAAAATTACACTAATAGTTCAGTTAAATTATAAAAATAATCATAATTGTGAAAAAAGTAACCGCATTATGGGCTTTTATGAGAATGAAAAAATAAAAATCTGTTTTAACAAAATTGTTGTAGAATAAAGAAAATATAATATTTTATTATTATATAACCAATTAAATTTATCATTAAATATTCTTCAGTCAGTCAGTTCAAATCAAAAAGAATAAACTCGAAATTATTCACTTTAGCACAGGAAAGAACATTTTCAATATTCATTAACGCCCTTATGCCCGAATTAAAATGGGCGAAGCTAACATGTTTTTTAGGACAGATATACATATATTAGTCTCAACTCAAATATGAAGTGATAAAAATTTCAAAGTCCTATGTATCCTGCTTCATTAGTTACAGGATGTTGCTTATAGGCACAAATTAAATTATTATAAATAAACTAAACACTTTTCTCATGAATTTTTTTTAATAACTCTCTTATCTTTGCTTATTTATATAGTTCAATTTGTTTTAAAATAAAACTATTATTTTTATGTTTTTGAACACTTTTTCCTTAACCACTTTAGTATAACTTTTTTCGCGAAACCGATTTTGTCAATTTCTCTATGCGGAGAACTCTTACTGAATGAACACGTGCACAGCTTATAACAAAAAATGTAACTGTAAGCTTGCACAACACATACGTCTACATAATTGAAAAAACCACTGGTCAAAAAATTTAAATAACGAGAATTAGAAGCCGGTAAGTACTTGCCTATAGGCAACATTGGGCATGAAATGATTAAGGCTGTACTGCTCTCTATAAATGATTTGGTGTGACAAATTTAAATACGATTTATCGATTGAATAATAGATTACCAAACTATCGCTTAATACGTGTTTATTTGAAAAACATAAAAAAATTTCATTGCAAAATATTGGTATTTATCAAGATCTCACTGAACTCATTTCTTTATCAGAAGCATTTCATAACTTTCAGTGTTTATACTCTCGCAACATGTTGCATCGGATAACATTCACATTTCAAAAGGTTTCTCGCCTTCAGATATTTATGCTTATTAATATTATATAAATTGGCAACCATAAATTGTTTTAAAGCATCTGAGTTTAACATTGGTCAATTCAAATGAAAACCCTTTTATAATTGGTTCAGCCTTTCTCTTCAATATACAACGAATGTGAAAAAATTTGGAGGCGATTTTGCCATTACAAAATTTAGTTGGAGTCCAACGATTTTACTCCATAGTATAAACAAATTCCCCTTCTTTGATAATAAAACGTAAAAGTTAATAAATTTTCGAGGATATATTTCTAACGAGTTTCGAGTTAGAGAGACTTCGAGTTGTAGAAGGTTTCAAAAAGCTATAAATTATAGATTTATACACACTTTTATGTATTAACTACGCATAAAGCTTTAAGTCCATATATTAAATCATGTATTCTGTAATTTTGTTTGTTTTGATCTTAACGCTTGTATCTCATTCATTCAGCTTCAGCTTATTCTGTTGAATATATATTATTATATTATTTAGTTTCAAAAATAGTTTCATCAAGGCGTAATTCCTTTCAGTACAAAAACATTAAAAGTAACCGCATTAACATATTTCCTGCCATTAATGTACTTTTGTATGGATTATCAACAAGTACCTAAATATAAAATACGATGGAAAACTAAATAATAATTTTTTTTTTAAATTTTAAGAATATATACATATACGGGGAGGTATTATTGGGTATTGGTTACACATGAAATAATTGAAAAACCATGCCTGAAATAATGCGTGAGTTATTTATTGAAATAGTAAATAAGCTGTTGATATTCCACGTTGTTTATTATCGGAAATATAATCCGATTTAGCCAATTTTGATACTATATTATAATGGTATAGAGAATGTTATGTATGAAAAGGTGGTATAGTTACTGACGACAAAGTGCAGTCTAAGAAATACATATACCATGTTTAATCAAGATATCTCAAATTGTGACCAAATTAGCTCGATATATGAACATATTATGCAACATGTTGCGGGAGTCCTAAAATCGCTAATATATCAAAATGTCTTAGTATTCATATTACTTCCCATAAAGTAGATGCTAAGGTGTGTATTCAAGTCAAATTGCAAAAACTAAGTAAAACTAAATTTATTTTTTGTATGTTATTGAATTATGCGTCGCAAACACGCTCATCACACTAAAGCTAACAACACTATGTAGAGCTTATATGGCCTACAAAAGGTTATTTATCTGCAATACTACGGAGTTGTGTTCTATATATACGGAGTGTACGATGAGGGATGATATGTTAAAAGATTATGCATTGTAAGCTAGAAACTCATTTATCCAAAAGTTAGATATTGCTCACATATAAATAAGAAATATAGCTAAAGCTTTTATAAGGAGCATTGATTATGTACAACAAGTCTCTGACTTCTTCGGGGAAATATTTTCAGGTGTTGTATAGATTTTTTATCAAAATCAATCTAGTTTTTTATATTCATAATATTAGAGCAGTTGGAAGGTATATATGTATCTGTACATAAAATTCGTTAGGGTACGGGGTCAGATCTTTTGAAAAAATGTAATACCACAGATGTCATTCTCTACTGTAATCTTATTTGATAAATTTCACGTTTACAATTTTGAGGATTAGTCATAGCACTTTACAGTTTTTCCCTAAACCGCATTGTGTGGGTGTGAGTTTTATATACCAAAGTTATCAGGGTGACGAGTAAAGTTCAAATCTAGATGCTTGTCAGTGCGTCCGTCTGTCTGTACAAGATGTAACTTGACTAAAAATTGAGATATCTTGATGAAACTTCATACACCATATTGCTTTCAGAGATGGCTGAAAGCGGACCACAACCCCGCCCAAAAAATGACGAAAACCGAAAACATATGAAGTGCCATAACTAAGCCGTCAATAAAGTTATGCAAATGAAAGTTTTATAAAATATCGCACTAGGAAGGGGTATATTCAGATGTAATTTTTTTTGGGGAAGTGGGCGTAACCCCACCCTCTAATAAATTTTTTGTACATTTCTACTAAAGATATTTCAACCATTTTTGTACATATCATGGAAAGTACTAAAAATGCTTTAATTCAGTAAGGAAAAACACTAGAAAACATATATTTCTTGGTAAAGATGGTACAAAAGGGCTGAACTTTGTATTTAGAATTTTAAATGGACGTGGATCTCCCAATTAAGTACCAGTGAAGATATCGAGACAAAACTTTGCTCATATGCTGCATATTCCGTATAAAAATCACCGAAATCGGACTATAACTTTTCAAGGCCCCATATATAGAACATGGAGACCTCGAAGTTTGCGGCTAACTTTTTATTCAAAATATCGAAATACTCTCAGATGTTCTAAATTAATTCAAAGCAGATATATTCCTTCTAACAATGTGCGTCTGTGCCAAAAGTGCCAGAATCAGGCCAATAATTCATCTAGTCTCCATATACCTATATATATAAAAATAGTTGAAATCGGACCAAGAATATATACTATACATAAAAATTTATCTAGTGGACTTATTCCGAATATGTGCGTTAAATTGTGTGTTATATTAACAAAATTAAATAGATAAATTGCGAGAGTAAAAAATGTTCGGTTACACCCGAACTTCGCTCTTCATTACTTGTTTTGAATTGATGTAGTGCCGATCTCTCATCTAGTGAGTACGGAACAGCTACTCGCCTTCAATAAAATCACTACTGAATTTATGGCTACAACGATTCTGTTAGATGATCGTAGTAGTGGTGGACCCTTTAACTAATCTACTAGAAAGTACTGAGCTCACAATATTGCCACAAAAGCTGTTATTTACCAGGTCTGTCAGTATCTTTACGCCCACAATATCTGAATGGGGTGTATGTTAGTTCTGCACTTAAGTGGAACGAAGCCATTCACAGGACAGACACCATTAATCTATACATACTTGTATATTATTACATATTTGTTTATACAAGTACCTTATTGGTGGATAGTTATCAAAATACATATGTATGTGCTACGTAGAAATATATTGAAATCATTGTTTAAATTAAACGCTTATATATGGAATACTGTTAATTGTGTTGTATTAATTTATGCTTAGCTGTTTATAAGACATTGTTTAAATAGCAGGCATTCAAATTTAATTATTGTAAATTCGTAGAAAATGTTATATGTACATATAACAAGGAAATTAAGTGAGCACGTTGCCTAAAGGTTTGTTAAAACCTTTTGAAAAATGGGTAATTCTTATGCAAATTTATTCTGGTTTTGTAAGCATCTCGAAATATTATATTTTGTCTGCCTTTATTTTATACAAATTGAATATACTCGTATATTCCTCAAATAGTTGTCATTTGAATACTCACGCCAATTTGACATTGTATTTGATAACACTAAAAGAGATATTAAATCCAAACAAAGTTTGCCTGTCCTTGATATAAGCCAAATTGTTAGAAAAAAATTGTGAAATCAACCCAAACCTTCCAACAGTCCACATATCTTAATATATTTCTGTACTTTCGACACTAAGCACACAGTACCGCATACAACAGTATGAATACCCCTTGTCATATAAATCTCTAACTCGAATTCTTATATAATCTACATTTTCTCTTAATTCAATGGTGTATAAAAGTTTTCGGTCAAACTTATAGGATAGATGCTATAAAATATAAAATTTTGATCTGAAAAAAATAAAAATAAAAAAATTCGTATATAAAAAAATATTTATAAGATTGGCGGAAAAGCTTCCATTGAATTAGGAAGAAAATTTAGATTATATCTTGACATTGGATTTTTAATTAGCATATCCATAATAATAATCTTTTTGAAAAGTAATTTTTTCGAACTTCGAATCCAAATATTTCGATTTTAGAAGCTACCTTCGAAAATCGAAGAACACTCTTCTTCTTACTTATGACTCAATCTCTCCGAAAAACTTTACTTTGGTCCAATACCAAGCCGAGTGTTGTACAGTGCAATTGATAAATTTAAATATTTTTACCTGCAGGTCGAGGTGGCCTTCTTGGTGGTGGCCTAGGTGGCGGTGGCGGAGGAGGTGTTGAAGGATTACTTAGTGGCCTAGGCTCTGGAATGGGCGGTGGCAACGGTGGTGGCGGTCTTATGGGAGGAGGAGGTAATGGCGGTGGTGGTCATCGTGGCCGGTTTCGAAAACAAAAGCAGGAAAAGGATAAAAAGCAATTCCAAATGTACATACCAATGTATTTGGCCGCAACCACCTTTGGCTGGACTATGGTAGCGGCGAAAGCTGTCGGTTTGCTGACGCTCAAAGCACTAGCCGTTTCCAAATTAGCATTCATAGTAGCTGCCATGGTTATTGTGAAAAAGCTGATGGATAATGCATCGGAAAAGTGAGTAACTGCGTGCATATATGAGAACACTGCTACACACATTTGGCTGTTGAGTTTACAGAAGTCTAATTAAATTCTCTTCACCGTATCGCAGAATGATGTATCAATTCCCTGAGCACTCGCCCTATATGATGCCATACAATATGGATTATGGCATGCATCCCGAAATGGCGTCGGGCGGGGAAATGTACCCTGCCGCATTGCAATTAGCCGCTGCCCCCATGCAGCACCACAGCGTTGGACATTCGGGTATCGAAAATCTCGCTGCGGAGAGCAGTTTACATCACAATATCGCCGAAATGCATAACGGTACGCAAGTGTTGGCGGCATTGAATGCCGTGCATCTGGGACCAAAAGTGAAGCGCGAGGACTCCTGGTTGGGAAAGTGTGAGTATTCTAAGCTTGGCAACCTTTATTGGCTGACCTTGACAATACGTCTGTATGTTTTCGCATTTCCTACCTTTCGGTTGCATTCAATTACAAATCCCAGTTGGTTGGCGAATGCCATTACGCCCCGTTAATAGTCCATTTAAGCGCACATTTCACAGGCATCCGTTTAAGCAAAATCGTTATAATGAATTTTTGATGCCCAACCAGAGTTGGCGCCGACGCAGTGACGCACAAATAGCCGAAAAAATTGCTTTGGCTGCAGCAGTGGCCGCAAATGAAGAAGAGGAACAGGAGGAGATGGAATTAGGCGAAGACGATATATTCAATGAGGAGGAGAATATTAAAGATACGTTCGAGTTTTTAGGCATGCCACTGAATAGAAAGAAGGGCAGTGGACATAACTTTTTATACAGTTAACCAGCCAAACATGCATACGTATGTATGTATATTTATGAACATTGTACATATGTAAATGTTAATTTGTCATATTAATAACGTCGATGTGTTATTCTCGAATTTGTAGCGGTCGATGAAGAAAAGAAATTTAAGTTCGCAAAATATGTATATATATTTTATACGGAGCTTCCCTTTCCTACTTTCCAGCTAGGTTACGTTAGTAAGCTAAAGACAGCATTATACTGCGTTCAATCAGGTTAAACACTATTATCCGAAAGAAAATAGTATTAGCATAAATAAATGTTATTTTTGACATTCGTTCCGTTTCAAGTGATTTCAGTTTTCATGTGAATGAAATGCACAATAATTTCAACGCAACAAGATTTTTATGAGTTTAAGACAAATATGGCATGTTTCCGGTCAATGCATTCACATTGATGTACGCGACTTTTCCTAGTAAATTCCTCTGTTATATGGTTTGCTGTTTAAATACATACATAAAATGCTACTTTTTACGCTCTTTTCAGCGGCAACAGCAAGCGTGGGTGTTAGGCGGCCACTAGTTTACAATTATGTACAACCGCATCACCCGTATTACCGCGCATAAACTGATCTGATGACTGACCCAAGCCTACCATTTTGTATGAAAGCTGCAACTCGCCTTCGATTTTGTATTTATTTAAGAGTATAATTACAAGTTATATTTGTAATTTATTAACCGAATAATTTTTAAAGCAATTATACAAAAATGTATTGAAAATACGAAAAAAAAAGACACGTTATGTATAAATATATATACTCCTCAAAGGTTTAAACTAAATGCTAATTCAGAAGGCTCTAATACACACATGCGTTAAATTTTGTCTAACTGTAAGTATGTAGACCAAGTTAAGACTAAATAAATACTGCTGAGCAATAAATGCTACAAAATAAAAAAAAAATAAAATAAAAATAAAATTACATATTAATTATATGAATAAATTTAGCATAACATAATAAAATAATTGAATACCATTTAGCAATAAGTAGGCTAAATGTACTGATGAACAAATATTTATAAACCGTTAATTGCGTACGAAAAAAATTATTAAATTAAAACAGATTACGTTTTTGTGTTTATTGTTATGTATGAAAATAATTTCTTAATCTTGTTTTTAAAATATCTCAGAAAAAATAAAATAAAATAATGTTGAAAGCTTCATCGTTTTATTTAATTTTATAATTTTAATAAATTAGTGTACAATAAATAATAAAATAAATATTAAAACTACATAAAACAACAATACAATAATATACAATATTCCTCACATAAAACCGTAGTTGAAATAAATAATTTAATAACAAGGTGCTAGTAAAATTAAATCGAACAAGTTTTAGTAGAAACAATGCGAATTGGTTAGATGTACCGTTCCATATTATTATTTTTCATTAATTGCATGAAAATAATATATTTTGTTGGCAAAATAAATATTTAATAGATATCTTTTATTAATAACACGAATAAAAGTCTATACTAATCATTTGTTTGTGTACGTATTCTTACGAAATATAGCCGAGCGAACAGGCTCAGCTAAAGTTGTTGGCTTTGGATTTTTACATTTTATTGCAGTTTTTCTGCAGCTGCTTTTCCATTATTTGTATAATTTTTTTTCTATTTTTTTGTTGTTTGGCAGTGCCTTACTCTCTGTACTCTCTGCATTAAATATTCTTATTTGTTTGTAATGGGTGCTCTTATATTTCTGTTCATAAATAATCGTTTGTACCATATAATTTATGTATTGACTTAGCTCTAGCTTGTGCTTAATGCACTTCCTCTGCTGGCATTTGTCCATTGTATGCCATATCCTGCGCTTCCTGTGCGATTATTTGGGCCGGCACTTCGGCCATGCCGTCTATGAAGCCGTTCAAAGCTCTCGCCCAACCCGAGCTGTAGGTATCGTGATGCGGTATCTCAACGATATGCTTCTTTTGGGACAATAACTTCTTCAATGCGATTATCACCGACAGCAGCAGTGCAATCTTTGAGACAATTAACGCTTTGCCCGCCAGCAGGAATAAACCTTTGAGCATTATGGCACCCACCATGCCCATCTTGGCCATCATGACCATCAGCATTGGGCCCATATTTTTCATCTTGCCACGTCCCTCTTCGAACGTCTCAACCGGACTCACAGATACGCCAAAGTTTAAATTGCCTTTGGGTTCGGTGGTGAGCACGAAGTCTGCATTGTCGGAAAATTTATAGCGCAGCGTACGTGAGCGTATAAATTTCCAAATTTTACCCGCCATCAGTAGCCCAAGCGTCTCATCGTCCGATTCAATGGAACGAGCCAACATTAAATCATCGTCGGGATCGTCCGGTATGGAGTCGATATCTCTGCAAATGAGAAATGCGAAATAAATTTAAACTAGTGTAGATGTCGTTTGTGTCTATGTTTAGGAAGCAGTATATTCCCTTGCACCGCTTTTTTGGTTTACGTTTCATCTTTGACTAAAAAGCATGCAAAGTCATCTACCTCCACCACTTCCGCTAAATGTATTTATTGCTTACCTATTTTGTGAAACCCTTAGATTTTCATTAATATCGATTGAAGACTTTTTAAATATTCGATTCATGTATACAATCAGTTTGAGCATCATACACGAATGATTATCCCTCTGACTGCACTTTATGTTGAGTTTACGCAGGAAGCCCTCCTCCAGTTGATTACGATTCACAATGGGAATCTGGTGACAAATTAAAATACAAGAGAATAAAGATAAAATAGTGTTATCTCATAATACAAAAAAACGACAATAATTTATGTATCTAAAGTTTGAAATTATTTAATATCACTAAGTGTTTAACCACTAAAGCTGTAATAGGGTCATCCCATGTGATTGACAAAAAATAAATTATCATAAAGAAAAGATACAGCAGTTGGAAGAAGGAGCTGTTCGAAGCGCTCAGTTGGCAGCTGGAAACTTTGAACGCGTTTTTCTTATAACAGTGTTTTTCAAACTTTCCTCTCTCGTATCTCAAAAACGGCTTGACCGAATGACTTGAAATTTGTTAGGTACATTCAGCACATGTAAATGCATGTACCGCTCTATTATTAAACTAAAATTCCAAAAACTTCGTTTTTCTTTTTTAATTTTTTCACTCGATCGTAGTGCGTCTCATTCTCATTCATGCGTCAATCAACCGGAATCGTGGAGGAAGTGCGAGACCATCCTTCGAGGCGGCAGTGTTCAGAAAGCTGTAACTCATGTTCTATACAATATTTATACATGTTCTATACAATATTTATTTTAACAGAGTATTATAGTTTTGTTCACATAACGGTTGTTTGTAAGTCATAAAAGTTAGATATAGAATTATAAAATAAAAATCATCAGGTTGTATATATATCAGTTAGATATAGGGTTATAAAATCAAAATGATCAGGATGCCGAGACGAGTAGAAATGCGTCTGTCTGTCCGTTTGTCCGTCTGTACGTGCAACGGATAACCTGAGTAAAACTTGAGATATCTTAACGAAACTTGGAACACATATTCCTTGGCCCCCTGAAGAGGTTGGTTTCGAAAATGGGCAAAATCGGTCCACTGCCACACCCACAAAATGTCGAAAACCAAAAACACATAAAGTGTCATAACTAAGCCATAAATAAAGTTATAACAGTAAGAATTGGAATAAAGGATCGCACTAGGTAGGGGCATATTTCGATATATATTTTTTTGGGGAAGTGGGCGTGGCCCCGCCCCCAAATCGGTTATTTGTATATATCTCGCAAACCAATGAAGCTA
Organism: Zeugodacus cucurbitae; assembly: GCF_028554725.1. NCBI lineage: Eukaryota > Metazoa > Arthropoda > Insecta > Diptera > Tephritidae > Zeugodacus > Zeugodacus cucurbitae. Next base: position 46,113,277 of record NC_071667.1, read on the forward strand.
TATAAACTAAACTTTCTGCAGTCGGTTCTCTTACGTACCCCACCACACACCATGAAAATAGTTGAAAGCGGATAATAACCACGCCCACCTTCCATGCAAAGGTTAGGTTGAAAATTACTAAAAGTGGGTTAACTCACTAACGAAGAACGTCAGAAACACTAAATTTTACAGAAGATATAGCAGAAGGAAGCTGCACTCAGATTTTCCACTTATAGGTCAAGAACCATATTTCAGGAACTACTCGACCGATTACAATGAAATTCAGTATATAATATTTTCTTGACACCCTGATAACACGCACAAAAAATGGGCGAAATCGGTTCACAACCACGACTACTTTCCATATTTCAATTCCATCTTATTCCTTCACTTTATAATGTATACATAAGGAACCAATGAAGATAGCGGAATAAAACTTTACACAAATAGTGCATATCAGCTTCTGGCTCTGGAAATCGGACTATAAATTTCCAATGCCCCGGATATCGAACATGAAAAACTCGTTGCCTAAGAGTAATTTTTCTCCGAAAATATCGGTAAATCTCTCAGATATTTTAATGTAATTCAGAGGCAATTTTCTTCTTTTATTAATGTGTCTCTGTTCCAAAAATTATTAAACTGGGGTCATAACTTTCCATATACTTATTATAGGTTTTTCAAAAATACTGTGGGCTTTATTACGCAAATATGGGTTAATATGTGAGATATCTTAGCAAAATTAAGTAAGCGTATAGTCTTGGATATAGTGTATCTTAGTGGTGAAAATAAGTGAAATCGGTTCAGGAATTCCCTCTGTCCTCATAGATCATATATAATGATTTTCGGACATTATGCCGAATATATGGGTCAAATTGTTATAAATTGCGAGAGTATAAAATGCTCAGTTCCGCCCGAATTTAGGCTTTCCTTAATTGTTTATCATTGCCGTTTTTGTACATATGCTATTTTCTTGATATGTATAAGTGGAAATTATGGGTTACGTAGGCAGCTATGTCTCCTTTTTATTTTCAATTGCATATTTTATAAACTACTTATCCGAATATTAGCTTGAGTTGAAATGTTTATGCTCTCTACATTCCTCAAAAACAATATTTCAATTTTTGTTTGTGCAATTATTGATTGCTTAGTCCGATTGACAATTAATTTGGATAACTTGTTACATGCACTTTTAGATATCATTATTTATTTATTTAATGACGTACATTATTCATAGTGTACTAGCAGTAGTACATTAAGTACAATGATTTCCACAAGAACCTTCCTATAGTGACACTGTTATCTTTAATGTATGGAAATAATTTTATAAAAATTGCTTATTCCTTTCTAAATTATATTGATGCGATTCCAAAACAAGGGATTTTCCATTAAAATCAACTATTAAGTTGTCTGTTATCATATTTCTAATTAAAAGTAAGCTAATTTACTTTTTTTATCTCCTAGGATATTCTTAGCCTCATCATACCATAGCGGTTTAATGATTAAATATCAGCTCACTTTATTAAAGATACGTCTGACTATTTGTCAACACAGAAGTTGGTTTCGTTTTACAATAATAAAATATATATTTTTTTCATTTAAAAAGTGTTTTCAAAAATTGACGAACGTTCTTTCTGAGTTGTCTTCAGAAGTAAGAAGAGTTTTGATAATTACCGCATTTTCACTGGAACTGATGGCGGGTGTAGCATGCACAGAAACGATGGTAAAAAGTGTTATTACACCGAACGATATGAGCGCTTTCATTTTGCAATTTCTGTCAATGTGTTTTTACCGCAAAGACAATATCCTTGAGCACAATACACGTTCTTTTCGAATATTTTGTAGTCTTCTCTCCTATCTAGCTCACTGTTCTCCACAAACGCTCACACACACACGATTACACCGAATACACCGCACAACTGTACTTCCGCTGCTACATATGTGTTTAATTTGGCAGGACAACAAACGTATGTGTCGCAAGAAGACTCAAAAACTACTTAACAAGGACAAAAGCAAGTAAAGTTCGTAATTAGTGCGTTAGTCACTTAATTGGCACTGGCAAACGAATTGTATGCTTTTCACAGGCGCACTTTTAATCCTTCAGTTTTAGTCCTTTTAGCAGTAAACTATGCAATTACACACTTGCACCTCGAAAGTTTCTGTTATTTGCTCCAAATCACATTGACACTGCACGAGCGGCTAGAATACGATGACATCGTCGTGATATCAAAAGACCTAATGCGAATTTCATGCCTGTGATTAAGATTTTATATGCACTACTAAGGCGCATGCGGTAAGCGACTATCCACGTCGCTGCTAACTTCACTATTGCTGCAACTGCTAGGCTAAGCGGGATCAGACTGCTTGTTGTAGTTGTTGGAAAACCCGATGCGCGGCTTAGTTGCAGAATCCCAGTTAGTTAGTTGAATGAGTGATATTCCAAAGCAAAGCAAGCACAAGTCGGCGGGTATGTTGCAACTAAAATAACAACGGGTTCAAATTTGAACAACAACGACAACAACAAATGCAACAACTTGTTTACCAAGTGCAAGGAATGAGATGCAACTGCCACTGTTGTCTTTGCCAAAGTCGGTGTTGTTGTTGTTTGTGTGTCTTGCACATTGCAACGTGCAGCAAATAAATCAAGAGCGAGGCAACAAATTGGTGGAGTAGACTTTTAGTTTTATTTTGTTGTTGTTATTCTATTGGCACATGTATGCGGTTAGTCGCTTCTACTTGTTTGATGTCTTTGACCAAGTTAGGCGGTGAACGACTTCTTCCTAACACTTGCCACAAACCGAACGTGCATCACACTTTCCACCTAACCCATCCTCATGCATACATATGTATATACATGCGAAGATTAAGCATCGCAACTTATAGCGCCTATAACAGTCAGGAAACCCAATTCCCAACACTGATTTCCATAGTGAAAATTTAAAATTTTCTTTAATACCGTTGCTTGCGGTTCAGCGTCATTACCCACACACTCGTACATACTACCTATGAATATGCAAGTCGTTAAAGCGCACACGAGCTGCTGCCTTGTTTACGATTTTCACTTTATTACTACAGGTCGACGGCGGTGAGCATTTGTACGTAAACATTTGCGCTTCTGCCTTTTTTGTTTACAGTGGAAATTGCCACCACAGAAAGTGCAACACTTTCCAGGGTGGGAAAATTTATTGAGAGTTATTTACGGTACATCTTCGTCTTTCTGCATAATTCGCAGTTCACAATTAATTGCTTATGCTATGAAATCCGTGAATTCCACATTTTCGAACTGATGCTCTTCTATAGTTAAAACTACTAAACTACATTGCAATTAGTGTCAACCAAAAGCACATCGTACTGTACTGTATAACGCCCACACAAACTACGAATATTTGAACTTTTCAAGTCCGTATATGAGAACGTCAATGGCTATGGCTTTGAGATATATTAATGAAAGTGCATCTTTTTCTGATAATAATGTGTTTTGGCATCAAAAACGGATAAAAAAAACATCCAAGATGTTAATTGTGCGATTTGTGTCAGGAATTCATAACAGTCCCGTTTCATAATAGCTCGAAAAGATTATATAACTGTGTAATTTGCTCATGTAAATGGAGCTAAATTCATCTCTTCCGTGTTTTAATTGTAAAATGTTGATTTTTCATTGTAACTACGCCCTCTAACTTACACGTATTAAAAATTATGCATAAATCTGTTTCGTTTCTGACCAATTCGAACTTAGTTAGAATTTTTATTGCGAACTGCTTTGAGGGCACAAACACATGCATCCATCTCTCTCGTATATTTAGGTGTAAAAACTTCTGAGAATACATAATATGATGATTCATCAGAAACACTCTCCGCATCGGTGTTGGAAACAGCACTTCTGAGAAGGGGAGCCGTACATTTCTACTTTGGCATACAATTTTCTTCAGATAAACAATAAAGTACTTGATGAACGGTTTTCAATTTGGGCAAAAGTCGTGGATGCACTCTAAACGTATGTTTCCGAATTTAATCTCTCCCTTTCTTTCTTAAATAAGAGCTTCTTCACCGTTCGAAAAAAAAAATATAATTGAATCATTGCTAATTGTATTTGTTGTCCAAACAAATTCGAAAAAAGAGAAAAGTTAATTCCTTAAGAGTCTAATTAAAACTTTCTTCGAAGAAAATAGCAGATTTTATCAGAATTCAAAGCGATATCAATTATTTCTCAAACTTAAAAACATGTTAAAAAACCCTCGACATTTTGTAGGAAAGCCATTTTTTCTCATAATGAAGGTATTTTTGTAACCTTTGCTGCGTCAATAAAATGATTCATAATTTTTTTTTGGGAATTTTTGGCAGCCCAAAGTATTAATAATTTCATTGAAACTACTACTTGTCCCTAACTTTCGAGCGTGCTTTGTGTCCTTATCATACAGAAAAAGTGATCGGCATATTCTTAAAACAATATAGTTCTAGTAAATTTTATAATACGCTTTCAAAGTGAAAGTTTTCCATTATTCCTTGTATTCTTAGAAGTGTGGCTATACAATACGAAGAAAAGACAGTTAGATCATGTTAGATCCGATGCTGAGTTCCATCATTTCTACAGTGTACCAGGCCAAGTAGATGTCCATCTCATTTACTTTTTTCTCTTTACCAGCTATTAGCAGCTGTTTATAGTAGTGTAGGGTTTCAAACTGCTTTGATGGCCATTTTCAGAACACTGCTCGCAACATGTTGCACAGAGTATTATGGTTATACTCTATTTAGATAGAGTACTCGTATAAGAATATATTTATTGTTTAGGATGACGAGACGAGTGGAAATCCAGATGTCTGTCTGTCGGTCCGTCCTTCCGTGCAAATCTTGGTACACATATTAGAATTATTAGATCATGTGGAAATTATTTGAGAACAAGTCTGGCAACAAAATAAAGAACAATTTACTCTAAAATGTAATAAAGAAAGTTTAAGAATCATACATGAAATATACTAATACGAATATCATCCATAACTGGCTTGAGAACAAGAACATAAATACCAATGATACCAAAGCTGATAAAGAATCTTCATTTGAAAACTGGGTTAAGTTGCAAAGAAGAACGCTATGAAGAAATTATCAAGTATAGAATAACAACTATTCCATTAAGTAGTCTGGAAAAACTGGTTGAATAAAAACTGAAAGGATTCAACATTGGCACAACGACACGCAAACCCGCCATCACATCTCCTTTCGGCCCAGGAATGCGGGCATGGAGAGCACAAGTCGTTGCTACACTCGCCTTTGTTATTGAAACTGCAATTAATATATGTTTGTGGAGAAAATCATTAAATTCAATAAAAGTAGTCTGCGAGGATAGAAATAGCAGTAACCATTTTACACATTTGACAAGCGCACAACTCACCAATCTACTAACAGACTGACTGACATATTGACTAGCTGATAAGTTGCACAGCTGCGCTGCCATTTAAGCATTCGCTTCATATACGCGCAAAATGCCATGTTTGGAGTTGTGGCAAATACGGCTAATGTTGCATTGTAGCAATTTCACTACATATCTCTAATCGGCATTCGGCGGTCCCTCCACTGCGCCATCCAGCTTGCTGAGCAACTGCATTAAACACGCGCCACCTTGCGAGCTAGTGACGCTGTCAGCGCATAAACACCAGCCGCCAGCAATTGTTGCAGCCAGCTTTCTTTCGAGTAATGTTGCTTGGCTGTAACAACAACATTAACAACAACAATGTGGTCATGACCATGGCGGTCGAACAACGTTAAGTGGCGACCGTTAGTGGCATGCAACTTGTGTTTTCATACAAACAGTATGCTATACAAGCGTGCGCTTGGTGGTGCGCCGTTAAGTACCTTCAATGGTAAACATTCAACGCTTTATGGCATTAAGTTTTCACGCGAGACACACTCATGCCAACAATAACAACTTTGGAGGCTGGAAATCGATTTCTGCTAACGATTCGGTTGATGCCACTTCCCAAGCATTGTTGTAATATTGTGGTTGTTTGTTTTGGCAACATCGTGCTTTGAAGTGACATGCATCTTGAAGAAGAGTAGTGGATCCAAGTACCAAAATATTTATAAATTAACAAGTAAGGAAAGGCTAAGTTCAGGTGCAACGAACATTTTATATTCTTGCAATATATTGCTATATTTTTATTAATAAAACACACTGATACCTGAGAGATTTACCGAAATTTTCGGTGAAAAGTTACTATGGGGCACTAAGTTCTTCATATTCGATATCCGGGGCATTGAAAAGTTATAGTCCGATTTCGACAATTTTTTCAGAAGTGATGACACAGCTCATATACAGTATTTGTGTAAAGTTTTATTTCTCTATCTTCATTGGTTCCTTATGTATATCTTATAAAGTGAAGGAATTAGATGGACTTCGAAATTGAGTTATATAGAAAGTTGTAGTGGTTGTGAACCGATTTCATCCATTTTCCACAAGTGTCATCAGGGTGTAATGAAAGTATTATATACCAAATTTCATTCGAATCGGTCGAGTAGTTCCTGAGATATGGTTTTTGACCCTAAGTGGGCGATGCCACGCCCATTTTCCATTTTGTAAAAAAAATCTGAGTGCAGCATCTTGTGAAAAAATTGTCGAAATCGGACTATAACTTTTCCATGCCCTATATATCGAATATGAGGAACTCAGTGCCTTAGGATAATTTTTCACCGAAAATATTGCTAAATCTCTCAGATATCTTAATTTAATTCAAAGTAAGTCTTTTTCTTCTAATAGTGTGTCTTTGTACCAAAAATAGTTAAAATCGGTTCATAACTTCCCCTAGCTCTCATATTACTAATTATAGGATTTTCAACAATACGATGGTCTTAATAGTTTATAAATCGGTTAATATGTGAAATATCTTAGCCAAATTAAATGAGCATATAATGTTAGATATAATATATGTTGGTGATAAAAATGTGTGAACTCGGTTCAAGAATTACCTCAGCCTATGTACTATATAAGATGATTTTCGATTTCCTATTGGACTTTATGCCGAATATATGGGTCAAATTGTGTGTTATCTTAATAAAAATATAGCAATAAATGGCGAGAGTATAAAATGTTCGGTTGCACCCGAACTTAGCCTTTCCTTACTTGTTTATTATTTATTAATTTGTTTTATTATTTGTTTTTATCTTAATTAATTATTGACTTATTTTCTTGTTCTTCATATTAAAAGCTAAAGGTATATGCGAGAGCCCCACTTTTCAGAATCAAAGCCATTTATGTTTTGTGGGTGTTTCTAGTTTTATAAACGTGCCTCTGTGGAAAATGTCGAAAACGCCCAAAGACCCAACCGTTGGCCGTAAATGGTTTAGACAGTATTTGTTAGGAATATTTTTATCGACTAAATGAAACATGGTAAAACTTTGGAGGTTCAGCAGGATACAGTTAGGACAAATTGTTAAAACATGTGCTTTTCAGCTCGTGAGGTACATTGTTGGCAAAAAACATAACGATCAAATAATTTCTAAGGTGTCAAGACTTACACCAGATCATGCGATTCTTTTACTACATAATACTTAAGTAAGTGTCAGTATAAAAACTTAGTGCTGTATGGTGAAAACTTTTACCGGATGCTAGCTGTAGAAGCTGCCTGGAGGAATACGAGGTGGAATCATCTTATCACTTTCTTCTGGAATGTCCCGCATTCGCGAGATCAAGAAATATATTTGTCGGATCTCACTTTTTCGAACAACCGAAAATAGAAGTCAGAAATCTGTGCAGCAAGAGCGCTTTGTCGAATACCTAACCAAAGGGTCCTGGCTTCACAAGGGACTGTCTTTTATATTATATGTATTTCTCTTGCGGAACAGCCTTACAACCTACCTAGTACTGTGAAAACTCTAGTCGAAATTAATCCATAATTTTCAAGACTCCGTTACAGATCCCGTTACTCCGAATAAAGTGGTCAATATAACTATAATTTGGTTGAAATCGTATTAGATATTCCCTGGCTCGGGCGTACCGACCGAATTACATTATACTGTATATATCAATAAGTGGATGAAGTCAGTCCAAAGAGTTCGCTAGCTTCCATGTATCCAATAAAATGATGTTAGCCTTTCTAATTAAGTTTACCATGTAAATACACTAATATAGGCATAAATGAAAATAAGTTATATTTTTATATAAGGGTGTGGGTATCAGCCGAACGCCTATATAAATATTTGCCCTCGCCCATTTACCAATTTCTGAGCAACAAAAGTTATCTTAACTTATAAAGTGAACCAACACACAAAGTGCGTTAAAAGGATAGAATATTTCCTAATACAAATTTAATTATTAACTTACCGTGAACTCACACGGGTGGGATCATTGAAAGCAAAATGGAATAAAGAGGAGAAATCCACATTAATCTTCGAAATTGGCAGTGAAAAAGTTTTCTAGGCGGATATTACAATTAATTCAATAAAAATAAAAATGTGTTTGTAGCTATTTCGTACTTACAGAGCTAAAAACAAAGCAAACCGAATCGTTAGGATCAGAAACCATTTTAAGGAAATTGCATTAATACATGATATCAGCAGCAGTATGCTGAAGTGTAAGTATGCGTGTTTGTTCAATGTTTTCTCTGATTGAATGCTTATTTGGCGTTCTAGAAGATTTGTTTGACAAAATCAAGCTACTCAATTTGTATCAGGCCGAACTCAGAGCTTTCGTATGGGAAGTATGCTTGACAAATACAAACATACACGAGTAAGTGGGAAAGATTTTGAGAAATGTCCTCTAGGAAACCACTTGACGTGCTCTGATGCTTATTGGTAGTGTTCGATTTCAATATATCTGAATAGAGAGATAGAGAAAAATTGCACGATGTTGGTGATTCTCTTTGCTAATTTTAAGCTAAAATAACTTTTTATGACTACTTTAGATTAAAACCAGAGCTATTAGTTTCTAAACTTCCAGTTTTCCCGCCGGGTTGCATGCACCGAAATACCAGCCGATTCCCGAAATCCATTAAAGTTAAACCAACCCAAAAGCAAACGCCAATTCAATTTACGAAAATGGCTTATAATTTATTTATATAAAATACATTCAAACATATGTGTAGGTATAATAAATAATTTAGCTAGGACATAAGATGGGCGCCCAACACTACAGCTACATACATGTAGAGATTGAGCAACTAAAATATTTACAATTCAACTGTCGGTGAAAACACGCACTAGCATATAACAAAATCAATGAAAACAACAAAGTCAACACTTGGATGAAAACAAAAACGAAAGCACAACTTCAAAGAGTCATGCAGCTGGGATGGCAGTGTAGTAATGGCTGTGTGCGGCCAACTTTCGTCGCAACCTAACTCTTCTGCTCGCTCTGTATATCCTTGCCGGTGTTGCGGCCATAATATCCCGAGTAAGCGGCTTCGTGAGCATCACCAAAGCTTACAGAGTTACCGCCATTGCCAGCAGTTTGGTAATTTTTGCTGTAGTAATCTGTGTATGGCTTCGAGAAGGAAGGATCCTGACGATAGAATTGACCATGTCCAGCGCCAGCACCTTCGTAATGATCGTGATGGTGATAATATGTGGCCGAGCCGACGCCTTGTGGTGAGTATTCGGGGAAGTTGTTTTTGTTGCCAAAGAGGCCAGAGAAGGCGCCGCCGCCAAAACCGGGACCACCTGGTGGACGACAGAGTTTGAAGTAGGCGAACAAACCGGGCAGTATGATAGCAGCCAAGCCAAGTATCTTTTTCAGACCAGCAATACCAAGGATGAAGGGCAAGAAAAGCAACAATTTCAGTTTGAAAATCTTGAGTACCAACAACAATGGGATGATCATCTTCTTCAACTTCTTGCGAGCTATTGAGAGGGGAAGAGAAGAAGTTCAAATATTTAATATCACATCCATAGATTTAAAAAAACAAATTGATGTGATGGCTTATTTACATGTTTTGGAGCGCGACTTACTGAAGACGGGCGCATGTTTATCCTCAATGACGTCCAATTCACTGTCAATGTCGTTTCCAATGAAACGAGCTGAATAGCGTCCCGCCTCGGTGAGCTCCTCGGGCACATCGATTTCCAACGCTGTGGACTTGACAAAGCTGCATGGGTTATAAAGGGAGAGAAAATGAGAGAGATAAAGTGAGTAATGACGATGGAGAATTAAGAGCTTGTGACACACTCACCGTTCAGCGCGCCTCAGGGCGTATTTAACCAATTGGTCCCAATCGCTATCCTCGTTGCGTGGTTCCTGAGAATACTCGAATGGCTCTTGCAAGAGTGAACGTTGCTGTGTTTCGGGCAAACGAATGACACGCGCAAAATCAGACAAACTGTAGAAAGGAGCAAAATTCAAAATTAGTTAACTATTTATTTCACATTCATTAGGGATGTTTGTCATGTAACTCTTACGCATATTGGTCACGATAAAAAATCTCATCGAAGCTTCCGAGCGCTTGTGTCTTGAAGCACTCTGATAAATCACCGCTCACGCAATTTTGATTTGTGCGCGCTAAATAGGGGTCGTTCTCCTGCTGCAGACCGATTAAACTCAAGAACGCTGAGCCCAAACCACGCTCTTGTCCATAACTCACAGCGGGCGATTGCTGTTGCTGTTGCTGCTGCTGTTGTGGATGCAACTGCTGTGGCTGTGGTGCGAAAATCTGTTGAACATTTTGTTGCTGCTGTTGTTGATGTTGTTGTTGCTGTTGAGGTTGCTGATCGGGCAAACGCAGTCCCTGACCGGCCACAAGCGCAACGCAGCAGGTCCAAATTAGCAACAGCGCCGGCCAAGTGTGCCTTAGGTGTGTTTCTGTTCGTGTTGTCATTGCTGGAAATCAAAAGAAAATAAAAGAAAAACATTTATTAAAGAGAAAATCAAATAAAGTGCAGTGATTAATGCTGATAAGCAAGCAAAAATTTTAGTTAATCCAAATGTGCAATATTTGCATGGACTTCGCAAACAAATTTCACACTCTCTCTTTTACGGCGAGGGGTTTATAAAACCCAACACAACAACAACTCTTACTGAAAACGATGGCTAACCACGCACGATTTTCCCGTGCAATATCGATTTTATTCCTCACAAACAACAACAAAAACATACGCGTGCACTTGCAAACTTGCATACCAGTATGCATTAAAGCAAAACCTGTACCAAAGGCTCGTGGCTGTATTGACAGCGTCTCAATCCAGTTTCGAAATGAAATGACCAAAAATCGCCAACAGTTTGAGAAACTCGCAAAGTCCACAGTCGTCGGTCTGCCAACGCAATGTAAGCTTTTCTCTTTACTGTGACGATCTCGATCGGCGCGAGCGCAGCACATTTCAGTGCTTTATAATAACAACAACAAATTATGTATGTGTAATAAGAGTAAGCCAAAAACAAAGACAAGACAATTTTAACAAATCATTTCCTTTTTTCTCAAGTTTTCAGCTTTTCTCGAAGAATCTCTTCCACATATCTTCATGTGCGTACGTCTTTATGGCAAAGAAATGCAGCGCCAACACAACGGAAAAGCGGCCAATCGCCTTTTGACTGCTTGGCGTTGACCGCATTTAACTTGTGGTTCTGCTGGTGACGCGGCGCAGAATCTCGTTGACATCTGGCATACTTTCGGTAGACGACGCAATAGTGGCCAGCAGATAAACAAGAGCGCGGCGAATGTATAGACTGCGCCACAGTTAGCTGCGCATGCGCGTACGCAGAAGCCCACTGTATGGCAATAATTTAGCTTTTTGTTGTAAAGTGACCGCTACCGTTATTTCCTATTCTGTTACAAATTTTTTGTTGCATCTAGTTTATTTGTAATTCTATATTATAATCAATTTAAATTTAAATGTCTTCTCTGCTTTGAGTGCGTCTCACCAATATCACCGCCGCCAAACAAACTTGTATGAAGCGCTTCGATTCGCCTTAAAATGCGATGCAAACCATAAATAAAACCAAAACAAATGAATTTCACTTTACTCTCAGTTGTGGCTTGGAAATTGTTGTTGCAAGCAGAATACATATATATATGGATGCCCAAACGTGTACTGGACCCACATATACATTTATATATGTATATATGTACACATGTACTATATAATTTGTGTTGCTTGACTGCTTTCAGCCAGCATTACTGGACTGTGCATTTGTGTGTGTGCTTTATTTTCTATTTCATAAATTTGACTTCAAACTTGGCCCATAAAGGCAAAAACAAACCTATCATTTGTCAATTTTTATGACGTATGTATATTATGTGGTACTTTGCAACCGAGACGAATTTTAATCACAAATTGATATTTGAATATTTGTTTTCTAGTAAATACAGACGAATATATTAGAATACGTATCAACGGATAAGTGATGAGTGTTGTATAACCATGAATTACCTTTGACTCTTTAAAGCTGAGATCAAATTTAAAAAATAATTTTTGAATGTTAAATTGATTTAAGTTATCAAAAAATATCAGAATAATTTCTTTCACTATAACTCTCTTAACTCTCTATTCTCTTCTTTCCCTGCGTATGTTTTCCTGTGATTACAAATAAAATTGTCATATTTCGGTCCTTCAGCCAGAACACGTCGAAACATACTCAACGCTTGCAAGACGCGTTTCTCTTTCTCGCACATGTTCATTGACTTTTGACGACTAACTGATTGCGGCGACGCGGACAGACAGTTTAACCGATAGCCAAAAGCAACAACGAATGACAGCGACAATTTGTAATCACCAAACAACATGCTTTGATTGTTGCTGATGATGCTGTTATGCCCGGCGAGCCACAAAGAGCGCTTGTTGGCCATGGCGCATGCGCCCAAACTCACGTCTCATATCAGAAAAAGCAGTGAACTAACAACACAAAGAAATAATGCGGGTAATTACAATAAATTGTTTGGAAATATTTTTGTGAAACATAATTTCAATAAACGGTCTCCGTGTAAGGTAGTATGTAGTACATCGTATCGGTTGCTATTCGCATGGAATTTATTTGATTTCAAGAGCAAAATCGAGGTTAGGTTAATGCTTTGTAATTCGCATTGCTAGCAAATATATTGTAGCTGAATTTAATTGAAAGCTTTTTGGATCTTTAAACTAGAATATTTAAGAAATATGAATAAAATTTCGAAAAGAAAAACATAAGTATTTAAAAAAATTAAATAAGTCTAATTTTTTATTTTCATCGGTTTGTGTATAATTGTATCCCTTTTCTCAAATTAGCTAAATAGACATCATTTCATCGTTTATACAACAGATGTACATGCATATTCACGTAATCCAAATCCAATTAGTTTTCTAACCGATGTTTTGCTAGTAATTTTTAAATATTTAGTATTAAAATTCCCCCTTATTAAAGACTCGAATACTCAAGTGAAAAGCGTTAAAGTGAATGGAGCACTTTTAATTAACCACCTCGTATCCATTTACAGTTAAATGTCAAACTTTTATTTCAACCCACAAGCGCAGCAGCGCCTTTCATTTATGTTTATATGTATGTTCCACAATTGCTTTGTGCCTTGTGACGCCCCAATCGTTAAACGTTATTCACATTTATTTATGCCTGGGGCGTTAATTCTATTTCTACACGTTTTTCCATTCAATTAACTTCCCTCAATAAAAAGTTATTGTATATGAATGAAAAATGAATGACAAACACGTTGTTTGCAGCTTTTCCATTTAATACACACACGCACACAAACACAACATGAATTCACCCGACATAAAATGTGGCAGGATCAGAGTGCCTTACAAGGAACAAGTGAGTAATGCCAACTGGTATTCATGTGGACTGGTTACTTCAATTGGAACTAGTTGCCAAACCTTTTTATAATTATTTAAGAATTGTTGCTAATTTTTACAGGTAGTTCAATAAGTAATTTTCCTGACTTGATTTCTTTTAAAGAACTTAATATTATGTTTTTTATAAAATATTTGAGATGAACTGAGCTCAAATAATACCCTTTTGACACTAGTTACGTTAGTCAGCTACTACTTTTTGCCTGATTGGTACAACTTTACTGTTTGATGCGCCAAGATAAATCAACATGTTTGCCAACACTCTGGCGCTAGGATATCATTTGTCAGCCTTAACAACGCCAGGGAAACTGGGAAGCTGGTAAGCTCAAGAAACAAAATCGTAAAAATGCATAAACTTAGAAATTTTAATAAATGTACGTGATTTGTTTTATATTCGAATGGTTGGCTTTGTTTTCGTTTGTCTGTCTGGAGCAATTTGCGTTTTTATTGATTTCTCTTGCGGCTAAAGTTGCGCTCTAACGCTGCTTTACACTTCTACTTTTTTATATTTCTTTTTTTCGCTGGGTTTGTGTGGTCAGTGCTTCTTCAAACACACTTTTGGAGAGCGTTATTAAATTTTCTATTTTTGTTGAATATTGAAAGTTTTTAAGTATTCACAACTGCCCCTATTATGCTGGTACTTCATGAGTCATACATATTTGTTTATTTATATTTGCTGAGGGCTTACATATGACTTTTCAATAAATCAATAATAGAAAGGTTCAGCACTTGGAAATAATTCACTTTATATTGATTTAATATATATTTACGGTGTGTGATTTATATGAAGTTGAGAGTTGAGTCAAATATTTCGGCAACCTAACAAAGTGCAATGGAGGTATGTTTTCCATATATTTTAGATGAAATAATATGTGCATTAATGAATATTATATATTAAAATAGTATTATTAAACTTTAAATTTTTATTTCAAAATTTGTCGTAGATGCCTATAAAATAGAAATAAAAAACGGCTTTCCTACAGGATGAATGACGGAAGAACGACTGGACTGATTAGGCATATCAACAAACCTAAGCATCCTCACTCCACCGCTACACATTCCGCCAAACTTTATACTTCTCTTTCTCGTTTCTCATATTTTTCCAATTTCGCTTTTAAACTACCAGCCTCTAAAGACCAAATTATTATTGTTAAGTGGTGAACTGCCACCGCATTTCCAACGCCTTCGGCTGCTAAGTGGCAAAAATATGCTTCGTGCAGATTTGTGTTATGACTCGTATGAAATTGCACAAATTAACAAATTACTCCCATTTGTGTCGTCGTAATTTCTTTGTTGATAATGCCGCGTATATGATACTACATATTATGGTCATAAATAGCACAGCTAGCAAAGCAACCCTTACTTATCCGCGTTTATGTGCGCTTGGGTAATGAGCTAAACTTTGTTTAGAAAGGCAGCGAAGAGTTGAAAATGTGTAAATTTGATAACAAAAGCAACAAAATCCAAACTAACTCAGCATATTTAATGCAGTGACGAAATTCGGCATGAGACTTTGCTTCTTTGCAACGCGCGCACCTGATAACGCTGAATATACCAATGGAATAAAGATACATGGAGTGGCTTGAAGTGGACCCCACAAGCAAGGCACCGACAATGCTTGTATGAAGGTGAAATATACAATAACAAGCGCTTGACTCCAACAAACAGCAAACACGCTGCATGGCCTTCTAGCGTATGGCTTGCATTATCCGATCATTTGGCTCTAACTCTGGCCATGACATACGAACAAGCACTTTCAAGTGCAGCCAGCGGCAACGAATGCAGCGCGAGTATCTGTTTACAATGCACGCGTTAGAAAAGTTACCAAAGCGACCAGACACTGAGGTTAAAATGCAGCTCAAAAGCGAAGTGGAAAACTCCGAACAAAGCGGTGTTGTATGCGCCCACATACAAATATGTCTGTGTGTGCCGGTGTAAACTTTTACTTTCAGTTTTCCCGCTACACGAACGCTTATCGCTTCATTGTGACTGAGATTTCATATTTCTTCACATTTTTATGCTTTCTTTTTTCTCCACTCCGAACATTACCATAATTTGCTTTCGCAAACTTTTTATCTTCGATCGTGGCATGTCATAAACGTGCGCTCTTACGTGCCGGCATAAGCACACACATTTGCTGTGTTATGGATATTATGTATGTGGTTGTATGTGTGAATGGTAGGTATTAGAGCGCTGCTTGAAGCCATTGAACCCACATGATCTGCTCTGGCGCTATTCGCTACGAAAGTGTGAGTGTCTGTGTGTTTGAAATATAAAAAATATAGTTTCTGTACTGAACTTTGACCACTTCAATGTTATTGTAATTTTTTAACATCACATCAAGGCCGACAAGACATTATTTATTGAAATCGTTGGTCGTAGCTGTTGGGAATTTCAAGTAAGTGGGATTTAAAGCAACAGAATAACAAAATTTACTAATAATAAATTTATGGCACAGTTGCTTTCACTAGTGGAGGGGCAGAAAGGGGCGTAATTACGATCGCCTAGAACGGATGAAATAGTGAACAAGCAATGAGCTCACTCGAAGAAAGATTCCACACAACTTTTTGTAAATTGTTCATATATGTTTTGGTATATTTGTTTATCGGAGAATGATACTTGAAAGTTATATTGATAGATTGATTCCTACTAAACAATAAAATAATTGACAACATTCGGAAATCATACATGTGCCACTCGCTTATGTGTATTCCTTTCCTAAAAGCTTTCTATAATTTATATTAAAATAATAAGCATATCTACATTGAACCTGTAACCTGTCGTCTCGATTAAACTCTCATCGTGTGTTTAACTATATCACCACTGAAATGTCCTTGCATTTATAGTTATTGTAACAAGTGTCAATGCTGCCCTTGCATTATTTCATTAAAGTTGCTCGAAAATCTACTTTAATGGTCTCCGCTAGTACTCTGTTCTCAGCCTTTAATTACTTACAATAACTGCACGTAATGCCAGCGTGTAACGGTATAAACGTAAGTGAATAACTTTATAACTCGCGCATGCCTCAATCAAAAGTTTTCACCACAATGACTAAATTTATCACAGATGTGATGTCTGCAAAAGCTCAAATTTCATTTGAAAATTGTTTTCAAGGTAAATTTCGGAATGCTCGCTACTTGAATTTCCAGACCGACAGATTTTCTACCAATTAAACTTTTTAGAGACAACTTTGTCAACAAACTGTTACAGGAGGAGGGTTGTATGTTGTTAAGTGCTTGGGAATTTCTGTTTGGTCGGAAGTTTTTGCGTTGCTACGGAAATCGACCAGAATTTAATGAAAGGAAGCTCTTGACTTTTAAACTTTACTCAATTTGGCAGCGATGTGTGTGATAAGCATTTAAGAGTTGCTTCGCAGACAAGCGAGTGGTTTGCATTTAAATATATTTCGCATTTTAAGAAATTTTCAACAAACAGTTAATGAAGCGATATTTGAATTAAAGTGTGGTCAAATTTAAAACGTTTATGAAACTATTTAGTGCGCTTAATTTTCATTCCTCTAATAAAATGTTGTACACGCATGAGCTTTTTAATACACAGGAAATGCACACACAACCACTAAGCCATAGCCGTCATTAAAGCCAGCCTAAAAATATGCTTCAAAAATATTTAGTGCTTATGTAATGAAATCACGATGCGAGTTATATTTGTATGATAGTCCACTCGCCTAAAAGTATGCAACTGAGTGTACCTTTTGCTATTCGATTCTATTTCACTGATTTCTAATTTGTCCACACAGCGTAAATTCACGCTTGGATTGTTTACCAATAAAATAAAAAATAAATAAAAGTCTCCAATAAAAAAATATTTAAATGGAATCTCAAATTTTTAACTGTCAACTGTTCAAAATCTGTTTGTTTTCAACCTTACAAATTTACATACCCATATATGTATATCCATAAAATCAAAAATAGATTTTCATAAAAAAAAATTGAATTTCATAACTGTTAACGTTTTCACTCATCATGCAAATTGTTAACTCATCAAAAAATGTAAAAGCAAATCACTTCGTTTTGTAGGTGGATATTTAAGCTACTGTACTGTATGAAGTGAAGATTTCCAGCGAAATGAAATATACAAAGAAAGTATGAACGAGACTTTACAGCGACTTATTAAGCATTCCTGCAGAAACCAACGTACAACATTGAAAAATTATGAAAACTAAATTAAACTTTAATATCTGCATTTGTAATTTGTTTATTTTGACGATTCAATGTCAAATGGTAGCGACCTTTGGACAAAAATACGATGTGGAAATGTATGAATATTCCGCCTATTACAGACGAAGGTCAACAAATGCTTATGAATATTTATACGCCATAGCTCAGACTCAACGCACTTAGTGGGCATGCGTGTGTGTATTTGCGAATATATTTGCATTTCTTTTATATTAAATTTCGCATACTCAATCGTTTGCATTGCGCAACCGCAAGCGGCTGCAGAAGGCGCCCGTTCACACACCACACACACACTCACACATGAATGTGTGCCTCGCAATTAGCGCTAAATGATCGCCCATTTAAAGCCCACAACTCTTTCGTCCAGTTACACCGACACAATGAAAGCTTTCGAGCGTTGACTCACCTCAACTTTTTGTTTACTTTTATAATTTTTTTTGTGTGAACATGTACGTATGCTATTTTTACCTTTCTTTAGCGCTCGTTGCTTTTGCGAGCTTTCGTTTTCATTGCCAGTAGCCTCAGCTCGACTGGCGACCTCTTTATTTCTGTGGCTGTGTTTGGGTTTGTTTTTGCAATTTTCTTTGTATTTGCTTGCGAGATTTCATCTCTTACCCGTTGGCGGCCGACCTCTTTCGCAATTTCAACGGGTTGCAGCCGCAATGCTTAGCGTTGTTGTTGCATGAAATGTTGGCAAATGCGGTGTTAATAGAAAAACAAAATCATGCAAATAATGTGTTTGCATTGGCATTGTTATGAAATACTTGAAGCGTCTGACACATTTACACTCACTCGATTTCGTGGCAACAATTATCAACCATTATTGCGGTTGTGTTGAGATAAACTTTGTTGCAGGAAGGGGAAGTGGAAATGAAGTAGTTTGGGAAATTTTGAGGCAATTGCCGCTAATGCTTTACATCAGTTTGGTTTCCTATGTTCCTGGTTTGCAGTTAAATATACCGATATTGAAACAGAAAACTTTCCAAGTAATTTTTGCTGGTTATTATAAATATTTTTTTACACAAAGTGAAATCTTTAAATAATAAATTATTTCTCAATATTACATTTGAACAATAAAACAATATTTTCTATTTTCTAGCAAACATTAAGAAAATCTATTACTGTTGTAGTGGTAGAAAATACTCTCCAAATAATATTTAGGGATATTGTCCTTGGCTGGATGAAAATTCAGTACTGTTTCGGTTATGTAAATTCCAGAGTTTACAAAGCTGTTTAAGCTGTCTTAAACATCAATTAGTCGTATATGTTTCAAATCACAAAAAAGATGATTTAATTTAATTTAATTTCTTGTAATCGCTTTGGAGTAGGTTAACAAACTACTTGTATTTTCAAAATACATTCAAAATCCCCTTCTGTTATTCAGAAACATCTTTAATGAGCCGAATTTTAGGCATGGGACATTATTGATGAAAAACCAAAAATCGAAATTGCCATATTGTACTTCAAAACAAAAATAACGGTTTAAATTTCAGTATTACTAAAATAATTTCGATCATCATCATCACGGCTCGCCCGCTCAATAAAATCACTAATTACGAATCATGTCTTTATCCCTTCACTTCACATTCACAAATTGCAATAATTATTCAACAACTAGTTACACAATCGCAATGTTGAACATAACTATTGTAACACAAATTTTATTTTTTTTCTTTTGAAAACACACTCAAACACCTTCCGTACACTATGTCATAAGACGACTGCTCACCTTTTGTTGTTGCTTGTAAATGTTTAAGTGTTTTCATAAAATATCCTTCGGCGGTTGGGCGCGTCTACCACTACTTTGCACTGCTGGCTTTACAAATGAACTGTGCCAACTCCAATCGACCGCAAGCAATTTATATGAAACCAAAAATTTAGTGGATCACAATGCGAAAGAGTAAATTTCGTCTTGAAACGTAATAAACAATGGCGCCGAGTTGTGATGTTGGTAAAACCGAAATTGAGGAACACAAATAAGCGGAGAGTAGGAAATGTGCAAAGTGTGGAGGAATAAGCATGTGAAGGTGCAAAATCAAAGTAAGCCAAACAGTTGACACAGTGATTAGTTAAATGCTGAGCAAATTAAAAAAAACAACAACAACAAAACACACACAAAAAATAAATAATCACAGATTCGGTGCGGCGTTAAAGCGTCACTGTGATGCGTGTTGTCTCAAAAACAACAATAACAGCAGCTGAAATAAAAAACTCCAAAACAATAATAAAAGAAACAATAACAACAGCAACTCAGTTGCGGTAGGTTGTTGATTGTTTGTTTTGATTGTTTTCTACTTATTTTTGGCCATTTCCTTTTATACGGTTTCCCATTCGGCTGCTCACCGAAGTGTGCGGTGTCTGCAAACGTGTGACGTTAACCCTTGCTGCAGCGTCGCATGGGCCCAGCATGCACCTTGAGAAAACCCCAACATTCAGGTTGTAGTAACGCACCGCTGCAGCCTTGATGCTTGTACTCGCGGCAATAGACGATGGTAGCGTTGAAATTAATGCGACGAAAAGCAAAATTTGATCGAAAAACGTGTTCACCGTGTATTATTGGTGCGGGTGAGTCATCGCCGGGCGGGAAAATACCGCAATGTAAGCAAAACGAACGCATTGGCGTAACAACTGCATACAAACATACTACATTTATTTGTATGATAAATCATGCGTTCGGTTGTTGGTGTGCGTCAACATGCGAAATTATGTAATCCATTCAACTGAATCGCCTTAGCGCTTTGCCATTCAATCCACATGAAGTCGTACAACAGAAAACGCATTCATTGTTATTCATCAGCTCGATGTTTGTCTGAATCTCGCCTGGATGTGTTTGGCCTGTGGTGAATAATCACCAATTATTGCTACAGCATCGCACTGTGAGATTGTCTGTCTCAACCGGAGTACAGTTAAATATGCTTTCACACACACACACTCACGGATCGTAACAAATTGCATGCATGCCAGTTGTCTAAAATTGAACCACATTTACTTTTTCCACAGACAACTGGGTTCACTATCTCCTTTGGCCTATGAAGCCCGTACAACTTTCCGTCTTGCTCTTTGTTCGTCCGTCTTGTATGTGGCGAGATTAATGCCTTGTGGCCGTTGCTGTCGCTCTCGATTGCTTGCCGTTTGTCACAGCTGTTGCAACACACCCACTCGTTTCGTTAGTTGTGTCCTCTGTTATTGGGGTTTCACTGATTTTCAAGTGGGTCCACTTGAACGATGTTCAATGATTTACATATTTAAATATCACAAGTTGTTATGGGCTTTTGCTTCGGGCAGTTATTGAACGCGTGACATTCAAATTCGGATGAGGCTGAACTTTATCTGGGTCGACTGCGGTCAAACTTATTAAGTTTGAATCATACAAAAGCATATGTTAAGATTAAGTTAACAGCTGTGTTGAACAAATTGCATTTCTCTTTGTTTACTGTTTTACTTTGAAGTAGAAAAAACCATCAAATAGGTAAGGAATTACAATACTAATGACTGTGTTCAGCCAGGTTCCATCAGATTTATGACGACACATGGAAGCAATGAATATTCATTATTTAAGTGGAACCACTAATTTGGTTTATTTTTTTGGTGAAACTTATGTTTCTAAATCGCTAACTGTATGGCATATGAAATACTGGAAGAATGTGGATGAAGTGGAGGTTGTAATAGTGCGAGACCGTTTCTAACTACAATATGTAATTCTCAAATTTAAAAACTATCAATTGACAAATGTGACAGAATTCATCGACTTTACGATGTTCTACCACATCAATCATCATGGTGTTGATCGGTCGGTACAATACTGATATCCTCTAGCAATCAACCGATTGAGTAATTAACGGTATTGCTGACAGGAGATTTTGGAAACTCGGGCAATATTCGTGTTCAAATTGATATATTTTCACACCAGTTACTGAATTGGAGAGCGGTAAAATTAAATACAATTGCTTTGGTTTGTATGCCAAATAACTTAAGTATTTAAAGAGAGATTGTTTCATTCATCAAATTCCCGGACATCCGAAACAACTATAGAGATCTTTGTTGATATGAATAGCTAGTTAGCAATGTTAGCAAAAATTAAGATTGAAAGCAAAACTTCGAAGTACTCACATACATGCATATAAGTGAGTTGACATCGCTGTGAAAGCAAGTGAGTCTGTCCATTATGCAACACAATTTGTATACTACATTTACAAATTATTTGATCCATTTTGATTTGATCCAAAGCTTAAGATCTTATAGTTAATAAGACTTAAAAACAATTGGAGTTGGAATCGTATTCCTTGGAAGCGATTAAATTGAAATTTTTGCATTTGGTCGAAATATAATGATGAAAAAATCTCAAAATTAAGATTGGAAAAGAGTTTTTTGCATTATTTTCAAGTCAAATCCTTGAGTTACAGTATACTCTCGAAAAGTAAATCGATTGGTATTTTGGGTAATTTACTTTTTCGAATAATTTACTTTTCCAAATATATACATAAATTTTCTGTTTTTATAATATTAAATGCATTTTTAAACTTAAAAAATTCATTCATTTATTTGCTTCAATAAAACATATGGATTTACATGAAAAACATACATACATACATATGTATTTACTATGAAGAGAAAAAATCTTGAATATTCTTTTTTTTTCTTTTGCAATATATTTTCTGACCATTTTTGTACGACAATTCAAAAAGTCTGACACCTGATTTGCATCGTTTTCATTTTTAAACCAGTGGATCAAGTAGGAGAGTTTATTTACTAAAAAGACGCGATAAACAAGAGAGTAAGTGTTTTTGCAACATCGTAAAAAACGCTGCTTGCTTGCTTCGTTTCGAATTTTTTATCACACTCTCTGAAAAGTAAATTAAAAAATTTACTTTTTCGAGGTGCATGTGTAATCTTAAAGGTGATTAACTTTTCCGCGATTACTTACTTTATGAGAATTTACTTTTCGAGAGTATACTGTATTTCAAAAGCTGGACGAATGTTAACATCGACGGCAATTTGTATTTTCTATGTTGTTACGATTCAAGTAATGTCGAGAGTGATTTTTGTTAAGTAAGGCTGAATTTATATCCAACGATTTCAATGAGTGTTATTTAATATTTTAATTTGCAGTAAAACCCAAATGGCATATAAACCATTTCATCATCGAATCTGACACACCAGTTTATGGTAGAAAAGTCTGTGAGTTTACCAACTAAGAATACAGTCGGATACTTAACCATGGAAGACATAATTTCTTCTTTGTTTACACAAACTGACGTTATTTTTATTTGACTAATAAATACTTGCCACCTTCATTCAGCTAATATATGAATTAAATTCTAAATTATCTTGAAAGATTCAAAATGTTTTTTATAAAGGTGTCCACGGTCTAAGTTCGTGTGTATAGTATAATAGTTTATAAAATATCTCACAAATTTACTGATATTTTCGGTATAAAGTCACTCAGAGACTCTGGAGTCTTAAAATTTCGGGATTTTGAAGACTATTATTAGATAAGGGATGTCACATTTTGAAGGCATTACTATTTGTTTAAAGTTTATTACGATGGCCAATATAACGGGTAGTCATTGTTAATATCAGCTATAATTTTCTATAATTGAGAGCTGTGTAAATATATAAAACCTTTCATAGGGCTCACTTTTCAAAACATTTTTAACTACAAAAGCTATATCCTACTATGATCCCCTGTGCCAAATTTTACTTTTATAGTTATTTATACCACTTTATAGCTTTTCGCTTAACGTTATTCTATGAGCGTATATATGTATGTATGATCTCTCTCGTTTCTTGCGTAGAGTCATTTATAAAAAGTAAAATGAGGAAAATTCGAACATGACATTTTTGTGTAATGAGCAAAAATTTGATAACAACCTCTAGCCTTTGATGTTCGTTGTCTTTCTCT
Organism: Zeugodacus cucurbitae; assembly: GCF_028554725.1. Taxonomy (NCBI): domain Eukaryota; kingdom Metazoa; phylum Arthropoda; class Insecta; order Diptera; family Tephritidae; genus Zeugodacus; species Zeugodacus cucurbitae. The sequence goes on from NC_071667.1 coordinate 46,137,103, forward strand.
CTGATTATGTAGGCGTTGGAAACGCTCAGAGTTCGACTCCCTAGTGCGAGCTTGTATATTTCGATATTTTTTTCTTCAATCCGTACTCAAATATCTACCGCGTACTTGGGTCGTTCTGAAATTTTGTTCAGCAATCAGCTGTGATGGCTCAATAATCGATTTTCGCACATGTGCTTGTAAATTATTTGCTTAATACCTATAAAAATTTAATTGAAAAATCATAAGAAATACTCGAGTCGCTACGCTGTTTGGATAGTTCAAAGTAACAATATATTATTTACTGAAAAAATTAAAGTAAGATGAATTTAGTTCTGAAAAGAACTGAATATTAGTTCTGATCATTTTTCATGTCCATAAAATATTCAGAGTGGCAACATGTGCGAAAATCCCGTCGGATAATCCATGCTTCCGACGTTTTCATGTTCTTTGGGTTAATTGTAATTTAGCGTTGTGAGATTCAAATCAAAAACTCTAACAATATGTACCACGCGACCACGCGACAAATTTCAAATAACTTACATTTTTAAACTCGTGATTCTTTCGAATGGATTAATACCGAAATATAAATAACGGATTTTATAACGGTGGTATTTGAATACATTTTTATATAAAAAAACACTTATTGTGACATAACTATAATAGTTAGACATATGCTGTCGCGATATTTTTTGTAGATATTGATATGTTATTTAATATTGTAGAAAATACTGTTGTTCTATCATAAATAGTTTTCTCAGCGCATTCGACGAAAGATGTAATAGGGCACTTTTTTACAACTTGGATTATGTTAGTTAATGATTTTCAGTTTCAGATTAAGATTCTCCATCACGGAGTCTTTTTGATACCCTCACCTGGGAACTATTTCCAGACAGTTGAGATTCTAGCAATAAATACTGCCTATATTACTCGGGTGAATGTAGCTTTTCAATGGTGAAAGAATTTTTGAAATCGACACAGTAGTTTTTGAGTTTATTGATTACAAACAGGCATACAAATCTTTTCTCTTTATAATAGTTGTATAGATACGTGTACTTGTATACATACATATATAGATATGGAAGATTTTGCTGAAAATCAAAGTGGTGCATATAAAGAACACATTCGATTATCCCTAAAATTTCTGAAAAATACCATATTGGATGTAAACTAACTTGTAATGAACAATAAAAAAATATTTCGCTTTCCTTATACGTCAAATCAGGGAGAATCGCTTTTCATCGAGCTTCAATTTTTTTACACTTACCAAAGTTTCCCAAACCTTCATCCATTTGCAATCAAGTATATTGAATAATATTTCCGTTAAATTTTTACTAAATTTTATTGGCAATCGGCTATTATAATTATTAAGTATAACAATGATAATAATAAATATAAATAATTTAATTGAACTGTAGTGACTAAAAGTTCGCCATTCAGGCTTCAACTTAAAAGTTAAAATATACAAATAAATAGCAAATTTATTCCTCTACAATATAATAAATATAAAATAAAATTTATGAATATTTAAATATTTTCAAATTTTTCAATTAACTTAAAGCAGAATAAATCGATATTATTGCTTATATCCTAGATAATACTACAAAATTAATAACAAAGTTCGTTTTGTATGTAAAGCAAAATAAATAAATAAATTAAACTAAAAGCACAAATATACTTGAAAATTTCTATTTCGAAGCTCTTCTAGTTTAAGTACTATTGCTGCAGTAATGTATTTTTACTTTAAATTTAATATATATCAAATAGCATGAGACCTCTTCACTTTTAATGCAATTACGGGTAATAAAAGTCTAACTCAATAGTTCAATCTTCTTTGATTTATTTAATTGAGTGTTCTTGTGAAGGAGTCTTATATGAGACATACATACACATAAAAATATGCCAGCACTTGTCCCGAACAAATGGAGAACTAAACTAAACATGTATGCTTTACTAACTTCAGTTATTCGTCATACATATCTAAATAAATAAATAAATATAAATAAATATTTATTGTTATATAATAGATATTATTGTTATATAATAGATAATTGTTATATAATAAATTAATATAACAATAAATATAGGATATATAATTTCATACGAAAGATTTATGCTCAAGTATTTACAAAAACTGTTTTTCATTAAATTAATTTTATTTTCATTTTCATTTCTCATAGTAAATTCGTAAGGGTGTACATTTGGAAACTTTTAACTCTCTGCGCTGACAAGAGCCTCGTCTTATAGTGTTTTCTTTTTTACGACGAGCCTCTAAATTTTTACAAAATTTATTCGAATATTACTAGTGCTTTGAATACTGAGCAATATTTTTGTGTGACGAATGAATTCTGGATGGTTTGTTAAAGTTCTATGTACATGATTAATTGATTCGTGATTTAGCTTTCTCTCTACAAATCTTTGCATACATAAAGGCCACACTGAACTCGTACACACACAAGTATGTGTGCTTGCATGTCAATGACCTCAATTCTCGCTCGTTAATCATTTTCCTTTACGCACATTCACTTCGTCTGCTACATTTTGTCAGCTGCACATCAGTGGATACGGTGCTGCTAACCCTTACTAAGTAGGTTGTAGTAGCATGCCCATCTACGTCAACTTTCGTGCTGACACCAATTTGTTGATATCGTGATATGTTGAGACCATCGCTGGATTTTCGAAATCTTTAAATTCCTGGCAACGATCAAACGATTTTTCACAATCAATGCCATCCTGCCCGTCCTTGGCGGCGCGCATATACTTGAAGAATCTCAAAATATCCGGATTATCAGAGGTTGGTTTGCGCAGCTCATTCAACTCACTGCAAAGAATATAAAAACAAACCGAAATGAACCAAATGAGAAATGATAAGAAACAGTTAAATCACAAAATTCCACATGTTTGCCAAATAAATACAAATTATCAAAGGGGATTTTCCCATAAACTTCAGCAGACATTTGTACAGGCGATGTGTGATGCCTTGCTGTGAACTTTAAGGCAAAAGCTCGTTGTTAGCTGTATATTCACACACATAAGCATACAACTACAAAGTATAAAATAAAGTTGTACATACAACACTTCACTGCCTCAAATACTATTGGCCACACTCTAACCCCCAATCTAACATTTTATTAAACTTTCGGTTTGGGTCCAAAGGTTGCCGTGTCGTATGAGTAACCCGCTTTGAACGCCAGATGTTCTGCATATATGTATGTATGTATGTGAGTAAAGCTGTTTCTTTTGTCTTTTGCTCATCTGAGTGGGCATTACAAATGCATAAACTCACAAGTACGCCGGTAAAGTGGCTGGTTAAACGGCTTTGTTAAATCACAAATACAAAACGTAATCAAACAGAGGATTGAGTGAATTTATTATGTAGGATAAAGGCTGCTTAGGGAAGATAAGAACATTTTATTTGGAATCAAAATAGCCCGTTTAAATTTTTTCAACAACCGAATGTATAGTTTGTACAATAGTACTGTTCTCATTGATGTATTGAACAATAGTGCAGTATTTTGATTTGAAGTATAAATTTAATTGCTTTTGAGAATAATTGAAACACATTTTCATGTACATAAATCACACTTTGAGGTATCTATTAGAAAATGTGGTTTTTAATACATAGGAGATTCAGCAGATACATATGTTCAAAAAACTCAGTTTTATTACTTTCAGATTTCCGTCATAAATATACCAATATGAAACTAGTTGAAAACTTATGTACACTTCAGATTGCCAGAAGTTTTAATTCCAAAATAACACAAATCCGGAGCGAAGCGTTTCATACTCTCAGCTCCACCTCAGAAATAAACTAGCACACATTTCAAGCACTAACTGCCTACAAATAATATTGCCTACTTTTAGGCATATACATGACTGATACATGAGTCATACTTATTTTCAGACAACACTTACCGCGATAATTGCGCTGACACAAGGTTACTATAGGGCGCGTATTTCGCTGGATTCGCATACATTAGACAAATCAGTTTTTCCCTGCAGTTCTCGTTGTCCGAATTTAATTTCAGTTGTGCAAACACCGAGTCCAAACGTGAGAGCAGCGGACTGTAGAAGGGGTCGTAGTTGGAGAGTAGCAGCGATGAGGCCGGCACCTTTTGGAAAGTCTGGAAAGTGTTTGTGTTTGCCGGTGCAATTGGCTTTGTACGCAAAGGTGCGCCAAGTCCACCGCCGCCTAGCCCACCACCGGAGAAACTGCCTGAGAGCGAACCGGAATTTTTAAACGATGCTGAACCTATGGTCTGCAGTGCACTCAAGTAGGTGTCGGGCATTTTGTTCTGCTGTTCTATGCGGTTTATGCCACCCGCCGAATTGTAGGTGTAGTGAGTTTGTGAGGCCTCTGCGAATAATTTACAATAAAGAAAGATAGCGTATTTAATGGGTAAACTTACCCGCTTGATTGTAAGCGTATCCATCCTCTTTTGTGCCCTCCTCAATTGCGGCAAACTTGTCATCATCGAAATTGATGCTATTGTCACGGAAGTCGAGATCCTGAGGAGCTTCTGCTGGACGTATGAAGAGCGGTGCAGAACCGGAGACAATGCCTAAAAAACAGGTATATGAATATTTACCGTTTTACTTTTAAAAATATTATACTACTGGGAACTAAAGGTATATATATATTGATATATCGTTGCAAAAATATTCTCTTTTGACATTTCTCTTCAGTAAGGTTTGCGATTTCATCATAGAAATGTATACAATCCAACAACGAGTCGAAATTATTAAAATTTAGTACCGAAATTCAGAGTCAATTGCCACAACTTTAAGAGCGCTATGTCCAATTTATGGTCGTCATAATCGTACTGTCAGATCAACAATTGAGTGTCTAGTGGAAAAATTTGAATCCACAGGCACAGTACACAGGCGAATTTTGCGAAAGATCTTGGCCTACATTCTTAAAAGTACAAATTAACACTAGAAGTGAAACTGCTGAAACTGAATCGTCCTATGTTCGTGAATTAGGCTCAGCAACAACTTGAAAATTATACGGATTTTCATCGAAAAATCCACTTCAGCGATGACTCCATGAGTTACCATTGCATCCCGTAAAAAGTACGGTTTGCTGTGGTTTATGAGTCAAGTAATTCCGAGTTGCTCAATTTTAAATTTAAAGCGAAATAATTTCAATATTTAAAGTGATCTGTTGGGGGGTTAACATGATTGCAAGCGCCCAGAAGCAACGATTTCTCGCTTGTTAAAGCACGCATAATTTGCTTAAATATGTATTTCTCCAATGGCCAATAAACGTAAAATTAAAATCACTTGCCGCTTTTGATCTGATCAGCAAATTAAGTTTGCGCCAAAATAATGACCTTAGAGCCATTTCGGCCAGATGTTTTGCACATTAAAGCAATTTACCCCGCGTTCAATTAATGTTACTAATACGCATAATTACACAACGCGCTTGTAATTCTCTGTCGGCTGTTTAACACTCACCCGACTGTGTTGAGTCACACTTACCCTTGCCCAGGAACTTGGTAAATGAGCCAATCAATACTGGCATGAACATAGCCAAAAGCAGCGATTTCAGCACCTGTAAGCCAATATAGACTGGCCACAACGCCTTTTTCAAACCTAGATAAAGTAGTTAACAAAAAAAAAAATGAATTATCGAAATATACGCAAAAGACATATTAAAACGCACCTGAAAAGAAGAGCAGCCTTCCCGATTCCAAGGCACGCGGTATATTCACACTCACTTCGCCACTCGACTTGCGCATAACGGCCGGCAGTGAATGCTCATGGTGGTGCAGATGGTGGTGATGGTGATGGTGTGGGTTTGGGTCAGCATGTCGCGTCGGACGTTCCTTGTGCGGTCCACCGACAGTGGTGTGATTTCTTTGTAGTGCATTCACCAATTCACTAGAAGGCTCATATTGAGCTTTGTTAAAGAAATTCTCAGCATATTCGACTAACAAGGCCTCCAGCTCCTTTATGTCGCCACCGACTACATTGTGAGAAATATCCGCAAAGTCTGTTGCTGTTGCTGTGGACTGTGGCTTAGTATTCACTTTGTGGCCACTTTGTATCTTTCTTTCTTCTGGAGTTATCTGGTCAGCTGCATAGGACTTCGACAACGCCTTGCGTTTGTGTAGCATAACTGTTGCCGTTGTTGGGATTTTAGTTGGCGTGCCCACCTTTTCACCTGTTTCTGCCACAGCTTCTGGTATGCCATTTGTTTGTTCCTTCAACTTTGGCACTGTCGTTCTTTCAGCCGTAGTTTTTATTGTTTCGTCTGTAGCCTCACTGACATCCCTCACCATACTGGTATTGTTCTGTGTTTTTAGTGTATTGACATTCGCTTCAGCGCTGTCGACACTGTTTACCTTCTGCCCCATTGTCATTTGGACGCGCAAGTCGCTTGGTATCGGCTCGAACACGCGATACTGACCTCCTTTCGTAAACACATTTTGCGCAATATATTCCGGACTAATGTCCTTGGGGATAATCGGCCGGAAACTATTGTTATCTTCATTGTTCACTTCAGCCTCACCGGGCAACGGTTGGCTATATTGCGCCGCTCGCATCGCTTTGTGTCTGGCTCTGGTATCAAAGTGAGTGTTGATTATTCCCCTGCTGAGAGGGTGTGATGTTTGCACTGCTGTCGCGTTGGTAATTGCGCCGCTGTGACACATCAGTAATGCTGCTATTGTGAGAAGTAGAAGAGTCCCTGGCATCCTGACTTGTGCGCTGATGTTGAAGGCAATATTTTTGTTGGTGGGACAAGTGACACAGGAGAGTCGTCGTCGCTGTTGAGCGTGTTTTCTGCTTGTATTTTTGGTACTGTTACGTTGTCGTTGATACTCGTTTGTAAGTATCACTGTTGTTATTGTTTTGTGTTTTATGTGCGTTCTCATAACGGTTTCAGCCATGTTTGCTAACTTATTCGGCCTCTGCTCTTCTGATGACATTACTAAGCTTGCCACTTCGAATACTATCGTTCGGTTGTGAATTATGTCACTACTGCCACGGTGTGTTTGCTAGTTTTCCACAGTGCTGTTTCACTTTATTGTCCTCAACTGCATGTTATCTACCTCATCACGGAAAAATGCGGCTGGAGGACTAAATTTGCTGGCTATAACTTGTATTTATCGTCTGCTTTTTTTTCGCTGATTTTCTTCTTCTGGTTCGTGTGAGATTATATTAAGTCAATTTGTATCCTAAAATGGTCAGAAGAAAAAAGAATAAAGAATTTGCTTCAATCAACAAATCGCCAAACAAAAGTTAGATGAGTGCTAATATTTAATTGTGTGAACAGTTAACTGAAGACATAGTGGTGGTTGTAAATATCAAGTTAATTACTCAAAAAGAGTTTTATATGCGTTGTATATACATATGTATAATTAAAGGCTGCTTCATATTTCTTGATTTTTTTCGTTGTTAAATAACCACAGAATCAATTAAAGGGAATATTTTTACATCTCTTCAGATGTTATATTCCCTCATACATATATGTATGTATACAACACAATATAAAAGCATAAAAAATAGTATTAAGTAAAATACTACTCTATGACTTAGCAATAGAAGATACTTTATTTCTTTATGCATTAAAGTTAAGGAAATGTTAAGGCACATACAGTGTCGGACAAAACTCATTGGACTAAATCGAGTCTCAGACATATTCTGTCATAACTTTTTACATGGATGCATTAGAAGAATAATTTTGCAAAAGAAAGATCGCATATTCTATATTAAGAAACAATTCAATTTTATTTTTCAACTTTTATGTACAATTTATAACTTATAACAGAAGGGAAAAAAGTAAAAAGTTCTCGCGACATAACTCATTTGACTTTAGCTGAATATGAAAATAAATTCGTTTTAAATTAATATTTTATTGGGTAGCCATTATTTTTAATGATTGCAGCACATATTTTAGGCATAGATGAAATTAAATTAGTAATATATGCATCATTTATTCCATTCCAGGCTTGTTTCAGGGCATCAAATAGCTTGTTTTTATAACCGTGGACCTGTTTCCTATTAATCTGCCTGTTGACAATTTCCCATAAGTTTTCAATCGGGTTTATATCAGGAGAATGGGCGGGCCATCTAATAACACAAACTTGTTCTTCCAAAAGCCATAATCGGCCTACTGAGTGTACTATTCGCAAAACCGTCACCCTTCTTGAGACCCAGTATTCATTATTGAATAATATTCGACCGAATAGACCACGTCCACGGCGCAGTGAAGAAAATATAGCCGCCGTAGCTGAAAGTGTACACGAAGACCGATATTCGACCGAATAGACCACGTCCACGGCGCAGTGAAGAAAATATAGCCGCCGTAGCTGAAAGTGTACACGAAGACCGTGGAGAGTTGATTCGGCGCCGTTCGCAACTCGGACTGTTATCGCGCCATGATAACCGATATTTGATACATGAAATTGAAGCCCGAGATCTCGGCGACATTAGGTTTCAACAAGACGGCGCAACTTCCGGCACATCGCATCAATCAAGTAAATTTAGAAGTCTGTTCAACCAAGTTTGAAGAAAAAGCAATTTCGATAAACGTTTTGTTGTCAAACGATTGCGTTTTTCGGTCGCAGTTGCACCCGCTTTTGAGAAAAGCCGCTCAGCTGGTACAGAGGTACCAAGTAGATGACAATACTTTTTTGAAAGTCCGTACAGTTTGGGTAAACGGTTTTCATTTCTTCCCAAGCCTAAATAGTGTCTCGACTTAGTTCTAATACCTGACAATTCAAATAAAAGCTCAATTCCTCTTGTGGAGATGTAAAATCGTTGTCCTTCCTCCTTCTTTTGTGCACTAGAATGCACAAAATGGTGTCAGTGTCATCATCATTTAGGGAAACATTGTCTTTACTCCTAGATTGCAGAGTCTAATTTGTACACATATATTTATATATAACTAGTAGAAATTTAAAATGTAATACTGATTGCTCCAACTTACCACCAATTTGCAGGCTACAGTTGCATGCTTTAATTTTAAATGCTGCAACATATTTGATGTGTTATTAGAAAATTGTAAATTTTTGCAGCAAAGTTGACATTTAACGTTGCATTGCTTATTTTATTAAAAAAATGTCCACACTTCGATTTTAACTGGCGCCATTGCTCTTCAAACAACTGAACGTTAAATGCGTTTGACTTAACTGTAAATGCAGTGTTACCAGACATTCATTTGTTGATATTAAACTACGTTGACATATTAGAATTTAACTATGTTTACACCGTTTGCAATTTCGACTCTTGTAAAATGTATTAAATTTCAAAATGCTGTTTGCGATTATTTTGCAATTACTCGAGGAATAGTCGAGTAATTAGAAAAGGTGTTTCGATGCAATTAAATCGTAAATTGAATGAAAATAATCGAATAATTTAATCAAATGATTAATCGTTGCCATCCCTACTCAGGACTACCCGTTAGCTTTGTAGTCCATGTCGTAAAGTCTTAGTAAAAACGATTTTTATATAAAATGTGTCACGACCAAGTTCATTTCTCCGCTGCTTGGCTGCAGCCGGGTCTGTTCTGCTCTTTTTATTTTCTATTGTTATCCACATAGCAGCCATTTTTTAAGCTTCACAAATACTATTGCGATTTTTCAATCCTTGGTATTACAAAACTTTTTGTTGGAGCAAAACGGTATAAAAAATGTTATATACATTTTTTTCGTCTGCGCTTGCAATTCTTCAAATATGTAAGCTACCATGTTCAAGTGTGCGTTCAGCTGATTTTGGTTATATTTAAAAATCATGTTCTGTTATTTTTGTAACATATATCAACAGTCGGCATTCATAAATATAAAAATGTAAAATGTTTTAAGGAAAATGACTCTTATATATAATATTTTTAGTTGAGTTTGCAGGTTGAGAAATTATGTTATCACAAACACAGTTTAGTATAAAGGCATAAACTGAAGCAGAGAAATGCGGGGTTATACCGGAAAAATACGTTCTGTATAAAAAATACTGATTAATATAAATCTTGATAAAACCGATACATAAATATCGTGTTTCTTTTATGTCTAATATAAGTATTTTTTTTTATTAGAGATGCAATTACTAGCCCTGGTGGTCATATACTCGTAGAAGGATCGAATAGATCGGTTATAATATTTTTGAAAACTGAGTACTAACCTGGCTATATATATATATGTCTATAAATATTTAAATTATACAGATTTTAAAAACGAGTGTTGCCATATTTACCAAACTGACCTGCTTTGAACCCGGGATCTTCATAATGAATGGTAAATTCAATACAGAATGGTAAATAAAATACAGGAATTTGGAGGTCAGCTCAACAGAATCCATTTTTTGTAGTTTTACGACGCTTACTAACCCACTGACTTGTATATGACATAAGATTGAAGTTTCAAGTGTAAGCTTGAAGCGTATTCGCTCTGGAAAGCAGTTGAGATAACTAAGATATTGAACATCTGGACCATATCCTCGGCGGAAAGAAATTTGAAATTTCGTATAAAGAAGTTTCGCCGCTACGGAGACCTTATTTTCAGACTTGTAGAAAAGTAACTTATTGGGCCGCCTACATAAATATCAGATTTTATTATTTTGCAATGGATCACTCATTATTTAACCTAGGAATGATGAGTATTGTAAATGAATACGAAATTTTCGCAATAAACTTCAATTTTTATTTTGTATTTCTGACGACTTCACTTAATTAGTTCAAAGAAATAGCTGATTTTTACAGCTAAAATCAATAGTGATCCAAAAACAAATCAAATGACAATAAGAGTTCACGAAAATAGCAATTTAATAATGTTTGAAGAGAATAGATAATATATACAAGTTTTTTTACAAAATACATGAAAAGATTTCAAATGGTAGTCTATTAAAGTGCTCCATATTTTTCTTTGTCATGTCTTTATGTATGTATATATATAATATATCTATGTCTGCATGTGTGTGGAGTTTAATGTTGCCAAATTATGCCGAAAGAATGACAGTAATTTACTGGACCACGAAGCAAATAAAAATGCAACAATAAATGTGAGATATGGCAAGGAGAAAAAATGGAAAACAAAATTAAACCAAAAGAAAATTGGCTGAAATTAAAAAAACGCTTTAATGGCATTTTATGTACGCAAATACTTAAAACTGTACATATGTACGTTTGTACGAGTATGAAATATTTGGCGCCAAAGGCCCCTGCTGCATGTGAAAGTGGGCGAGGTAAGTGTATGAAATATAGAACGTAAGTGGCAACCTGAAAGCATACTCGAAGCCAACTCAAAAGTACAGCTATACACTTGTAAGTGTATACGAGTATGTATGTAAGTAAATTGAAGAGCGCACCTGCTTCTGTTTGGCGCGCTGCCGCCCGGGGCGTGTACAGTGGCAAAATATGAGCTACAATTAAGTTGATTATGAAGTGCGATTTATTTGCAAAAACAAAACAAAAAACAAAGTGGAAATTAAAATACATGAGTACCCCATTCATTTTGTTGGAGTTTTTGGGTTGCTGCTTGAAAACAAATGAAAAGAAAGTCACAAAAGGAAAGAAGAAAGCAAGAGAATTGCTAATTATATTTCACTTTTGTGAAGGATTTATTTTAAATTTCTTCAAGCTTCTTTTTCAGTTGTGATTGCTGTAAGTGATAACTATGTTTTATTGCAACTCCCACTTTACTTTTGGATTCCGAGCGCAATCAAGAAAGTTTTCGAAAATATTTTTTAATGTCAAAAAAAATAGATATCTTTGTTTCTCTTAATATAAATAAGGTTTTATCAAATGTGAAACACAAATTATTTAATATACAGACCGGATTTTTCTCATGTTTGAACTTCACAATATAGAGTTGGCAACAAACTGTAAACTTTGACACACCGTTGTTAGTGTGAAAAAATAGGCAATAACATAATATATGATGTATTTATTACGCATATATTTTAACTAGATCGTTTTAAATTATTTGTCAGGAGTAAAAGGAGGAATTATTTGAACTATTTAATGTTTCTAAAGACTAATTAAGCAGTATTTAAACACAACAAAACAAAAAATGTCTTTTACAAATTCATATAAGATTTCAAAAAAATTATGCTGTTCACAGTTAAGTGTTATCTTCCCAGGCAATAATCCCGTATTTGCCGATATCTATTTTGTTCTTATTTTACGTGAAAAACAATTTCACCACTATGCCCGCTGTGTTGGGCGTGTTTATTAATTGTGGCAAACTGGCATATCTGATCAGCTGACTTTATTTACATTATCTCATTTTGGATATCTCAGCAAACATTGAGAAGTCTAAGTTACTTGTTACGAAATTTAGTAATAAATCACTGTAGTATGGAATTATGAACAATTGATTTTTTCTGCTACAGATTTTAATTTCCTCGAAGAGTGCACGAAAGGTCCAGTGTTATTTAATATTTCTTCTCTTTATTGTTTAACTGTCTACGGTTTCCATCTCCCTCTCATTACACTCAAGTACACTGCACACTATGTGAACTTATTCGTTTATACAAAGGCAGGCAATTTGTTCACCTTTCTTTCCACCACGTGTGCTTTGCACTTTGGTGTTGTAATTTTCGTTTTATAACTTCACTAAATGTGCTGCATTGTTGCATGCAATATTTGTGCACGTTCATGCGTATTTTTGTTGTTGTCATTTAATTTGCTAAAGAAAGTGAAAATTGGCGCGCTGGCGGGGCCATTCGCCTGCAGCGATAATGCTTTATTGTTTTTCATTCGCTTCTGTGTATGTTTTATTGCTGCTGTGCAATCGAGAAATGCCGAGTGTTTGTTGTTTATTTGTTTATGTACTTTTTGCAGCTAACTGTTTGGGTAATTTTTGCCATAATTTAGCTGCCATTGAATCATTTCGCTTTCACGGCGCCAATTAAACCGTCAACGTGTGTGCCTGCACGTGAAGTATGTTACGAAAACATATTTACTTAAAATGTAATTTAATTTGATGCATATCACATGCCAATTGCAATTGTCACATAAATACATATGTGTGCCTGTGTTTGTTGTAGTGTGATATGGCAATGCCTGGCCATTACGCAACAAAGCCGTTATCTGCTTTGACATATCATCCTCCGCAGAAGAATTGCATGTTCACTGAGTTATATTGCATGTGTGTATGTACATGGTTATGTAATTATATTGCCTCTGCTATCACGTTTCTAACATTTTAATTTGCACATATACCGCGAATGTTGTAATAAAAATGTCATCGACTTAATTGCCCACATGTTAACGTGCACTTATATTTATTTATAACTGTACGTACATATGTATGTATGTATGCGCGTACGAATATCTCTAATCATAATCATTGTTACCGCACTAAATAATTGTACTCATTTTTGTAAATTACAAAATTGGTTTGCCTAGTTTTTAATGCGATAATCGTAATACCGCTTTATGTAATACTTTATCTAATCTATGTGGCACAATCAAAAACATGATTTGGTGGATATCTTTGATGTTAAAAATAAAGAATTAAAGAATTCACCGGATAACTCGAATAAAAATTAAGATATCTTGACGAAACGAAATGAGAAAAATTGGGTCAAGAATTACCTCAGCCCTCATATACTATATATGATGATTTTCGTTGTTCTATTGGACTTTATGCCGAATATATGGGTCAAATTGTGTGTTATCTTTATAAAAGTGCATGAATAAATTGCGAGAGTATAAAATTATCGGTTGCACCCGAATTTAGCCTTTCCTTACTTGTTACTATATTAATTTATTCTTTATTTATGGACTGATTTTTGGGATAAGATTAACCGAGAAGATTGATTAACCATTTCAGACTGCATTTTAGACTAGAAAGACGTGCGTAAGAATTTATCCTTGTTTGCCACCAAATCTTGCTAAATCTCATTTCCTTACAAAGTTGTATTCAGTTATGCCCGTAATTTGAATCATTTTTATATATGTGAAAACATAACTCTATACCTGTTAAAGGGCTATCGTTGGTGAAACTATATAATTTTGATTTACACTCTTGAAAACTGTGTAATTATGATTTCTATTCCAAATTGAGAGGAAACCGAAATAATTTGGTCTAATGTGCAATTAGGGTCCCAAAAACATAATTCAATAGGTGGAATAGTGAAGAGAAAGTTTTCGCTGTTCAATCCGCACGTAAAAGCAATTTTCTCAAAAATGCATTTTTCAAATCGGGCTACGACAGTACTTTAAGACTATCCCACGTATTCACTTGAAATTTAATAAATTTCACCGTAACATTATATAATGCAGTTTTCTTTTATTAGGCAATTATTTATAAAAAGTTAGCCATTTCGAGAAACATGGATTTAAAGCTAGTTTAAATTTTGAGAAACAACTATATAAATAGTAAATATAGGCACTACCAAGACTTATCTGTTTTATATTTTGTTCCATATAGCATGAGTTTCTAGATTCTCTGTCAACCGAACAAGCTGATACCGAAGATTGGTCTAAGATTTTGCATCAAAATGTCGATAAATAAAAGTTATTGAGTCTGAAAGAGAAAAAGTCTATTCCTTTTCCATTACTCTCAGAACAAATTATCAAACTTAGTCTTTAGTCTGACCTATCCTTAAAACCCTCCAACAATATACACAATATTTAGACAAGACGTTCGTAGTATACATTCCGTTATAAAGGGTGATTTTTTAAGAGCTTGATAACTTTTTAAAAAAAAAAAACGCATAAAAAACAAAATCTCATCGGTTCTTTATTTGAAACGTTAGATTGGTTCATGACATTTACTTTTTGAAGATAATTTCATTTAAATGTTGACCGCGGCTGCGTCTTAGGTGGTCCATTCGGAAAGTCCAATTTTGGGCAACTTTTTCGAGCATTTCGGCCGGAATAGCCCGAATTTCTTCGGAAATGTTGTCTTCCAAAGCTGGAATAGTTGCTGGCTTATTTCTGTAGACTTTAGACTTGACGTAGCCCCACAAAAAATAGTCTAAAGGCGTTAAATCGCATGATCTTGGTGGCCAACTTACGGGTCCATTTCTTGAGATGAATTGTTCTCCGAAGTTTTCCCTCAAAATGGCCATAGAATCGCGAGCTGTGTGGCATGTAGCGCCATCTTGTTGAAACCACATGTCAACCAAGTTCAGTTCTTCCATTTTTGGCAACAAAAAGTTTGTTAGCATCGAACGATAGCGATCGCCATTCACCGTAACGTTGCGTCCAACAGCATCTTTGAAAAAATACGGTCCAATGATTCCACCAGCGTACAAACCACACCAAACAGTGCATTTTTCGGGATGCATGGGCAGTTCTTGAACGGCTTCTGGTTGCTCTTCACCCCAAATGCGGCAATTTTGCTTATTTACGTAGCCATTCAACCAGAAATGAGCCTCATCGCTGAACAAAATTTGTCGATAAAAAAGCGGATTTTCACATTTCGAACCGAACACTGATTTTGGTAATAAAATTCAATGATTTGCAAGCGTTGCTCGTTAGTAAGTCTATTCATGATGAAATGTCAAAGCATACTGAGCATCTTTCTCTTTGACACCATGTCTGAAATCCCACGTGATCTGTCAAATACTAATGCATGAAAATCCTAACCTCAAAAAAATCACCCGTTACCAAAAGCTTTTCATCCAGCATAACTTCCTGTCAAAGGTGGCTGGTAAAGTGATTTATTCGAATTTTTTAGCTTAAGACCAAATCACTTTCTAACGACAATTATGAAGTACTTTGCGGCTTAATAAACCGATATGTAAAGAACGTATATACAATTTTTTACAAACACATATTTATAAAATACTTACAGATATGTGGAGTGTGTAAGAGTATACTTTGTTGCATGTACATATGTATTTATCAATATCATACAACAAAGAAGCTCCACGCACAACCTTGCCAGCTTGTTCACGTTTCCAAGTGCAAGGCAACAGAGCAAGTAAAAAGTACTTCGAAGAAAAAATTGAAGAGAAATTTCCATTTGCGAGCACAAACAGCGTTAGCATTGTGAAAACTTTTTACATTAACATTTAAATAAATTTTTGAAGTGACAAAGTTTGGCATGCCATGTTGACAACTGTGTTGCGTTCTGCTTCACAAGTCGCTCGCGGCAGACAACAAGTGCGCAACGGTGTCCAGCGGTAAATGGTATGCTGTATTACATTGTCTTTTCACTTTGCAATGATTTGTTCGGCATAATCTCTAGCTATCTGCACGGAAATGGTCAATATTTCGCGTTATTTTCACATTCCTGTAGCAATAACTTTTAGTCTATATCCGCAGTTTCCCACTGGTCGACACTGTGCTCAGCGGAAAGTATAAACTTTGTCGTTGTGCGGAACCGTTATGACATGCTGTAACTGAAATTTGTCTTTGTGCATAATTTTGTGTTAATTGGCTTGTAACTTGGTCGTGTCTTGTCGTCGTCTTGTTGATTTAATTACAAACAAAGTGGAACATATGTAGTGGATTGTGAGAGTATGATAGGAACATGGCAGACTGTTTCAACTTTAACTATCAACGTTTTACTTATTTTATTCTTTTTTATTTTTAAAGTTTGAAAATCAGAACGCACCTGGCATAGATTTCTATATGAAAAGTATATTGAGCTTGCCAGAATTGTTTTCTATTTATAAAAAGTGAGTTTACTATATTTCGTACTACCCAATGTCAAAATTGTTGCCCTTTAAAAGTGGTGCGAAGAGCTTCTCTCAAAAATATCGTAAAAGCCATTGGAGTCACATGGGTTTTGCCGCGTTAAAAAGGCCTATTTTCAATATTTTTTTATGTAAAAAATTATTTATTTAATTTAAACTTTTTTCGGTCTTATAGATTCATATTTAAAGAATAATTTCTAAAATTTTCAAAAAAAAAAAGTAAGGCAGGGCTAAGTTCGGGTGTAACCGAACATTTTATACTCTCGCAATTTATTTATTTAACTTAATTAATATTATATAATACACAATTTGACCCACATATTCGTCATATATGGGGCATTCTCTGGAAAAAAAGCCACTTGAAAAAAAAGTTCTTTATTTTCTTTGGCAATTATATATCTTATAGTACATATAAAACCTAAAATAAAACATATGGTTTTAGGTCTGTGTAACGCGGGGTTGCCTATTATAAGGGGCCAAAGTTTTTTGTAAAAAAATGTTCGAACCGCCATAACTTTAAAACTAATGAACATATTTTAAAACACCATGTGACATTTTTGTACAGAATTTCTCAAACTTTGAAACTGCATATCGTAAAAATTTTTAAAATTAATATTTCATAGCAAAAAATGAAAAATTTTTTTTTTTGGGATTTTTAACAACTTATGCCCCCTTTGATTTTTTCCGAAAATATCTTAAAATGTTCCTTATTTCATCACCTTTTTTCCCCCCAAAGGGAATTTTGGGACAGCAATATTTGTATGAGCTACAAATAAAAAACCAACTCAGAATATGATGAAAAATCAAAAATTTGAAAAATACAAAAAAATTTTAATAATATTAAAAAATAAAAAAAAACAAAAAGGGATTAAATACCTGCTACGTCCACGTCGTTAATCCTGGGTTACGCTAAATTATGATAATAATAGTGCACAAATCAATGATTTTTCATCATGTTCTGAGTTGGTTTTTTATTTGTAGCTCATACAAATATTGCTGTCCCAAAATTCCCTTTGGGGGGAAAAAAGGTGATGAAATAAGGAACATTTTAAGATATTTTCGAAAAAAATCGAAGGGGGCATAAGTTGTTAAAAATCTCAAAAAAAATTTTTTTTTCATTTTTTGCTATGAAATATTAATTTTAAAAATTTTTACGATATACAGTTTCAAAGTTTGAGAAATTCTGTACAAAAAAGTCACAAGGTGTTTTAAAATCTGTTCATTAGTTTTAAAGTTATGGCGGTTCGAACATTTTTTTACAAAAAACTTTGGCCCCTTATAATATGGCAACCCCGCGTTACACAGACCTAAAACCATATGTTTTATTTTAGGTTTTACATGTACTATAAGATATATAATTGCCAAAGAAAATAAAGAACTTTTTTTTCAAGTGGCTTTTTTTCCAGAGAATGCCCCATATATTATATAAAGTCCATTGAAAGTTGGACACCCTAATATTAAAAACATATGGTCCGATTTTGGCGATTTTTAGAATGGGGCTGCCACACTTTAAACGTAGTATTTGTGCACAGTTCTGCACTGATATCTTCACTAGTGCTTACTTTATATATTGTAAGGTAAACAAATCAGATCGTCTTCAAAGTTCTGGTATATAGGAAGTAGGCGTGGTTGTGAAGCGAGTTGGCCAATTTTAACAACATATTATTGGATGGTAAGGAAACTATTACAAACCAAGTTTCATTGAAATCGGTCGAGTAGTTCCTGAGATATGATTTTTGACCTATAAGGCGACGCCACGCCCATTTTCCATTTTGTAAAAAAATCTGAGTGCAGCTTCCATCTGCCATTTCTTATGTGAAATTTAGTGTTTCTGACGTTTTTCGTTAGTGAGTTGACCCACTATTAGTAATTTTCAACCTAACTTTGGTGGTGAGGTGGGCGTGGTTATTATCCGATTTTGTGGGCGTGGCAGTGGACCGATTTTGCTCATTTTTGAAAGCAACACTCTCATGGTCCCATGTGTTCCAAGTTTCATTAAGATTTCCCAATTTTTACTCAAGTTATCGCTTGCACGGACGGACGGACGGACAGGCATCCGGATTTAAACTCCACTCGACATCCTGATCATTTATATATATATAACCCCATATCTAACTCTTTTATTTCTTGGTGACACATACAACCGTTATGTGTACAAAACTATAATACCCTGTGCAACAGGTTGCGAGAGTATAAAAATTAAAACTCCTCCATTGTGACGTCATTTCCGGTGAATCCTCGGAAAAAAAGTATAACTCCTGACAGGATCATCCAAAATGAAAAAAACAAAAATATATGTTTTAGGTAAGACCATAAACTCGTGCACGAGTAAATTGTATCTCGAACACCTGTGCAAAATCATAATCATAAAGACCGGTTGAGTAGTTCTCGAGAACATTTGTCAACCAACACAACTGAAAACAGGGTTCCGAGAAAACCGTGTTTAAAGTTTTGAGTAACAATAATACCTGACTTGGAGCGCACACCTTCCAAAGGCTGTATCTCCGAAACTATTATTCAGATCGACTTTAAAATTTAGGATAATATTCTTGAGATGCTGTAGAAATTAATAAGGAAAAAAACAAAAAAAAAAGCATTTTTTGAATCCACGAAACCCATGAAACCCCTTAATGCAACCTTTTTCTTAGGAAAAATTTGAACAAAAATGTATTTTTGTATGATATAGTTTCTCAATTCGAAACTAATACATATAGAAGGAGAACTTTATGTGGAAATTGCTTTAAATC
Source organism: Zeugodacus cucurbitae (assembly GCF_028554725.1). NCBI lineage: Eukaryota > Metazoa > Arthropoda > Insecta > Diptera > Tephritidae > Zeugodacus > Zeugodacus cucurbitae. The sequence goes on from NC_071667.1 coordinate 46,156,419, forward strand.
AAGCTTCGTAAATGCATACAAGAAAACTTAAACATTCATTTTATGGGAGGCAATTTTAAATTTAATCAGCTTATTGATATGCTTTTTTCGTTTCTATAATTTTGTTTTAATATATACAGTAGAATTCATTTATAACGACGTCGCTTATAACGACTAACCGTTTTTAGCGTCTATATTATTTACTCAAGTTAGGTGTAATAGTTAGATACTAAGTAAATGTAACCGTCTAGTGCGACTCCGGTTTCAGCGACAAACCGTTTATAGCGACATTTTTTACGATAATTCGTCCGTTTAAAACAACGCGCTTCACCGTTCAATTCTCCTTATTGGCGCGCGTAAATCACAGTTAGTGCCTGGACTCAACTCAAGCAAGGAACAATTTTTAACTGTTACAAACATGCTGGTTTTGTCTGAAGCAACGTCGAATGTACCATAACTTCAGATGATTTTAACGAAAAAGACGACGTACTGCTGAACATTTGGACGAAGGCTATTGATAAGCATCAGTTACCCATAACAAACGAGGACTTTGAACAATACGCACGTGTCGATGATGCTGTCGCCACTTGTTAAGAGCCGTCTGATGAAAACATTGAGGATAATATCATCGCAGACGACGCGGATAGAAAAGATAGCGACGTTGATGATGACGTACCAGAGTTTTATCCAACCTTGTGTGTATCTGAAGCTCTGAAGGCTGCGGAAACGCTTAATGTATTTGTTCAGACTAACTTTGATGATGACCATATGAAAACAATGATGTCAAGAATTCACAATGATGTCCGAAGTTCTTACTACCAAACAAAAGTCTGTCAAAAACAAACCCAAATAACAGATTTCCTACGTTAGTGACATTATTACAGTACATTATGTACTTATGTTTGTAATTTGGTATGTACTACTTATTTGTGTATAAGAATAATTAAAATAAACATAAATACCTAAATAGGAAAATCAAACTTTCGCATTTATAATACATAATTAAATACATATGTAAATATCCGTTTTATACGTCATCCGGTTAGTACGACTTAATATCGCCGGTCCCTTGAAGGTCGTTATATCCGGATTCTACTGTATATACTACTCGTGTATATAATTCCCAGTGCGGTGAGCATAATAGTGGGTCATAAAAAGGCACAATTCTCAATTACTATAAAGTGTAAAATGGTAATTTAAATATGCGATTTGGTTTATTAAATGCGAAAATAAATTCATATGAAAAAGAGATGAATTATTAAATTATCGTTTAAGCTTCGTAGAGCATTTATTTACAACATTGCGAATTTAAAAATTATTTAATCTATGAGATAAAATTTTTAATAGATGAAAAAGTCTACCCAGCTCTCGGTTATTAACTTTACTGAATGAGGAGAATGGAAATTTCGGTTATGGTACATATATTACCTATCTTAGGTCCGGGAAAAATTACCATAGAAATTAGAAACCAACAGAGATACTTCGCCGCGTTATTTCGGTTTGCCTCATGGCAACTAGTCTACCCTTCCACTACCCTTCTACTACTAAGTAAAATATGTTTTATAAATATTGGTTCCATTGAAGAAGTTCAGCGGTCTGATAATCGATATAAAGAGATTTCCAAGCAAAAGTTTTTCAATAAAATACCTGGTTAAGATTTTTCCTATAAATAAATCACTCCGGCCTAGCTTTCAAAACTCGCTTTTTGAAGTGGGCTGGGTAGTGCTCGTTTAAAGTGAAAGAAGTTGTTCAGCAATCTTATTTTCAGTACAACGAGTCTTAGAATATTAAATAATTGTCAACAATTTTATTTATTTAGTATTTTCATTTTAGGTATTTTGAGACTGAAGCTAGAAATTTTGAGTCTACTAAGTATTCTAGTTGTATACACGAGTAAGATTGTGAGTAAGCTATTCACGTTGCCCTCTATATACAAAGACTGTGAGTAAAGTTGTATTTTCTTCGCATGTTCGTGAATTTCCATAAGAGATGTATGAGTTATGTTCATTGATGTAATGTAAAGATGCAAAGCAAATAATGGTTGGAAAAAGAGACACGACCGGCATAAACACATTAGCCTAGTTAATCGCTCTGGCGTCTAAAAGCGACGTATGGACCTATGCTCGTAAATTAATTAAAGCGAAATATCTAAAGAGGAACATATGGCGCAGTACATATGCTAAGTAGATTTAGCTTGAGAGTAGATAGCAAACTAAAATTAGGCAACATAAGAAAGTATGCAGAAAGGCAGCATGTAAATGTAATAAAGAACGCATAAAGCCGCTGACCACACAAGTAGCAGTTCAGCAAAAACTATAGATATTTGTGCTTGTACACAATACATACTATAGGGTGCATATTATATAATAATCTTATTACATTATTCCTCTAATAAGATCTAGGGCTGTGTTTGTGTATATGTGCGCTTTGTTACTTTATCATTCTCTGGACTTTATGCGTCCGTTATTCCTTTGTCCGCTTTGTCTACTAAAAAATTACAGTCTTTTGTCGCTTAACAATTTTAAACTGCCCTTTAGAGTTCCGTAACCATTTGTCATCCAGTTTTTGAGCACTTAACCGGTTTACCTCAAAATTAGTTGCAACGCTGGTTAAGACATAATACTCACACATTCAAATCTACATATGACAATAGACCACGTTTAGTTTGGTTAATGAGTCAATGAAGCGCATTTTTTTACTTTCTTCACAATAAAAAAAAAAAAATAAAATAATAATATAAACTGTTTTTGATGTAAAAAGCGGACATTACATAATTTTCTACTGGCGTTTAACCGTATATTCGGGTCATTGTCATCTTCAAACACCTTGCAACAGGCGAATAGCGGCACGCTAACAACCGGCTCGGTTTTTAGTTTATACACAACGGGAATTGTTCATTACGGTACGAGCGGCGAAATTGGTATTAGAATTGTTTAGAATGTGGTTCTGCACCAATTCGCGCTTTGATTTACTCATACACTTATTATTGAAGAGTCGCAAGCTTGCCTGACTGTCCATCAGCGCAATATATAATCAATGGATATGAAAGTATACCAATTACTTTGTTTCTCTTAATAGTTGCAGAAATAAGTGGGCAAAGATACTACCATTTGCTGTACGGTTGTTAGTTATAAATATATAATTAATACCAATTTTACATATTGCACTTGATTAGTTTCGATTTTCTAACGACTTTGCATATATTATAGAGGTTGAAATCGGCTCATGACTTTTCTAACATTCGTATACCAAATATTCTCCGTCGTTTTAATCGACATTTTTCTGAATAAATTGGACAGTTGTTCAGATAAATATCTCAATGAAGTTGGGTGAGAATGTTTTGTAGGATGTTGAGAATTTCTTCGAAATATATCCGAACCTTCCGGTCCATACACTCATAATTCTTCGGTACTAAGTAGTTAAATCTTAAATTCTAAGTCATAATGATTTCAAACATTATACTGTAAGCGATTAACATTTTTTGCTTAACATTTCGCTTTCTTTCTATTCACGTGGCCATTCTAGCCGACTAATTTTACTTCACATCATACATCATCACATTGAAATGTGGTCGAAAGAATTGATTGAGATATCTTTAAAAAAATTCTATTACTTTATTTCACTTTAATAGTACGTAGTATTTAGCCAACCAAAGAAAAGCCACAATAATATCATCGTTTGGTAAAAAGACATCGCATGAACAAGAGTGTGGTTATTAATGACACCTCCAACTAGTCGTCTACTACTACTCCACTGCTTAGCTCAATTGTCGCAAGAATTCGCAAGGAGCAAAGCTATCACATGGCAGGAATAATTGTAATAGAGACGAATACAATGTGATAAGTGGACTTGTTGCCTTTTCCCCATTCTTTCACTCATGACATTGTGTGTCTCAATCTTTGCAATCCATTATTCTTGTATATTTTCTTTGCACAAAACTTGAATAATGGACTTGACAAAATCACACGCGTGTAATGTCTTTGGTAAAGAAAGTAGTTATTTTCGGAAGAATAATTTTCTTTGCGGTCGGTCATTGACTGGGTTGACTAAAACAAAGGCAAAAATTTTAATAAGAACGACAATTATTTTCAAAAAACTGGAAAACTATTTTTTACTACAATTCCTAATTTTTTTTTTCACATATTGAATGCTCTAATCCAAATAACACTGCTAATAACCGCTAAGAAGATATGTATATATATATATACATATATACATATATACATATATACATATATACATATATACATATATACATATATACATATATACATATATACAGTAAGTAAGCCCAAACTCGAAACCAAGCATATTTTGTTGTGAGCAATTACGATGTCTATATTTAATATCCATCAATTCTATTGCTTTGCGGCGCTAAATGCAATAAAAACAAATTCATTCTACGGCGAAGAAAAACACAGCACAACACACACCAGGCAATAATAATACTATAAGCGACTTATGTGCGTACACTCGTGCTTTAACTATGGCGAAGAAGACAATGAAGAGACAAAAACAGTAACAGTCACTCGATGGCCATGAACCGCATGATACAAAAAGGAAATCAAGTTTAAGGTCAGAGAAAAAAATTATGTGAAAAACGTAAAACTGTCATTGTGCATTGTAATTTAATAAATTCTCACTTATTTAGCTAACGCATTAATGACCGCCATTTAATAAAGAAAAACGAGCAGAAGAAAGATGGCATAATACCGGGATTAACACCGATGTCGATACTGAGCTGAGTGTCTTGCAGAAAATGCTGAATGAACGAGATTGCTTTGATGCGATTAAAAAGCTTAGTGTTCTTCTTAATTCCGTGAAAAAATAAAGCTAGCTTAAGCGAATATATATTCACAAATAAATCATTCGGATTTTCACACTTGGACACGGTATTTAATGCAAACTACTTTAATGTCTACAGAATTAGAATAAAGCAAGCATCACGGAACAACAACTATGTGTATGCTAATTCTAGATAAATAAATTTTCTATATGTTAGTAAGTAATATGTGTTTTTCAAAAACAATTTAATAATGTTAATAAGTTGGTTTAAAAACTGAATTAAATTGTGCGAGTTCTCTTTCGATGTCAACTAAGAGTGGCCAATTTATTCAAGCGCTCTAAAGTAATCGCTCTGCACTTACACAAGTCCAAATTTCCCTGAAACTTGCCTACACAAGTTATCGGCGCGCTTGTGAGCATTTACCGGCAAATCCGATGCTTCTCACTTAAGTCGAAACAATTAAGTTTCCATGCTAAACTTTGCCAAGCGCTCAACTGAAGAGAGCCACGCGCCATGCAAAGAAAACACTAGCGCGAGAAATCCAAACACTGCACATTGTTGTACAACAACTTCGTTAACAACTTTCACTTATAAGCCATAAATGCTCGAAATGGTTACTGGGGATTTTGTTCACTGTCATTTGCCGGTTCGATTATAGATAATCAACTTTTTTATTATTACTACTAAATAGTTTGGTAACTATCAAAAAATTCAGGCAGTCACTATGTATTGCTTCAAGTGTGCGTGTGAAATTAATAGCCCTCTTGGCATTAAATATTTGTTTTATGAATTGTGGCCGATTACCACTGTATACTGTTGAGTCATTAACTTTTTCACTTAATTTTTTTATGGATTACTTATAATAAAAAAGATGAAATTCAGTAAATTAGTTAAACATCGCATATAGAAAGGACTTAAACATATTTTTTGATTATGATCTGGATATCTTAGAAATCGGAAAATTAGTGGAGCGCAAAATGAACAGTTTTTTTGAATATGCACAATTCAGATTTTATGGTTCTCGTAAAAAGGCAGATGAACATCCTTTATGGATCTTTAAATTTTGAATTTTGCCATCAATGTATAATTTTACAATACCATTGATGAAAAGGTCTCGAATTAAAAATTTAGAATCAAAACTCACTCCAAGATTAAATACTTTACGAAGCCCATTTATTCCAGAAATAAAATGAGGAAATTGGGGGTTTGAAAATTGATGATGAAATGAAAATAAGGACTTTGAATATTTAAAATAGGTAATATACATTTTAAATAAAATCAGTAATAAAATGTAAACAACGAGAGAATACTTATTTGGTTACTTTAGGGAGCAAAAGAGAATATTTGATCTTATCGAAGGCGATAAAAAGTGTCAACCCGTTTACAATTAATAACAGCAAGCAGTTGTTGGTGTAATTAAAAGATCGTTTGCTTCTTTGAAAGCCAACCTCCTACTGTACTTGCAACTCATCATCCATCAGCCAATAATAGCCGAAGCGTAAACGCCAATTAAGTATATGCTCACTGTCATCGTCAATAACTTCTAATTAAACATTCTTGTGTACTATGTAGAAATCAATGTACACTAAGCAAACAAACCTCATTGAATATTTACCGCATTAAAACCGCAATGCAATGAAGCGGTTTATCTTAGCGAAAGGCCATAAGAGCAAACAGCACTCACCAGACAAGAAGATGAAATTAATAGCACATATTTGTTGATGCATTAGTATTTACACTCGAAGCTACGACTTTAGTAATCTTAGGCTTTCAGAATATACTATATCGTAGTGCGCCAACTAGAACTTTCTAAACTTCTTCTACTAGTACTAGCCACTAATCGAACAAGTAATTGTGTGAGTTATAGAGATGCGTCCAATTAATAGGTACAAAGAACTCACAAAGAAATACAATGGAACTTCTCTAACTCTCTCTCATTAAAGCATAAATTTTACAAAAAGCTGTAAAATATAGATTTACCCACAGTTTTAGTTATTTACTTCGCAAAAAGTTTAAACCCTAGACGGTCATCCTTCGTCAAAATGACTACGAACTATTTTATTTTCACTGTAAATATGTTTTTAATTGTTCGTGTTGATCGTGTTTTAAGTTAAAAGAATATAAGTTTTCCTTTTTATTTTTGACTTGTATTTATTAATAATGAAATAAATAAATAAAAAAAAATAAAACGCGTTAATTATTTCATATTGACGAAGGATGACGTTAATGTACAAAAAACAAAGGATGACCGTCCAGGGTTAAATATTTACATTAAAACGTGTATTCTGTAATTTTGTTTGTTGCATTTTACTATTGTTTGGCTCTTGACGTCTGTAGCTCATGCCTTTGTTACACGATTTATGAAATCTATAAGTGTAATATCATATTTTTTTGTTTGCCTACATACGAATATGGGGACTACTTTAAAATTGTTCCTTGATAGTAAAATTTTAAATTTTGTATTATGCCCTAGTTGAAAAGTTCGATTTATGGAAGGAAATTTGTATGAAATTTGACTTCTATTGCCAATTCAAAAGTTCGAGTTATGGAGATCTTCGACTTATGGAAGTTCCACTGTATTAACAAGCCGACTGTTATGTCATGTTTTTTGTGTCTCCATCAAAACTAGCTAAGTTCTTATGAACGCTTTTAAAATTGTTATAAAAGTTTAATAGGAACTTGCCATACCTCAATGTTTGTTAGTCTTAACTTCTATTTCTTTAGATGTTCTTATTTAAAAGCTTGATCAAATATTATATACACCAATAAGGTGGAAATCTTTGAGTCCTTTGTGCCACAAGCTCAAGTTTGCACAAATATTACTCACCAACATGGATGAAAATTGTCCCTTAATAGTGCTGAAAACACGACTTTATTGCTGTTTATTACGACCTTGTTTGCAGTAAAATTTAGCCGTATGATTTAAAATTTCACTGCACCGTTTGAAAGCTCATAATCGGATGGATACAAAGTATAAATTGTGTACTTAGAACTTCGACAACTTAAATTCAGCGTTTCTTAACACACCTATGAGGTTATTTTCCTTCTTAACCTCTTAAAATTGAAATATTAATAAAGGCGAGTTTAAGGAATTTTTGTATGAGACAAACATATTTGATAGAAGTCTATAATAATAATTGTCAATAAAATGGAGTCTATATATATGTATATTTGGCGGAGGAACCGCTTTGGCGATTATAGACGAATCCACCAGAGCACGCCACTCATTCAACGGAATTCGCTATTGCCAATGTTCAACCGTACCATAAATCTTTCGCAAAACTTGTCGCTCGAAAACTCCTAGAGTGGCCTCATCCGATGTTGACATCGTCAACGCTTCTGCACCATAAAGTGGGACGGAAATGATGAGAGACTTGTAGAGTTTAATTTTTGAGGACTTTACTTTTCAATTGCCTACTCAGTCCAAAGTAGCACCTGTTGGCAAGAGTGATTCTGCGTTGGATTTCCAAAGGCTGACATTGTTATTGCTGTTAATGCTGGTCCCCAGGTAAACGAAATTATCCACAACTTCAAAATTATGACTGTCATCAATGACGTGGGAGTCAAGACGCGAATGCGCTGACTGTTTATTTGATGACAGAAGATATTTCGTCTTGTCCTCGTTCACCACCAGACCCATTCGCTTCGCTTCCTTATGCAGGCGGGAAAAAGCAGAAATAACGGCGCGGGTGTTGATATCAATATCATCGCGTACGCCAGTAGCTGTACACTCTGCAAATAACTATAAAAATTTTTAGTTATCGGATGTATTGATGGTACACATTTTGGCCTTTAAAAACCAATTGCAAATGGACATATGGACAATGTTTTTCTACAGAAAAGGTTTCCACATTCTTAATTCAATGATAGTAAGTTTTTTTAAGGTCCAGATCAATAATTTTAAGCTTTTTTATAAAACTCAACATATTTTTAATTTCCACATTTCTTTTGAATTTTTTCATGTTACATATATGTTTAATTCTGGTTCGAAGTTATTTGATTTTTTCCCTTTCTTCATATGTCTTCTTCATGATGTTCGTTAAACCGAGTACTTACAAATCCCCGATGTTCGTTATTAAAGGTACTCAAAATAACAAATTTGTTTGTTCGTTATAAGCGGTTTTCGTTACAACGTTGTTAAAGAAAATTATATCAAAAAATTAGCATCAAATTAAAATATATTGCAGATGATTTGTCATCTTTAAAATATTAAAATTTTGTGGTACTTTTGTCTCAATCAAATACCATTTCGGAGGTATAAAAAATAAATTGCAATATATATATATACATATATACATATATATATATATATATATATATATATATATATATATATGGGATATACGAAATCTGCAAAGTTTTATATATAAGTAGACAATGGAGGGGATTAAATTCCTGTGGAAAGTTTGTTGGGTTGTTGCGGTCAGAAAGGCAGATTAAACATGCACGCACAGTTATGCATATACATATATGTATACCCCTTCGATTACTATTCGTATGTCATTAATATACAATTTAAATTCTCAAATTAAAGCTTCTCGCAATGCCCATGTGATAGCGAAAACGGTAAAGTGTAAGTTTATTGCACAATAAAATAATATTTAAAAATATTATGTTAGTTTTGTAATTGACTTTGCTTTAAAGCAATTACGTTATTCGTATATCGGAGGTCAGATGGCATATTTTTCATAATTAGGAGCTAGTTACTATTAGTGATGAGCGATATTGCTATTTTTCACTGTGATTTTATATTGCTATTGTGATCGCAACAAACAAAAAACGAATTTATGAGAATTTGTACTCCAAATTTTTTTGAATTTTTTACATTACATTTTTATTAATTTGAACAATATCCAAAATTTACCTGCTTTTGTAATCACAATTAATTAATTAATAAATTTTGGATACATTTAACTGATTTTGTAATCACCGTATGCAAAATTATCGAAATCGCCACTAAAATTGCTACTGTGATCACTGCACAGTGATTGCTACTTTTCGAACTGCTATTGCTACAGTGATCAAATTAGAATTACTAAACTGTTATGCGTACTGTGATCGAACCAAAGCACTGAACTTCTCTATAGCTACTGTGATCGAACTCAAATTACTGAACTGCCATTGCTATTGTGAAAAAATCACAGTTAGTGAAATATCGCTTATCACTAGTTACTATTGATAATAATTAATAAATATAACTTTTTTTTTATAATTTTATGTGATACGCGTATACCTTAAATATGTGATATATTCTCTAGCAATTCAAAGGTACATGCTTATCCCTTGAAATTGTCACTTTAATTGCTTAGCAGTTATTTCGCTACACAAAATACAAACAAATCATTTGGAAAATCGCATTTAATCTTTATTTCTTTAATGGCTTAATGCAGCAAGGAAGTTTAACGACTGCCAGCTGTGTAAAACTACCGCCACTCTGGTCACATCGGAATGTAATTTTACCAGAGCAAATATTTTATGAATTCTATGTGTACCTAACTATGTACATATGTATGTACCTGGAAGTAATGGCTACATACCCATGCTCATATTATACATTAAATTTGACTTTTACTCAAGTAATTCCTCATTTGCAGGAATTGCTTGTAAACCTTTATTTAATTGATAAATAAAATGCGTGCCATATTGAAAACCCATTGCGAAAGTTAATAAATAGCATAAAGTGAAATGAAAACAGGAAATAATATCATTGCAAATACATCTAAGTTCCTTTTGTTGTCGAGTCTTTAAACCCAAAATTGTTAGTCGGTTAAAGTTATAAATATCAGTCAATGAAATACGGGATATGCTCTTGCACTTGCACATAAATATATACATATACTAACATATATGGCTATAGTGTCGTCCGTTTTCACTCAGTCCATAACAAGTATTTTGTCTTTTCCATAAAAAACATTATTTCCACTTGAAATTTTAACACCTAAAGCGACTACCTCTGCGCTACCGGCTTTGCTACTTTTCTGCTGAGTACGAGGTTAGTCTGGTAATTCATTGAACTATTGAATTCTCTACCAATAGACTGCAGCATAATTTATTTGGATGCAAATGGGTAGTTTTACTACAGAATGTTTTCTTTAGCATTCTCCTCGTTGAATTAACGTGTGACGAAAGATCGAGGAGGTAAAAGAATCCAGAAAAGGGACCATATTGGTTATCTAAACATGAAACATTATTTTAGATATACAACACAGAAAGGCTAAATCTAATGATAAGGTATTTTGATTTATATCTTCAATGATGATGTTAGATACACTTAGAAAGAATTGAATATAAAGAAAGTAATTGGGACATAAATAGGTCTCTCGATTCCAAAAATAAAAGCGGTCGTTTAGCGAGGTTCAATGATGACTTCAACACTGGGTTGTTTTGAGGTAATTCTAGAAATATGCATGTATTCTAGATGATAGATGGAGGATTTTTGATTAAAAAAATATTATTATATTAAATGGAATGAAAATATTTCCTACTTTCTTTAGCAAAATTTATCACTTTAGAGATATATGTTCGAGGGTTCAAACTGCTCTTATAAACAGCAAGTTTATGACTTATCAATTTACACTCGTTTCTGACCGCAACATTATGGGCATAAACGTACATACTATAGATACTAGTATATAGAAATATATCCCCAACCACAAATATACCTCGTTTTAACGATTTAAAGAGGTAAAACCAAGAGTATGGATATTTATGTATACAAAAGCTTATTGTAGTTTTAAAGTGATAGAGAGAAGGATGAGTGATTTGTTTTTGCTGTCATTCCACTTCATGACTTTCATTTGTTGCATTACTCAGCAGACTTTCCGGTATTGGGATGAAAGCATTTATATTCGTTCAGAATGCATAAAAGTTTGTAGAATAGCAATTTCAGTTAAATCAAAGATTTATTGTGTATCTCTATCGGTGTGAGATGGTGAAAATAAGTGGACTTCATTGTTGCAGAATTATGAAGTTTATCTTGATGAAACCGGTGTACGTGCTTTTAGAATACTAGATGGATTGAAATTGCTAACGCAGAAATGGATTTTTACTTAAACTACAGTATGCAAATAATCTAATAATTTTATAACCAACTGGTGTAGAAGGTGTATCCTGCGAATATTCCTCGATGTGTCCACCGTATCGCAGACCTAAATCAACATATTTACTTTTTCCGAATTTCAACCCATGCTAATATTGAGTGAATAGTTTCAATACGCTAGCTTCACTTATAAGTTCTTAAGATAATGAGATTCTCAATGTTTGTGCCGCGCTTTTTTATGTGGATATATACCCGGTATGTGGTGGGTTCGGGTACAAAAGTCGGGAAAGTCGGGTCGATTTTTGGTTTACGTTTGTCATCATAACTCCGGATTCATGGCATAGCAAGCAGAGACGTTTCCAAAAAATTTTTTAAGTTGGTTTAAGCTATGTATATTATTTACAATATATTTTCTGTACTATATAGCTTTATGTTTCTTATCAAATAAATGTGAATTATCATAAATTTTAAAAGACCTTCCAGCGGCGAATTTGCAATTTTGGGAGGGCTTAACAGTGTCTTCTATTTACGAATATTAACAACTTTTTTTTAGTAACTAATACTTTCACCATGTGGCATCTATGTAATATTTAATATTTTCTTATCGGAAAAGAGTTATACTCAAGATATATATATATACATATAGAGCCAAAGAGGTAACTTTAAACATTTGAGTGTTCTATAAAAATTGTAACATAAAGTTTGTGGTTATGACCAATATAAACGGTAAACAATTTCTTTCATTTCCCTTGAGTTTAATAAGGGTGATTAACTCACAATATATAGGAAATTTTTTTCAGAAAAAGCAAGTGTCATTTCTTTTTCAAAGGAATCCTAACTGGAGACTTAACTCAATCACACATTCATAAAATATTCATAGAATTAATTTAATTACTTTCGAACTCACATCTCTCGCTGTAAACTCTGTCGACCAGTGACGACTTTATAATTAACAACTCTGTGCATATGAAATGAAAACTTTTCACTGAGCTGTACACAGCTGAAACTGGGCATATACATATGTATGTATGAATGTATATATGCACAACAAGTTGAAGCCTTGCTTTTGTTGTTATTTGATGTAATTGGGATTGTGGGATTGCTTATGCTACAGCTGGAGATCTCGCTGCTGCGTAAACTCAATCAAAGCTTGGTGCGAAAAGCGTCTGCTTCCCGTGCGTGTGACTTGTTTAACGCTGTTATTTTTTGAATTTGTGATGACTTTTCGTTTTAACTTTTTCGTTTCAACCACGCAATTTAGTACTTTTGAATAAAAGAAAGTGTCATCAACATAAGGTGGTCGAATGCGTGGTCACCATAAAAGGTTATATAAAAACGTAAAACAATGGAAATGCTTTCAATTTCTTAGCGCAGCAAAGTGGTCAATATCAAAGCAGATGCGATTAAGAGATTACTCAAGGCTTGCTGGGTCTTTTCTTTGGCTTTGTTTATTATTGAAAAGTTTTAAGTAGTGGCTATGTTGATAATGAATACGGCTCGGAGAAGCTGAGAAGTTGCGAATGAAAAGATGTTTGGAAATTAACACGCAACTGCTTGTGATGGCGACAAAAGTTTTTCAAATGATTCATTAAAAAAACATTTGGTAAAGGAAATTATGTAAGAGTTGGAATTTTTTGTTTCTTTTGTATGATAAGTTGCTGAAATGTCAATTTGCTTTTCATATAGAGTTTTATATTGCACATTTTCTTCTCCCTTTTTTGTTTGTAAAGCAAGAAGAGCTCAATAAATACATACATCTATTTAAAAAAGAGTGATTTAAATAAGTAAATCGTCCGTATTTCTTTAATAGTTTTAGTAAACGAAGATTTGAATTAAAATTTATTTTTTTTATAGAGGGAAGGAAGTGGAAAATGCTTAAGGCTCATGAAAAATGTGGAAATATTTAGAAACCTGTAACTAATATTTGAATACAAAATGATATATCACAGACTAATATACTTTTTTATTTCTTCCTTTCCAGAACTTGAAAACAAACAATATATTCTGGGAGACTAAATTTATGTTAATAGTAGACAATAGTTCTCATCCAGAGCGACCAGTCTGTTGAATAGCTGGTTCGAGTGTTACCGAACATTTTATACTCTCGCAATTTTATTACGAGAACACGCATGGCCCACCGGATATTTAAAAACGTATATTAGCTATATGGGAACTAGGGGATATTATGAATTTGACATGGAGTCACATTAATAAAAGAAACATATTCAGGCAGGTTATGGAATTCGCTTCCAAGTGAAATTCAAGCAAATTCACTTTCAATCCGATATTTGGTATATTTGGTTTAGCGAATTTTGATTTTACTTTTCTCTGAATATCTATAAAATATCTGAGAGATTTAAAGATATTTTCGGTAACAAAATAGCCACAGGCGACAAGTCTTCGTGTTCTTTAGTGTTTCCGAGTTAGCGCATGTTAAATAGTTCTCAACATAACCTTTATATGGGGAGTGGGCGAGGTTATTTATCTCATTTTTGTGGTGTTTGGTGGCCTGCTGGTGATGTGTCCAGTAAGTTCGGTTTATATAGATTTAGTAGTTGGCGAATTACAGTGGGACTTCCCTAACTCGAATCACAATAATTCAAAAAAAAACTTCGAGTTAGAAAGACTTCGAGTTATAGAATTTTCATTAAAACATAAAATATGGATTTATATCCAGTTATATTTTTATACTTCGCATAAAGTGTTATGTGCATGTGTTTGGCTTTTGACATCTGTGTCCCACGCCTTTGTTACATGATTTATGCATTCCATTAGTGTAATATCATATTTTTGTTCACCTCCACTCGTCTCTTTTAAAATTTTGCCTCGATAGTCAAATTTTAAATTTTATTTTATGCCCTGGTCGAAAAGTTCGATTTATGGAAGGAAATTTGACTCCTCTTGCCAATTCAAGACTTCGAGTTATGGAAAATTTCGAGTTAAGGAAGTTTGAGTTATGGAAAGAAAATTTATATGAAATTTGATTCCTGAACGCTATTGTCAATTCACAAATTCAAGTTATGGAAGTTCCACTGTATATATATTCAAAAAAAGGGCACGGCTACTTTCCCAAATTAAAAAATACATCAGAATATGCCCCTCCATGTAGAGGTCTTCTGTAGCAAATATATATTTTTTACATGTAAAACAAACTTTATTTTTTCGCACGTTAGTAATACTCGTAGCAGCTCTTCCACTGTAAGAAATATGTGTGTCCAGTTTCATCAAGACGATTTCATCTCGATGGGTCATCCTGATCCAGATTTTTGTGAACGGACTTGTATGTTAATACATAATTTTTTGTAAATGTTTTCCTTCTTAAAGTGTAGTAGAAACAGCGCCTTTTTATATTTTACCCTGCTATTTTTATATGTACATACATATGTATATAAGTAGTAGGCTTATTTTTATTGCTCAATGGGAAAATTACGCTCAATTAACCATATTTGGTTCAGCGAAAATTAATGCGGATTAAGAAAATATTTTTTTTTTATTATGAAAACAGCTGTTAATGTTTAATGCTTGCTGTTAACGGGGCTAGTGACTGAAGACAATTGACAAAAGCTATAAAATAAATGCGTTAACTGGAGACAATGTCTACTTACATACATATACATATAGCCAAAACTGTGTAAAAGCTGACATCAGTTGGTATCAAGTTGGAGCTTAGGTCTTTTCGAATTAATGCTTCAACTAAAATCACATATTAATTGAAGATTGTGAATTTATTGGATTGTTGGATATGTGAATTTACACCTATAGTTATCCTTGAATAGCGAGAACCATATGAGCTGTATTATAAACTCAAATATAGTAAATGTGCACAATAGCTACTAACACAGATTTTAGAATTTGCAATTTGTAGAGATAAATTATTGAGGGCTATTTAAACTATTTATTTTTGGTAGAGCACATCTCTCAATTAGCCAAAATTTTCCATACACACACAAATGCTCAAACTGGAAATTGCGGTAACGTGGGGAAAATTTGTTTAGTGAATTTATTAATGAAACTAATTCTTTGCAAAATGTTACCACACAACAGTGTTTATAGTTTTCGTTACTCGTATTAGCATTTGTGAATTTTAAGGATTTGAATTAAAGTTGTGTTTCCATCTATATTACTAAAGTGGTCTAAATAATGCAATGAATATGTAAAAGAATATTTGAAATACTATTACCCTACACTCATCATAATCGAATCATAAACGAACACACAGCCAAACTTTAATAACACTATAAAACACTCGGATGGGTATTGTACCAGTAAGATTCAAGATTTGGTGTGGTTTGTTGGCCGATGGAATCATCGGTCCATATTTCTTCAAAAATGATGACGGTGAGAACGTAACCGTCAATGGCTACTGTTATCGCGTCATGATAACCGAATATTTGATGTCCCAATTTGAAGCGCGTGATCTCGGCGACATTAGGTTTCAACAAGACGGCGCCACTTCCCACACATCGCATCAATCAATGGAATTATTGAGAGAACACTTCGGTGAGCAAATAATTTTTCCTTTGGGGTCGGTTGATTCGCCACCAAGATCGTGTGATATCACACCTGTGGGGAGTCTAAAGAACAATCACGCTTCGATCCAGGCCTTGGAGCAAAACATCACGCGTGTCATTCGCCAGTTACAAGTCGAAATTTACAAGATCATCTGAGACGTAGCCGCGGCCAATATTTGAAAGAGATATTCTAAAAAAAAAATAAATGCCAAACTATGTTCTTTCGAATGATAATAAACATTCCCAATTAAATTAAACATTCACCATGAATTTTCTGTGTTTTTTTTCACATGTAAATTTTAAAAGCAAAGTTGTTTAATTTCTGCTCTGTGTCATAGGCTGAATAAGTAAATGAAATGGTATTTTTTGTATTTTTGGCATTTTTACATATTCACAGTGCATTTTTTAAAGAATCTTCTTACAACTATTCGCACCGAACCTAATGATACATTTTGAAATCGGCTCTTAATGGTTCATATAGTAGCTTATATAACATTTAAAATTGTTATATTACGAAACCACATTCAATTAAAAGTGAATTCAGTCAAACTGTTTTGAAAACTTGCGTTCACTTACCACTACGGATGTTGGGAGGCGCTTCACTTTCTCCTACGGAATTCCTTACAACTTTGTACTTTCAGCTGAAAATACAATTCATTACGCTTCTTCGTAAAACACATTGATAGGGAGTGAAATATCAGAAGCGGTTATCTTTCGAACTCTCTTTGCGAAAGATTTCACCATCCAAGTAAATGCATTTTTGTTTTTGTGTATGTATGTATTTATCTTTTCTTCACAGCACTTAGTATTTTTTACCTTTTCACATTTAAAAACACAAGCACACAAATAAATACGTGAAAATAGCTGCAAAGTGTAAGGAGAAAAAATTTAATACAATCCAGCTCAGGCGTCCACTTGGCGCTTCAACTGCATTTGTCTGCCACAAAATCTAAAGAAAACAAGTTATCAAGTGGCAAAGGATGCAGCTTCACATCAGTAAGCAAATTGAATGTTGTTGTGTTGTTGTTGTAGTGTTTTCCAGTGCATTTAACTCCTTTCACTAGAGGCGAACAAGACACGCACAAAAATGTTGTTTTACTTTCGCAGAGTAAATCAAATAAGCGCTTGCGTTTGTGTAAGCGGGCAACTTAAAACCGAACTAAAAATTTTTAATAAATATTTTTTTTATTTCGCTGGCACACTGATTTATTTCGCGTAATATAAAATTCCGTTTTCCTTTTTATTACTTTAAATTTCAGAATGTCTTCAGTGTAATGGTTCAAAATGTTTCATTCACTGGTTTTTGGGCAAATTTTTTATTGTTCACTTTTTGTTTTGATTCGCGAAATTTAAAAGTAATTTAATTACTTGGCCACTTGTTTAGAAGGTCAATTTGAGTGTGAACGATATGAGTAGTCAAAAGACAAATTGATATTATTCGCAAGAGGCAATAAACTCAATTGTTACAATTTCGGCAAAGTTGCACGTAGCACCTAAGCAAGCCGGAAGCTACAGCGCCGGCACGGGAGCTGTTTAAAAGGGAAATTAGAGCAATTACTTTCGAGCGATCGAATAGTTTAGGCGCCACTTGCTCACCGTGGCACACAACATACACAAGTTTTCAACTAGATTTTCGCTTGTTGCCACCGTTGCAGCAACTGAACTAACACTGAACTTGTTCCAAGCGCCAAAAAATGAAAACAAACCGAAGTTCAAGGCAAATCGAACGGTGTAGTTTCTTCTATGTTACACGAATTTACAGTAAACACTTTGTTTTCCGCACACGCGACCGTTGTGTCTCAAGCGAGTTCGTTAACTGATCACTTTAAACTGTCTTCAGTGCCGCAGACTTGGCTAAGAAGAGTGGCTAAAGACAATCCATACGCATGCGTATAGTAAACAAAACGAAAGAGTGGATTCATTAGTTAAGCGCAATTTCTACGTCTCATTCAGAGCGCAATGTTTATGGCTGTGCACTGAGTTAAGAGTAACTTGAAAGATACGTCCTCCATCAGAAGCCTCTCTTTTAACAACTGGCCTTAATACTCTCTTACACTGCCTTGGTTGTTGGCTCGCGCATATTTTTCTTATTTTTCAAGCCCGTTGCGTGGCTTTTTGGTGCAAAATCGTCGTTTCTATTTATTATTCCGCATTTGTCAACTTGCCACCAGCACTTAGCCATTGTCTGCTGCTGGCCAAAATGAAGTGACAAAGTGTGTCGGACTTTTTGTTAGTTTCGCCACGGCTGCTTTTTTGCCGTCTCTTTGTGGGGGTTTTCATATGCAGCCGTTTGGAAAATTTGTCACTAGAAAGTTTCGCCCGACACGCATTGTTCCAGTTGAATAAACACATATGCATGTTTCTGAAGCAAAGCTCTTGACGTTTCATGTAAAAAAAATGTCTTAGAAATACTAAAAGAGTTAACTGACTTTGTATCTTTATTACAATTTTAAACATTTTATTTATATAGAAGGAAATAATTCAAAAATTTTATAAATATTTCTAATAGTTTAGTAAGAAGAATATACTTCAATAAAATCAATCATCTCCACAAACCACAAGAACTTAAAACCAATCTGGTTCATAGAACACAATTTATGAGATGTAACAGACTGATCATGGTAAGAAAATTAACAAACCTAGTATCTATTGCAAAATTCAAGTGCGAGAAATCATAATTGATATCGAATTTTTTGAGTGATCGAAACTTCCAAGCAACCATACCATTATTGGAAAAGCCGTTTGCTTTGTTCATTGGAGAACGAACGCCTAGTAAATGACACGGATTTGATATATTTATTAAAAGCCGTTTACAAGGTACAAGGTTGCATTGATGACAGGCTTACAACTATGGCTAATATGACAGAATAATTTTCCGAACTATTCATTAATATTTATGTATTATATAGTAAATATAATATTTTATAAGAGCAAACTCTATCTGTACGAATTTTACCAAAATTGTACGAAGTGTAGCCATTGAGGAATTACCAAGGCTTTTCAATATATACATAGATGTAGCAACTAGGTTGCTAAGCTTCTATCAGTTAATCGGACAATAAATTTACGAGTATATAGTATTTTCTAGCGTTTTATTTCTTTGCATTCAATTTCAAGAATGCTTTAATCTCATTCAAGTCATTCCTCTTAAGGTATCCTTTTGTAACCGCTCTATTGGCGACAGCATGGAATGCAACTAAACCCAATTGCTCACAGTTGCTTTGTAGCCGATGTGCTTTATAGTCACTTAAGCATGATGACATTGCAAATGTACACGGCTTTGTGACTGGGTCATAATAATGTTCTAAAATTCAAATACAGCCGCATTTCTTGGTCAAACTTTGGTGAAATCTTCATTTAAAAAATAAGCTTATCACTGGCATTGTACATTTTGCAAGATAAGGAGTAAGACTAAATTCTTAACATGACAACTTTCAGTACCTCAGTACATCAATTTTATACACGGCGAAAAAATGTGTAATGGCAGCATTAACTTGCAGTTCTAGAAGCTCTTGTTTCTTGCTGTCAATAACAGTAGCACATCTGTTTTCAGCTGATCAGTGAACGACACTAGTTCATCGCTTAATCTGTTCTCGAAAAAAATTTCATAAGCACTGACCATATTTGAGGCGTTTTCCAAAATCTCTTATATTTTAAGGAATGTTAGATCCAAATTCGCTTGCAAGCCTTTTAGAATTCAATTCCATGTAATTATCTAAAAATGTGATTTTCCTTGTACCGCATACAACATATAATTGATAAAAATCCTAGCTAATTCAAAACTAACCTTATGTTATTAATAATAATTATTTTTTTAAAGTACAACAACTATGTATATTTTCCAAATTAATAGAACGGTTGAATATGCGAGCATTCGGCCTTCCCAGCTAACCGCGTTAAATTAGTCAAAGTAAATCAAGAAACGCACTTCCAAATGAATATAATCTCTATGGTAAATAATTAGTAACGCCATGAAATAGAAATAATTAGGAAGCCAAATGATTAGTGCGCCCAAATACATGAGGAATGAACTTGAATTTGCGCGCATCATGCGATAGATGTCTTTCGTGTTGATGAAGTCACAATTACACGCGTTAATGGCTGTAACGTGACATTGATGCTTGCCTGGGTGTTCACCGAAGCGATGCCATATCAAAATACTACACACATGTGGTGGAAGAACTTCTTAAATTAATGACAGTATGGTGGAACAATGAAATGTTTCAGAAATACGAATCTGAGAAAGTGTTTGAAGATTATAGTGTCATTTTGTAAAAATATGTTTCTTCATCAAATAATTTCCAAGAAATGAAGAATGCTACCTAATGTTAAATACAATAAGATATAACAACCCCACTTCTAGTACAGTTCTTGTTGATTGCACTTCATTATCCAAAGAGCTCTTTCTCTCTAAAGAGGTGGATCGGAACACTAATAAATATCATGTTTACCATGAAAACAATAAAAAGGTATAATGTTTTAAATTAATTTTTTTTATAACGATAATAATTATCCTGGCTCCTGGCGTACGCCGATGATATTGATATCATCGGAAGCAACAACCGCGCCGTTTGTTCTGCTTTTTCCCGCATGGATAAGGAGGCGAAGCGAATGGGTCATCAAGCAAACAGTCGGCGCATTTGTGTCTTGGCTCCCACGTCACTGTTGACAGTCATAACTTCGAGGTCGTAGATAATTTCGTATACCTGGGAACCAGCATCAACAACACGAACAATGTCAGCCTCGAAATCCAGCGCAGAATAACTCTAGCTAACAGGTGCTACTTTGGACTGAGTAGGCAATTGAAAAGTAAAGTCCTCTCTCGACGAACCAAAATCAAGCTCTACAAGTCGCTTATCATTCCCGTCCTGCTTTACGGTGCAGAAGCTTGGACGATGTCAACATCAGATGAGACGACACTAGGAGTTTTCGAGAGGAAAATTTTGCGCAAGATTTATGGTCAGAGCATTGGCAACGGCGAATACCGCAGACGAGGGAACGATGAGCTGTACGAGTTATACGACGACATTGACATAGTTCAGCAAATAAAAATACAGCGGCTACGCTGGCTAGGTCATGTTGTCCGAATGGACGAAAACACTCCAGCCCTGAAAGTGTTCGATGCAGTACCCGCCGGAGGAAGCCGAGGAAGGGGAAGGCCTCCACTCCGTTGGAGGGACCAGGTGGAGAGCGACCTGGTTACACTTGGGATCTCCAACTGGCGCCGAACTGCGAAGGAGAGAGAGAGGTGGCGCACTATCGATTCGACACACACAATAATTATTAATAATTATTTTATTAATCTGAACAATAAATTCGGAAGACAGTTCAGGCTTCGGACCACAGATATAATTGGTATATTCTTCGTTATAATTAATTGTAGTATTTCAC
Organism: Zeugodacus cucurbitae; assembly: GCF_028554725.1. NCBI lineage: Eukaryota > Metazoa > Arthropoda > Insecta > Diptera > Tephritidae > Zeugodacus > Zeugodacus cucurbitae. Next base: position 46,178,125 of record NC_071667.1, read on the forward strand.
GAGTTCTCTGATAATAATGTATTCAAAAAGAATTCAAATGTCTCTTTGAACTAAATAATACAAATTAAAGTGAGAACTATTAAATTCAGCTACTTATTATTACTGCTTGTTAAAGAAGTGTACCCATTCCACGACAATCATTAGATATTTTATAACAATAAAGTTTATGCATTGAAACCGAACAAAATAATAATGTTTAACTTCATTATTGGTGCATCAAGCGGTCGTCCAACTACACAGTGCCAATAATTGCAGTAAGTTGATAATGAGGTACGAAATAGTAAGGTAAGTACGTGCGATTACAATAAAATAAACAAAAGAAAAGTATCAATAATATCAATGCTTACCTCTTGAAGAAGTAAACATTACTGACACAATTCACATTATGGACTTACTTCCATACACACTCGAACCGAACCACACAAATGCGCAACTTGTAGTCTTCAATACAAAGCACTTGTCCGACTAATAAAATACGAAAGTAAAAATTGCTATTATTGTTGTGAACTACTTAGTATGAAATTGACCGCGAAACCAGCAAAACAAATAAAACACTGAGCAACTGTTGGCTAACGAACCACAACCAACAACTGGAAACCAATAATCAATGGCATTATGCGTAAAAACTGGCCCACTTGTAATTTTGTAACAAATATGAAAAATGTATGTGAAAAATATAAAAAGAGAGAAATTTCTTATTATTTTATTGAAAAAGTTTAATACTTTTATTGCTTTGCATCACTAGTCGGTAGACGAGAGCTGTGAGAAACTTGGTGAGCACAAAATGAAAACAACCCAGCATAGTAATATATATGTAGGTGTAAAGAAATAGCAAAATACTTCTTATATTAATGAAAAGTAAACGATTAAAGATTTGAGATATTAAATTTTTTGGTTTGCCATGCGATATTGGCTGAAGAATGAGAGTTAGAGCACTTCTATATACGTGCAACACATATTTTACGATTTTGACAGTGGTACCTCTTTTTATCTTGCCGATTATTGAAATTTAAAAGGAATGACATAAAAACTCTAGTAACAGTGCTAAAGGGTCACTGTCTCGTTGTAAGACACGCCAGGATACCATACAATGAATGCTGTAGAAGCATAATTTCAACTTGTGGTCGCGGTTTTCTTGACGATGTAAACGGACGGAAGCTGCACGTAAATTTTTATTCAATTCATCAATTTGATCAAGGCAACAGAGTGGTTCAGAAAGTTAAGGTAGTCCTCCTATAAGCCTAGCGTTCGACATCCAATACTTATTTAATTTATTTACTAGTCTGGGTATCTGGAGAGAACTCATGTTTTTTATATTTACTATTTTCTTAATTCAAGTCATCCATAATGACTTCCAACTCTGTCTGCATATCCAACTAAAAGAGTCAAATGTTTGAGTTTTTTCATTCTCTCTAATAACATTTCATTTTACGTGACTTATTTAAGGCTCATCAATGCCTGTGAAATATGTGAAACTTATATTTCAATAAAATATTCAATAATAAAATATTTGTTTCTATTGATCTCAAATGTGTTTTTAGCCGTTACATCTTGTCAAAATACTCTTCAACGCGCCAATTTGAAGATGACTGGATTCCATACCCACTTGGAATCACATCTTAACGATGCAGTTGAATGTTTGCGTTTTAAACAGTAAGTGCTAGAGATCCTAAGCATCTTCCGTTATTCTTCACTAAATTTGCGAAGTTAAAAACCCTTTTCCTCTGACCTATTTTGTAATAAAAATGAGAAAGAATATTCATAGTATTATATATATATATACATATTCATACTGCAGGGACTCCTTAGAGGTTCTAGTCAGCGTACACTTTCCGGGATGCAAGAACCCGGTTAACACTCCACACGAAGGAAATACTGCTGTTATCCTGTCCGAGTGTATAATTACGGAGGATAAAATAGAATGGGCAATCCGCTCCTTCGACTCTTACAAATCTCCCGGTACAGATGGCATCTTTCCAGCCATGCTAAAGAACGCAATGCAGCTGGTCGTGCCGTGGTTGCGAGTGATATTCAGAGGATGTCTAAGGTTTGGTTATGTACCGCACTCATGGAGAGAGGCTAGGGTGGTTTTCATACCGAAGGCAGGTAAAAACAATCCAACCTAATCGAAAGAGTTCAGGCCCATAAGTCTTACCTCTTTCCTTCTGAGGAGAAAATACTAGATGCACATATAAGGGACACAGCGCCTCCTGGCAGCTTGTCCAAATCGCAACATGCGTATACAAAAGGCAGATCCGTGGAGACTGCACTCCATTCACTGGTATATAACATTGAAAAAGCTCTAGAATACAAGGAATATGCTCTGGGAGCATTCCTGGACATTTCGGGAGCATTCAATAATGTGTCTACGGAATCCATACTGCGAAGTATTGAGTCAATGGGTGTTGAGCCTGTCATACAAAGGTGGGTGAAAAACCTCTTGATGTCTAGAAAGATAAAAGCAGAATGGAATGATGCCAGTGTGACCAAGGAAGTCTGTAGAGGTAATCCGCAAGGCGGAGTGCTATCTCCACTCTTATGGACACTAGTGGTAAACAACTTACTAAAACAGTTTGAAAACAAAGCTCCCAAGATAACAGCGTATGCGGATGACATCGCCATCTTAATAACGGGAAAGTGTCTGCACACTGTCAGCAGTATAATGACCAGCACTCTCAGCACTGTCAATAACTGGGCAACGCAAGCGGGACTGGGGCTCAATGCGGAAAAGACAGACCTTCTGGTGTTTACTAGAAGGTACAAAATACCTGCATGGAGGCCCCCTTCGCTAAATGGGACCGAGCTCCCGCTCAAGGACCGTACCAAATACCTAGGGGTAGTCTTGGACACCAAACTTCTGTGGAAGTACAATGTGGAGGAGAGAGTGAGGAAAGCCAGTAATGCTCTGTATGCATGCAGGAAGATGCTTGGCACTACCTGGGGGCTTTCTCCCGCTCTCATGCACTGGTGCTACACAGCAATAGTGAGACCAATTCTGCTCTATGGGGTTCTGGTATGGTGGACGGGTACCAGAAAATCTACATATCGGAAGCCGATGGAAAAGGTTCAGCGGCTTGCAGCGCTATGTATAACGTTGGCCCTAAGAACCACCCCAACGTCTGCTCTAGAACGAATATTAAACCTGCCACCTATAGATCTCTTTGCCGAAAGCTGCGCGGCGAAATCGGCGGGTCGACTGATGGCAATAGGTGAATTCACATACAGAACCTTCGGACACAGCTCGGTTGCTAAGAGCAGTCTGACAGGTATTGACTATCTGGTCCCATTCTACAACTGGGAAAGAGGTTTCACGGTAAACATGGAAAAGGATGGTTGGCGCAAGGGCACCGTAACTACACGCAATACCTTAAACATCTATACGAATGGCTCTAAAATGGATGAGGGAGTAGGTGCAGGAATATACTGTCCAGAATTAGGCATAAGACAACCGTTCAAACTGCCGAACCACTGCAGTATATTTCAAGCAGAGGTCTTTGCTATTGGGAAGGCAGCAGAGCTAGCCTCCAGCGCACAAGGCCAATACTCTAAAATTAATATCTACGTAGACAGCCAAGCCAAGTAACCTCGTGAGGATCGCCAGAAATATGAGGCTACACTTCTACTGGGTGCCAGGCCACAAAGGCATCGAGGGCAACGAAATCGTAGACGGGATTGCCAAGAGTGGTGTACAGCTGTCACCCGGAAACATGATCAACATCGCTAAACCCATGCACATTCTATACGATGACATAGACAGGTGCATGGCAAGAAGAATCATATCTCGCTGGAAGGATCTACCGGGGTGTAAAACTGCAAAGGTCATGTGCAAAGCGGTAGATCAAAAATATACAAGTTTCCTACTGAAGCTCGATAGAAAGGGCTGTAGGACCATGGCATTCTTACCGGTCACAGCCTTGTAGCGGCACATGCCTATAAAATGGGGCTGTCAGAACGGTAGGAATGCAGAAAATGTCAAGAGCGGGGCACCAAGGAAACAGTGGAGCATCTCTTGTGCGTATGTCCTGCGTTAGCGAGACAGCGTTTTAGGTACTTAGGGGCCCCACAGTACGATAAGTTAGAAGAGATATCGTCAGTGAAGCCTCATAAACTATTAAAATTCACGACAGGCGCAGGCATCCTGAACGATGACTACTACTCAGGGAATACGTAAAGGCACTCCATTCTGATATCGCAAAGGACCATAACTGGTATGCACCCTTAAATAGAAGTATAAACAAAACGAAATGAACAATCTGCGAGTTTGTCTGACGTTCGGTTCCATTCGTTCTTCGCAAAACCCTACTTGAACAATATGTTTTTCGAATTATCCACTTCAACGGTTAGTACGATTATCCCATTTGCTCAGCCATTGTCGCAAATTGGGTTAAGAAATTTCCACTGAACTTTCGCAATGAATAGACAAAAGTGCAAAAGTAGAAATAAAGCAAAATGTTCGATAATCAAAGGAAATTTCGATAACAATCAAGTCACTAGATGAGGGATCTGCAAGTGCGACGACAAGCTGCTCCACAGCTTACGGTTCACTTGGCAAATGTGGGTTTACGCGTCCATATGTATGTACGTATTGTTGTTTTCTAAAATTATGTATGTGCAACAGTTATGTGCGTGTGCCATACAATCATCGTCAACTTCACAAGTCTCGGATAAAATTATAAATAGCAAACTTTGTGTGAAGCCAAATCATTCGAAAAATAGCATCCACTTTCGTTGCAAATGAAATTGAAATCCGTTTAGGTACACAATTTTACTATTCACTGGATAACTGTTTAATTTTAAGTCATGCATACACATTTAAACCTATGTACATACCTTGGCATATGCAAACACTCATTTACGCCATTTGTTTTTGATTTGGCTGCCACAATTGACATGTCTGGCATTTTTACGTTTTTGTTTCACATACAAACATACATACATGTGTATATGTACATATTAAATATTTTTATTAGCGGCTATGACATATGAAAGTGTTCGTTAATGCATGGCACGTTTCCGACTGGGCGACCGGCATTATTAGCCACCATTTTTGGACACAGGGTACATGCACTGACGTTTTATTATAGTTTATACTGCGCTTACTGAGTCACAGCACTTCGAAGCCATAACATTTATAACTTTATATAGTCTTTCAGCACCTTAAGCTTTAAAATATTTAAGCAGGTGCATTACTCGAGAATATAGCAGCGACGAACGGGAGTACTTCCACAACACTTTACCCAAACACAAATCAGAATGTGACGTAACAAAATTTTACTTTGGCTTTAATGCTGCTCTTTACGAAATTGTTGGGCAGAGATTGCTTAATAAAACATTCAACCAACCAACCAGCATGCTTGCCAGCAAGTCCGCGAAGATCTTTCACATAACTCTTAAGGGAATCTTGCTGCACATAAAGACAATCAAATTTATATTAACTCACACATGGCAGTCGTGGTCTCATATGCGTCGCTTCCCAACGCACTGCTTGAAATCTTCATATAAAATATGATAATCACTTCGACTCATCACTTCTCGCACCAACTGAGAGCACCAACTCCCAAGTGTTTCCATTCATTTGCGTTTACATATGTTGAGAGACGTTCGGCGATGGCGCAAATTGGCATTCATGGCGTATGCGTCTGCTCTGTCCATTCAAGCAGTTTGTCAGTCACGTCAACAAAAGTTAATAGAGGCAGTCATTCGTTTATTCGGTGCGTCGGAAGCATGCAGTGAGTTTGAGGTTGTTGCTGCTCATAGCATCCCACTTTGCTGTTGTTGTTGCGATGATGAAGCTCTTTATTTGAGACCGCACATTTGGTGTTTAGCTCTTCCTTTATTGTCTTCTATTTTTGACTGATTGTTAGCATGCCGAGACGTGGAGTTATTTACTTATCGTTGCCTAAGGAGGAAAATCAAAGGCAACAGCAGTGGAAATGACTTTTGGTTTGGTTGGTTTGGCATATCTGATTTTTGTATTATTTAGTTTTTGATTTCTAATTTAGATTGTACGCGTTTCGATTGTGTGTGATTTGAATAAATTTTGCAGTAAAGCTAAGGAGGCGCTAAATATTCTACTTTTTTGTAATATATATATATCGAGTATTGAAAGAACAATTTTATATTATTTGATAAAATATACATATAATTCCACTTCTTCGAAGTTTTTAGTTGATATGCTCACCAGATTAAGTACAAGTTAACACCACATATAAAACTCTTGGCTGATAAGGCAGCCTCGCTACTTCGGCAAGATGGCAGACTCTATTGAACTGATGTTTATTGTGAGTTGTAGACCTATTGTCAGCTTACCTTCTCTTCAGTGCACAAGTTACTTAACGCAATTTACGAATGCTTTTATATGAGGTATTGAGGTATATGTATTTGTTGTCTCAACTCTAAGTACCGGCCAATGAAGCACTGAAATTTGTTGTACAAGCATATAGTATTTACTCTTTTACTGCTTTCTTTTGTCGCCGCAACTTTTTATTTATTTCTCAATTGGTAAATATTTGCAAAAAGTTTTGTATTGATTTCACTTTTACTCATAAATATGCTAATAAAAAGTTCATGCTCATAAGTCGCACAGCCACACATACAGTTGTAAGCGCGTGTTATTGGATTTACAAGCCCATGCCGGTGCACACGTATCTATCTGTAAAGGTATATACATGAGTGTGTGTGAGCACACAACGCACATACTGATGGTGTGTAAACGCCTGAACCAAATACTTAAGTCAGTCAATTCAATTTCGCTTTCAATAAAAAAGCGTGAACTGCACACAAACGAACAACAACAAACGCAACATCGCATATCAACAACATTATGTATGCGTCGATTACTTATGATTCAGTCACCAGCATTCCCATGTGAACTTGGGGCGTTTGTTTTACTTTTTCAAGTCTCACTTTCTTTCCTTCACTTTTGCCATGAATATGTTTACCTTTTGATTTTGCTTTTCAGAATTCACATGTGAAATGTTCAGCTTGATTACGTAAGTATTACGAGAAAGTTTTGCAGAAGTTTGATTTTGCCATTATCGCACACGCACGCGCACACAACAAACTACCGCAGAAGCAAACAATTTAAGCATCAAAAGAGCTGCTTTTTTACCAAACTAGTTTTGATATTTTATGTAAATTCAGCGGGGTATATTATATATTTGTAAAGATTTCGATTACTTTGTGAACGGTTTTTTAATATTGTTTTATTGGTGATTATCTGTGTGAAGGGAAATTCCATATAATACGGCACAACAGTATATTATTGGATGCCAGATGATATTCATCCTAAAATACCCGTGATATTATAATATATATATATATCAACCTCGCGCCCTAATGCTTGTTTCTTTAATAATACTACTGTTACGTTCTGAATGTCCCAAGGAAGATATGTTTGCTATCCCAACATTTATTCAAATAACAGCGGACAGACACACATACATTGATTTATCAAAGAGATTACAAACAACACTTGATCAACCAAAACGATACATTTTAGTAAAATAATTTATTTTAGAGTTGCTTCTCTCTCTTTCTCTCTCTTAAAGCTCTTTTAGATATTCTACTCAATTAGAGGTCATCACATCCCTGTACTCTTTTTATCGAGACCTATTCAGAGGCCACCCAACTTGTTGCGCTTTTAGCTTTTACTGTTGCCATTTTAGTCAAATTTTGTTTTAGGTGATATATAAATCCCTCGTTTAATGTATATAACATACAAGTATAGTGGAAATTGCAATACCAAACATATTCTCGCTGCACGTATTACATAGATTTTTGGAAACACTTGCCGTTATTTTGTACATTATGTTCCCCCAAATCAAATAGTTTCTGTCTTCAAGTAAATGTAATATAGTTCCCAATAAAACTTAAGCCGGTTGTGTATTTTCACACAGAAATAAAGCGAGCTTCTTACAATATTGGCTGTTGAGTTCGCAATAAAATAAGAGCAAATAATTTACATGGTAAGAGCGAGAGTAGGCAAAGTTAAATTATGACGACAACAGTGTTGCGCACGTGAGCAAATTACACACCGGAAGCCAGCGAGCAAACAGTAATGAAAGACGAGTGTGAGTCGAAAAGCATAAACAGCAGTGACTAAGGCGACGTGGAAGTTTCTATATGGCAAATATTTAATTAACTCAGGCGCACTTAGTGAAAACTGCTTTTCATTTCATTACATTACCTCTTGGTAATGAGTTAATTTGCTTTTTGCTGTTATATTGTGGGTGTTAATGATTACTCTTGCGCATTAGTTGTTGCTGCAAGTGTTGGTTACGTTGCCTTTGATAAATTTTCTTGTCACTTCCAATGTGGCAGCCATAATCTGGGCTCCTGATTTTGACTTTAGAACCGCAACACTAGTGTTAAATACCCGTTAGTTTGTAATGTCTCCCTTGATTATCTTTTAGGTCTGTCATTTAATTTTTGCTACAACACAGACATACATAACTAAGTTGTGCAACACATGTTCGTTACGGTTAAGAGCATACCCTCCCTAAAACAATGCTAAATTCGGGCAAACAAAAATGGAAGTTCTATGTGTATGGAATACAGTTGAATGATATACTTTGGCTTGTGGGTGACTTTGAAAATTGTATCGCCCCTAATGGACGTGCAATTCCGAAAACTTGATGTGACATTTATTTCGGAAGTTTGTTTAATTGTGACAGGGAAGATTATCGTATTGTGTTTATTTATTTCTGAAAATTTGTCATATTCGAAATGTATGTACTTCTAAATATAACGAGAGTTTTTTATGCACATAGACTGGGCTTGAAGACAATTTCCCCGATATGTGGCAATAGAGTCGAATTTTTGTGGAATCTATTACGGTCCAATATTCTCGATTTCAATTATAACAGTTAAATCTTGTGAAGGCGATGGTGGTATATTATTTTATTTATTGTTAAAATATAATTCAATGCAAGCCCAAATTAAATAAATACCAAAATTTCCAAATGCTGTTCAATCGACCTCATTAACTTGGATTTCAGAAGTCAGAACTATTTCGACTCAGCACTGCACTCATTGCTTATACTTTATAACCTAGACTTTACATCGAAAGTTCTTTGGAAAACATGCAACAATGTATTCCAATTGTCTTCATTAAGAGCAAATAACTAGGTAGATCCATGCCAAGTCCAGATAAGTGCAAAAACAATAAATTTCAAATTAATAATCCTATGAATATAAAATTTTATTGAAAGAAATTTGAATAAAATTTATTGTTGCTTATTACGTATCTCATGTAATGTAAATAAAACTGATGTTTTCCCTAAAATTCAAGAGAAGAGAACCGAATACGAATTCCTTACAATTTAATTTCATATGTAGCACACATCCACACAAAATGTGTAAAATATAAATACTCTTGTATTAAGATGACAACAGTTGATATCTCTATTGTGACGCTGCTGCCACCAATTTTCTTACGAATTTTCTTTTCAATTAATCTCATCTCACACAACTATTTTTGTGAAACTCAGTTTTACTTCGGATTGTTAAAAAGCATCTTGTACGCATATGCGTATTTATATGAAGACATAGCAGCATGAACAAGCAGTTGACCACAAGTGTGGTTTAAAAGCATGATCAAGTAAGGAAATGTCGAGCTAGGGTTGAACCAAACAATAAATTTTTATTTATTATATGTTATTATTTAAAATTTTCTAGTCGGTTTGAAGAAGAATTGATATTTTAGAAATATTGGAATATTAAATGTTAATATACTTCCTATAGGATTTTGTTTGATTTTTGTGTATACGCCCAGGTCTGCACAGCTTCTATATTTATGTTTATACCGATATATTTAATAAATATGATATATTAAACATTTTATATATATCAAAAACAAACTATAATACTACCAACCTGTGCTCCTCATGTGATAAATTACCTTTGTTTGCGCAAGATGGGTTAACAATACCTTACTTGGCGAGTGACAGTGATGTATATGAGCTAGTGGACAGAGATGTGGCGAGTAATAAACTTTATAAAATAAACCGCAGCATATTATTTTGATTGAATGGAAAGGTTCAGAATAATTGTAATCATGAAATATGATTTATGTGTGATTTTTTTGCCAGAAATTCACCAAATTTCTAAACGTTTGAGGGGAGTGTTCAAGACAATAATTGATATGGAATATTTGATGAATTAATACTCAAAATTACGATATCACTTTTTTGAGAGATTTTTTCAAATTAGAGAGTAGCTTTGTGACTTGAAAAAAACTGTTCGTTGAATCCATCAGTTGTTTGAAATATTCAAAGCTTTAGAACTATGCAAGTGTTGGATATTCAGGCTTAGACGTCTTTAGGACTTAACTTGTTTTCCACGACGAAATCCAAAAATCAAATAGTACAATTCTTGTTTGCTCATGTTTATCTAGTCTCCTTCCACAACACCGTTTACTTAAATTCAAATCACGTCCCATTATGAACTCATTGGGCACAGCGTAATCTTTTACGCCCCAAATATGTTGCCAACACATAACAATAATAAATATTCGTTAAATTTTTTATGAAGAGTTAAAATCATACTGATAACAAAACAATTCCCCATGATGCCTTAAAGCTGGCAACACAAGTGTCAAGTGTCGACGCAAAGCGAAATGCCATAAAACATGACCAAGTACACACATAGTCACAACCATACAAGGCTATTGGATTCTAACGAATAACAACAATAAGTATTCATGGGTATAACTGCCATATTAATGTTATATCGTACATACACGCACTTGTACAATGGATGGCATTATATGAATATAGTATGGATATGTATGCGTGTGTAAGTGGAATATGGCAGCTAAAGCAGCACACTTTTCTCCAAATAACGCTACGATTGTATTCCGTAGTCTTTTACCTTTCATGAGCTTTCTATTGTGCACCGCTAGCCTCCTTGTCTTGCACACATACATACATGTAAATAACTGTGGACCTACATATTAATAGAGATGCAGAAGAACGCACATCTGTTTTTCTTTTCATTTTGACTTTTTATTTAGTTTTCCTTGTTCGTGTTAGCAGCACATAAATGTACAACCAGAAAACACGAGTAAATTACAAGTGAGGAAGTCGTCGGCTCTTAAGGATACGTGTAAATGCTTTTTATGGATATCTCAATCAGCGTTAAACGTCATATCCCGGAAGTTATCTGTTGTCTTTAAACTGAAGTGTAGTCCCAACTGAAATCTTGGCCACTATTGAGTGATGAGCAGGATAAAGTAAATAGTGTTTCGAAAGTAAATCTTTGATTTGGTGATTTGCACAATGAAATAATAACAGATACATATATTCAAATAATTATTTTTCGTCATATATTTCATTTTCAAACAAATGTAAATATTTCATTTATATTATAAGCAGGAGTTATAGAAAAAATCGGGAATATATTAACAATCCTCTATTGTTGAAGAAAAGTGAGCTTCTCAATTGATATTTCAAACTTGCAAAGTGACTTTAATCAATAAAAAACTAAAGTAAACCTCAGCGGTGCTTCTTACTCATTGAGGTTCTCGCACTCGAAGTAATTATTACCAATTGTAATGACATGAGAGCATATTTAATCTCATGCAACCGAGGATACATTTAATGCCTATAAAATATGTCATTCATAATATTTTCAAACAAGTTTCAACTAAGTCTCCGTAAATTCTTTTTCTCCCTACGAATGGTATTTCAAAATTCATCAAAAATAATATTCACTAAAAAAAATTCTCTCAGATAAGGCTAAGATTGGTGACAGCATAGATTATTTCTCTAAGTTGTGTTAAAACCCTGGTAATTCGTTGAGTACCTCGGCAGGAAACTTGGTAAAAAACTTTGGTCAAAAGTCAAGAGAAGTTATTGCTGCGCGAATGCGTAATGATACAAAGTTTGACGACAATCTGTTATCAACTTCAAATAGACAATATTCGGTTATACAAAAACATAATCTACAGATGTGTATATATATGAGAGGATGTGTGTTTGCGGCAACACAAATTGTCAATCAGCAATGAATTTTCACGTAAAGCTGCTGAAGTGACGTTTTACTATGTCGTTTTGTCAATAAGAGCTATCGCAAGTGGCTACGCCGAACATAGAGGTTTCCGTAAAAACTTGTAATTTGTATTACACCGTGAAACATGTTACATAACAACACAACTTTTCCCTAGTTTTTCCCCTAGCCACTGCATTGACGCCTCCGAAACATCGCAAAATATATGTTTGTAATATATTTTGAACATGTCATTGATAAGAGGATTTGTGCTTCTATTTGTTTGGCATGGCAATAAATCAAGAGGCGACATTGATGATAGTTTCCAAGCTTTTACACGTATGCAGTTATCGAAAACTAGTAGGTCCATCAGTAGTTGGTCTGCCTAAATTTGATTACAAATCGAATCGTAAAAGAAAAAACCAATGAGAAAATTTCTGATTTATAACAAAACAAAACCAAATAGTAATAATAGATAGTTAGTTGGAAAATGTTCAATTCAATAAATGTGCTGTCATAATTAATAGTTTTGTTTACCGAAATTTGAAAACTGGGCACAGGTATCCTAATATGCTTATTTTACGATTTTGATAATTTACTAGCGAAACAATTTTCATCGTCCTAAAAACGCTCGAAATTGTTACGATAAGAAACCAAAATTTTGGGAATTATATTTAGTTTTAACATATGGAGTTGCCACTGACGGAAGACTAATCTGTAGTACTTCTAACATTTTGCAGACAAAATCATTACGGTGTTAAGGCAGATTTGGAACAATAAAGGAGGTCACGAGACTGGCGTTACCTGTGAACCCTAGTCATATATTTAAGAAAGTGTCTTGAAACTGAGACACAAACGATTTATTCTTAAAATTTTTGGACGTTTCCTGGATTGTAAATAAGCCTAAAATAGTGGATCAGCAACCAAAAGTGGGAGCGACACTCTCGTTATATATAAATACAATATTGGAAATGTTGAGGTGTTGCTAGTCAAAAGTGTAAGAATGTTGGAGAATAAAAATGCGACTATATTGAATATATTTTAAATAAGTAAGAACATATTATGCAATTTTGAAAAACTCAAAGACGTGAAAATAATTTCTGATAGTTGTAAATTTTATTTAAATAGTGGTATTGGGACCAGACCGATAATATCACTGTATTAGCACTAGTGGAAGTTTTAGCTTTGACCTGTTTCCAAGGAAAAAATGCTTTTCCAGTTCAACTATAAATAACGTAAAACTAAAAATATTGGATTTATTACTCAAAAACTTTTTGGTTTTCCAACTTTTGCAATTGTACGAATGAAATAAGATCTTCATTGGAAAATCTTGCTGTCTATCAAAAGATAGGACTTGCAGTCGAACTCATATCACGTACTGTGGATAGTTTGCACAACTGAACAATATATAGGTGTCAAATTGTTTGTCTACCAAAACCAAACTCCGTATCTTCAACTCCAACATTAAAACAGTGTTATTATAACGGGTGATTTTTTTGAGGTTAGGATTTTCATGCATTAGTATTTGACAGATCACGTGGGATTTCAGACATGGTGTCAAAGAGAAAGATGCTCAGTATGCTTTGACATTTCATCATGAATAGACTTACTAACGAGCAACGCTTGCAAATCATTGAATTTTATTACCAAAATCAGTGTTCGGTTCGAAATGTGAAAATCCGCTTTTTTATCGACAAATTTTGTTCAGCGATGAGGCTCATTTCTGGTTGAATGGCTACGTAAATAAGCAAAATTGCCGCATTTGGGGTGAAGAGCAACCAGAAGCCGTTCAAGAACTGCCCATGCATCCCGAAAAATGCACTGTTTGGTGTGGTTTGTACGCTGGTGGAATCATTGGACCGTATTTTTTCAAAGATGCTGTTGGACGCAACGTTACGGTGAATGGCGATCGCTATCGTTCGATGCTAACAAACTTTTTGTTGCCAAAAATGGAAGAACTGAACTTGGTTGACATGTGGTTTCAACAAGATGGCGCTACATGCCACACAGCTCGCGATTCTATGGCCATTTTGAGGGAAAACTTCGGAGAACAATTCATCTCAAGAAATGGACCCGTAAGTTGGCCACCAAGATCATGCGATTTAACGCCTTTAGACTATTTTTTGTGGGGCTACGTCAAGTCTAAAGTCTACAGAAATAAGCCAGCAACTATTCCAGCTTTGGAAGACAACATTTCCGAAGAAATTCGGGCTATTCCGGCCGAAATGCTCGAAAAAGTTGCCCAAAATTGGACTTTCCGAATGGACCACCTAAGACGCAGCCGCGGTCAACATTTAAATGAAATTATCTTCAAAAAGTAAATGTCATGAACCAATCTAACGTTTCAAATAAAGAACCGATGAGATTTTGCAAATTTTATGCGTTTTTTTTTTTAAAAAAGTTATCAAGCTCTTAAAAAATCACCCTTTATGTGTGTAAATCCTAGTCTCTGATCTCAGCGCTCATACGGAAACTCTAAACGTCAACTCCTGTCTCCATTCTGCAGAGATCTGCATAAATTGACCAACGAACTTCCCATCGAGACAACCATTCCACGAACATGTTTTGGCTGTATTCGTAAAAACGCTGATGAAATTTGTCTAAATGCTCTCTGGTGGAATCCACAAGGGACGAGAAGTTGCGGGATACCGAAAACCACCGGGCGGGGCATGATTGAATCAGATCTAATTAACGCAAACTCCAACTGGAATAATTTAAAATCTTTGTCAAATAACCGGAATGACTTTAATGACTTTGTTTTGGCCCTACGCTCCAACAGGAGTTATTTATTTAACTTAAAACAGAGGTTTCGGTTGGATTTCTTTTGAAAAATAAATTCTTTGTTCGTTGAGAAGATGCACCCGTCGGCTCAGTGGAAGTTTTTTGTCCAATGTTATAATAAATATTTGTCCGAGACCGCCCAAGAGATAGTCCGCATACTCTGTGCAACATGTTGCTAGAGGATTCAAATTATTATCAACATTTAACAGGCTTAAACTTTTAAGCTATGTACATATATATGTATAACAAAATGATTTTTAATCGCAAATAACATATTTTATTAAATTAAAACAATACACGCCTGTACGAATTTTGTGTACACATGTATGTTTATTTATACATACATTGTACAACAAAAAACAAATTAATTTTCCAAATTCAACATGGTCAGTAAGAAAAACAATGTGGAGCTGGAGCTTAATTAAGAAGCATGTTTATGTTCCACTAGTTTATGAAATATTTTTTCAACAAACGCACAACTACATATAATTGACGTACTAAGAGGAACGCACGAACGTGTTGACTAAAAACAACATAGAAATTATAAATGCAGACTTCGTTTTCGCATAATTTTGTATGCACATATTTAAATGTCATGTTACAGTGCTACGTAAATGTAATCAACTTTGCTATTCATAAATTTTCCTCGACTTATATACTCTATACTATGTTGCACAGTCGGTTTACAACATACAAATTAAGTACCAATAACAAAGTCGGAATAAAACCTTGCATAAACATTTCATTGGAGGTGGGGAATATGTAGCTCCTTTGAAAATTGTCGAAATCGAAATATATGTTTTCAAGGTCCCAGATTCCGAACATGAGTACCATGAGAGCCATGCAAATTGCGATTGTATAAATGTTTGAATCAAACATATGTCATATATTACCAAGACCCAGCCTGACATGATAACTTCAATATACATTACTTATTTAAATGCATATTTTCTACCCATGAGGACCCATGCAGAATTTGGATTCGATTTTAGGTGAAGTTTGGAGACAACATTTACGAATTAAACAACTAAAATATTTAGAGTAAGTAAATAGCGTCAATTAAGGCACTCAATCAACCTTAACGACTGAACTCTTAATAAGTTAATATTTAAAATTCTTGTAATAATTCTTCACTTACGTATTTACGCTAGACTTTTGTTACAAATAAGACCAGAACAAATGAGAGGTTGTTTGTTTTTTTTTTTGATTTTTATTATTTTATACAGATATTCAAAATACACAACATAATTGAACATATAGTCGTACATTCATATACATATACTTATATATTATATTATATATTAGACTACAAGAAATCAGAAAACGAGGTGATAGTTACACATCACAAATAAATATGCAACATACACATATCTTACAGAATCTTCAATAAATCGTTAGTAGGAAACCATCACGCGACGGCTTACAGCTTGAAAAGTAGACATATATACATACATACATTCCTCTTGTTAATAGACAAAAATATTTACAACATTTAATATTAATTCTAGTTAACTTAGTACTTATTAATCAACACTCAAATGTGCACTTAAATAATGTATACTTTTGATTATTATTTTGAATATTTTAAATTTATAATAATTACTATATCTAATTCGTTATACAAATTTCGTATAAAGAAAGAAGTTATTTTATAACATTATATATTTAAGATTTTATGTTAGTGTTTAAGATTTTTTAGTTAATAGAAATTATATTGTAATATTATTATGTTCACATATGTATATGTAAAATATAATTTATTTTCAACTTTATTTGCACCATAAATTGAATAAGTGTTTTTCAATATGCATGATATTAAATATATTATATAGTTATATTTATTACTAACTAAAACACTTTATGTTTAATAATTTTTAATTCTGCTCATTTCAATTATTTATAACAATCTTAACTACGCATTTACTCAGAAGTTCTGTATGTTAAATAATACGTTTCAGTTTAACACTTAATTCATGATAGCAATGATTCACCGTAATTATTTTCGATTTTGATTTTCCTGAAAATATTGTTTGAATAGCTTTTAAGACCGCTTTTAGTAGAAACATGATAGAGAAAATACTGTTATTATTATTAAATAGGTTTATACAATAGACTTGATTACTGAAATTGCTTTCGAAAATGCCTATAATATTTAATTATATTTTTAGTCAATAATTTTTAGACGAAAGCTGTGTAAACACTATACTGAACACAGATTGGCCTAAAGTAGATGGCTATGAATGTTTTACCGAATACCAATAATAAAATAGTTATTTAAAAATAAAAGAAAATTGTTTTGAATTAACCATCCATACAAATGTGTATCAGAAATATTAGTTTTCCAATAAAAAATGGAAATTTTTGAAATATTCGTAACCCAGTTTATATGTTGAGCAACACCAAAAGCTCCGTCATGATTGGGAAGGACCTCTCCGAGCCGTTCGATACCAAACGAGGTTTCAGACAAGGTGACTCACTATCGTGCGACTTCTTTAACCTGATGCTGGAAAAAATTATAAGAGCTGCAGAGCTAAACCGAGAAGGTACAATCTTCTACAAGAGTGTACAGCTGCTGGCGTACGCCGATGATATTGATATCATCGGAAGCAACAACCGCGCCGTTTGTTCTGCTTTTTCCCGCATGGATAAGGAGGCGAAGCGAATGGGTCTGGAGGTGAATGAGGACAAGACGAAATATCTCCTGTCATCAAACAAACAGTCGGCGCATTCGCGTCTTGGCTCCCACGTCACTGTTGACAGTCATAACTTCGAGGCCGTAGATAATTTCGTATACCTGGGAACCAGCATCAACAACACGAACAATGTCAGCCTCGAAATCCAGCGCAGAATAACTCTTGCCAACAGGTGCTACTTTGGACTGAGTAGGCAATTGAACAGTAAAGTCCTCTCTCGACGAACCAAAATCAAGCTCTACAAGTCGCTTATCATTCCCGTCCTGCTTTACGGTGCAGAAGCTTGGACGATGTCAACATCAGATGAGACGACACTAGGAGTTTTCGAGAGGAAAATTTTGCGTAAGATTTATGGTCCTCAGAACATTGGCAACGGCGAATACCGCAGACGATGGAACGATGAGCTGTACGAGTTATACAACGACATTGACATAGTTCAGCGAATAAAAAGACAGCGGCTACGCTGGCTAGGTCATGTTGTCCGAATGGACGAAAACACTCCAGCCCTGAAAGTGTTCGATGCAGTACCCGCCGGAGGAAGCCGAGGAAGGGGAAGGCCTCCACTCCGTTGGAGGGACCAGGTGGAGAGCGACCTGGTTACACTTGGGATCTCCAACTGGCGCCGAACTGCGAAGGAAAGAGAGGAGTGGCGCACTATCGTCGATTCGGCTATAACCGGCTAAACGGTTGCAACGCCAATCACATACATACAAGCAGGGTTGCCAACCCAAGCTACGCAGTCATGCAACGCATTTGAAAGAGAGATAGAATTTCGTATCATCATGTCTTTGATATTTCATTTTAAACTTTAAATCATTTTTAAAATTAATTTCGAAGTTTCTTCTTTCTTTAGAATTACAATAATTGAAGTCCACAATTATAGATAATGTGTCGATTATAGATTTCAGAACGGAATGCGTTTTTTATATGCTGATTTAATTAGACTTTTCTATTTAACAGCTTTTAGAGAGGTGACAACCATAACAGCTTTCACAGCTGCTTATATATTTAAGGAAAAGCGCTTATATATTCCAACTCTCGACATCAAATATTTAAGCGCTTAAAGAAATGTAAATACTTATTGCTTCACAGAGGCAACAACTCACATACCTAATAACATTATATTACAACTATGCTCACATAGGCGCCGACTGCAAAATAGAATACATCAAATATTTACTTAAACCAGGGGAAATCTAAAAATGGAACAATTAACCCGGCTTGCTCCCATTTAAGTTTAATCTCGTTCATGACCTAAACTTCCTAGAATTTCAAACAAATAAAAACGAAGACATTCTCACTCCTGTTTTGGTAGATTTACAGTCAATTGTTCATATTAACACAAGTTCACTCACGCTTTACATACTCGTACATACACAAGTGTTTAAAATACTTGGTAGTATATGTCTATATACATTTGTACTTAAAGTCTTATACTAATACTTACAAAGCTGATTTTTAGCTGATATCACTCAAATTCGCTTTTGTGGACTTTCATTTACAGTTTACATTTTGACTTTATATTTGTGTTTTGCTCAATACTTTGCTGAACGGAGTATTTTTTCATGCGCTTATTCATATATATACATACTCAAACATCACATAAGGATATAATATGGCAGAAAAGTTTCCCTCCCAACAACACATGCACTCTCACATATTACAGTATTTCAACCGAAGTCAGCATATACTGATCCTGAAAAATTGTGTGTATGGCATTTGCATGTAAAGAGAAAAAGAAGAGAAGCGGAATACATTAATATTTATAATTCACCGAAGTTGCCAGATCGCAAAAACTTGTGTGTTAATTTAGCATAAGTAAACTTTTATCATAAATTTAAGAAGTACTACTCTTTTGCAACCCTTATATTTACAAAATAGTCACTCATAATATTTAAACATTTTGAGAATACTAGCTCATTACATCATTACACTATTAATGTATAATTTTGTATAAGCTTATGTAATAATAAAATTGATGCAAATTTAACTATAAGTATTAAAGAACCGAACTGTGCCTTCATAACTTATTACCAACAGTAGTCATACTTGTACTAGTAGAAAAAACTGTTAAATTACGAAAAAAAGAGAGATAGAATAATAGAGCAAATATTGAATTTGTAGATTAACCAATGTTACCACTTTGTCCGACAAGTATTAAAACTCATAACTTAAAGAATTTTTCCTGAATTTGCCCACACCTTTATTATCGCATGGCTATTGTGAAGGTGCTACTTGCTCAATAGCAGCATATGGAGATACATTTTTAATTTCTTTAATATGAGTATAATATACAATTTGAGAAATGTTGAGTTTTTCTGCATGCCGTCCGAACATTTAATTGAGAACCGAACAGAGTTATTAGTAATGTTTGCACAAGGTCTTACAAGGGGACTATTTCAAAATTTTGATATTATATATATCCCCTTTTGGTAATAATTCTGGTCTCTACTTCCAATAAAATCCATTCGATTCATTAGGCTCCTACAACCAATATAACGATTATCAATCCTCCGATTGACTCGATTACAAATACGGCATATTGGGTGATATTTGTCGTGTATTCTTAAGCAAGCTACGGTGTCTAAAATATAAGATACCGATTAAGACCTTAAACAAGTTAGTTAAAGGAAACTGAATTCAATCGGCTCACAACCTTGCGAAAAACGTTACTTAAGTATTTCATCTGTCTTTAATTATTAAACATCTTTATTATCTAAACTTCCTAGAATTTCAAACAAATAAACATTTTGAGAGCATCTCATCTTAGTTCTCCCCAACATTGAATTATTTAATTCTGGAGGGATAATTTCCCATTCAAGAATTACAAACAATTCTTTATGTTTCAATCAGCAATAGAATATATTTCATAAAGAAGTAACTACTACACTCTTTCCTCTATACGTATTTTACGAGCATTGTTGTAAGAGCCTGTAGAGTTGTTCAAACTGACTTCATCTTGATTACAGGATAAAGATAAGGTAAGATAAAAAAGCTTGTCAGAATTATCAAAGAGGTATGGTAAACTTTCATATCACTAAGTTGCATTCTCAAGTTTAGTAATAGAGAGCAAATTTTACCTTGTATCGGTATGGACGATAATCGTTTAGTAAATCAGGTGGATAGTAATTCCTATATCCTATAAAGTCATACAGCAGTCAGTTATATGTATTTCATATACAGAATTCGGCATGATAAGAATCAAAGATATCATAAAAACTCAAATAATTATGAGCAAACCAAAAACATTCGTATGTATAATTGAAAATAAACAGTAAGTGCAATTACAACGAACAAGTGTTTCAAACTGAAATTATTAAGCACTGAGAACACTAGCATAAGTATTAATAGTTATTTATATATTAATTATTTAACAATTTTAAACAGCTCAAACACATACATATATATTTAAAAACAACTACTTAATTCAGCTACAAAATAGGAATTATTTTCTATATACATAAATTACATACATACATATGTGCATCCCTTAAATATAATTATTTTATACAGTTAAAACCATGCTCCCTTGCCTATTGTTATTATAATTGTGTGGTTTTTTGTGTTGGCGATGTTTCTGTTTTGGTATTGGTTGTCAATTTACCGCAGTCAGTGTTGTCACTTCAGTGGAAATTGGATTTTCCGTCAGCGCTATCGACTCGGTAACGGCACTTCGCTGTCCAACGCCATTGTTGTTGGGCAACAACTTCAAATCACCCTTGGATATTTCGGCATGCTTTCGTCTTCGACGCGTCTGTCCACTGCCTGTCGTGTGACCATTAAGAGCAACATTAGTGTTTTCTTTAGAACCACATAATAATTCTCGAAATTCTTTACGGAAATTATCGTTTAGCCATCCATAGAGCAGCGGATTTGTGCAAGCGGAACTCATGCCGAACATGTGACAACAAGCGTATATGACAAGCATACGCTCCGTCACCGCCATTGGACTTCGCATATCCGCATATAAATTGTAAACATTTAATGGCATCCATGATATGCCGAAAATCAGTGCAATCGTTATCAATAAGCAATTTGTCCGTTGCATACGTCGACCACGTTCCGCTTTGCGTTGGGGCGTTTGCATCGCCACCACTGTGGTGCGACTCCGCAGCTTCTTATAGATGCCGAAATACGCACCGGACACAATCAATATTGGCACCAAGTATTGCACGCAGAGCGAAAATATCGAATAGTAAAATCGCCCATGGCTCACGGGCCAATCTTCGACACAGAAGCACACACCATGGATGCCTAGGGATTGCAGTAGTGGCGGAATTTCAGCCTGCTCCAAGCGCTTGTAAATGAACAGTGGACTGGCAAGCAACACCGCGAATAGCCAGATGCCTGCAAGTATGGCTATGACGCCACCAACCTGAAGACTTTCTCGTGTCGGATATACAATTAGCTGGAAAGAAAAAAATAATTGCATAATTTTTTAGTACCTTTGAAATAAAGAGATGCAAAAAGGAGCATATTTACTACAGAGGAAGGTTTTAGAAGATATGCCACAATAGTTTACATCTGTATTCATCACACTTGCACTACACTTATTCTCACTGTAATAAGCATTCCAGTGTGTTATATAAATATTCATGTCCTAGGGATAATCTGGTCAATTGTGTACTTGGACGCTACCTCATACCATATACTACCCTATTTCTATTACCTAATCTAAAATTATTCAGTTATGACTAAAGGCTATGCTATAACACAATTTTAGGCGGTGATTCATCTGGACGCAAGGTATGAAGAATCAATGCAATCGGAGCATAATCACTTACTTATTTCTGTTATTACAACTTCGTACATAGTTCATAATTGCAACAGCCCGAAATTGAAATATAATATTATAATCTTTGCTCTGATAGATATCTACAGAAGGGATTCTTAAAATATTACAAAACAAGTGGTCCGAAAAGTGCATATCGTTTTATATAATAAATAAATAAAAAAAATATTTTTTATTAGCTATCGAGTGTGATACCCCGCTCAGAGCGATTTGTTTTCACATTTTTCTTCGATTAAAGCTTCAGTCTCGTTTATGAAATTACCTGCCACAAATATATAGCGTTTATGAAAGTCTTAAGGCTTTGTTCTATAACTTGCAGACAAAGAAATACGAAACACAAATTTGTCTAATATAATAATTAGGTAGGTAGATAAGAGTGCAGCTTTCCTTAGCTCAATTAGCGTTATATGAGCCATTTTTGTTACACTATTATAAGACCTTAGTAATCCTGCTTTCATGTCTCATCACTAAGTTTGAACCATTTGGTGCTCTCAATGAAACTGTTTATAATATGTATTTCCGATATTCCTTTTTGTGACCAACCATTCAAGGTTTGATACCAGATGAATTCCAAGTGACCTAGGTTTGGTTAGTGACATGGAGAAAGCAAAAGACCTTATACCCTTCTAGTTTGCAGGAACGACATACATAGTTATAGGACGGACCCATTTTCAATACATATTCTCAAATGGTCCATACCTCGTTATGGTGGCTATAAGTCTTTATGTGCTTTTCCTGGATCTACTTGACTTATTAAGTCCTTAATTTGTATCCTATGATACTTAGCTATATATGCTACCGCTGTGTCCATAACTCTTTCGGTTACATCCATCTAGTTCCTTTATTCTTATAGCAGAAACATGTTGCTACCTTTCGGATGCCCTGTGAATTCTATATAACTTCTTGGTGTTATATTGTATATAATATTTAGTGCTGGCCAGCAGGCCAGAGCTCCAAATGTTAGAGTTGGTTTAAACACAACCGTACAGCCATATGACTACAATTTTTACTCGTATCATAAAACAATATCAACTTTAAACATTTTTAAATCAAGTACTGAAAATGGTTTAAGGAGTTTTCCATCATTTGCATTCGAATTATTTTCTTTTTTTTTAAATATATCAGCGAGATTCCCGCACGTACATATATAAGTTCATATACATATACATAAGTATTTATAAGCGGATACAATTTTTATATTGTTTGGCATTGAGATAGACTTATAATTTAACGATATTGTATGCTCACTCACCTGGTACCTGTCAAAAGCAATGGCTGTTATGGAAATCGTCGACACGAAAATGCTCACCGCCTGCAGCATGGCTACAGATTTGCATATAACCTCAAACATGCCGAATGGCCAGTACTTTGAGAGGATTTCCAACAACGTTATTGGCATGGTTATTACACATAACAGTAAATCTGAAATTATTGCAGTTCGAGGTTAAAACGGCATATTATATGGAGAAGAAATAACGGTAGTATAAGAGTACACACATATGTACATATGTACATAAATAAATCCATATAAACAACAAGTGAATAAATATTGTAGATATGAAAAATATTACAATTTAAAGGACTACTGAGTTAAACTACACCTACACTCACGCTGACTACACACTCACCCGAGATAGCCAAGTTCAGTATGAACAAGTTGCGGGCGGTGCGCATTATCGGCTTTCTCACCACCGCAATAACAACGAATATGTTGCCGACTGTACCACATATAATCATTGCCAAGTATATGCTTATCAGTACGTAGTGCCACTGATCGCCGATGGCGCGATTTTGTGAAAAGCGCTCAACAAGTTTCTTTCCCTGTGCGCCGAAGAGGCTAGCATTCGTTTGTACGGTTAAATTGTTAATATCAACTTCCATGTAATCTGCAAAAGGCGCACCCTCTCCGCTTGCTGTTGAGATGGAATTGTCCATACCTGAAGCTATAGATGGAACTGCTATATCCAGTGCTGGCTCTGAATGTGTTTTGTTTATTATCTGTAATGATAAGGAAACAGTGAAAATTGTATACTTCGATAGTTCAACAACGAAAATTAAATACAGTGATCCCCACTTAGGTGCCCTACCGTTTAAATGCCTGTAACATTTAAGCCACAAATAAAAAACTGTGAGCAATTTTTCTCTTTTAATTGCCTTTGAATATTTTTTTGCATTGAATGCGCTGAGTATATTCAATAGTAAAACATATACATACATATTTATATATTTTGTACATATTGGTTTTTTATGTACTACATTAGATAGTCCAAAAATTGAGGAAATCGGATTATAACCACGCCCACCTTCCATACAAAGGTTAAGTTGAAAACTTCCAAAAATTACTTGTTTCAGTAAGAAACAAGTAAGGAAAGGCTAAGTTCGGGTGCAACCGAACATTTTATACTCTCGCAATTTATTGAAGAAATTTAACCAATACATATATGCGGAATAAAGCTCACCGTATTTTTGAAAAACCTATAAATAGGTATATGGGAGCTAGGAGAAGATACTTTTGAAGAACCTACTTTAGCAACTTTTGTTGCGAGAGTATAAAAATACCAGAAATCTCAAAATTGTCGATTTGAATGGTTAACTTTACAATATATATAGTTAGCATTAGTGAACATATAAGAACAGGATAGCATAAATACTGCATTTATAGTATGGCATCGCTCTTCTAAAATCGTCGAAATCGGACCATAAGTTTTCAAGGCCCCAGTAATTGTACTAATTTTTTTTACCGAAAATATCTCTCAGATATTTGGAAGAAATTCAGAGGGAATATTTTTCTTCTAATAATATGTCTACGTGTCACAAATAAGTGAAATCGGGTCATAACTTTCCCTAGCTCCCATATACATACCTAATATTAGGGTTTTCAAACTTTCATTGGATTTTATGCCTTATACATACATATTATACCGAATATGTGAGTCAAATTGTATGTTATACTAATAAAATTCAATAAATAAATTGAAAGAGTGTAAAATGTTCGGTTACACCCGAACTTAACCCTTTCTTACTTGTTGTGTTGTATTTTTGTTATAAATAAGAAATAAATGTGATTTTCATTATCTAAAAAACAGCAGATCGACGATTTGAGAAAAAGTTTGGTAAGTACCTTGAGGCACTTATGGGGAATTAATTTAAGTGCGTTTCCCGCATTGGTGCCTCAAAACTGTTACATCTTTAGCAGTGGCACTTAAGCGAGGACACTGCATATTCATTGCTTTTAACTATCCTTAGTAAATTTATAAATTAATTGGTGCAATGTACATATTGAAATATTTTGAAAATTAATGCTTAGCAAAGTATCTTCAAGGATATTTAATTCAAAGATAAATGAACAATAAATGAAAATTTGAATTATAAACCTCCCGGGATTTACTATATTAATTCTGCACCATAAAGTAGGTCGGGAATGAGTTTCGTTCGAGAGAGAACTTTTCATTTTTATTGCCTACTCAGTCCATAGTAGCGCCTGTTGGAAAGAGTGATTCTGAGCCACGATGCGAGTGCCCTGACTGTTTGTTTAATGACAGGAGATATTTTTGTGGATTGGGCAGAGTACACTTAGATTCCAATCGTCGGGCATGCTTGCTTCCGACCATACTTCGCAAAGAAGCTGAAGCATACACCTTATCAGTTCTTCGCTGCCGTATTTGAATAGCTCGGCCGGCAATCCATCGGCCCGCAGCTTTGCTTTGTTGTTCTTCAAACGGGTAATTGCTATTCGAATTTCTTCATGGTAATGGAACATCTATTCCATCGTTATAGATTGAGGAGTCGGGTTCGTCATCTCCTGGTGTTCTACTTTCACTGCCATCATTTCAGAGAATTTTCGAGCATTACCCCTATCTGCCAGCTTGTCAAGTTCTTCATACTCACACATTTCGCCCTCTTTCTTTGTTTTGTCTGGAAATGCGTCTCGCTTCCCTCTTCAGCTCACGGTATCTATCCCATCCCCCACGTGTTGCGGCCGATCGCAACTTTGCAAAGTAGGCAGTCTGTTTTCTCTCCACTACAAAACGGCAATTCTCATCATACCAGCTGTTTTTTTACATTTCCGAAAGCCAATAGTTTCGTTGGCAGCTGTACTTAAGGAGCTTGATATGTGAGTGCAAATCGAGTAGAAAATCTTTCGACTGTCGCTTGCGATTGCAGCTTTTCGATGTCCTTGTGTTTGTTGACGTGTGCGCTTTGCTGAACAGAGATTCGATGTAAGGTACTACAGACGACCATATTTCGGGACCCGGCGAAGTCGATCAGCTTCATCCCATTTGTCGATGTTTCATCATGGAGGCTGAATTTTCCGACTGTTGTGCCAAAGACATCTTCTTTACCCACCCTAGCGTTGAAATCACCGAGCACGATTTTCACATCGTGGCGGGGGCAGTTCTCATAGGTACGTTCTAGACATTGTCATACATATATGTATTTATTTATATTTTAAATATACGGAGAATTGGTAACCGTTTCCATATATAAGTCACAGCTTATTTTATGCAGGAATTCGAATTTTTAAAACTTAAATACGAAATGTTGTTTTCTGTACTTTTTTATATTTGGTATGTTAATCATATTATCTATATCAGTCTTCAGAAGTTTTGGAAGAGATTCCACCAAATTTTTAGTTATATTAGGCGAAATGTTGTCCCATTCCTTCATAAAAATTTTGGGTTTCGGGACATTATTTTCCAATATTGAACATAAATTCTCGATGACATTTATATCGTGCGATTGTGCAAGTTTCATCGTTGCTCTCAAGTTTTCTTTATTTAGCTCCGTATTTCGCCAAAGATAGGTCATACCATCCGATAATTTTTAAAATAAATTAAGTGCATTTGTTAAAGTAGATTCTTTTATACTCTCGCAACATGTTGCAATGAGAGTAATATAGTTTTGTTCACATAACGGTTGTTTGTAACACCTAAAACTAAACGAGTTAGATATAGAGTCATATATACCAAAGTGATCAGGGTAACGAGTGGAGTTCAAATCCGAATGTCTGTCTGTCCGTCCGTCCGTCTGTGCAAGCTGTAACTTGAGTAAAAATTGAGATATCTTCATGAAATTTGGATCACGTGTTCCTTGGCACCAAAGGAAGGTTGCTTTCGAGTGAGTTAAATCGGACCACAGCCACGCCCACAAAATGGTAAAAACCGAAAACACATAAAGTGCCTTAACTAAGCCATAAATAAAGCTATGAAAACAAAATTTGGTACAAAGGATCGCACTATGAAGGGGCATATTTGGATGTACTTTTTTTGGATAAGTGGGCGTGGCCCCGCCCCCTACTAAGTTTTTTGTACATATCTCGTAAACTGCTTGAGCTATATCAACCAAACTTTCTGGAATCGTTTCTTTTATATTCCAAAATATATTCCTTATATATTCCAAAAATGGGCGAAATCGGATCATAACCACGCCTACCTCCCTTACAAAGGTTATATTGTAAACTACTAAAACAGCTTTAATTCAGTAAGGAAAAACTACAGAAATGTTAGATTTCATGGTAAAGATGGCACAGAAGGGCTACACTCAAATTGGTATACAATTTTTTAAATGGGCGTGGCTCCGCCCCCTTATGGTTCAAAAACCATATCTCCGAAACTACTCGACCAATTTCAACAAAATTCAGTTTGTAACAATGTTTTGGCATCCTGATGGTACAGCTTGAAAATTGGCCAAATCGTATTACAACTACGCCCACTTCCCATATATCAATTTTATAATCGAACTGATTCTTTCACCTTAGATAATGTAAATGGAGATATCGGAACAAAATTTTATAAACTATACACGTATAAACTATACCCGTATATAACATTGACATTAATCGGACTATAACTTTGCAGGTACCGAACATGAGGATCCAGTACCTATGACGGTAATATCCATAAATAACCAAGATATCTCATTGAAATGCAAAGGGCACATTTTTCATCAAATATTAATAGGTTTTCCCCATCTTATTTCTTTTACCTTAGAATACATTGAATTTATGAATTTATTGAATTTATGCTACCAAATATAATTGTATCCATTCTCGGTTTCGCCGAATCACGATTATTGATTTCCTTTGCATACATAATATAATAGTTGTGTCCACCTAGCGGTTGTTTGTAACACTGAAATCAGTATCTAACGTTTCAAGACCCCAGATATCGAATGAGGACTTTAGTGCCCATGGCTATTTTTTCCTGAAAATATCCTAAATATATGCAAGCTAATTTTTATACTCTCGCAACAAAAGTTGGTAAAGAGAGTATTATAGTTTTGCTCACATAACGGTTGTTTGTAAGTCCTAAAACTAAACGAGTTAGATATAGGGTTATATATACCAAAGTGATCAGGCTGGCGAGTAAAGTTAAAATCCGGATGTCTGTCTGTCCGTCCGTCTGTCCGTCCGTGCAAGCTGTAACTTGAGTAAAAATTGAGATATCTTAATGAAACTTGGAACACGTATTCCTTGGCACCATAAGAAGGTTAAGTTCGAAAATGGGCGGAATCGGACCACTGCCACGCCCACAAAATGGCGATAACCAAAAACACATAAAGAGCTATAACTAAAAATTAAAATTTGGAACATAGGATCACATTAGAGAGGGGCACATTTGAATGTAATTTTTTTGGAAAAGTGGGTGTGACTCCACCTCCAAATAGGTTTTTTGTATATATCTTGCAAACCAATAAAGCTATATAAACCAAACTTCCTGCAGTCGTTTCTTTAAGCCGTTTCCTTATACAGTCCAAAAATGAAAGAAATCGAATAATAACCACGCCCACCTCCCATACAAAGGTTAGGTTGAAAATGACTAAAAGTGCGTTAACTCACTAACGAGAAACGCCAGAAACACCAAATTTTACATAAGAAATGGCAGAAGGAAGCTGCACTGAGATTTTTTTACAAAATGGAAAATGGGCGTGGCGTCGCCCACTTATGGGTCAAAAACCATATCTCAGGAACTTCTCGACAGATTCGAATGAAATTCGGTATATAATATTTTCTTGGCACCCTAATGACATGTGTGGAAAATCCCATATAACTCAATTTTGAATCCTTCTGATTCTTTTACTTGATAATGTATACATAAGGAACCGATAAAGGTAGCGAAATAAAACTTTACACAAATACTGTATTTGAGCTGTGACATCACTTGGTCAAAATCGGACCATGACTTTTCAAGGCCGTGATATCAAACATGAAGAACTCAGTGCTTAAGGGTAATTTTTCACCGAAAATATAGGTAAATCTCTAAATAAATTGCGAGAGTATAAAATGTTCGGTTGCACCCGAACTTAGCCTTTCCTTACTTGTTTATCTTTTTAATGGTACTGGTCTTATTATTGTATTCCTTATAGTCGCTAAGTTATAATGTTTTAAAATCGGAAATATGCGCTGCATAAATAAGCTGTGAAATATGAGCCACTGTATGTCCTAATTTCAATTGGTTTACTTTGAAGGAAATATTTCGAATATTGCATGATACATCGAACGTAGAATGGAGCTAATGCAGCATGTCATCTTTAGTATAAATAATGCGATCACAAAAATTAAGACAATTTGTTAATAAAACTACCTATTAACGACCCAAATTAGCCAAATTATATTTATAATAAGTAACCTGGCAGGTAACTCATCATCTTCCATCTCTCTTTATGCTATTTCGAGAGTATCAAATTTTTAACTCATGACTTCCGTTCTATGAAGAAGACAGATGCCGCAACTGAGCTATAAATAGCGTGGTAAGAACATTTTTAATTGCTCAATATCGCATAACGCCCACCTATTGAATGTCGTTGAAAGGAGACCTCAAATTTATTTTTCAAATTACTCTGTTGTTATATTTTGTACCTTTTTTAAATATAATCAATTAAGAAATGCTAATTTGTTGCAAATATTGGTATTATATATGTACATATAATAATCCGCTTAAAAAAAAATTCTGAAAAATTAGCAGTGACATGCATATTAAAATCATTGCATTCAACCGAAACTGAAGGTGCTTTGAAATACAACACTGTGTTTAATATTTCATTTTATGGATTTTGTTCAATAAATTTACTTCTCCAACTGCTATAAATTTATATAAATGTATGTGTGCATTTCATCTGGATTGCTATGTAGAAACTGTATTACATTGTATACATTTAATTTCACATTTAAGTCACTATTTGAGTGACAGTTTACTGAGATTTTCGTACAATTGCTAGTTCTTAAATTTTAATTTGAAGGAATTCAAATCGGCACCTCTTAAAATTTTTTTCCTGACATTTTACTATTGTGATTTAAAAGTATTTTTGGCTCTCACATTTTCAATTTTCATAAGTCACATTTATTATTTCTATATAGTTTAAACTAATATAAATAAATTGCTTTTACATACACACATACACTTCTAATGCACTCGCATATTTGTGTAATGCAAAAATTCCTTTTAAAATATTCTATGTAATTAATTGCTTACTGCTATTCGCACAACTTTACGTACAAAGAATTTCAAACAATTTGCGTTGAAATATTTTCCGCTAAGATATACTCATATATACTTACATATTCAGGGTATTTGACATACAATACCAATAAACATGGAATTCAATGTTTATCTCAACTCAATCCCCTCAGCACGGCTGAATGCATATTCAGCAAAAAAGCAATATGTCACTGTCAAGCAACACCCTGCTGACATATTGTCGTGCGTTTGAGCATCATGTCAACGATAACAGTGTGAATGTCAACGAACACATACAAACGCATGCCCATATTCAAGGGCCTCAATTCTTGGTACTCCTGTAATACATTTGTATGTATATTTACCGGCAAATGAGGCGCCCAGAGCCTACAAATTTTTTATGGCATATATATATATTAATACTTTAACAATATACTTTCGTATGGCATAAAACTTAAATGACTTTTACTTTTGTAAAAAGTAAAATATACACGCATGTGGGAGCATTTAGCGCAGTTGTATAGCTCTCGAACGACAATATTTGAATTGAATATAGATTAATATAAATATCGAAATATTTTTCCATAAACTGACAATATTGTATATTGATAATACAATCGTACATATATATATATATATTTGGCGTAGGAACCGCTTTAAGCGATTATAGCCGAATCCACCAGAGCGCGCCACTCATTCCTCCTTTTTGCTTTTTGGCGCCAACTGGAAACACCAAGTGAAGCCAGGTCACTTTGCACTTGGTCTTTCCACCGGAGTGGAGGTCGTCCTCTTCCGCGGCTTCCTCCAGCGGGTACTGCATCGAATACTTTCAGAGCTGGAGTGTTTTCTTCCATCCGTACAACAAGACCTAGCCAGCGTAGCCGCTGTCTTTTTATTCGCTGAACTATGTCAATGTCGTCGTATAAATCGTACAGCTCATCGTTCCATCGTCTGCGGTATTCGCCGTTCCCAATGTTTTTAATGTTGGAAAATATCCTAAATTTCATGATAAATGCCTTTGTGACGTCATTCAAAAATTCAATGTGCTTAGCAAAAGGCACGAAATGCTATGTTATTAATTGAAATTTAAAATTGTATACTTTTTATCTAAAGTACTGGTTTAGTTTTTGGTACACACATAACACATCCAATATTAGACACTTTCAGACTTTTCTTAGTTGTACAGTATATGGAAATTTTTAAGGATGCACTCATTTATGTACTCACTCATTCCTTTAATCATTAAAATGGGTATCTTGAAAAATAATTGAAATCAAAAATATTGGTTTTGTTTCTTTTCTGAATTAATATGAAATTTGTGAATTTCGACCAAAATCTGGCAATTAACTCCCTACACCATGCCCCCAACATCGAGATGTAAAAAATACTAGTTGCTTATTTCGAGAAAAGACATTTGGCTCACTAGTTATGCTTGCGGTTATTAGCAGATGTAAAGAAGCGTAAAACTATTTAAATTGATTGCTGGGCTCTTCTATGGTAAACATACTATCGAATATACATACAGACATTAGGTGTTATAGCTCAAAGGTGACCCAGAGCATTTTTTGCTTGCTTTTTTCACTAAGGTTCGTAACGCTTCAACGCAATCACTGAGTAGATCCTATTACGCGCTTAAATAACTCAATGCTTTCCTCTCAGAACTTTTTATGCAAAACATCTACACATGCATTCACTTTATTTCCTTTCGTGATGCTCAAAGACTTGGATGTAGGCTAGATTAGTTAGCGTAAAAAAGTCGAACCGACAAATAAAAATCAATGTCATAAGAGTCTTATTTCTATTTATTTTACCTCTGCCGCTTTATTGGTTTTGCGAAAACATGCGTACTTTAACAGTAACATCCAACACAGGCAGTCATAAAGAAGTTCTAAATTATTTTTATGAAATATAATTATAACACTCGCAATATGCGGAAACAATGAATGAATGAATGGAAACACAAAATGAATAAATTTGGTATAAGATTTCTCCTAACTTTCATATGCATAATACCATAATCATTTTTCATATTGTCTACCATTTAAAAGGAATGCACTTAGAGGTTTTCTACAATGCAGATTGGTTCCGAAAACTGATAAACTTAAAAATCGGAAAGGGAAAACTCTCTTATAACACCCGTATATAATCACTCGATTCCAATCAATTATAACTTCGAAGCAAAAAGTAACATTCACCGAATCTACAAAGTGATTTTGAACAAAAACATATTTCATGGTCTAACGTCAAGATTTCTGGCGATACCTCGCTTAAAATAGCAAACTTATATTGGGCAATGTGAATAGAAACTTTCCAGTGCACGCGAGTGTATCTTCCTTATTATTACTGGTGCATTCGAGGTAAGCACACAACAAAGCAGGCGGGTAGGCACGTGAACATTTAATGGCAGTAAATAAGCTCAATAGGCTCAAATGGCATACATCTATTTACATATGTTCAACATATAACATATTCTACATATGTACAAGTTAAGGTAAAATAAGGCGTTTCCGTGTGCAATATAATTCATCTTTTGAAATTAGGCGCACACAAATTTAAAATTCAGTACATGACTTTAACGCGACCGATGTATTTCGGTGTTGAGCTGAGAGAGACCATTCTAATTTACATATATCTGCATAACTACATACGTATATGTGTTTGCATGCAAGCTCATCTAATTGGAACGTCGCGTGTATCTTTCTGTTGCTCGGGGTAACAAATTTCATTTTCTATGGCGCTTTTTGCGCTTAAGCGACACATAAACGGAACGAAGAGGTGTCAAATAATTTAAATTATTCCCCAGCAAGGGTTTGCGTTTCGTTGATTAACACGTGGCAAACATATGCGCCACAATGGAAGTAATTTGCTTTGACACGGAAATGAAAGTCCACTCCCACATAAGCAAACTTTTGTTCAAACGATGCTGTGCAACAAACATCAAGCGTGAATTCCATGTTTCCCTGGTGGCGAGCTGTCAGCGTTTGCTGCATAAACATCCTTGCACTCGTGCCACTCGTAGTTTTCGAAATACTATTTAGATATACAAATAAAGTCCCACATATACAAACTTACATATATTATATATTGAGTATGTAAGCGAAACACAGTTGGCCAAATATTTGGCGCTCTGCTTAATGTCACTTACTACCGCATTTTCGGGTGCTTTGGCTAACGTCACGCTTACTTAGAGCCTACAATGTGCTGTTGTTGTTCATTTCCGATCCCAATAGGATTAGTAATCACAATTTTAAATGGAGAGGGGGCGAATGACTTCATTTATAACAAGCATGGGGAGGGGTTAAGGAAGAGTTAGGTCAGAGACATATATTAGGCGGTATCGTAAATATCAAGCATATGTAATTTATTAAGGTTAAATATTTGTCTTCGAAATGTTTTCGCAATTTTGCAACAAAAACTAAACAGCTCGAAATAAATTAAAAATTTCTTAATGTTATGTAGATATAATAATATATAATTAAACAACATGTAGGCGGAATTATGAACTGATTTCAGCCCTATTTGGTACTGAAACAGTATCTTTGCTGTAAATCTTGGATTTATTTTTTTTGCCGTAGAGAATCACATATTGAACAAGTAAGGAAGGGCTAAGTTCGGGTGTAACCGAACATTTTATACTCTCGCAATTTATTGATGTAATTTAATAAAGGTCACTCGTTTTCACCACCAAGATACAATGTATCGAAGACTATACGCTCACTTAATTTAATATTACTTATAATTAGGTATATGGGATCTGGGGGAAGTTATGACCCGATTTTTACCATTTCAGGTACAGAGAGAAACTGTTATAAGAACAAAATTCAGAGGGAATGACTTACATTAAAATATCTGAGGGATTTACCTAAGTATATTTTCGGGGAAAAATTACCCTTAGGCACTGAGTTCTTCATGTTCGATATCAGGGGCCTTGAAAAGTCATGGTTCGATTTTGACAATTTTTTCACAAGTGATGCAACAGATGATACAGTGTTTGTGTAAAGTTTTATTTCGCTATTTTCATTGGTTCCTAATGTATATATTATAAAGTGAAGGAATAAGATGAAATTCATAAATGAGTTATATGGGAAGCTGTCGTGGTTGTGAACCAATTTCGTCCATTTTTCACACGTGTCATCAGGATGTCAAGAAACTATTATATACCGAATTTCATTGAAATCTGTCCAGTAGTTCCTGAGATATGGTTTTTGACCCATAAGTGGGTGACGCCACGCCCATTTTCCATTTTGTAAAAAAATCTCAGTGCAGCTTCCTTCTGCCATTTCTTATGTAAAATTTGGTGTTTCTGACGTTTTTCGTTAGTGAGTTAACGCACTTTTAGTAATTTTCAACAAAACCTTTGTATGAGAGGTGGGCGTGGTTAATATCCGATTTCTTTCATTTTTGGACTGTATAAGGAAATGGCTAAAATAAACGACTGCAGAAAGTTTGGTTTCTATAGCTTTATTAGTTTGCGAGTTATATACAAAAAACCTATTTGGGGGTGGGGTCACGCCCACTTTTCCAAAAAAAAAAAAAATACATTCATTCCCTCCTTAATGGGATCCTATGTTCTAAATTTCATTTTCATAACTTTATTTATGGCTTAGTTATGACACTGTATAGGTTTTCGGTTTCCGCCATTTTGTGGGCGTGGCAGTGGACCGATTTTGCCCATTTTCGAAATCAACCTCCTCAGGGTGCCAAGGAACATATGTTCCAAGTTTCATTAAGATATCTTAATTTTTACTCAAGTTATCGCTTGCACGGACAGACGGACAGACGGACGGACAGACATCCGGATTTCAAATCCACTCGTCATCCTGATCATTTATGTTTATATAACCCCATATCTAACTCTTATATTTCTTGGTGATACAAACAACCGTTAAGTGAACAAAACTATTATACTCTGTGCAACAGGTTGCGAGAATATAAAAACTTATTATGTCTAGGAATACTCCAAGCTAAAATTTCCTGGTCTTCAAATACTTTTAGGTAAATACGAGGTGTGTTCAATAGTAACGATAATTTTCATTTTTATACTCTCGCAACAAAAGTTGCGTTTGTTCACATAACGGTTGTTTTTAAGTCCTAAAACTAAACGAGTTAGATATAAAGTTATATATACCAAAGTGATCAGGGTGAAGAGTGGAGTTCAAATCCGAATGAATGTCTGTCTGTCCGTCCGTCTGTTCAAGCTCTAACTTGAGTAAAAATTAAGATATCTTGATGAAACTTGGGACACTTATTTCTTGGTTTCTTTGCTTTCGAAAATGAGCAAAATCGGACCACTGCCACGCCCGCAAAATGGCTAAAACCGAAAACAC
This sequence comes from Zeugodacus cucurbitae, assembly GCF_028554725.1. Classification (NCBI taxonomy): domain Eukaryota; kingdom Metazoa; phylum Arthropoda; class Insecta; order Diptera; family Tephritidae; genus Zeugodacus; species Zeugodacus cucurbitae. The sequence continues at coordinate 46,214,162 of NC_071667.1, forward strand.
ATAAAGTGCCATAACTAAGCCATAAATAAAGCTATGGAAATACAATTTGGTACGAAGGATCGCACTATGAAGGGGTATATTTAGATGTAATTTTTTTTTGGGCGCCGCCCCCAAATAGGTTTTTTATACATATCACGCAAACCAATAGAGCTATATAAACCAAACTTTCTGCAGTCGTTTTATTAGCCACTTCCTAATACAGTCCAAAAATGAAAGAAATCGGATAATAACCACGCCCACCTCCCATACAAAGGTTAGGTTGAAAATTACTTAAAGTGGATTTCACATAAGAAATGGCAGATGGAAGCTGCGCTCAGACTTTTTTACAAAATGGAAAATGGGCGTGGCGTCGCCCACTTATAGGTCAAAAACCATATCTCAGGAACTACTCAACCGATTTCAATGAAACTTGGTTTGTAATAGTTTCCTTACATCCCAATGATATGTTGTGAAAATAAGCCAAATCGCTTCACAACCACGCCTACTTCCTATACACCAGACTTTAAAATAATATTTATTTATACATCGACATTAATATTGCTGCCTTTAAAATAGTCTTCATTCGATATTACACATTTAAGCAACGCTTCTTCCAATCGTCGAAACACTTCTCAAACTCGATTGTTGGGATTGCCTTTGGCTCTATCAGCGATTTTTCGTATGGCCTTTGAGGTTTATTTTCCTCACAAAGTTATGCCTGGCGATGGATCCAGGAGTAACGTTACAGTATTGTTTTTGGTCAAGAATTCACAAATAAGCAACGAAGTGTGAGCTATTAAAGAGCGAAAAGATACATTTTTATGTTTTAAGTAATTTTCTGGTAAATAAATCCGTTTGAAACATTATGCAAACACATTAATACTTGTATAATTCTAATTAGTAGAAGCTGCGGACAACTTGTGGTCATAATTTAATTAATAAGTCCTTAATTAATTAGTCATTATTCACAAAAGAAAATCAGCATTTGCATTAGTCAAGTAAAATTAAATAATAAAAGCTAAAGGGAATGGATATATAAATTAATATAACAGCAATAAGATAACCGCTCCTTTAATATAGATACACGATATGTTTGAAAATAATTTATGAATGAATATTTCTCTAACTCTCACTAATGCTCATCCTAAACTTTAGTTGCTTATATTAAATGTAATAGATAAATCTCTTAAGTACATCTATTTCACTTATATGCTGGCTAGAGTGTCCTTGGCGCTCATAATATTCAAATAACATTTATTTCATTTTATCTTTACCCTCAGCTTAAGTTATGACATTTATTCATAAAGTTTGTTGCGTCAATGTTGCCACGACAATTTGTTTGATGATAAACATTTGATTCCTTCTAAGTGGATTCGGACGCATATGGCTTTTAGAAGACATTCAAGGATCTTCATATACATTCACAGATATTTAAATGCGTGTGTGTGCAGGCTAGGGGATATAAAAATGAAATGCTTATCATCAAAGAAAGTCGAATAGCACAGCTTTTCTGGTTGGAAGGACATTAGTGCGTATGCGAACACAAACTGGCGTGAGTCGTCTTCACATGGGTACAGGCAAAGAAAAGATGTGCGATTTTTCAAAGAAGCTGGATTTTGGTAAATAAAGATGATGATCACTCGCTGCAACTGGGATATGAAGTTCTCTTATGCGCTTTCATTTCAAAAACATAGTTACAAAATTTAGTTTCCACTCTATGAGCCAAGATATATTCTCTTCATACAAAAAGTACAAACTAACATATGTGGTCTTAAGCCAAAAAGCTTCAAAGTGAAGCATTCTTCGAAAAAGCAAATCCGCTTCCGCGATGCTCATAATCCATATAAGCGCTAAATTTTTTACCATGTACGACTGAAGTGACTACTAAGAAATGCGGATGTAAGCAACAGTACTGCATCCGTGCGTACATTTATCCACATTGAGTCCCATATATGCATGTACGAATACAACAACACAATCATAAACATAATGGTTTAGTGGCGCGTGTATGTGTAAAGCCACTTCTTTGTTTGGTGATCTTAAATTAATCCTCAGCAATGGTTATGATAACATTCTGTGGTAAATGTTGTGACTGTGTAAAATCATTTGCCATCACAGACTCTTGTCCATTTAACTTTAATGCGATTTGGCCGTTATTCTTGGAATATTTAATAAAGGAGTCTTTATCCCAATAAGAATGAGTTCGCATTTTTACTAAAAGGATACACAATTGTTGAAATGGCTAGAGATTATTTAATTCCGAATTCTAACTTATTAATATACATATGCATACAGTATATGGGCATTGGATTATGCACGGCTCGATTTGTTACACTAATGTCTACTATGTTCACTATAATATGCTAATTTCCTCTGTGGAATATTTTGGATAGTTTTTCTTCACATCAATTGAGGTTGACATAATACTTAAGGGATCACATACTAATAACACGGGTAACCACGATATAATGATTTAATTTGAACTACGCAAAGTACATTTCTTTTGTTCATTTCTACAAAAATATTAATAATATAGTTAGTATTAGATATTTAAACAACTACTAGGAAGTTAATTAGACAAGCAAAAAAATTATTTTTCCGAAAAAATCAGTAAAATAATAGAATAAAAATCATTTTATAAAACAGATTTAGCTAAATGTGACTGGCCGGAAAATTTCACAACCGAAATTGTAGTCAATGTGCCAGCAGAGCTGTGGATGATGTGTAGAGGTGACTTCTTAGCTTTCATAGCTCTATTTACAATATCACGCGTAATGGAGTCCTCAAAAGTCACATCATCAGGAAGACCACGAGACAAAGATGCAACGAATGAAGATGAAACAAAATGTACAAAGGCAACATGTTGTTGTTAGGAGCAGTATTCGCTTAGTATTTCACTTACTCCTTCTAGTATTTTATATATGCATAGTATTAGATATTTAAACAACTACTAGGAAGTTAATTAGACAAGCAAAAAAATTATTTTTCCGAAAAAATCAGTAAAATAATAGAATAAAAATCATTTTATAAAACAGATTTAGCTAAATGTGACTGGCCGGAAAATTTCACAACCGAAATTGTAGTCAATGTACCAGCAGAGCTGTGGATGATGTGTAGAGGTGACTTCTTAGCTTTCATAGCTCTATTTACAATATCACGCGTAATGGAGTCCTCAAAAGTCACATCATCAGGAAGACCACGAGACAAAGATGCAACGAATGAAGATGAAACAAAATGTACAAAGGCAACATGTTGTTGTTAGGAGCAGTATTCGCTTAGTATTTCACTTACTCCTTCTAGTATTTTATATATGCATTCAGACTGTATAGCAGGAAGTCTACAACAGCTAATAGTAGTACCCATAGCATTGTGCACTACATTTTTGTAAACAGATACTCTCATATGTCTACGACCCGAATATGACTCGTACTTTTGTTTTGATCATGTGGAAATGAGCTTGCTCGTAGTTAGATACAAAAACTATTGGTCTAACTAGTTCGAGCATCAATTTTTGATGAATACGCACAGGATCTCCAAAAAACAACTACAAATAAAGATAAAGCGGCATACAAAGCCTGGGCTGCACATCAAATTTTAGGTCTGCATACAAGTATGAACAAAATTAAAATGTCACTATTTTTCTGCTCGTCGTTGCGACGATAGAGTAAACCAATCAATTCTTTTACAAAAATTGGATTATATTGGTTTTCAACCAAGACTTCTTAATTGGGTATCTTCATATCTTAATAATAGAAAACAACAAGTTGTATTTAATAATACTTTATCCGATTCAATTACGGTCCCTTCAGGCGTTCCACAATGTAGTCATCTCGGTCCGATTCTGTTCTTATTATTTGTTAATAATATACCAGCCGTAATTAAGTTTTCAAACATTTTATTATATGCGGATGATGTAAAACGTTTTAAATCATATACTTCTTATAACGAAAGAACTGAGATACAATCAGACTTAAATAATTTAGTTACATGGTGTCACAAAAATTATATGCCACTTAAACTTAAAAAATATAAAACGATGTGCTTTTCCCGTAGATCTGTTGATCCTTCTCCCTATGTAATAAATAACTTCAGTTTAGACCAAGTATCTAGCTTTGTTGATTTAGGAGTTACTAGGTTAGGTTAGGTTAGGTTGCAAGGCTGTTTCCCAAATGGAAAAACACACGTAGACTTTAAAATGTAGTCCTTTGTGAAGCCTGGATCCCCCTTAGATTAACAAAATTAGGAGTCGACAAAGCGCCCTGAACCTACTACAAATCTGCAGAGATTCTTAACCTCTATATTCGCTATTTCGCGAGCCTGCTCCAAAAAGTGAGAGCCAAGAAATCTCTTTCTTGATCTCGCAAAGGCGGGACATTCCAGAAGAAAGTGATGAGACGATTCCATCTCATCCTCCTCCATGCAGTTTCTACAGCTAGCATCCGGTAAGATTTTTAACCTTACAGCGTGGATCCCAATGGGGCAATGGCCAGTAAGAACCCCTACGACTAAGGAGAGGTGAGGTTTACTTAGGGCGAAAAGTTCAGCAGACCTACCGCGGTTAACCTTAGGCCAGAAGGATCTTGTGACTAAGCATGTGTTGGCAGCTGACCAGCGCCTACTTAGCTCAGCAGAAGCCCATCTGTCCAATAGCAGACCGCAGTAGGACAATGGTGGTAGGAGTTACTATGAACCCTAAACTAAATTTTAATTCTCATGAAAATTCAATAGTCTTAAAAGCTAAAGGTGCTCTTAGCTTTGTTAAACGTTAAAGAATTTAGTGATCCGTTTATTACTAAAACTATTTTTACAACATTGGTAAGGTCTATATTGGAGTATGGTTCTGTGGTATGGAATCCTAGTTACCATACCCATTCTGATAAGCTAGAGTCCGTTCAAAAACAATTTTTACTTTTTGCTCTAGGTCATTTACATTGGGGTTCAAGATTGATTGGGATTGTATACTAGTCGTTTAAAACTTATAAATCTACCTAGACTCACTACTCGTAGGGAAATGCTAGGCATAATATTTCTAGTAAAACTTCTGAATGGTTCAGTTTGTAGCTCTTTCCTTTTATCTGATATCAAGTTTAATGTCCCTCTTCGTTCATCTAGGCAGTTTAGACCATTACTTTTAAAATATTCGAGAACAAATTTTGAGTTAAACGAACCATTCCGCCAAATATGTTATGATTTTAATTCTCATTTCAGCACTTTTGACCTGTCTGATTCGATCTTTAGCTTTAAAAAAACTATTTTGTCTTCGCTTAATAAGTAACATTGAAAAAACTTTCAACCTTTTGTTTTTGTAAATTTTTAAGCTTAGCTGTTGAAATTTTTCTTTCTGTAGCTGAGCAGTTTGAAATCTCGACGCTTAAAAATCTCTTGCCTTTCATGACCCGGCAAATTCCGCTCGTTTGCGGTTTGCGCCCCTCGCGTCGGTTGGGCGGGAGGAGGGTAATCGTTTGGGTTTATAATAAAAATATGCCGAAAATTTGAGTTTTTTCAAACTGTTAAAAATTGTAATAACGGGTGATTTTTTTGAGGTTAGGATTTTCATGCATTAGTATTTGACAGATCACGTGGGATTTCAGACATGGTGTCAAAGAGAAAGATGCTCAGTATGCTTTGACATTTCATCATGAATAGACTTACTAACGAGCAACGCTTGCAAATCATTGAATTTTATTACCAAAATCAGTGTTCGGTTCGAAATGTTTTTATCGACAAATTTTGTTCAGCGATGAGGCTCATTTCTGGTTGAATGGCTACGTAAATAAGCAAAATTGCCGCATTTGGGGTGAAGAGCAACCAGAAGCCGTTCAAGAACTGCCCATGCATCCCGAAAAATGCACTGTTTGGTGTGGTTTGTACGCTGGTGGAATCATTGGACCGTATTTTTTCAAAGATGCTGTTGGACGCAACGTTACGGTGAATGGCGATCGCTATCGTTCGATGCTAACAAACTTTTTGTTGCCAAAAATGGAAGAACTGAACTTGGTTGACATGTGGTTTCAACAAGATGGCGCTACATGCCACACAGCTCGCGATTCTATGGCCATTTTGAGGGAAAACTTCGGAGAACAATTCATCTCAAGAAATGGACCCGTAAGTTGGCCACCAAGATCATGCGATTTAACGCCTTTAGACTATTTTTTGTGGGGCTACGTCAAGTCTAAAGTCTACAGAAATAAGCCAGCAACTATTCCAGCTTTGGAAGACAACATTTCCGAAGAAATTCGGGCTATTCCGGCCGAAATGCTCGAAAAAGTTGCCCAAAATTGGACTTTCCGAATGGACCACCTAAGACGCAGCCGCGGTCAACATTTAAATGAAATTATCTTCAAAAAGTAAATGTCATGAACCAATCTAACGTTTCAAATTTTATGCGTTTTTTTTTTTTAAAAAGTTATCAAGCTCTTAAAAAATCACCCTTTATATAATATAAATATTTACCTTCGTTCATTAACTAGATTTTTCCATTTACTATCGAAATATTTTTGGGTTATTTATTTTAATAATGAGTTATAATGTCCACGGCTAGAGCCATTTTTGGACTAATCATCGGAGATGAAGTACTAACGGCTGAGTTTTCAAAATTTTTAAATACAAATTTCACAAAATACCATTTAAATACGAATCTTAGTTAAATGAAATATATGATTGTATATACGTTCTTCGTAATTTCGTTTATCTGGGAACCAGCATTAACAACACCAACAATGTCAGCCTTGAAATCCAACGCAGAATCACTCTTGCCAACAGGTGCTACTTTGGACTGAGTAGGCAATTGAAAAGCAAAGTCCTCTCTCGACGAACCAAAATCAAACTCTATAAGTCGCTCATTATTCCCGTCCTGATGTATGGCGCTGAAGCGTGGACGATGACAACATCCGATGAGACGACTCTTGGGGTTTTCGAGAGAAAGGTTTTGCGCAAGATTTATGGTCCTCTAAACATTGGCAACGGCGAATACCGCAGACGATGGAACGATGAGCTGTACGATTTATACGACGACATTGACATAGTTCAGCGAATAAAAAGACAGCGGCTACGCTGGCTAGGTCATGTTGTACGGATGGAAGAAAACACTCCAGCTCTGAAAGTATTCGATGCAGTACCCGCTGGAGGAAGCCGCGGAAGAGGACGACCTCCACTCCGGTGGAAAGACCAAGTGCAAAGTGACCTGGCTTCACTTGGTGTTTCCAGTTGGCGCCAAAAAGCAAAAAGGAGGAATGAGTGGCGCGCTCTGGTGGATTCGGCTATAATCGCTTAAAGCGGTTCCTACGCCAAATATATATATATATATATACAGAACTTCCATAAAACGAACTCTTGACACATATTCCTTCCATAAATCAAACTTTTCGACCAGGGCATAATACAATATTTAAAATTTTACTATCGAGGTAGAATTTTAAAAGAGTCTATATCGTATGGAGGCGAACACAAAATATATCGTTTTTCATTTATGGATTGCATAAATCATATAACTAAGGTATGGAATAGAGACGCAAAGAGACAAATAATAGCAAGCTGCAAGAAACAAAATTACAGAATTCTTATGCGCAAAACTTTATCTTTATAAATCGTAAAATATAGATTTTATAGCATTTTGAAAAATTTAATGTTTCAATAAAAACCTCTACAAGTCGAAATCTCTCTAACTAGAAGTTTGTTGTGGATTATTGTGATTCAGGTTAGGGAAGTTTAAAAAAAAATAAAAAGTAAGGAAGGGCTAAGTTCGGGTGTAACCGAACATTTTATACTCTCGCAATTTATTTATTTAACTTTATTTATATTATGTAATACACAATTTGACCCACATATTCGTCATATATATTATATAAAGTCCATTGAAAGTTGGAAACCATAATATTAGGTTAGAAGCACCGAGGTCCTCGTGTTCGATATATGGGGCCTTAAAAATCTATGGTCCGATTTCGGCGATTTTTATAATGGGGCTGCCACACTATTAACATAGCATTTGTGCATAGTTCTACACCGATATCTTCACTAGTGCTTATTTTATACATTGTCTTCAAAGTTCTGGTATATAGGAAGTAGGCGTGGTTGTGAGGCGATTTGGCCTATTTTCACAACATATCATTGGGATGTAAGGAAACTATTACAAACCAAGTTTCATTGAAATCGGTCGAGTAGTTCCTGAGATATGATTTTTGACCCTTAAGTGGGCGACGCCACGCCCATTTTCCATTTTGTAAAAAAATCTGAGTGCAGCTTCCATCTGCCATTTCTTATGTGAAATTTAGTGTTTCTGACGTTTTTCGTTAGTGAGTTAACCCAATTTTAGTAATTTTCAACCTAACTTTTGTATGGGAGGTGGGCGTGGTTATGATCCGATTTCTTTCATTTTTGGACTGTATTAGGAGGTGGCTAAAAAAACGACCGCAGAAAGTTTGGTTTATATAGCTCTGTCGGTATGCGAGATATGTATAACAAACTTAGTAGGGGGCGGGGCCACGCCCACTTCCCAAAAAAAATTACATCCAAATATGCCCCTTCATAGTACGATCCTTCATACCAAATTTTATTTCCATAGCTTTTATTATGGCTTAGTTATGGCACTTTATGTGTTTTCGGTTTTCGCCATTTTGTGGGCGTGGCAGAGGTCCGATTTTGCTCATTTTCGAAAGCAACCTTCCTATGGTGCCAAGAAATAAGTGTGCCAAGTTTCATTAAGATATCTTAATTTTTACTCAAGTTACAGCTTGCACAGACGGACGGACGGACGGACGGACGGACAGACAGACATTCGGATTTGAACTCCACTCTTCACCCTGATCACTTTGGACAAAACTATAATACTCTCTTTAGCAACATTTGTTGCGAGAGTATAAAAATGCTCCTGTTTTCAGCCTCTGAAACCCACCTAACCCCTTACTGGTATATGAAACCCCTACAGGAGAGGAGTAAGTAAAAATCTTTATAAAATTGTTCACACCAAAAGCGTTTACAAACAGCGCACACATTCATCATTTGATGCCATATCGTACACTCACTTCAAAGATTGCAACGGAATGATGTATGAACAACATGTCGCATAAGTGTATTGTGAACTGACTTGCGACCCGGTATGCATAAAAGCCTGAAAGTGTATTTGCCGCTTTAGAAATAACGCTTGAGTGATATCCTACGTGAAATATTGGCACGTCGGTACTTCATAACAGTGTTTTATGCTGATTCAGCGCAATCCGAACGATCGATCGTTTCTTGTCTAAAATATGAATCTACTGGTATGTACCAGAGACTAAAAACATCCGCATCACTGGATTTTCATCCATCAAACCTGTGCCGACTACCTGGAGGAGAGCAAAATGATCACTGGGATCTACTATGCTGAATTATCGCACCGATTCGACGCCAAATTGCAGAAAAAATTGTCCCAATGTATTCTCTCCAGGCACAGTAAATTATGATTATAGATAATGATTATCGTTCCGATTTTTAAACTAAAAAGTCAGTAGCTTAGAATTGTCACAGAACGAAAGGATGACAGCATATTAATCCTTTTTGGACGATCTATCCGTTTCCACCATGATTTTTCAAATTCACATTTTTATGATTTTCTACACCGTTAATGATTCATTTTGTAAAAACTCATTATATATATTTTTAAGAAAAATAAATAAATTTAAGAATAAATAAATAATTAAGAGAATAAATAAGCATTATTTTTTAGCAAAAAAAATGAATAATCATAAATAATCATTATATGTTTACGATTTTTATTTATTTTTGCTCAAACTAAAACTCATTTTTGGATTACAGGTTTTTATAAATTTTTTTTGTATTATTGTTTAATGTCGTTTAATAGTATATCTGACGGATCAAATTTATGATATGATTTTGCCACTACCCTCTTTCGCCCCTCTGAAAATCAGGTCCAAAATATAGAAGTTACACAAAAGAGAAAAAGTATCATCTTATCTTATCCATATCTCAGGAACTACTGGACCAATTTCAAAGAACTTGGGTTCATACAATTTTTTTGGTATCGCAATAGTCAGATCTATATATATAAAAATGAATCCCGTTTTCCGTTGTCACGACATAGCATGAAAACGGCTTGACCGATTTCACTAATTATTTTTTGTGTGTATTCCAGGGGATTGAGGATGGTTCTTACGGAGAGAAAAATTAAAAAAAGTTGCCTGAAAAAGTCTAAAATTCACATTTTTCTAATCTCCCATACAAACAATTTGTATTCTATAGTTATAAAAACGAAAATAATGTTCGTTAGTCTCGCAAAACGTCGAGAACTGCCACACCGATCTGGCTAATTTTAGTCTTGAAATATTCGAGCATGGCCAAGAAAGGTTCAGAAAGTAAGTAAATATAGAAAAATTGCGCGGAAGATTGCAATAACAGAACTTTATATGAGTTGACAACAAAATTAAAAAAAATAGAAAACAAAAAATAATAATATTTAGAAGGTAGTCATTGTTGCTTTGTTAAAATATTTTTGTCATTGTTCAATTGTATAAGGTTGGATATTTCATTTTTTTTACCCGAATTCGACATGTTTGTTGCCATTGATTTAACCCATACATTTATTCAAAAATTCAAATTTTGAAATTCAAAAGTAAACAAATTTCAAACCAAAAAAAAATATTTTTTAAATGAATAAAAGAAAATGCCGAATACTTTCTGCTTAGGCAAAACAACTCATGGAAGCAATTTACTAAGGTTTTGTGCTCCAACTGACAAATTGCAAACAATTTTATCAATATATATTATATTGTTAAAGTTAAAAAAGACGGGTTAATGTAAACAAATACATGAATTGTTTACTATTTTATTGTCAAAAGCGGGTATGTCAAATACTTAGTTCACTTTGTTGAATACACTTTGGGATAGCCCAAAACAATTTGTAACAAGTAAGGAAAGGCTAAGTTTGGATGCAACCGAACATTTTATACTCTCGGAATTTATTAATGTAATTTTATTAAGATAACATACAATACTGACCCATATATACATAAAGATGAATAGAATAACGAAAATCATTATATATTGTATATGAGAACCATGGTAATTCCTCAGCCGATTTCACTCATTTTCACCATCAAAGCATAACTGGAATAGGGGCAACTTGGCAACCTGTTAATAGGCACACAAACTATACATTCGGCATTGAAATTACTCCTAAATTGCAAATCAACGAAACACCAGTTTGCAAAATCGCCAAAAATAGCGCTATTGCGAAGATTTACCAGATATGCAAGTTGATAATTTGGGAAGTACGGCGCATAAAAAATCGCTTATTTATACATAGAAGTGTTTTTGCATCAAGATCAAACTGCGATTGTAGAAGCAGTAGCTAGATATTGGAATTGGTAAGGTCACAGTTGACACCTCGATGGATTAATAACATTTCAAACAGATTTCTGCCTCTTCTGTCTCTTTCCGGACATAAAACAACAATATAATACCCATAATTGGCTGAGTGAACGACTAATATTGGTCGCAAAAAACAAAGATGTCGTCGATGTCAATGCGACAATTTAGAATTTCGTTACAGGAAAACTGACACAGATACAAATTAGGATGTCGAAGCCAACTATCCCAAAGGATTTTTATAATCATTGGAATTGCCTGGATTATCACCACTTAATTTTACATTTAAAAGTAGCATCGGTTGTCATCATGCTGTATAACATAAATCAACCTCGACTTTGTAATGAACTTTGTATTGTCATCGAAGCCAAGATTAATTGTATATCTTAACCACAAAACGTCTGGCCGGGTCTGCTAGTATGTTATAAAGATATGAAACAATAGTACCAAAAAACTTAGTAAAAAGTCTGTAATCCAAAAGTGAATTTTATTTTGAGCAAAACAAAAATAAAAATCGTATATAATGATTATTTATCATGTTTAATGTGTTTGCTCAAAACTAATGCTTATTTATGATTTTTTACTAAAATAATCATTAACGATGAAGAAAAGCATAAAAATGAATATATAATCATTATTATGTGATTTTTATAATAAAACTTATAATGATTACTCTCCACATATGGCCTTTACAAAGTTCGAAAGCTGTTGCTGGGTCAAGTATATCGAGTTAGGAGGAACATGTATAGAGAAATAAGTAAACAAAAATCGAATAAAAAAATATTACATTTTGTTGGCTAACCCTTAGTAGCTAGTATAATAGCACATGTTTCACTAAATTTTTGCTTTTGTGCGTTCAATAGATTGACCGCGCACATAGGAAATATTAAGAGAAAGCAATTCAAATATACAAAACAACTTAGTCACTGTCTCTGTTTACCTATTTGAGTATGCTATGGGAAATCCACTAATAAACAACCGTTTTGGCGAAAGAGAAGCCATTAAAACCACGCCTGTGAGCTTTAATTTCTTATTTTTCGTTTACTTCACAATATATAATGCAAGCATTAATGTTAAAAGTACATTAAAACAAAAGTACAAGACTCTGGGTCCTATGTACCCAATTGAATGCTTCTCATTTCTCTTCTATTCCATTTTAATTGTATCAAGTATGAAAGGACTGGCGTGGCGTATACGTAACATTTGTCTCAATACTAGTTAAAGCAATGCTGGGTTTGAATTGTTCATCTTTTAAGAATAACTAAACAAGGATCAAATTGTATTGTAATAACAAGAAATTTGTATATGTAGCTGAAAGATATATTCCTCTTTTTTTCTCGATAACTACACAATTACTGCATACATATTATCAATTTTAATTGCAAGTTATCGTAATTTATATAACAAATGTACATTGAATAAAAATAAAAATGTACATTGTACATAAAAGCGTTTAAAATTTTAAACTTATTTTACATTTGGATAAAATATAAAGCAATAAAGAAGTAGAAGCGAAAGCAAAATCAAATGCAGCTATGAACAAGCACGTGCAGAGATCCTTTGCCGATAGCAATACATACGAAAATAGCTTGCATGTTTTTATATCGACTACAAAAATAAATGTATTAATTAATTTTGTGAAGTGAATGAAATTTTTCACTGGAATAAATTATGCTGGTGAGAATAGTAGTTGTTGCAAGCTGAATGGTAAATTAACATTTCAGCAAAAAATTATTTTCCGATGAAAATATGTGACGGTCACTGGCCATGAAAATCATTGCAATTAAATTATTGTGGCAAATTTTATCGATTTATCTTAAAAAAGAAAAATCTTGACTAGGCTATATTAATTTTTAATCGAATACAAATCGAGTTGAAACAGGAATGCAAACTATAATCTTAATGTATTAAATTGATTTGGCTGTGCGGAAAGGCTAAAAGGGTCTAAGGTGTGAAAACATTTTCAGATTTTAGTAAAACTTTATATTAACAAGTAAGGAAGGGCTAAGTTCGTGTGTAACCGAACATTTTATACTCTCGCAATTTATTAATTTAATTTTATTAATATAACACACAATTTGATCCACATATTCGTCATATATATGGATTCGTCATATAGTTGGAAACCTTAATATTAGGGAGTTAGGTGAAGTTATAACCCGATTTCACGAATTTTAAGCACGGAGACATATTATTAAATGAAAGATATTCCCTCTGAATTTCTCCAAAATATCTGAGAGACTTACCTATATTTTCGGTAAAAAAAATTAGAAACACTAAGGTCCTCATGTTCGGTATACGGGCCTTGAAAACTTATTTATGCAAAGTTCTGTTACGGTATGTTCACTAGTGCTTACTTTATATATTGTAACAAAAACGATTCAGATCTACTCCAAAGTTCTGCTATATAGTAAGTAGGCGTGGCAGTATCCGATTTTGCCCATATTCGAAGCAACCTTCCTATTGTGCCAAGAAACTCGTGTACCAAGTTTCATCAAGATATCTTTTTTTTCTCGAGTTATAGCTTGCACAGACGAACGGACGGCCGGATAGACGGACGGAAGGACAGACAGACATCCGGATTTGAACTCCACTCTTTACCCTGATCACTTTGGGTAAAGTGATCTATATCTAACTCGTTAGTTTTGGGTGTTACAAACAACCGTTATGTGAACAAAACTATTATACTCTCTTAGCAACTTTTTTGCGAGAGTTTAAAAATGTTGCAAAGAATTCGAATATTGATTCGTGTTTTATGTTTTCTAAAGTGGAAGAATCGGATGTATTATAAAACTGGACTATATGGGAAGTAGGGACAGTTGTAAATAGCACAGTAAAAATGTAAATTTTTAGTCTGTTATAAATCTCGTTTAATTTTAGGTTTTTGTTACAAAAAATGTTATAAGAACAAAACCCATTATACTCTGTGCAACATGTTGAGAGGGTTTAAAAAATTAGTTGTTAATAGATGCAAAATTACAATGCTGCAAATGACTTGTATGCATTCACATAATTTTCGCATTCACATTAAATTTTCAGAGCGAAAAAACTTTACAATCATATTTTCGATGATGCATTCACATTTATATTTAAATTAGTATTTTTGATGTGACATGTGCAGATTTATTAAAAAAAACTGTATTTACTAACTAACAAAAAAATCTACAACGTAATAACATTTTATGCACGTCATAAATGATAGTTCTCAGTGTAAGTTCTATATAAATAAACTAAATTCTCTCTTTGTGCATATAAGTATATGTATTAAATAGTTAGGTATGTGATTTATATATTTTGGAATGATAAATTAGTTAATGCTTAATATACCTGGAGACAACTACAACTCTAAAACCGCTGAGAACACCTCGTGTTTAACAAGTGTCATTAAAATTAAGTTTACATTACCACTTTTAGTTATTACGAAAAATTATAGACATCTTTTATTAGAAGTAACACCCAACTTCAAACTCTGCAAATCTTCATATAATTAGATGCAAAAACTAAACGACAATTACGGCCATTCGTTATGGAGAAAAAATCCCACATAATGAGAGAATGTGTCCCACAATTATAGTATTTCAGGCAGGTTTTGAATAGCTGAATTCGTGTGTATAAATATGCCATAGAATGTATATCACATTCCTCGCAGCTAATTATTACAATGTCTTTGCACATCATTTTTGTAGCTCATTAGATTTCATTTGTTTATTCGTTCTTCTCCACGCATAAATTATGTCTAGCCAGTTGTCATTTCTGATTAATGTGGACATTATATAATTGGCATGTGGCTGTGCTCAGTTGGTGAAATATCTTTTAGCATTGAGCATCATTACACACAGATATTCACACATAAATTATAATTGCTGCCTAATGGAATGTGCATTTATATGGCAAATACTACATAAAATAATATGGAAGCATTTGGTGAATGTTGGGGAAGCATATGGTCGAGCGCAATTTGCACTAAGTATGAACTAATTACATTTGGATATTTTATGTGTTAAAGGAAAAAAGAAGTATGAATTTAAAAAAAAAACATGATGTTTCCACACGCTTTCATGGTTTTTGAAAAGCCATGATCAAATGCCTCGAAAACTGCATCTTCAGAAAATACACTTTTCGGGCGAGTTTAACTATTTATAATGTTGTAGCAATTTTGCTTAAGATAGCTTCAGTAATTTGTGAGATATACATATATAGAGTTTTCAGGTGTTTTCCATTGCCACAGTATTGTTCATTTTTTTCCTGAGCGGTTATTTCTCAAAGTGTTGTTGTCAAGTCCGCAGTCCACTTAATATTTTTAAGCGAAATTCACATTCATATTTGTAAAAATTTGAATCTTTTAAGCAAAAGATTTGATGTTCATCCTATAAATTGAGAAATACCACATTATGGTGAATTTTACCATTTATATAAAAATCTACGGAATTTTCCAGACATATTTTGGCATTACTGTCGTATGTCTGTTTGATTCGTTGTTCCAAAAATTAAAACTAGTTTGAACAAGAATGCAGAGCAAAGTCTAGTTTTATTTGCTTTTTTTTAACAGAAGCACCGTTAGTAACATAATTTCAAAAACGTATATTATCATATGGGAGGAACTTGTTGAGGAATACTTGCCTTTACTAACAGCACAAAAGCGGTGGAATTTGAACAATTGAAATTAATAATTCCATATTTACTTGCCATTTTCATTGTTTGCAGCTCAGCCATTAACTAAAAATTAGAAATGGTTTTATATCCCAGCGGCGCCGCTATGCCGCTCACAGCCGTTGTGTGGCCACTTCAATAGCATTTCATATGTTTTAATCGTGAGTGGCTCACCACTCAGCCGCTCATTGCGTGGCCGAGGCCTAACAGTGTCAAGAACTACATGTATTCAGTTTAGACAAGATGTACGAATGAAAGTCACAAAAACCCCTATAACTGTCAACGTATTTTTTATTAAATATATGTGTTGTTTTGAATATCTTTTACCAGGTGTATGTTGGCAATAAATTAATTTTTTTTTGAAAATTAAAAACCAAACATTACAAATTTTCCCGTATACATTTTCAATGAAATAAATACAACTATATTCTTATTTCATATAATTATATTTGTTTAACCATTCAGGCGCCTTTTTTTACCTTTTCTTCGAGCTAATTTACACGAGTACGACATCTGATCCTATCAGGCGATTGAATGTCAATACAAATTATATTTTGTGATGAATATCTTGTTATTAGTAAGACAAAATGAATCTTATTTACATTTTATAGCTATTTTCATCTATTCTCTATTGACTTTAAAGTAATGCAGAAAATATGTACATCCAAATAATCGTCCCACCGCACTCTGCCAATTTCTCACTAATATCTGCCCCAATGTCACATTTAATATGCGCAACTTGGCAGTCCTTGAACTTTGACAGTCCGCATAATGGTGAGGAGGTAATGGGTGCGGAAAAGAGGATGACACTTGTGTCACCAGTATTCAATGTCAAGCTGTTGACATTAATATGCTTTTAAGTCTGTGGAAATGGAGAGATATGTATGATAATATTCTTTTGTGGTAGATAAAGAAAAGAGAAGCCAGAATGAGCGCACAAAAAAGTGTTCACGAAAAAGTAGTTTGTTTGCAGCCGATACGACCGAAAAAGAATCTCCTAACATAATATATTTACAAAAGCAGTGGCATCGACCCTTTGCAGGCGATTCTGGATCGCTGATCCAGTATATTGGTTCATATGTTTAATTCATTGGAAACATTTTCTTTAATAATGTCTGGAAGATACCAGGAAATATTTCACAAGTCTTCAATGATACGAGATTGAGGCAATATTCGTCAGTTCTCTATCCTCCTTTGTACATGTTTGCTAAAAAAGAAATCCATAAAAAAGTTGTTTCCGTCAGCAACTAAACTTAATGGCAATGAGGAAACGCCTACTCAATATGCTATAGCATTTTGCTTTCCGTCTCCTTCGTCAAAATATTCTAAAGTGCAAATGCTATCTTCTTTCAAGAAAAAGGTTGTTATTAAAATTTTATAGTAAAAAAGGCAAGAAATTGTGAGTCATAGTGACGCCCTCAAAAAGTCTTTAAGTAAAGAGTAATAAAGTAGCTATAAAGTACTCCGGAAAATATCGATTGATCTCTGAAGTATATCAATGAAATTCAGAGATAATAATATGCTGTGATGTCAAAAGTGCATAAAATCAATACTTCTCCAACTTGTGAGTACCCCAACTGTATTTTTCAGTATTTTTTGATTATTTATACAGTCGAAATTTTCAAATATCCTATTATATTAAGTTAACTTGCCTATTCAGTTATTATTTCCACATCAAACCTTTTTCATCAGTTGTGTTTTCTTTGTGACATGGATTCATCAGCGCTCTGCTAAAATTCAAATTTGTGCTAATGCATAAATTATGATGTAAATCACAACGTTATATTTAGAGATTTTACCATTTTCAAATTTTGCCACATAAAACACAAAGGCGGTAGTGTTAAATGAATAATTTATGGAAAACGTATGTAAATGGAAATTAATCATTAGTGTTTAGAAATTTATTGAAGAAAGATTATTTAATAAAAACATATAGTATAGTAAGTCGAGAGTCAGATAACAATATGAAACCTTAACATTAAGAATTATTTGAAGATATTAAATTTTATTCATAATAAATGAGACACTCCTACAATTTCTATTATATATTTCTATTTATCGATTTCTATTTCATGATTTCTAATTGATAGACGTGACGTAATGAACAATGTCTGCAGGAATTAATAAAAGGAATACCGGAATATCTTAAACAACATTTTTATTATATTTTATATTATAGGCATCAGAAAATGTATAGACGTATTTTTATACTCTCGCAACCAATTGCAAAGACAGAATAATAATTTTATTCACCTAACGGTAGGTTGTAAGTCCTAAAACTAAACAAGTTAGATATAGGGTTATGTATATCATTGAAATCCGGATGTCTGTCTGTCCCTGCAACGGATAACTTCAGTAAAAATTAAGATATCTTGACGAAACTTGGTACACATATTCCTTGGAACCGAAAGAGGTTGGTTGGGACCATTGCTAAGCCATAAATAAAGTTATGAAATGGTACCATAAAAATAGGTAAAATCGGATAATAACCACCCCACCTCCCGTACAAATGTTATGTTGACAAGTAAGGAAGGGCTAAGTTCGGGTGTGACCGAACATTTTATACTCTCGCAATTTATTTATTTAACTTTATTTATATTAATAATACACAATTTGACCCACATATTCGTCATATATAGTGCATAAAGTCCATTGAAAGTTGGAAACCATAATATTAGGTTAGAAGCACCGAGGTCCTCGTGTTCGATATATGCGACCTTAAAAACCTGTGGTCCGTTTTCGGCGATTTTTAGAATGGGGCTGCCACACTATAAAAATAGTATTTGTGTAAAGTTCTGCACCGATATCTTCACTAGTGCTTACTTTATATATTGTAAAGTAAACGATTCAGATTGTCTTCAAAGTTCTGGTATATAGGAAATAGGCGTGGTTGTTAAGCGATTTGGTCTATTTTCACAACATATCATTGGGATGTAAGGAAACTATTACAAACCAAGTTTCATTGAAATCGGTCGAGTAGTCCCTGAGATATGGTTTTTGACCCATAAGTGGGCGACGCCACGCCCATTTCCCATTTTGTAAAAACATCTGAGTGTAGCTTCCATCTGTCATTTCTTACGTGAAATTTAGTGTTTCTGACGTTTTTAGTTAGTGAGTTAACCCACTTTTAGTAATTTTCAACCTAACCTTTGTATGGGAGGGGGGCGTGGTTATTATCCGATTTCTGTCATTTTTGGACTGTATAAGGAAATGGCTAAAAAAAACGACCGCAGAAATTTTGGTTTATATAGCTCTATTGGTTTGCGAGATATATACAAAAAACCGATTTGGGGGCGGAGCCACGCCCACTTCCCCAAAAAAATTACATCCAAATATGCCCCCACATAGTGCGATCCTTCATACCAAATTTTATTATCTTTATTTATGGCTTAGTTATGGCACTTTATGTGTTTTCGGTTTTCGCCATTTTGTGGGCGTGGCAGTGGTCCGATTTTGCTCATTTTCGAAAGCAACCTTCCTATGGTGCCAAGAAATAAGTGTGCCAAGTTTCATCAAGATATCTTAATTTTTACTCAAGTTACAGCTTGCACAGACGGACGGACATTCGGATTGGAATTCCACTCTTCACCCTGATCACTTTGGTATATATAACCCTATATCTAACTCGTTTAGTTTTGGGTGTTACAAATATAACGGTTATGTGAACAAAACTATAATACTCTCTTTAGCAGCTTTTGCTGCGAGAGTATAAAAAATGTCTATATAAATCTCTCAGATATCTTAATTTAATTCAGAGCGAATATTTTTTTCCTTTTAATAGTGTGTCTCTGTACCAAAAATAGTTAATATTGGGTCATAACCCTTAGACCCGTATATCTAATCATAGGTCTTTCAAAAATATGGTGGTCTTTCGGTTAATATGTGAGATATCTTAGCAAAATTAAGTGAGTATATAGTCTTGGATATAGTGTATCTGGTGGTGAAAAAGAGTGCAATCGGCTCAGGAATTATATATCGGCTCAGAGAATTTTATGTTTCTGGAGCTAATCTTTGGGAAATTATTTTTCATTTTTCCACAATATAGAAATTCGATATATATATATCCCAATTTCTACTTGAGTTATTAACTGCGACGACGGTTCCGATATCAATTTATCTGATAATTCTGATTCTGATAATACAGCAGTAATAATCTAATAAGAGCAGTAATCTTTCTGTATTATTTTAATGTATTATAAGTAATCTTCAGGGGGGAAACTACTATACTTTATACAAAAATGTTGCAAGGGTATAAAATTATGAAACGTGGATCCAAAATAACAAAAAAAAAATGTTTTGTTAAATGTCATTATTGAAAATTCATAAATATTTGTACAATATGTTGATAAAAGTGCGTACCCATTTATTTCGGTACAAAATTGATGTACATTAAAGCGATTTTAAAACCATTGGCTCTGCAGCACCACTGATGCTCAACATTTTCATACCACATTTGCTGCACTTCACTGCTCAAAAATAAATAAATTGATTTGGTTTGCCATGGATTCCATCAACTATCCCACATACTCGAATACCCTTCAAAACGAGCGATGCTACGCGTCGGTGGCTTGCGGCCTTTCTGTAGCGTGTGCAATTCCCGGTAGTCTCACTGTCCTAAATCGATGTATTTGTGCGAAAGTCCATTGCAAAGCACAACAAATGCGTACGGGCAAAATGAAAGCTGACGAAGATTCAAAATTAATGGCCATGCATGGTCAAAAGCAAAAATCAATAAAATAAGATGTAACAGCCGAAAGAGAGATATTCGTTGGCAGAGATGAAGCGTTGGTTTTTCGTTGTGTTCCGTACGATCGCTTGAGACTCAACTATTTGCTACGGACTGGATTATGACGGTTGTGCTTTTCGTTTTCCACTTCATTTCACATATCGGTAGTTCAATTTAAACGTTCTGGCTGTCTGCTCGCATTGACACCGAAATGTGCTCATAAATTGGTGAAGCATGAAAATTAACCTCCAGAGACAATTTATATGCCATGAGCAAGCAATAAATTTTCTAACGAATATAAAATTCATTGCCACTGCCAAAGGCGTTAGTGTAGATTAGATGCAGTAAAAATTTTAGTGTTGCAGAGTAGTTTGTCGGCCATATGTAGCAGTTAAATTGTTGCCGCCTACCGACGTCCATATTCAAATATTTTTTTTATTTCAAAGTTCAAATAATGTTTCCGTGAATCGCAAATTACAGCTGCAGTAGTTACATACATATATGCAGAAATAGGTCCCCATTGTAAATAAAATTTGAATTGGCAATTTATATTTACATATGCGTAGCGAAGCTATACTTGTTTTGTTTACTACCTTATTTATATTCTGATTACTTTCAGAAGGTACTTTTGTGTTTAGAAATATATTTTTATATTGTACAAGTTATGCCATTTAGGCGATGAAGTGGCTATCGTTACTTTGGAAAGACACCATTTCCAAAGGCCCGTCTTAAAAGTATCTGTACGGAGTGTTAAAATGTTTAAGAAAAAATAACTGAATTTAATCATTTCACTGCGGAGCTAAATAAATTTCTCTTCTGCAGTATACTTTTCAAACCACATATTACGCTCACTTTCCTTACACGTAAGACTACAATAAACTAATTCCATCAGGGTATCTACATTTTTTTGCTCAAAAAGCTATATTCTGTTGTTCAATATATCAAAATTGAGTAAATAAAATTTATGATTTCATTAAATTTGAGACAATAGTTAATAGTATTACACTTCTAATGATAAAATGAAGTGACTCGTATTTCACTTCAATGGAAAAAAATACGATTTCCACAAAAAATAGGTGTCGAAGTACACAGACATGTCTGGACTTCACTTTTTTTCCATTTTTGCAAATACAAATACTTAAGCATATATGCATGTATGGCTTCACGCAAAAGCAGCGTGTGCAAAAGAAATAGGAGACACCATTTATTATCTGCATCATTAGTATACCACTGATGTGAAGCGTTCATACACACATACATATATGTATAAATATCGGGTGATCCAAGTAGAAGTACTTTTTATACTCTCGCAACAAAGTTGCTACGAGAGTATTATAGTTTTGTCCACATAACGGTTGGTTGTAAGTCCTAAAACTAAACGAGTTAGATATAGGGTTATATATATCGAAATTATCAGGGTGACGAGAAAAGTTCAAATCCAGATGTCTGTCTGTCCGTCCGTCCGTTCCTTGGCACCATAAGAAGGTTAAGGTTAAGTGGGCGTAATCGGACCACTGCCACGCCCACAAAATGGCGAAAACCGAAAACACTTAAAGTGCCATAACTAAGCTATAAATAAAGCTATGGAAGTAAAATTTGGTATAAAGGATCGCACTAGGAAGGGGCATATGTGGATGTAATATTTTTGGGGAAGTAGGAGTGGCCCCTCCCCCTACTAAGTTTTTTGTACATATCTCGCAAACTACTAAAGGTATATCAAGGAGTCTAGAGTCGTTTCTTTAACCACGCCCACCTCCCATACAAATGTTATGTTGAAAACTACTAAAAGTGCGTTAACTCACTAACGAGAAACGTCAGAAACACCAAATTTTACATAAGAAATGGCAGAAGGAAGCTGCACTCAAATTTTTTTACAAAATGGAAAATGGGCGTGGCGTCGCCCACTTATGGGTCAAAAATCATATCCCAGGAACTACTCGACCGATTTCAATGAAACTTGGTTTGTAATAGTTTCTTTACATCCCAATGATATGTTGTGAAAATAGGCCAAATCGCTTCACAAACACGCATACTTCCTATATACCAGAACTTTGAAAACGATCTGAATCGTTAACTTTACAATATATAATAGTATAAAGTAAGCACTAGTGAAGATATCGGTGCAGAACTTTGCACAAATACTACATTTATAGTGTGGCAGCCCCATTCTAAAAATCACCGAAATCGGACCATAGGTTTTTTTGGCCCCATATATCGAACACGAGGACCTCGGTGCTTCTAACCTAATATTATGGTTTCCAACTTTCAATGGGCTTTATACAATATATATGACGCATATGTGGGTCAAATTGTGTATTATATAATATTAATAAAGTTAAATAAATAAATTGCGAGAGTATAAAATGTTCGGTTGCTCCCGAACTTAGCCCTTCCTTACTTGTTGCCTTTCTTGACAGATCACGCGTGATTCGTGTCAAGCTGTCATGTTATTTTTGTTCAGTATTGTTTGGCATTTCATCATGGAAAAACTTACGCCTAAATAACGTTTACAAACTTTTTTTGAAAAATACACCGCTCGGCGATGAGGCCCATTTCTGGCTCAATGGGTATGTAAACATGCAAACTTGTCGCTTTTACGACGAAGAGCAACCTGAAGAGACACAACGCATATCAATCGATGGTCTCAAGGGATGGACCAACTGAAACGTAGCCGCGGCCACCTTTGAAAGAGATAATATTTAAACAATAAATGCCAATTGATATTCTTTCGAATGATAATAAATATCTCCCATTAAATTTGATTTTTCTGTGTTTTTTCTTTAAAAAAGATGTGAACCTCGAAATGAATCACCCTTAATATGCACTTACTAGTGCATAAATGTATGTATGTGCGTTTTATAACAGACTGTAACTAGAAACTAATAGCATTATAGAATGCTGTCCAAACGATGCTTATGCATAGCAAATTCCACACAGAAGCTAAAAGATAAGAAATAAGAAATAGTCAGCAGTAGTGGCAAATTAGTAGACATAAAAAAGAAGACACAAGATGGATCATTAAGGCAGAACAGAAATAAATTGTAATCTTGTTTCTTATGGTGTGAGTGTCAAAGCTCCACTCTTTTGTGAATATGGTTGTTTACCGATATCATTTGTACGCTTTCTTTGCAAATGCGTTGAAATATTTGCGACATCTTTCTGAACATGTTGTGATAAATCTCTGTAAAGGGTTGACTCCTTTTAGATCGGCATAAATATTGAAGTTGGTCGAGTTCTTTGAGTGTCTAGGATAAACTGGTTTGGTTTCTTTCTCTCAAGTCGATAGGCAATGCTATTAAGTTCCAGCAACATCAACAACAAAACCAAAATTACCTTATAAAAGGTGAAGGTATTTTTGACAGAATTATGTCAATTATATAGAGAAATCTACATCGATGGAATTTGTCTCGAAAGCTACTAATTTCAACAAGATGATGCTATATGATATAGAGGCAAGCATGACTCTATTAATTATTTTCTTATTTTTCATTTCATTTAATTTCGTTATTTCGATATTTTGGTATGTACTATATAATGCTCTTATACTTATCCAGTTAACTTCCAACATTTCCCTGATAACGTCGTCATTACTACCTGATTCGTCGGATAATAAGAATGTTGAATATTCTAGGAAATCTAAGTCACAATGTTTTATGGTAGACAGGACTTAAATATCATCCTAAACATATATATAATTTTTTAAACCCCAAAAGCAGTTTTATTTTTTTTGATAAATTAATAATATGATTATATCCTTATACATATAATTTTTTTCCTAAATATTGGTGCAAACCGGAATAACAGTAATTGTATGAGTGTATAAAGATCGAAAAAAAAATACTTTTCAAAACATACACTTCTACGAAAGATGGGTACAGTTTCTAATTACGTTGAACATATTCAACGCAAAAACTATATCAATGCACAGCAATTGAATGGGGAAACCTTAGGAGCGACGCATATGTAACTTGTGTGCTCGTTTGATGCAAATGATGTTGATTGTTATCCCATTTCATTCATGGGATTCAAAAGGACGTAAAAATACAAATGGATTGATTGAATAGTGTATAAATAAATACCATATGATTGCGTTGCTACTGAAATTCCACTTAAGAACAAAACACAGTCACATGCATTAGTGCAATTGTGTGCGAGTTCATATGAGTGAATGTCTTTCTGAAGAGCATGGAAAATGAGACAGTTAGTTTCGTAAGTCGAAATGTACACAGTAGACGAGGGAATTATGTTGAAAACTGGCTATATTGGAAAAAATCTATATATAAATCTATTCCAGAGTCGTAAAGATAGGGTGTGCGGTAGTTCACAGAATTTTCTATTGTCAAAGTTGTCGGTTATAATATCTTGTTGCCACTTTATGCTATTACTTCAAAATGACGTAGGAATGTTAATAAAGTCAATTGAATTCTCGATACTATTATGAATGTATCTTGCGATGTGATAGAAAGAAGAAAAAGTATCTATTGATCTATGTTATTCATGTGAAGCTTTTTTAATCGAAAGTATCACTCTGTAGCAAAGTTTACTACTCGAATTTAGTGCAAATACCATTAAATATAGTTACCATGGCGTATACGCAACATTCAAACTGTCTAATTGAATGTCCAAGCTTTTTAATATTTGCTAGCTTATTTGCAAAGGATAACTCCAACATTAACAAATAAAATATTAAGTCGTGACTCTTTAACTTAATTGTTAAGCTTTTCAGAAGCTTTGTTGTATTAGAGCTAAGCAAGCAGCTAAAATTATATTTCCAGTCATTTTAGTAGGTTCGCTGCTTCGAAAGTTTAGCCGTTTTTTAATAGAGCATAAATGGGAGAAAGGCTAAATTTACTGCTTCACTGGAGGATATAATACGAACAATTTTCATTTTCCCTTCATATTATCATATTTCGCGCGAACAAAAAATGTGTTACGCCTGTTATTCGAAAGGAACGAAATGGAGCGCTGGTGCGAACGGCAAAAACAGCTGCGCCATTGAATTTGGAACTGAAATCTGTAACATCTTTCCTCTTGTAACTTTTTATGTGTGTTTATCATTATGCCTACCATGAGCGGAGATAAATATATTTGTACCCGTATATACTTTTTTAATGAGTATTTGTAATGATTTTCATATGGTCATCATTAAGCGTTTGTCAATAAAAAGCTGATACCAGCATACACAAAAATAAATATATACCTGACCCATAAATAAATACGCCGGCATGCCAGTCTGCTATAGCGTGCCATATAGCAACTTTAATACACATTAATATAGTTAAGCTGGTAATAAATCTTAATATCATTGTCCCTCCTATCTAAAAATTATAGCTTCACGTGCGAAGTTCTTTTTTGGACTTATCCGCCCTGTGTTTGGTTGAAGAAACTCTGTTCAATATACATACTCGTATGTGTATAAACTTACCCTGCTGGAAAATCTAGTTTAGTCTGAGAAGTTTTAAGTTGGAATTGAATAATTTCGTAAAATTAACGTGAGTGAAAGAAAAGTGCGGTAGTAATGCAATTTCTTGCAAGGCAAGTAACAAATTTGTTTGTCATGCTTAAAATATATTTATTACCCACATACCATATGAAGCTTAGAACAAACACGTAACGTATTAATTGTTAGAGAGCATGTTTACACGCTGAAAATAATTCCGATGCATCATTTTGATTATGCGGTAATCAAAGCTGAAAGTTACAGTGAGCAAAAGCTCTAAAACCAACTAAATTGGGAAGCATTGAGTTATGTGATACTTAAAATCTTTTATAAATTTTACCGTTTTTATAGAGTTAGCGGTCATACTGTCGGTAAGCAATTTGTGCGTTATCAATCAACGGCTCTCCTTGGTATTTACGATGCCTTGCTAACTACAATAAGAATAAGTACTTGTGGATTATTTCGACTACAACACCGGCCTACTTCATATGATACAGAGAAAGTATGAGTTAGCGTGATTTTAGATGTTGTTTCAAAGATTTCGAAGGAAAATTGGTAATAATTGTATGAAACTTGTTATCTATTCCTTAAATTAACTTTCAGGCTTGCAAGCTATTGAAGCTCAAACACAGGTGGCTGCCATTAATATAACACCAAACCTACCAATCCAAACTGCAGTTTACGTTAGTAATTAGTTCAAGAAAAGGCGTTGAACTTACTGATTGTCCGTTCGGAATTAGTAACATCGAAGTAAAATCATTTTAATATTTTTTTCTCAGCTTTCAAGACTAAGTAGGTGGAATAGACAAAATGTCTACAAATTATTTTCGCCATACAAATGTGACCTCCGCATCGAGTATAAACCTGAGACCGTAATACATATTAATGGGTTAGGTGGGTTTCAAAATTTGAACAAAAACAATGTATTGTCTTATTAAATAGTGCAACATCTTAAAAATATTATCCAACAAGTAAGGAAGGGCTAAGTTCGGGTGTAACCGAACATTTTATACTCTAGCAATTTATTTATTTAACTTAATTAATATTATATAATACACAATTCGACCCACATATTCGTCATATATATTGTATAAAGTCCATTGAAAGTTGGAAACCATAATATTAGGCTAGAAGCACCGAGGTCCTCATGTTCGATATATGGGGCCTTGAAAACCTATATTCCGATTTCGGCGATTTTTATAAATGGGCTGCCACACTATAAACGTAGTATTTGTGCAAAGTTTTGCACCGATATCTTCACTAGTGCTTACTTTATATATTGTAAAGTAAACGATTCAGATCATCTTCAAAGTTCTGGTATATAGGAAGTAGGCGTGGTTGTGAAGTGATTTGGCCTATTTTCACAACATATCATTGGGGTGTAAGGAAACTAATACAAACCAAGTTTCATTGAAATCGGTCGAGTAGTCCCTGATATATGGTTTTTGACCCATAAGTGGGCGACGCCACGCCCATTTTCCATTTTAATTAAATCTGAGTGCAGCTTCCATCTGCCATTTCTTATGTAAAATTTGGTGTTTCTGACGTTTTTCGTTATTGAGTTAACCCACTTTTAGTAAATTTCAACCTAACCTTTGTATGGGAGGTGGACGTGGTTATTATCCGGCTTCTTTCATTTCTGGAATGTATTAAGAAGTGGCTAAAAAGACTGCAGAAAGTTTGCTTTATATAACTCTATTAGTTTCCGAGATATGTACAACAACCCTATTTGTTCATACCAAATTTTATTTCCATAGCTTCATTTATGGCTTAGTAATGGCACTTTATGTGTTTACGGTTTTCGCCATTTTGTGGGCGTGGCAGTGGTCCGATTTTCATTTTCGAAAGCAACCTTCCTATGGTGCCAAGAAATAAGTGTGCCAAGTTTCATCAAGATATCTTAATTTTTACTCAAGTTACAGCTTGCACAGACGGACGGACGGACGGACAGACAGACATTCGGATTTGAACTCCACTCTTCACCCTGATCACTTTGGTATATATAACCCTATATCTAACTCGTTTAGTTTTGGGTGTTACAAACAACCGTTATGTGAACAAAACTATAATACTCTCCAGCAACTTTGTTGCTAACAACTTTGTTGCGAGAGTATAAAAACAAGCAACGAAGTATGAGCTTTTACAAAACTGAAGCTCAAAATCTTATTGCTCTTCAAGGTCATGTATGTATGTGATTGGCGTTGCAACCGTTTAGCCGGTTATAGCCGAATCGACGATAGTGCGCCACCTGTCTCTCTCCTTCGCAGTTCGGCGCCAGTTGGAGATCCCAAGTGTAACCAGGTCGCTCTCCACCTGGTCCCTCCAACGGAGTGGAGGCCTTCCCCTTCCTCGGCTTCCTCCGGCGGGTACTGCATCGAACACTTTCAGGGCTGGAGTGTTTTCGTCCATTCGGACAACATGACCTAGCCAGCGTAGCCGCTGTCTTTTTATTCGCTGAACTATGTCAATGTCGTCGTATAACTCGTACAGCTCATCGTTCCATCGTCTGCGGTATTCGCCGTTGCCAATGTTCTGAGGACCATAAATCTTGCGCAAAATTTTCCTCTCGAAAACTCCTAGTGTCGTCTCATCTGATGTTGACATCGTCCAAGCTTCTGCACCGTAAAGCAGGACGGGAATGATAAGCGACTTGTAGAGCTTGATTTTGGTTCGTCGAGAGAGGACTTTACTGTTCAATTGCCTACTCAGTCCAAAGTAGCACCTGTTGGCAAGAGTTATTCTGCGCTGGATTTCGAGGCTGACATTGTTCGTGTTGTTGATGCTGGTTCCCAGGTATACGAAATTATCTACGACCTCGAAGTTATGACTGTCAACAGTGACGTGGGAGCCAAGACGCGAATGCGCCGACTGTTTGTTTGATGACAGGAGATATTTCGTCTTGTCCTCATTCACCTCCAGACCCATTCGCTTCGCCTCCTTATCCATGCGGGAAAAAGCAGAACAAACGGCGCGGTTGTTGCTTCCGATGATATCAATATCATCGGCGTACGCCAGGAGCTGTACACTCTTGTAGAAGATTGTACCTTCTCGGTTTAGCTCTGCAGCTCTTATAATTTTTTCCAGCATCAGGTTAAAGAAGTCGCACGATAGTGAGTCACCTTGTCTGAAACCTCGTTTGGTATCGAACGGCTCGGAGAGGTCCTTCCCAATCATGACGGAGCTTTTGGTGTTGCTCAACGTCAATTTACACAGCCGTATTAGTTTTGCGGGGATACCAAATTCAGACATCGCGGCGTAAAGGCAACTCCTTTTCGTGCTGTCGAAAGCAGCTTTAAAATCGACAAAAAGGTGATGTGTGTCGATCCTCTTTTCTCGGGTCTTTTCCAAGATTTGGCGCATGGTGAATATCTGGTCAGTTGTCGATTTTCCAGGTCTAAAGCCACACTGATAAGGTCCAATCAGTTTGTTGACGGTGGGCTTTAGTCTTTCACACAATACGCTCGATAGAACCTTGTATGCGATATTTAGGAGGCTGATCCCACGGTAATTGGCGCAGATTGTGGGATCTCCCTTTTTATGGATTGGGCAGAGCACACTGAGATTCCAATCGTCAGGCATGCTTTCTTCCGACCATATTCTGCAAAGAAGCTGATGCATGCACCTTATCAGTTCTTCGCCGCCGTATTTGAATAGTTCTGCCGGTAATCTATCGGCCCCCGCTGCTTTGTTGTTCTTCAAGCGGGTAATTGCTATTCGAATTTCTTCATGGTCGGGTAATGGAACATCTGTTCCATCGTCATCGATTGGGGGATCGGGTTCGCCATCTCCTGGTGTTGTACTCTCACTGCCATTCAGCAGGTCGGAGAAGTGTTCCCTCCATAATCCCAGTATGCCCTGGACATCGGTTACCAGATTACCACCTTGGTCTCTACATGAGGATGCTCCGGTCTTGAAACCTTCGTTAAGTCGCTTCATTTTTTCATAAAATTTTCGAGCATTCCCTCTGTCTGCCAGCTTCTCAAGCTCTTCGTACTCACGCATTTCGGCCTCTTTCTTTTTTTGTCTGCAAATGCGTCTCGCTTCCCTCTTCAGCTCTCGGTATCTATCCCATCCCGCACGTGTTGTGGTCGTTTGCAATGTTGCGAGGTAGGCAGTCTGTTTTCTCTCCGCTGCGAGACGGCACTCCTCATCGTACCAGCTTGTTTTTTGTCGTTGCCGAAAACCAATTGTTTCGGCTGCAGCGGTACGCAGTGAGTTTGAGATGCCGTTCCACAGTTCCCTTATACCGAGATGCTGATGAGTGCTCTCAGAGAGCAGGAGTGCAAGTCGAGTAGAGTATTTCGTGGCTGTCTGTTGCGATTGCAGCTTTTCGACGTCGAACCTTCCTTGTGTTTGTTGACGGGCATTCTTTGCTGCACAGAGGCGGGTGCGTATCTTCGCTGCGACCAGATAATGGTCCGAGTCTATATTTGGTCCTCGGAGCGTACGCACGTCTAAAACACAGGAGACATGTCTTCCGTCTATCACAACGTGATCGATTTGGTTCCGCGTGTTTCGATCAGGAGACAGCCAAGTAGCTTGATGTATTTTCTTATGCTGGAATCTGGTACTACAGACGACCATATTTCGGGCCCCAGCGAAGTCGATCAGCCTCAGGCCGTTTGGCGATGTTTCGTCATGGAGGCTGAATTTTCCGACTGTTGTGCCAAAGACACCTTCTTTACCCACCCTGGCGTTAAAATCACCAAGCACGACTTTTACATCGTGGCGGGGGCAGCGCTCATAGGTGCGTTCTAGGCGCTCATAGAAAGCATCTTTGGTCACATCGTCCTTCTCTTCCGTTGGGGCGTGGGCGCAAATCAGCGATATGTTGAAGAACCTCGCTTTGATGCGGATTGTGGCTAGACGTTCATCCACCGGGGTGAATGCCAGGACTCTGCGACGGAGTCTCTCTCCCACCACAAATCCAACACCAAATTTGCGCTCCTTTATATGGCCGCTGTAGTAGATGTCACAAGGACCCACCTTCTTCCGTCCTTGTCCCGTCCATCGCACTTCTTGGATGGCGGTGATGTCAGCCTTAAGTCGTATGAGGACATCAACCAGCTGGGCAGAGGCACCTTCCCAATTAAGGGTCCGGACATTCCAGGTGCATGCCCTTATATCATTATCCTTAAAACGTTTGCAGGGGTCGTCATCAAAAGGGGGGTGTCTCATCCGAGGCTTTCGTAGATTTTTCATTGGGGGGTGTTTTTATGTGGTGGGTCCCAAACCCTACGCACAACCGCATAAGCGGGCTTCGCCTTCTCACTTTAGCTCGCCTTCAAACGGATGTCTGTTGGCTACCCAGAGGATACTTGGTCTAAAACCGGAAGTCGTGAGCTGCTTGAACCATGTGGAGAAGAATCGTTTCTGGCCACTCCCAAGTGAGTGACAATCAAAAACTTTCCTCACTTGCGTGAACTTCTACACATGATCCCATCCTCCATCAACATAATAAACAAGTAAGGAAAGGCTAAGTTCGGGTGCAACCGAACATTTTATACTCTCGCAATTTATTTAGAGATTTACCTATATTTTCGGTGAAAAATTACCCTTAGGCACTGAGTTCTTCATGTTTGATATCAAGGGCCTTGAAAAGTCATGGTTCGATTTTGACAATTTTTCCACAAGTGATGCCACAGCTCGAATACAGTACTTGTGTAAAGTTCGCTATCTTCATTGGTTCCTTATGTATACATTATAAAGGGAACGAATCAGAAGGATTCAAAATTGAGTTATATGGGGAGTAGGCGTAGTTGTGAACCGATTTCGCCCATATACCACCAGTGTCATTAGGGTATGAAGAAAATATTATATACCGAATTATTTCATTGAAATCTGTCGAGTAGTTCTTGAAATATGGTTTTTGACCCATAAGTGGGCGACGCCACGCCCATTTTCCATTTTGTAAAAAAATCTCAATGCAGCTTCCTTCTGCCATTTCTTATGTAAAATTTGGTGTTTCTGACGTTTCTCGTTAGTGAGTTAACGCACTTTTAGTCATTTTCAACCTAACCTTGGTATTGGAGGTGGGCGTGGTTATTATCCGATAATAAGGAAACGGCTAAAATAAACGACTGCAGAAAGTTTGGTTTATATAGCTTTATTGGTTTGCAAGATATGTACAAAAAACCTATTTGGAGGCGGGGTCACGCCCACTTTTCAAAAACAATTACATCCACGTATGCCCCTTCATAGTGCGATCGTTCATACCAAATTTTATTTTCATAGCTTTATTTATGGCTTAGTTATGACACTGTATAGGTTTTCGGTTTCCGCCATTTTGTGGGCGTGGCAGTGGACTTATTTTGCCCATTTTCGAAAGAAACCTCCTCAGGGTGCCAAGGAATATGTGTTCCAAGTTTCATTAAGATATCTTAATTTTCACTCAAGTTACAGCTTGCACGGACGGACAGACGGACAGACGGACAAACGGACGGACGGACAGACAGACATCCGGATTTGAACTTTACTCGTCACCCTGATCACTTTGGTATATATAACTTTATATCTAACTCGGTTATATTTAGGACTTACAAACAACCGTTATGTGGACAAAACTATAATACTCTCTTAACAACTTTTGTTGCGAGAGTATAAAAACAAGAAAAAACGTTAACTTCGGCTGTACCGAAGCTAATATACCCTTCACAGGTGCATTTCTTTGTCAAATTTCGTGAAGATACCACGTCAAATGCGAGAATTTTCCATACAAGCCATTGATTCCGATCGTTCGGTTTGTATGGCAGCTATATGCTATAGTGAACCGATCTGAACAATTTTTTCGGATATTAAATTATTTCTATGAACAATAACTCACACAAAATTTCGTGAAGATATGTAGTAAAATGCGGAAGTTTTCCATACACGCCCTTGATTCCGATCGTTCAGTTTGTATGGCAGCTATATGATATAGTGGTCCGATATCGGCAGTTCCGACAAATGAGCAGCTTCTTGAAGAGAAAATAAAAACTGCAAAATTTCAAAACGATATCTTAAAAACTGAAGGACTAGTTGGTATATATACAGACAGACGGACATGGCTAAATCGAGAATCTAAGTTCAACATACTGATGATTTATATATCTACTTTATAGGGCCTCCGACGCTTCCTTCTGGGTGTTACAAACTTCGTGACAAACGTAATATACCCTGTTCATATTTGCATAGTAGGTGTAATATAATCAACACCTTAAATTACTTTATGCTATTTTTACTTTACCTCCTCTTTTAAGAATTGAAATTAGTTTTAACAATGAAGGTTCCTTTTCAACTTAATGCCTTGACTTCAGAAGAAGATCTTAAAAAATCCCTGGTCTTTAAATTACCTATAAAAATCACTGCGCGTATATATTCAGGTTGACTTTTAATATAATAAATAGCACAAAAAATTAACACAAACCAGAAAAATATGTTTGTCTTTGCCAACTCCATGCTTGGCATGAGTGTGGTATTCGGCCGAAAATAATGATTGTGGCAATAACGGTAAACTAACTTTATAGAATAAGAAAAAGAGGATAGCAAACTGGATCAATATTACGCTTCAATATAATTCCGAACCCTTACCGTAAAGTTTTAGGGCTCACAAATTCCTTTCATTAAAACTTTGGATAATTCTCCATCAAAGTTAAGGTGATTGCCTGATGAGTGCAGTGGCAATGATTTGTCTGTGTGTCAAGTTGCTAGGCAAATTTCAATTGGTATTAATTACACTACGCGCTGCTAAAGGAGTTCATATATACAAATAGTAGGTATACTATATATGTACATACATATATCAGCTGAACGGTTCACTCGTACTCCCATCAGACAAAGCGAATTATTCGCTTGTAGTGCTCATAAACAATGGCGTGACATCCCTGTTTTGGATATCGTTGATTATTAATATTTTTTAAGCGCCTACTTTATTATTGGATTCTAATAATGTAACTACGATATTTACAATGCAACAGCAGATACCATAAATGTTGCCATACTCTTTATAGATATCTGAAGGCTGTGGAAAACTTTAGCAGCTAAGTTATTC
Source organism: Zeugodacus cucurbitae (assembly GCF_028554725.1). NCBI lineage: Eukaryota > Metazoa > Arthropoda > Insecta > Diptera > Tephritidae > Zeugodacus > Zeugodacus cucurbitae. The sequence goes on from NC_071667.1 coordinate 46,248,344, forward strand.
ATGCTTCTTGTTATATATTTGTAGTCCGGAACAATTATACATAAACGAAGATCCTCGTGTTCAAAAACGGTACCTGGTTAAATTCAAAATTTTAAAAAGATTTGACTAATGTATATCTACCCAGACTCTTCTAAATAGAAACTTTAGCCTTAGGTTGATTAATTAAGATGATTTAATTTTAAGTTCAAAAACAAACATACAACATAAGTTCGATTATGTACTAATTCTATTGTACTTATTTCTTGATATATATAACATATTTCAATTTACAAAAACAACAGTAATATTCAATTGAAATGTGGTTTACATAGGAGTACACAAAATCACTAAATTATCTGCATTAAATATAACTTCTGTATTCAGTATAATGTTTCCTCCATAAAAATTGTGCTTAAACTACTTCCTGTTTGCGTTGCTTGCGTGTTTTAAATCACTTCATTCGAGCAATAACTCATGGGATTTCAATACATTATATTCGTATGTGTTGTTTATTCTTTTCTCAATAAAAATATTAAAATATTAGTATACTCTGTATAGAAAAAAATGAGATATCGTGATGAATGTACTCTTCGAAAGTTGGTATTAAAGATAAAGAGGAGAGGAAGCTACTAAACCATTATTTTGAACAAAGGATTACAGTAGAGAGTGTAATTTTTAGTTTCAAATAATGGACAAGTGATAAAATCGAGAAATTTCTAAGATTTCTTAACGCCCTTTAAGTGGACACCTTATCCTGAAACTAATGTGCTCTGGTGCTAAAAATTCGTTCAGTACTTTCCCTAGCGCCCATATACTTAATATAATGATTGAAATCTCCCACTACCAAAAAAGTGTTTATTATTTATTTTCTTATTTCGTATATACTCACCATGATTAATTTTTTTCGATGCAAGTGAATTGAGAACTTTAGCTCCACAGGATGCCTTTGGCTGAATAATTTCGAGAAATTCGCTTAAACCCCAATTCACATCGGTATACCTTCGGGCTTTTGCAAAAACGAAAATTCACTGTTTGCCTTCACTTTAACTGTTATTTAAAACTTCCCATTCGCCGCATGAAAAATAGCCCTGAAAAGAAAACAATATTTAATTTAATTTGTATGTGCATTTATAAATAGGATGTGGTCATCATCAATCATATATTTAATCAATTTAAAAGTTAAATAAATCTCTACAATTACTGTCTTTTGTAGAGCATTTTTATAACAATATCTAACAGTTTTTGTTTTTGATCATGTTTATTTAATGTAAATCGAGCCAAAAAAGTTAAGAAAAGTCCGTGATGGCAAAACGCTACAGATAAAAGGCAAATATAAATCGTAATGGTGATCATTTTTTTCTGAAGGCAATATTAAATCTGTGTGTATAATATTGCAAGGCTTTTTATTAAAATTCACAAATGCAATATTTTTTAAAAGACCATGAAAACACCTTACGTGACATTTTATAAGGTTATTTCGACCTTTTTGAAAGTAGATATGGGAAAAAGGCGATTAAACGTTGTACCTTATATGTTAATCGTATTGAATGCCCTTAGAAAGTATTTAAGAGAAAAATAGCTATTTTTTTTATTTCTGATTGATGAAGGTATGTCACTAGAATTCATTGAACCGATATGAAAGGTGACATACTTATATATTCTTCCCTATGCCCTTGGTCATGTTATCCAAAATCAAATAACCCCATAAGACTCAAAATTGAGTTATGGTTTCTCTATTCAAAAATAGGCGACGAAGCCAATTTTCAAAAGGATTCCTCTCACGTTTCTGGTATTATTGGTTAGAGATGCTCTGCTATTTTAATACTTTAAATATATAATATATGAGAGGTGGATTTTTGATGAATCGTAACCGCTTGGGACTCTATTCAAAGGAGTGACATAACAGTAGTGACTGCATATTCCACCAAAATTCGCAGTGAATTGTACTTTAAGTAGTTATAAAAAAATTGTAGACGCGGCTATGAATTCGATACACAGACATCGTAGTTCTGAGATATATATTATATATACAATGGTGTCAAAAATTAAATTCTGGCCAGTGGTTAGGTGGGTTGTCTTCAATATACTTCGCTTCTGTTTTTATTACATGTCTCATATTTTGAGCATTCAATATATGATACAAATATTTATGTCTTTTCGGAAAATTTTCCGTTATTAAAATTAAGAATTTACGCACTTTCTTACATACATCACACACTTAAATATTAAAGCAAACAATGGAATGCCACAAGTAAATTAACTTCCAAACCTTAGATTTAGTCAAATCAAAGCAAACAATAAATATTTAACAACGTCAGCAAAGAAAGCAAATAACGTTTTATTGGCCGCACAAAATTCAGAAATGTCACTAAGCAAAGTGACTTTTCATAACACTGCCGCCCTATTGTTTCGTGTTTGCGAGTATATTTTATCAATATTTTATTGTTGTGCTGTTACTTTTAATCTCACATATTTGCTATCGACTTAATTATCTGCATTAAATGTTATTAATTTATATTGGGGAAATATGCATGTCCCCAGGTACACGCAGTACATATGTATGTATGCGTGTACATATCTACCGAATATGTTGTAAAATATCTAGAAAACATGTTATCTGATAACACATATTAATGAAACTACCACGGCGGCACAGTAAAGGTTACACGACTGGCTCGGGGGTTGAGCTGATAGATAACTTTGTATTTCCCTGTCCACAAATAGTCAGCTGAAAAATTAGAAAATACATATTTATTCCATGTTACTCGACTGGCTTCCAGCAAGTGCCTCGGGAAATGAAGAACGATTAAAAGTGCCACATTGGCAATAAAGAAGAAGTGCGAACTGCAGTGCAGATTGTCTCATATATCACGACTTCCAACTGGTGTTTCGTAGTTCCATCGGGTACGTCTACCTTCAGAGATCATGCTAGAAAAGTGGCTGCACTACAATAAGACGTCCTAAAACCGAGCACTGGTTCGAGAACCAGAGTCTCTGTAAGGTTATACATGCATGTAACCCATGAACAGAGACTTTTTGAATGGCACATTCGCATTTACACGGTATAGATTAAATGAGAATTTGGTGAAGCAGTGATATCCTCGGACGGAGTATGGACCAATTCCTTGATATAGTAAAATAAGGTATAGTAAAAAAAATAAATAAATTTTGCATTAAATTGAAAGTACAAATGGTGCTAATTTCTTCGATAACATGGTGTCATTGGGACCACTTTACATCAACAGTAACTAAGAAATCGATTATCGATTTTGTTGCGATTCAGCAGCGATTCGTAGTAACAATCATACTTCGAGCTGCATCATCAAAAATTGGAAAGGAAAAAGAAAAGGACAATGGAAGTGGAGAAAACGCTTTGTTGTGATATTTGTTTTGAATGAATTAAAGAGTGGGCATTGGCATTAACATCGGCCTATAATTGGGAAAAGACCGAATAAAATTTTTTCAAATTAATATCCATATTTTTAATATTGTTCAATTGTAAGCCTCTCCGAAGTCTTTTCCCAAAAAACCAACGAAAATTTTTCTTAATCAGTAATTTAAAATTTTTTCGCATAGATACTTAAATTGCAATAAATTTGAAGTTTCTTCCGAACGCTATTTATATAATTTTTATGATACACACTTTTTATTCGTCCATTCTACTTGTTAAGTGCACTTTTTCAATCTCTTTTTTCGTCACTTTTGCTTCAAACAACACACAACTCAAGGCATTATTTATTTACACCATTTCACTTTTTTGTTATTATTTCGCGCTTTGAAAGAGAAAATTAGCCCAACGCCATTTGGCGAAAAGCGCTGTCCTTTACATATTTTATGACCACCTATAAAATGGTCATAAAATTTGAGAATGTGCGTGTACTTACAATAAACTAACACGCCTCAACACACTCACACGCATATCTAATAAATAAGTATACAAGAGTATATAGTATATGCATATACGAGTAGAAGCTCATAAGTGCCGCAGCCCGAAAGTGTATGTGTGGGCGTTTAAGTACTTTTATGTCTTCAACACTAACGTTGAATGAAAATCCGTACACTGTTTAAAATTATGCGCGCACACATATTCACACGTTCCTTTTGCGTGCACTTATGTACGTAACATGTATGGCAAGTCATACATATGTACATATGTTTCAATTTATTGCCTGGGGCGTATACGCAACACAATATGCTTCTGAGAATTGTGTGTGCGATTGTGGGTATTGCTACATTTAAAAACGATTATTGCGAAATTGGAAGAGAAAATAGACAATGCGCGACCTACATGACAGCTCACACAGGAAAAAAAGAAAACAATACTAACAATAGATTGCATTTCAGTGCGGCATTAAATCTACTTGAGCCTTTAATGAAGCAAAAGAATGCCGGTTTGCAAATCTTCGCTTTGGATAGTTAGCATTTACTTCCAGAGTAACATTTCGATTTCTATTTTGGCCCAGTAACCACCATTTTGTTTCAAAATGTCAATACAAATCTATTTTTATACACTCAAATATACATTTAGTAAAGGACGAAATGCAGAAATTCGATTCGTTCTTCCTTACTGACAGTTTTTAAAAATACTGATTTTTAAGGCCTCACCCTTTTAACCTGACATCCAATACAATGCAGTAGTTTTCATAGCTTCATAAATAGATTCATTAGGTAAATCTTCTAACTCTAATTCTTCTTCTCATAAAAACTCTCCTGGAAACCGTGAATTTCATTTTTGAATTTATATATTTAAATATTTATTCCTGTTTGTATTTAATAAATCAGCTAGAATATCTAATTCTCGCCCTACTAAGCCCTGCCTTACTTCTATGATACAAAATCATTCCGGAAAAGAGCACAAGCAGCAAAGAGATAACAACATAAGTGAATGCATTAATCTCACTCTCCTTGTTCTATTATTCAAATTGTTTCCTTAACCTACCATAACTGGAGCCCATTTAAGGCTTATGTTGACATATACAATAACCTTTCGCCTCGAGGACATGTCGATATAAATAATAAAGGTCTACACAAGTACATATACATAAGTATTTTTTATTTTAGAATATGCAAACAATTTGTGCCGGCATGTACTCGTAAATACTTATGTACATATTTATGCTGCTGAATATGCAACAATATTTCAATATTGCTTTCAGCATAGAAACGTGAATGTTGTTACCGACAGAGGGAGATTTATTAATAGATGTCTTCCCACACGTTTCCAGTTCTCAAAGTACATCATACTGACATTGTTTTGCTGGTATACCCCCACACGGAAAGAAATTAAAACGTATAAGAAAAAGTCTAAATACATTTCTTAAGCATTCCAAAAAAAAATTAGATTTAACATATGTATGTGTAACAGTTGATCTAAGAAGATACCAAAGAGTTAAAATGGCCAGATTAAATATTTACTAAGGCTAAAGACAAAATTGGCTAAGAAGCTCTATAGTAAAAAGTCAGTAGAAAAATTGTAAACCCAAAATGAATGAGTCTCAATTGCCACTCTATAGTTACCTATCAAATGCTGTGATTTCGTTATGACCTCATTTTAACTTTCTCACATTATAAAATAAGAAGTGAAACGCAAATTACCATTCGGGGTTCGTTTACATGTTTTAAATAACTTATATTTATTTATTTATTTCAATATTAATAGTAAAATTGGAACCACTTATCAAATAACGCAAAACCACACATGCTTCTATGTGACCACTCGAAAAATTTGATGCTTCTAGCTTACTTGGTTCTTTATTTCTTTTACCATTTCGTGGGAGTGACAATACATTCCTCCATTTAGAATAGCAACATCTTTAGAATATCTTAATACTATTTAAATAATTATTTGCGTGAGCAGACAGAATTTTTTTAATCAACCGTCATCCTGATGATTGTTATGTACAAAACACTCAATTAACTTACGGATATAAAAACATCCCTTGAGTTAACTAAACTAGTATATTCAGCGAGTGATGTTTGATAGGTCAATGACTATGATTTTTATGAAAATACATTTGGGGCCATAAATATTTTGTCACGACTCATTAGATTTCATACAGACAAACTTCAGCAAAAAACTATTGCTTCGCCAAATCTTGTATCTAGGTGAAACGAACAAACAACTGGCATAACTCAATAGACTGGTATAATCACTCTACACTTTTGTTTTAATTTCAGTCGGTTAATTTTTAATTTTCACGTGTAAATTTGTTTTGGAAACGAATCGAAGACGATGATTTCGCCGCAGAAGCATTTGCTGTCGAAGCAACAACAACTACCAAACAAATCTGCGAACACTCACACCTTTTTAAAATAATGAAATATAGACTTGTGCTCTTCTATATGAAATATGTGCATTGCTTGTTACATTAAGAAATTAATTTATGAATTTATTGAGCCTTGTCTGGACACATTGATGAAGCGCAAAATGATTGCGCGCAACGAGTTGGAGGACCACCTATGGTTTTCACTCGAATATTTCGTGTACATACACTAGCAGCTGAAAAACAACGAGACTCTATCGCAACTATAGCAACAAATTGTACTGACACGAGTACTAAAATATAAGTGGAGGCAGCAGCTGCACCAACATGTCAGCCTTTTCAATACCAAAGCCATCAAAACCGTTTTATTGCCGAATGTCTAGAAATGCCTAACACATGTTATGTGTTTTCAAAAATATATATATTTACATACATCTGAAGTAAAAACTAATAGAAATCCACTGGGCAAAAAGGTTACACCAATGCAATATGAATTCTACGACAGCAAAAGCAAAAAGGTGTCTACATTTAGGAATACTAAAAACTGTATTTCTTCATTCTAAACAATAACTAATCCCGTATATAGATACAAAATAAAAATTGATAATCAAAATATGCGCATATACACATTTTTCATCAATATGTGCTATGAAGTGATATATTTCTCTAAATATGTTCAGATATCTCAAATATAGTCCAATATCTATATATATTATGTCAAAAGTCTCCAAAGTTATGGTCATCCTGTGAGTGGGAGCGGATTTAAACCGTTTTGAATAAGAGACATTTCATATGAGACACACTGTGAGATAAATGATTGAGTTATCTAATGAATAAAAAAATAAACTAATGTGACAAACAAGCGTGTGTTTTAAAGGAAGGCGTAGTATGGTGATTTCATTTACAAATTACTTTAACTCATTATGTTATTACTTTTCCAAATTGTGTTATTGTAGTATCAAGACATGTTCCAAATTTAGTTCAAATTAATCGAGTAATTTTCCATATCTGAATTTACATCTAAGATTGGTCTGCGCCAGGATCAACTTTTTCTTATAAAGAACTAATAGTTATCATTACGCAAACCTGGTATAATGATGCCAAGAAACCTTATTTCGCAACTTAAGTTACTCAAAACTTCAAAATGTTCAATAGGAGATGGGTTTGAATATTAATAAAGTTGTGTGAGCCAAATAAATAGTTAGGCAATTCACAAGCTTTGTTGTATGTCTTATGTCATATTTTAATATTCTTAAAAATACGACACTTGTGAGCACCCTTAACTGTTGTATGCCATATTTTGTCATATTTCTACACTTAATCATAGCGATTTTTGCTGAGGCCAAAACCAGATATATGTCCGTATTTTCCAGATTTATGCAATGTGCGATATAAATCGGTTGAGAAGTGTTGGGGCAGAAGGGCACGAGCAAAACCGACCACTGACCGACCCAAAAAAACCGGTTCTTCACTGAAAACCGACTACCCACTCGTCGAATTTTTGTCCCAAAGCCCCACCCACCGACCGCACACACTGCCACGGGTGTGTCCCAAAAAACCCGGTTCCAAAAAGTAACCGGTTACTGCAGTACTAGGCATATGCCGCAAAAAACCCAATAAATTCGGTGGGTAGGGGCAGTGGGTAGGTTGGGGCTCTTGCTTCCGGATTTTTTTGGTTTTTTGCGGCATATGCCTAGTACTGCAGTAACCGGTTACTTTTTGGAATCGGGTTTTTTTGGGACACACTCGTGGCAGTGTGTGCGGTCGGTAGGTGGGGCTTTGGGACAAAAATTCGACGAGTGGGTAGTCGGTTTTCAGTGAAGAACCGGTTTTTTTGGGTCGGTCAGTGGTCGGTTTTGCTCGTGCCCTTCTGCCCCAACACTCTTGAAATCTATTCTAAGGCTATTGTTCTTTTATACTTGAGAGAAAGTAAGCGAGAAGTGGAAAATATCAGATTGATCACTTATGCAAATGTGTGTGTCTTTTTGTGTCAGTTCACACCACCAATCAATAAAAAAGGGAATATCGCGGGTATGAACTTTGCTATTATTTGAACAAAAGCAATTTTGCGCCCGACGCCTCCATCATTTTATTCGCCACATTTTTAATGTTTTTTACCTTTTCATCGTAAATTAATCCAAAGTAATAAAAACTTCAATTTACGAGCTTTGAGAGATGTGCGTGTCCATTAGATGGATATGTATGTATGTAAGTTTTTATATTCTTTGTTGTTTCCAGTTAACACTGTTTATCTCGTTTTTTTATTATGTATACACAGATACTTTTGTGATAAATATTTTCTCTCAAGTATTTACACAATTTTCATACATACATACATATATTTTTCTCAAATGTACTCCAAAATCATGAAATTCACGACTTCACCAAGAAATTCACGCGTAAATTCATTCATTGTTTGAAAAAGTGTTCCCACGAAAAGTTAAATGGCCTTCTTTGTTCTATTTTTTACGTTCATCGCAAAAAGCACTTTATGCGATTTGAACTCTTCAAAGCAATTTCCCGAAATTATACACCAATACCGAAGTTATTTCCAATATTTCACAAGTAATCCATATAATTGATGAAATGTTAGATTGCTGATGGAGCATCATCTTCTAATTATCTTGTAATACTTGTAATACATTCTTAATTTAGTAGGAATAATGTTATATATGTATCTCGATTTTCATTAATTTTATATTTAATACGGTTTAAGTAAACGGTGTTTAAAAATTAACTTAAAGAAAAAGAAAAATGGCGTCAAAAAATAAGATACGTGTTCATCGTTAGATTTTGAGGTTGTTCCAAAGTTCCCTATCTTTGGCTTTGATCTTTAAAGTCTACTCGAAAAAAACTATATAAAGCTTGCATCAATACCAACCAAAAATGTAATTGTCACCACTTTAATCAAAAGTTTTACACAAAATATCAGAACAAGTGAGGTGATTCAACTTTATTTTTTCATATTAGGTATATATTGCTATTCTTTTTAGTGGAAATATCTCCTAATATATCTAAGTGAGTGCTCCATTGGGATCAAGGAATACAAGCGAGTGAAATTCTTCAAAACTTACATTCACCGTCGGTTATGGAAGATAACCGCTGATCCTGGACAAAAAATGTGTGCTTATTTTAAATTGATTATAAATTGTTCAACATATACATATATACATATTTTCCGAAATTATATACATTTATTAAAATATATTTATTAAAATATATATTAGTGGTATTCACGCAACTTTGTTAATTCCTTATTTTTCACGTGGACTTTGTTTTTGTAAAATTAATAAATTAACATTAACGAAGTACCAGTCTAACAAGCTTGTCAACTTTTTCTCTGATTTCTAAAACACTACTGAGATGGAGCAAAAAGTATGTTCGCAGTTAAGTGTTTTGACAAAGTATCAACTAACGAATTACCAGAATAACAGGCTCGGTCTGAATACCCCTATTGTATTTTTATACTCTGAAGAAATATATTTGTACTGCGAAGGTAATAGAGTATAAATGACATTGAGCAATGATATTCCAAAGCATCATAAGAGTAAGTCGAAAACCTTAATTAACTATGTGTGCAAATTTAGCGCTCAAGTTTACCGTGGAGAGTGTTAACCTGGTTGTCACAAAGCAGTTTAGTTGAGGTTAATTTAATTATTTCTCCTTGCAATATCGGTTTTGATTTTCAATATTTTTAGATAGTTTGTCTGATAGATTGTCTACGGAATGTCAGTAACCTCTCGTTTTCATTTTGTGAATTTCACTTTTAAAAGTACATTTAATAATCACGTTCTTAATAATAATTTCCATTGCAATATTTTCTACATTTTTTTTCGGCACAAATTGATTTAAGAAAAGTCCCCGAAACTTAGTACATTGAATAGCAAACACTTTAATAATTATACTGCACTGCACTGTACTTTTTGTTATATCTTAAATTATACAAATTTCAGTATTGTTGTTTGCCACCTTTCCTTCGATTAATAATTTCTTCCACCTTTCAGTAAATATTTTCTCACTGCTTGTTTAGCTCGAATACTCACAGTAATTAAGTTTGGAATTTATGACTTATAGAAGGCGTACGAGTGCGTTCATTCATCGCTTTATATACCGCGCAAATATCCAAATACCATCAACAGCTATTTTTCTCAATTTCGGCGAATAAACACTTTGTAGAGCGTTGGTATCACTTCAGGCGCGTGAAAATTGTGTCGGCCAATTTGGCGAGTTTAACACGCTAATCGCTTCAGCGTACTTGTGATGATATAAATTATTCATCAACACTTCATATTTGAGAGGTTTTCCGAAGAAATTATTTTTTTGTAATTTTGTTTTTGTATTCGGTGTATAATTAATAGATACTGTATTATAAAAGCGAGCAACAATCACTTTTAAATCTTAGAATGACTTCCGATCATTACCATTAGTTTTGCTTCACTCAATCACAACAATAATATTAATCGGTTGACGCACGTTTTGCTTAATACCTTTATGATGTCCGAAATTCTCAATTGCTTTATTTTTTCTGGTATTGCGTTTTTTAAATATTTAGCTTTATTATTACCTGTAAAATTTTTTCTTGCACTCTCACTCTCCTTCAAAACGTACAAATCACTTCACACCTCTATCGTGTTGTAACTATTTTTTGTGTCATCACGCATTTTAATATGATGTTTCTATACATCTGTTTCTGTGCACTATGAATAATAGCATATGTTTAAATCTGGTCACCAACGGATTACTATGTTATCAGTTAAATATGCGTTAAACTTCACGTATGTTTCAAAACTATTTTTACTGTGTTCGCACTCAGTAAAAGCCGTTTACATGAGGGTGTGTGTGTACATATATAGTATATATGCAACTATTGGTTAACACCCACACATTTGCTTTTGGTGCATCCGCCAGTTGGTATTCAGTAACTAGTACCAACACTATTCCTTCACCCTTATGACTAACTGTCTAAGGATGGATACACTACGGCTGCGGCCTTAATTTTGATTGCGTTGTGCTCCTGTCGGCGTCGTCGTCAATACTGAAACGCGTGCGATGCGTGCTTCGCATTTTATGTGCCGCTACGTTGTAAAGGCGAACTATGTTCGTGCAACTTCCTTTTGTTTATCTTTACTTTTTCCAGCTAGCAGGCAAATCAGCTGTTTGGTGTTTGGGCGAAGCTTTCTTATCAATAAAACTTTTGCCAAAGCTTTCACCACCCAATTTTCTGCCGGTCACAGTGTAGCATTTTAAGCAGCTTTGTTGACGTAAACTTCTTCATATAAGGGGGTGCAATAGAATAAATAGACAGACAGCCTAATCTCTCCGGTTTAAAATTATAACTTTTTTTATATAATCGTTACTTACCATTAGTATTCCTTTATATTCTGATACTTTATTATAGAATGAAAGAATGTCCCAAAAATAATACAAAAAAAAAATGTTTCATATCAAATTGTCAAATATATTGATAATATCATACTGAATCTTATCCCCGGATTAACCGACAATATAGGTCTCTAAAAATTTAAATACAAACCATTAGTTCTCCAATAGGGACAAATAACTCAAAAGTAAAGTTTTCGACAGTACCGTCGAAGATATCTATGAGTTTACTTATGGATCCAAAAGTGGAGTTGGCTTAAGAGCAGGATTTTTGGTATTAAACTAAAAGACTATAGGAGTCTAGCCTACCAATAGACTTTTAGTGGCAAACTCGGTAAAAATCATTGGGGTACCCAAAAATACAAATCATATCAAAAGCGGAAAAATTGGCCCAATCGAGTATGGTCGGGAACCTTTTCCCCATGAGTTGTCCAAGACCGTTTAGCTTCTTTATTTGAAATAATGGCTGCTATAGGAACACCTCAGTTCTTGAAGCACCACCAATAACAAACAATTATTTTGGATTCACTGGGTTCTTTCCCCGTCGGTAGAATGCAGAACATACGGCGAAGAAGGTGAGGTGGGATGTGTTTCACGGTTCCTAATGTTCCAAATTTATAGCAAAGCTGGAGTGGTAGTCTATGTTCCCAGAGAGAAACACGCATAGACTATGAAAGACAGTCCTTTATAAAACCAGTATCCTCCCTAGATTAGGTATTAGAATTCGACAAAGCGCCCGGATAACAAACAATATTTCTGAGATTTTTCACTTCTATATCCGATATTTCGCGAGGTTGTTCAAAAGAGTGAGATCCTAGAAATATTGTCCTTGATCTCGCAAATGCGGAACGTTCCAGAAAAAAGTAATGAGATAATTCCACAGCTACATCCATCCAGCTAGCATCCGTTATAACGTAGATCCCGAAGGGACAATGGCCAATTAGAACACCTACAACTAAGGAGAGGTAAACTTTACAGAGGGCGAAGAGGTCCATCTGTCCAATAGTACACCACAATAGGACAACGCTGCTCCTACATGCTTCCATGCTACTTATAGTGAAACTAACGTTCCTACCCTTGCAAGCTTATCAGCCTTGTAATTTCCCGCTATTCCGCTGGGTCCAGGAACCCTAGCCTAGCCGAATAACGATGCCACTGATACTTTAGCCTTGAGTGCATAGTCAGTGAACTTAAGGCTAATATCGACGCTCTACTATCAGAGTACCTGCAATAGTCGAGAAGTTTAAAAATAAGGTCATCACGGATTCCCTAAGTATGATTGCAGTTTTCGCGACCTTCCAGCTATGTCTACGGGTGATATATAAAGGTCAAGTTCGAGTGGAAAAACTCGAGAATTTGATTAAATCAACCGTGTTACGGAATAGTGTTCTTGGGAGCATCAAATAAAAGAGTTTATGAGTTATATGAAACTGAAGAAGTTTATGACGCCTTTCAGATTATTATTATCTTTTGTGGCTTTTAGAATTTGAGTATTGTTCACCAGAGAGATACTTACCAACCTGGCAATCATAACCGCATTTCTAAAATCAACGTCTGAAAAACATTTTTAAAGTTGGGCATATTATTAATATGCTTGCGTTTCTCTGCTATAGGTCACAATATAGTATGTTGAATATTGGCCACACACAATATTTTGAACAATTCGAATTAATTGAAAATATAAGCCATCAATGTGGACCCAATAAAATATAGGTGAATTGACTTTTCATATGTATACTCGTATATATTATGTACAGCAGGCAACAGCTGTGAGCTGAAATATCACAGATTAACGACTTGTTCATACGATGAAAAAATTATCACAACAATATATGAAGTTACAAACAACTTTATACACACGCAACATATTGGCTAAGGGAAATTATTTGAGAGTAATTAATATTAGATTTATATATGTACTACTTATGTATAATATACCAAAATTATCAGAAAACAAATATCGAAATAATGACTGCTTAAGTGTTAAATTGAAACATAATTCTTATGGAGCATAATTCTTTAGACCAGTTCGAATGTGGATGGACGCGGTATTATCTAATTTAAGAAAATTCATAATTAAGAGCATCAGTCTATATATTCCATGATGGAAAGAGTATATTAATTTTGGTTCCCCTGTGAAATAAAGTGTGCATGTTCTTTCGGTACAATCGGTCGAGACATTAGTATACATATATCGATTAATCAGTTTCGTATCTCTACATGACTTTAAGCCATACATACCTTTTTGTTAGAGAAATACAGTGGAACTTGCATATCTCAAAGATCTCCATAACTCGAACTCTTGACTTGGCAATAGAACTCAAATTTCATACAAATGTCCTTCCATAAATCGAACTTTTCGACCAGAGCATAATACAAAATTTAAAATTTTACTATTGAGGCGCAATTTTGATAAAGTCTTTTTATATCATATGGAGGATAGTAAAAAATGTGATATTACTTTAATTTATTTCATAAATCATGTAACAAAAGCATGGGATAAAGACGTCAAGAGCCAAACAATTGCAATGTATGTATGTAAATCTATATAAATCTATATTTTCCAACTTTTTAAAACAATTAATTTTTTAATCAAAAATTCTATAACTCAAAGTTTTTTTATGGACTATGGTGATTCGAATTAGAGAAGTTTCACTTTATCTCAATAGAATTAAACGGTAATACTGCGCTTAAAAATGAGATTCCAATTTTTTTTTCATTTCAGTGCATTATGAGATGAGTTTCTCTTAATAGGTTAGACTTTGTATTATAAAAATTTACTTTCAATAAAGTAAAATAATATTAGGTTGCGTCCAAACATAGTACTTCCTTACTTCATTTCTATATTTGTCTTTTATAGGCATTCATCCGATTGTGACCACTTAAAAGCTTTGTGTTCTTGTAAATATTTGTAAAAAGTATTTGATAAAAGTGAAAATAGCAAATTCTATAAAAAAAGCCAAAAGCAAAGGCGGCGGCCACAACCTATTGGAGGGGTAGTTTTGAAATCTGTATACTTTCTTTTGTCTTTTTTATGCCAAATGTTTTGAAATCGGTTGTGGTTGCTCAAGGAAGGTAGTTTTCTATAGGTTATTATTTTTCCGTTAAAAATTCTCACCCAAGGACCATATTGTTTGATGGAAACAATTCGGCCGGGTTAATGCCAATCAATAGTAGTCGATATGGGAAATATGGGTATTGTTTGTAGATCACGGAGCACCGTACTTTGCTTGCATAAGGGAGATGGAGCCAAATGGCCGTATGCCCCCCAAAGTATTTCAACCCTCCAGCAATTCGGCACTTACGAGCTGTGACAACAAATATGATTAACTACATCGCGGACATTACATTATTGACTGCCAATGACGAGCAATAGTAACTCTATTGTCTATAGTCTATAAAAAGCACAGCGGATAATTAAACATTATTAGTAGTAGTAAACAGGTGAACGCACTGACACAGCACCGAAATGCCACATATGAGGCCATGATTTATGATCGCAGATTAGATAAAATTAAATGTTATTGCAGCATTTGCTTCGACAATTTGCTTTGGTTGAAAAGGAAGCTTCCACATACATAAGTGAAATTAATGGCCCTGCGATATTAAACGAAATTTAATTTGTCCCACGTACGAGTGACACACCTTACAGTGCAACACGTGTAGTTGCCTGCGAAAGCAAACACCCACACACGCATACATCAATATTATTCTGTGTATACACGTAAACCTTTTCGCCAACAGGTAACCGCATACTTTGTCGTGTAAATCTAAATGTGCACTACACACACACAATCTGCCTATTTTTTCTGGTATTCGAGAAAAAAGTGCGCCCAAATGACTTGCGGCCGACTTTATGACGTGCTTTGATTTTTAATGCTCCTTTGCGAAAGTGTGTAGGATTTGGCTGTGCACAATCTCACAAGCAGCGTGTTTAACGTTTTCACGCAGTTAACTGACCGTGAAGGTCCTGCTTAGCAAGGGTCAGTTGTACGCTTCATTAGGCGCTAATGTATAAATAATTTGAATTTAGCTTCGTTGACCAACACCATTAGTGCCACTAAATGTGACCCCTTTCTACGAGCTTTTCGTTTTCGTTTCATGCACCCAATCAAATTAAATATATATTTTTGAACCTGCATAAAATCAGTGTAACTTAACGCAATAGGTGGAGCATTTTAAAGATGTCACAATGATTTGACTTTTTCAAGATTCAAAAGGCCCAAATATTATTCATTTATAATGTTTGTTGGAGGAGATATTCACACATACAAGCCTTATATTAATGAAACTGAATTTTGAAATGGTTTATTATTTCACAAACTACAATAAATATCAACTAAACTTTGTGGAAATACTTTCTTTCAGAACACTTAGTCCATTGATTTTCTAGGAACTTTCATCTAACAAATTTTCAGAACTAGACTTTTTGTTTGAAGCGCCCAAATACTGAATGTGAAGATCTCCTTATAGGCATTTCGCAAAGCCAAATTAATTTAATACATTGAGATTATAATTGAGAATCAAGTTTTTACCTTTCGCACAACCGGCTACTCGATTAACGTTAGCAGTTATACATTTTTGTTTTTGCTGTTCATAAGAAGTTTTTAAGTTTCATCAGCTGATTGCTATTTTATTCAGAAAAATTATTATCTATTTAAAATTATTGTTGTAAAATAATATTATTCTCTTGTATGGTAAATCGATCAAATCAGCGCTTTAATCGACCAAAGGCCGGTTAATTGATCAATTAACTTCTGTGTCTGATTTTAAAATGAATGATGAGACGCTAGAGCATTATCTCTGCGAATGCCCAAACCTCAGTCGGTTAAAAAGGGACACTTTCCACGGCTCCCAATACTCTAACCTAAGAGAAATTGTGCAACTGGGATGGAAAAACCTTCGAAGTTTCGTCAAATCGACCGAGTTGTTTAGGTGGCGCTTATGGGGGTACCTCTGAGAAGAACTATGAGCCTAAGGATGGCCTAAGTGCGGCCTCTTGCGGTCAGACTCACAATGCCTCCTTTTTCAACCAACCAATCAACCCAAGGTGACTCTCGAAACCTCTCATATGATTATATTTGTTTTATGTAGATATCTCAAATTATTTTATTAGAATATTATAATGTTATATATATTAGCATAATGTGATTAAATAAATAAACGGAGGAAGTCGTTCTCTTTTCCTTAATAAACCAATACAAATCATTAACGTTATTTGATTCTATGATACAGAGATATCGGTTCATACCTTAAGGCACTAATATTCGGATATAAAACAATATATATTTGAGCCTGAAGTTTACATGAGGAAGATGGTGTTTGTTTCTTTAATTATAAACAGATTTAAATATTCGAAAGTGTTTTTAATTTTATTTTTATATTCTGTGTCTACAGAGCAATCTAGACTCTGTCCTTTATATATTACCAGAATTAAAAATAATACTTGTAAAATTCAAAAGAAATGTGCAAATTGAAAAAAATTTTGAATTTTATAAAAAAGCTTAAAATTATTGATCAGCGCCAAATAGAAGTATAAGTGTCGGAAATGGTTCATTTTGGAAGAATTTATTGGATTTGAAATGTTTTGTTATGGTTTATCATTTTTAACAAATAATAATAAATTTATTGAAAAACATACCTCTAAGTGAGTACTCGAATTAACGAAAAATTCGATGTAACGAAAAGGCCTGACTTTTAATGTGTATTTCAGAAAACTACTGTATTTAAAAAGACTTTGATATTACCCTGCACACACCACAATGAATGTAACTCTCATAAAGTGTCATTTAAATACAAATTCAAATTACCTTTTTGAATTTTGGCTTTGACACCTGAGGAACATGAAGTCATATTCTGCTTCGTGAGGTGAATGACATTAAAAAGTGCTTTTAGTATTGAGTTTTTCAAGGAATTCTTAAAAGCTGGCTTGCATGGAATTAATATGGGAATTTTATTCTTTGAATAGGAATGGGAATATTTCTTGCCAAGCTTGCAAAGGGATGAGGCTGTATACAGGTAATTGCACCATTTTTTCGAAGAAAACTGTATAAAACAATGTCAGCATGTTTGCTTCCAAGAAGTAGGTCACTTCAGTTCAGCAATTATTTAGAGAGACAACACAGTAGTTCCGAAAAGTGCTGGCTTTGAAATTTTCGTAAAATAGTATGGTTGTCAGAGAACGGCATTTGCTGAATGAAAAACATTCGTACGCGCTCAACAGTCGAATAATCACACTGTTCGGATCAGCCGATCAAACTTGCCGTAGCTCACATTTTCGTTGTTGATTTTAAATTCCCTCGTATGTGTGCGATTTTTTGTTTCACTCCAAGTTTGTTCGGCTCGTGTTCAATATAATGATTTCGGGCGCTTGCTCATTCGGTTCAACAATCATTGGTTTGAACAAGAACAACACTCAACTCGCAAAAATCAACTCGTATGATTTTACTCATGTGCGCAGCAAGCGGCACTTTTTCTGCACAGATGAAATGTGAGAAGAAGAACAAGACAAGCTACAACAACAAAACTGCATAGAAATTGTTACGGTACATGCAGTCGTAACGCTCACATCGTGTCGTCTTGTCGCTAATTGTTTACTCATAATCGATCAACTCAAATTGAACCGAATGATGCTTTCGTCAACACAGGCTCATTTTATTTAACGCTGACTTTTCTTCAGTGAGTTGAATTGAGTGAGAAATTTTGAACCGTGGACTCAAAATCCAAAGAATGATGTGTACGGCAAATTGAGTTGATTTTTACTCATCACTCTGTTCAGTGAGTTGAGTTGAATGAAAAAGTTCGCGTATGAGTAAATCAAGAAAAACGTGATTTTTGCAGTTCTCTGATGGTTGTGAATTTTAAATTAATACAATTTTATCGCTTTCAGGTGTTGCGCAATGATAGGGTTTGACAAATAATAATAAAATTAAAATTACTTCATTTTAGTAACTTGATACATTACAGACAGATTTCCGGTAATATCAATATTCTCAAGGAATCAAGGGCTGACTTGATTTCATTTAATCTTAGCATTCAACTAAATTTAGCTTCAGAAAGAAACAAGTGTATCAGATAAGATATCACAATGTTTACTAGAGTTACCGCCCTTAGGGACGGACAGACGATTACATATCCTAGTTACGAGAGTAAAAAATTAAAAATCGTTGAAAAAGGTTGGACAAAATTTAATAATTTGGGTTTTTTTTAGTAATTTAGGGCAAAGAAAATGCGACTTCCTGGGAACAAATTGTTTTTTTTTTATATTTAAAACGGTTGTTAAACTGAACTTATCAGCCTAAACTTATCTTTACATTAAATTAAGGGATATATACATATATATTAGCCTGGCCGCGATTTCTTATGACATTTTACAAAATGTCAATGAGTGCCGGGTTAAAAAAGTCTCTTTTTTATCTAAATAAAATGCCTGAAAAAGTTGAAGCTGATCTGAGAATAATTGGACCCAAAAGTTGGTTAAAAGTGAACAAAAAAGATTTTATTTTAAATTGTTGATGTTTTTCTTTATTGCACACACAATTATTTGAATTCTAAATTTGGTATTTGAATTCAAGTTTAGAAAACATTAGAAGTTTTACGATTATTTATTCAATGATGATTTTGTATGTGATGGATATTTTTTTCGGTAAGAATCGATGACATGCAATATAAACTGAGCTTCTTCTTCATCGCGGGTTAAAATGCGGTTACAATCTTTCATAAATTTAACTCCACATTCTGCAGCATCATTAACAACAAATAAATTTTGAAGGAATTCCGAAGCAGTTTGATATTCCTCATTGTCCTTCCACACAACTGGGTCCTAAATCAAAGAAATCAGTCTGAAGTTCGAAATTGATAAAAAGACTCTTTGTTTTATACGAGACAAAATTAGATAAGTCACAAGCCAACAAATCCCGCAAATTTAGTATTTGAAAAAATTTATAGCAGGAGTCTTCGCTGTTGAACGGTTTACCATTTTTTGCATGATTTGGAGTGAAACGCTTGGATCGAAAAATGCTAATTCTACTGTTTAGGGCGTCAAATACCACAAACTGCAGGACTGCTGGAAAGGGTTTTACGATTGATCTGCCTTCTAAAGAATTTTCTACAGGTTATGGGCCCAGATCCCCATCGAAGATAAGTATAACTTGTGATTTACATTTAATTATCATGGAAAAATCAAAAAGAAATATAAGGCCGTTCGACGGTGAAAAATATGCGATTTGGAAATTTCGAGTTAGGGCGCTTTTAAGCGAAAATGATTCGATTAAAGTAATTGATGAAATTGGTGGTGAAAAAA
The DNA here is from genome assembly GCF_028554725.1 of Zeugodacus cucurbitae. Lineage (NCBI taxonomy): Eukaryota > Metazoa > Arthropoda > Insecta > Diptera > Tephritidae > Zeugodacus > Zeugodacus cucurbitae. The sequence continues at coordinate 46,268,267 of NC_071667.1, forward strand.
GTGATGAGTGGGAAAAGTTAGAGAAATTGGCCAAAAATACAATTATTGAATATTTAAGTGATTCCTTCTTAAGTTTTGTCACAAATGATTGCAGTGCTAAAGAAATTTTACATAACTTAGATTCAATATATGAACGCAAAAGTTTGGCTACACAGTTGTCCGTCCGTAAACAATTACTTTCACTAAAATTAAAAGGCGATATGGATTTGATAAACCATTTTAATATATTTGATGATCTAATAACAGAACTTTCTGCATCTGGCGCGAAATTAGATGACATGGACAAGGTCAGCCATCTTTTGCTTTCCCTACCTGTTTCGTATGACGGCGTCATTACCGCCATCGAAACACTCGCAGAAAGGAATTTGACTTTGGCTTTCGTCAAAAATAGATTACTTGATCATGAAATTAAGTTAAAGCAAAAATCTAAAGATACAAGTTTAAAAGTATTGCAAGCTGTGAATAAAATAAATAAAGTGAACAATTTTCAAAATAAAAATAATCAGTTTCAATATAAAAATAATAAGTTTCAAGATAAAGTCCACTTTAAATCCAAATTCAAATTTAATAAACAAAAATGTTTTTACTGTGGCAAGATAGGGCACTTAAAGAAGAATTGCTATAAGTATAAGAAAGAGAAAGAAAATATGAATAATAAAGAAAAACAGGCACAATTGGCTCAAAGGCAAAAAGAGACAGAGAGATCTGGTTTTGCAGTTATGCTCAAACGTCATAATAACATTAGTGATGGGCATATTTCTTTCCTATTGGATTCGGGTGCATCTGATCACTTAACCAACAACGAAAATCTACTCTCAAACATTTGTCATCTTGAATCACCAATCAAAATCGCTGTTGCAAAGTCGAATGAATTTATATTTGCAACTAAAAAGGGATCAATGAAATTGCTAACAGATACTTTTACCAACGTTACCCTAAATGATGTGTTATTTTGTCCTGATGTATCACAAAACCTCATTTCTGTTAAAAAAAAGCAAGATGCTGGTTTTACGATTGTATTTCATCCAGGAGGTGTAATTGTAAGTAAAGATAATATAAATATAATGGATGCACATTTTATTGATAATGTTCCTTCTGTGAGATTTACAGTACCTAAGAATGCATTTGTATCAAGTAAAATAAATTATAACATATGGCATGAGAGCTTAGGGCATATAAGTCAGGGAAAATTTCTTGAAATTAAAAACCACAATTTATTTGAAGATACTAATTTGCTAACTAATGTTAATCCAGTTTGTTTTCCGTTATACACCACCTTCCTCGCACTTACCGTCTGATTGTATATTTCAAATTAAATTCGTACACACGCTCATGTTTTTTCAATAATAATAATTCTAACAATTATTATATTATATTAATGTTAATACAAATTTTGAATTAAAAAAAAATACAAAAGGTAAATTCAATTTTGAACGGGATGACTGCCAAAAACGTGAAAATTCGCCTAAGGGATTCGTGCGTCTCGGACCGATATCGTAGCGCAAGAGGGTTGTCCGATCATGTTGTCTGTCTTTTGTTCTTTTGGGTTGGCGTATAGTTTGTGCATTGGTGTGTGCTGCTCTCTTGAGTGGGTGGTATCATTGTGTGGGTGTTAGAACGTGGTGTAAAATGTGGTGTGGTGATGATGTCAGTGTTGGACATCCCGGCCCCCCTAGGCGAGTAATTAGCCTAGTAGTCGTTGCAACTGCTGTAAAGTGGCCACCACATTGCTGAGCCCAGTGGACCGGCGAGACGGCGACCTGTGTGGACGGCGGCGCGTGAATGTGCTATAGTGTGGGCGTCGACTGCGAGAATGCTGAGGTTGCCTACGTGCAACATGGTTCGTCTGCGAGCGTCGGTTTGTACCACGGTCATGGGGGGCAGGTTTTTGTCCGTCATCTCGATGTAGGAGGGTGTGATGCATCCGCATGCATATTTGGCACCCATAGCTGGAAGTACACTCCGGCGTGGAGTGGGTAGTCGCCAAGCAATTCAGGCAGTGGCCATGTGCCTGGGCGAACTGTTGTCGTAGCGGCGGTAGCATCTTCTAGAATATGCTGCAGTGTGGCAACCGATGTGGGCGCCGACAAAGGGGGCATCGGGTGCGCTGCGGACCTGCTGGTACCGGCGTCGGGTTCGTGCGTGATGCACGGGCAGCGGTTGGTGGCGCTATGGCCGCAGGGTTGCGAGGGGCTGGAGTGGGCCCCATGCGTGTTACGTGGATAGTTGACCGCACGGCTGGCGATGGTGTAGTGGGCATATCGCTATCCATATTTACCTGTCAAAATGGTATTAATATTATATGCATGTTGTAAATATTGATACGTTAGTTGGTGCTACGTTATGTAGTATGCGTTGGCCGTCATGTGGATCGACCATTTATAATTCGTTTTTATAGTTTCATTAATTAATTAGGATTTATTATACGGGTTTTTCGGTTTATCGGTTTATTGTTTTCGTTTTAGGTTATTATTTTATCGGCTGTCGGCAAAAAGCATAGTTTAACGAGTGGCCTAGTTAGTGTTCCGTTTTGCGTACGGAGATCGACTACGCGAATATGACCGTCGGAGCCGTGATAAAACTTCTCTATGCGGCCAAGGCGCCATTCGGTGGGGGGGAGACAATCGTCATTGATCAAAACGCAATCTCCAAGCTGAGGCGCCTTTTCTGGTGTTTTCCACCGGTACCTTCTGTGGAGGTCCTTTAAGTAATCTTCTTTCCATCGAAGACTGAATTCTTGATGGAGAATTTTAATTCTTTCCCATCTGTTTAATAAGGAGAGCGACGCCACGTCTGGCTCAGGTGTGGCCAGTATGGGCGCTCCTTTAAGAAAATGCCCTGGTGTAAGGGCTGCAAAGTCTGATGGATCTTGCGAGAGGGTAGCGAGAGGCCGTGAGTTGAGGACGGCTTCAATTCTTGTTAACAATGTCGTAAACTCTTCATAATTAAATTTGTAAATGCCAGCTAGCTTCTTGAAATGAGATTTGAAGCTTTTTACGGCTGCTTCTCATAAACTACCCATGTGTGGAGCGCTTGGGGGGATAAACTGCCAATTGATGCCTTGGGGAGCATATTTTTGTACAATTTCAGGTGAGACTTGTTTTATGAAATCCACAAACTGTTTTTCTGTGGCTCTTTGAGCTCCGATAAATGTTTTACCATTATCGCTCATGATTTTTGAGGGAAAGCCACGTCTTCCGACGAAGCGAGCAAATGCCGCGAGAAAAGCCTCCTTCGTCAGATTGGTGCATAGCTCAATGTGCACTGCTTTGTCGTAAAACAGACAAAGACAGCCACATAGCCTTTCATGAGAGTGGGAGACCTTAGCATAGACGCCTTTATTTGAAAAGGCCCAGCAAAGTCGACACCTGTAGTGGTGAAAGGCAGAGCGAAGTTGCAGCGTTCAGGTGGAAGTGCCGCCATAATCTGCGTTCGCATTTTCTGCTTGTGCATAGTGCAGATCTTGCACATGAAAATGCACTTCTTGATTTGGGGCTTAAGACAGGGAACATAGTACTCTTGACGAACCATTTGTTGCATGAGGCGCTGTTCGGCATGAAGCATGAGTATGTGGATGTAATTAATTAATAATGTGGCAAAAGAGGATTTCTCTGGTATTATTATGGGATGGCGTTCGTTATATGTAAGGCTTGAATTAGCAAGCCGACCATTCGCACGAAGCAGACCTTTCTTGTCTATGAATGGATTTAATACTAAGAGTGAGCTTCTTTTGTCAATCGGCTTCGATTCTCTTAGTAGTGATATGTCGCGGCAGAAGTAGCGCGTTTGGGTTGATGCGATAAGAGCGACCTTTGCCTTTTGTAAGTCTTGGTGCGTTAGTGTATCGCATGGGGGACAAGTTGCTCCCTTTACCTTAAGTTTCAGTAGCTCTATGAATTTTAGCACATAGGCGACTACTCTGAGTGCTCGGGGGAACGATGAAAATCGTTCAAGGATGTCGGCATCATCTAGTGTAGTGTGATAAGTGGCGATTTTTCGACTTTCAGGTGCAATTATGTTGTGCATTGGCGATTGTGGCCAAGAATCATGAGATTCTGTTAACCATCGGGGGCCATTCCACCAGAGAGTGGTGGTTGCGAGATGAAGCGGTTTGCATCCTCTTGTACCTAGATCGGTAGGATTGTCAGCACTGGCTACGTGTCGCCAAGTGGCTGATCCGACTAGGTCCAATATTTGAGACGTTCGATTAGAAATATATGTGGTGATTTTTCTAACCAGGCCAGAACTATTTCAGAATCGGACCAGAGATATAATTTGTATTTGGCCATGTTTAAGTGGGTCTGCACCATGGATGCTAATTTAGCTAGTGGCAGTGCGCCACAGAGTTCAAGTCGTGGTAGACTTGGTGTTTTTAGAGGAGCAACTTTTGCTTTTGCCACCAGTAGGTGACTTGTAGTTGCGGTATCGATTTGTGTGCGCACATATATAGTGGCGCAATATGCCTTTTCAGAAGTGTCACAGAAGCCATGTAGTTCGACCTTGTATTCGGGGGAATAATGTACCCACCGTGGTATTTGTATCTGAGAAATGTCGTTCAGATTATTAGCAAACTGGGACCATTTTTCTAAGTGAAGAGGTTTCACTTGTTCGTCCCAATCAGTTCCGTCTAGCCATAATTCTTGAATCAGGATTTTCGCTTGTATCATAATTGGCGATAGCCATCCTGCGGGGTCGAAAAGTTTTGCCACGGAGGATAAAATTTGTCTTTTTGTGGTGGCGGATAATGCGGATATTGACTCTGTAGTGTATGAAAACTGGTCAGATATCGCATTCCATTGGATACCTAGTGTTTTTGTTGTACTTTCCTTTTCGAATATGAGGAAATTAGTATCCAACAAATTACCTTTTGGTATATTTTTTAATATATTTGGGTGATTAGCTGTGATCTTTTTTAACCCTGGAAAGTCATGCCTCGTCGTTTCGACGACGCGAGTGTTTATTTTGTACAAAAGCCGAATGAATCAGGGCTGTGAAAATTTTATTTATTTAATAAAAGATTTAAGAAAAACGTTTTGATATTGTTTTATTTAGAAGATATATAAACCAGGTAATGTGAATATACTGATTTTAGTAGGTTTTGATAGGTAGGATAATATATTAAGGACTTTGAGTAATACCGACGTCGAATCGACGAGGGATGACCTTTACTTTTTAAAAATAGCGATGACCTTCCAGGGTTAAGGAGAACCCTGCGGTGTTTTTTGTTTTTTTTTTTTTGTTTTTGTTTTTAACACTTGTGTTGCCAGAGGAAAATCTGACTTTGTGTCTTCTGCCAATTCGTGTAGTGTACGAATGGCTAGGTATGGGGCACAGTTTACACCAAAGGTTACTGTTTTTAATGTAAAGTCGCGTAGTGGACTGTTGGGAGATTTTCGGAAAATAATTCGCTGAAAATCTTGATCATCTTTATGTATGACGATTTTATATATTTTATATTTATTTGTCGATACATTTTCTCGACGTCCCCATTGAATACGTATTTGTATATACGCCAATTTAATATGAGGAGCATTAAATCTGGTTTGAGCGTGGGTCCCGTGAATAGAATGTCATTTAGGGAATTCCCCGAGCTAGTGGATCTCGATGCATTAAATACAACTCTAACTTTTGTTGTTTTTTTATCAGGCTTTACTACTGCGTGATGTGGCAAGTAGAATGAGTGATATTTGCCTTTAATGATTTTTTCGCATGGGCTTATTTCCTCCGTGTGATCTAAATGGAGTTATACTTCTAAGACACTATCATACTCTTGTTTGAGTTCACCTTTTCTAAGTAGGTTTTTTTCCATACTTAGAAACTGCTGTATTGCAGAGGTGCGAGAGTGACCTAAGGCGAGTGTGTCTGGAAATTGTTGTTTTAGTGGGAGTCGTACGACATACCGACCATTATCTGATCGAGTAGTTGTGGCTTTGTAAAAGTCTTCACAATACTGATCTTCTGGGGTTTTAATTGGTATAGGGGGGAGTTCTTCTAACTCCCAAAATTTCCTTAATTGTGAATTAAGGTATTCGTTGGAAATTTCATCAACTTGAGTTGTCATGGTGGAAACTGTTTCTGTAACTATCCCACTTAATATCCAACCGAAAATGGTGTTTTGGGCTAGTAGGGTGTTTGTAATTTTTTCCACTTCTTCAAGTATTATTTGCGGTATAAGGTCGCTGCCTATCAGAATGTCTATTTGAGATGGGGTGTAGCAGTTAGGATCTGCTAGATTCAGATGTGACACCTTATTCCAATGTTTGCTATTTATTTTATAGCTTGGAAGCATGTTTGTTAGTTGCGGTAGGACTATAGCATTTGCATGTATGCGCTTATCCGCTTGGGTGGAAATTAGGGTAATGGGGCAGATTTTATTTGAGTTTTGAACTACTCTTCCGCCCATTCCCGTAATTTCAAAATTGTCTTGTTTTGTTGGCAGTTTTAGCCTATTTTGTGCTTTTGACGCTATAAAGGATCATTGCGATCCTTGGTCTATTAAAGCTCGTATCTTTCAGTTCTCTGTATTCGATGGAGACAACTGCTGTGGGTAGTAATACGTTACTTTTAATTTCGCTGTGTAGCGATTGAGTTTTCTGGGCCTTTGAACAACATGGCGTTTCTAGGCAAATTTCGGGGTTTTTATTTTCAGGAGTTGCGGTTGCAACTAATCCCGTCGCAATTAAATTTACTTTCGCAATTACTTACATTATGTGCATGTGACAAGCAATTAGTACAAAGACGTTTTGTTCTGACGAAATTGTTTCTTTCGTTAATATTTAATTTTTTGAATTTCTCGCAAGATTTGAGTTTATGCCCTCCTGAGCATAGTTCGCATGACGTGTTTTTATTCTGTTCAGATGAGAACGAATGAGTTTTATAAAAGCTTCTGTTTAAGTTGCTATTGTTACTAGCTTGGGGTCTATTGAAGCTTCGATTTTGGTCGTGTTGAACGTGTTTAGTTCTAATTACTTTTTTATCTACCCTTTCTGCTATTTCGTATTGGGTAGTTAGGAAATCTTTCATTTGTTGCCACGTTGGACATTCCTTTCGCGATGAGAGCGACTGCTCCCACAAAAGCAAAGATTTTTCTGGTAATGCTGCGGTGCATATGTTAACCAGTATAGGGTCCCAGTTATCGGTGGAAATATTCTGTGTCGATAGAACCGACAAACAATTTGAGACACTTGATTGAAGTTTGATGAATTCTTCACTTGTCTCTTTGTGAATCTTAGGCAAGTTCATTAATATCGTTATTTGTTTATCGACCAATATTCTTTTATTTTCGTATCTTTCTTTTAGACCTTTCCAAGCCAAATTGAAATTGTCGTCATTTAATGCGAACTGTGTGACTATTGCGCCTGCCTGACCTTTAGTTTTGTATCGGAGGTGATAAAATTTTTGCGCTTGTGTTAATTGAGGATGATTAATGTAAACGGCAGTGAACATGTCCCGAAAGGACGGCCATTGATCATAACCTCCATGGAATATTTCTGTGTCACATGCTGGCACCTTGAGGTGGATGCTTGGATTTGTGTCTTGTACTTGTATTTGTGGCAGCTCAACTCTCGGATGTGGAGCCGGTGCAATTGGGTTCTTTAGTTTTAGCTGATCTGAGATCATAGCTTTTGTCTCTTCATATCGGTCTAGACAGTTTTCATACTTGGCGTAAGCCGAAGATTTAAAATTTTCTGGTAGATCTGAATCGTCAGATTCTACTATTGCGTCATAAGCTGCTTGGAGACGCGTCCAAAAATTGTCAATAGATTGATTTTTGACTTCTAATACCGATTCAGAGTTGTCTTGAATCGGTGAAGATGAAAATCGAGTGCAGTATCGTATTAGGCTGTCACTCTCAGATATGAAATTTGTATATAAAATGTCTTTAATCTTTTTTGTTTTGTGGCACCTTGTTTTGAGCGTGTAGCTTCTGCAGGTGTACATGGACTTTTTTCGTCGGAAATCATTTTTTGAACTTTTAGAAATTGAGTAGATTTAGATTCTTTTGGTTCTGTGTTCATTTAGTATATGAAAATTTGATAATATATCTTATTTCAGTGTTAACTTATAAATGCCGATACCGAAACTCCTTTAAGTAAATAAGAGTTATTATTCCCGAAAATTTAATAAAGGACACGTTTATTGTTTTTATTTATCGCGTGTATTGTTTTATTATTGTTGCTGAATTGGCTTATTTGACTATCCGCGTTTGCGCTTGTAATTTTTAAGGACTTATTCGAATGTCCTCGTATGTACTTAATGCGAGAGGTCAATACTCTTTTTATATATGTATGTGTGTGCACGTTATGTGCCTATTGTGTGCATGTAATATGCCTAATTAGTGTTCGTTGCAAACCTGGTTGTTTTTGGTGTTCCCAAATACAAGGGGTGTTGCTCAAAAGGTTTGCCACTGCGGATACTATACTATATATAAGTATATGTATACAAGTATCGGTATATATTTACAACTTTCGTATTCGGTGTCACGTTACGTTGTGGTTACGTTGTTGTTTTTCGCGACAGGAATAAAATAATAAACAGGTTTCCCGATTTGCGAGTATGTTACTGCCGACTTAACATATGGTATATGTAAATATGTTATATAAATATATTGTATTGTAATATCATGTGGTATGTAATAAATATTTTAGTAAGTGGATATGTATGTATGCAAGGATAAATGCAAGGCAACTTTCAATTTATGTACATATACAGATATTTGCACCCAAACTGTAATTTTTTGGTATTGGTATACACCGTATGTACCCGTTTCCTATTATGTGTATGTGATGGGATGGGATGGGTTAATACCCTTTGTACATAAATGTGTATGTGCTTATGTTCATGTACTTCTGCTTTAGTGTTATTTGCACTTCTCTTATTCTGGTTTTGCAAAGAGAGAGGGATTTTTGTTTTTTTTTTTTTTTTGTGTGTATGTATGTCTACAAAGTTTATTATTTATTATTTTGGCGGTAAAATTATCCGAAGAAGAGAGAAATTGCGGTGTGCAGGTAATTGATGTCTGCACTATAAGTATATATGTATATATATAATTGTAGTTATGTGTGTTAATGTATGTTAACAGTGATATTTATGTAATTGTATGTATATATGTATGTCTATATTTTCTCTATTTGCTTCTTTCTCTAAAATTATGTATAGATATTTATTATGCGCCTATAGCTTACGGATGTTAAGCAATCCTGCTTACTGCTTTAAGTAGCAGAATTGCTATTGCCGGAAATTTTACAGGTACATAAATACTAAATAACCTTTTTTTTTTAATTTGCTCAAACGAAGTTTTTACTGGTTTAATATGCAACCGTGGTTATATAAGCATACATACATATATACATAAAAAATTATAACCAAAAATGCAAACAATACAACTCACTTTGATTTTCTTCAAGGAGTTTTAGTTATACTATTCAGAAGTGAGTGTGAGTGTGAGCGTGTGATTGTTGTTATCCAATTCCTTGTAGTTATCCAATCTTGGATGCCAGCTGTTTATTCCACCTTGTATTATTTGGTTTTCTTTTCTTATTGATTGTTGTTAGAAATCGCGCCCGTATAATTTGTTGTAAATGTGTTTTTTTTTTTGTTTTTGTTAGTTTATTTGAGTTCGCGCCCGTTTGGTTTATATATATATATTATTTCTTTTTTTTTTGTTTTGTATTTATGAGGTGAGATATATTCTCTCTTTTGTGATTTTTGTATAACAAACACTATGTAATCTGCAGACACTTTTTACTTTCTCACTTATTGTTTTTGTTGTTTTGTGTATATGTATATATTTATTTTCTTGCACTTGTGCATACTTTTTCGTACATATGAATATTTAAATATGTCAAGATGTAAAGTCACGGCCCACAGCACTGAACGTATTTTATTGGTTGGTATTTTAAATATTAATTTTTGTATTTTCACAACACTTTAATTATTATTTAATTATGTTTTAGTCACTGTTTCGAATATGTTTTTCCTTTTTTGTAAGTTAATTTCCGATAGTGCCTTTCTGTGAGGCTCGAAGGACCATGTTTTCCGTTATACACCACCTTCCTCGCTCTTACCGTCTGATTGTATATTTCAAATTAAGTTCGAACACACGCTTATGTTTTTTCAATAATAATAATTCTAACAATTATTATATTATATTAATTATAATACAAATTTTGAATTAAAAAAAATACAAAAGGTAAATTCAATTTTGAACGGGATGACTGCCAAAAACGTGAAAATTCGCCTAAGGGATTCGTGCGTCTCGGACCGATATCGTAGCGCAAGAGGGCTGTCCGATCATGTTGTCTGTTCTTTTGTTCTTTTGGGTTGGCGTATAGTTTGTGCATTGGTGTGTGCTGCTCTCTTGAGTGGGTGGTATCATTGTGTGGGTGTTAGAACGTGGTGTAAAATGTGGTGTGGTGATGATGTCAGTGTTGTGTGTTAGATTAAAAAATGTGGTGTGATGGTGTGTCTGGTTGAGAGGGCTGAGACTCATTTGGACACAGTTAATGATTTATGAGAAGCCTCCATAAAAGGAAAACAAACTCGGCTTCGTTTTGAAAAGGTTAGAAATAAAGATCGCATAAATAGGCCATTATTTGTAATACATTCCGATGTCTGTGGTCCGATAACACATCCAACAATAAATACAAAGAATTACTATGTTGTTTTTATAGATCAATATACACATTACTGTGTAACATATTTGTTAACTTACAAGTCAGATGTTTTTACTGCATTTAGGGATTTTATTTTAAAAAGCGAAGCCCATTTTAATCTGAAAGTAGTTATTCTGTACATAGATAATGGGAGGGAATATTTATCAAATGAAATGCGAGAATTTTGTGTTGAAAAAGGCATCAGCTACCATCTAACAGTTTCACACACACCTCAGCAAAATCGAAAGGATGATAAGGTCTATAACTGAAAAAGCTCGTGCTTTAGTTATAGGAGCCAATCTACAGAAAAGTTTCTGGGGTGAAGCTGTATTAACAGCAACGTATTTAATAAATAGAAGTCCAAGTAATGCACTTAAAGATTTATTGAAAACACCATATGAAATGTGGTATAACAAAAAGCCAAGTTTAAAATATTTAAAAGTTTTTGGTTCCACAGTGTATGTTCATATTAAACTACGAAAAAGAAAGTTCGACGAAAAGTCATGGAAAGGCATACTTGTGGGGTATGAACCAAATGGGTATAGAGTGTGGTGTGTTGGAAGAGAAATATTTGTAACAGCAAGAGATGTTGTTGTTGATGAAACAAATATGGTAAAATCTAGAGCTGTGGTTGAGGATGACATGCATCTTAATAATGAAGATGGTGAAAGTATTCAATCAAATATTGATAATGAAGATGTCCTCAACAATAATGGGAAATCTGATCAAGCAGATAAACAGCCTAGTGATATGGTAGAATTTGAGAATGCCGATCCAGAAATGTCTGGTGAAAAGTCTTATGAAAAAGAAGACTTGGAATCGCAGATAAATATTAGAAAAAGTGATTGAATAAAGAATAAACCAAAAGTATCTTATCAAGATTTAATAAATAATTGTGTAATGCATACTCAATCTTTAATCTATTCCATACCAAATAAATTTGTCGAGGTTAAATACAGTAAAGATAGAACACATTGGGAGAAAGCTATTAAAGAAGAACTGGACTTATACTCGTTAAATAAGACTTGGTCAATTGTACAAAAGCCTAAAAATAAAAATGTAGTTGATTGTAGATGGGTTTTTACAATCAAACAAAATGAATTCGGCGAACCAATAAAATATAAATCCAGACTTGTTGCTCGCGTTTTTACGCAAGAATACTTAGTTGATTATAATGAAACATTTGCACCTGTAGCGAGAATCTCGAGTTTTAGATTGATTATGTCTATAGCAAATCAATATGACCTTTTAGTACATCATATGAATATTAAAAGAAGAAATCTATATGCAAATACCTGAGGGTCTAATAAGTAGAGAAGGTGTTGGTTTGAAATATTCGAGAAAGCATTGACAGAAATAGGCTTTGTTAATTCACCAGTAGATCGTTGTATATATCTTCTTGACAAAGGGGATATATTCACTAATATATATATACTTTTATATGTAGATGATTTAGTAATCTCTACCAAAAATAAACAAGTAATGAAAGATTTTAAATTATACCTAATGAACAAATTTAGAATGGTTGTTTTAAATGAGATTAAATTTTTCTTAGGTATAAAAGTTGATAAAAGTGAGGGTCATATAAGTCTTAGTCAATCAGTTTACATAAAATCAATACTTTTAAAATATAATATGGAAAATTGCAATCCTGTTAACTGTCCTCTGCGAACTAAACTTAATCATATTGCTCTTAGCTCAGATGATAAGTGTGATGCCCCATGTCGAAACGTAATAGGATGTTTAATGTATATTATGTTATGTACAAGACCTGATTTAAGTACAGCCGTTAATTTTTTAAGTCGTTATTGTGAAAAGAATAACACAGAACTGTAGCAATGCCTGAAGAAAGTTTTAAGGTACCTAAAGGGTACAGTTGATTTAAAGTTATCTTTTCAGAAAAACTCAAATTTTAATGAGTTTTTGGTCGGCTATGTGGATTCAGATTGGGGTGGCAGTGAATCAGATAGAAAAAGTACTACTGGGTACATATTTAAAATGTTTGATTCTAATGTAATTTGTTGGAATACGAGGAAGCAAAATTCGGTAGCAGCATTATCAACAGAGGCAGAATATATGGCCTTATTTGAGGCAGTTAGAGAAGCCAAGTGGCTAAATTCGTTATTAGCAAGCTTAAAAATAAAAGTAATTAATCCAATTAGATTATATGAAGATAACCAAGGATGTATAAGTATTGCCTCATGTCATAAACGTTCAAAGCACATTGATATAAAATATCATTTTACAAGAGAACAAGTTGATAAGAACCTAATTGAAGTTGTTTATATTCCCACAGGTAAACAAATCGCAGATATGCTAACTAAACCATTACCAGCGCAACGTTTTTGTCATCTGCGAGATCAAATGAATTTGATAAACTGAAAAATGGAATAAAATGGAATGAAATGGATCTCATTGAAAATCAAGCGGCTGTCTCAACTTTAAGTTTTTTTTTTATTATTTATTTTTATGACTTGAAATGAAATTGTTTAACGTAAATTATAATTTTTTACCTTATACAGTTCGATTGGGTTTTTGTGGGTTTTTCCCAATCCTTGCAACAAATGTTGGACTGGAATTGTACAACTCTCACTATAGCATGTTCAGACACTTCTTCTCTTAAGTAAACTATAAAGAATATATATATACTGTTTTTGAGGAGGTGTGTGGAAATATTACATCACTAAGGGCAAAAACAGTGTATATATATTTATCGAGTATCGATATTTATTTGTCATCTTACTTACTGTTTCCTACTTTTTTCCTTCCTCTACTTGGTTACTTGGAACAATAAACACGTGTGTCTACAGAACATTGGAATATCCGCAACAAAGTTTTGTTATTTTTATTTGTTCCTGCTGGAAAGGGTTTTACGATTGATCTGCCTTCTAAAGAATTTTCTACAGGAAATGACAATTTAAGTCTCTTGCAGTCATCTTGAATTGGAAACGAAACAGAAAAATCTTGGGACAGTAGAAGATGTTCCACCACATGTGCGAAAAGCGCCACCATTATCACCAAGGAATGTAATCGTAAGCTCCAAGAGTTCTTCATAATCACCACTGAGTCTGTTTGAGCTGATTTCGACAAAACTGTTTGATCTGCTCGCATTGATCGGACATTTTCAGTTTAACAATTGGATCATCGAGGCCACTTCTGAATGGATCTTGTTTCATGTTGTCCCATGAGTCAGCGAACCTATTGAAAATAAGAGTTTCTGGTGCACTGCTTTTACCGTACTTCTTCACAGAAATATTTCAGGAGAATTTCCATAAAAGCAATTTGTCGTTGTTTTTCATCGGCTTTATGTTTTTTCACCGAAATTACTGTCAAATTCAATGGTTTCGCCATTTTCACAAAAGAAAGATAGATATAGTGATGCAAGATTACACAGCCACACAAAAAAAAATTTTGGTTCTGACCTGGGGGTCTCACTATGTAGACTTTATGTGTTTTTGGTCGCTGAATCCGAATCCGAGGTCCATTTAACCCCATCAGTTCAGGATTTTGACATAACCTCAAAAAACCAATATGGCGGACACGTTTTCGAAAAATTCATCGGATTCGCTTGAAATTCGTTACTCGGGGGTTTTTGGGGTCGCTGATTACGAATTTGAAGTCAGTTTTTGAAAATTCAAAATGGCGGATACACTAAAGAAAAATATGGATAATAAATCTTATTTCGGTTCTTTGTTTGAGAAGAGTACATTTTGCTTAAGTCCTATGCTGAGTAATTGGATCTTGCGTGTGTCTGCATCCAGGGCACCTCCACGTGGTGATGGTGGGCAACGGAGATTGTCCGCTATCCGGCTAAGTCCCTGGATAACGGCTTTGATGCCGTCATGGCAGACCCGCGTAAGAAACGTGTTACGATGCAGGGACTCGGAACCCCAGTATCGGCGGTTGAGAGTGAGAAAGCAGGCTCTCAGGCGTCGTCATCCAACAACTGCAGCTCTTCATTGGTGGGAAACTTGGCTAATGTAGAGTATACTGCGACAAGACAAAGTAACAATCTATGTCACAACTAAAGTACGAAGTTAGTTCATTGCGAAACAAAATTACTGATGACATCAAAGTCACGTACAAGGCAATTTTTGATTTACAAATTGATGAGAATGCATGGGTTCCCAATATAATTTGCAATTCTTGTAAATCAATGTTTAACCGTTGGAAGAGAGACAAAAAAGCAATCAAATTTTCCAGTCCAGCAGAATGGAAGAAACCTCTTTCTAAAGAAGATTGCTTTTTTTGCTCAAATTAAATTAGAAAGAATTACACTGTTAAAAACAAACACAACATCGTCTATAAAATAGTGACATCAGTAAAGGCTCCAATTTTATCTGACAAAGAAAATGAAAGAACTGATTTCGAGAGCATCAACGCAGTGAAAAATGACGAATTGATGATTGTGGATGATTACGAGCCTGAGAGCGACCATAACGATAGCGACACTGACTATTCTGAAAGTGAAGACAATAAAAAACCAGTCCTAACGCTGGTTTCACAGCCTGTATTGAATGACCTCATACACGACTTAGGTTTGCCAAAGGACAGTGCGGAGTTTTTGGCTTCGTTTTTTAAGCAGCATGCTTTCCTAGAGAAAAAAACAAAGGTTTCCATATATCGAAATCGAGAATTAGAATTTCGGAAATACTTTTCTAAAGATGAAGATCTTGTATTTTGTACAGATATTTACGGACTGATGAATGAAATGAAAAAAGACTTCTACAAAGCAACAGAATGGCGACTTTTCATCGACTCGTCGAAAAGAAGTATTAAGGCAGTATTACTCCATAATTCCAACGTTTTTGCTCCTATACCTATAGCCCACTCGACTGTAATGAAGGAAAAATATGATAATATGCAAATACTTTTAAATAAAATTGGTTACAAGCAACACAGGTGGCAGATTTGTGGAGATTTCAAGATCATAACCATGTTACTCGGGCAACAGTCTGGATTTACAAAATACCCCTGTTACTTATGTTTATGGGATAGTAGAGCTAGAAAACAGCATTATAAGGTAAGGGATTGGCCAAAGAGAAAATCCCTTACACCTGGGTCGCACAATGTCATTAATGAATCTCTCGTAGATCCATCAGGGATCCTGCCTCCTCCTTTGCATATCAAGCTAGGTCTTATGAAACAATTTGTCAAGGCTCTAGATAAGACAGGAAAATGTTTCGAATACTTGCAGACGATTTTTCCTAAAATTTCTGAGGCCAAAATTAAAGAAGGTATATTTGACGGTCCTCAAATTCGAAAAATGTTTAAGGATAATGTCTTTATTAGTCAAATGAATGATCAGGAGAAAGCAGCTTGGTTGAGTTTTCGAGAGGTTGCAGAAAACTTCTTGGGAAATCGAAAAAGTCCACAATATAAAGAAATTGTGGCCAAAATGTTACATGACTACGAGAAACTAGGGTGCTTGATGAGTTTGAAGCTGCATTTCTTGCACTCTCATCTGGACAAATTTCCTGAAAACGTGGGACATTTTAGTGAAGAACAAGGTGAACGTTTCCACCAAGACATTAAAGTTGTTGAAACTCGCTATCAGGGAGTGTGGGATGTGAATATGTTGGCAGATTTTTGCTGGATGCTAAAAAGAGAATCACTTGGACAAAACAACAAGCGCAAAAGAAATCCATTACATAGATCTTTTGAAGAGAAAAGAACTCGATATAGCTCGAAAAAAGAAAACTATTAAATATATTATATTATATATATTAATATATTATATATATATATATATATTATATACTATTAAATAAATTATATTTTTCAAAAATAAATAAGATTTATTATCCATATTTTTCTTTAGTGTACACTGAAGACTTCATGGAGCAGAATTCGATCGAGTAAAGTATACCTCCATCAGGACAAATCGCTAAAATAATTTCGACTGATACCTAAAATTCTTTCCACAACCATTTTGAATTTTTAAAAACTCATTTTTAATTCGTAATCAGCGACTCCTGAAACCCCTGAGTAACGAATTTCAAGCGAATCCTATGAATTTTTAAAAAAGTCGTCCGCCATAGTGGATCCGCCATTTTGAATTTTCAAAAACTGACTTCAAATTCGTAATCAGCGACCCCAAAAACCCCCGAGTAACGCATTTTAAGTGAATTTGATGAATTTTTCAAAAAAGTGTCCGCCATATTGGATCCGCCATTTTGAATTTTCAAAAACTGACTTCAAATTCGTAATCGGCGACCCCAAAAACCCCCGAGTAACGAATTTCAAGCGAATCCGATGAATTTTTCGAAAACGTGTCCGCCATATTGGTTTTTTGAGGTTATGTCAAAATCCTGAACTGATGGGGTTAAATGGACCTCGGATTCGGATTCAGCGACCCAAAACACATAAAGTCTACATAGTGAGACCCCCAGGTCAGAACCAAAAATTTTTTTTGTGCGGCTGTGTTATTTAACAACAAACTAGTAAATATTTTGAAAGGCTAATGACAATATTTGGCAGCCATGACTCTTGAATTTACAATGTCTTTTGACAGAAATAGTGACAGTTGTTTGGAACACTTTTCTCTTAAGCGATCGATCCAGAAATTTACTCTAATTTGGAAATCGCATGTGAGTCGATCTTTTAGGCAATCGATTCCAAAATCGAACAGAATTTTTTTTTGGAATGCTTATCAATGTTACCATCACCAAATAGAAGTTATTGATTAAAATAATTATTCAACTATATTTATACATAAAGGAAATTTCTTGTGAAGAAATAACAAAAAACACAAAATAAAATTGGCCTTATCTAATTTAAATCAACTTTTGGGTCCATCAATTATTCTCAGATCAACTTCAAACTTTGCAGGTGACTTTTTTTATATGAAAAGGAATTTTTTTTAGGCCGACGCTCATTGATATCATATGATGTTACAAAAATGGCCAGGCTAATGTATATGTAAATTTGTACTTTTTATCATCTCGCAGCAAGTAATACAATTATTTTGCCACTTCCAGTATAAGCATTGTTTTCATGAAATATGTACATATATATTAATCTGTAACAGAAGCCAATTAAACCGAAAAATTGTACGCATTTATTATAGGTATATATTTGAATAAGCCGCTTATTTAGTCGGCACATACGTTATTTTTACCTGTGGCTCGAAAAAAATTTTTTTTTTCAATACAACAACATAAATAACAGAGCACTTTCATAATTGTTATGTACACACCTGTCGGAGCCCGAAATTGCTTTTGCTTACCAAAAAACCAAAACGCTTAAAATAATTGCAATAAAATTAAATAATAATAACACTGTGCTACACATTACTTGGAGTTTTTCCGTAGAAAAGATCTCACATTAGCATAAAATACGCAATGTCGAATTTGCCGACAAAAGTTACCAATTTACAAAATATATAGACTGTGTGTGTTGCCATTCGCAAATATGGATGGGTGAAATGCAAACCCGCTAAATGCAGGTGTATTTTCAGTGTAGCAGAGTGTCTGCAAATAGAAAAGTGAACTCAGCGCAAATATTTGTAAACAATTTGTTATACCCAGTGTGTGGCAATCAGTTAAAACAATAAAGACACTTCGAAACTAGAATAAACACTGTGTAAATATAACAACAAACACTATCTGTGGCGGTGATTGTGGGCAAAACATCAAATACGAGCGTACTTAGTTTGTCTGTATGGTATATGTATGTATAATGTACCGCAACAGCGAATGCCACGGTAGGAAAGCAAAACATATTCACATCCTGTGATTTGTTTTTGCTATGCGGGAGGGGAAGTACACAGTTCCAAAGCCAACTGCTACAATTTCCCCCCTAATATTGCATGCCATAAGTCATTGCGCAAAGTAGAGAGATAGAAAGGTGGAAATTGTTTTCATGAAACTTTCCTCATTTTTTGCGGAGAGTTTTTACGAGCGTCAATTAAATTTATGTGAGACCGTTTTGGCTTTCACACAGCACTTGACCACAATCAAGTGTCAAACCAGTTCGATGGTTGACCATTATATTCCATAAAATTTTTGTAATTATTAACTGAACGAAACATTTAAATGCATTAATAATTCTGCCATCAATTAACACTGCGCTTTTATATATTATTAATTTTTGATTTCTCTTTAATTAAAGCTGCTTAGCGGCATTTTTGGTATTGGTATTAGTAAGCGAGCGAGAGACGAGAAGAGAATAGTTGGTCGAAACTTAGATAGGAGCAAATCGAACAGATAGCTGATATTTGTAATACGCTAGAATAACAGATGTAGCGTAAAATAATAGTGAAAATAACCGATCTTAATAGAAAAAGGTTAAATGAAATATCCTTACATCGGGTAACTTTTTTTCTTTCAAAAGTACAATTAGCGATGTGATCAGAGATCAAACAATCGAAAAAAAGTGACGCATATAAAGCGTCTAACATGATAATTATAAAAAACCATATTTTTAACTGATTTCAGTTACTTTAACAAAACGCACTTATATGAAGAATAAAGGAAAATAAAAGATTATGATTTATATATTATACTTACCGAATAGCAAAATAAGAGTTTAAGAGGAAATGAAGAGAGAAATAATCCAATATTATAGGTTCACTTAATTTTGCTAAGATATCTCACATATTAACCAATATAGGTTATAAAGCCCACGGTAAGTTTGAAATTCTTTACATACATACATTTTACATTTTTTACTACGTTCGGACCGACATTGAAAACATCTTGAAACACAATTTGTGGATTGTGGAACCAAAGAAGTTCTGATAGACATCATGTGTTTTCGATACGTTTTCATTGACAGTTCATAAATTTATTTGTTTGTTTAAATTTTGATCAACGAGAATGGAAAGTTTTAGAATCTTTAATAATTGCTTAATTGAAAATTTAAATAATGAAGGTATTGACTTTGAAAAGCTAGGAAAATATCTTACGCAACGATGATTATTCAAGAGAATTGATCGAGACTCTTACTACTCCTTGGCACCTTGGCTTTGCAAAAAAGATAAAAGAGTTGAACAAACAACGTTTAATCCTATTAGGTATAATAATGGAACTTGGGACGCCGATTATATCATGTTGGTAAAAGTTTGTACAGTTTTCTACTGATGTAAAAGTTTTCAATTAAATATCACTAATTCCAGCAAAGTAAGAATAATTTTTGGGAACACGATTGCCAACGAAATGGATCTGTGTTTTTTAAAGAAAACTTTCGTTCATTTCATAAATTATGCGACTATCTTCGGCCTACAAATTAATTAATTTCGGCCGCTGTGAATGACACACCTTGCAACTTCACTGCCAGTTCCCCTAAAATGTGGGTTTTTTCTGGACCCGCGTACAGCACACAGCTTATTTTGCCACAATTCAATTAAGAGCGATTCCTCCCTCTCATCCCACGAATTTCTTTTTATTTCTCCATTATTTTGAAAATGTAAACAAATATTAACTGACAATTTGGGGATGGCAAAATATGTTTTCCAATTATGTCGACAAAACTAGAGCAGGCATCGATTATAATGAGTGGAATGTAAGTTTTCAAGTAGTTTTCAGTGAAAACTGTGATTTCGTTTGACATATTTTGTATGGATAAAAACACAAGTTTTAGAACGAAAACCTATTTTTGCTATGAAAACATGTTTTCGATGTCGGTCCGAACATAGTTTTACTCAAAGACTTCCGTATAATGAAATTATTCTCTCAGAAATATATCGGTAGAAAGTAGGCATGTTTGGAAATAGTGATGAGCGATATTTCACTGTCAGTGATTTTATCACTGTGATTGAAAAATCACGAATAGCAACTGCGATTTATTTTTGTAAATAGTAGTGAATTACAATTGAAATGGCAGCCTAATAATTCGATCACATTATGTACCTATAGCAGTTCAGATTTAAAAATAGCAATATCGCTCATCACTAGTTGGAAACCGAATTCGCATCTCTTAAATTTGTATAATAACATCAGGATATTTAAACATTATATGTAACAAAATTTGGTTGAAATTGGTCGAGGTAAATGTAGAAACAGTTTTTGACCCAAAAGTAGGTGTCACGCAAATTTAACATTTTGTATACCAATTTTGGTTAACACCATTTGTTTGACCATTTCATTATCCGGATTCTTCCATCTGTTTACCAAGTTTTATTAAGATAATTAAATTTTTACCCTACTCAAGTTATCGCTTACAGGGTTAGGCGGACACACAGAGCTTTCAACTTGTTTCGTCATCATGATCATTTTAATATATACAACTCCATTTCTAACTTGTTTAGTTTTAGATATGTATTACCAATAACCGTTATGTGAACAAAGCTATTATACTCTGTGAAACGTATTTCGAAAGTGTAAATCTACTAATTACTAAAAGTAAAAAACCTATTCAAATAAAACATTTTATAACAATAAATTTTTTTATTTTTGGATTTTTTAATTTAAATTAAAACGACAAAATAGAAATTGTTTTAGAACTTGTAACAATCTTAATATTATAAATAATTGACTACTTAAAATTACTAAATTATTTTTTATTGTTAATGTCGTGAACAAATATAAATATTTTCAATAAAATAATTATGAAACATGAAAATAAATATATTGCAAATTTACATAAGCGAATAATAAATATTTTTAATGAGAAAGGAATGATTAACAAGGAAATAAAGCACATTTAAATTTTAATATATAATAAGCCCACCCTAACGAATATTTAAAGAGCAATAGACACATGTGTTTTCTGATTTTGCGAAAAGAACAAAATGGTTTTCAAAATATATTAGTAAATATAAATATGGTCTTTGAAACATGAAGATCCCACTCTGAAGAAAATAAATATAAATAAATAAACATGTCGGTGGTAAAAACGGTAACTTATAGTATTTATAAAGATTATAATAAGAAGCAAAAAGTAGTATTATTAAATCCTAAAACAAACTGGAAAGATCACAAAAACTTAAGATATTTTTAAATAAATTAGTTAGATATTATGGATAGAGAAGAGTTTCTTATTAAAAACTTATAGGACCATGTGTATAGCCCAAACATTGATTTGAGTCCGGTTACTCCAACAATACTTAACTTAGTTTAGCAGGGTTTTATGCAGAAACCGGCTCTTAATGTTGAAAGGGCAATTCTAAAGCCGAAAATAAATGAAAAGTAGTACCCACATTGGATATGAAGTGTATTCCACATCTCTAATTCACTTGTCTACCCTAGATTTCCGAGTACCTGCGCATAAAAGCGATAGTACCTCACATAAAACGTTCGCCAAAGGTTCAACAAATAGCGCCACGACATCGTTTTCAGCTATTTCAGCCGCTTACTGATGGTGTCCAAATAATTGCCGCCATGATACGCCTTGCTTGTGGCCCAGTCTTTTGCGTTAGCTTCATGAATACCGCCACCAGCGCCGCTATAATAGGAGCTAGGAAAGCTACTGCCAATGAATGAGGAATAATCTGTCCGTGTGTGTCGCCATTAGAGTGAACCGTTTATGCACAAGCAAAATGAAAGGAAGGTAAAAAAAGTGAAACATAATTGACAATTTCAAGTTTTTATGCCAGCTTTACGAGCACAAGCAATATAGATGCACATTATTCAAATGGTTCGACCCATTTGAGCGGACTCTGCACTTACCAGCCGGATCGGAATCATAGACATGCGAATGCGATTGCACCAAATGCGGATGTATTTTACACAAGGTCTTGAATTTCAGATAGTGTATCAACCAGCCCATGCCGCCTACCAGCAGCACATTCAGCCCCAGAACGCCAAGCAGCAACGTCACAACGCTCATTTTGAGGTGGGCGATTTTCAGCAGAATTATGAGAGGCAGTATGACCAGCCATTTGCGGCGCTTGCGATCATGGCGTGAACGCCCATCTTCGCGTTAATAAATTACGAAACAAGAAAGTATTTTGTAAGCGCATTTGTTATATAAATATTGAATTTTTTCAAAGACTTACCAACATCGGAATCAACGATGCGCGCACCTGTTTCACTGGACAACTGCAATTGTACGGCGTGATTGCGGCTAAAGGTTTCTGCAGCACGTTTGAGAAACTTCAAAAAGCTCACAAATTCGCTGTCACCTGGAATTTTGTCATAAATGTGGTTGAAAATCGGAGCATATATACGTAAATACATAGTCAGTAAATGTAGTCTACCAAATTAATGATTATCAAAGCTTCATTCATTTGGAATGCATTTATAATGCTGATCTAACAAAGGAAAAGTATACATTGGTGGTTAGAAATTGCAAGACATTATACATAAGAATTAGTGCAGATTGACATTTGTCACAACATAAGTAATAATCATCGAAATCTTCATTTTGAATGCACTTTTTTTGCTGTCAAAAATTATGTGTGCGTGATGAGAACTAAAAGTCATTTAGGTAGAATCACTTTGTCAGGTCTGACTTTGGTGAAGACTGATTAGTCTTGTACTATAGTTGTCACATGAGATGATGCCAAGCATTGTTTTATCTAATAATTAAAAATATTTAAACCTGTCTCATGATCCAATAAACCGTATAAAAAAAGATTAGGCGTCTATATCTAAAATTGTTCATAGAAAATATCTCATCAAAACAAGTAAGGAAGGGCTAGGTTCGGGTGTAACCGAACATTATATACTATCGCAATTTATTTATTTAATGTTATTAAGATTACACACGATTTGACCCACATATTCGACATAAAGTCCACATGAATAGCGAAAATCGTTATATATAATATAATTTATGGTGAAATATATGGTTGGTGAAATTCCTGGACCGATTTCAACTATTTTTGCCACCAAACAAGATTATACACTCACTTAATTTTACTAAGATATCTCATATATTAACAGATATATGCGGTATAAAGTTCCCAGGTAGTAATGAAAATCCGTATATGAGGTATATGGGGGCTAGAGGAAATTTTGACCGCACTTTACCCATTTTTGGAACAACAGAAATGAACACAATTCCTTTGATTTTTTTTTGAATATCTTTAAATTAGCCACAAGCTCTGAGGTTCTCATGTTCGATATATGAGGCCTTGAAAAGTTATCTTCCACTTTCGGCGGAAAGTTTTGAACGATAGACTTCAAAATTGTGTTATAAAGAAAGTAGGCGTGTTTGTTAACCAATTTCGCCCATTTTTAAACTATAATATTGCGATACCATGTGGTTTTGACGCATAAGTAGACAGCGCCACTCCCATTTTTAAATTTTGAATACTAATGTGACTGCAGTCCTTATTTATCATCCTTATAATGAATTATAACGTTTCTGGTGTTTTTCTTACTGAATGAAAGCACTTTTAGTAATTTTCAACATAACCTTTGAATGGACGGTAGGTGTGATTATAATCCGATTTCTTCCATTTTCCAACTACATACATAATGAAGTGCCTCCAGAAAGTCTAGAAGTTACTTCTCAATAAATAAATTTTGTCTTGTTTACTCCACCACCAATTGCACAAAATTGTAAATTCTTTAATCGCTCACTAAATTTATTAAGAGAGTTTATTGTTTTTTGTTTATTAGATTGGATGCTATAGCTCTTCGAGGACACATCCAAAATATTAGTGAGTTTCATATTTTTTTGACTCCGTTTGAGAGTTAATATAACTATTAAAGCATTTATATGTATCAATAATATTGATCACCCATTTGTTTTATATATTTATTTTGCACAATACAATAAACATAAACGTATATCTGTACACTACTCTCACAATATCGCTCTAGCACTTTTTTGCGTACCTTGTAAACTCCGAGCATCATTGAAAACCATAATATCCGCCGGTTCACCTAACTGTATTACGCGTACACGGCGCTGATCCTCCACCAAGGCACGGCTGTACTCATTGGGGAAATAGCCAAGTCTATTTGTGGCCAACATCCAAATAATTTTTGAAGCCTTGTACTTGATGCAGGAGAGCAAGCTGCGTTTCTCGAAGCAAAGACGCTGATTACGGTCCAAGTATTCATCATTGTGCGGTATTGAGCCGAGTTTATGGGCGCCTTTTACGCTGTCATTGTAAGCTGAGACCTTAGAATAGATGGGCAACACATCAGTCATGCCCTGAGGTATGGCGTTATTCAGTATATCCTTAGCAGTTGAACTGGAATGCTCAACATTGCTGTGGTATGCATTTTCAGATATATTTTCAACATATTCACTTGCACTAAACAGAAGTGCTCGTATTAACAACAACAATGCAAAGGTAAACCGAGATGTCACGCACATAATTATTAAAAGTCCTCATGCACAAACACATAAACACGTATAACACAAGCCACCAAATATTACACGCACACAATTATTGAGGCTTAACTCCCACAAGCGATTCAATTGATAAGTTACAACAACTCGTATTAGATGAAAAACTATCCGTTTGTAGCTTTATTTGCTTTGCGAACTCGAACTCAAACTTGGCCAGCGGTCTAGTCCATACACGGCGATCAAATGCCAACCTCGACACTGAGCGATTCCTTTTATCACAGCTCATAGACAACAAACTGCGCGGCGAATGTCATTCGCTATGCGATTGCCATCCGCACCGGAACCGGTATCACAGGAGCCAGCAATAAATGCCTTCAGCTAATTCCAATTGCTCGTTACCGCTGAGTGCATTGCATTGTTGTTGAGAAGCCGCATTGTTTCTGGCAGCGAGACAATAATAACACTAGGCTGGAATGACTACAAAACAATATAGCGTCAATATGTACATATAAATATAACTTCGTTTGTATATTCTGTCCACACCATTCAATTGCAACTTCACTTCTAACTGGGTCAGTGAGTAACGCGTGCAAGCGGGCACCCGTACGAGCATAAACGACGCTGTCTGGGTGAGCGTTTTAATCACGAGATCATAAAATCCAATCTTCACATTGCACAGCATCAACTGTGTCTACATCAACGACAACAAAGATGCGTAATCCGCAAATGAAATCACATTTAGCTCAAATGATCGCACAGTGTGTCGGAAGAGCCAAAAAAATATTGGCGAAGGTGTTCGAAAGTGCGGGATTAAAGCCGACACAATTTACAAGCTACTTTGTATTTGAAGTAATTTTTATACTCTCCCAACAAGTCCCTCAGATAATAATTCTGTTCATACTAACGGTTGTTTGTACCACCTAAAACTTAACGAGTAAGGTTTATAGTTATATGTATATCCCAAAGTAATCACGATGACGACTAGAGTTGAAATCCGGATATCTACCTGTCTATTATCGTTAAACTCATTTCTTACGAAATCTTGTTTTTTCAAATGGTATTCGGTAACTATACCGATGCCGATATGCCGCGATGTCTGAATTTGGTATCCCCGCAAAACTAATACGGCTGTGTAAGCTGATGTTGAGCAACACCAAAAGCTCCGTCAGGATCGGGAAGGACCTCTCCGAGCCGTTCGATACCAAACGAGGTGACTCGCGAAGGAGAAGCAAGGAGAAGCGAAGCGAATGGGTCTGGTGGTGAACGAGAACAAGACGAAATATCTCCTGTCATCAAACAAACAGTCAGCGCATTCGCGTCTTGGCTCCTACGTCACTGTTGACAGTCATAACTTTGAAGTTGTAAATAATTTCGTATACCTGGGCACCAGCATCAACACCGATAATAATGTCAGCCTTGAAATACAACGCAGAATCACTATTGCCAACAGGTGCTACTATGGATTGAGTAGGCAATTGAAAAGTAAAGTCCTCTCTCGACGACAAAAACTAAATTCTACAAGTCCCTCATCATTCTCCCTACTTTATGGTGCAGAAGCGTGGACGGTGTCAAGATCCGATGAGACGGCATTAGGAGTTTTCGAGAGAAAGGTTTTGCGGAAAATTTATGGTTCCTTAAACATAGGCAACGGTGAATACCGCAGAAGATGGAATGATGAGCTGTATGTGTTGTTCGACGACATAGACATAGTCCAGCTCTGAAAGTTTTCGATGCAGTACTCGCTGGTGGAAGCCGAGAGATACGTCCACTCCGATGGAAGGACTATGTGGAGAAGGACCTGTTTCCACTTGGTATTACCAATTGGCGCCAAACTGCCAAATGGAGAGATGCGTGGCGCGCTGTTGTTGACTCGGCTATAACCGCGTAAGCGGTGTCTACGCCAGTTAAGAAGAAGAAGGTTCGGAAACTATCGCTAGTATCCACTTGAAATAATTGTTCCTTCACTGTAACATTATCTAGTTAACTTAGGTAAGGTCAAGTGGTAGATCTCCACATCTGAAGAAAATCTTACTTCGGCAGCTGCGACTATCCTTTATGGAAATACTCCTCACGGATCGCCAAAACCCTCATGATTCGACAAAGCGCTTGGACTCCATTACAAAGTTCTTAAATCTAATGTCGATTCCAGTCACTTCATTGAGTTTTCGAAGGTGTACTTAGTGAGGTATTCTAATCATAGTCTGGCAAATGCTGGACATTGAAGAAGGAAGTGCATGGATGATTTCTCTTCACCTTCCTCTAAGGAGCTTTTGCAACTTGCGATTGGCATCTTCCCTACTCTCACCACTGAACCACGGACCACCCCCTCGCTGCAACTCCCACGTAAAATTTGCTAGGTTACCCACACCCATACTAGTCGAATTGCAAAGTGTTTCGAAGCTACTGATAAAGATGTTAGACACTCCCTAACTAACTTAGAGCGTACAGCCATTGAATTCAATGCTAGTATTGCTCTGTTGTCGGAGTGAATACTCAGCTCTCCAAAGGAGGCCGCACTTCGGAGTAGTCTGTTTACTGCTACTTTGAAAGAATAGTCTAGAATATATTTGGGCTGTACCACTGTGATTAGCTACAAATGGCATTCAAAGACATCACTCTCAGTGTTGTATTATACCGACAGCAGAGCTTGTCAATCGTAGCGAACTAGCAACATGAAATCTACAATGCCAGCAGCTCAGTTCAAACAGCAACAATAAGGCCAAAGAAAAAGCGATGATAATGAAAAAAGGCATAGTTGCTTGACTGACTGACTAACTGAGTGACTGGAGCAGCAATGATATATGTATGTATGTATATTGTCAATAACTATTTTTTATGTGTACATACATAAATACATACAATTAACGGAGGAACAGTTGCCGCAAGGAAATGAAAGTAAAATTAACAAAACCTGATGTGAGTGATATCGCTGTTGGTAGCAGAAGAGGAAAAAACCAAAGAAACTGAAATAAAAGCAAAAGCCTTAACTCAACTGGATACGCATTCAATTCGTGATACATACGAGTGCATATGTATATCTAGCAGTAGCAATTTTTCTGCGAACGATTATCACAAATTGTGCCAATAATGCAACCGTTGAGGCAGCAAATGTTCATAAGCGTGGCATGTGTGTAATATTAGCGGTGATATTCGCACTCCAATACACACACGAGCAAGCATTGTTATTGCTTGCTTCAATAGGCATTTGATTTTGCTACCTATACCGGTATCGGCCGTTATTCTCACTTCACCACAAAGCAGCAATCGGTCCACCGCACTGGCGCCGGCAACTGAGCCACTTGAATTGACTTGCGCGCATGTTGTTGCTGTTGTCAGCAGCCGCACGCATGGCAATCGATATATTTCTGCGGGCCGCAGACCGCATAACAATGCGCTAATAACATTAATTAACATAAGTGCGAATAGTAAGGATAGTTGCATGTATCAAATGGCAGGCGCTTCAGGTTATTTCTTTTGCTTTTTTTTGGGCTTCAGCTATTTTAATAACTAAACTTTCGATTGGTGTTTGATTAAAGCGATTTTTGCGAAAGTTTTCGGTTTTGCTAAATTATACCAATATCCTTTGCTATTTGCCGGTCTTTGGAAGTACTACGTAGGCACACACATACATACAGAGGACATTTTCGTAAAGCGTTATTTTCTGTGTAATTGGTGTTATTAACGCTTGGCAACTTTCCCGCGAAATGTTATACATAAATTGCAATTAAAATGTACTTTATTCGACTAATTTCTTATTTATCGATCTCCGTTAGCTGGTGGATATAATACAGTCAAATAATATAATCCTCGTAGAGCTCACCCGGTTGCTTGTGACAAGCTATGCTACGAATTCTTTAAAAACAAAAGTGGATATCATAAAATGTAACAATATTCATGAAAAATGAGCAAAACTTACCTTTACCTATCTCCATAACCCTTACCGTAATAAGATATCTCAATAGGACTATTATAATTTGTATCGAGATATTTATGAAATATTTTCACAAAGTTAAGCGAAACTTAGGCCTTGACGTCAAATTAATAACTTTTCAGTACTTAAAAAATATGTTCTTCATATGGAAAAGAAAAGTCTAAAATGAAAGTCTAAAGAAAAGTCTTGAATGAATAGATGAGGACTTGAAAAAGTTTTAATAAAGAAGGCAATAAAAGAAATACTTCCAAACATTCGCAAATGTGGAGCACACATGGCTTATGGGGCCCAAGTACAAATAGTAACTATAGAGACGAACAAACCTAAATGAATCGCGTGCCCCTCGTATATTCGACCATGTTGTCCGAACCGACACTAGTCGCTTTATACTAGCAATAATTCACTGCCGGTTATTTTTTTACTGATTGAAAAATGGCATATAGCAACTGCGACCAACTTTTGTAAATAGCAGTGAAATACAATCTCAATGGCAGTTCAATAATTGGAGTTAGCTCACAGTACCTATAGCAGTTCAGTTATTGATCGCAGCAGCAATTTTAGTTACGATTTCGATAATTACGATCATACCAAAACAGTTTAATGTACCAACAATTAAATAATTAGATAATTGTGATTACAAAAGTGGGTAAACTTCGGGTGTTATGGGTAAATATTAAAATTAATAAATATGAAAATGTGACAAATTAAAAAAGGGGAGGAAATATAGCAATATCGCTGATAACTATTTCTTTGATTATGAAGGCGTTGGGAACGCTCAGAGCTCGATGCTCTAGTGCGAGCATGTATATTTCTAATGTAATATTTTGTTCTTCAAGTCGTTACACACGCTCCGTACTCGACTCTCAAGCGCGTACTTGGAAGGTTTTGAAATTTTGTTCAGCAAGCAGTTGCGAGCGCTCGTTACTCGACTCTCTGGCATGCGATTGCGATGCGAAGAGAATGACTTGCAAGACGATTTTCAGTTTCAGATTAAGATTCTCCATCACGGAGTCTTTTTGATACCCTCACCTGGAAACTATTTCCAGAAAGTTGAGATTCCATCAATAAATATAGCCTATGCTACTCGGGGTGAATATAGCTTTCCAATGGTGAAAGAAATCGGCCCAGTAAGTTTTTGATACAACATACAAATCATTCCTCTTAATAATAGTAGTATAGATTATTTGAAATCATTTCTAATATTTTATAATAAAAAAGAGATCAATAAAATCATGATGATTTCCTGACAAATAGGGGGTGGTACGCCACACAAAAGGATATGGATAAAGTGAATACAATTTGTGATCAAATCCATATTTATTTATTACTCCGTTCATAAGAACTGTACTTTTGGCGCATTCTCGTCGTAATTTTTGACGGAAACTCAGAAATTGATCGATTTTTGCTTGTAGAAGCTTGAATTCGGATTGAAATTTCATACCAAAAAGGATTCTGTTCTTGCTCTCAGGTAATTATTTGGTGAATCTATAATTACTCTAATTGGCTAGACTGGCTCAGCCCCTTAAATATTTATTTAGATATATGTACATATTATAGTTAATGCAGATGGTTTTTGAACCGTATCATAGACGGCTGTTGACAATTTGACGACGAAATATGAATCCTCTGCTACATACTAGAGATCAAGGTACAAAAGGTTTTCTAAGCCATAGGGTTCTAATAACAATGCTATAGGGCTCTAATATACCGAATTAGTGGTCCGATTTAAGGCGCCCTATTTGCGAAGAAAATGCGCTTTTTCACCATTACACTGCACCGACAAACACCGTCAGATCCACCGACTTTTACAGATTTGAAAATTCGGGTCAGATGAGATGGTTATTGTTGGCCGAAGGCGTACTTTGCAATTCCGGAAAAACGAATTTTTAAAATGGTTTAACAATATAGAGAAGTAAGGAGAAATAAATTGATATTTTTTTGAAAATTTGCGTTTTTTAATGCTAAGTACTTAGCCGTATACCCTCGCATATATGACTAGTGAACATTGATTGTTCATTTATATGCTCACAAATATGAAAAAAAAACAATTTCTCTGTGTTATTGCTATTATTATGCACTTTCTTCTGTTAAGTGGTTAAGTGATACATGTAAGGAGAATATTTAAAAAACAAGTAGAGAGACTAAATAAAGATTTTATTTATTGTTGGAATATCTACTTTTTAAATTTATGAGTTTAACATTGAATTGATATTTTGATAAAGGAGAATATATTTAAAAACAAGTAAGAAAAGGCTAAATTCGGGTGTAACCAAACATTTTATACTCTCGCAATTTATTGACGTAATTTTATTATAATATCTAATTTGACCCATATATTCTCGGCATAAAGTTCAATAGAGTATCGAAAATCATCATACATAGTATATGAGGCCTGAGGTAATTCCTGAACCGATTTCGCTCATTTTCACCACCAAGGTACACTAGTAAAATAAAAAAATTTTATACAATAAAAAACAAACTTAAAATAAAATAGATAACAACACACAAAACACAGCCACAGTATACAGTATATGATAACCTATCTACATATGTAGCTTGGTAATCTTCTCTACGTGTTTATTTCTGGTCAATGCAATGGTCGTAGTATAAAAATAGAAAAACAAAAGGAGTTCGCAAAGAACAAATTTTGCTAAAAAAGTTGATACTAAATCTGTAAATTCAAAAATAAATAATGACGCATACTATTATGGAGAAAACACTTCTTTTCGACACTAGTGTACTTCCAGGAACTTATTTCATACTGTACTCATGATCCAATGCAGCACTGTATGTACAGTACGAATAAAAATTGCGTATCAATTACTTAAATAGCAGCGTTTAATTTAGTTTAAAATTAATATGATCTTTAAATATAGCTATATAGTACATAGTTATTATTACTTTGTGGTAGGAGGGGCAGTTTAGGTGATTCCATTTTTATATATGCGATGTTTGTCCAATTCTATGTTTTCCTCAGTTTATCTTTTTTTTTTAAATTCGCTTAAAAGTTTCGATATGGCAGCACTATTTATTGACAGTTCAGAAATGGAAGATGAAAAATAGTAGAAGGACAAAGCAGAAAAGTCTAGTTGAAAAGTTAAATTTGATGGAAATTTATATGGCTATTTGTTCAATTTAATAAACAGAGAGTGATCAGAACTTGTATTTTTCTGTAAAATAGTAAAAGGTGTGTTTTTAATCAAAATTCAGTGTTGAAAGAGCTCAGAAAAAATCAAATGTCTTTCCACCGACCAATAGTTCTAGATTTCCCAGAATCAAGCAAAAAAAAGATGAGCCCCTCAAAGTGATAATAAACCTAAAATAAAATATTTCCAATTTCAACAATATATCTATGTTTTAACGATGCCTATTTATTTCATTATAGAAAAAGAAAGATGTCGCAAGGTTTAACCTCGTTGCAGGGCGGCTCCAACAAAGTGTTTATACAACGCGATTACAGCGAAGGCACCTCGGTCAAATTCCACACACGACTTCCCAGCGAATTAGAAGGCCTGGTGAGTAAGCAGTTCACGACCTTGTCAGTGTAAAGTAATAATTTTTGTATTATTTTTAAATTTATTTCACACAGGTTGAGCGACAAGTATTTGAGTCAACGATTAATCGACTAAATGAATTTTTCGTCGAAGCCGAAAAGGGCTCTTGCAGTACCTATTGTGAGGGATGCATTGGATGCATTACCGCTTATCTTATATATATGTGTTCGGAAACGCATTATGAAAAGGTAAGTGAAATTGATTTGAGTGGTTGTAACATGTATTTAACAGGCTCTTTCAAGCAGACACTTCGAAAAATTTCCAAATTTATTGCTTCCCAAAATGAGCGAATTTACAATCCGAAAGGATTGCAAGTTATCGACCCAACATATCGAGGCTTGCGCGTTATAGAAATATCTGTGTTAGATCGTCCAGGGCGAACGTGACTCCCGCTTTCCCATTCTACCGAAGAGTTTTTCATGTGAAAGTATTTGGGGCAATGTTTGTGACAACAACAAAGGAATACAAATTATGCGCCGATATACAAAGTTTTATTATTATATTATAGCATTTTTTAGTATGAAGGCCAATTTTAATTTAATCATCTCTAGTTACATCTATTTGTAATTATGTATAAGTAATTCGATATGTGCATAAAATAGTAATCCCGGAGTAACAGATACTGACTGCTGATCGAGAAGCCGTGCAAAACGCTAAAACAACAAAATTTTGGATTTTGAAGTTAACCTTCTAAAATAATATTTATATTGAAATGAAGTGAAAAATATTGCATTTTATGCCCTATTTATATTATTTGTACTGAATTTATATACCCTAACACAAACGTTTTACTTAGTAAATATAACAAGACGAGCGATACGCCAGGTGTGTCCAACTTCGGCGAAGAAATTTGGATTTAGCGAATTTTGAAAAAATTACGGCTTTAAAAGTTGTAAGCAAAACTACGCAAACCAACTAGTGTTTCATATTAAATCAGTTGTATATTGATATTTATACAAACTGTTATAAATTCTGAAAAAATACAAAACCTTCAAACGATAATGTAGTATGTGTAAGTCACTATTTAAAATTGAACAAAATAATTAAAGAATTAATGTCTAAGTGTTCGTAGTCCAGCGCAAATATTTATGAATGTGTTGCTACAAAAACTGATGTTAATTAAAGAGAATACTAATAAAAAATATTGAAATTCAAATGAGAGTGTGTGTTTGTGCCATACTACAGAATATAAACTTAATCAGTGTGAATTTAAATTTTACCATACACCACAGTTATAGCGAATGTGCGAAGCAAAAAACCCATGTCAATAGCTTAACAATCTTTATTTTGATTTGAAAAACCTTACAAATATTACTTATCTACAACAACAGACTCTGATAACCCTCAACATTTTAATGCTGTCTGAAGTTCGTAGATATCAGCTCTAGAAGGAGTTTCAAAATTTATTTTTTCCGCTTGTTGTTGTACTGTCGGAATACATTCCTAAGGTAAGCCACTGAATTAACAGTTTTTGGTAAGACATATTTAACTTTGGGACCCTTCCCCCAAAATAATGATATGAAAAGGGTACATTTGATCATTGATACATTAATGACCGCATTTTATTTCCACAGAGCTTGACTTTATATAACTTTTTGCTTCGAACAAATTATTTATTTTTTTAAGCAAACTCTATCCATAACTTATACTTTAAATAAAATAACAGTAGGTTTGTGATAAATTGCTTTACAATAAAAGTTCTTTATTCTGTCTTTCTGTCTGTCCTTACAAAGCCATATATTTCCAGTAGCCAATAATTAAATACACATATCAGGTTTTTTGAACGGACTTGCCTTGCAGAAATACTCATACATTTGCATTTGTTGTAAAGTAAAACTTTTTGTTACATTTAGTTATAGATTTCATTTTGATTTTACCATTGCATGTGCTGGCTTAACTTTATTTAACGTTTTTGCATTACTTAAATTAGGAATTGACATGCACATTTAGTAAAATAGATTTTCAATAAAAATTTAATACATTCCTCTTGTTTGTGCTTTTTCCACATCAAAACCTCGCAGCAAGTTTTGAAAACATGTTGCAAAGAGCTAGCCTTGATTATATTGATTCCTGTTAAAGCACTACATTTAATCTATGTGCTAAACAGCTTTAAAGTGCACTGCAGTTAAACTAACAGATAGTTCCATCATTTTTGGAATTTCGCAGTGTTTTGAATTAAGTGAAATTAAAGAATTTGTGATATTTTATTTTAAATGTTCTTTTCTAAAATATGGAAACTTAAACATATACTCGCAGTATTTATTTTTTAGTGTTTATTGTGCACACATTTACACATACATATAATTATGATTTTCAAAATTGATGATGATTTTCTCAAAAATGTGTTTTTGTCTTGTATTACACTAATTAATAACAGTTAAAGTAACATGCAAATATACATATATATTTTTTCTATTTATTTATATTTGAGATGCCATAAATATCATTATCAGTGTGTATTGCTATCAAAGTAGTTGCCGCATGCGCCGCCAGTTGCGTGTTGCAGCTTCAAAGTGTGTTTATGCGAGCACAATCTCATACATATATACAAACATACAGACAAAAATGTTTGTTTGCTCCCATAAACCATTATAAAGTAATGCTTCGCTCTTTAATTGCCACTTGTGCTCGCTTTGCTTTCTATGTAAATTGCAAGTTGCCTAATTAACGCTCTATTAGTATATCTAAAGCTTGTAAAGTTAATATCAAATTAATGCAAAGTGTAGTTGGTATGTGATACGACTAGAATAAAGACTCACACTTCCAAAGCAATATTGCTCCCATATCTGTATACATTTGCTTAATGAAAATTTGACTAGCTTACCGTTAAATAAAAAAATACATTCATACACATAAGTTTGTGTGTGTTCACTCTACACAAAGCGGAAACGCTACTAGCTTTTATTTAAAATTGAGTTCTATTAAAGTCACATGTTTTGCGTACATACATATGTTTGTATGTACTAGGTGCATATGTACTGCATAAATTGTTATTTATTTTGGTAGTGGTAGTTCGAAATATCCTTTTTTCAAACTTTTAAGACAAGAATTTTCAAATATATTCGACTTCATGTCAGCTCTTGGACTA
Organism: Zeugodacus cucurbitae; assembly: GCF_028554725.1. Lineage (NCBI taxonomy): Eukaryota > Metazoa > Arthropoda > Insecta > Diptera > Tephritidae > Zeugodacus > Zeugodacus cucurbitae. Next base: position 46,303,685 of record NC_071667.1, read on the forward strand.
TAGTGAATCTGGTTATACAATGGCCTTCATATCAGTTTGCATACTTTCGGGCGCTTTGCGGAAAACCCAAATATGAAATTCCACATCATAATTTACGCCACGAAAGTGGACTTCTCAACGGCAACAAATCTTTACTAATTAGCACATTTAATATGCCTAATATACAATTATACATAATTGCACTGTTTATTCACCTCTTAATAACATACTACACTATCCACTTCTATATAAGCTTTTTGCAACATTCCTTATGCCTCTAAATTGGACTAATAGTATATCTTTGGATTTATTTTTGATTTTTGTTGCAACTTTGTAAATATTATGTTTTGCTCAAAAGATTTTGATTTTAGTTTAGATTGTTGGTTATCCGCCTCTAACTGTGAAATTTCTCACTTTTACACAAAAGTGTTGGTTGCTCCCTTACGTCTAAACCTATTTAATTTAGGCTTTAACTCCAATTAGACATCGGTCGACCCTCCACCGCTGTAGTGCTTGTCGGTGGAGGTCACCAAATTCTAATTGGATGGTTTTCGTCACAACAGCGAACACAACTTGGAGCGCTTCTTTGACTTGTCGGTTGTGCTGACAGTACCTGCCGAAGATGTGGATGACGATGCGGAAATATGACCAGGACCTGCCACCACTGACTGCGAGGGACTCGTTGGACTCTTATCATCTAGATCCTCGCTTACATGTGAGTCCAGTAGCTTAAATGAAGATTTCTGTTTCACGCCATCCATGCTGTTGTAGAGCGTTTTCGTCAATTTCGAACGCACTGCTTTGCCAAGCGCGCCCGTCTTTTTGATGCTCAGTCGTGTGCTACCACGATGATGCTCCGGTGTGGAAGCGTCATCTCCATGCTGTTGATGCGGATGACAATTGAGTGTTGTTACGGTGAATTCAATATCTTTTATCTCTTCGTCGGCACAGCCTGCTTCGGGGAATACGAGAAATATATAGAAAACTCAAATTAACTCGTAAAGATCTACAATGCATACCGGCAAATTCTTCCACTGGTTTATCGATGGTGTCGTGATCTATCCAAGTAAGACCCATTTCCACTTTCTCGGCCAAATCTTGCCAATTACGTCTATTCTCTAGGGTACCCTCATACAATGGAGTTATCCAAGGGAAAGTGTCGCAAAGCACACGATAGAGCGGCAAACAAATGACGTCTATGAAACCCACTTGCATTTTGGGCAACTCGTCCTTGCGCTCGCTGTAAATCGTAATGGTTAAACTCTCTATTAAATGGCATAGTCGTTCTCTCTACTCACCGGTCCATCATGGCAATTGGTTGTGTATTCAACTGTAGTTTCTCAAGATCACCTTGATCGAAGAACTCATCCGCTACCAGTTTAGCCAGGCGATGTTGCACCTCCCAAGGCTTAGCTATGGCGCTCACATCGCAGGCAGTCATCATCATGCCGCAGAGCACTGAAATACAAATTATTAGTGTTTACGGTGCCAGAGACATGCCGTTCAGGCACTTACAATCTTTCTTCTCCTCACTCTGCCAATCGAATTCACCGTTTTCGACAAGCTCCAGAAAGGCATTGCGCTTTTTGAAATACATCGCGAGATCGGTTGAAAGTATGGCATTTTCCACGGTATTCATAACTGAACGGTAATCTTCGGGCGAGAGAGCCTGTGTAAATAAATTCATATTTAATATTTATTGAAGGAGACAAAAGCTTTCTTTGATTTTAGGAAGATGAATTAAGTTTCTTTCTTTTACTGAAGGGCTAGGATAGGGTGGACAACAAGTGGCAGTGTAAATTTGCATTCTCACCTGAAATATATTATTTCCTTCCGAATTCAAAATCATTACACACTGATCAAAGTGATGATGCTCCATTGTGCTGGTAGTGTACAAAATGGCCAGTGGTGACTCGGTTTTTGTTTGGAATGCATTGTTTGTACCACGATGATCCAAATCATGGCATAAGCAGGCCACCAAAAGACCCAATATCTCCAAATCAGTCATGAAACGTTCCATCTTGCCAGTCTTCAGCATGGCGAACATTGTTTGTGCCACATTGAGTGCATGACGCCAATTGTGATACTTAACGGGACGGTAATTCTTGCGTACACTCAGCACCCAACGACAAAGGACCTAAAAGAAATAGATATCTCACTTTTGTTAAAATATCTTGAAGCATGATGGCTCCCAACTTACTTCGTAGGGTATTTGAAATTTTGAGACTAGATTACATTGCATAAACATGCACAAGACGGCGCGACAAGTATCATCATCACAGAGATTAAAGTCTGTCAAATAAGATTTATCTCGAGTTAATGTTATGTTTTGAAAGAAATATAATAAAAATTCTGCAGAAATGTGAAAAACTCACCAATAAACTTAAAACTATATAAATCATATTCTTCAGCTGATTCAATTTTATCGTTGACCAGCTTTTCGGTTTGATCTGCGCTGGCAGTCGCGTGATAAGACAAACACTCCAAAGCTACCTTCTGTTTCGCCATTAATTTGCAAGCGTTCTCATACATTTGGGTATTATGTATGCCTAGACCGCAAAATATGGCAAAAGCCTCGAAAATTGAGACATCTGAGTCGGTGAAGGGCAGACCCGTGCTCTGAGTCAGAACAGACAAGTTACAAATTAACATAATATAGTATTTTGAATTCACAACATTTTAAAAAGTGCCGTTAGTTACCTTATTAATCAATTGCGCAACACCAATCACCGTCTTCTGCGCATTCGCTATGGGCATACACAAGATCGCCTTAGTCGCGTCAATTTCATTCTCGGTACGTATTTGATTATGCTCTCGTACCCACTCATGCACATCGCTGATATTTACAGTCTGGCCGGTGGTTGCAACAAATTGCGCAATCTGCGCCAAAGTGGAATTGCACAAATCATTAACGGAGGGCCGCGAAATATTGGCCGACTGGTTGGAGGCGCCGAGCTCGAAGAGCACTGTGAAGCGCGCGCGGGACATTTGCTTTGGAATTAAAGGATAAACCGAGCAGATATTTGAGATAAGTATATCATAATAAGTTTAGTTCCATACTCACTTTGTCATCTCTTTCATTTTCATCCACGCCTTTGATGGCGCGATTTAGACGACTTTGCAGTTGACTTGGTTTTTCAATTATTTTCTCCAAATGACTCTGTCGAAAATTAAACGAAATGCACTTATTACATTTTCTATATTAAATCAAGGCACCTACCGCCTCACAGCAGTCCAAATCGAGCAAAAACACAGCACATCTCTCACATTTAAGCAGCTCTCGCGCTTCGGTCATAATTTTAGTCACTAAGCATTCCAAATTATTTTGCTCCTCGAATATGTTTCGTGCTAAACTTAAAAGTATCTGGTTGCGCCGATATTCCTGGACGGACATTTCGAATAGTTGTGCGTTTTGTATGCCGATGCCACAGAAGGTTAGATAACGACGGAAAATCTCAACGTCATGCTCGTCAAACTCCATGGAACCTGGAAGAGGGTGGAAACGTGAATGAGAGCTTTATTTCAGTTGGATTTTGAATGGGATTTTGAATACAAAAAATAAAAGAAATTTAAACTGAAGATATCAGCGGGACTAAGGATGCGATTAAGAGTGCTTGAAAGCGCAAATCCCTCAGATATATTTACTTAGCAAGACAAATTTAGTAAATGTCTACTCACATTCCGTTAATGGACAAAAGGCAACAATTTCTGATTGATCAGGAGTAGTTGTATTGAATGTATTGATACAACTAAACTGACATTACGAAGTTAATTGGCTAAGTTTTATTGGCGTTTGGAATTATTAAGTTAAAATAGTGAGTGAATATTCAAATTGACCGTTTATAGTTCATATCTGTTATCAAGAAAGTATTTATGATAAATGCTAGTAGTATTTTACAGACATTGACAATAAGAAAGTTGTAAGTCAATAACAACTCAACTTAACATTTTGGGACAATTTGTGTTGAGTTGCTTTCCGAATTGTAAAATTTCAAACCATAATATGGCCGTAAGTTCAAGGAGTACGTAGTACCTTTTTAATTCCCTTCGTATAAAAAGATGATTATGATAATCTATTCATTATAACCTCTCGTCCTTAATCAAATAAAATAATCGCTTGAGAGTTTACTAAGATCATAACGCTCAAAAAACGTGTGCTCTCATCACTTCCGACCACTTTACATACATAATTTATGATTTAAATACGAAATTGTAACATTTTATATTTCTCATATTGCTTGCATGACCTCTCTCTTACCATTGGTTTTGTTAATAATCTGCGCCACTCCTATGACGTCTCCCTCGTAATTGCATATTGGCATCGATAATATTGCATTCGTTTTATAGCCAGTCTTTAAATCAATCTCACAGTTGAAACGAGCATCCTTGTATGCTTCCTTTATGTTGATCATCTCTTTTGTTTGCGCCACCATACCGGCAATGCCCACACCGAAAGGTATACGTATCTCCTCTGACTTAGCCTTCTTCACAGCATCCTTGAGCGCTGTAAATGACAAATGAAACCATTGCATAACATTCAATACCCAGTTGCAAAAGTACACAAGTAACAAAAGTCAATTGAAGCATTGAGAAAGGAAATCGAAAAGCAGTACTGAAATAAACCGATTCCATTTTGAGTGCATAGCTGTTGGACTTCATTTGCATGCAACGATGAATTCTTCGGTTCATACAAACACTGCCTTAAGGTCTAATACCTACGTTTGTAGACTTTTTAATTTGGACTCACCTGTTTTTTGTGTCACATCGAAGAGCTTCGCCACCAGGTATTTATTGTTCGGCGGCCCCTTGGCCAGAAACAATGAACCACGATCCGCATGAGTAAGCAGTCCTACATTGACGAGGATTTTATGACACAGCACATCAATATCCAATTCATTGGCCACATCACGAATCAACTCCATGAATAGTTCACCTTCATCCAATTCCATAAGGTGACGTCGACTATCAAATACAGAGTAGCCGGAGGATGTGGACAGTGAGCGGGACTGAGGCTTCTGCAGAAAGAATCAACATGAAACAAAAGAAGATGGGAAAGAAGAAAATGAAAAAAACCAGTGAGCTGTTTGAAGGACAATGAGTAAATATATGAAATATCTCACTTGTGTCATGGATGATTGGTTGCGCATTTTTGCAGTCGGATTAAAGATGTTAACTCTTTATGGGCGATTATCACCTACTCGTATACTAAAGTATTTCGCTCAAGTATAAGGGATAGTGAGAAAAGTATGTACTTGAATTGATAAAAACTTCAGTGATGTAAATGACATTTAATTTTCAAATACTTCGGTGGTTTCGGTTACAATTTTTTTTAAGTAAATGTCTACCTTTTCAAGCTAAATCTAAGATCATTCAAAGGCTTCGTGTATCGTTGTACGGTTAATAGTGTCGACTACGTTCGTCAGGTCAAAATGTTTGTATTTTAGTCAGTCCTGCTGATGGCTATCTATCTATCTATCATTTAGTTAGGTATCATTCCCATTTTTCAAAAAGTACCTCTCGGTCTAAGGTGCTTTTGATTTGTATTTGTTTGGTAATTTTTGTTTTTAACACAAGCCATGAACGCATTTTTAGGAAAAATTGATCGTTTATTGACTTATACTATTATATTTGTTTATTCGCATTTGTGGCTTTCGTGTATGAAAAGATACATTTGTATATGGTTTCTACTTGGCAACAGTATATATTCCAAGTGCATATGTATGTTCGAACTTTATATATTATACAATGTATTATATTTCAGGCGTTTACTGGCATTGCTTTGAAAACAATCAGTTGCAGACGCATGACCTTGCTTTGGGAACTTGGAAAAACTTTTATGTTATATTCATTCCGCGTAATTTCGTATTTCTCAAGCTTCATTTGTTATTGATGAGCTGTCAGATTGTCTGTCGTGTGTGCATATACGCATAACATCCAGAAATCTTAGCACTTCAACTCGCAGTAACTTTGTATTTTTAAGAAAAGTTTTGTGGCATACATTTGTTTGTAGCTGCACAAGTCAAAGAAATTCATATTTTCATATTTTATTTTCGGTATATATGCTCGGTTTTAATTTCAATGAACGCTACAGATTAAAGGAACAGTGTCCACATCTTTGAAGGTCTTTTGTTAAAGTTATTCGTAAATGCCTTATGCAAAAAATTGCTTACAGATGTAAAAGTAATATTGCTTAATAGACACCAGGCGTAGCACCGCCCACTTTTAGGGAATAACCTCCATATACCGCATATGAGGATCTCAATGCCTACTAAATAATACTATGTGAATGAAAAAAAAACTGGCACAATATGTTTTCTTCTGATCAGTATAAATCAGCATACTTTTTATTTTTACTTATATATATGAACATATTACACCCCAAAGCTTCATGTGACATAACAAGTTCATTTATTAAGTCTTTGTGACTCTTGGTTGTAATGCATTTTGTTTGAGTCAAACAAAAATTACAAGTCTTTAGCCCCTACCTAATAGTTGTCTCACGTACGTTACGTAACATTTATGTGGAACCTAGGATATTTTTTTACTCACAGGAAATCCAGCATAGTCTAAATAGCACTGATCAATTAATCACGTGAAATTTCGACGCTAAGATTTAAATGTTAATTCCCCACACAGATAACAAAAGCTGTCGGGGTTGTTAGAACACTTTCGTGACACGATGTAACAAACGTATATATGATGTAAGTTAGTCGAACGCGGTAGTTATACAGTCGTATAAATGAATTTATTTAAAGAAAGTCAGAAATGAATAAGTAGCTGTCCCAAAAACACTGGTGGTGATTGAAACAAAATCTAATATATAAAATTCTCGTGTCAGGGTGTACGTTATTGAACTCCTCTGAAACCGCTCGACCGATTTTCGTGAATCTTAGCGTGCATATCGGCTAGGATGGAGAATCGGACAACATCTATTTTTCATCCTCCTAAACGTTAAGGGTGGTCCACACCTAAATTTTTTTTAATTTTCCGCGAAGAAAATTAAAAATTTTCTAAAATCGGGAAGTTATTGGTTGTTGAAATTCAAACCGATTTGGCTAATTTTAGCCTTGAAATATTCGTGGAAGGCCAGAAAAAGATTAGAAAGTGAGTAAATATGGAAAAATTGCGAGGAAGATATCAATAAGAGAATTGTATTCGAGTTGACAAGAAAAATATAAAAGAGAAAACAAAAAATTATAATTTGAAGGTTGTCATTGTTGCTTTGTTAAAATATTTTTGTTGTTGTTCAATTGTATAAGGTTGTGTCGATAGTCCAAAACATTTTGTAACAAATAAGGAAAGGCTAAGTTCACGTCCAACCGAACATTTTATACTCTCGCAATTTATTGATGTAATTTTATTAAGATAACACACAATATGACCTATATATTCGGCATAAAGTCCAATAGAAAATCATCATATATAGTATATGAGGGCTGATGTAATTCCAGAACTAACTTCACTCATTTTCACCAAGGTTTCCAAGGTTAACGGGAATAGGCACCTGTTAGTAGGCAAACAAACGGCACATTCGGCGTTGAAATTACTCCTAAATTGCAAATAAACGAAACACCAGTCGGCAAAATCGCCAAAAATAGCGCTATAACGAAGATTTTACTAATATTCAAGAAGTCGCTGGAGGTACTGCACAGGACTTTAAAAGATCTTGATTGCCGATAAACGTTTTTGGTGGAGCCAGGATTCTGTTAACAGGTGATTTACGCCAGACTCTTCCAATTATTCCTGGATCAACTGTTACTGACGGGCTAATCGCATGCCTAAAGTCATTTAATTTGTGGCGACACATAAAGTATCGCCAATTAACAACTAACATATGAGTGTTTTTGCAACAATATCAAATTGCGATTGCAAAAGCAGTTGGAAATGGTAGGGTCGCAGTTGACACCTCGATGGATTAATAGCATTTCCAACAGATTTCTGTCACTTCATTGACTTGAAAGAGAAGTTTTCCTGATATGAAACCTCAATATGATAACCATAAATAACTGATTGAATAACCTATAATGGTGGTAAAAAAAAAGATATCGATGATCTTAATGCGACAATTTAGAATTTCGGTCCAAGAGAGTTGACACAGCTACAAACCAGGATGACGTAGTCAATTATCCCAAACTATTTAAAATTGCCTGTACTATCACCACTCACTTTGCAATTAAAAGTAGTGTGAGTTGTCATCATGCTGCGTAACATAAATCGACCTCGAGTAATCAATATCGTCGACGAAGCCAAGATTGGACCAACTTAATTTAATGTATACCTTAGCCACAACAACGTGTGGCCGGGTCTGCTAGTTATTATATACTAGCAGACTGCTTCGGCTTCGCAGGGGTTTAAACAACCATTTCAAAAGATATAAGTTTTTACACAATTATACACACTCTCCCATACATATGTATGTACTTTACCGTTTCTCGCGTGGGTTCATTTTAAAAAAGTAAAATGAGGAATATTCAAACTTGAAATTATATTTTATTTGCAATGGGCAAAAACTTTATTACGACCTCTAGTCTTTTGTGTCCGTTGTCTTTCTCTCTGATTATCAAGGGCGTATTTCTAATATTTTGTTCTTCAAGCCGTTGCACACGCTCCGTACTCGACTCTCAAACGTACTCGACTCAAATTTTGTTCAGCAAGCAGCTGCGAGTGCTCGATACTCGACTCTCTGGCATGCGATTGCGATGCGAAGAGAATGACTTGCAAGACGATTTTCAGTTTCAGATTAAGATTCTCCATCACGGAATCTTGACAAAAACTATCTTTACCAGTGTTATCAAAGTTAGTTTTACGGTCTTTATTTTCTTTAATTTTTATAGTTTTTTAAGAAATATTGTTCAAGTCTTAATATACTTATCAAATTCTTCTTTACGTGTGTACCTCGCTGAACTCCTCCTAAAGGGGTGGATCAAGATAAATGAAATTTCAGTAGGATTCGAGAATGGTTTGTAGTTACCATTCAGTTCAATTTAATTAGTGAATTTTATTAATTCTATATTTATAATTTTTTATGTTTTATATTTGCCAAAAATAGATGGTGCCATTGTTACTGCATAGAAACCGCATTCTGTCGCATTCGCTAGTGTTGTATAAAGTCTTAAAGGTGAAATAATTAGACACTCCACTGCGTATGAGTAACGTTTTGTTATCTAAAGAGCAGTACCAATGTATCGCAAAATAATATTAATAAACTTGAATATATCATAAATGAAAATACAAAATGTTCCTTATAACACAAAACTTGAGGGATTACATCTACTTAGAATTGTCAAAAAATCGTTTTTTATTTCATTTTCGTAATGTACATATGTACATAAGGGTGTAGCGATTTTTATTTTTTTATTTTTACTTCGGTATACTTGTAGAAAGTTGCTGTTTTAGGTAAAAATAAAAAACAAGAAAAACCAGTATTCTCGTGCCATGTTTAGAGGTGTCCCCATCGACATGAAGTTTGGAAAATGTATGCCAAATACTCATAAATTCGCAAACATTTTATAAAAGCGATGCTACGTAAGATAGAAATAAATGACCTTAAAACATGCGTATTACCTAACACGGGGGAGGGGTATTAATTTATTTACACTCACCGATGGAGTTACAGTGACTTTTAGAACAAGATAGAAAAGAAAAAAGTTTAGTGCGTAACACAGAGGTACAGTATTTTGACAAGCCCTGTTGTTCTTGTTTTTTGGCTAATGACTTTTCAATTGAAAGCAGTAGCTCATGTGATAATTTTCTCGAACCATCTAGTCCTATCCAAAAAGACCCAGCAAAGGTCAAGGGAAAATTATCACCACTTCTGCAAAAAAGACATTAACTTTACCGTCATTAGCCCTTGCGTGTGATCGTACTGGAGTCTTCGGCAAACCCGCTACCATTATAGCTTCTTCTGTCTTAAAAGACGTTGGTATTAAATCATCGAACGATCCAAGTTGTGGGATTGATCGTTCAAATTTGCAGCGTGAAAGAACAAAGGTCAGATCAACTTTACAAGAAACGGATTGCAATAAAATACTTCGTGGTTTATATTTTGACGGAAGGAAGAATAAGGCTTTGGATCGCATTGATCAACAAGGGAAATTTTACAGAAAACGACAGATAGATAGATAGATATATTTTATCGGATCAAAGAAACAACTAGTATTTTGGCGCCATCGGATCTCAATTACAAATTTGTCAAATAATGCCGATAGTCGAACATACCGTTATACCTACAATATTACCTGAAATAACTAGTGAAGAGCTTAGTACCGACCAAAAGTAATCAGTACTTGTATATTTTCTTCTGGTTCAGATAATATGAAGCCAAGAAGAAAAGCTAGTTGTATTAGCCAAGTACGTTATGAAAGTTTATGAAACAATGTGGTTTACAATAAAATGTAATTCCTCGTGCATTTTTGTCAAAAACACTCAAGACGTGGAGCGCTGCATCAAGTTAGTACAGAAGCAATGAGTGCAGTTTGTGAGAAAAATAAACGATGTGATTTTATTAGGGCAAGGCTACTATCGCTTCAACGAATGCCTTATTTCAATATAAAAACACAGTTTGATGTGTAAATAGTATTTAAGTAATGTAAGTAATTTCTCAATAAATGTTAAAATTGTTTTTTTTTTCGACTGTACTGGTGCACCTCAAAATATTAAGCCAAGGACAAGTTTGATTTTTTCGTTTCAGATCACATTTCAGAGATATACCGGTCCAGGTATACAGGGGTTCCGAAGAATCTGTTGTAGTAGCTTCAAAAACTGTTATTTTTACAGATAAGAAATTAGTCAATATACTTAAAAGTTACCATAATATGTTACAAATTCTTAGAATATGAAATTTAGCAGTTTTTTTTCAGGATAAATGTTTGAAAACATAATTTTTTAGCGCTTCTAACTAGATGTAACCCCTTAATTCACCGGGCAGCCTAAAAAGATGCTGACGAGGCAAATACACTGAGCTAAATGTTGCAAATTCCCTCTCTCTATCTATCATTCTATTGTTTTGTATTGATAAAAAGTTCACCGAGTCCTCTAAGTACAGTTGTACTTCCCTAACTCAAATCCCCAAAATCCACAAAAAAAACTTCGATTTAGGGAGACTTCGAGTTATGGAAGGTTTGTTTGAAATTTGACTTCTATTGCCAATTCAAGAGTTCGAGCTATGGAGATCATCGAGTTATAGAAGTTCAAGTTATGGAAGTTCATCTGTATCCAACCTGAACCTATACTATTTCAACACAGCTCTTAGCTATAGAAACTATGCTTTGTGTATAGAAAAGTGAAATCAAATCCGTATCCGGATACAACGCCAAGCGCTGCTGTAAAGCAGAAACCATGAAGCTACCTACGCATGTAACAGTTACGACGTACACATATAATCACACAAACATATATACAAGGCAAAAGCGTTAACATGTCGTCCAGCAGATGTTTTAACTTAAAACTACGCTCAACTGCCTCAATAACTCGACGAGAATCATTACGCAAACAACCCATTAAATTTATGAATAAACTTTATGGATCACGTGTACAATTTGTAACTAAAGCACTCGCACATAACGCACAGAAGCCACAGCGCAGTGGCCCAAATTGCAACAAAAAAGTAAAAGCAACAACAAACGAGAGCCGCATTAAAGCTCGCATGCGGCCACAAATGGCAACACAACAAGTAGTAAATATGAACAGCTGGCAGCGAACCCAACTTTATGGCAACATTTATGAAAACCGAATAAAATCTGCAGAATGCAAGGATGTGCGCGCACAAACACACGCCGCATGGCTTAAGAAGCGCTCCGGAGCAGTTCCGAACACTTTTGTACTGAGGTAATATTTTGATACCGCTCCTGTTGGTAAGCGTTGAAATTTGTTGAGACATGCTTTGCTGCATACGCGCGGCTTCAACGAGTTGTCTGCTGTTGGCAGGTAGTAAATTGTTGTTATTGCAGGAGCTGTTGCGCACTTTAATGAGGTTATTGCGGCGTGGAATTGTATAAACACTTTTTATTTAGTTTTTTATCTGCATTTATTTTGAAAAGTATACTTTTAATGAGAATTAATGCGAGTACATGATGGCACATAGTAAAAGCGGCTGCTGTTATTAAGTGTGTAGCCTTGGAATGCCCAGCTCCGGCGCTTGGCTGTTAAATACTAATTAACGGTTAATGAAAAGAGTGCACTGCAAATGAAACAACTGCGTGGCAAAGCTTGGGAAAAGGAGAATTTAAGTGGATTTGAAGACCAGAAGAGTGCATAAAGTGCAGCTGTAATTCGAGAATGTTGTTACACATATAATTACATGACTACTTGTAAACGCATTAAGGCGTCTCCTCTTATTTGATGGTACTCACCTGTACCGGCGACGCTGCCATCCACTGCTGAAAGAGATCAGACGTTACGGATGGCCGTTTAGGTGGTTTACGTGACTCGATGAACTCGTGCAAGCGCGCCAAAGCCTCGGGAGGCGCACGCTCCATCAGCCATTTCTCGAAAGCTTCCGGCTTTTCCTCGAATAATCGCGCCACTTCGTCCACCTCTTGCTGTGTAGCTTCACGACGTGTTACCTTCCCGCCGTTACTGCACGTAGCCGCCGCCGTGGTAGTCGCATTCGCAGTTGGACTGCTGCAGCTAATTGGAGAGTTGAGTGCCGTATTGGCCGCGCTACTGCCGGCCGAATGCACTAAAGTCGTCATTTCGCAAGCGGAAATCGAATTACTTGTGCTGATGGACGAGGTGCCGCCATTGTCCGCAGAGTGCATACGTCCGCGCGACACTGTCATAGTTGTTGTGGGTGATTGAATTGAACCGCACGAGTAATGATTGCTGGTCATCCTGGTTGACATGTCGTCTGCACCCACCGCATCATCCGCACCAATGTTATTATTACGATTCGAGTGTTGCTCAGCTTTTACTGTAAGTGGCGGTGGCGATTGCGCCACATGAGCGTTACCATTTGTATAGGATTTATTTATGCTGACAGCTGGGTCATCGACAGTGGCCACTTTGCTTTTGGGCAATGTGCCAGTTACATCACCAGCTGACGTAAAGCCAATCGCCGATGTGGTTGTTGCTGTTGTGGGCGTTACTGTTGTTGTTGCCGTTGTCACTGAAGTGTCTGTCATCTTGAATTGGATATGTGGAGCGTTGTAGTTGCTGTTGCTGTAGTTGTTGTCGCTGTTGCTGCTCATACGTAAAATTTGAAAGAATCATTGACGGCAGCAACACAACCGGTTCAATAGCCGTTCAATCACATGTCATCGACGCGTGCACTGTAATTGCGTTTGCCTTAAGATATGTTAGTCGATTTGTATATAAGCGCACCGTTATAAGCGATTAACTTGTCATGCAATAGAAGGAAACTTTTTTCAAAAACTTCTAAATGGGCAAATTTGTATTTGTTGCTTTATGCAGTTCAAGTTTTGGACATTTGTGAGCGTCTAATTTGCTGCATTTAACGCCTTAGTGCTTCCGGCACGTTCCATTGTGCGACCACTTGCATACACCTATACTGCTACTGCTGTAAGTATTCATGTATTTGCTTCGAACAAAGTCTTGCTTCTGGATATAATCCAATTTAGCAGTGTTGCCTGCCGTATTTCCACTCTCACTCACACCAATAAAGGAGCCCAGTATATACCTCACGTCTCGCCTCGGTCGTTCACTGGCAACCTGTTGTGCTTTGTATTCTGGCAATCATTGTCTGGTTATCCTGTCGGTTTACTGTTATCCTTTGCACCTGCTGCTAAGCAGATAATTGATGGCCGCTTCCTGATTTACTTGCAGTTGCTGCAGGGTTTCTGTATTTTGTATTTTGATTTTCGATAGTCGAGCAAGGCGAGCGTGAGCCTTTGTTGGTAATTCTGGGAAACTGCTGCTTCAGTCAACAAGTTGCTTTATTAACAGCTTTCATCCGTAGAGCTAAGTTTATCCTCTTAATTTCAATATTTTTTTACTCTACATTATTGAATTAAATGTCTCAACTGTTCTATACTATATATATTAATATTAGCACAACTTCATTCATTCGAGGAACTATAGTAATACATTCAGCTGCGCAATGAATCGAAAGTTAGTTCGCCAATGACAGCTTCATTATTTTATTGCAGGTTTACTGTTGTTTAATGGATTCATTACATTCACTGTATTTTCCTTCATAATTTAAGTGTTGGAATGAAGTATGTTGAGAAACATCTGGTCGTGAAAGCTGAATTTTGCCTGGTTATTACTGAAAAATAAAACAAAATAATTTAATAAAGTTAAAATATAAATCTAAGATATGAATATTCATCATTAATTTATCAAATTAAAAGTTTTCTTTATTTTTGAACGTAATAAATGCCTAGACAATTTAAAGAGATACTATAGGAGAAGCTGGCTCTGGTGGAATACAGTCTGAAGTCCGGTAGAACATGGGCGTGTTTTAAATAGTTTAAGTTTTAATAAAGTAATATATTAAGTTATTAATATCTCTCTTCCGCCGTTTGCGCTACAGAGCTCGTATCCGGCTATACTATTAATCTTTGAAAGGTCTTGACAACCTACAAAACGACGCTATACATGCTTCTGCTTCTGCAGAAGACTGCATACACAAAAAAGCTTGATGTTTGTGTGCTGCATGATTTGACGCAAAAAAACCTTCTGGACCGAATCAAAGCCTGTGATATGCTCCTGAAACGGAACGAACTCGGGATTGACGCCAGGAAGGTTTTGCAGGATGGTGGGATTGGAAGGGAATCATCCACTATGAGCTGCACCCATATGGCACCACGCTTAATTCTACCATCTACTGCGAACAACCGGACCGCTTGAAGCAGGCAGAATTGATCAACAGGAAGGGTGTAGTGTTCCAACAGGACAACGCCAGACCACACACTTCGTTGATGACTCGTCAGAAGCTACGGGAGCTCGGATGGGAGGTTTTATCGCATCCACCATATAGCCCGGACATAGCGCCAAGTGATTACCACCTGTTCCTGTCCATTGCGAACGCCCTTTCCTCCAAGGAGTATTAGTTCGCTTTTATAGGTACTTTGGTAAATTAATAAATAAAAACTATATACAGTTTTGCGAAAAATAATAAAGACAGCAATGAATAAAAGTACGTGTAACAAATACTAATGTTTGCTGAAGAACATGTGCTTTGGCATTCGCTAGTCTGACAACACAAACGTAAACTTATTTAGTTCTGAACGAGGTTTTTATTATATAAAAAAGACAAAGACCGCTAAATATGGTGGCTGAAAAATTATGATTTGGGATCGTTTTCACACAACGTACTAAGCCCACACCACAGCTTACAGGGCACTTTAAAAGCAACCGATTATGTTAAGATATTCCAAAAATGTATGATACAGTGCCCTGAAGACATTATAGCCCATAGGTGGGTGTTTCATTAAGACAGCGACCCAAAACACATGGCTAAGTGGACAAACGAGTGATTTGAGGTCAACAACTTCAATATGATGCAGTGGTCTCCGCAATCCCCGAATCAAAATTCCAAAGAAGATTTAGAATACAGTAAAGTACAATCAAAGGAATATCCCCTAGTAACAATGACGGGCTTTGGTAACTTTTCAAAATTCTTGGAAGGCATTTCCGGTTTACGTCTGCCATAACCCAGTTTGTTCTATGCATTTGCATGGCATTTTCAAAAAACATCTTATACTAATTATAAACTGATATTAATATAATTGAAGGCAAACTAGTTCTTTGTTCTTATTAAATATTGTATTTTTTTTAGTAAAACTAGAGGTGTCCTTATTATTAAACGGCAAATTAAAAAAAAAAACAATAAAATAAAATACGAAGCTTTGCTAAATCTTCATAAAACTAAAGAAACATTTAATTTGAATAAAAATGCTTCATTAGTCGTCACATTTCCAGATAGACATTGACTTTATCTATACTAGGGCACTGTCTTTTAATTATTTTTCACTTAACTGTATATATAAATAAAAGAAATGTCGGTTTATTTACACCATTTATAACTGAAGAACGATCGTTTCGATGATCACCCATTTTATCATTTAGAAAAGCAAGTAAGGAAGGGCAAAATTCGGGTGTAATCGAATTTAAAACTCATGCAATTTATTTTATTAATTTTATTAAGATAACACAGAAATCATTGTATATAGTATATGTATATGGGAACTGGAAGAATTCCTGGACCGATTTCAACTATTTTTGCAACCATGCTATATTATATCCAAGGTAATCAATTTTACTTTGATATCGGTATAAAGTCCACCAGAAGTTTGAAAATCAGTTTGTACATCGGATTTACAGAAATTATTTTGCAAATTTGGCACAGGGGAACAAATGGAACGGTATCTGGGGTCTTGAAAAGTTTTAATGCGACTTCAACAATTTTAGATGACCGTTACCACACCTCTAATGTAGTATTAAATTGCGATTCATTGGTTTTTGATTTATGTAGATATTGTAAAGAAAACGAATTAAAAGGAATTTAAAATTGTGTTATATGGGAAGTAGGCATGGTAGCTAACCAATCGCAACATCAGGGTGTCAAGAAAATTTCGTTGAAATTGGTCCTGAGATATGGTTTGTGACCCATAAGTGGTCGGCGACACGACCATTTTCAATGCTTTATACCAATCTGAGCAAAGCACTTCTGTATCATCTTTATCATAAAAGTTAGAGTTTCTGGAGTTTTTCTTTACATAATCAAATACAGAGATCTAATCCAAGTGTAACATATTGAACAAAAAACATAGATTCATTATCCTTATACTATTGAACATCAAAAAAGGTTCAAAACATATTAGAGAAATGGTTTTATCAGGGAATTTGAAATTTCGCAACACTGATAAAGTTCAGGAGCAAAACCTTAAAGTGTAGCCACATTAATCCTAATATTTGGTTGACGCTGCTAATCCAATTATAAATATTTAATAACAAATACTGGAAATTCACACTGATTGAAGAAAAATTAAATTCGTGGAATTATCAACAACTCTTGTTCTCTCTATACACCAGCCACTAATTGATTTGCAAAACTGCTAATTGCAGCCGTCGATGCACAAATAAAATGGAGGAAAAGCATAAGCGAAATTCGATGTTTGGAAAGTTCAGCCACAGCGTCTTCCAACTGCCACTGGGCGGGGCATATACGCTAATGGTGATTATGACAGTAGTGAGGGTAATTTAAAAGCATTTTACTTGTTAAAATTTTTGATTTCGAAACAAAGCCTGTGAGCATTGTAGAAAGTGAACTTCTTATTGAGATGTCCGAGTACTCTCTTATATCGTACTTAACTAGCTAACTTCCTTCTAGATTTAAATTTAAATTGCATCTCACTCAAAGGTAGCGAGCAGAGAAACGAAAAAACCTTTAAGTTAAATACATTATTACATAACATTATATACTGTTACATAATATTTTTTTATGAAAATAAATAATGTCTGAAACACTATCCTGCATTTGTATATGCGAGTAGTTACTGGCATACCTGAGTGGTTCCGTTATGCTGATACAAAAAACTGATTATCAAACAAAGTTTTAATATCTTGCTCTCCGCAGTGCAACAAAATTTAACGAGAAAATGATAAAAAATGTGAAAGTGCCATAAAATATGAAACTCTCCCACATGTACATATGCATATTATATATGTCTCTAGTGCTCCTGAATAAAAAAACACTGCATTTCATCGAATAGCATGTGCGCTATGCAAACTATTGCATTCCCAGCTTGTCGAGCAGTCGTAAAGTAAACGAAACGGGCTCGCAGCCACACGAACGTATGCAAAACGTGAGTGGCTGTAAATGCCACTGCGGCATGTGACGGCAATTTGTTAGCACACACTTAGGACACCGGCCAGAGAGTGGGGTTAAACGGTAGTTAGCATGGAGCATAGCAATGCTGTTGAGGTTGCATGCTGTGGATGCATGCGGCAATTTCAGGCAAACTACATATTACCATAAAGCCACATGACCACAAGACCGCACGCCATGTTTTTTCTGCGTTTGTTGTACTATAACTTTATTGTTATTTTGAGGAATAAATGCACATACAAATATTTGCAGCACACCTACACTCCCGTTTACAATTATACAATTAGTGTTGGCCAATGTGTGCAACTTCATAAATGTAATAAGTGAAATTGTTGCTCGCCACATGAAAATAACAAAAAACGTTTACACGCAACTGTTAAACTGCAAATATTATAGGCGGCTACAAAGGGGTTAACAAAATGGAAAGGAAAGAAAACAAGTAAGGAAGGGCTAAGTTCGGGTGTAACCGAACATTTTATACTCTCGCAATTTATTGATGTAATTTTATAAAGACAACCCAATTCGACCCATATATTCGGCATAAAGTTTAATAGAATAACGAAAATCATCATAAATAGTATATGGGGACTGAGGTAATTCCTAAACCGATTTCACTCGTTTTCACCACCAAGATACAACGTATCGAAGACTATACGCTCACTTAATTTAATATTACTTATAATTAGGTATATGGGATCTGGGGGAAGTTATGACCCAATTTTTACCATTTGAGGTACAGAGAGAAACTGTTATAAGAAAAAAATTCAGAGGGAATGAATTACATTAAAATATCTGAGGGATTTACCTATATTTTCGGTGAAAAATTAACCTTAGGCACTGAGTTCTTCATGTTTGATATCAGGGGCCTTGAAAAGTCATGGTTCGATTTTGACAATTTTTCCACAAGTGATGTCACAGCTCAAATACAGTATTTGTGTAAAGTTTTATTCCGCTAGCTTCATTGGTTCCTTATGAATACATTATAAAGTGAACGAATCAGATGGAATTCAAAATTGGGTTATATGGGAAGTAGACGTAGTTGTGAACCGATTTCGCCCGTGTCATCAGGGTGTCAAGAAAGTGTTATGTACCGAATTTCATTGAAATCGGTCGAATAGTTCTTGAGATATGGTTTTTGACCCATAAGTGGGCGACGCCACGCCCATTTTCCATTTTGTAAAAAAATCTCAGTGCAGCTTTCTTCTGCCTTTTCTTATGTAAAATTTGGTGTTTCTGACGTTTTTCGTTAGGGAGTTAACCCACTTTTAGTAATTTTCAACCTAACCTTTGTATGGGAGGTGGGCGTGGTTATTATCCGATTTCTTTCATTTTTGGACTGTATAAGGAAATGGCTAAAAGAAACGACTGCAGAAAGTTTGGCTTATATAGCTTTATTGGTTTGCGAGTTATATACAAAAAACCTATTTGGGGGCGGGGTCACGCCCACTTTTCCAAAAAAATTACATCCAAATGTGCCCCTCCCTAATGGGATCCTATGTTCCATATTTCATTTTCATAACTTTATTTATGGCTTAGTTATGACACTGTATAGGTTTTCGGTTTCCTCCATTTTGTGGGCGTGGCAGTGGACCGATTTTGCCCATTTTCGAAAGCAACCTCCTCAGGGTGCCAAGGAACATGTGTTCCAAGTTTCATTAAGATATCTTAATTTTTACTCAAGTTATCGCTTGCACGGACAGACGGACAGACGGACGGACAGACATCCGGATTTCAAATCTACTCGTCATCCTGATCATTTATGTATATATAACCCCATATCTAACTCTTATATTTCTTGGTGACACAAACAACCGTTATGTGAACAAAACTATGATACTCTGTGCAACAGGTTGCGAGAGTATAAATATCTAGCTGTATAGCAAGTATTGACAAAATTCTACTTATTCTTAGTTCGAAGTACGAAGTACCAGATGCTTTTTGACAACCTAAAAAATTAGAAAAGCAACAAACAGGAAAAAGAAGCTGCAGGTCGCTGTAGCGGTTGGATTACCCAGAGTTTCAGAGTGTTCAAATCATAGGACCGCAATGATATCAATCTTCACTGAGTCAGATTGCACATCCTCATCAATACGTCTACTGGATATATAGTGACACATATTCGGTTAATCGCAGCCCAAATTTTATTTTTGATTTCTTCTCTGTCTTTAATGAATGACTTTCTAAAAACAAATTCTAAGTCATATTACTTGCTAAGTTAATGGGAATTAGTATTTAGTACAAAAACATGGTATCGTTGTTGTTGTTATAATTATTTCAACTAAAAAAGAGGTACATATTCGTTTAAACGCACCTTGGTAAGGAAGTCGAAAACATTTTTTTTGATAGGAAAAAACAACTGGATTGCTTCGTAAAATAAGTAATTGGTATCTTTAGGTTAATTAAAGAGTAAATTGTTTTATAATAATATATATATTTAAGATTATATCACGATTCCAGAAGGAAGGTTATTGAAATCGGCAGATCGGACACAAAATTGAAAGATCTGAAGCCAACGTGCGCTCCTTTAAAAAAAAATTTAAAAATTATGGCGTTAAAAGTCCAATGCAAAACAATGCGAAACTTAATATTGGGCGAACATATCGCGGTAAATCTATGGGCAAAAAGTTCAAGGACACCTTTATTGAATGTATAAGAGGTCAAGTTGGACATTAAAGAAACTTGGAAAGATTTTGATCATATGAAACTGAAAACTCGATGCCAAATAGTATTTTGAAGTTACTAATAACAATGGAAGATCAATTAATTATTAAACTCTTAATAAATATTAGCAAATTCAAAATTAAGTTGGTGCGTTTAAACGAATACAATGTGTCACTGTATCAAAGGATGTACTATGTACCTAGTGGAAAATTTTACTTTACTTTATTTATGGAAGCAGTATTGCGAATATTTTTACAATAACTCTTTTGCGGCAGTATAAGACAACTTATGACTTTCTCACTTTTCCTTAATGGTTAACTTCACTAAAGTTTTCTATCTATCAGCGGGTTCACTTTGTTCGCTGACAAAAAGTGAATATATCTCAATAAGGGCGCAGGAAAAGTTTGATATAGATGTATTAGTGAATCAAACTAAATAGTTCAGTATTACTTTGATTGGTAGAGTGGATACTTTTTCATGATTATTGGAACAAAGGTGAACATATTTAGAATTTGGACGAAGAACAAAAATAAATGAATCTAAGTAAGGATATATATTGCAAAGTAAACGATTTAGTTCGACTGCAAAGTTCTGGTATATGGGAAGTAGGCGTGCTTACGAACCGATTTGGCCTATTTTCATAACAAATCTTTTGGATGCCAGGAAAATATTACGAACCGAATTCATTAAAATTAAACGCACAGAATATTTTAGGCAAAATATTTAAGCAAAAAGATAAAAATCGATTTTTTGAAAATATCACAGTGGTATAGATAGACTCTTAAGAATGCCACCCACTTCTAATATCTAAACATATTTATGAGTATTGCATGTGCGCATTTGTCAAATTATGCACTTTGTGCATTTGCACGCGCGGGCGTTTATTGCACGCCTCTGTAAAGTGTTGACCCGCGAGTGTCAAATGCCACAAATTAGTTAAATGCCGGTTAAGCCTAAGGTGGCGGCAGCCAAACTAACACATTAGCGTTGTTCACAATAATGAGCTGCGGCTAATTACAGAATAGCGTGTGCACAGCAATTTCTAACGATTTGCACATTTTCAGTTGTACTCGAGTAGATAATTTCTTCCCACGAAGCACGAGTATGCGCCACCACTGTTATTATGCTCAACGCTGCTGTTGCAGTTGCATTTGTCAAATGACACATCCGCGGTACCCCACCTACGTCAACGAGGCATCGGAGTGCGTGGCCAACCAGTGGCGCATGCTATGCCAAGTGTCCTTAAAAGCTTAAATCACCTCATTGATAATGCGGTCACGTACACTTTACATTCTGTACTCCCTTTAACACTCATTTAAACTCGTTGTCGTGGGCGTAAACGAAGCGCGGCGTCATGCCACAGTGCTTTGTATTCACTTTGTCATCTTAGTTGACCAAGGCAAGCAACAGTCAGCCGATGGTAGCTACTGATAAGTCGTAGCTACGAAGTTTTTATAAAGCTAATATTGAAAATAACAATAAAACTATTTTGTGAATTTATTGGAAGGACACAGTCATTGATTACAATAACTATATACATATATATATATATATAAGCTTTAATTATGTTCCGAGTAGAGTCCTTTCATATAATTATCCATCCCATCTACTATTATAAAGAGGAAAGATTTTTATACTCTCGCAACAAAGTTGCTAAAGGGAGTATTATAATTTTGTTCACCTAACGGTTGTTTGTAAGTCATAAAACTAAACGAGTTAGATATAGGGTTATATATATCAAAATGATCAGGGTGACGAGATGAGTCAAAATCCGAATGTCTGTCTGTCCGTCCGTCCGTGCAAGCGATAACTTGAGCAAAAATTAAGAATTCTTAATGAAACTTGGAACACATATTCCTTGGCACCCTGAGGAGGTTGCTTTCGAAATGCAAAATCGGTTCACTGCCACGCCCAAAAAATGGCGGAAACCGAAAACCTATACAGTGTCATAACTAAGCCATAAATAAAGTTATGAAAATAAAATTTGGAACATAGGATCGCATTAGGGAGGGGCACATTTGGATGTAATTGGTTTTGAAAAGTTGACGTGACCCCGCCCCCAAATAGGTTTTTTGTATATAACTCGCAAACCAATGAAGCTATATAAACTAAACTTTTTGCAGTCTCTTTTAACCATTTCCTTATACAGTCCAGTGAAAGAAATCGGATAATAACCACGCCCACCTCCCATACAAAGGTTAGGTTGAAAATGGCTAAAAGTGGGTTAACTCACTAACGAGAAACGTCAGAAACACTAAATTTTACAAAAGGAATAGCAGAAGGAAGCTGCACTCAGATTTTTTTACAAAATGAAAAATGGGCGTGTCATCTCCCACTCATGGGTCAAAAACCATATCTCAGGAACTACTCGACCGATTTCAATGAAATTCGGTATATAATACTTTCTTGACACCCTGATGACACATGTGAAAAATGGATGAAATCGGTTCAAAACCACGACAACTTCCCATATAACTCAATTTTGAATTCCATCTGATTCATTCACTTTATAATGTATACATAAGGAACTAATGAAGATAGCGGAATAAAACTTTACACAAATAGTACATATCATCTCTGATATCATCTCTGTTATCGAAGATGTTGAACTCCGCGCCTAAGGGTAAATTTTGACCGAAAATATGGATAAATCTCTCTGATAATTTAATATAATTCAGAGGAAATTGTTTATTCTAATAGTGTGTCTCGGTTCCAAAAATTATTAAAATCGGATAATAACATCTCCTAGCTCCCATATATCTAATTATAGGCTTTTCAAAAATATGGTGGGCTTTAATCTGCATATATGTATTGATTAATATGTGAGATATCTTAGCGAAATTAAGTGAGTGTATAGTCTTGGATATAGTGTACCTTGCTGGTAAAAATGAATGAAATCGGTTCAGGAATTTCCTCAGCCCTCATACACTATATAGGACGATTTTCGTTATTCTATTAAACTTTGTGCCGAATTTATAGGTAAATTTGGCTGTTATCTTAATCAAATTTCTTCAATAAATTGCGAAAGTATAAAATGTTCGGTTGCACCCGAACTTAGCCTTTCCTTACTTGTTATGTATGCTTGTACTGAATAAACTCAAAACTACTGTGCCGATGTAAAAAAAAATTCTTTCATTATTTATGGATATCAAAGGCTAGAGGTCGTAATCATACATATGTATGGGAGAGTGTGTATGTGTGTGTAAACAATTACAACTTTTGAAATGTTTATTTAAACCCGTGCGAAGCCGGAGCGGGCTGCTAGTCTTCTACATCTTCTAAAAGGTTCCCATGTCAGTGCCACATATACAAACTTATGAGATCGCACGGTGATACTTTCAAGCGTAAGCCCTAGAACTCTTGAAATAAAAATATAGATGTACATATGTATATTAGAAAAGGATTAAGAAATATTTATAAATCTCAATAACTCATTAGTTATTTCTTCATAGCGGTTGCCCCTAATAATAATGTGCATAGTTTATAGTGTTTTTGCAGCAATATTTTATATGCTTTCAAAAACAATTTTAAAAGCTTTTCCGAAAAATTTTGCTGAAGTCAACCATAAAGCCACATACTATATTTGCTCGCATAACCAAAAAGTAGTAAAATTTCCACGTCGTCATAAGAGTTCAACAACAAATAATTTAAACCGCGGTACTCGAATAACAAGCAAGTACAGAAACAGCGCTGAAGACTTGATGCACTTTTAAGCTGCACAGTTGCGTAGCAACGCCCACAAACAACAGTTGCGCTTACAACCAAATCCAGCGCAAACAAACGCACAGCTGTTTCTCTAGTTTCATATAATCTGTCTGTAAACCACAAGCATTATACATTGCCGTTTGTCAGTTTTTGTGGCAATTTCAATTTTCCTTTCAAGCCACAAACCATACAAAGGGGGAGGCAAAGCGTTGACTAGTCCTCAGTCACAAGTAAACAAGCACAGCTTTTAGCCAACTTCAATGTCTGCGTACGGTTCTTTAAGAATTAAATTGTCTTCCACTACACAATTCTGTGTAAAAGTTTCAAGTACTGGTTGCATTTGGCCAAAGAGTCTGCATAAACCGCAAAAGTGTTTACATTGCTGCCGAGAGTAGCATCAACTCTAATAGAAGCTGCTTGCTTGACTTGGTTTAATTGTGGTTGCCAAGTGCATTTGCCATTATTAGACAAATTGAATTCAAGTTGTTAGTGAGAATTATTACAAATTCAATCAAAATTTTAAGAGCATTATTTATTAAGCATTTTCATTTGATTGCGAAATAGGAATATTTAATGTAAGTAATTAGCAAATAATTAATAATTATAATTTCACAATTTATAAATTGATGCAAAAATAATATGATAATAATACGAAACACAATGCCAATACAAATGTGTACTTACATAATATAAATATTAATTAACATATTATGTTCCTATTACCATTGGTGTACATGGCGTATGAGTAATTATTTGAATAAAACTTTAACGATTAAATCAATTTTCCCAAACTTTAATGCTATAGTTTACTATTATATATGTAGTTAATAATAAAATTAATTTAAAAATATTCTAATGAGAGTACGTTTCAACAAATAATAACGTTTTTACCTAATTGCTGCACCAGCTCACATTTTTATAAAGTTAAGATGCCACATAATTTCATATTTTGTGTTTGTGGGCTTGAGAATTTAAATTTGTTAAATTTCAAACTTCTTTGGGATAAATATCTATGTAATATGTGTAAAAAAGCACAATACATTTATGCAATAAGAATTATTTCTCTGAAATTACTAATAATATTCTCAAATGTTTCCATTATTGATAGAACCCTTTTTGTAGCCTTTCATGAATTTGGCATATTCATCTAAAGTATTACATTTCATTATTTCAGGATTAGTCATATTTTAGTTAAAAAATTTCTAGAAAAGTTAAAGCTGCGAATTAAATGCTTTTCTTAAGAAATTTTGCAATAAATATGCTATTAATTGTAACATTTGTTTGTACCGTCCACGAGAGCAGTTAGGCAATCAACACACTTAGTTTTGCTAGTCACTGCAAAATTCACACTTTTTTGACTAAGTCAACACTTGTCGTTGCTTGTCACACGTTACGGTTTAGTTGAGTGCTTTACGTAGCTCATACAACGCCACTAATTACCAAACTTAATAAAAAGTGCAAAGACGAGCCTCAATTGCGCGACTTGACACCTCGCTTCGCGCACAAATCGCACAGCTAAGCTCCCTCGCACTTAAACGCGAGCGAGAGTACTTGTTAGTACAGCTAAGTAGCGCGTGAAATAGTGGCGACTGTGCAGTAAAATGGCACATAAAATAGAGCCACAAATTAAAAGTAAAACATGTCTCGCCTACAATTGCTGGAGTGCAACGTTTTGTATTGTTTTTGGAGTGAGCGGTAATTTGTACTTTTTTGCGCTCTTCTACCTGGCGAGTGCAAGCGGGTTCTTCATCCACGTAAAAGACATGCTAAATATTTAATTAAGTATTCATTACGCTTCATTAAATGTTTCCGGGAGTTGTAACGCCTTCCGGCGGCAGACACTTTGAAGCGATGTTTCTTGAAGAACAATACACGAATACATTTACATATGCACATACATAGGTATATGTGTGTTTGCTATTAGAAGCCGTAAATATTGTGTGTGGCATTTAATTAACCTGTTCATGTGTAAATTTCCTCAATAATTAGTTGGGCATTTATCCACACGTTAAATGTAATGGTTGTTGTAATTATTCAATTTCTTCTTCTGCATAATTTGCAGGTAAATTTCGTTGAAGTACAAGGCGCAATGAAGACTACGTAAAGGGATGTGAATTTAATAATACATTGCTTTAATTATTTTGGCAATGAAAATCGTTTATGTAAACATTTTGGTTAGTAAATTTTGGTGTCTAGAGAAAACTTAAACTCTGTTGATATCCATACAAATACCACTGCTTCCACCAGCTGGTACTGCATCGACCACTTTCAAAGCTGGAGTGTTTCGTCCATTTGGATAACATGACCTAGCGAAGCCGCTGAGTTTTTATTCGCTGAGGAAACTTACTGACAACCATTCACTTGGGAATGGCCAGGGACGATTATTTTGCATATTGCTAAAGAAGCTTATAACTTCCAGTTTTAGACTAAGTATCCCCTGGGTAACCAACAAACTAAGTGAGAAGGCGAACCCTCCCCGTGCTTGTGCGTAGGGTATCGTATGTTCTCAAAGCTATGGATCTAAAGTAAATCTAATTTTTTGACGTGAAGTGAGTTTAGGTCAGGAGATTTTTTAATAAACTCAACTGCTTCATAAGAGAGTCTTAAAGTGCTCACATGCTTGTGGAAAAGCCAATGATCGGAAAGTAATAGTGTTAAAGAAATTTTGAAATATTGCTACCATATATTTTATAAACGTATTTAGACAACGAGATATCAACCATAAATTCAGGGTATATGTGAAATAAGATATTTCTCACTTCCCCGTGGCGCAGTATTTTGGCATTCCAACTTAGTAAAATACTTTGCGAAAAATATTTGTAAAGATATGAAGTGATGGGATATCCGATTTAACTAAGACACTCTTCTACACATGCCTTAAATATCCAACTACCAAATGAACTATGAAAAAAATATTTTAATTTGAGAAAAGCTTCTTAAATTAAGATTTTATTCACATCTCCTGCAGCTAGTTTTGATAGTAATTCCCTGAAAGCTGTGAAAATTTTTTAGATGAAATAAGCAACGACGTCAGTAAGAGGATTAAATTGGGAATAAAAAGAAAAAGTAAAACAACGAGCAGTCGAGTTAAATTGAAACAATTCCTTCCTTAGAATAGCGAAGACACAAAAAGCGAGAGGAATGAATGCAGTTGTATGAATGTTGCATTGTGTTTTGCAAACTTAATGAAGTAACGCAATTAAAATGAGCTAAGTGAAATCAGAGGAAACTGATGAAAACACAGAAGTTTAGTCGAAATTAACGCATGAAAATACAGCTACATAAGAATTATATGCAGCAATAAAATTATTTGAATGTATTTAGAGCTTCTTCTTTGTTACCTTGTCAGTCGGACTCGTTATACAGTTGCCGCACATATGGTATGTGTAAGTGAAGTTGAGTTTAAGAATGGGTCTGATAAAATACTTGTAAATGAATTTTGCTGTTCATAACCATATGGTACAGACTTTTCCAAGGCCTGACAGAAAGGTCTAAAATATTTAACGTAGAGAACTGAGACACCCCAGCTATGCTTCGCCCAGACAAAAGTTTTTTTATATAACCAAGTTCCAAAAGAGTTTTTTTAAAGCTTAAAACGAATTTCAATGCAAAGTTAAGCTACAAAGCTACATGCATTGTGTAGGGCAAATATTTCCTAAAACATTCAATCAAGCACTTCGACATCACATACTCGTACATAAGATACATGTGTATTCCTGTTGGTTGATGTCATTTTTCATTTTCAACATACATTAGTCCTCGCACTCACAAACTCGCGTACTCATAACGGTTTACAAAATGTCAACACACATACTATTTATCTCAGTGCGTAATGACCGCAGCGACTTTGGATCCAAGCGCCGCTAAATCAACACACACGCATTCATTTCCGTCGCTAGGCAATGTGTGTATTTGTTTTTAATTTATTGCATATTTGGGATTGCAAGTCATGTCCCTGGCGCTCTTTTGGGATACCACACGCAAACAGATGACGCATCCACAACTGGATATATACAACAACAAATATTGACGGGAATCTAGAACAAAGAAAGCCATAGTTGGACGGCAAAATTCCAGTATAGATAGCTATGCTGTCATTTTTGTTACGCACAAGCACTTATTTACATGCAATACATACGTACATTGTTGGTTGACAAATAATGCTGAAGTAATTGCCTGACTGAGAAATCTTATATCCACATATGTATGTACTTCACTTGGGAATTTTTAATGCAAAATTAGCTGTAACGCAAATAGATACATATGTAAATAATACTAGGGCTGTCAAATTGAACGGGCGTGTAACGTATCAGTGACCGCTATGCATAATTGGACTTACTTTACAAATTATTAGTTTACCGTAAATTTAACAAAAACCTAAAGCCGTGAGAAATTAACCGGAAAATAGTAAAACTTAAGGCGTGGCCCATACAAGTACCATACAATACTTGCCTTCAATTAATAAATAATATTAAATAATCGACACTTGTTTTAAGTGTTTAAGCATTTAACAATAGAACTGTCTTATTCCCATTTAATTATTTATTGACAATAATCTCATTTTCTGTAGAGTTTTATATCTCTTATATCATTATAACCTCGCATAATGGTCCGTATATATTTTAAAAGCGAAACGGATGGGTTTGGTAGTGAACGAGGACAAAACGAAATATCTCCTGGCATCAAACAAACAGTCGTCGCATTCGCGACTTGGATCCCTCGTCACTGTTGGCAGTCAAAAATTTTAAGTCGTAGATAATTTCGTCTACATTGGAACCAGTATTAATACCAATAACGTCAGCTTTGAAATTCAACACAGAATCACTCTTGCCAACAGGTGCTACTTTTGACTGAGAAAGCAATTGAAAAGTTCAGCCCTACCTCGACGAACAAACATCAAACTCTTTAAGCCACTTATAATCTCTGTCCTGCTTATGGTGCAGAAGCGTGGACGATGTCGATATCCGATGAGACGGGAGTATTTGAGAGAAAGATTTTGCAGAGGATTTATGGTCATTGGAACATTGACAACGGCGAATACCGCAGACGATGGAACGGATGAGCTGTATGAGTTATACGACGACATTGACATAGTACAGCGAATAAAAAGACAACAAGTACGCTGTCTAGGTAATGTTGTCCGAATGGACGAAAGCGCTTCACCATGGAAAGTGTTCGATGCAATACCCGCTGGTGGAGGCAGAGAAAGAGAAAGACCTCCACTCCGTTGGAAGGACCAGAGGGAGAAGGACCCGGCTGCACTTGGTATCAGCCTCAACCCATTTGGCGATGTTTCATCATGTGGGCTGAATTTTCCGACTGTTGTGCCAAAGACACCTTTTTTACCCACCAAAGAACGCTGGCGCGGGCAGCGCTTATAGGTACGTTCTAGGCGCTCAAAGAAGTTATCTTTGATCAAATCGTCCTTTTCTGCCGCCGGGGCGTGGGCGCAAATAAGCGATATGTTGAAGAACCTCGCTTTGATGCGGATTGTGGCTAGACGTTCATTCACCGGACCAGGACTCGATGACGGAGTGTCTCCCCACCACGAATCTCACACCGAATTTGCGCTCCTTTATATGGCCGCTGTAGTAGATGTCACAAGGACCCACCTTCTTCCGTCCTTGTCTCGTACATCGCATTTATTGGATGGCGGTGATGTCACTCTTTACTCTTACGAGGACATCAACTAGCTGGGCAGAGGCACCTTCCCAATTAAGTACAACCGTATAAGCGGGATTCGCCTTTTCACTTTAGCTCGTCTCCAAACGGATGTCTGTTGGCTACCCAGAGGATACTTGGTCTAAGGCCGGAAATCGTGAGCTGATTGAGTCACATGCAAAATAATTTTTCCTGACCACTCCCAAGTGAATGACAGTCAGAAACTTTCCTCACTTACGAGAACTTCTACACATGACACCATCCAAAATGTGCCGTTAGGTATCAAAATTAAAGTTTGCTAATATATGAAAGAAACTAGTGAACTAAAAATATTAAAATTTGAAAATCTCAAACCAAGTTAACACGAACTATATTGATACCTAAGTATTATGATCAATTTAAAACTAACTCCCGTTGTTGCTTAAATTTTTCTAATATTTTCATTATATTATATAAAGCTAATTTTAGCCTATTTAGTTAGTGTATATCTACTAATAGCTGCATATTTGTTTCCATCGCCATCTTTATTTCAACCATCTTATTCCTGTTTTCGTTTCATGTCTCTGTGCTTTTCCTTATTTTCCTTAAATTCCACTGGTTACTGTTTGGAAAGATAAATTGATAAACATTTCTCGACATTATTGCCCCACATCTTTTCGGTTCTTATAAAGCACAAAGACTTAATCCCCAACGACTGGCAGCTAAGTAAGTAAAATTAATTGTCAAAAAATAAAGGAAATTATGAGAAAAATTCCGAGCATATACATAGTACAGCGAAGGAACGCTTCTATTCATACATAAATTGAGTTATTAACTAACTGTAAAAATGTGTGTATTCATGAGCTGTACCAACACAAACAAACATTTAATTTTTCACTCGACACGCCCCTGCTGTGAGCTCTGCGTGCCAAAATTTAATTACAAATAATTAAATTTTTTATAATTCAAAATAGTATGCATGAATGGACACAAATTAAGGCAAAATGAGAATGGAAAAACCGTACACAAATAAAATTGTTGCGTAAATAAAAATAACGATGCTTAATAATACATGAATAACAATAAACAAGTCAGTTCAGTGTTGAAAATTTTCATATATTTTCACTCTATATAAATTATTATTATTTGAGTGCGTCGTTATATATATATATGTATGCGTGTGAGTATATTCATATGACTGTGGGTGTTTCCTCAGAAATATTTTTTTATATACGCGCATATACAATACATAATTTCTTTGCACCGAAAGGTCACTTAATTGCGGTAACCGCAAACTATAATTTAAATAAATATGTATGATATACTCATATGACACTCGTGCTCGATAATTTGGAATTTTATTGATTTCTAATGACTTTCGTCGAAGGTCTGTGAATGGCAACACTTGTGTCCTTTTGCAGCCACGTGTAGCCGTACACAAAGGTTTAGGAATGTACTTGAATTTTATTGACTACGCATGTAGGAATAGAAGCTTTTGTTTGCGTGTTTTAATTGCAATTTGATGTCTCGAAGCCCTTGAAATATTTTAGCCACAACAAACGAAAGAAAAGCACAAATGTCCCTCGTGAGCATTAAAAATTGTTTTGCAATGCAATCAATATTTTCGATGGTTTTTAAGGATATTTTGCAATGCTTGTTTGTTTTTAGTAATGGGTCAAGAATTTAGCATAAAGTTTTATATATGTATATTCGTATATATGCTTACTTAATTGGATATAACAGTTATGTCGGCCGAAACACAGCAGTAGTATAGAAAGAGGTGCTTTTACATTGGAATTCGAACTGGGTCGGATTTTTGGTCACGTTTTTTATATTGCTTCCAAGTTTCGCTTTATTGGACAGTATTAATTGACATAAAAAGTTGTATACTATTTATAAAAAAATTAAATCTTTATATGACAAGAGAAGATAAATAAGAAGTATACATAGACTTTGAAAAAAAAGAAGAGGTTATTAATAGGATAGGTAGATCTGGGTAGCCAACATACATCCGTTTGGAGGCGAGCTAAAGTGAGAAGGCGAAGCCCACTTCTGAGGTTGTGCGTAGGGTTCAGGACTCGCCACTTAAAAAACCTCCACAATGAAAAATCAAACAATGACTCGGATGATAAGCATGCCTGACGATTTGAATCTTAGTGTGCTCTGCCCAATCAATCAAAAGAGATACCCCACAATCTGCGCCAATTATGGTGAGATAAGTCTCCTATATATCGCGCATAAGGTCCTGTTGAGCGTATTGTATGAAAGTCCACCGTCAACGAATTGATAGAACCTTATCAGTGTGGCTTTAGACCTGGAAAATCTGATATTCACCATGCGCCAAATCTAGAAAAAGACCCGAGAAAAAAGTCAGGATCGGAAATGACGTATGCGAACAGATACCAGACAGGCCAACTCACTATCGTAGTTAACTCACTACCCTTAATCTATTACTCGGAAAAATAGTACGAGTTGTAGAGCTAAATAAATAATATTCAAAACCAAACTCTTCCCGTCCTGATGCTTGGTCAATCGAAAATAGCTGCTAAAGTTTAAACTGCCTGTTTAATATAAAATGTAGTTAATTATGATTAATTCATTTCCTTAACCTTAAATGGTAAATAAATAGTATATTCCACTCAAAACACAAGCACAACTTTAGACAGATTATTCTATAAAGTTACTCTAGACAACTTCACCTTTTTATTGATTTGATCGATTGAAAAAAGTAGAATCACTCAAGTAAGCTTCAAACACCAACTAAAAATATTAATTGGGCACTTCAGCTACCGACCGCTAGCCAAACAACACAGAGCAAATGCCAATGGCGAAATAGCACATCAGTAGTAAAAGCCGATAAATGCTTGCCATGCTCAGACCTATGCCGACGCTAGTAAAACAACAATGAAAAATTTGGAATTGAAAAAGGGAAATGGAAAAAATGGCAATCAAAAGGAAGCGAGTGACCCAAAACGGTAATGGTGCACTTGGTCATGTCACTTGGTTGACGTTTTTAGCGTCTCTCTGAAAAGGGACAATGGGCATGGAGAAACAATTGCTGGCGTGGACAATTGCCGTTGCCATTTTTCGGATGCCTACTTTTGGGCGTCGAGCACGTGCCTGCCACACTGATCATTTTTATGCGGCGCTAACTCTTACTTGTTGACCTCTTTGAAGGCTTTCACTTTTTGTTTTGCATATTTATATTTTTTTTTGCACCCACTCCAGCGGTGTCTGCACTGTGGTGAATGGAAATTAACTTGTAACAATTTCATGGTCACTCATTATTTAAATTGTTTTAATGTGTCCACTTTGGTTTGTGGTCTTCTTTCTTGTACTTGGAGCCAGTAAATTTGTTTACCAAATAGCATACCTATGATTAAATTAAAGCATTTTAAAATTCTTAATGAATAATGTATACGCATAGGCACAAGAAACGGTTGCGTGTTCTCAATATTAAATTAATTATAACTGTAAACTGTATTGATTTCCACTAAAATACGTTGGTATTCAGTAACAAAAGTTGAAGAGGAGAATCTATTGAGGGTCTAATTTCGGGCTCTGCCGACAGTTATATGCTCTGGCGATTGGAACATTTTGGATGGAGTAATTACTCACTACCACGCCTACTAAATTCTATACATTAGTAAAACTAGCCCTAAAAAAAGAATTTCTCCATTAAAGAGAGAAGCACAGAAGAATTGAGTCAAAATATAAGGTTGGATGGCATATGTTATGCGTCTGTTTGAACAGCTGATATAGTTTTTTCGATTTGCTTTTCTCTAACAGCTATCATCTCGTAAATTTCTTTTTCTATACGACGTACGGAAGAGAGCGAAAGATATAACTCGTTTTGAATATTTGCTTTTATTTCCAAAAAAGCTAAGCTAAAAGCTGTTACTGGGAATTAATACGACATCTGGTAATCTCTGACAATTTTCTGAAGTTTTTGTCATTAACAAAATTAAAAATAAGGTCAATTTTTCAATTGCAATACTTTCCATCAAAACTTCATCTTCAACGCCAAGCAAAAACTCGTCAACCGTATAAAGCAATTCAAGGAGAATTTCAAACCAACTTCCCCTCATATTTCCTCATCAAATTCTGCCATAAAGGATGAAAAATTATCGCTGTTTACAGCAGAAACTTCACTGTAGTAGTATTTAATTAGCTTGCGGCGTTTTGCACCTTCCGCTCGTGACAGAAACTTTTAAAACTATTTTTTTTTGCTAAACTCATTAGGCGCGTTGCACAAATATCGCGCAGCTAAATTGTCTTAATAGTAATGCTTGCACGTAATTAAAACTTGTTGTGATTATGCAGCTCTAGTGGGCGTAGCCATAGGCTAGAGTTTAATGGGGAAAAGCAAAGTGGTAGTTTATAACTCTTCCATGAAAAAGGAAACGACTGCTCTATTAAAAAGCAATAAGTTTAATGGTAGCTTAGCAGCCGAGTGCTGAGAGAACGTAGAACGCAAAATCTTGAATTCATGAATATTGAATTTGGCTTGTATCGCTGATGAACTGCTCAAAAACTTTCCTTGAATTTTGCTTATCAATTTTAAATAGCCAAAAGTTTAGTTTGTTTATTTTAATATTCCTTTATAATCTATAGCTATACAACTACGACTAAATTTAAGACTGATGGCAGTTTAATTGTGTGCAAGTTGAGTTGCTTAATTTAAACATTTATCTGGTACTTACACCTAAACTTAAAGCTACTTAACGGCATATTTTGCAGTAATTGCAAATCATCAGCTTACCTTGTAAAGTCGATTTCGCGTACTCAATATGAGTGTTGTCTGTTTGCGGCGGCATCGATTACACATTCAACAAATCTACGAAAGAATTAAGCAAAAAATAACAAATTTAATCAATGCCAACAAGAGGACGATCAGACGGTTGACAGAGTTAGTGAGTTAGTGAAAATTGAAACAAACGACAGGCGTTAGAAACGCCATACACCACAGCTGCGGCACGGCGTATACGCAACATATCAAATATACGCATAAGCCACTACAGCGTCCAAACAATGGCGCCGCCTGTAACTATGAAGATTTCTAGGCTGCATAGAGGAAATTAGTTCCGGCTGGCACGTTCGTAAGTCAACCGTGGACACAGCAGAAACTTAATGTCGGGAGTATATACCCTTCACATGGCTAAAACCAACTTTACCTCGATTTGAAACCTAACCTCAAAGAGGGAAAACAAACTTCTTGTAGCGCTGCATTTGTATGACAAAAAGCAAAAGTTCGGCCCTAAACTGTCAAAGTTGCATGCACCTCACCCGCATTATTATTATTATTATTATGTGTTATTATTAGTATCAATCCAGCAAACAAATTTATTTACTACCCAAACAGCTGGAGTAAAACAAAAGTACACGTATAAGACATAGTGTATCGCCAACGCTATTGAGGGCGTGTATTTTGACAGAGGCGTGTTTCCACAACAACAACAAAGCTTGCCTCAACATGGCAATCAAGCCGCAGCGTCTAACAAGGACAATGAATGTCAATTACCTATTTTGGTATACTTACTGGTATATAAATATGATATTGTGTGTAAACTGATTTTGGCAAAGTTCTATGTCTGCTAGCAAATAATTGCTCTTGCGGAGGCGCAGTCTGGCTAGTTGCTAGTACGTGAGATACTGTTTACCTTGTATATACTAGATGTGAGTATAAATATATATCAACGGCAGGCTTGCTGTTGTGCGGTGATTTAGTTATGAATTTGTTAGCGAATTGCATATAAATTAGTTCGAGAAAATATTCTTTTGACTTTTCGGTAAACAAGTTATATAATCCATGAATTGTAATCATTAGTTTCTTATTAGAGTTTATTTTTTAAAGAATATTCAGTAGTTCAGTAGTAGTACGGACTTCAAACTAAGCATAACAAAAGTTAATTAATACACAACAAAACAAGTTAATTTCCTTATTATTATAAAGTGATGGTCATAAAAACGGTTAGGTAGTTGCACTCACTTTAAGCGCAAGTAATTTCGCTTTTCCTAACTGTATTTGCATGCATCCAACAAGGGTCTGGAAGAGTCCGAAAGACAACAGTCGCCCAGGACAGGCTCATCCGAAAACTTTGTCTACTAGCTCGCCTTAAGTCCTCGTCAGATATTAAAAAGGGCCTTAGTGATAGTGTATGCATCAGCGGATACTTAATGGGGCAGAATTTAACGGCCGACGTACTTCAAAAAAACCGCTTTCGAGCCAACGAATGAGCAAAATGAGGTATGTATGGGCGAAAGAGCATGGAAATTTGTCGGTGGATCAGTGGCACATCGTAATTTTCTCGGATGATTGCAAGTTTAATATCTTTGGATCAAATAGTGTCCGCCATGTATGGAGATATACAGTAGAACGATTCAGCGGAGAATGCCTACGATGAACAGAACACCAGCTAGTAAGAAGGATGGACTGGGGATGTGTTTTTCTTATAATGGACTACAAGTGATGCACTTAATTGAAGAATCAACCAATACTTTTTTTCATCCAAATGTAATAACAAACTTTTCCAACAACCAATTTCATTACAACCAACTAAATGCCGTCTTGCTACACGTGTTGCCGCTCCGCTCCTTCCGTTTTGCACAGCTTTGAGCCTTTTATACAGCACATTCAAGCTTTGTGTACGCGGAATCAGAATGTTTATATCCTGCTGTTGGTTTAACAAATTACTCCGTCTGCGAGCCGCAGGACATTTGTGAGAAATGAAATACGCATTTTACTCGGCACACTTGGCAAATAGTAGGTGGAAACTACCCAGAAATTATTATTTGCATATACCCAATAAGAATGAACGAATGCGTTTTTGTGCTGCGTATTTAGTGGATCTGTATATTACAAAGGAGAAAGGCTAAAGCGAAAGGGGGTAGGAGTGCCACGCTTTGTGCGTGTTCTGCTGATTGGCCTCAGGGGCACTGCACCATTAAGGTATGCGCAAAAACTTTTTCCGAATTCAAGGGAAATAATTCGCAGAAATTAGACATTAACGTGCCGCCAAGGTCCTTAACTCACTCATTAACTCGCTTGGTTTAATCTACCTCGTATATTACTATCTTAATTTATTTGCTTATAATTGGACTTATTTACTCGCATTAGCCCGAAGGTATTATTTGCACAAATTCTTATAGTATGCATTACTGAACTGCTCGTGAACACCTATGCTTCCCTTTCCGTAAATAGGTTAAGCCTAATTTAATTGCTGCGACATATGCGCATACTTACATATTTTTTCTTTGATATTCCGATACATTTAGGTATGTATGTGTCTGGTTGGTAAGTCGTAGTGACCAACTGTGCCGTGAACCACTTCATCATAAATCACGTGATTTATGTCTTTACCATTTATAATGATTTAGGATGGGTGTGTGCTGTTGGCAATTGCCTGTATTAATGCCAGAATCAATAAGTATTTTTCATTTTGTTTACATACCAGTGAGAGATCGCCATAAATATACTATATATGTATTCAGCTCCAAGGAAATGCCGCCTACACTCGTACACGTGCGTTAGTGAAAGAACTCAAATCATACATTTTTTGCGTCCAAATGCAATGGACGCAACACTTTTAGTCTAGTGACCTAGTAAAAGTTTCAAAAGTAAAATTTCCTTAGCAAACTGTAAACAAAGAGATGTACTAAATACATAAATAGTATTTGACATCTGTGCTGCTGGGAGTTCAGCATAAGCACACACTTTTCAACATCTACCGGCATCCATTTGAGTTGTAGTCAAAAAATGTGTTTGCCGACTTTTCATGATTTTAAAACAAAAATCGCCAAAAATTGTTTCGTAAATAGTTTCTAAAATCCTTACAGACCGTATGTGTGCATGAAAATTGACGTAGTGAACATCCAGAAGAGTTTTTTACCAGCGAGACGCTCTCGCGGTCTCAACGAATATGATGTATGGTGGGGAACGTAAGGGAACCGACTGCAGAAAGTTTGGTTTATATAGCTTAAGTGGTTTGCGAGCTATATACAAAAAACCTATGTGGGGGCTAGGTCACGCCCACTTTCCCAAAAAATTACATCCAAATATGGCCCTTGCTAGGGCGATATACCAAATTTTACTTTTATGACTTTATTTATGAGTTAGTTTTGACACTTTATATGTTTTCGGTTTTCGCCATTTTGTGGGCGTGGCAGTGGTCCGAATTTGCCCATCTTCGAAAGCAACCAAGAGTGCAACGGATAACTTATTACACATGTTCCCTGACTCCGTGAGAGGGTTATTATATATATATATCAAAATGATCAGGGTGAGGAGTAAAGTTCAAAGCCGGATGTAAAAATTGAGATATCTTGATGAAAGTTCGAAGACGTCCTTCTTGGCACCATAAGAAGGTTAAGTTCGAAGATGACCAAAATCGGACCACTGCCACGCCCACAAAATGTCGATAACCGAAAACACATAAAGTACCATAACTAAGCTATAAATAAAGCTATGGAATTAAAATTTGGTATGAGGGGTCGCACTATGATATCCACATATGTGGATGTAATTTTTTTGGAGATGTGGGCGTGGCCCCGCGCCCTAATAAGTTTTTGGTACATATCTCGCAAACCACTAAAGCTATATCAAGGAAACTTTCTAGAGTCGTTTCTTTTAGACACTACCTTCTACAGTCCAAAAATGGAGGAAATCGGATTATAACCACGCCCACCTCCCATACAAAGGTTATGTTGAAAACTACTAAAAATGCTTTAATTCAGTAAGGAAAACCAACAGAAACCTTAAATTTTATTATAAAGAAGGTGCAGAAGAGCTGCACTCAAAATGGTATACAAAATTTTAAATTAGTGTGGTTCCGCCCACTTATGGGTCAAAAACCATATCACAAACTACTCGACCAATTTTAATGAAATTCGGTTCATAATATCTTCCTACCTTCCCAATGATACGTTGTGAAATTAGTCTAAATTGGTTTACAACCACGCCTACTTCCCATATCCCAGAACTCTGAAGTCGGTCTGAATAGTTTACTTTACAATATATAAAGTTAGTACTAGTGAAGATATCGGAACTGAACTTCGCTGAAATACTGTATTTAAAGCCATCACCCTTCTAAAAGTCGTCGAAATCGGTCCATGAGTTTTCAAGACCCTATATATCGAATATGAGGAACTTAGTACTTCTAACAAATTTTTTACCGATATTATAGTTAAGTCTCTCAAATATTTAGAAGACATTTTGAGGCAATATGTTTCTTCTAATAATATGTCTCCGTGCCAAAAATGAGTGAAGTCGGGTCATAACTTCATCTCTCCCCTATATACCTAATATTAGGTTTTCAAACTTTCAATGAACTTTATACAATATATGGAAGATGGGATCATATGTAGAAGTTCACGCAAGTGAGGAAAGTTTTGGAGTGGCCAGGTTCAAGCAGCTCACGACTTCCGCTTTTAGACCCAGTATCCTCTGGGTAGCCAACAGACATCCGTTTGAAGGCGATCTAAAGTGAGAAGGCGAAGCCCGCTTATGCGGTTGTGCGTAGGGTTTGGGACCCACCACATAAAAACGAAGTACCAATGAAAAATCTACGAAAGCCTCGGATGAGACACCCCCCTTTTGATGATGACCCCTGCAAACGTTTTAAGGATAATGATATAAGGGCATGCACCTGGAATGTCCGGACCCTTAATTGGGAAGGTGCCTCTGCCCAGCTGGTTGATGTCCTCATACGACTCAAGGCTGACATCACTGGCATCCAAGAAGTGCGATGGACGGGACATCTACTACAGCGGCCATATAAAGGAGCGCAAATTCGGTGTGAGATTCGTGGTGGGAGAGAGACTCCGTCGTCGAGTCCTGGCATTCACTCCGGTGGATGAACGTCTAGCCACAATCCGCATCAAAGCGAGGTTCTTCAACATATCGCTGATTTGCGCCCACGCCCCGAAGAGAAGGACGAAGTGATCAAAGATACCTTCTATGAGCGCCTAGAACGTACCTATGAGCGCTGCCCCCGCCACGATGTCAAAATCGTGCTTGGCGATTTCAACGCTAGGGTGGGTAAAGAAGGTGTCTTTGGCACAACAGTCGGAAAATTCAGCCTCCATGACGAAACATCCCCAAACGGCCTGAGGCTGATCGACTTCGCTGGGGCCCGAAATATGGTCGTCTGTAGAACCAGATTCCAGCATAAGAAAATACATCAAGCTACTTGGCTGTCTCCTGATCGAAACACGCGGAACCAAATCGATCACGTTGTGATAGACGGAAGACATGTCTCCTGTGCTTTAGACGCGCGTACGCTCCGAGGACCAAATATAGACTCGGACTCGCACCCGCCTCTGTGCAGCAAAGAACGCCCGTCAACAAACACAAGGAAGGTTCGACGTCGAAAAGCTGCAATCGCAACAGACAGCCACGAAATACTCTACTCGACTTGCACTCCTGCTCTCTGAGAGCACTCATCAGCATCTCGGTATAAGGGAACTGTGGAATGGCATCTCAAACTCACTGCGTACCGCTGCAGCCGAAACAATTGGTTTTCGGCAACGACAAAAAACAAGCTGGTATGATGAGGATTGCCGTCTCGCAGCGGAGAGAAAACAGACTGCCTACCTCGCAACGTTGCAAACGACCACAACACGTGCGGGATGGGATAGATACCGAGAGCTGAAGAGGGAAACGAGACGCATCTGCAGACAAAAAAGAAAGAGGCCGAAATGCGTGAGTACGAAGAGCTTGAGAAGCTGGCAGACAGAGGTAATGCTCGAAAATTTTATGAAAAAATGAAGCGACTTAACGAAGGTTTCAAGACCGGAGCATCCTCATGTAGAGACCAAGGTGGTAATCTGGTAACCGATGTCCAGGGCATACTGGGATTATGGAGGAAACACTTCTCCGACCTGCTGAATGGCAGTGAGAGTACAACACCAGGAGATGGCGAACCCGATCCCACAACCGATGACGATGGAACAGATGTTCCATTACCCGACCAAGAAGAAATTCGAATAGCAATTACCCGCTTGAAGAACAACAAAGCAGCGGGGGCCGATAGATTACCGGCAGAACTATTCAAATACGGCGGCGAAGAACTGATAAGGTGCATGCATCAGCTTCTTTGCAGAATATGGTCGGAAGAAAGCATGCCTGACGATTGGAATCTCAGTGTGCTCTGCCCAATCCATAAAAAGGGAGATCAAACAATCTGCGCCAATTACCGTGGGATCAGCCTCCTAAATATCGCATACAAGGTTCTATCGAGCGTACTGTGTGAAAGGCTAAAGCCCACCGTCAACAAACTGATTGGACCTTATCAGTGTGGCTTTAGACCTGGAAAATCCACCATGGACCAGATATTCACCATGCGCCAAATCTTGGAGAAGACCCGTGAAAAGAGGATCGACACACACCGCCTTTTTGTCGATTTTAAAGCTGCTTTCGACAGCACGAAAAGGAGCTGTCTTTATGCCGCGATGTCTGAATTTGGTCATGATTGGGAAGGACTTCTCCGAGCCGTTCGATACCAAACGAGGTTTCAGACAAGTTGGCTCACTATCGTATCTTTCCTGATGCTGGAAAAAATTATAAGAGCTGCAGAGCTAAATAGAGAAAGTACAATCTTCTACAATAGTGTACAGCTCCTGGCGTACGCCGATGATATTGATATCATCGGAAGCAACAACCGCGCCGTTTGTTCTGCTTTTTCCCGCATGTATAAGGAGGCGAAGCGAATGGGTCTGGAGGTGAATGAGGACAAGACGAAATATCTCCTGTCATCAAACAAACAGTCGGCGCATTCGCGTCTTGGCTCCCACGTCACTGTTGACAGTCATAACTTCAAATTC
This sequence comes from Zeugodacus cucurbitae, assembly GCF_028554725.1. Taxonomy (NCBI): domain Eukaryota; kingdom Metazoa; phylum Arthropoda; class Insecta; order Diptera; family Tephritidae; genus Zeugodacus; species Zeugodacus cucurbitae. The sequence goes on from NC_071667.1 coordinate 46,345,281, forward strand.
GTAGATAATTTCGTATACCTGGGAACCAGCATCAACAACACGAACAATGTCAGCCTCGAAATCCAGCGCAGAATAACTTTTGCCAACAGGTGCTACTTTGGACTGAGTAGGCAATTGAACAGTAAAGTCCTCTCTCGACGAACCAAAATCAAGCTCTACAAGTCGCTTATCATTCCCGTCCTGCTTTACGGTGCAGAAGCTTGGACGATGTCAACATCAGATGAGACGACACTAGGAGTTTTCGAGAGGAAAATTTTGCGCAAGATTTATGGTCCTCAGAACATTTGCAACGGCGAATACCGCAGACGATGGAACGATGAGCTGTACGAGTTATACGACGACATTGACATAATTCAGCGAATAAACAGCGACAGCAACTACGCTGGCTAGGTCATGTTGTCCGAATGGACGAAAGCACTTTACCATGGAAAGTGTTCGATGCAATACCCGCTGGTGTAGGCAGAGAAAGGGAAAGACCTTCACTCTGTTGGAGGGACCAGGTGGAGAGCGACCTGGTAACACTTGGGATCTCCAACTGGCGCCGAACAGCGAAGGAGAGAGAGAGGTGGCGCACTATCGTCGATTCGGCTATAACCGGATAAACGGTTGCAACGCCAATAACATACATTATACAATATATATGCCGAATATGTGAGTTAAATTGTTTGTTATATTAATAAATTTAAATAAATAAATTGCGAGAGTATAAAATGTTCGGTGACACCCGAACTTAGCTCTACCTTACTTGTTTTAATTATGTGTGAATTACCAAATTCATCGTGCAGAAGCAATATTCGTAATAATTTTTAGCTAATAAATGCAAATTGTTTGTAATAATTTTTCTTCAACTAAGAGCTACTCTGGAATCATTAGTTTTTTAATAATAGTTAAGCTCATAAGAATTACAGGGGTATATCTATTTGATGATAGCATTCATGAACGTTTCCTCCATTCACGTAATCACAATGCATCCTACATTCATCTACAATCGAGCATTGTCAACTCCGCACCATTCTTCATAAATATTTCGAACTATTTGTATTTTGCTACAACATCAACCATAACATGGATACATATTTGATAAACCGCGATAAAATTTATAACAATTATTTAAAATGATTAAAATCAGTTAATTGTATTATTTTTAAGATACATTCAATATTAAATTTCAAAATAAAAAAGTAAAAAAACACAATATGCTTCATTATAGTATATGATTTATTTAAATTTTATGCATTTGATTTTATTAATTTTCATTTTTATATCAATGCAATCAATGAGTTTCGGTTGAATGTGTATTATTTGAGTTCGAACATATTTCGTTTGCGCCACATTTCATTTAGGATTTTACTTATTTCAATTTAATTCCGCATGGTTGTTCTGTTGAACTGGTATTTCACCGATAAAACTGAAAAGAAACAGATTGTCATTCATCCTCATTTATTCATAACTGTACAAAAGCAACTGTATCGCAGCTGTCAAAATGACAAAACGCGCCTATAGTTTCATACGAACATTTCCACGTTTCATAAAAACCATTACAAATACCTGCAGTCATTGACAATTACAAAGGAATTGAGCACAAGCAAAAAAATACATGATCGAATGAGATTACGAATGCAAACAATTTTTAACGTTGGAATGACACTTTTCCTTTATTGCGTACATGAATTGACTGCAGCCTACACATACACTCGCATATGGACGTGTGCTCGCATTGTGTCGCTGTCATTACCTGACATTTCGCTGTGATTGTCGTTTCGTTTTACCTTAATGTATTTAACGGAAAAGTATGCATAAGCACAATTGTTGAATGCGCTTATGAAGGCACGCGAATCAGGCGAAACAGCGTGTAAGGCCATTACAATGTCACTCATACGTCATGTACGACTGTTTTCGTTTACCATCCTAACAATGGAAACACGCATCCATATGTGGCGATACATCGGTGCGTAAATTCTAACTATAGAATTAAAGTATCAAATGAATTATAAGAAGCAAAATTTTTTTTTTTCAGTTGAGGTTGAGTCAACGTGACACATCGAAATTGTTCCACTGAAAACTAAAATGTTATGTAAATAAATTAACCACTTTTGAAATACAAGTCAAAAACATAGTTTACCAATGATTATATGACAAAATGGAAAAAATATAAATATGGGAATGAATACACATGTTTCATTGTTGCATCCGCATCAACAAGCGCAACTTCCTTTATACTCTCGCAACTTGTTGCACAGAGAGTATAATAATTTTGTTCAAATAACGGTTGTTTGTAAGTCATATTTTAAAGTTTTCCTTCGTTAAAGGCAAATCCGCTGGAGAAACTTTCCGGGAGATTAATTGGATCACATACGACAATATTAAGCGAAAATGGTCGTTTTCGAAGGCCGGTGAATCGTCCCAAACAGTGGCCAAGCCTGGATTGGCGGCCAGGAAGGTTTTGCTGTGTGTTTGGTGTGATTGAAAGGGAAACATCCACTATGAGCTGCTCTCATATGACCAAATGCTTAATTCTACCTGGTGTTCCACCAGGACAACGCAGACCACACATTTCGCTGACGCCTCGTCAGAAGCTACGGGAGCTCGGATGGGAGGTTTTATCGCAACCACCATATAGACCAGACATAGCGCCAAGTGATTACCACCTGTTCCCGCCCATGGCGAACGCCCTTGGTCGTGTAAAATTAAACTCAAATGAGACTTCTGAAAATTGGCTATCCGAGTTCTTCGCAAATAAGGAGGGGGCTTCTACGAGGGGGTATTAGATGGAAACAGATTATCGAACGAAACGGCGCATGTTTGAACTAAGTCCGATCACTGTAAAACTTTTTATAAAGCATGGAATAAAGAGCAAAAAATCAGAAGGGAGATATTTGCCAACCTAATATATTTTGAAAATAAGCGAAACCGGTTGAGAACCACGCCTACTTTCTTTATAACACAATTTTGAAGTTCATTTGATTCGTTCACTAACAATATATAAGTTAGGCACCAGTGAAGATTTCGGAACGAAACTTTGCACAAATACTTTATTTCCAGTGTGCCATAGCCCGAAATTGGACTATAGCTTCTTAAGGCCCCAGATATCAAACATAGTGCTACCAGAGAACTTACAACATAGAGAAGGTGCAGGTTCGACAGCGAATGAAATTCAAGTCTGAAAGAAGTGTACTAGGGAATTTACCACGCTACTGGGGAACTCACCTCATGAAAAGTTAACAGCGATTTCAGTTTTAGCATAGGGAATTCTGTAAAACGAGAAATCGCTGGCACATGAAATAATCATGTGATATTATTATTCAATTTTAATTAAATTTTTATTTCTTTTTATTTTAAGTTATTTTATAAAAATTTATAAATAAATAAAATTTTACTTATTAAAAATATATTTTGTCCGAATTATTAATAGAATGATTAATAGAATGATTACGATGGGCGTCGTACCTGTTGCCCTTTCTCAACTAGGGAATTCCTTGGATAGGCAAAATAAGAAAATATGTGTGAATATATGTACATATGAATGATAATTCACTGATTGTGCGAAAATTCGCCAATTGATGGTAGTCAATCCTGAAAGTCGTGTTTTATTAAATTTATATATTATTCATAAATATTTTTATTTCATTTAATTTTCTACCTATTTTTCATTTAATTTTTATTAGATATTTTTTATTTATTTTAAGTTCATTTTTATTCAAATCTGATTAAAAAGTCCGTTTTATTCTTTAATTATTTAAATAAACTATATAACAATCTATAATATCATTCTGGACTCGAACAATCATTGATTTGCCGTCGGCAAATTTCATCTCAATGTGTATGTTCAAATATTTTTACTACCATACGCGTGCAAAAATTTATATGTACATACATACGTATAAATGTGAACATACAAATCTACATCCCTCACATTTGTCACTTCGACACATCTTCGGAAAAAGCAACTCGCCTACAACAAAAAATTACAACAGCATTTTCATTCATAAACGCATGCGTATCAACAACAAAGCAAGTGGACTTCATTTATAAGCGCAAGCGTCGCGCACATCTCCGCGCATGCCTTGCCTAAAAGCGACTTGTCTGGGATGCTAAAAATCACAAATTCAAATAATTTCTGATATTTCCTTCAGAAGAGAAAACTGGCAGTGGCCGAGAATTATATTCATATTTCTATTAGAACTACCATCTTATGCTATGGATTATAAAATATCAATTAAGCTGATTAATTTTCAACAGATCTCGTGGTGCGGGTGGTACGCACACATTCGATTTTTAGACGGTGCTCGGGTTCGAATCCTGGCCGCAGTCTTATTTTTCGCATATTTTTATATTTCTGCCACAATTGATGGCAAATATGAAAATTGATTCTTTTGTGAATTTTGTCAAGCTGCTTGCACTGTTGCCAATTTTCGCTTTGACTTCAGCATCAACATCGAAATATGATTTCTAATTTTTGTCATCGTCGCGAGGAAGCAGTTTGCTTACACCGACGGCTGCAGCGGGGAAAAGAGTTGACGTATTGTTGTTTCTGCTTCTTGATGTTCATAGTTTTTTGTAGTGAGTTACTCATGTATGTAAGTTTGTATATGCGTATATGTGCTTTGACAGTCATTCACATTCACATATTCTAATTGGTGTAGTAGTGGTAATAGTAGATACATACATATGTAGAAATATCGTGTACGTGGTAGGTTTTTTTGTGATCGCGCATATGATAGATAATATATACATGTGTATATGCATATCTATACATACAAATGCTCATTTATACCTATAATTTTTTTAAAATGGAGCAATTTTTTAAATTTTAACACATTTAATTTATAAAACCGAAATATTGAAAAATATTTTTTTAATTTCCTACAAATTCTATTAAATATTTTTCACATTTCATTTATAAATGAAACCGAAATATTGACATACATTTTTATTTATTTTTCTACAAATTCTTTTAAATATTATTTATGAGCTGAAAAAATTCTATTGATCAGTCAAAATTTATAAAAAGTCAAAATAGTTTATCATATCAAAGCATGGGCATATCACATCAAAATGCCAATCATCACAAATGTTCATTCCCCGGCAGTCAATTCTGTTAAATAATAACGAGTAACGAGCGAATGGTGAATTCCCTACTAGCCAATTATAAGCTCTGTAAAAGATCGTATCGAGCATCATACAAAAATCAAAATGCACCTTCTCTATGTTGTAAGTTCTCTGTTCTCAGCACCCCGTCATTCATTAGTTTACATAAGAGGGGACCTAAAACCGATCCTTGCGGTACTCCACTCGAAATAAAATAGCTCTTAGTGCCTTCGTCCGTATCGAATATCAGCCTTCTGTTCTTAAAATAGCTCATTATTATATTAATGAGGTATTGGGGAGTGCGTATTTTGTATAATGTGTCAATAATGTTTGCCCATTTTGCGGAGTTGACCGCGTTCTTAACATCCAGGGTAATCAGCGCGCAGTATTTTTTTGTACCACCTTTCCATCTTTTTCCACTGACTGCACCTTTTGCAGTGTCAACGACATCCTTTAGTGCGTCGATAGTGGATCTTCGTTTTATAAAGCCGTATTGTTTCTCTGATAATCCGCCGGCTTCCAGAATTGCTAACTCCAGGCGGTTTCGTATAATGTTTTCGTATACTTTGCCTATTGTGTCGAGCATACACAAGGGACGATACGATGATGGCTCCTCTGGTGGTTTCCTTTGTTTTGGGAGTAAAACTAGGCGTTGGACTTGGGGTCGGGGAACACCCCTTCTTTTATGCATGCGTTGTACATGTTTGCGAAAAGGGTGGGTTTCAAAATTATAGCTTCCTTTAAAGCTCTGTTGGGTATTCCGTCTATTCCAGGCGCTTTGTTGTTTTTTATTTTTCTCGCTATGGCCAATAGTTCTTCTTCCGTAACTAATAGCGGTGACTCAGCCGCTTCGTTTTGATGTTCAGCGTACGAGATGGGGTCATGCGTCGGAAATAATGCTTCGACGACTTCCTTCATAAACGATGCGCTTTTAGTATCCTGCGACTTATTTTTGAATTTTTCCATACAAATATTGTACGCTGTTTCCCAGGGGTCTACGTTTGCTTCCTCACATAGCTTTTCAAAACAGTTTCTTTTGCTGCGAGTAATGGTTGACTACAGGTGTTTCTTATGATTTTTAAACGATTCTCTAAGACTGTTTTCGTTTTCGCCACCATGATTGCACTGTAGGCGACGTCTAGATGAATGACAGAGCTTTCTCAGTGTTGCTATATCTTCATTCCACCAATATACTGGCCTTCGATTGTTGTTGTCCTGCGCATAGTTGCGTCACATGCTGCTACCAGTTCTTTACGAACTGCAGATACCAGGCGGGTTGCGTCTTCGCATGGAACGTTTGCTGCTCGCCAGGCTGTCGCAAAAAGGTCAGAATCAAACTCTTTTAGATTCCAGCCTCTTTTTTTAGACCTGTTCCTACTGAGGGGTTCCGTTTCCCCAGGTAATAAGAATTCAGCTATAATAGCCATGTGGTCGCTATTTGTGTATATATCCGTCACCCTCCAATTAATGCGTCTACTAAGTGCGTCGTTCGCAAACATTAGATCGATTATGGAACCTTTGTTTGCTTTCTCAAAAGACCTGTGTGTCATGTGACATTTGCCTCTGTGTCGAAAATTGGCAAAATCGATCCCATATATCTAATCTTTTACAACCCCCTCGCCTATAACCAAAACAAACACAATGGCCTGCTAAAAGAAAGTGAAAAGAAATGAGTAGTGATCTATTTTTTGCTTTGTGGAATATATGGGTTTGCTCGAATTTATAAACATTATAATATTTAAATGTATATAAAAAGGCTATATTTTATATTGGAATCGATGCGATGAGTAAATCTTGAAAGCAACCATGTCCGAATTGGTAAGCATTCAAAAAAAGAAATCGCTGATTATAATAGGGTGACGATACCTCTTGTAATACATATATTTTTGACAGAGGTTTAAATTTCATTATTTTATTCTAACGAAAAGAATCCTTCTTTTTTCGAGCTTCTCCTGCTTTTGATATGCTACTACTGCTCCGGAACGCAGACTTTATTATAAAAGTGACTTCAATATTAGGGCAGCGATTTAGCTTTGAGCTCATAACCGTACCGCCAGGATTAGTTATATTCAACGACGCAAACATTGTCATCGAACTACTTCATCATATGGTCCGAAAGACTAGCGAGGGAAAGCCGTTCAGTAAAGAAAAAGTTTCTTGTTGCAGATGGCGGTGTCCTACTGGAGTCGAAACTTGGCGAGCGTTGGTCAACTATTAGTAAAATAATTCTAGGCAGAGTTAGATCACTAAAGGTTTTGTGAGCTCTTCACCATCAGCTAGATTTACCTTTATCTAGCCGTAGAGATTTCAAATGGACATTTATCAGTTGTAAAAGTTGCTTGGAAGAATACGAGTTCGAATAATTTTAGCACTTCCTTATGAACTGTCCTAGTTTTATACGATCTACCATATCATATTTTCGACTATCCAGATGACAAACGAGGTTTAAAACACTTCATCGGAACATGACATCTTAATACCAAAATAATACCCGGCTTGATAAGTGACTCGTCTTCTGCACACCAAATGTGATCCCAATTTTTGGGATTAGCCATTAAGCATAAGTGGATATAGTGTCAGTGAAAACATTCTTGAGTCATTTTAATCCATTCCAGTGAAGGAATATAACACGGAGATAAAGAAAGACAGCACGTTATTGGCTATTTGGTCCATATATCTGCCCTGTATACAACCTGATGTAAACAAACGTTGCGCTCAGCTATTCGAGGTATTTACGACAATTAATATCCTATAAAGTTGCCATGATAAAATATTAATTAATTTAAGAACACACACTCACCGAGAATTTATTTCGATGACTGGTTTGTGCAACCGCAGCAGTTTGTTTGGACTAAAGAATATTTCACCGGCAAATAGCGTAATGAAAATCGGAAACGCACGTATGTAGACAGTATGTGTGTGTTTGCGCATTTATTCAGCGCCGGTGGAGTGGCTGGCTGGTCAGGTGAGTCGCCCAGCCGGCCGGCCATTCGTGTGCGGTTTATTTATGGCCAACTCTGCGGATGTTTATGCGTAGACCGACGCTACTTGTATCACACAAACCAACACCAGCGCATATTAAAGTTGGCATTTAGTTTATGAGGGTCGCCTGAGTAGAGAAGGTAGTGTTTATGTGCATATGGCTTTTCGGTTGACAATCTAACTAGTTGTTTGGACAGTGGATTCATATGAAATAAAAATCTACATGAAGATAAAAATAATTATTTTCTTACTCGATTATTTATTTACTTTAATTATTTGAATAATATTCTCTACTCGAAGAAAAAACAAAAAAAAGTCTCTCAAGCAATAATAATTAATGTATACCACATGATCTACAAAGCAACAGCACATGTGCGATAATTTTAGAATGGTGAAACAAATAACTAAGTTTTTAACCAAAAAAAAAATAATGTGAAACGAAACCACCAAACTTCATCACTGTATCAACCAGGTGGAAGTTTTATTCCATTAAAAGCTATTCGCCTCATGCCTCGATGCGTTAATGTTGCCACGTGTAAGGTCACGCAGCTCTCCAAACGCTTATTTTTCACCACAAACTTTCGCTTGACACCCCTTCGAGTTGACAGTAATATGAGCGTCTATAAATTTGCATAAGAACTGCCTACTCTTGTGGCTCTGCCACTAGAGATGACTAGTACATTTGCATTTCAAAACTGAATTAATGCCACAGGCAAGTGACTTACTTTTACGATTGTGGTCGCATCATATTTCAAACTGCATGGTTGTTGTTTAATACAGTTGATGACTTTTGAAGAGCCAAGTTTGGGAAATTTTTGCCAAGTTTATTCTTCGTATGGTTTCGTTTGTTTATATAAGCCTTATGCCACTCCATTTGCTTTGTGGCATTACAGTGTGTGAACTACTTAATTTTAACTGCCAACGAAAATATCAATAACCATTTCGATACTTGAATTGTATTGTGTGATTTTTAAGTACCCTACTTGACTTTGTTTCTGTTGCGTGCGACACTATTTCTAACTGTGAATGTCAAAGGCGAAGAGTAAGTAGAAAGAAAGACAAAATCGTTTAGTTTGCCACATCCTCGCTAATAGAAGAACAACCAGATACACCCTGATGCTTTCTACTTCATTGTTGTAGTTGTAGCTATAAAAGCACCTAAAAGATAACACAGTACCAAATTCGGAAGTTGTGAACTGAATTATGGAAGTATCTTTCTCTTGACTTTTTTAGACAACTCTCCCACCTCGAGTTGTTTCGGCGCTTGGGACATATTTCTGAAATATCATTCTCCATTTAATTCTTCTATAGATGAGACAACAATGATATGATTGAACTAACGTCGCATTTGACTTTATAGAAGGTATTTTTCATTGTTGAATTCGAAAAGTGCTTACAACTAACCATTAATATTTCAACTTATTCTGCACATCATAATCCTCTTAAATTTAAACCATAATATAACAAAATATTCCTAATAAACAAAATATACATGCAAACTTACCTGTTCTTCGTTTCAAATCCGCTTTTAATTCAATTGCGGCCACTGAGTGAAAAATTGGCTGTAAAGAAGAAAAAATAGTTTTAATATTCCATTATTAGCTGACGATTCATTCAGCATTTTATGACATATAATGCCAAAGAGAATTGAATATAATTTTTCTGCTCGGTGGAGCTTACCAATTCACTTGAGTACACAACGGCGGTGCGAACATTAATGTTAAACGGCAAATGACACTGAATAAAATATATTTAATACACACAGTAAATGCATAAATGCACTAGAGAAAACAAACTCCTCGGGGAAGTGAATTCATGGAAAACAAAAGAAAATAACGATAAATGCTCATAAAGCTTCCTCAGTCTTTGCCTCAAGCAGTATTTTACAAGTTTACTGCTGCCATTGTGTGTTTATCTGTCACAAGTGCACACAAACAAATACGAGTACACTCTTCAATTTTCATAAGCGACAGATGTGTACAGGAGTATATGTCTGCAGTAAATGTATCTGGAGAAATATGTAACTCATACGCACCGTCGCCTATTGTGAGGACTGATTGTTGAGAGTACTACAGTAATTGTAGCTGTGTTCAAATGTGCATCGATGTGAGTAGTCTGTACACATTGAGTGATACAGGTACAAAACATACAATCGTATAAGCTAGAATATGACCCTCTAGGAAAATTATAATTCATACAACTTGAGTCCCAATACGGTTGTTTAAAGTTTGTGGCTATGAAGAACTGCTCTAATTAAGGTGTTTTAGAAATTCTGAGCTTAAACTAATACTATTTTCTATATCTCCAATGTATAACTGAGCGAATAAAATTCTGAAAAGCATTTACCTCGCCTGGGAGATCGATTAAGTCCCCAATTTTTGTAACTCGGCAAAATCATTTATTTCCTATTGGGTAATCGCCACATATGACAATCAATGTTGTCTCTGCATGTACTTACATATACACGTTTACACTTGTGGTTATTGTTATTCTCGTCAACATGTTTTTATTAATTTCATATTTTTTATATCCTTTGATTTGTTGTTTATTGTGTACATGAAGAAAATTGCGTTTTAATTACGGTATGAAATTTTACACTTGCACATAGCGATCAATTCCATAAAGTAATATAATGGCAAAACACATTTTCGAGGAAACATTTAATAAAGTAGTAGAAATAACAGTAAATTATTAGACACAGAGAACTTGTTCCTACAATTACTTAGTATTTACTTTCTCATGACCAACTTCAAGTTTAAATCAATTGTTAATTTCGAGATTTCTGAATTCGTAAGACAGGTTTTGCGCTGGAGAGGAATTATTGAAAAGACTATAAATCTCTTTACGCTTTAATTTAAATATTTAAATATATTTTAACAATAAAGGACTTACATACGAAATTTTTGGTTTGAAGGAGGCAAATAGTTAAACAAAATATTAGCCGGCTAATGCCATAGAAACAGATAACTCAAAAACGCTCCGAGAACAAATCTTAAACCGCAGCCAATGAATAAGATATCACCAAGTAACGAATACAATTCCGACAATAAAATAAATTCCGAAAATTTTTCATAATTTCTAACATAGAAGGTATGTTCAAAAGTTGTCGTTTTTTTAATATTGAGTTATTCGTCTACATTAATGTTGTCACCTTTCAAAAAGTCCTCATTCGATATTATGCAAGTTAATACCACCAACTACATATTGTAATTCGAACTAATAGGCAAATGAGTTCAATATGTCATTGGCACATCAACTATTAAGAATCGAGTGGATTAAAGATACGCCCTTGGCCTTAAGAGTTAGAATATACGAAGAAAGCAAAATATAAACCAGTCAGTCTTTAGGCAGACTCAAATTGAGGCAGTCCTCTGACTGGCCCAAGGCTAGTCATTAGTTTAGCTGACTCAGACAAAAATCTTCCACGCATTAACGGGATGTAAATTTGAACTTATGCCAGCGCTTCTACCATTCGTCGTAACACTACTCAAATTCAGATCTTGAGATACCCTGTGGCTCTTTCAGGCATTTTTCGTATGCTTGTAATTTGATTTGTATGTGTGTTTTCTGTGAAGGTATGTAGCCATATTTTTATTGAATACTTGGTATACGTCTTGCGTTGTACAATGTCTAATATGTGAAATCAAGTAAAGTAAAGTAAGTAAGTCAATGTTCTGACATTTTACGCAAAACGCGTTTTTTTTTCAAATGGGCTCAACTGAAAGCATAAACCAAACAAATTGCGTAAATATGGGGATTTGTAGTGTCCTTGAACGATTCATTGAAATGAAAAAAAAATTATGCAAACGGAGACGATTTTCTCATCATTAATGATTATGATTAATAATAAAATATAAGTTGAAACCAGTCCACTTGTAGGAATTATTAAAGTCGTTGAAATATGGGAGATAGATTATGGTATGGATCGATAGAAAACCAAAAAAAATACATGCAATCGTTTACCTAAATATGTAGTTGAATATAATGCAAATGCGAAAATCCCCCTTAAATGGGAAATAATTGCAATACAACATTTTCATAATCATCATTAAAAGCGAATTTTCACCTCCTCTTTATATACTCTTGGTCTGCCGAACTCGTTAGCTGCTAACGTTAATGGCGTTGCACAATCGTTAATATAATCTTTATTGCTGTCTAATCATCAATGTCCACATAAATTTATCACCAGCAGCGATTCCGAATTAGTTATATTTTTATCAGCAAATCATCCAGCTCAATCACTTGTAATGCATTCAATGTGAAAGCTTACCAAATAAATTATGCTATCAGCAAATTAAAAACGTAATGTTAATGCGCTTATATTTGACGTATAGCGACAGCGATACACTTTCATTTGCAGCGCACACACACACACACACATCGCCATCGCCATCGTCAATAACCAAAATGATAATTTTTGCACTCTCAAAATCAATAGCAACTAAGCCCGCAGTTAATGTGCTCGCGTAAAATGCTTGTCATCCCCGACAGTAATCCACTGCGTATAAGTAACATTTCACAGGCAGTTCGTTGGCGTATTCGCGTCACGTATACGCCAACGCGTGCACATCGCCGCTACATTTGTCATAAAATCGTATAAGGTAAAAAGTATACATGGAGAATTCAATTCGATGTCGATGATTGAGTGATCAATTAAGTATTGCAATAATTTTAATTGCTTTACGACGTGAAGTGCGATGATGAAAACATCACATTGCTTGCCCACAGACATCGAACGTACATAAAAGTTTGCACAGCTGGTTATATAAGTATGTCATATGCAAACAGCAAATCATTGCAAAACATTTTTATTTTATGTATTTTCTAAAAAAACAGTGAACTTTTTATGTAATTTTTTATGAATAAAAGCACGGCATGTACAGAGCGTTGTAAAACATCAATCATTCACACGCGGAATTGCAATAATTTTAAGCCAGATGATTTTTACACCTCCGCTGTATCAATCAGCATGCGAATGCTTCTCCATTTAATCTCTTAATTTACCATGCAAACCGAATTGAAATTGTTTAAATACACGCTATTAGGTTTCAAATGGGAATTTGTTGGTGTGGTAAACTAATACAATTCTTTCATTTAATTAACGGTAATACAATTCACGAAAACTAAATTTCGACACGTTATATATGGTAGTCAAAGCTGACCTAATCGCAAAATGGTCGAATTTATTTGAATTCAAAATTAGCTGGTGGCAAACATACTAATGTACCAATGGTTAATTGCAAAAGTATTACGCTAATTGGGAATTTCAGCGAATTTTGCATTCAGCTTTTTGCGCTTTCGTTGGTGGCAATTTACCACAGATATTATGTGAATTTCGACTGCCGAATTTTTTAAATTAAACCGAATATTATCAGTAATTGGTTTGAGGTTTGAACATTTAAGATTTAAAATCTATTTGCATTTTCCACCCTATTTCTATAAAGTTATAACATTAGAAAATATCCAATTTATTTGAATGTGAGTACTATTTGAAACACAAAGAACGCATGATTAATACCACAATTTCTACTCTAAGGTAAAACGTAAGAGATTGATTATTATTCTAATAGACCAAAATTTAGAGACAAAAATAAAATAAAGAAAATAAATTACCATAGATGCCTTTTCCTCACAATCTACTAGCATCATTACATTCTCGCATTAATCCCAATGGAAACTATAATTCCATAGCATTCAATCAAACAATTCTGGTAATCCAAGTATATGTACTCCTTTCAATAGTCTTTTTTGACAGATCACACGTGAGTCGTGTCAGGCTGTTATTTGTTATTTTTGTTCAGTATTATTTTGCATTTCGGACTAACGTATAGAACGACTTCGCGCATTTTACGTCGAGATCTTAATTGGATAGCGTAAAAAATACAGCTTGTGCAAGAACTGAAGCCGCTCGAGTTTCCCAAGCCACATTGCTTCGCTCTATGGGCTCTTGAAAAGTTCCAGTAAGATCCGACATTTTCAAGTAAAATACTGTTCAGCGATGAGGTCCATTTCTGGCTCAATGGGTATGTAAAGAAGCGAAATTACCGTATATGGGACGAAGAGCAACCTGAAGAGATTCAAGAGCTGGCATTTCATTCAGAAAACAACAACGGTTTGGCATTTGTTCAAAAATGATGCCGGTGAGAACATAACCGTCAATGGCGGCCGTTATCGCGCCATTGTAACCGACTATTTGATGCCTGAAATTGAAGCACGTGCTATCGGCAATTGATTTCAACAAGACGGCGCCATTTCCCGCACATTGCATCAATCAATGGATTTATTGAGAGAACACTTCAGTGAGCATATAACTTCTCGTTTTGTACCGGTCGATTGACCACCATGATCGTGTGGTATCACACCGTTAGACTTTTTCCTATGGGGATATGTAAAGTCTAAGGTTTATGCGGACAATCCCGTTTGGATTGAGGCCTTGGAGCAAAACGTCACGCTTGTCATTCGCCAGTTACCAGGCGAAATGCTCGAATAGTTATCGAAAAATGAACTTAACGGATGGACCAACTGAGACGTAGCCGCGGCCAATATTTGAAAGAGATAATATTTTAAAAATAAATGGTAAATAATGTTCTTTCGAATGATAATAAACATTTCCCATTAAATTTTAATTTTTGTGTTTTTTTTTCTTTAAAAAAGTAGGGAACCTCGAAATCGATCACCCTTTAGTAACTCAAATATGTCATTTTATGTAAATACAGTCAAGAGAAGAGGCTTTATGTACATTTTTAATATGTCTTAAGCATTTTACAGTAAAAGAACACATATTAATTAGTATTTCATGAATGTGTGAAATGCTCAATTAAGACGAATATCAAAAGTAGAAAATTCAAGTAATATTGCATCCGAAAAACTTCTAATAAATCAGTTGCAATGCATTAAATTTAAAAGCTTAAACATAATCGCGTTAGCAAATTAAAATCGTAAAAGTAATGTGTTTATACTCAGCTTATTTACGTAAAAAATTCTCAAACTTCCATTTCAGAGTTCCACAAATCCTGAAAATGCAAAGCAAGCATACGCCCGAATATACTGCAAATATTGTACATACCACCAGCAGCACCAAACACCAACGCAACTGGCAGGGCCAATCGACAAACTTTAATACGGAAAACCACTTCAACAGAAATTACCTTATTACGGTGTGAGCAATTTAGTTAGTACGTACAACATACAACAAGCACAAAGTACATAGTACATAACATATAGATTCGCTGCAGTGAAATTTTTCAGAACTTTGCGACCAAAGGCATACTCACATTGGCAGCACGTTTGTAAGTAAAGCAGAAATCATACACGAAAGTTTTGTATGTGACTAAGACGCCTGGCACGCAAATACATTTGGGTGAAATTCTGACTGATTACTCCCACATACATATATGCCTTACACATACCCATATTTAGATTGAACTTTACTGAGTTGGCTGTCAACGAATACATATGTACATGCTCAGGGACCCAAACAAATCAAGCGCTTTTCACATATAGAGTGTAAATTTTCCGTATGCAAATTTAGGTAAATATTTTCTTCGTCGCTCACTTTCCAATACTTGAATATTCAATGAGAAGTTGGAGTAAGAAAATGTTTGCGTGTGAAATGACGTGTGTCATGACTTATCAGATGTACTTAAAGGCAAACATTTACCCAGGCACTCACACATTCGAAGCGAGTCACACGAGATGTGCGCATATACATGTACGTATTTACGTAAATATGTATTTTTACTGACATTTCTCTATTTCTTATCGCCTCAAGAGGAATCAACAGCCTTATCTTGGACAATTAATCGCTGTACATATACACAAATCAGCATATATATGTATAGATATTATTTTTACGGTTACACTTGCGTACTATTATTCACATGTACTTATAATACTTTCAACTGCCGAATATTCGGGCGATGACTCGCTAATAATTTACTTTCATTGTAATTTTCGCTTTCACTACTAGCATCTGGTTGTCTGCGTTTCATTCACTTTTAAAGTGTGTACTATTTATGAGCAAATGATTTTACTTTACTAATTCGCAAATTTATTTTGTTGAACTTTTAAATGTAATTTATTCAAAAGAAAGGAATTTCAATTTATGACTTGGCCACTAACACTCACCAATTATCTATGGCAATAACCAATTTGTATATATGTTAATTTTATCCAAAATCCTGTAGAACAATAGAAATCAGATTAAATTTATGTTTACAATTAAAAAAAATTAGCTCAGAAGTTCAACCTGTTTATACTGGGACCAAACTATATCTATTATATACCATATAATCTATCTACACCATATATTTTTGGATATAATGATAAATATGGAATAAATAAAATATTTGAACCTTGTCAAACATTTCTGTTTTCATTGGTCAAATTAAAATTTTAGCTCAGTCCAAAAGCGTGTCTTGTTTGATAGCTACCTATGTAGTACGACACACTTTTCTTCAGGAACCCCATTGTGTCCCTATTTACTAAATTATATGCATATATTTTAGTAATACATACATATACACATACGAAAAGAACATGGATATACTAACCATATTCTTTCTTTGCAGCAATATACCGAATACTAGAATCTCCGTCGTTTTCCTTAGTGTGTCAAATGTAGTAGTAATGAAATTATATATGAATATGTTCCTCTGTATAATGTATTTTAGGGTAGTGAATGGTATTAGTTCTAAAAAAAAACTAGGCAAGAACTAATGCAGTATAAAACGGCGAATTTTGTGAAATATGGACTATATATTATTGAGATCTTCACAGGTTATATAGACTACATATGTTTTATAAAAAATATAAAAATTAGTGGAGTGGAGTTCAAATCCAAATGTCTGTCTGTCCGTCCGTCCGTATGTGCAAGCTTTAACTTGAGTATATATTGAGATTTCTGTATTTATAAGCTACATCAACGACACTCTCTAAAGTCGTTTCCCTTAAATACTTACTTATACAGTTCAAAAATCGAATTATAACCACGCCTACCTCCCATACAAAGGTCATATATTTTGAAGAAATTCAGAGGAAATATTTTTCTTCTAATATTATGTCTCAGTAGTGGACTTATGTATATGCCGAATATGTGGATAAAATTGTGTGTTATATTAATAAAATTAAAGCAATAAATTGTGAGAGTGTAAAATATTCGGTTACACCCGAACTTAGTGCTTCCTTACTTGTTTTTGTTGTATTTCATGAATTTAACTTCAATAAAATTACGTTTTTAAAAGCTGTTCCAACACTGCTTCTTTACCATTAATTATTATTTTCTGCAATATTGTTTGAAAATTTGTTGTACGAAACGTAAATATAATTTCACTAATTACATAATACACAGAGATACACAAAACGAAGAACAAAGATAAAAACTAAAATGATTAAAACATTTTTCATGAACATCAGAGAGTTTAAATTTTTTTGT
Organism: Zeugodacus cucurbitae; assembly: GCF_028554725.1. Lineage (NCBI taxonomy): Eukaryota > Metazoa > Arthropoda > Insecta > Diptera > Tephritidae > Zeugodacus > Zeugodacus cucurbitae. The sequence goes on from NC_071667.1 coordinate 46,362,784, forward strand.
TGTACTCGAATGAATGCTGAAATTAATAAAATATGAAATTATTGCTTCCTGCCAACAGTAGCCAATAATGCTTACTCGTCTTGACTGGCGTAGACACCGCTTACGAATAACTTATACAGCTCATCGTTCCATCGTCTTTCTCTCGAATACTCTTAGTACCCGTCTCATCACAAGTTGACATCGACCACTCTTCTACACCATAAAGTAGGACGGGGGATGAGGGACATGTAGAGTTTTGTTTTTGTTCTTCGAGATAAGACTTTACTTTTCAATTGCCGACTCAGTCCAAAGTAGCACCTGTTGGTGTTGATGCTGGTTACCAGGTAATCGAAATGATCTACAACTTCAAAGTTATGACTTGCAATAGTAACTTAGGAGCCAAGACGGAAATACGCTACTGTTTGTTTGATGACAGGAACAAAATAGTACACGTGTAACATATGTATGGTGAGTGTATAAATTAATAATAGATTAATACCCCCTACATTGAGAAATATTTCGAATTCAAACGAAATTTTCAGCACTACCAATTAGAGCTACCCATACAATTCGCTTCATTACTCTGGCTCTTGTACTAACGAAAGTGTTATGCATCTTTTGAAATACAAAAGGATATGCGTATATTGGATACATGGCGTATGGAGGCTGTATAGGAACGTGACTTAATGGTTTTCTATTTATATTCGTTACATTCATATACCGTGCATTATAAAAAATAAAGTTCGGATGTATTAAGTGTAGTGCTAGCACATAACGGCTCGTGGGTTCGAATTCCAGTTTATACAAATTTCAAATAGCAGAAAAAGGCATCGGATAGTTTTAAAACACCAACAAAATAAGCTCATACATTCTGTTATCTATTCGTAAGGAACTCAAAAATCTACAGCATTCGCAAAAAGAATTGAGTCAAACAGCTATCTAATACCGTTTATACTCGTATATCCACTATGCTCATAACTCTAAACATAGACATCAAAGAAGTAGAAACATGACAATTATCTTTATGAAGTGATTGGCAATTAATAGAAGAGCATATCTGAAAAAGAGAATTTAGAATTAATTTGATTTTGAACTTTTTTCCAAAATCAAATTCCGTTTCACAATCACACAATCAATCTCACAACTTGGAATCTGTAAGAATTTAATATGTGAAACTAAATTTAGATTTGTCTGTTGCTGAACACTGATTGAATTAGGCGTCAAGTTGCTCAAATGCGCACGTAGTCCAAGCGATTTCAGTGACTCGTGGCGCAATTGCCTAATATCCGCACTTTTTAATGAGCACAAAGACACCATAAATGGCGTATCCTATTCCATCACGGATGATTCTGCACCGAAACACCAAAAATCATAGAAGAAATAAAAAGACATCGAATGCAAATCAAAGTGGAAGTGTCGTGTGAATCATATTTCCTTCAATTAGATGAATTTATGCAAACTGGTAATACGTTAAGAACACGTGACACATACGAATTGAATACAAATGAGCTTCATATTTTACAAATCTACTTACGTACCGTTACATAACTAGCTTCGTGCGCAAGAATTCATGCTACTGGAAAAGTGATTTCAAAGCGTGCGGAAGGTCAGGTTGATAATAAAGAAGGTTATGTGGTATTTGTGTCTCTCCTTCCCACACTGACACCTTCTCTGCACACAAGCAACTGCTTTGGATGAGAATGTGTGAGGATTAAAATAAATTCAAGGGTACACACTCACACATCCACACACTTATGACTTTTATGCGCCTTATTTTATTTTTATTTCTGCTGAATTAACATATTTTGTTTCTTGCTTCCTTCTCTTAGCCGACGCGTCCGTCGCGACGATGTGAATTTGACTTTCTGTCAACCTCAAATCCATTTTATATCCCCGCCGACAAAATATGCAAATTAAAATGTGGGGAAATATTTAGAAATTCTATGTGACATGCCTTTTAAATGTTTCCTTCCTACGAAAGCCGCTTAGCATGTGACCCGATGTGCGTATGTGCTTTCGCTCAAATACTGGCAAAAATCTTGTAGCTCGGAAATATGCGCCAAATGAGCATTGAAATGAACCGCCATGCGACTTCAAGCACGCTTTGTTTGAGTTTCACATTTCTTCATATGTATTAATTTTTCTATGTGGGCATTGCTAGAAACACACGCACACGGGCAATATTAAAAAATTTACAAACATTTACGGAGAAGTTTGCTAAATGAAGTTATTTGTTGCGTACTCCAAAATATTATAATTCAATCAGCTTATTTATGTGGTACTACATAAACTCCAAATTATCAATGGAAGTCAAACGCTTTTGAGTTTTATTTTCAGTTTATTTATTAAATATATTAGTAAGGTTATTAATTCCACTATATATTATACCACGGCGTAAGTACTGAGATTCACCACTAGATGACGCCACTATCGCTAGAGATCTATCGTAAAACTTGGCTTAAGGAGCTTCAACGTAGTCGCACACGTCGGAACTCAGGTAACCCGAAAACAACTACCGTAAAGAATAACGTAACAAAAGTCCATTATCTCGTTTTGACAAATGAGGGATTGAAAGTGCGGAAACAGTAATCTCCTGGTACACACTAGTGATGAGCGATATTGCTATTTTTGAATCACTGTGATTTCAATGATTGCTACTTTTGTGATTTTTTATTGCTATTGCGATCACAATAAAAAAAAACGAATTTATGAGTATTTGTACTCCAATATTTTTTTTTTTAATTTTTTACATATACATTTTTATTAATTTTAACAATATCCAAAATTTACCTGCTTTTGTAATCACCGTATCCAAAATTATCGAAATCACAACTAAAATTCCTACTGTGATCACTGGAGAGTGATTGCTACTTTCGAACTGATATTGTTACTGAACAGTGATTGCTACTTTCGAACTGATATTGTTACAGTGATCGAATTAGAATCATTGAACTGCTATTGCTACAGTGATCGAATTAGAATTACTGAACTCCTACATGTACTGTGATCGAACAAAAGCACTGAACTTCTCTATAGCTACTGTGATTGAACTCAAATTACTTAACTGCAATAGCGATTTTAAATCACTGATATTTACAAAAATTGATCGCTGTTGCTATACGCGATTTTTCAATCACAGTGAAAAAATCACCGGTAGTGAAATATTGCTCATCACTAGTACACACCGTAGACCCAGGAACAGTCGAGACAATGGAGTGCTCTTAAAAAGGGAAGCAAAGCAAAGCATCCATTCGTAAGTAGTTTTCTAAATTCCAGTGCAGGCATTATGGGCACTGAAGACGATAAACGAAGTTGACGTCTAATAAAAAATATACGAAATGATTTGGCGATAGCCGACACTCTAAAGATAATATAGAAACGTATTTGATAACAGACGAACTCGCAATCGAATTGGGTACCGTATTCTCCGATCCCCAACGAATTTTTCCAGTCCTCAAGTCTATAAAGTAGGTATGAAAGATTGAAGTCGTAGTGGTGGAGTCCGTGGTATATTTTTAAACAAAAGGCTAATTCTATTACAAAAATGGTGCCGAAAATTATTGGGTAAAATTCTGGATAATAAAGTAGAATTCTAATGTTTTTCTTTAAAACCTTATGAGTAAATATTCCTCCTGTTGGCCATCTATCCATGCACAATTAATATATCTTGATGAAACTTGGCATTTAAATATTTCTAATTACTTAATGTAGACTTTACATTCTAAAGAAAAGGAACGGTTAATTCTATATACATACATATGTAGTATACAAAAGTAGTAAGTAGTAACTATAAACAGAACAGACCCAGAACAACACAAATATGTCTCTAAGATTACTTTATAAATTATTATTTATTATATTTTATTAGATACTTTAATTAAAATTTATATTTTTAAATATTTTTAAAACTACGTAATGTCTATATATTGCTGTTGCTATATCATACTTGCATTAGATTATCAAATATTGCGAAAATAATTCTGAAATTGCTAAAGCATACAAAAATAATGTTGTTGACTTTTATACAGCAATAAAAACAGTTAGTGAATTTCGGTTAAAAGCTTTTTTGCTCACATTATGTGCTCTCTGTGCAGAATGGTTCGTTAGATACACGTGCCAAAATATAACTAAAGTTTTATACCCTTGTGTATCCACTTGCACTATAGTTTTATATTTGCAATTCATGTAAAGGTAATTTGCAACAAAGACATTATATAACCATGTTTGAGCTCTTCTCTTTAGCCAAAGAAAAACATATTTATAAAGTTGATACAAGAGCGTAAGTGGACTTTTATTTAAACCAAATTTCGGTTCTATACACTGAGTAATACCAGGCCTGCTTTGTAGGCACACTGACACTCGCCAATATTTTACATATGAAAGACGGCTCATATCAGACAATAACAACAAGGAAATAAGAGGTATTCAAAGACTGACCCTGGCGAAAAGTGACGCGATGGATCATACTTAGACAGCTGAAGGAGCCAGTCCACTGTGCAAGTTTGTATGGTTCGCCAAAAGTATAATTACCGAGATGTTGCAAAGTCTTGCGAACGCTAGACAGTATAGGAGGAAATAACTTGGAGTTTCCACCTCACATCCCTCCTTATAGCTATGACAGTTTGCGTGCCAATTCCGCAGTATCCAGTGTGTACTCCCGCTATTGCGGCAAGGTGAACCTTTTTGAGTACACGAAGTTTCGTCGACCTCTTACGTTCTACTTTGAGCCAAAAGGATCTCGCAACCGAGCAGTTTTAGTTTTAACGAGCGTTTACCATGCTCGCGAGAGGTCCATTGATCTAGTGCTAGAGCACAAGAGGATATCGGAGCCCGAACTCGCTCGCAGGATGGTGAAATAGGACGAAGGGTGTCCTTTCTTGGAAACGTACATTGGATCTCCAGCAAAATGAAGAAAATGTGTGTGACTTTGAATTTGTTTATGTGCTGCCTTATCCAAAGGAGTTGGTTAGTCACACTAATTTTTCTACAATTAAAAACACGCGCCCCTCGAGATCAAATAAGAACTGTATATATACTATACTCTCAAATATTATAAAATGGTGGTATCATGGTATCTTCTCTTATATACCAGTTCTCTTTAAGTGGATTCCCTTTTAATCAAATTATCGGTGACATCCTTCTACATAATAATAAATCATATCTTCCTTCCTAATATGTATCGATTATTTTGTGGTGTTGAAAACAACTAAATGGAAGTGCAATTGAATGGTGACGGTATATGTAGTCAAAACAAACTGAACGAATGCCAATAGCCAATGCCAATCTTTCTACGTCAGCGGAAACTCTCTGAACTAGTTTTATTTGTCGGCAATTTGTACAGACAACTACTAGTTTTGCCGTTTTTAATTTGTTCGCTATGTTCGTCGATTTTTTTGAGTGTCTCTTGCCATCCACAACCAATCAAGTTGACATGGAATTCAATTTCGATCCAGTAATAACTGCTACAAACTGAAGCTTCGTGTTAAAAACATAGTTTTTTTTATTATCGATGCAGATTGGAGGAAAACAAACTGTGTGTGAAAATTGTGAAATTCAGCTAATTCTGTGTTGCGCTTGTTGTTTGCAACAAAATGCAGTGCTTAATTGCTGTTTACTCGATTTTTTAGTTTGCACGCAAATACATAGTTTTTGCTGTTGTTGTTAACACGAACTTTTTGTACACAGGTTTTTGTTTTTTGTCACTTCCTCTCGAGTATTTTACTGAGTAGTCACTCAATTTCAACTTTTTTTTATCGCTCCTTGCGAATATATGTAGAGCTAAATGGAATGCTAAATGTTCTCTGCTCGCATATTGCTGCGCTTCGATGAGTGCGCTGCGTTTGCGTGTGCTCAAGTGTTTACCCCAGATAGTTTATCTGTTTCATTAGAAGTTCGAGAATTGCTTTAGTTAATAACTACAGCTATGTTTGTATGTGCGTACGCGCTTATGTCAGTCAGTCATGCGTTTTATGTTTACTTTGCTTAAAAACTAATACTTTTTGTAAGTGCTCAAATTAATTTTGCAAACACTTTAAATGATATAATTCAATTTAAGCTTCTCTGTTTATCTTTATAATTCTACCAGAATAAATTCATACGCTTATGTACTCGTATGTGATTGAGTTTGGAGAGCATCATCACACTGACATTGATAATAAATTAGGAAAATAACAAGAGGTGAAGTTAGGCGAGAGGTTTACTTCATAGTTGATGGAAGAAGAATCACTAAGTTACGGAAAATTTTAATTACCCTGTACCGCTCTAAGTTAGGCTAGGTTAGGTTTGAAGGCTTTTCCCCAAAAGGAAACACACTTGGACTATTAAGGACAGTCCTTTGTGATGCCAAAAAATATACTCCTTCACTTAAATTTAAGAATAGACTAAGCGCTTAGAACCTGCTACAAAATTGCAGAGCTTTTTACTTCTATATCCACTAAATCGCAAGGATGACCAAAAAAGTGAGATCCAAAGAAATTGTGCCTAGATCTCGCAAAAGCGGGGCATTCCAAAAGGAAATGTTGGAAGGATTCTTATCCATTCTACTCCAAGCAGCTTCTGCTCCTAGCATTCGGTAAAATTTTAAGTTTGACCGCGTGAATCCCGATGGGATAATGGCCAGTTAAAACTCCAATGACTCAGATTGACTTTACTGAGGGTGGAGAGTTCCCTTGACCCCTTGCGATTTACTTTGGGCCAGAAGGATCTAGCGACAGAACAAGTGTTAATGACTGTCCAGCGCTTGCTCAGTTCAGCTGAGATCCATTCATGGAGAAGCAAATTGCAAGAGGATAGTGGTGCTCCTACTTGTCCCCATTCCCATACAATTTTAGCACAAATCATATGAAATTTTTATTTAATGTATTTATTCCAAGCTATAATTTCACAGTTGCTAGATATATTTTTAATGAGATATATTTTAAAAGTTCTGAATATTTATATTAGCATATAAGTGCCCATGTCTTCTAGAATATCTGCAGACAAAAATAAATTTGAAATTAATTTAATGAATGAAAGTTCAATTTGTCTACGAATTCATATGTACATATGTAAAAAATTTCAAATAATCCTGGTACATCTTGTATTACTATTCCTACACGCTTTGTAAGTTTATTTGCTCGTGTGCTTCTTAAGGCAAGAATGTGGGGACAGCACCCCCAATAAGACAGACAATTTCTCTGGTGGGTGGAGAAATCAGAGTGCGAGACAGACTCTGTAAGATGACAGAGAACAATGGGGCTAATACAAAACAACAAGCGAGCATAACAACAAAATCTCAAAAAATGCATGCATGAATTCTGCTTATGTTGCCCCAACACTTGCCACATTGCTCATCTTCATACACATGTATTTGTACATATATTTGTATGTGTGTGTGTGGATGCTCTACTTATATTTGTGCTCAAGCGTCTGTCTACTGCGGCAACAGCAAAAATGGCAACAACACTTGAGTAAATGTAAACATTAACAATTTATCTGCATAAATCACATGCACGACTGTAGCTTCACACCAACCTCTACTCCTCTCGTAACTGGCTACATTTGAGGGTTCCATATATACAAGTGTACGCATGAAATATAGTATTTTCAGGGTTGATAGTAGCAATAATAGCATATTAATTTTAATTCACTTCGAGTACACTTTAAAAATCTTGTTTTTTTTTTAGAAAATAATTTAATGAACAACAGTTATTTTCGAGTTTTATTAATGTGTTTTAAGTAAAGGCTGCTTACTGTAGTATCTTATTATTATTATCTTATTATTCAGTTTAGTCTGGTATTGATCTCATTTGGTTGATTTGACTTGTTTAATGGATTCCCCGGGAACGTTTTCGTTTAGAATTAATGCTGATGCAAATTGTCGTACGAGATTTTTATCCAGAATATTCTTATAAATTCCTCTTATAATTTTCGATCGCTCTTTATCTGCAGATCCACCTCCAAATGATAAATCGGAATCCCAAATCGTCAATGACGACCCACCATGCTCCACCATGCTCAACATTTTGTTTCAACTGCACACCCACTCTTACTCGCGTTGATATCGAAAAAGGGATCTGCTTACTTATCCTTAACAGTTTAATAATCCTGTCTTCTACGACCGCCAAGATTCGCAATGTTTTTCGAGAAAAATAATTATGTATAAATACATAATAAAAAATTTGTATAATGTTGGTAATTCTTGTATCGCGCTAAAAATTTTCCGTTTTTTTATACTCTCGCAATATGTTAAACAGAGATACTAAAGGTATATCAACCAAACTTTCTGGAGTTACTTTTAGTCACTTCATTATGCACTATAAAAATGGATGAAATCAGATAATAATCACGACCACCTCCACCTAGTCATGGGTCAAAAACCATATCTCAGAAACTACTAGACCAATTCCAACAAAATTCGGTTCGTCTCAGATGAGATGTTTTCCTTATGATAGCGTATCTCTCTGCTGAAAATGGAAAAAATATGATATAGGACTTTTCAAACTTCCAGTTAACTTGTATATTGTATATATTGTTTAATATGTGAGATATCAACGCAAAACTAAATAAACGAATTATATTGGATATGATGTAGCTTGTTGGTGAAAATGGCTGGAAATGGTCCAGGAATTATCCCAGGCCCCATATAGTTTATATAATTATTTTTTTTATTCTTGTTTAACTTTTTTTTCATTTTTGCGAGTTCAACTTTTTTGACTTTCTTCTCAGAATTTAGTAACATCAACTTACAAACTTTTTGTCTATTCGAATTTAAATATAAATCAAACTACACTAATTATGACCATATAAATTCTGAATTTGTTCTATATCTGTTATCAATCTGAATTAAATATTCTTAAATATATTTACGGCTTATCTTAAACCTAACAGATCCAAGTGCTTACAACATTACTGCGAATGTTTTCAAACAATATACACACATACATCTATACTAATATTATAAAGAGGAAAGGTTTGATTTTTTGTTTGTTTGTCTCGAATAGGCTGCGAAACTACTGTACCGATTTGAAAAATTCTTTCACCGTTGGAAAGCTATACTATCCTATATTTAGTTTATAAAAAAATAGGGTTCCTTACCAAAACTCCGATAATGTAAAAAAAATACCAAAAAACTTCCTTTAATCGCGAATGCTGCGAAAACGATTGAAGATATAACAAAGTGATGTACTACAATTTAGTAGAACTTATTATTATCTACAAAAAACGTCCGGACATCATATCTCTAACTATTATAGTTTTGTCACAATAAGCGATTTTATATAAAAAATTAATTAAAATGCCACTACTTGAAAAGGCTCTTTATTTGTCCCTTATTATTAATCCTTATCGAAATAAATGATTTATTATTTAAGATCGCTTCAAAACCTTTATATAACTTTTTATTAGATTCTGACATTCCATTCAAAAGATATCACGAGTTAAAATTTTTGTAAAATATACGCTCGGCGGCTAACTTTGCGTTGTAGAGTTGTAGGCGTCACTCCGGCACGGAGGGGGGTTAAGATCACGCGCGCGGTCGGCTCCTTGCTGAATGGTCGTGTGCGGAATTAAAAAAAATTGTCGCTTGATAATAATATAATATAAAAATGAATTGCTGTTCGTTTGTCCCGCAAAAAAACGATAACGGCCAAAACGATCTGACTAGCCAGAAGTCTCTTTAGTCTTGAAATATTTGTGGAAGGCCAGAAAAAGATTAAAAAGTGATTAAATATGGAAAAAATGCGAGGAAAATTATAATAAGAGAATTTTATTCGAGTTGGCAAGAAAAATCTCCGCTTCTATGGGTTGTGTCGTTAAACAAAATACTGCATGAACTCAACAGATGTGGGGTGAAAGCAGTAGCATACACAGACGATATAGTGTTGATGGTAACAGGTCTTTTTCCTTCCACTATCAGTGAGATAATGGAAAGGGCCCTAAGAAGACTACATCAATGGGCAGAAGGAAATGGCTTAGGTGTAAATCCAAAAAAGACAGGCCTAATGCTATTCACGAATAAAACCAAGATACCCTAATTTATTCTTCCCTCACTCAACGGTACAACAATACCACTGTCCTCGACAGCTAAGTACCTAGGAGTACTGATGGATACCAAATTAAATTGGAAAATAAATATAGAAAACAGAATTAAAAAAGCATATGTGGCCCACTATACCTGCAAGAGAATTATAAGCAGAAACTGGGGCCTTAAACCAAACATAGCCATGTGGATGTACACGGCCGTAATCAAACCAATACTAACATATTGAGCTTTAGTCTGGTGGCCAGCTATAATTAAGCAGTATAACATCAAAAAGTTAAATGGATTACAGAGGGCAGCCTGTGCAGGGATTACTGGGGCGCTTAAGTCATGTCCGACTGACGCACTTAATGTACTCCTATATCAACTGCCCATCGACGTTTTCATAAGAAAAGTAGCAGCACTTTCAGCTATAAGAATAAAAAAACTAGGTGTTTGGAACCAGAAAAGTCATGGACATAGCGGTATCCTAAACCATTTTATTAACAAATTATACAAATCGGACTATATCCCCCCAAAATTAAATTAGTAGATACGGGGGTATTCTCCAAGGATCTGGACATATCTCTCTCTATCCGTCTACCAAATGGAGCCAGCATCTTCCAAGCGGAAGTGCTTGGCATACAAAAGGCCGGTGAAGCTTTATTGAACAACAATGGGGGGATAAAGAAAGCGAATATATACACAGACAGTCAAGCAGCATTGCTGGCCTTGTCGTCTCCGGAGATTAATTCTCAAATAGTCAGCAATTGCAGGAAGGTTTTGTGCTCATCAGCAGAAAAACTCAACCTGTCCATTATATGGGTTCCCGGCCACAGGAATATTTCCGGAAATGAAAAAGCAGATGAACTGGCAAAAACAGGAGCCTCTCTAGATGAATCCGAGGCGGAACATATACCATGCCCATTAGGAACTATCAGGAGAGAGATAAATACACATTACGAACAAATAGCCATAAACAGATGGAAAGCAAATAAAAAATGCAAAATAACAAAACAGGTATGGCCCAATTATAATAAGATAAAAACGAAGGATTTATTAGATAAATCCAGGAAAAATATATACAGACTCACAGCCACAATAACAGGACACTGGCCATTTGGAGAACATTCGCTGAAAATGGGTGTAAAAAACATCCGGCCTACCAATTTTTATAAAACAATGTAGTTTCTAACAAACCTTACCGCTGGTGGGGGGCAATGATAGACTTGCATTGAGTGAGAATTTAATTCATTCTCAAATGTTAAAACTAGCTGTTTCAAATATTTCTTACCGCTGGTGGGGGAAAATAAGTGATAGTCTAGCCTTATTGAGAAATTATTTCATTCTAGTTTTATTTTCATTTTGTCACTGCTTAAATACAATTTTTGAATATATCTTAAGAAACTAATTATATGTGTATGTGTGTATGTCTATATGTATATTTTATATGTTGCACGATAAGGGGTTATTTCAAATGCACACAAGCAATTGCCCAAATGTATTTTTATAACCAATAGGTTATCTTGTGCATACATATAAATATGTTTGTTTATTAATAGTTGAGTGCATGCGTGTTGCATATAGATGCATGCGTGCCTCATATAAATGTATGTGTGTTGCATGTATGCGTGCAACATATAATGTATGCTTGTTGCATATTAATGCATATATCGTCACCTAAAATGCAAAAGGCCGTAACTAACATTTTTAGTATTTTACAGTAGAAGCAATAAACGTTATAGATTAAAGACTACTTAAAGCTAAATATCCAAATTGTAGATTTAAGCTTAGAAAACAAAGACGGATTTGTTTCTGAAAACCAAATTAATGAGAAAAAAGCAGTTTTTAAGAAATGTTAGTTACGGCCTTTTGCACTCTATTTTTCTGAAACCAAAAAGCCGTAACTACTTGAAAAAAAATTGTGTATAAAATGAAAGCAATGGTTAAAATAAGAAAATGTGCTTTTAGGCTGTAACTAAAAAAGTTTTTAACAAGTTATGTCTTTTTGTATCTATTTATTGTAAGTATTTTAACACAAAAGAAATTATTTAATTAATACATTTAATTCGAGAAAATAAAACTAAATTAAACTGGTTAAGAAAAACAAAATAATTCATTTGAAAACAACAAAACCTGCAATACACATAGTAAATTAGAATAGGTTTAACCCTTCTGCTATGTTAGGAAAAAATTACACATATAGTGTTTTGGGTCAATTTGACCTACTTATAAAAACTCCACTAATAACACTATTTTATTGAAAGAGTTCATATTTTTTTTATTTGAATCAACTTAAGTGTATGCTAATTGTAGAAAATAGTTGAGATATGTATGTTTTAACGGCAATTTTCACAAACTAAGCTGCTGTGTTCCTTGCAAACAAATTTTTGGCACGTACTACAAACAGCTGAATATTTGTTCGAATTTTTTGTATGATGACAGAAGAAACATCGCTGTCGTTTTTTGGTGGATTCATTTCTGGCAGAGCATAGAGCTGTGCAAAATATACTCGATTTCCGATAACTAGCTTTCTTTGTCGGCGTTTTTGATCGAGTGATGTAATAATAAACGGCAAAATGTTCCAAAATACTAGGTGGGTCAAATTGACCCAACAACGCAATAAGTGTAATGAAATTACATTTGGCATCCTCCAGCAACACAAAAAACAGATATTATTTTAATTTTCATATTTATCTATTCCATTTACTGCAGTTAACAAATAGAAGAAGAATCAATACAATACGAATAGACTAACAAGCGAATTTCGACGAGTTTTACTGAAAATTGGGTCAAATTGACCCAAACATAGCAGAAGGGTTAAGATGTAAAGTAAAAATTTAAGTTCCTGCAGGTGTTTGCATTTCTTTTTGGATATTGATATTCTTTCGGTATGTAACTGTGAAGGTTCGGTGTCCCTAAATTTTTGTTGTGTACGTTGTGGCAAAACGTTATAATCGTCGTTGATATTTGTTTCATAATAAATTATTCCAGATGGACCATATGCCAAGGCACGGATCATATTAACAGTTGGCTCTCCGGATTTTTTGCCTGTATCGAAGAAAGGCAAAACACAATAACACAATTTGATAAAGAATGAAAGATAATGAAAACAACTGTAATGACGGATAACACAATGTGTCACATTGAAATTGAATCAAAGAGAATGAAAAAAGGGTAGTTACGGCTTTTTGGTTTATGAAATTGTTGAAGTTGTAGTTGCGGCCTTCTGATTCTCGCTTATAAAGTTCTTAATTTTTCACGTATGCATGTAAAATTTGCTGTGTACACGTGTTTCGGTTAAGTACTTCATAATCAATCAAAAAGTCAATTTTGAATTTTTTGTTAGTTACGGCCTTTTGCATTTTAGGTGACGATATGTTTATGTGTTTATTTATGTATACAAATTTATGTTTTATATGTAGCTCCTCGGATTTGCTAAGGCATAAAAGAATGCATGTTCAATGATATTTGAACAATGGGTTTGCCTCATAATCACATATGTCGCTCCTGCAGACTAGAAGACAAAAAGGAAACAGTTTTCCACTATCTCTGCGAATGCCCAGCCCTAGCTCAAATCAGACATAGGACTCTTGGAAGTTATCAGGCACCCAATCTTGAATGGCTGGCCTCAAAAAGAATAACAGAAATAAGCAGTTTCATAGATAACACTAAATGGTTCGAACGCTGAGATGAAACGCAATAGCAGTAATTATTAAGGTCTTACAATAGTGTAACAAAATGGCGCATTTAGCACTATTGAGCCCAGTAGGGTTGCACTCTTACCTACCTACCTACCTGGCAAGAAAAATATAAATAGAGAAAACAATAAAATTATATTTTGAATGTTGTCATTGTTGCTTTTTTCAAATATTTTTGATATTGTTCAATTGTATAAAGTTGTGTCGATAGCCCAAAACAATTTGTAACAAATAATGAATGGCTAAGTTCGGGTCCAACCGAACATTTTATACTCTCGCAATTTATTGATGTAATTTTATTAAGATAACACACAATTTGATCCATATATTCGGCATAAAGTCCAATAGAAAATCATCATATGATATATGAGGGCTAATGTAATTCCAGAACCAATTTCACTCATTTTCACCACCAAGGTTAACGGGAATAGGGGCAACTTGGCACCTGTTAGTAGGCAAACAAACGGCACTTTCGGCCTTGAAATTACTCCTAAATTGCAATTGATCGAAACACCGGCAAAATCTCCAAAAATAGCTATAACGAAGACTTTCCAAATATTCAAGAAGTCGCTGGAGGTAGTGCACAAGACTTTAAAAGATCTTGATTGTCGATGAACGTTTTTGGTGGAGCCAGGATTCTGTTAGCGGGTGATTTAATTGTGGCGACACATAAAGAATCGCCAATTAACAACTAACATATGAGGGTCGCAGTTGACACCTCGATGGATTAATAGCATTTCCAAAAGATTTCTGTCACACAAGAGAAGTTTTCCTGACATTAAACCTCAATAGGATAACCATAAATGACTGATTGAATGACCTATAATGGTGGTAAAAAAATATATCGATGATCTTAATCCGACAATTTAGAATTTCGGCCCAAGAGAGTTGACACAGCTACAAACCGGGATGACGTAGTCAATTATCCCAAACTATTTAAAATTGCCTGTACTATCACCACTCACTTTGCAATTAAATTTAGTGTGAGTTGTGATCATGCTGCGTAACATAAATCAACCTCGAGTAATCAATATCGTCGCCGAAGCCAAGATTGGACCAACTTAATTTAATGTATACCTTAGCCACAAAAAACGTGTGGCCGGGTCTGCTAGTAGTATATATGAGAGATTGCTGCGCAATATTCACGGTATGACGTATGTATGTCTGAGTGTCTACTACAAAAAGATATCATAACACATAAAAGTGTATATATCATGGATTCCTTTTAGAAAAAACGTGGGATTTAAATAGATTGACCATACAACTTTAACTGATATAGCACATAGACATTTTTTTCAAAATTAATTATTTAAACAAGAAATACAAACATTGCATTATGTTCAAATATTTTTAATCAGGTGGGAAAACACATTTATTTTTGTTTGGTGAAGTGATTAAATAAATATCATTTTATTTGCGATATATTCATATGTGCAAACTAACACTAATATGGAGCCCTGGTAATCAAAAAATTGCTTAGACTGTTAGAAAATATGGCAATATATCTCCTATATATATATATATATATATATGTGTATGTATATGTTTCGTTCTGCATATTATATAATAATATAATCATGAAAGCTTGTTTGGATCAGTTTCGTATTTCAAAACTGCTTTTTTAAAATACAATAATAAACCAATTTAAAACATTTCAATGATTTAAAATGAAACCTTAGTTGTATCTTACTTTTAGGAGATTACCATGAAGAGAACCAAATGCATTTCATAACCGCAAAACCGTTTTCAAAGAGCTGCCACATCGTAATGTACCAAGGCACATACATTCAGATACTAATAAATTATATAAACAAATAAACAACCGGCATTAAATGTGGTTAATAATACCAAAATCAAATAGAGCAATGACAAGCTGACATAAGGCCACTTACACATATGTGCGTATTTTCATTTAAGGTGTGTGCCTTAGAGAATTACATACGAGTTATTTATTACCGCTAAGTTGTGTATGAAGCCCAGAATATAATTAATGAGTCATTGGGGGTTTTGCGCTAATATACATAATTCTAATTGTTACTTTAATTTTGTTAAAATAAAAAACCTATATGTGTCCCTAGAGTACACTTTTTCACTTTTGTTAAGTCATAAAACAAAAAATATTTGTATTGTTGTGGGAAATTGAAAAAAAAGTTGATAAATGTTGTAAAAACTTTGAGACTTTGAGTTGAAAATCAAACTGTAAATAATTTCACGCGAAAAAAATATTTTGGTCTCTTTGAACTTCTAGACAGTGCAGAATGATGACAAAATTTAAAGTCTACGAAATATTTGACCATTGGTGCATTTCTTTTATTAAGGTACAATTTTTGATACGCCAAATTCACTGCCAGTTGTAGTAAAATCAATGAGTAATAAATATTTATAAAAATCTATGATTTCACTTTTGACACTATGGAACACAGAATAAATATCAGTAAAGGGTTGATTTATTTTATACTCTCGGAATAAATAAAGGGTGTCAAATTCTAAAAAACACAGATGAAAGCACAATGATTTCTAAAAGGAAAAGTTACATCCCTTTGCGGTTTCAGTTCCATTAAAGAAGAATGATAATACAATCATCCCCTTTCACTTTAAAAAATATTCAACGCTAACTCCATTTCCGTTTCTCGTGGAAGTTATTTCCTTTTCTTTCCACATGGTTGAGCGGCTAAATTATTCAAAATAACTTCCAAAAAGTACTCTAAACCCGAAAAATAGAATAAATGGGTAGAAAGTGGCAATAACTGGCATAAATTAAAAAGTAATTTGAAATTTGCATTTATACGAACCGCGAACAAGACAAAAGGTAAAACTCAGCAAAATAGAATAAAATTAAAAACGTAAAAGTTGCAGAAAATGTATAGGAAAATGGAACAGGACCGGCAAGTAGACAAGTGGCAAGTCAAGAAAGCTGTCGCGTCGCCCGTTCAGCCACTCTCCATGTACTGGCTCAAGCACCCTCGGCGCATAATTTAATTAATTTACAACAACAACACTCGAAAAAGAGTTAATGGGAGTATGTCACCAACTCAATGCGCTTAATGGGTTCTGCATTATCGCAAACACCATCCACCTCGTTGGCCGGACGCGCCCATATTCACGCCACCCACACCATCGTCGCCTTTGTGCGGGTCGCACTCACCGTGAGCTTCACTAGCGCCATTATTTTAATGAAAATTAAAGGATTAATTTGGATTTCGTTCGTTTTGCGTACAGCGTTGATTTCATTGAAGCGTTGAAGCCTTTACCTAGAGAGGAGCGAAAAAATATTCGACGCCAGTTCAAGCCACAATAATCGTACGGCATTAACCGCAAATATTGTACGCCCAGCTCATTCACTTGTTGTTTTTATGACGCCGCCGGTGGCCGTTTTGTTTGGCAGGGTGATTGGCAGTTTAACCTCAACTATGTACATTGCACTTCGGTTGTTTTTGCTCTTGATGATTTTTTTACGTTTGTTGTTCCGTTCCATTTTTAGTCATCTGCTCGCTTATAAACCCTTCAGCAATTAAAAATTTTACGATAGGAAATTACCAAATTATTTTAAATGTATTTTCCGAAAATCTCATAAAATTAATTCAAGTTCTCTAAAGGTGGGGACACACTTTACATGTATAAGTACTATATAGACGGCACGCAAATTTCTCATTGACTTTACCATGCCAGCGAAAATGTACTTCACACTGACCTCAACAAAATCGTGGAATAGTCGTACAAAATATTAGCATATCAGAATATATACTATATTCGATGCTTGGTGATGCTTGCGACTCCATCATGGACAATATTTCATGCAGGATTTTAACGTTTTTTTTTGAGATACCTCATATGTATCTAATCTATTTCTCGCACGTTCAATCGGTTTGCAAATGCAAGATGGTGTACCCTTGTCACGTTATCCTCTGTATAAGTGTTTTAGGGGAACATAAAGTGGCTCATCAGACGAAACCCGTAGATAAGTACACTATCACAAGCTCCATCGGGCTAAGTAATCCCTCGTAAATTACCAGAATCACAATAAATTGTCGATTACATTATTACATCTTCCCTCATTGCATAGGGATGAGCAGGAAATTATAAATATATCGAAAGGTCATAAACTATAACTCACTAACTACTCGATCAATTTCATTAATATTCGTTTCATTGCATTTTTTTTTTCAATGGGCGAAATCGGTTCACAACCACGCCTACTTCCTATATAACACAATTTTGAAGTCCATTTGACATCGCCCGTCTAAAAATTTTCGTAATAGCGCTATAACTTTTCAAGGTCCCATATATGGAACAAGAGGACCTCAGAGGTTGTGAATAACTTTTTATCGAAAATATCGGAAGATTAGATTAGGTTCCATTGTTGTCTATCGACTCCTAGGCCTTTGGGAAGCCCATTTGTTACACCACCGGGATTGGGATCCCCTCATACTATTAAGCCCTCTTTGAACCACCTTGTGGTGTTGATACAATTAAATAATTCGCATAATTTGATATGTGCCCACATCATCGAGGAAACCGCGTGTAATAGTTGCCTTACATCCGCATAGAAGGTGTGTTATAGTTTCTTCTTCGACTTCTTGGCAGCTTCTGCAGTAATCATTGATAGGTATCCCCAGGTGTATCTACAGCAAGTTTATTGATTAAATATCTTCACGTTTCCTGAGGTATGAAAATTCCCTTCTTATTAGCACCTAACTGTAAAGTGGTTCCCAGCCTGAGCCGTTAAATTTGATGTTAGTGTCATTAATAACTCCAAGAATTCTCTCACTATATTCGTTGATATTCTATGAGGCTTTAGTGATTTTAAAGCCGCTTAGTTGTCTGAAAATATAAATATTTTTGTGGTGGTTAACACTCTTTTTGAAAGATTGTGTCTCCGCTTGGAAGACACTGCAATGATCCGATAGCCGGAAGGCGATTCTGGTATCTATTTTTTATGAAAAGACCCCACCTCCCACTCGTTTGTCTAGTTTTGATCCGTTTATATAAATACTTATATCTGAATCTGTGTCCACCTTTCCCTTATCCCACTCCTCTCTAGAGGGGAAGGCTATGTTTAGGTTCGAGTTTAGATTCATTTCTACAGGATTACGAAAGTCCGTAATATTTGGTAAAAATTGAGCGCCGATTTCGCTGCCTGCTGCTTAAAGAATAGGTCTATAAGCTGTATATACAAAATAACATCTAATGCCTGGCTTGGCGTTGATCTGAGAGCTCCACTGATACATATGCTTGCTACGCATATCGTGCAAAACAATAAAATAAAGCCAAAAGGTGGAAGTGAGCGATAGTGCTTTATTATTATTTAAAATTCCAAGTGAAAAATATATTAACGTCAAAGAGAATTGCACAATGACGGAATTTTATAACAAAAGTACAAAAAATCGTATATAAATATTATATATTTTTTACTTCCAACTAACAAAAAAGTTGGCAAAAATGGCAACCTTTTTGTAACAAAACAAACAAAAACAACGAAATGTTCGGTTACACCGAATGTTGTTTTATAGCCCCCTTAAGTAATTTGTCATCAATATCTTAGTTATGTCTGTAGAGTACTGTAGATGGAATTAAATAAGTAAATTATTTGCAATTATTTCACAATGTCAATAAAACCTACAACAACCTGGCGTCTCGCCTACTAGATAACTGTTTTAAGCTAACATTATGCAAATTTATGAACTCGTTTAACAGTGAGCTTGAAGTGCTTAGCAGACGGCGAACGCTGAACTCCGTACACGGCTCGCAAAGTTATTAAAATCAACCATTACCCTTGAGAAATATCCTATTTGTAAACTAACAGTAAACCACTGGGGGCCAAGCGTTCTTCTCCAAAGGCAAATCGATTTTTTTAAGCATCACAGCACATCGAAGGACGCCAAGTAACAAACTATCCGACCCAAATTTGTGCATTTCACTTAACCCGGCAACAATCACAACAAAAACCGAAACTAAATACGCGTTTGTAAGTAAAGGTAAACAACTTTAAAGGACATTGTAGCTGCAAACGACGAGGCCAAATAAAAATAGCGAGCAAACAAAAGTCAACCTACGCAACCACATCCATATGTATGTATGTATAAGGGTATGTATGTGTGTGTGTGTTGCATCGCGACATTAAAGTGGCAGGATTATTTCATACAAACTATATAACTTCATAAGTGAGTATAATATAGTTGCTAAAAATAGCAGCACTAAAATAAAGCTGAAGGGATGAAGGAAAATAATGGACGAATTGTGGATAAAGGAAAAGAATAAAGGAAGATGGGAAAGGAAAAAAGTGGAGCAAGAAAAATTTAACCGCTTTAATTTGGGCAAACGCACAATAACTTCGAATGCAAGAAATGCCAAGTGTAAAATGCTTACTTGAGTTGCTATATACGACAATCTGGGCGGATGTGCGCTTCCGTTGGGCTGGACAAATATGTATTGCAGCAAGTTTTGCGTGTCGGGAGCAAATAAGCACACACAAGAGAACGCTTACACAAGACCAAGCACTATAAAAATTCGAATTTAAGAAAATACTGAGTTACTCACTTACGTAAGAGCCGTGGCCATTAAAATGTGAAATACCAACAATGTTAACACTTGCCGGGAAACCGCCAAAAAATACCGAAAAAAAGAAACAAAAGCGTTGCTACGCGACAAGGGACATAAAAAAGTGAAATGAAATCGAGCGGAATGGACACACACAAAGGCACACTTATGTGAAAAACTATATGCGCCAACCAAGAGAACGGCAAATAGATATCGCAAAAGTTAACAAACAAAAAGCTTTACGGCACAAAGAAAAAGATCAATAATACGAGGACGCGGTGGAAGCGATAGCCCTAATAGAGAAGGACACAAAGCAAAGGAAATCAACAATGAATTTAAATAAAACCATCGGCGCAAAATGTGCGATAATGTTGGAAAACGCTGTCACTTCGGAGGCAGATAACGGCCAAGTGTCGAAGTCAGCATGTCCAAACTTTTTGGGCAAAAGGAAATTCAGAACTTTTACGCAAAAATAGCTTACAAAACGATAGCGGCTATTTGTTGCATAACTTTTGGTTTAAATGCTTGCAGAACATGCTTACATTCATACATTTACATGACCATATGAAGGAGTAAATAAAACTTTGCTTATGTAACTTGAATATTTTATCAGATTAAAGCAATATTTAGTAATCTCTTTGATGTGTACCTTTTCTAGACGCTTAGTGTAAGCGCATAATCCATTGCTAGAAGAGTTCAACAAGAATCGATTTTGCTAAATTGAGTAAGTATGGGACTCAAGCTACTATCCGTAAGCAGGGAATCGAAATAAAACAAAATAAATGCATGTGATAATCCTTCAAGCAAAAATCTTAAAACAAATTCACTTACTGTGAGTCATAATATCGTCGAATTCAAGCTCTTCCATATTGGACAAGCCCGAATAACCGCTTCAGTAGGACGATTAAACTGAATATAAAATGGTGGAAACGCGCCATGTACATTCTAAATAGAGCACACATTTTGGAAATAAAGCTCAATTATTTGTTAATCGTTTCTAAAACGAGACATGTTTAAATTGCATTGTCAAAACTAGGTTGACAAAAAACCAGAAAATTATCCAGAAAATCAACCAAACTAAAAAGGATATATAATAATAATAGTAGTAATAATTTACACAAGTAAAGAAAGGCTAAGTTCGGGTGCAACCAAACCTCTCGCAAGGTATTGATATAGTTTTATTAACATAGCACACAATTTGACCCATATATTCGACATAAAGTCCAATAGAATAACGAAAATCAGTATATCTAGTATATGAGGGCTGAGGTAATTCCTGAACGATTTCACTAAGTTTCACCACCAACATACGTTATATCCAAGATTATATGCTCACTTAATTTGGCAAAGATATTTCACAAATAAAACGATTTATAAGTTATTAAGCCCTCGTATTTTTGAAAAGCCTATAAGCAGGTATATGGGAGCTAGGAGAAGTTATGACCCGATTTTAACCTTTTTTGGTACAGCGACACACTATTAGAAGAAAAATATTCCCTCTTAATTAAATTAAGATATCTGAGCGTTTTTCCGATATTTTCGGTGAAAAATTACCCTAAGGCACTGAGCTCTTCATATTCGATCCCCCGGGCATTGAAAAGTTATAGTCCGATTTCGAAATTTTTTTCACAAGTTATGTCACAGATCACATACAGTATTTCGGTAAAATTTTATTCCACTATTTCATCGGTTCCTTATGTGTACATTATAAAGTGAAGGAATCAGATGGAATTCAAAATTGTTGAGTTATATGGGAAGTAATCGTGGTTGTGAACCGATTTCGCCAATTTGTGTCATCAGGGTCCGTTGCACGCACAGATGGGTAGACAGACGGACGGACAGACATCCGGATTTCTTCGGACTTGCTTTTTACTCGTCATCCTGAGCATTTTGATGTATATAACCCTATATCTAACTCTTTTAGTTGTAGGTGACACAAACAACCGTCTTGTGAATAAAACTATTATACTCTCTTTAGCAACTTTGTTGCGAGAGTATAAAAATTAAGTGAACAGACGGCAGAGACATTAGCGAGCTTAATTTGTTTTAACTTGCGCATTTGATCCATTTTAATGCAGATCAGTAATGCACAAAAATTTCGTGAATTTAGCTGAAGTGACCAAATTTGAGCTGCTGCCCAAAAGTGGCCGATTTTTGCTATTGTGAATGCTGATTGATACAAAGAAGAAGAAGAAAACATAATCAAATGTATTTTACAAATTAAATTATGTGCAAATATATTAACAATAACTAATTTTAATGTTTTTAGATGGCAGAAACCAATCAGAGAACAGTTTCTACAACAACAACGATAATCAACGATGAAAAGATAATGATAGACTTGTTTACTTTTTTTTATGAATAACCAGATTTCTCAATCAGCTGTCTAAATGCACAGGTCTGCCGTCGGTTACCACAAAATATCTATGCGCATTGGTATTTCTTACTGCCCTTATTGCCCGCCTCTTTACCTGAACAATTTGATAATACAAATGAAGTGTTTTAAAGCAACTATTTACCGGAAATTTCTATGAAATATCATTCAGCAAGAAAAGTTGCGACATTTGGGGGAATAATACCACTGGTTTACAGCAAAAATGTACCATGAATGCCACTATCCAATTTGTATGTGGAATCGCTCGCTGATTTCGAAAATCGAATAATTTTTTTTTATGGATACGTTTTTGAGATATTTGCAATTTACCGTTATTCGACCAAAAAAAAGGTGTCTTCATTTAATCATGTATATCTCACTGACCAGTTGAGCAATCTTACTGCAAATTATAGAAAATAAAAGTGAATTACATTTGTGAGTGAAATTTCCTAAAAATATTGTCTACTCCAACAGTAGTCACCCATCATACCGACGTCCCAGATCGATTGGTATCGATTCTTCTGCGCGATCGGGATCGAGGGCTTTTTGTTTCCATTATGCAGTTATACGGCCTTCAAGCTCAGTTTATTGCTGTCTATGAACAATCGCCACTCCTCGGAATCCTATGGTTCACCAAACTCTTTGAATGGAGTAGACAATATTTTTAGGAAATTTCAGTCACTTTTATTTTCTATAATTTGCAGTAAGATTGCTCAACTGGTCAGTGAGATATACATGATTAAATGAAGACACTTTTTTTTTGGTCGAATAACGGTAAATTGCAAATATCTCCAAAACGTATCCATAAAAACAAAAATTTACTCGATTTTCGAAATCAGCGAGCCATTTCACATACAAATTGGATAGTGGCATCCGTGGAACAAAAAACCAATTCAAATTTGTGATCCACTGTACTTATTAAATACTTAAACAAGCAAATTGTGACAAACAAGCTTACAGTAAAAATAAAATGTTAATTTGAGAAAGTATGCTCAAATGTCGTTTAATTACTTAATCATGTCCTTGAAGTACACACATCTATATAAATTAACGAATAAAGGGCTTTAAATATAATCAAGAATAAATCAAGATATAATATAATGCCTCCTCTTTAATTGATGAAACATCTGGCATATCCCATGTACATTCGTGTATTCGTAATTACGTAATGATTAACGTAGCGGCGACAATTACCGAACAATAGAGCGCGTCTTAAAGAGTTTATCATATGATTAACCAAATACCTGGCCTGGAGGTTTGCGTGTGATTGAGCGAGTGTAAACGAGAGTCACGCTTTATTAGTACCACGTTTGTTTTCTTGTGTATAGTTGCGTGTACATATGTATTACATAAGGAATTGTTCTGTTGTAGGCAGCTCCCAAAACCTTTACGCAGTAAAAGTAATTTTGAGGGCGCGTGGAACACGCGATACATATAAATGTGGATAGATATTCTCATTTACGCGCACAAAAGTGTATCGCTAATAGAGGGGAGCATATTATAACAACCTAAAGAGTTGAGAGGAATCGTAAAAGTATTTCTCCAACAATACAGACATTTGAGCTCACAAAAGTGGGCTGAATGAAGGTAAACACATGTTGGCCACATGTGTGCGTGTACCCTGTAAGATTTTCTCTTTTATTATTTTCAAGGTTATACAACCTTTTAGAATCCTATCAACTGTTTACGACTGCAACTACAGTTTTTCTAAGCCACACGTTTTCACCATTCGACTAACACACACAGATGCATGCAACCATTATGTTAGTAACATTGAACATAACACCAACTTGGCCACTTCACAAGTTTTAATAACATTGCCAGATAAAGAAGAGCATTCCTTGGTGCTTGTGGTTACGTAAATTTATTGGGTTCTATTATTATTTTTTATCGCATAGCTTGGCTCTGACGTTTTAAAAGCGTACACACGAAGAAACTTGACAATCTGCAATGATATTTTCAAACGCCCACTTGATGAGCTTAAGTTCTACTAGAATACCGTTAGACAACGAACCCAATGCATCAAAGTAGGGATTTTCTCGATAAAAATGCTACCTCTATATAAGTGTAGTGAGCTCTTACGTAACGGAAATATAACTTCCAGCCATCACCTTCTTCTTCATTCCGATGGATCATTCAGAAATAGAGACTTGAGGAAGTAAATTGACTCTGAATCATCTGATTTGTGGACATTCCACCGAGATTATCACCTGGTTGGTTGGTCCATGTATAGATTAGCCATATGTATTAGACAATTTATTTTACATGAAAATATTAAATCAAATAGGAAACGAGGTAAAGTCGCCCCCGAAGAGCAAAAGACATATTTCAAATAATTTTGATTTTATTGGATGTTACAGAGAAATTATGCAGAAGAAGTACGGAAATAATTTTTTATACTCTCGCAACAAAATTGCAAAGAAAGTATTATAGCTTTGTTTGGGTTTTTCAAAAATACGGTGGGCTTGATTCCGCATTAATCGGTTAATATACGAGGTATCTTAGCTAAATTAAGTGAGCGTATAGTCACTTATATTAGGGGGATGGGGTCATATGTAGAAGTTCACGCAAGTGAGGAAAGGTTCTGATTGCCATTCACTTGGGACTGGCCAGGGACGATTCTTTTGCATATGTCTCAAGCAGCTCACGACTTCCGGTTTTAGACCAAGTATCCCCTGGGTAGCTAACAGACATCCGTTTGGAGGCGAGCTAAAGTGAGAAGGCGAAGCCCGCTTCTGCGGTTGTGCGTAGGGCTTGGGACCCACCACATAAAAAAATCTCCCCAATGAAAACAAACACCGAGCCTCGGATGAGAAACCCCCCTTTTGAAGACGACCCCTGCAAACGTACTAAGGATCATGATTTGAGGGCATGCACCTGGAATGTCCGGACTCTTAATTGGGAAGGTGCCTCTGCCCAGCTGGTTGATGTCCTCATACAACTAAAGGCTGACATCACCGCCGTCCAAGAAGTGCGATGGACGGGACAAGGACGGAAGAAGGTGGGTCCTTGTCACATCTATTACAGCGGCCATATAAAGGAGCGCAAATTTTTTTTTTTTTTTTTCAATATTTCTTTATTTATTGAATCTGCTTTGTTTAAAGCCTAACAATAAGTATTAAAATCTTAAATCTATTTACAACTAAGTAAGCTCAAGAATGTGTTTGAGCTTTTTGGCAGAACGTTGCTCTTTAGTAGGCAGGTAGATCTCTTCTTTTTAAACGAGTTTGATTGGAATGTACCAAGGCGTTTGCCAATGGGTTTGGATGTTCACGAAGTTTAGAAATATATTTCTTTCTGCTGTCCTCTATTTCCTTCTTTACCATAGGAATATCAAGATCCTTATGGATATTTTCATTACGCATGTACCATGGTGAACCCGTTATTGTTCTAAGCATTTTAGATTGGAATCTCTGAATTATATCAATGTTGGTTGCACAGGTCGTACCCCACATTTGAATACCATACATCCAAATCGGTTTTATGATTGCATTGTATAACAGGACTTTGTTGTCTAGACTAAGTTTAGAATTTTTGTTTAGAAGCCAATTTAAATTTGCTGCTCTTAACTTCATGCAAGTTACTTTACTCGCTATATGTTTCCGCCACGTAAGCCTTCGATCCAGGTGAATCCCAAGATAAGTTACTTCATTCGCTTGGGGTATTAATACATTGTTTATTTTAATTGTCCGACATGTTTCTGGCCTTAGAGAAAATGTAACATGCTTGCATTTTTGCTCATTAATTTTTATACGCCAGTTGGCTAGCCATTCTTCGACACAAGTTAAGAGCTCCTCTAATACTCTTGATGCTCTAATGGGGCATTTGTTTCGGCTTACTATGGCTGTGTCATCCGCAAAAGTGGATGTCAATACGTTGTTAGCTATTGGAAGGTCTGCTGTATATATTATGTACAGAGTGGGGCCTAATACACTGCCCTGAGGTACACCGGCCCTTATTGCTCGTTCTTCTGATATAAAATCTGCTACTTTAACCGTAAATTTCCTATTTCTTAAATATGACTCCAATGTTTTATGCAATTCGTAAGGTAAAACGTTTTTGATTTTCCATAAAAGGCCTTCATGCCAGACCTTATCGAACGCCTGAGCTACATCGAGAAAAATAGCTGAACAGTACTCTCTGTGCTCGAATGCTTTCCTGATTTCGTTTGTAATTCTATTCACTTGCTCTACTGTGCCATGTTTAGCACGAAACCCGAATTGATGGGTTGGTATTATATTATTTTCGTGGAGGAAAGGAGACATTTTTGATAGTACTTTTTCGAATATTTTGGAAAGACATGGTAAGAGACTTATTGGTCTGTAGGAAGATGGTTGTGTTAAGTCTTTTCCAGGTTTATCTATCATGATGATCTGCGACTTTTTCCACGAAATTGGATAGTACCCGAAACCAAGAATTGCATTAAAGAGCAAAGAGAGCACTGATATAGCAATATTTGGCAACTCAGTTAACATTTTTGGAGTAATATTATCGTGTCCTGAAGACTTTTTCGGATTTAGCTCTTTTAGGATCTTGATAATTTCATAAGTAGACGTCCTAATAGACACGCTTGACTCGTTTGCAATATTGGGCAAAGTTGGCAACTTAAAGTTGTTTTTTGGTACATTGGGTTGAAATACCTTTTCAAGGTGATTTGCAAAGCAATTTGCCTTTTCCTCATTACTGCGCGCCCAATTACCATTCGACTGTCTTATAGGAATCTTGGAATCTACTGGAGGCTTAAAATACTTTTGGGCTTTCCAAAGGGAGTTTTTCTTGCTAGAATTTGGACACTGGTGCTTTATATAATTTTCAGTATTGTATTCTTCATCGCGTTTAAGTGCTTTTTTTAACTTACGGAGCGCAAATTTGGTGTTGGATTTGTGGTGGGAGAGAGACTACGTCGCCGAGT
Source organism: Zeugodacus cucurbitae (assembly GCF_028554725.1). Taxonomy (NCBI): domain Eukaryota; kingdom Metazoa; phylum Arthropoda; class Insecta; order Diptera; family Tephritidae; genus Zeugodacus; species Zeugodacus cucurbitae. Next base: position 46,390,284 of record NC_071667.1, read on the forward strand.
CCTGGTAGATGAACGTCTTGCCACAATCAGCATCGGAGGTTCTTCAACATATCGCTGATTTGCGCCCACGCCCCAACGGAAGAGAAGGACGATGTGACCAAAGATGCTTTCTATGAGCGCCTAGAATGCACCTATGAGCGCTGCCCCCGCCACGATGTCAAAATCGTGCTTGGCGATTTTAACGCCAGGGTGGGTAAAGAAGCTGTCTTTGGCACAACAGTCGGAAAATTCAGCCTCCATGACGAAACATCGCCAAACGGCCTGAGGCTGATCGACTTCGCTGGGGCCCGAAATATGGTTGTCTGTAGTACCAGATTCCAGCATAAAAAAAATCATCAAGCAACGTGGCTGTCCCCTGATCGAAACACGCGCAATCAAATCGATCACGTTGTGATAGACGGAAGACATGTCTCCAGTGTTTTCTCCTCGACATGCACTCCTGCTCTCTGAGAGCACTCATCAGCATCTCGATATAAGGGAGCTGTGGAACGGCATCTCAAACTCATTGCATACCGCTGCAGCCGAAACAATTGGTCTCCGGCAACGCCAAAAAAACAGTTGGTACGATGAGAATAAGGAGATGGCGAACCCGATTCCCCAATCGATGACGATGGAATAGATGTTCCATTACCCGACCATGAAGAAATTCGAATAGCAATTACCCGCTTGAAGAACAACAAAGAGGCGGGGGCCGATGGATTACCGGCCGAGCTATTCAAATACGGCGGCGAAGAACTGATAAGGTGCATGCATCAGCTTCTTTGTAGAATATGGTCGGAAGAAAACATGACTGACGATTGGAATCTTAGTGAGCTCTGCCCAATCCATAAGAAGGGAGACCCCACAATCTGCGCCAACTACCGTGGTATAAGTCTCCTCAATATCGCATATAAGGTTTTGTCGAGCGTATTGTGTGAAAGACTAAAGCCCACCTTCAACGAACTGATTGGACCTTATCAGTGTGGCTTTAGATCTGGAAAATCTACAATGGACCAGATATTCACCATGCGCCAAATCTTGGAAAAGACCCGAGAGAGAAGAATCGGTACTCACCATCTTTTCATCGATTTTAAAGCTGCCTTCGATAGCACGAAAAGGAGCTGCCTTTATGCCGCGATGTCTGAATTTGGTATCCCTGCAAAACTAATACGGCTATGTAAGCTGACGTTGAGCAATACCAAAAGCTCCGTCAGGATCGGGAAGGACCTCTCCGAGCCGTTCGATACCAAACGAGGCTTCAGACAGGGTGACTCACTATCGTGCGACTTCTTCAATCTATTGCTGGAAAAAATAATATGAGCTGCAGAACTAAATAGAGAGGGTACAATCTTCTACAAGAGTGTATACCAACACCAACAATGTCAGCCACGAAATCCAACGCAGAATCACTCTTGCCAACAGGTGCTACTTTGGACTGAGTAGGCAATTGAAAAGTAAAGTCCTCTCTCGGCGAACCAAAATCAAAGTCTACAAGTCGCTTATCATTCCCGTCCTGCTTTATGGTGCAGAAGCTTGGACGAAGTCAACATCAGATGAGACGACACTAGAAGTTTTCGAGAGGAAAATTTTGCGCAAGATTTATGGTCCTCAGAACATTGGAAACGGTGAATACCGCATACAATGGAAAGATGAGCTGTACGAGTTATACGACGGCATTGACATACTTCAGCGAATAAAACGGCAGCGGATACGCTGGCTAGGTCATGTTATCCGAATGGACCAAAACACTCCAGCTCTGAAAGTGTTCGATGCAGTACCCGCCGGATGAAGCCGAGGAAGGGGAAGGCCTCTACTCCGTTGGAGGGACCAGGTGGAGAGCGACCTGGTTACACTTGGAATCTCCAACTGGCGCCGAACTGCGAAGAAAAGAGAGGAGTGGCGCGCTCTCATCGATTCGGCTATAACCGGCTGAACGGTTCAACGCCAATCACATACATACTTATTGAATCTGGATAATATAAAATCGGCACTTGGGTCAAAGCTGGAATGTGAATAGAGGACTAGTTCGTAACGTAATTGCTTAAATTTATCTTTCTATTAAAAGCTGGAGGTCGAAGATATTTTCTAACTTACGTAAGTCGTTAAGAACTTTTGAGGTGCCAATTTCGTACGGCTACATTTAATTCTTGATAAAAATTTTGAATTCTGTATGAATTAACGTGTCAATTACAATATTTCCTATTTTTTTAATTTTAGAATGTTTAATAGCCTTATCACCACAATTCAACAATTAAATAATTAAGCAATTTCACAGCCCCATATATTTGACTTATGTGGCTACCAACGGTCTATAACGATTATTGCAACTACAATTGCAAACATGAATGGTTTTCCCATTCGCACATTTTCACAAATTTCAAAATAATATTTTCATTAAGCTAATTGTTGTGGCGAACAAGGCATTTCAATTCCTGCAAGCGAACACACGAGCACTGTTGCATGAGTCGTGTGTGTCCATGTGTTGCGTCTACTATTTTGTTTTTGTGAAGCAGGTTATTGTCTTCAGTTCTATATAAATTATACAATATATAGCGTTGAATTAGGCATTGTCCTGTTTTGCATTTGCACAAAAAGTGTCAGAAATAAAAGTTGTTTTTGGACAATGGAATTTATAATGAAAAGCTTACAAAACTACTGAATTACTTAGAATAAATGTACGTGGTGAGAATGAAAAAATATGAGTTGTAACCAAGATTAACGTGAATTAGTTAGAAATGTATGTTCCAATTTCGGATAGAATCTAAAATTTATTTCTGGATGACAGAGACTATGAATGGGGCAATAAATTTCATGCGGATCTGATGTTCGGAGTTCGGAACGTTTTATTGACAGTATTTAAACGTGTTGAAGCTGTCCATATAAAGAGAAGTTCATTTTGGGCCTTAAGAATTAAATGTAATATTCGAGTCAAGAGATGATGAGGTCAAATCTCTGAAAGTCTAAGCCAGGAAGATGTTTGTTTGGAAGTTGTTGAAATTTCTGAAATAATTTTTTGGATACATTTAGAAATTTTAACAATTTCGAATATAGCCATTATATGGAATAGCAAATGTTGTCAGCAAGTTTTACCGACATGATTTTCGGTGCAGCCATGCCCATCTATAAAGCTTTTAAGCTCACAAATGTCCTTTGCCATTCTGCTTACAACAAACAAATTTTCTATCTCAAAGTGTTATGTTACAAACATATGATAATTTTTTCTACAAAGTCATCAGCAAGGGCTCAAGCACTTTTCCCTTTGGTGCCCCCATAATTTTAATACCACATTTCTGAAATATTTGAATATAACACATTGGGATACATATATGTCTGTAGGTGTGACACTGGCTCTATGAGAAAACCGCATAGCGTAGTGGTGGCGTCCCGGCCAGCGTAACTGTTAGACAAGTAAAAGTGAGTAGCAAAACATACAAAATGGAAACGAAGCCAATGAAACGCCAAGTTCCGTAATACTAAAACGGCGCGCTAACGCCATGAAAACGACGAGAAAGAGAAATAATGAAAATCACGCTGTTGAAACGCTAAGTAGCAAAGGACATAAGCGCTCAGGATGACACGAATGGCAAGCGCGTTTTTTTTTACAGTTAAAAGGTGAAGAAGCAAAATAGGGGGAGGTATTACGAATTCGGTTGAAAGTTAATTACAGTTTGAATTGCAACACGGAAATGTAGGAGTTTATGACTTTATTGGTATTTCCCTAGATAATTGTGTAGGTTTGTTTATTGCTTCGTTGTTGGATAACACAGCATTCAGTCCGTGCGCTACCAAAAATGGCACGAACTAAAAGTTGCAAGAAACATTGTACACGTGGGAGTACAAAGACATAGAAGAATTAATATCTGGAATTAATTGAAAATATAATACCAAGTGCAACCAGGACACTCTTCATCTGATATTTTCGAATTGGAAGTCTTTCTCTTTCTCTGCTTCCACCAGCGGGTATTGCATCTAACACTTTTAAAGCTAGAGTACTTTTATCCATTCGGACAACATGACCTAGCCAGCGTAGCCGCTATCTTTATATTCGTTGATCTATGTCAATGTTATAACTCCTACAGCTCATCATTCCATCGCCGTTTCTCTACAACAGCTCCTATTTGGTCTTGGTTCGTCGAGAAAAAGCTTTACTTTTCAATTGTCTACTCAGTCCAAAAAACCACCCGTTGGCAAGTGTGATTCTGCGTTGTTGTTCATGCTAGTTCCAAGATAGATGAAATTATCTACAACTTCAAAATTATAACTGCCAACAGTGACGTGAGAGCCAAGTCTCGAATGCGCTGACTGATTCCTAGATGACAGGAGATATTTCGTCTTGTCCTCATTCACAAACAAATTCATTTCGCTTCCTTTCCAGTCTGGAAAAAGCAGAACTAACGGAAGAATATCATCGACGTAAACACACTCTTATAGAAGATTGTACGTTCTCTATTTAGCACTGCTGCTCGTATTATTTTCTCCAGCAATAGATTGAAGAAGTCGCACGATAGTGAATCACCTTATCTGAAACCTTGTTTGGTATCGATCGACTCTTTGACGTCCTTCCCTATCCTGGCGAAGCTTTTGGTGTTACTCATCTTAAGTTTACACAGCCGTATAAGTTTCGCAGAATTACCAAATGTATGTATCGATCCACTTTTCGCGGGTTTTTTCCAAGATTTGATGCATGGTGAATATCTAGTAGATGATGGATTTCCAGGTCTAAAGCCATGATACATGCACCTTATCAGTTCTTCACCGCCGGCTCCTTGGTATCTACATGAGAATGCTACAGTCTTGGAACCTTCTGTAGGACGCCTCATCTTTTCATAAAATTTTCGAGCAATACAGATATCGGCCAGCTTTTCAAGCTCTTCTTACTCATGCATTACGGCATTTTTCTTTTTTACTTCTGCAAATGAGTATAACTTCCATTTTCAGCTATCCCAGCCCAGTATGTGTTGTGGTCGATCACAAGGCGAGGTGGACAGTCTGTTGATTATCCAGTGCGTAAAGCCGATCTTCATAGTACCACCTCATACGAGCTCTTGAATTAATTGCTCCTTAATAATAGTATTTAGGATAGCTGATCAGAAATGATATCACGGAAGGGTACAACCTGAAAGGTTTGAACTAAAAACTAATATCTGAGGAAATATTCAAACTATCGCCAACAATTATTTATGTATATTGGAAAATAATAGAAAGGCACACATATTAGCTCGTGTAAGACTCGTCGGTCTGTTTATAGACTCGTCTTACAAAAAGACTCTATGAACAAACTAACCAAATGATAGCTAAACATGCCTTGCGCAAATGAATACAAATAGAACTGTGAAATCTTCCCTAAATGATTTTTTATTAATGTTTATGGAACCTTTCTTTAATTCAGTTGGATGATTACTCAAATTACCTGCAGTCCTTACATATTTACTATATTTATAAAGGTGCTAAATACTATAAGTAAATAATTTTATCTGATAATAATTATTAAAATGACGTATATGAAAATTACCTTGATCACATTACAGTTTATTATTTTAGCTCTATTACGAAATATTAATTTTTTTTTAAATTGTTTACACTTTAACAAGTACAAATACCACAAATATTAATAAAGAGATTAAGAGTAGATTTATTGTGTTTGGCTTTAGAAAATATTTTCAAATTTCTTAAGCTTTTGCGATCAGTTTTGTTTAGTTGCCTCTTTTGAAATTTTTTGTTTGCGCTCTTCCGATGGTGAATTCACTGCCAATTCCCTGTTTATTTTCACACCGATTTCATTTGTTTTCTTTTAAACACTCGCTCCTGTTTCGACACATTAACGCTACACTTCTTCAATTATTTATTTACTTTGTTTTATTGCTGTCAACATTGGCTTATGCACAAACACACCTACGCACATACAAATATTGAAGTGTGTGTGTATGGGAGAGTGAGTAGCTGTTGTCGACAAGCGCTGCACTTGTTATTCTTAATAGTATTATTATTTGTTTTTGTTTTGCTTTACATTTTTCATTTTGTTTCACTTGCCGCTGATAACGCGTGCAATGTGTTTTTCGCCTTTTTGTTGTTGCCCTGCTGCTATCGCCACCCAGCTGTATTTTCAATGAATTAAAAGCACTAGCGCCTAATATATTTATTTATTAGTTGTTTGTTGCTTTGCTGTTTTTGTTTTGCTCATTTTCTCTCGCTGTCGCACAGTCAATAAGATAGACTCACTTCACTCACTCAATTCGCCCGAGCGGTAGTCCGTCCGTCAGACTGGCTGTCGTTCTATCTGTCAACCAGCAAGTCACTATTAAGTCTGGTAATCGGTCATTCAGTTACACAGTGCGTAAGTCTGTCGTTCATACACAAAGCGTTCTCATTGGCTTCTCGCTCATTTGTAATGTGTTGTGTGTGCAGCAAGAAAAAACATATTCAACGCTGCAGCACAGATTCTGCAAAAAAAGAGTGTTCAACTCGAATTATTTATAGATTATTTTATTCACAAATTAGTTAGTAATGCAATATTCACTTGCACTCATTCACAATACTTTCGTTATGTTCTAGCGCTTATTAATACTATTGGTTTTTGTAGTAATTAACTTCTATATTTTGATTATGCAAAGATTTTCTCTCTAAAACATTCACCGGCGGCCAACTCACATCCGCTGTTCAATTTCCGGTGCACAACATTTTCAGGCGACGGCAACTTTTACACTGAATTTGCTCGCTCACGGCCACGCTGCTCTGCTTGTGTTTGTGTTGTTTCAGCCTTACCTTCTTTTTCAGCGACACTGTTACAATTTCATTTTCGTGCTCATTATGCGCTCGTGAGCTATACAGTTTGTTAGAATCGTGCGTGCGTCCCCAATACATGTTAATATGTAAGCTTTAAGGCGCTCTCAAACACTTGTATTTACTTACTCTCTTTCAAATCGGTGGGCTCGCAGAGTCATGCATCCCCGGGGTGCGCGTTTTCGGCATTGCCATTGTGTTGTTTGGAGAATATGCGGGATTAGTGAATGTACATGAATTTAAGGAAAATATCCCATAAGGTTTTCTGCAAATGGTTCGGTCAGTTTTACTTTAAAATTATAAATGTATTTATCTTTTTTTAAGTAAGGAAGTGATTTTATTAAAATTTTGCACACATCTTTGAAGAAACTAATTTTTTTGAGTTAAAAATTTGTTTTTTTTTGGTCAAATTCAGTCAAAATTTCAAATTTTAATATTTTCTTTTTTCCTTCGTTCAATAACGTGGTGTGTCCTTGTACTACAGAAATATTTTTGGTTTTTTGATTTTAAATGAACCAATGAATTGTTGTGCTATCCATGGCAAGTACATTTCTTTTTAGAAAGAAGATGAAGTAGCTAAGGATGGGTTGTCGGGATTAAAAAAAATCACTGAATTGTTTAAATAAGTATCTTTGATAAGTTGAATTGTTTAAATAAAATATATGGCTGTATATATTACAAAAAAAACATAGAAAAAATGCCATTTTTTCATCTAGAACAATGAGAACAATGTCCTAAAATAAATATATTTACAGTAATCCGCGCTTAAGCTCCACTGCTAAAGATGTAACACTTTTGAGTCACTAAATCGGGAAAGGCACTTAAATTAATTCCGCTTAAGTGCCTCGAGGTACTTACCATTCTTTTTCTTAAATACTTCGATCTACTATCTTTTCTTTTAGAATGAAAATCACATTTATTTTTATTATTTATTAACAAAAATACTTATTAATTACAATAAATATGGAAAGGTACTTTAAAGAGGAAGATTGCAAACTATTTTTTATTTGTGGCTTAAATATTACAGGCATTTAAACGGAGGCCCTTAACGGGGAATTTTATATGTTAATTTAGAGAAAAAACAACGATGCCGCAAAATATTGGCACGTAAGCGGGAAAGGCACTTAAACGGGAGGCACTTAAGCGGAGATCACTGTATGTGTATGTTTTGCCAGGGAGATCCTTATACTAACACTGTTTAAGTACTCCATAGTTAAGGATCTTAATTTCGAAATTTGTGGCAACCTTGTTTTGTTTATATTACTATCATCATACTCAATTAACACCCCTTTACTTAATGCTCAGGCTCTTACTCTGAGAGGTTAACTGTGAAGACACGCATATACATACGAGTAAACTCAAGAGTGTAATCCAAACAGTGATAAACGTTCTTTGCGAAATCAGCTGTTTGTAAGACAGTGGCGCTTTAACTAAAATTATGGGTTTCAAAACTAAATTTAAAATGTAAAAAATGTTTCCTAATAATTTAATTATGTTTGCGTGGAAAGAAAGCCTGTCTCTATTTATGAAAAAATATTTTAATGAAATAAACAAAAAAAATAATTGGGGATAATTTAAAAATATCGATTTACAATTTACGATATCAAATTTCCGATTAAATTCGAAGTGCCCTAACTCGATTCACCATAATCCACAAAAAAATTCGAGTTACAGAAATTTCATAAAAACATGCAATTTTTCAAAAAGCTGTAAAATTTAGATTTATACACAGTTTTATTTATTTACTTCGCATACATTTTTGTGTACATTCGTTAAAACATGTGTTCTGTAATTTTGTTTGTTGCAGTTGCTCTCTTCAGGAGTTTGAGTTAGGCAAGGAAATTTTTATGAAATTTGCCTTCTGAACCCTATTGCCAATTCAAAAGTTCGAGTTATGGAATATATTACTTTTAAATATAACTGTCGTTTTTGCTATATAATTATTATTAAAAAATCAAAAAACTTTTTTTCTTAATTCTCGAACGAAATATTTCTAGTTTTCTCATGTTGTCAGATATTGATATAAATATACATGAAGTTCAAATTTTTGCTAATGTAGTATTGAAAAGAAAAAATAAATGTACGATTATTCGCACTTTAAGTTTTAAAACACTTCCAACAAAATTAACAGAAAGAGCTAAAAAATTAATGTTATGTAAACACTCTCTCTTGCGTTCTGAGCGTTATTGTTTTATACGCACTGCGTATTACTTTTGTTAATAAACGAAAACCCACATAGATAACTTGTGATAACAACTACAACTGCAACATTTCTACGAGTTCCAACAACACACGAATATTAATTCAACTACAACAAATGTTAACAACAGCAATGGATCCAATTGTGAGCAATCGTGAATTGCTCTCATGCCAAACATTTGTATGTGGTGTAGTCTGTCTACACATTCGTAGCTATGTGAGTGCGCACATTCAAAAGTTTGTTTGTTTGCTTGTGCGGCGATTTGTTTACGAGCACCAATATTACTAGTTAAATATGGGGGAAGGTCATCAGCATGTGCGCCCAAAACACGTTTACTGGCGCATACGTGCCAATGTCTGAGTGGGCATTGGTGGGAGTGTAGGGGAGAGCTTTTATTAGGCTGTATTTGAAAGCAAATCTTAACAGTTTTCTGACTCAAAAGCTCAACTTTTATTAGGCTGTATTTGAAAGCAAATCTTAACAGTTTTCTGACTCAAAAGCTCAACAGAATATATGCAAAAAGCTAATGGTTTATGTATCTGCTAAATGTATCGACAAAATGCTTCGAACCTTACAATTAACCAAGCTTAACGTCAACTTCGAAATGCTAGTCACAAGAACGAGGAAAATAATTTTTAGATGAAGCGAAATAAGAACAATTATGGAAGGGCTAAGTTCGGTTGTGACCGAACAGTTTATACTTTCGCAATTTATTTATTTAATTTTATTAAGATAACAAACAATTTGACCCACATATTCGTCATATATATTGTAAATATAAAGTCAATTGAAAGTTGGAAACCCTAATACTAGGTTAGACGTACCGAGGTCCTGATCCTTGAATACCTATGGTCCGATTTCGGCGATTTTTAGAAAGGGGCTATCACCATATAAATGCAGTATTTACACAAAGTTCTGTTCCGATATCTTCTATCTATCTTACTTTACATATTGTACAGTAAACTATTCAGATCGACTTCAAAGTTCTGGTATATAAGAAGTAGGCGTGGTTGTGAACCGATTTGGCCTTTTTTCACAACATATCATTGAGATGCAAGGAAAATATTACAAACTAAATTTCATTGATATTGGTCGAGTAATTTCGGAGATATAGTTTTTGACCCATAAGTGGGCGGAGCCACATCCATTTAAGTGCAGCTCTCAACCAAACCTTTGTATCGGAGGAGGGAGTGATTATAATCCGATTTCCTGCTTTTTTGGACTGTATAAGGTAGTACCTAAAAGAAACGATTCAAGCTTAAGTAGTTTACGGGATATGTACAAAAATCTTAGTAGAGGGCGGGGCCATGCCCACTTCTTGGAAATTTTTTAGAAAAAATTTCCGTTATATTAGATGACGTTTAGGCACGATTTTTTCTCCAACAGTGAACAAAAAAATTTAAAAAAATTAGTAAAGGAAAAAAGATAGAGAGTGGTGGTCCAAAATTTAAAAACTAAACTTTTATAAAGCAAAATCTTACCGAGATATAGGGAAAATTGTCAATTTATCTTGTGAGAGTGTGCAAAATATTGTACGAAAGTATAAAACGCTCAAATCCATTGAAGACATGCCAAAAGCTTTCTAGTTCTTTCTTGGCGAGTTAGTTAGTTTCATCATCAAGGAAGTGACAAAAAATCCCAAAATAAGTGCTAAAAAGATAGCTGATAGCATCGCAGTAACATGGCAAAAGTGTTAACCCAAAAACTATAGCACGAGTTTACCGGGAAAATAGCTTTCGAAGCAGAGTTCCGCACTAAAAATATGAGAGATTTTTGAGGAAACTTTGATTTTATGAGAAAATTAAGCAATTTGGACTTGAATTTGCGAACAAATACAAATATATGGATGAAAACTTTTGGAGAAGAGTCCTGATTACAGATGGATCCAAACTGAAAATATTCGGAAACGATGACCATATAAAAATGTGGCGTAAAGCTGGAACAGCATACCAAACCCAAACTTTAATATCAACCGTTAAGCATGGTGGAGGTAGCTTTAGTGAAATATCTAAGGGTTATCGATGGTATAATGGGCAAATATTTTTATACTCTCGCAACAAATGTTGCTAAAGAGAGTATTATAGTTTTGTTCACATAACGGTTGTTTGTAACACCCAAAACTAAACGAGTAAGATATAGGGTTATATATACCAAAGTGATCAGGGTGAAGAGTGGAGTCCAAATTCGAATGTCTGTCTGTCCATCCGTCCGTCCGTCCGTCCGTCTGTGCAAGCTGTAACTTGAGTAAAAATTAAGATATCTTGATGAAACTTAGCACACTTATTTCTTGGCACCATAGGAAGGTTGCTTTCGAAAATGAGCAAAATCGGACCACTGCCACGCCCACAAAATGGCGAAAACCGAAAACACATAAAGTGCCATAACTAAGCCATAAATAAAGCTATGGAAATAAAATTTGGTATGAAGGATCGCACTGTGAAGGGGCATATTTGGATGTAATTTTTTTGGGAAAGTGGGCGTGGCCCCGCCCCCTACTAAGTTTTTTGTACATATCTCGCAAACCAATAGAGCTATATAAACCAAACTTTCTGCAGCCAGTTTTTTTAGCCACTTCCTAATACAATCCAAAAATGAAAGAAATCGGATCATAACCACGCCCACCTCCCATACAAAAGTTAGGTTGAAAATTACTAAAAGTGGATTCACTCACTAACGAAAAACGTCAGAAACACTAAATTTCACATAAGAAATGGCAGATGGAAGCCGCACTCAGATTTTTTTACAAAATGGAAAATGGGCATGGCGTCGCCCACTTATGGGTCAAAAACCATATCTCAGGAACTACTCGACCGATTTCAATGAAACTTGGTTTGGTTATACATTATTATATATATATATTATTATATTATATATATATACGTAACAATGAATTTCTTTTGCATTCCATTATTGATTAATTATCTATTATAAATAAAATTTGTGTTAAAACACTTAATTAAAAAAAATAAATAAATTGTATGGGTGTATTTCGTCTTTGACTGTATATAGTATAAAACCCACCACAGTGTAGATAGGTAGGTAAAGTGGTAGGTATGTCGTACGACACCCTTATGCCATTAGGAGGCCCATTGTGACTCCTCCGGGACTAGAATCCACTCACACTACCTCCTCTCTGAACCATCCTGACCGACCGTTGTCTTCCTTTTCCTATGCGAATTCTTGCATTGAAGATATTCTACTGTCTCTCCCTCTTATACATCTTGGCAGCTTCTGCAATAGTCATTGTATAGTGTCCCCAGTCTACTGGCAGACCTGTCAATCAAACTGTCCCCTGTTAACACTCCTACTAACTTAAGTACTTCATAAGTAATTTCATTTAGATATCAATAAACTGCATGTGCGACCCTTATTCACGTTTCTCTGCTTGTTGAGTAAGTCAGGGATGTTTCCACAGAGACTCGGCTCTGTCTATGACGTATTTGTCGGTTAGATATCTACAACTGGCCAGAGGCATGTATATTTCTTCTTTATCGGGATTTATTCGTATGGTCTAGTTATGTCTAGTTCATCCGCTTCACAGTTTCCTAGAATGTCACTGTGTCCTGGGACCCACTGAGGTTTTCGTATTCGGTATCTGGGAGCTTGTAGTTCAAAACTCGGCACCCATCCAATACAGTATTTGTACAAAGTTTTATACCTATCTATTATTATGGCATTTTTACATAGACTCACATCGACATCTTTGATATGATCCTAGCTATTTCAAACAGAAATATGTAGACATCATTTCTTCTAAATGTCTCTATTTATTAATATTTAAATATATGCCATTATTAAATTGAATAAAGTAATATAATTAGTGATTCACCTGATTTAACTATTTCATAATACTGCTAATGTAATAAATGTGTAAACTAAATTCAAAGCGAAGTTATTTATTTGGTTTTCTCTTCTTCGTTTTCTTCGTGTGATTTTGTTTGCTCCTCAGCATCTTCGCAAACTGTTAAGTCTTCAAGCTTTAAGAGTGGTCGAGGCGTTACGACCAGAAATGTATTACACACTGTACTTATCGTCTCACATGCATTTGGAGTATGTACCACTATAAATACACAATTTTGTATCACATCGCTCGGAGTATTGTCCACGTAATGAAAGACAATGTGAAATTCTTCAGTACCACCCGACGATATACGCTTGCCACGAACCCTGTAAACACAATAAACATTATATAAAAGAACGTACAATATTAATGTGAATATAAAATCATATTATATATTGCTCGAAAACTAGGTACCATCTACAGTATATCCTCATCATTTCTTAACATTTGCTAAACATTTACTAAACATTTGTCACAATAATGTTGTTTAAAAGTAGAACATCCTCTTTAAAACTTTTCAAATAAATTTGTAACTAAGGCTTTGACAACATTTTGTATGTATGTGATTGGCGTTGAACCGTTTAGCCGGTAATAGCCGAATCGATGAAAACGCGCCCCTCCTCTCTTTCCTTTGCAGTTCGGCGGCAGTTGGAGATTCCAAGTATAACCAGGTCGCTCTCCTCCTGGTCCCTCCAACGGAGCGGAGACCTTCCCTTCCATCGTCTGCGGTATTCGCCGTTGCCAATGTTCTGAGGACCATAAATCCTGCGCAAAAATTTCTCGAAAACTCATAGTGTCGTCTCATCTGATGTTGACATCGTCCAAGCTTCTGCACCATAAAGCAAGACGGGAATGACAACATTTTAGTTGTTTTTTTATTATGTTGTAAATTATTTCAAATTCCAACTCCACGTAAAATTTAGATATATGGGAAGTTGGTCATAAGAATTTTCGAACTTCTACATCGACTTTTAGGTAATATTTCAGAGCAAAGATGGGGACGATATATCGCCAAAATCCTTGGACAGGTAAAGTGTTACAATGACTGTGTGCACATGGGTCTGTTTTGACTGGAGAACTCTGCGATTATGGCAGTTCGGTATGGTCAGTATAGCCAAGAATAAATTACGGAGTTGTATAATATTTTCGTCTTCCGGTATGTCTAATTATTTCAAAACCTCTTCTTGATGTTTATATTCAAAACATTATTTCGAAGTTAAGTCGGGTGGACAGTTGAGGTAGATGATTTCAAGAATTCCAAGTTTGAGGACCAGAGTTCGCATGGATATCCTAAATTCTTTCAGTTAAGTATTTGTCGTCAAGTCGCTAGTGTTGAAAGGAAGAGCTAATTTCGTCGGAATATTATAAACTGACACTATCTTAATAGAGGACTATTTATTAAATGTAATAGGTAGTGTCCCACCGATACCCAATTTTTGGCCGATACCGACGCCGATTAATCGGTCGGATTCTAGTAAATTGATTAAATTGTTTTCGGATATTAATGTATCACATAAAGATTGTTTGTAACATCTAAAACTAAAAGAGTTAGATATAAAGTTATATATACCAAAATGATCAGGGTGACGATAGATGACGGTTAGAAGGGCATCTCTGGTTCAAAAAATGTCGAAGAGAACATGGTCCCGGTCCACTGTTTTTTGCATATTTCTCACAAATCAGTAAAGCTGTATTTTCTTTAATCACTTCGTCATTTTTATTCACTTGACAATATATGTATATATCAAGAACCAATGAAGATATTTCAATAAAACTTCGCACAACTACTGCAAAATTTGTCGAAATCGGACTACAACTTTTCAAGGTATTCAAAGCTATTTCAAGGTATGCAGAGATTGTGACTATTTTGTTGTCGTAAATATTTGTATGAAAATCTTAAATATGTTCAATAGAAATTCGGAGGTGATCTTCTCCTTGTAATATAATGCCTCAATGCCAAATATGAATAAGATGGGTTCATGACTTCCCCTAGCTCCCATATAGATTTTCTAAACTTCCGGTAGGCCGTATTAACCGATATATGTAAGATATTTTAGCAAAAATAAGTAATTTTATATCTTCGATATACTGTAACTTGGTGGCGAAAATTGGTCCAAGAATTATCCCATACCTTATATATTATATACATATGTATATTGATTTTCGTTATTCTTGTGGATCTTATGCCGCATAAATGAGTCAAAATAAAATTGTAGAGGGCCAAAAAAATTCAACTTTGCTTTATGTTTTGAAAGCTTGAAACTAATAAATAACTGTGGTTTAGTTTTGTAATCTAACTGCAAAGAAAGATTCGAGTCTGTAAATAAAGCTTCTTACTTTTTAAACAATATCTGTCGAATCGATCAAGAAAACATTCATTAACATTATATAGAAATAAAATTAACTCAAATATATCGAATGTATGGCTCTCTTATGTTCAAATCATAAAATAATCGGACGAACAGACAGACATCCGGATTTCAACTCGTCACCCTGATCACTTTACTTTACATAACTCTATATCTATTGGTTTTTAGATGTTTCAGACAACCGTTATGTAAACAAAACTATTATACTCTCTGCAACATGTTTTGGGCCTATTGGTCAATTGGGCCAATTGGTTATTTCAAAGAATTTTCAGTTCATATTTTATATATTGTATAGACTTTTTTAATATCATCTCATACGCACTTTCACAAATTTCTTTTTTACTTACGCCAATGGCTCGCCGGTGATTTTCATGCCAACTTCTTCATATTTACTCATCACATAATCCAGAATTTCTTTGGCGTCCTCCTCTTCTAACTTAAAAGCAAATTGGATAATTATTGTAGTTTATTTCTCTCCCCTTTAAAGTCAACAAATAAAACTCACGTTCGTTAGACAAGTTGGCGGCTCTGTCGCCAAACACAAGCCATTCTACCAAAACAAACAATTGAAGGCATTTTAGAAACAAAATCAATTCATGGACTATAAAATTTCGCTTGAGTTCATTATACTCACAACTTTTATGACACATAAATTTAATAGCAATAATTTTACACACACGAAATGCACAAAAATTTTGCACATTTTGTTTAAATGTTGGAGAATTTTTATTTGAGAGTTGTGTCTACTTCGGACCAAAAATTCTAACTAAATTTGCACCCACTCGAAATTCAGCAAACGTTTTCAATTCAACGGTGAGGTGAGAAGAACCAGTTGAGTTATTGCTGACGTGATTGTTTCGAACACTTTGTTGCTGTTGTAATGCTAATTTTATTCTACATAATCTAATTTTATTACACGCTACGATCAACATTGTAGGCAATAAGTACAAAACCTGTTGATATGCTTTTTTAATGGAGATCTTGTAAATGATCTAATATATAAGCAACATTTCATATTTACATTTTTAATTAACTGCAGATACTCGAATATTCGAATGTAATCAGCAAAGGTTTAAAATAACGGTGAAGTACTGATACGGATATTTCTATGACAAACTGAATCAAAAATACATACATTTTTGTACATCCATAGAAGGTGATCCAACATAATTTGGACCACAAAAACATTTATTTCGCTTGCATCAAGAACATCCAAAACGGCGAATTTCCAAACGGAAATCAAACAATTTTCATATTTCCGTACACATAAACTTTAGTTGTGTAACAAACAATCCCGCAAGTGATAAAAATCTGATGTCTTTGTCATATGTTCTACACAATTTTGGAATTTCGGTTTCGATAAAGTATTCCTTTGTTTTTGGTACATTTAAATTTATTATTAGGATAATCTTAAAAAAGCAAGTATTTTAAAGCTGCTTTTCAAGTATGTACCACTTTTCAGCAAAGCACCTTCTGATAGACGACATTTTTCGATGATGGTCTTCATGGGAAAAACATGGATTTTCTAGATTCAGACCACAAACTTTCAAGGATTAGTCTTGTGATTTGTTAATGGTCATAGTGAATGCTAAACGAAATAGAAAAGTCTTTTAAACTAAAACGGCATAACGGTTGGGATCATCGGGATTCTCGGAATGTGAACTTCCTCACCTTTAAATTTCCTTTGAGTATCATCGCGTAGATCACATTGTTCAACAATTTTCATTTTTTTCTTGGTTTAAGTTTCGAAGCATGATTACTACGGAGTCAATCTTTAGAATTTCAAATTTCTTGGTTTAAGTTTCGAAGCATGATTACTACGGAGTCAATCTTTAGACGTAAATTGTTCGGTAGTAAGCAAGGCACATCCAAGGGGTTCAAAAATTCAATTGGATAGTTGGTGGCTTCATTTGTGTTTATTACATAGTCAATAGATTTTAATCAATGCTTGGTACACTGCTGATGTCATTCCGAATTCCGCCATTGCGGACTTATTTTTCAAGTTAATACATTTTTCACTTAGAATTTTAATTAATAATTAAGCACTAGCCTTGACCTCAGCTCTTTGTTTAGGTTTTATTGTTTTGTACTGCCGTGCAATTTGTCAGTTTTTCTTTCGTTTTTTGTTTTGCTCGCGTGTTTGGGGGTCGTGAGTGCGTCAGTCAACAGGAAATTAAAACCCAAAAAAGCTAACTGTAAACGAATGGCGTAATATTGTCTTCTATCATTCTTGAATCGCACCGAAACTCTTCTTGATTCAAAATACTACTTCATAAATTTACTTATGTATGTGTTACGAAACTAATCGATTTATTGATCCAGCCGAGTCGTTTCACGCGCTATCCCGCTTTGCTCTTGTGACCACAATATTTTAAATTCTAGTTGCATTATAGCTAGTTTTTGAAAAATTAGTGTTGGTCGCGGCATAAAAGTGTTTATCACAATATTGACACAATAAGACAATCGAAACACATAAACTGGTTAAATTCAAAATTTGAAATCGTCAAACATTGTTTTTTTTCAGTTGCGATTTGTTTTTCCCATTTATATCAAATGAAACGGGAACATTGATATTTTGATTAATCAACTTTTTGTTTTGCTATCAGTTTTGTTTTCATTTTTATGAACTGATAATTTGAATAATAAATAAAACTAATTCAATTTGCGGTCCTAAGCTACCATTAAATCCCTTAAGGCCAAAGTTATTGTAATACTTTACAATTTGTTTCTATTTATCTGCTGCATTTTGTAATAAATTAAACTTAATTTAAACAAAACAGTTAAAACATAAAGAGCTTAAAATAAGTTCTTGTTTTCACATCCCATAGACTATTTATTAATGGTATATTGATAACCAATTTCAAAACTTGATGTGCTCATCTTCCGTTTCGCATCACGTCGAAATCAAATGAAGTTCACATTTTTTAATCGAGTTCGCATAAATTGAAACAAGGGCCCAGTCTTCAACGTTGTGCTCCTCCCCAGAATTTCTTTTATTGCTTTTCAGTGCAGTGCTGCTGCTTCTCGAGTGTAACAACAGCCTCAGGGATAATGTTTTGTGCCATGGTCTCATCACCATCAGCACCAATCGCTTCATCTATCGCCAGATAAGCTACCTGACATATAAGCGAAACAACGTTTAGTCCACAAATGAGCGACAAATTTAGAATAGGCATTTTCACAGTTTCAAGAGTGACTGAACAAATTTTTTAAAGCTCCATAAATTTTATATCGATATTCAGATATTTGCTTGTCTAACAAGTGTTCAAATAATATAAAGTACATGGGGCCAAACATTCAAATATTTATTACTGTTCTTCGAGATAGCTTTGGTGTTGACTTCACGTTTAAATGTTTGGCCAAGTGAGCAGAGCTCACTTTTTCCAAGTAGAAAAATGAACCTTACTATAATAGCTTAATGTTGTAGTCTTGGGACCAATTGTAGCGTGCTCGAAAATTAATGATGATTGGCAAAAAATGTGAATAATAACTTTTTCGCACACAAAAAAAAAACATAATTATTCCGTTGCACAAGGGCGGAGCGAGCAGGGGTAAAAAAATTTCAAATTAACTACATTAAATGTGAATATAAATAGTAAAGTCGGAGCAACGTGAAATTTCTACCTTTATACAAATATGTACTAGACCTCTTGGTATTCGACTAATCGACTAACTGGATTAACCGGTACTATTAAAACTTCAGTGCTGTATTTCTACCTGTGCCCGCCCCACGCATTCCATTATTTGCATAAAACTTATATTTGTAGTTTATGAAATTTCGCACGCTACTAGATTAAAGTACGATATATACCTACAAGTTTAATTGCCTCTACCATATTTTTCAAAGGCGCTTTAAATTGTATGTATTCTGAGTGTTTTAACAGGCAATCTGAAAAGTATGTACAATTTTAAACAAAAACACGTAAGGAAAGGCTATGTTCGGGTACAACCGAACATTTTATGCTCTCGCAATTTATTTATGTAATTTTATTAATATAATACACAATTTGACCCACATAGTCCATCGAAAGTTGGCAACTCTAATATTAGACATATGGGAGCTAGTTGAAGTTATGACCCGATTTCACCCATTTTTGGCAAGGAGACATATTATTAGAAGAAAAATATTCCCTACAAATTTCTTCAAAATATCTGAGAAACATACCTATATTTTCAGTAAAAAAAAGTAAGGAAAGGCAAAGTTCGGGTGCAACCATTTTATACTCTCAATTTATTGCTATAGTTTTATTAAGATAACACACAATTTGATCCATATATTCGGCATAAAGTCCAATAGAAAACCGAAAATCATCATATATAGTATATGAGGGCTGAGGTAATTCCTGAACCGATTTCACTCATTTTCATCACCAACGTACATTATATATAATTACATTATACATTATATATATGCTCACTTAATTTGGCTAAGATATTTCACATATTAACCGATTTATAAACTATTAAGCTCATCGTATTTTTGAAAATCCTATAATTATCTATATGAGAGTTATGAAAAAGAGGAAGATTTCCTCTGGATTAAATAAAGGTATCTGACAGATTTACCGATATTTCGGTAAAAAATCACTATAAGGCACTTCATATTCGATATCCGGGGCATTATCATATCATGCCATAACTTTGGTAGCTGACTGTTGAATTAGAATACTAGATATTTCGAATACCCAAATAATCATGAGACATGTCCATTGTATTCCCTAATATCTGTAAAATGACCTAAGGATAGTCACCTCATTTTACGTTCAAGCAATATCATTTTGTGAAGAATAAGGAAAGTTTAGGAAAAATTACGATTTAGTTCTTCCTATAGTTTTATCACAGTTTGGGTTGATAGACCAGATCAGCGATCACCAATTTCTTTAACCCTTCTTGAGGACTGAGTGACCCTTTATACTCTCGCAAGAAAGTTGCAAAGAGAGTATTGTAGTTTTGCTCACATAAAGGTCGTTTGTAAGTCACAGAATTCAACGAGTTAGAAATAGGGTTGGTTATACATATACATACATATATCAAAATGATCAGGATGACGAGACAAGTTCCAATCACATAAAATGGTGAAAACCGAAAACTTATAAAGTGCCGTAACTAAGCCATAAATTTGGTTATAAAAGTAGTATTTGGTACAGATGATCAGACTAGAACTGAGCATATTTGGATGTAAGTTTTTTAAGAAAATGGGTGTGATTAAGTTGAAATCCAGGAGTTACCCCAGTGCCCATATACTATATGTAATGATTATTGTTATTCTAGAGGACTTTATTCCGAATATGGGGGGCAAGTTGTATGTTTTCTTAATAAAATTAAATAAATAAATTGCGAGAGTTTTAATTCGGTTAACCCCGTACTTAGCCTCCTCTTACATGTTTAAGTTTGGAAACGAAAAAAGAGCTTAGTTCAACCAATTAACTCGTTACGTCGTCTGAGAGGTGAGCCTATGGCATGGTAGAAGAGCCGTTTTACTTGATCAAATGGAGTATTTTTTCCGCAATTTGACTTCGAATCAGCATAATAAGTTCTGTGATCTTTTTACATTTATCCAAGTAGTCGATGTTGATCTCACCTTGTGAGACCCAGAAAAGGGTGGTATTCACCTTTCCAAGTGAACTCGATTGTACTAAATTACCAAGGGATCCTATCCTATCCGACATGCAACCACTTTAAAAGTTATTGATGCCCTCACTTATTAGGGACGCGCTTCACGCACAATTTCCCTCTTTATCCATTCTCAATCTACTGCATTAAATTTTTTCTTTATGTTTTATTTTATTAAATAAACCAGCATGTTCAAATATTCAAAAATTTATTTTTTACACATGTCCCAATAAGAGATATATTCACCTATAAATCAAATATGGACTTATGGGAATTTTAAGTAAATTATACCCATATGGAAAATATTACAGTTTTATGTTATGTTCTTCGAAATTTCTACCGCTTCCTTTCATTATAATTCTCCCCGCTCTCAAAGTCTTCGTCTTCCTCATCAACATTTTTGAAATACTCGTGTTGGAACTCAAATTGCTGATCTGGACAATCCGCATCATTCAGCACACCGCCAAAATCGTCAACAGCACCATCTACGGGCATGACCTGGCAAATTGACACCAAAATCAATATTCCACAAAGTAAAGGCAATTTCATGATGAACATTTTATAGATATTGTTCGGTGCGCGTACAGAATGTCTCTTCAATGCACTTCAGTAAAACTCTGAAAAATATACCTATTTCTGTAATTTATACCATTTATTTGAATTAATGTCAATTTATACAGGTGCATTTATAACGGTCTGAATACAATATTTTCAAATATTTCATATACGTCTATTTAGGCAGACTTGAGCAAATATTTAAAAATATAAAATTCGCGTTGTAAAATATGTATGCTTGCATACACTTAGCACAAAAGCTTTTCGTAAATGCGGAGTGTCTTTTCAAAAGGGGACATCTTAACTTTTTTCTCACAAAATTAGAAATCATTATAAGCGAAATATTTAAAGCCCTAATATAAATAGTATTTGTGTTTAGGAACTATATCTTTACATGGTTCTAACTAGACAATTTGAGCAAAATAGGACCTTGACTTTAAAGCTACAGAATTCTAAAAAACAGAATATTCTCTTTTGACACGAAATTTTTATAACATTCTCATTTATTGTGTACTTTTTTGTAAGTATCCACTTTAATTGTGTACTATGATGTAAATATACCCTCTTTTGTAATATATAATCAATTAAGCACGAGTATTTGGGTTCCCTTTGTTGTCCCCTGCTAGTTCCAACGATAAAGACGTCTATAAAGAAGACTCTTCAAAGAATTCGGGCAAATCGGTCCAGCAGAACTTGAGGAATCGTAGGTACCAGTTTGAATGACGCGCCAAGAAAATACCGGTATTTCGGAAAATGGTTTGAATTAAAAAAAAAATCTATATAGACGTATTCTTAAATAGTTAAACTTGGGAAATATAAAAACAAAATAATTTGTTTATTTCTACACCAGAATACCCATTAAAGAATTACCATTAAAGAACATATCCAACGGAACTTGGTGACCTTCTTACTAGATACATTTTGTGTCAAAGATGAGCGGAATCAGTTTAAAAGATCAAATATCGGATGAAAAACTGATGCCTCGCATTTTAATTCTTCCAAATTGTGGAAGTAAGTAGTGTTCGGCTGCACCCACATTTAGCACTTCCTTACTCCGAACTTTAACTTTCTCTGCTTGGTTTAATAAAAGCTCAGATGTGAGTGAAATTTTATACGAGCAAATTGAAATTATTGGCAAAAACAGTTAAGCTAATATGTATATGTACCATATCTCGATTTATAAAGCCAAAATAATATCAACGAAGAACTCTTCGCTTGTTTACCTTGTATATGCAAATATGAAATAGACGTATTAAAAGTTGGGAAAACCCAAGTCAAACAATATGTTGTTGTTATTTATTTAATATCTTTTATGAGGCAATTGGTTAAAGAAAGCGTGTCATTAAGGAGATGAAAGACAGGATACTTCAATGGGACCACTTCGACATATTCTGTATAAGAGTATGAATCTAAACAAACAGACTCAAATTAGATCAGATTTTTATTACGACTAAATCCATTATTTAAGTTACTATATAGCAAGAACCGTCATGTCCAGTAGTGAGAGCGGTGCCATTGCGTGTTTATCGACCCTTTTTGGAAGCGGCAATTGCGGACTCAAACCAGAAAAAAATAAAAGAATAAACTTTAAACGCAGTCATCTATGTGATTATGAAAGCTTGCAGTCTAAAGAGACTACATACCGCATAAATAATTATTTTCACTAAAGACTAAAGAAGTTTAATAATCACTTGTACAAATAAAATAACATTTGTTATTTATTTAAAAATCTCTTGAATTTTCAAAATATTTAATTGTATAACATTAAAAATAATAATACGAGTATATGCGAGTACAGGAGTAGCTTTAGGCCGATATTCTCACGTTCATATGCGCCGATATTCAATCATAAGGTAGATTCTTCGGTACGGTTTTATAATAAATAATATTATAGTGTTTAAATATTGACTAGAGTTCTTACTGCTGACATACTTAACTTGGATATCTCTAGTATATTTCGTAAAAGCAACACACCAATCGAAATAAAGCCTCACTGAAGGCACTCCACCATATATCAAAATTCACTTGGAAGTAATCCCTAGATAATATTAGAATTCACTTGAAAGCGAACCCCCAACCTTTGGATTTAACGAAATGAACTGCGTACATTAGCAGAAAAAACTCTAATGCCTGACTTTCCATATTTTAGTTTATACAGCTTGTCTGATGTATTTGCTACTTGCGAAATTTGCAAAAAACAATTTATGCAATAACGGGCCAAATGGCCTTGAAAGACGAAGAACTTGCGTATTCTATTCTTATTATTTACTCAAGTCTTTGGGGTCGCGAGTAGTATAAATACTCAAGTGATATCACTTCGAATTCAATTAGTTTCAGATATATTTAAAGAAAACTTCTCTGAGATGAAGAAATTGAGTTTGTTCTTTGTTTTAGCGCTGCTTAGCGTATGTTTTCTGTCGGTTGCCAATTGTGCCGGAGGTGCCACTGATACTGGCGGCAATAGTGGGCCCAATGATAATGATAATTCTAGCGGCAATGGTGGACCCAATGATAGTGATAATTCTAGCGGCAATAATGGATCCGGTAATAATGGAAATACTGGCGGCAATGGTGGATCCGATAATAATGGAAATACTGGCGGCAATGGTGGATCCGATAATAATGGAAATACTGGCGGCAATGTTGGATCCGATAATAATGGAAATACTGGCGGCAATGGCGGGTCCGGTAATAATGATAATACTGGCAACAATGGGGGAAATGGCGGAAGTGGCGGAAGTGGTAACGATGACAATGGCAATGACAATGGTATTGGAAATGGAAATGGGGGAAACAACCCGTCATCTCCGGTTCGTAGAAAGGTTAGACTAAACAATGTAAGATTCTTCGCCAAAAGAAGAATTCGGGTACAACGTAGGCCGCAGCGAAGGCCACAAAAATTTGGAAGACCCCTCATGGCTAACGGTAGAAGACGTCAAAATATTCGCAGAAGAGCCAATTCCGGTATGCGTGTGAATAGACCTGCAGTTATTATTGGATAAATGACAATGAGCACTTATATGAGTACCGAAATTCAAGAATTAGTAATATATATGTAATAAAATATGTAAAGTAAAGAAGCACAGATTTTACTTTTATCAGTAACAAGGGCTGATTTATTCATATTCACATCAAAATAAAATACTTTCCAGATCTTGATTATTATTCACAGAAAAGCTCTGCATTATTTCCAATTATTCACGCCTAAAAACATGTTTCATCATTATCAAATCACTCGTGGATAGATCTACTTTCTTGAGAGAGTATTGGTATTAATAATTAGGACGTAAAAGCAAGTTCACCTTTGAAATCGGATCGGACTTCGGGCAACTAGCGTTTCTCAGCAGTGTTTGGGGCCCCAGCCTACCTGTTGTCACTATTGCGTAAAAAAAACTCATCAAAAGATCTTAAGTTATTCGACTATATATTTGATTATGCCAAACAATCAGTGTGTGGTTCAAACGTTTACAAAGAATAAAAAATATATCACAACTAGGCGGAATTGTTTAACCGATTAGGAGATGACAGATATTCGCGACTAAAGGCGAAGAGACAAAGGCATTACATTCGGCACATAAGGGTTAAGGAAAGATATGATAAACCGATTTTCCAGTCTGTTAATGAAAGTTTTAATTTATCTAAGATAGAGGGTGGCAAATTTTAGTTTAATTTTGATCAGAATTATAGTATCTTTTAAATTATTATTACGGTGTTTTTGAGATGTAATCTTAATATTAACCATACAGCTCAACCGTTATACAAAATTAATATTTTTATTATAGCTGAATAATGTACTTCGTATAATTAGCATACACTTGTATACCTAACCTAACCTACATCGATGTCCGCTACTGTATGTACACTGATAACCTTCCCGCTTGCCTATAACATTTGAGCTACAAATGAAAAATTTAATGAAATTTTCCTCTTTTAAGTGCCTTTTAATATTTTTTGCATTGAATGCCATAAGTAATATCAAAAGGAAAACATATACATGTTTTTGTAATTAATAAGAAATAAATTTGATTTTCATTCTAAAAGAAAAAAATTATTGATCGAGGTATTTGAGAAAAAGTTTGGTAAGTACCTCTAAGCACTTAAGTCGAATACATTTAGGTGCCTTTTCCGCCTTGGTGCCTCAAAAATAATACATTTTTAGCAGTGGCATTTAAGCGGGGATTACTGTATTAGTACGAGGGCTGCTATATATATTTCTGGCCTAGGCAACACTAAGTGTTGCCAGGTGCAATCTGACATTTCCATTGGAAAGTTTGACATCTTTTAGCATAACATCACTCAGAACGTTTTATCATTTAATCATGAATTGTTTTATTTACAGAGAGTAAAAAAAGAGAGAGTTTTGGCCGAGCCAAAAAATGGAATTAACTCGTGAACATTTTCGTGCGATCATTTTTCACAACTTTCGACGTGGATTATCGCGACAAGAGTGCATCGATGAACTAAAATCTTTATATGGCTATGAAGCACCATCCTATAGCACTGTGAAAAACTGGTAGAACGAATTCAATCGTGGCCGACGCTCGCTCAAAGACGAATTCCGTGAAGGTCGTCCAAAAACAGCCGTTGTGCCAGAAAACATCGATGCCGTACGTGAACTGATAATGCAAGACCGTCATGTAACATACCTTCAGATAGAGGCATGCCTATGCATTTCTCCCACCAGCATACATTCGATATTGCATGAACACCTGGCCATAAAAAAGATTTGTTCTCGTTGGATCCCGCACAATTTGACAATCGCTCAAAAAAATGCTCAAACAAAGTGCTTCGAAAATTGGTTTGAGCGCATGCAAAAGTGTATAAATCTTGATGGAGAATATTTTGAAAAACAATAAAACCATTTTCGTTGATAAATATTCCTATTTTCATTATTAGGCCAGAAATATATATAACAGCCCTCGTATATTAGATGATTTTTAGAATACTATAAATTCATCGTTGAAAATGTTTAATATATAAGCACGAATTTTCAAGTAAAATAATATTACTTTAGTCGATGACGGCATTGGAACTACTATTTAGTGTACATATACATACATACATATTATACATACAAACATTAATGTATAATACATATAGACTTATTGCTGACATAAAGAAAAAGCTTGTTTATTGAAATTACAACGCAAAATAGTATTGCCACCGAGAGCGATACTCGGCGGTTGCCTTTACATTGGCGTTACATTTAGTTCCAACGAACATTCTACTGCGTCCTCAGGACAGGAAAAAGTATTGAAATCGAGTTCACAATCGTTTTCATTGAATTGAGGTACGGTGAATATATCGATTGCAAGCTCCACGATATCTACTTTGTGCAGAGGTTTCGCGTAACCAAAATTATAACATTTTTGATAACCAATACCTATTTTGAGTCGTCTTTGAGTGTCATCGATCTCAATCAACTTTATTTTACGATCATGTTATTGTATTGATTTTTTTCGTGTTTTCGTCAATAACTGTCTCTTTCGGACGTCCATTGGGTTCAACGTATTCAGTGTTTACAATGTTTGTATGAGATTTCGCAAGTCACTTACACATGATTTTTTCATCTGATGCAGATCCCGAGTCACTCTCGTCAAGTCACATTTTAGTATCAGCAGGCTTCTATCACTCAAAATTCTGCATATCATGAAGCAATTATTCAATTCCTTTGAAATGTATACATATATATGTCTCTTGGAGATTACGTCTAACTAAAAACTCATGGATTTTCATTTCATAGAGAGGTTATACACTGTTTAGCACTTTTTAGCTTGCTCTTGATTGACAGCAGTCGTGAACCACTTTGGATCACCTGAATACCAAATAGACAAAGATACGGTAACAACAAGAATTGTCAGTTCTTATCAATGTGTCTGAGGAAATAGCTTAATAATTTATTGCCATACTATGGAGACATTTTGAAACTCTACATACCGACACTTACAACAACCGTTATGTGTTGAAAACCTAACCAACATTTTTCTCTATTCATTCTTGTAAGATAGACATATGGCAACCACCCTCCTTATCCAACTAAAATCAGAGTTTGTCACACCTGTCATTATAAATAATTCAATGGATTTTAATTAAAATTCCTTTATCATATCACACTTTTCAAGGCATACATTATACTGAAAACATATTAGGCGCTATGTTTGCGCACAATCTTCTCCTCACCATCGCAATCGATAGTTACTTGAATACCCTCTGGCAACCATGGCTGGGACCAGATTTCCACATTGCAATTCTTCACATTATTATTTCCCGCAATGAGGTCCACATTGATTTTCGTGAGTGTGCCTGAGACCACTTGTCTGCTTGCTGAGTTCACTTTTGAGATTCTATTTAGACGTAAACAAAACAAAATAGTTTTAGTTATAGTTGGGTCGCAAATAATAATATATACATACACATATGCATATATGTACGTCCGAATATAGATATAATATTCCGTAGATACATACAAATGTGTATATGTATTTGCAAATTGAATTACATATTATCGATAGACTTACTTATAAACGGGTCCTTCCCCCTTTTCCAATTTAGTTAGTGAATTCTGAAGATCTTCTTCCACCTGCTTTAGATCATCACCGCTGATTTGGGCGACGCCTCCAACTAAATGCTGAAGAAAATAATATGAAAATTAATTAATTGTGTAAATATTTTCCGTGCCATATGGTTCCCTCACGAACTTACATCTTTAGGCATAGCGAGAACTACTGCGGTAACACAGCCGAGCAATACGAACAACTTGGCATTGATCATTTTCAATTTGAAACTTTTATAATTATTTACGAACTTTATCGTTTCTGCACGAAGAGATGTATAAAACTGTTGCCGACTTGAAATGAAATTGACTTTTATAGGCCCTGGAACACTACTCGCAGTGTCAATAGTTGTAAGCTAACGCATAACTATAGTATACTTTGTGTGCTCATATACACACAGGTACAAACATATACGCACTCATTTGCTCATTGTTTGACATCGGCAGCGAACACAAAGGCAGTGGCATAGTAATAATACGGGCAACGACCACACTTTCTCACTGTTCTCTCTGTTTGTCCATTGTTTACAAACTAATATATATATATGTACAGTGTTGTGTAAAATGTTTGCCTTGCTTATGCTTTATATCGATGTCAGTGATCATACGAAATTTTTCATAAATAAATATATACATATATCTGTTTATAAAAAAATAATAACGGATATTTGCGTAATATTGTGTCCACTCATCCGTGGATACTAATCCACCCATTGATATTCATGTCGTGTACCTCTTAGAAAGTTATGGTTCAAGTCACGCGTTCAAGTTTCCAGCGGTCAACCAGCGCTTCGCTATATGTATGCTCCTTTCTCTAACTGTTGTCTCTTTAAAACGACTTCGAAACCACTTTACTACCGTATTCCATATTTCTTAAGAAAACAATTTATGATAAATAAAACCGTTTTAAAGCTATTACTAGTTCAAAATTGAAATAATGGGCGTTAATTTATATGTCATCTTTCGACATTTATACTAAAAGTGCAAGTTTTGCATTTTTATTCAGCTTGTTATATTAATATGGAACTCTTTCTGTCAGATTTAGTAGTTGGTTACCTGGTTGGTTGGTTAGTGCTGCTAATATAGTCTTAAATGTATTATCCGCAGAAATGCTACCTTTTCACTATCTGGTACTGGGATACAAAGACAGTCTATATGTTTGCACAATTTAATTGAAAAAATGGCTGCTAATTTTGCACCCAGCACTGTCATTACATTTAAATATAATAATCTTGGCAGATATTGCACGGGGATACCCAACTTTTACATACTCGTAATTATCTCACATATTTGCTACTCTCAGTATCATACTATTTAAATACTTACATATGTATTCGTATATCCCAACGACAAGAAAAACATACTACAAAATCTTATTTACATACATACATATGTACATACCGGCCTTTGACGCAGTGAAGTGAGTTTATTTATATTTACTCATCGCTGAATTATCGATCAGCCCTGCACTATGGTACTCATAGATAATATAATCTTTAGAACAACATTTCATTGTATTTATCATTTATTTATTTAAAATATTGTACCTAGCATATGTATAACAAGTAAGGATGGGCTAAGTTCGGATGTAACCGAACATTAAATGCTCTCGTAATTTATTTCTTTAATTTAATTAAGATAACACACAATTGGTACACATATTGAACATAAAGACTACTAAAATGTGGAAAATAATTATATAGAGTATATGGGGGATGAGGTAATTCCTTTACCGATTTCAACTATTATTGTCACCAAGCGACATTATATCCATGATTTAACGCTCACTTCAATTTGATAAGATATCTCCCATATTAACCGATATATACGGCATAAAGACCATCCGATGTTTGAAACACACTATTAGAAGGAATTTCTTTGGAATATCTGAGAGATTTACAGATGTTTTCAATAAAAAATTAGACGCAAATTTCCCGTCCTTATGTTCGACTTGAACTTGACTTGGACTCTTGAAGATTTATAGACCGATTTCGACGATTTTTAGACGGTCTATGCTAATACAGTATTTGTGCAAAGTTTTGTTCCGATAACTTCACTTGTGTTTAATTTATATACTGTAAAGGGAACGAACAATTGTTTTGATGGTTTTCAAAATTGTGGTCTAAGAAAAGTAGGTGTGGTTGTGAACCGATTTATGCAATTTTCAAACTATACTATGGGGATGCCAAGGAAATGTTACGAACCGAATTTCGTTAAAAACGGTCTAGTAGTTATTGAGATATGGTTATGTCCTACACATGTACCAAATTTTACTTTCATAAAATTATTTATGGTATAGTTATGACAATTTATAGGTTTTCGATTTTCGTCATTTTGGGGGCGTGGCAACTCCAACTCATCACTCTACTTGTCAACCTGATAATTTTTGTATATATAATCCTATATCTAACTCTTCTAGTTTTAGGCGTTATAAACAACCGTTATGTTAACAAAGCCATTTTACTCTCTTTGCAACAAGTTTCGGGGTATACTATTACTATATACTGCAAAAAGGTATTTCAGATATTCATATGTGTAGTACATATTAGAGCTCTTAAAACCCGATAACCGATTATTCGAATATCCGGTTTGTAGCCGTTCGTATTAATATTAACCGATTACTACTATTCGAATAGTCGTAACATTGCGCGTAATCGTATACGACTTAATCGTAGTAGAACGACTATTCGAATAGTTGTTCTGTTGCCTTTGATTTTTGTTTGTTTTTATTTGTGAAAATGTCAATTGTGCACATTTTTCAAGAGTTTCTTTTTTTCAATAAAAGTATTAATTTAATGAACTTCCACTATTCGAATAGTCGACAACGAACGGTTAACCGGTCAGTCGGAAATGAGCGGTTAATCAACTTACGACTATCCGAATACTGGAAACCGAATATTATTATTCGAATAATGTCCTATTCGGTTAGTTGATTAGTCTAATACCAAGAGCTCTACTACATATGTATGTAAATAAAATAGACCCGTATAATCAAAAGGAGTGAGAACAACAAGTGGTTTTAGCAGAAAACTGTGTTTTTAATCTAAAATAACTTGACCAGTTCAATGAAGTGTCTGAAGTACTCAGTGAGAACACTGATTACCTGTTGATTGAACCAAATTGGAAATATTAATATTATGATTCAGTGCTTTATAGCGCTTGTAAAGTGTCTGTCTTAAATAAGTAAGCTGGCTACAATTATATTATATTAAAATTTTAGTTTGAACTAGTTGTTGTTGACACGTAAAAATTTCCATATTTATAATCTCGCAGACACGACAATGTCGGGCTATAAATACTTTCAAATATGTAAAAAAGAGAAGACTTCACTTGATCTGAACGAAACATTTTCTTTTACATTTTGCTGATGTCTAGTTTAAATATATGTAAATCAAAGATAACGGTTGTTTTGTACAATTAAGTAACACAGACATACCATTCGATCGCAAATAAGTGCATGCAATCGGCCTGCATCAGTCACACTTTCTATGATTAATCACATAAAAGAACCGTGAAAGAAATCAGTAGCTTTCGCTTAAAAAATATTTCTTGTGAATTCTCGTCTATAAAGTAGTGAGGTTGTGTTTTGGTAGCACTATTCATGTATAAGCTGTTGGCAGATTTTTTTTTCATAAGGTACCATGGTTATGAATCCTTTTCAATAGTAATCAAATCCCGTAGATATATTCATAATTAGTTTTTTGTAGAAAATTCTACAACAACAAAGTCTTATACGCGATATTGATATATCGGTCTTGATATAAGAAAGAATAGCGAGCTTTGCTAACACCCAGTGAATTACACAGGTAAAGATAATTTTCTAATGGAATGAAGCTTTTCCCAACATCGCCTCAATACTCTGAGTATACAAGTGTTTCTGGCATGTTTCCGGAAAAAACACTTACGCTATATATAATATTTTCCACTCACGCGAAATAGTATGTGATAACAAAACAAAATAAATATCTTTCATAATTATTTCTCTGTCTAGTGGCACTTTGTTCCAAGCCATGTATAGATGCGAGTATACATATATTAAACGTAAAAAAAGGCATGCCGCCTGATAACAAAATTTTTCACTGTACAAAGTCATTGTATCAACTTGTTTTCCATTTGTTTATATGTACTCATACTTACATACATACATACATATTTCGCACATAGGTGTTCTCTGATTCATTTTGTTCTTAGCATGAAAACCTGTTAGTATTATTAACATTAGCTTATGTTTTGTTGTTTTTTGTTTGCTAATTGTGAGAGCAATATAGAACACTGTTACCATCTCATCTCAAATACAAATATACAATTTTATTATTTAAGGTAATGACCTTCAGCATAAGCATCTACCATATTATAAACGAAATAAACCCTAAAACCTCCACGAATAAGCTGTCAATCGATTCAAGCTCCAATAACCACGTTTCAGTACGTACTTTTTTTGTGAACTTTCCAAACCGCCAGAGCAATCGACAGGAACTACGTTAGCAATATTGGAAAATATAAAATATATTTTTATATTTCTTAAAAAACTTAAAACTAATCGATCCAAACAGGGTTAGATCGCCGAAAGGGCAGCCCTTGACCGGATAAAATCCGGGTCAACTCCGGTGCGTAGAACCGGCTGCTGTGGGAGTCGTGGGAGTCGTTTTTATATTTCTCATATATAACGGTATTATTACTTCCAAAAGTGTGATAGTGCTCCAATATATTACTCGTTGGCTTCGTTGAAAGATTGATATATTGGACTTAGAATCGGATGAGTTATCGCCCATAATATTCAAAGATGTATCTACACACAGTCTTGTAACATGCCAGCCTAAACAAAGTTAGACCGTTGAACGAGCAGTTGTCATTGCCAAGGTTATGAGTAAGCGCTTGAACCGCGTTCATAATAAAAACAATAAAAACTATCAACAACAAATCACTGGGCATCATTAATATGTAAATTAATAAAGGAACTGCAGCTGAGCTAGAGCAGAATGCAACGAAACCCGTCACACTAATACAACCATACATCATAAATTAGCACAAACTCGTTTTTGTTTCATTCTTTGAAAGATCACTTCAAGTGTTTATTTTCTAAATCATATTATTAGTCACTTAGGGTTTCAGGGCTTGCTTTTCGCTAGTGTACATATGACTATGTATATAAAAGTGTTTAAGAAAATTAGTTTAAGTGTAGCAGGTAGTAGGTATTTTGCTTTTGTCTAACTACAAACTAAAATACATTGTTTTAGCACTATTTTTAAATGGTAACAATAGCTTAGTTAAACGTAGCTAAATCTATGCTCATCTTTATTAATGACTTTGCGAATTAACGAATAAAATGATAAAACTTGTTAAAACTAAAGTTTACTACGAAATAAAATTGTTGCACAATTGTGAATGCAAAAGTGAGGCACACGCACAACGTGTTGTGCACGTACATATGTAGATATAAATTTCATAAATATTTAAAGAGTGAAGTGTGTTACTATTTCAAATAGCACGAGCGCAACGCTTATAGTGAGTCATTTCGCGCGTCCACTTACTATTCACACTGTAGCTAAGGCTTGAAACCTTTTTATATATGTATAGGCACGTGATCCAGCAGCTGTGCCCGATCTGGAAATACAGCCGAGCACATCTCACACTCGAAGTAGCGCACTTTGCGTTCCGGTTGTGTTGGTGTTGCCGGCGAGGTTGTCGGTACGGCTGACACCGCAGTTACGCCGTCCGTTGGCGAGAGTGAAGAGAAAGATGAATCGTTGGTGGTGCTCAGCGAACCACCGTAAGTGGAAGAATATGTAGTGGTTCTTTGGTTGATTAGGGAACTTTCTTTTTTCTCGCGTCGACTGTTCTTAGCTTGCTTACTTTTTGAATGACTGCTGCCATTGACAGATGTGGCACTACGCTTTTGATGACGTGCTGAACCGTTGGTATGCAGATCCGATTCAAATTCCAAATATTTTCTATTTATAGTGCCAATACGATTGCGTGCACTGCGTGCGTAACGACGTTCATTGCTGCTGCCGCTGCCACCACTTGCACTCACACCGACAGAGCCACTGACACCAACAACGATTTCACGTAAATCCGGTGATGTTGGTTCGATTTTGATCATATTATGTTGCTCATCTTCGAGAAATGGCGTGGAAGACTCGCTTATAAAGCGATGGCGCTCAGCACGATCACATTTCATAGGAGAACGCAAAATCTCTTCGAGATCGTTAACTATACTAGGGTTGAATTTTTCATAGGCTTCTTTGCGCAGCGATGAAGCGCCATCGAGGAACTGTGCGTCATAAAGGTCTACGTTTCTTGAGGAATTTGAGACATGTACATCGTATTGCAAACTATGTTGTTGGTGTGATGATTCATCGTGATTATTTTCCCCAATCTCTTCTTTGATTCGTGGGGGACTTGAACTAATCTGTTTGGGCAATTCAGTGGCAGGTGAAAGAATTTCATAGTCGTCGACAATCGAACGCCCGGTATGACGCAATAAATCCAAACCGTTTTGTTCTTTATGGGTTATAACGGTTTTCGAACGCTTTCGGCCAAATTCATTGTAAGTGGAAGACATTTTTTCCGTATGAATCATGCGTGGACGTGTCGCCTTCGAGGCCGATATTTTTTCGGTTCGTTTTCGCGCTTTGTTCGCATTATAGTTCTTGCTGATCTGTACCTCCTGGGTGCGCTGTGAACCGCCAGTATTAATATCATTGTCCGATTTGAACCGCGGTTTGCGTTCTTCTGCATCTAAGTGTGTGGCACCGCTGGCCGTAGAGCCTACCACGAGTGTGTCGATACTTTGCAAAGTATTCTCTAAATTCGATAGTAACGAATTGGAATTGATGAGCTTTGTCTGCCATAAGGTATCCGAGTTACTACCCGAATATTTATAACGCGGTTTCCTCGACTGTTCGACAAGCATATCATTATCTGGCAATATAACACCGTCTACGCCTTCTTTCATCAAGGAATTATTATTGATGCTGTCTTTGACTTTGCTACGTTTGGCTTTTGAAGATTTGGAGACCGGCATAGGATCTGCAATGCCTAAGAGGTCATCCACATTATCCATATCGAAGTCTGATATTTCGATATCACTTCCATTGCCATTTTGTTGGCTTTCCCTGCGCAGCCTTGCGATTTCATGCGGTTTCAACTTTCGCCGCCTCTTGTACTTACGAGGACCAGTCTGAAAGTCATAAAATTAATAAAGATAAAGTTAATTTTTTGTTTATTTTTTCGCTTACAATTGGTTGCCTCTGCATGGCAGTGTTCATATCACTGTGTTGTATCAGATGTTGCACGAGATCGCCAGATGACGACATTTCCATCGAACACACGCTGCAGTAGTATGTATTACGCTTTGCATCCAATCCAGAGTGATGAGATCGTATATGTTCGCGCAGCACAACACGTTGGTTGAATGCACGTGAGCACACCGAACAAGCGTAAGGTTTTTCGCCCGTGTGTATACGTTCGTGTTTACGCAATGTGCCGCCATCAGCAAACGCCTTCCAACAAAAGCGGCAACCATAAGGTCGCTCACCGGTGTGTATGCGCACATGTATTTGTTGCGAACTGCGCGAACCGAACGTTTTTCCGCATTCATTACAGGGAAATAGTTTACCTGAAGCATTAGTATGCGAGTGTCGATGGTTGGAGAGTGTACGGCCATCAGGGAATTCTTCTTGACATACGTCGCAAATTACCGACTTATCGCGATGTGACGCCATATGCCGTTTCAGACGTGCCTTGTTGTGAAAGTTCTTGCCACATTTTGAGCACGAGTGGCATTTTTCGCGTGAATGATCCCAGGCATGTTTTATTAAAGCTTTACGATCGCGGCATTCTTTGCCACAGAGTATACATGAGTTCGGCGTCATATCATGTGGATGCAATGACTGCAGATGACGTTTGATCGTCAACTCTTCGAAAAAGGTCTCGCCACAAAGAACACACCTGTTGAAAAACAATGCTTTAGTACATCTCTCAGATAAATAAATGCAAATATAAACATACTTATATGGTGGATAACGCGCATGTATTTCGGCGTGCGCTAGTAAATCTAAGGCCTCGGCAAAAGTTTCGCCACATGTGTTGCAACAATGGCGATCCTTATCATTATCGATACCACATTCGGCAGTCGTTTTTGTGTGTATTTTGGCGTGTCTGCGTAGCAAATCTTCTCTGTGAAATGACATACCACATTCGCTGCAGTAAAACTCCCCATACAAGCGTTCCGATTCAGATTCACTTTGTGTTTCTTCAGCTTCCGCTTCATCGGGGTCATACTCCGAATTACTATCTTCAAATTGATGAGTTTTCAGATGTTCCTGTAGACCAGCTGCATCCCAGAACATCTCGTTGCATTGGCTACACTCATGCGGGTGATCTTCACTATGATTCTAAGATTGCATACAAATTAAAAAAAAAAATTAACCGAAAACATAATTTATGAAGAAGTTGTTAATTAACAAATATCTCTTACCTTTGTATGGGCTAACATTGCCTTCTCTCGAGCAAATGCCAATCCACATTGCTGGCAAACAAATGGTTTACTTTCATCGATAACGGGAAAACTCTTTTGATGCGCTGGTGATTGATTTTGTGTAAATTTCACAACTGCGGTGGAGGCCTGTAATTGTTGACAGTCTTCAAAAGCACTCGACTGATTTTCTAAATTTGCCAACCCTACTGTGTCGTTTTCATGTGGCTCATTTAAACCATAACTTTCTTCTTTTGGTTTAATTCGACTAATACGGCCACGACCTATTGTCGTGGATGTTGAGGTAGATGAACTGTTCCCGCTAACATTATGCGGTTTTCGACTAGATTTCTCTCCACGTTGCAAGGAATTTATGTGTGTGGTCCAATCTTGCTCATAATAATGATCGTTAGGTTGTCGCATTTGCAGTTGCTGTTGTTCCTGCTCCACAAAGTTCATATCTAAAATGTGAAATATGAAATATTGATAAAAATATATCAGCTTCATGGTAGTGTTTTAAAGGCGGTACTAACATTCTGTTTCTAATTCAGGATCTGGTGCATCTGCATGTGCTTTAAGGTGATTTATTAGATCTGAACGACGGAAAAAACGGGAGCCACACAGTTTACACAAATGTGGTCGATCGTTCTGATGTGCAACTATATGATTCATCAAACTTGTCTTCTTACGAAATCGGCGGCTGCAAAAATCACATGGGTATGGACGTAGGGCAGTGTACTCATCTTGAACAGTCGGTAATGGCACCTCCATATCCAGTAAAACTTGTGAACCTGAGCAAATTATTTGGTCCGCTGGTATTTCCACGCTGAAAATATAAGAACAAAACCATTATATATCTCGCTAAACTTTAATTCAATTTAACACACCGCTCTTCGCCTTGATGTTGCACCCAATCGTCCGTTATTACTTCTTCTGTTACCATTTGCGGTGTAGTATCGACAAAACTATCCATAAATCCATTTCCAGCGTGTTGTAATACTTCTGAACAATCAATTTCATCTGAAGTCGCGACCACAACGGTACCATTATCAGCTGCAGTGGCGTCAATTATCTCTGTTACCATTTGGCCATCTCGCGCCATAAATATTAAGTTTTCGGCAGCTATTTGATCGATATCTACTTCATTTGGTACATTGTCGTCCTCATCATGACCAGAAACCAAGTGGTATGTCCCTCTACCCGCACCAGCTGCATCGTTGGCGAGAAGCTCATCTTCAGACGATATTTGTGGTTTTACAAGCAGTTGACCGTTGGATGTTTTAAGATCATCCTGGTCATCTTGTATCCATTGTATTTCAAAGGTTTGGCGGTCCATTACCCCTTTAATCTGTTATAACCACTTTATACTAAATTCTGTAATAACAGAAATAAACACACTGATTATAAACAAATTTAAATAAACTTATCCAGACCCCCACTAAGGTTTGCCAAAGTAAACTAAAAAATAAACCACGAGACAATTTCAACGTTGCCAATAATTTGAAACTAGTAAAACTTTTAACTAAATTTATTGTTATATTCTTAATTCGATGTGTTACGAAAGGAGCATGCAAGTTTTCATAATCCAATAATTACAGCAAACGGATATTTCATTGGAAATGTGTATGTTTCCAAATAAAACTTTTTAAAAATAATATTCGCCAACATCTAATTGTATTAAAATATATTCTCAATACATTCGGTAGCACTGCAAATTTTTCCAGTCCCAGTTAATTGTATCACTACAGTGCTCTCTTTCTACCCTTTCTCTTTTTAATTCTGCACTACATTATCGACAATGGCCGCCGTATATTTAAATCGAGTTGCATATCATTGCCCACCCAACACCACTAACAATATTCCAACTATATTTAATCGAACAAAAATTCCATTTCCAAACAATATTTACGAGGTTATGTCCGAATGAGGTTAAGGTAGTTTATTTATTTACTATTTACAAGCTAATTTGCCGCTTACAACGCACCGAAACAATAAAACAATCAAATGAAGTAACACTTGAAGAAACATTTGCTAGATCCAATAAATGTGGGCTGAACGAAGTCACACGCGATTACATCACAACGCAATAGATAAAATTTGGGCAAATTTTCACCGAATACAGTTACTAAATACACTGAAGATTTCACTTTGAGTTCTTGATTTAGTGCTGGCCTTAGACGATTTGTTTATTTATGAAAGCAATTAAACTTAGGTTTTCACTTTAAGCAATAAAAATGAGGAAAACTGAAATTCCTTCACACTCTGCAACCGCACAAAATTTCGACCATCTACTGCAATGCAATTTATTGAATACGCTAATTGCGGCGAGCGGTGATTACTTGATTGCGCTAACTGAAGAAGGTGGCACAATGCTGCCATATTGCACAGTAAAGGGGTTGGGTGAGAAAAGCACAGGTGTCTTTCGATTTTTATATATAAGTATTCATATATCAATTAATGAAACTTAAAAGATATATATATTTCGAAAATAACTAAATAATATTAATATAAACGCTGGAAATAAATAAAACAGTAATTTGTCTACGCATTGCTAAAGGAAAGAATTTGTGTATCAGATTCTGATATTGCAATATTATTTAACTATACAAATTACCATTCAGTATTCTAGTTATAAAAGCAAAAAAAATTGTTTAGTTATATTAGGTTTATTAATTGTGTTATCATATTACGTCGATAAGAGTGTGTCACGGTTCTTGTCTCAGCTATTTTGGAAACCGTTACGTGTTTTCGGAAATAAACTGTTAATTTTCCAGTTGAAGTGTATAAATTGAGTTATGCGGTTAAAGCGAACCTGATTAAAATAAAAACCAAGAAGACCATTGGAAGCACTAAGGCGCTTGGAGAATAATTTGTAATTTATACAAACTAGTTGAGCGGTTCAGATATCGCTGATTTGAATCTGTGATGGTTGACTTTACAATGGACTATCTATTTTAATCTGATTATTGCAAGGGAATGTTAAAAATTTTGTTGAAAACAAATCACAATGTCACTATATCTGTATATCATTGAGGTTGCTCTTCGACTTCGTATATGTATGTATGTATTTAAACGGTGTCTACCCGTTTACGTGATTATAGCCGAATAAATAATAGTACGCCATTGGCCTCTTCCTCGGCTTCCACCAGCGGGTGCTGCATCGTAAACTTTCAAATATTGAGTGCTTTCGTCCACTCGGACAACATGACCTAACCAGTAACCGCTGTATTTTTATTCGCTGAACTATGTCTATGTCGTCGTATAACTCGTTCCATCGTCTGCGGTATTCACCGTTGGCAATGTTCAAAGAAGCATAAAAATTTCGCAAAACCTTTTTCTCAAAAACTTTTAGAGTCGTCTCATTGGATGTAGACATCGTCTACGCTTCCGCAACATTGAGCAAATCGGTTTGGCTTTAATTCGTCGAAAGAGGACTTTACTTTTCAATTGGCTACTCAGTCCAAAGAAGTAAGCCTGACGTTGTTGTTTGTATAAATGTTGGATTAAAAATGGATGAAACTATCTACAACTGCAAATTATGACTGTCAATGGAGCAACATCACAGGTGAAATGTGAAAGCTCATTACCAAATCGCACTATAAACGGTATATATACATACATATGTATGTAGTTACAAAATTCAAAACACCAGCACAATATATGATATAACCGCCAACGTGCTTCACTTCATTCCATATTTTCACATGGACCTGATAAACTCCACTGACCCCAAGTTGAACAGATGATAAAGTTGTTTCGCAAATATTTTCGCTCCGCATAGATCACCTCTTTGTTCTTCCGCTTTGATGCAAAAGAATGCGGTCAACTCCAAATGCCAATGCGTCAAGAATTAGGAACGCTGACGACTTTCGCACAATGCACGAGCTGCCCCATACAAGAGTAGTACTTGGACGGCTAACGCAATGCTTCAAGAAGTGGAGGGCTTGGCACGCTTGGAACTGCTGTTGTATGTGCTTACATACATACATATGTAGCAGATCGGCAACATCTTTGCAATTTATCTGCTCAGAACCGTAGAGGAAGAGCATAAGCGTTTTCGCATATCGCACTCTCAAGCAGTTATAACAAGCACACGACATCGCCAGCAACATCGGCGATATGGCCGAGTGAGCAATCGTGTGCGAAAGGCGCGCGCGCGAAGAGAGTGCGCGATTGGCAACGCCATATTGAGATAGTGATCGCCAAGCGCTGCGGCGGCATTGGCGAACAGTAAGCAACGAACAATGTGAGTAGTGGGCCTCGAAAAGCAGAAGCCAATTCGAAAATTGAAAAAAAAAACAAACGAGCGTCGCAAATAAACCAAATTCAAATACAAATTCAAATGGAAATCAAAACAACAAAAGCGCACACGCATAGCGGGCGGCAAGCGGTTGGTTGGGCAATGAAAGCTACAAAACATTGCATTCGAAATTGAGAAGCGCCATGTGAAGTGCGGAGGTGGCAAGGTGTTTGATTAGCCAGCTATTGAGCGCCCCCAAAATAATACTCACAGCGTGTGCTCCAAAACTTTTTTCGCCCAAATACGCTCCGCGCTGACGCTGAGCTATTTTCATTTTCGTTTTGGCGACGAGTAAACAGTTCGGCGTGAACTGTTTTGTGCTTGTGGCGGGCGTGATTGAATTCTGATTTTTTGAAATTAAATCAAAGTTCATGCGAGTATTTAGCGAAAATATGTTTTCGTAAGTTTTCGGAATAAACAAATCAAACACGAAACACGACTTTAAAAAGTGACATACTAGAGAGTATGCACAGTAAAGAGCTTTCACAGGCGAAAAGGGACTATTTTCCCTGCTTTTCTTAAAACAGTGACGAGTGTGTGGAAAACATTGTGCCCACGGGATTTACAAAAAAGAAAAAAAAACAAATGTAGTGCAAATTATACGTGAAACGAAGCATGAAGAAACAAGCATAAATGCTCACAGCCGAAATAGAATGTGTCTATTTTATGGGTAAACAAAAAAGAGGTGCGTGTGACTAGAGAATTTTTTCAAAAGAAACACTAATTAAAGTATGTTTTACGATAATTGTTGTAAGAAAGTTAGTGTATATGTATGCATGTATATCATGAAGCAAATGTCTTCTACACTAATTATAATAATTTAATCATGTTTTTCCAAAATTACAAAAAAAATTTAAGTGCAATATGCTACAACTAATATATTGGTATAAAAATCTGAATTAATGATTAATCAATTCTCGGGAATATTTATAAAGTATCCCATCCCACCTACGATATAAAGGAAATCAAACATGCAAATGCACTAAATTGAAAATAAAGCAATCGATTTGAAAATATTCGATTATTTTAGAAAATCTTGCTAATCATTTTCAGTTAAATAATGAACCGAGCGTTCAAGATTCTGCTTATTAATAATAGTGTTTAATATTGATATCATGGTCAGGGGTTTTATCTGATAAAAATAGTGTTTGAAATCGAACATATAAATAGCGGGCCATTCAATCTCTATTGGTAATATATAATATATGAAAATATATTATGTATGTATGCATATAAAATTGTGTAGTAAATGGTAATGGTATGTACTAATACATTTTGAATAATAAATAAGTATCTCTTCTAAGTTTCTTATACAGTTCTACTACAATTTATTGATATATGTAGTTTCATTAAGATAACACACAATTTGACACATATATTCGGCATAAAGTCCAATAGGAAAACGAAAATCATTATATAAAGTATATGGGGCCTATGTTAATTCCTGAATCGATTTCACTCTTTTTCACCATCTACAGACATTATATACAAGATTATATCCACCCTTAATTTGGCTGATATTTTACATATTAACCGATTTATAAACTATTAAGCCCTTTGTACTTTTGAAAATCCTATAATTAGCTATATGAGAGCTAGGGGAAGTTATGGCCCGATTTTAACCATTTTTGGTACAGAGACACATTATTAGAAGAAAAAGATTCCTTCTGAATTAAATTAAGATATCTGAGATATATACCGATGTTTACAGTGAAAAAATACCCTAAGGCACAGAGTTCTTCATATTCGATATGGGACATTGAAAAGTTATGGTCCGATTTCGACAATTTTTTCACAAGTTGTATCACAGATCACATACAGTATTTGTGTAAAGTTTATTCCATAATCTTCACCAATTCCTTCTGTATATATTATAAAGTGAAGGAATGAGATGGAATTCAAAATTGAGTTATATGGGAAGTAGTCGTGGTTGTGAATCGATTTCATCCATTTTCCACACGTGTCATCAGGTCAGTCAAGAATATTTGATTGAAATCAATAAGTGGGCGGCGCCACGCCCATTTTCCCTTTTTTTTTAAATCTAAGTGCAGCTACCTTCTGCTATTTCTTTTACTTTTAGTAATTTTCAACGTCAAAATATGCCCCTGCCAAGTGTGAACCTTTGTACCAAATTTTACTTTTATAACTTTATTTATGGCTTAGTTATGACACTTTGTATGTATTCGGTATGTTTCGTGATTTTGTGGGCGTGTCAGTGGACCGATTTCGCCTCTCTCACGGTCCCAATGAACATCTGTACCTCCGGATTTCAACTCGTCTCGTCATCCTGATCATTTTGATCTCGTCATCCTGATATTTAGAACGTTGGCTCCATTGTCCATCCATCTGTCTAGTCAATCGTTTGGTCAAGCGACAACTTAATTTAGATATCTTAATAAAACTTGCCACACTTAAGCCTTGGTACTATGTATGAGAAGGTTGGTATTGTAGATGGTCACAATCGGACTGCTTCAGCGATTAAAAAATGCAGTTAAAGAAAAAAGCTACAAATTAAACTATAAAATGAATTACGGTACGGAAGGGTATCTGTCGAAAAAAAAATTGTTGGTAAATTGACGAGATTACAGCTCAAAAGAGTTTTTTTGTAAAGTTTGCTTCAAAATAAGTAAAGTTATTGTAAAAATAGTAGAGAAGAGCTTCACTCAAAAAATGGCGTCTTTGACCTATGTGATCCAAATAGGGCGCATATTAT
Source organism: Zeugodacus cucurbitae (assembly GCF_028554725.1). Taxonomy (NCBI): domain Eukaryota; kingdom Metazoa; phylum Arthropoda; class Insecta; order Diptera; family Tephritidae; genus Zeugodacus; species Zeugodacus cucurbitae. Next base: position 46,433,666 of record NC_071667.1, read on the forward strand.
TATTTTGACATTCTTATGTTGCAATAAACGAAATTATTACATATTACATAATGAAAAAAAAATGGAAAAATTTCTGCTTATTAATTTAACGTACACTTTATAAACAGTAGCTCGTGGCCCGGTCACTATTATGTTGAAATATGTTGCTGGGTGCTGAAATCACGTAGTCCGTTACCAATTTCTTCCTTAACCTGTAACTCCACCCAAGCTCCTCAGACCTTTTGACTTATTCGGCTTAAGAATTTAGCGTTGATTGCCAAAGCGAAAAGAGTTATCTAGCTGCCATATATTAAAGTTAGAGCTCTCTAAATGCCCCATAGCCACACTGAGTTTTTAATACAATGTTCTAAAAAAAAATAAACGTACTTCGAAAATGTTTCTAGTGAATAATAGAACTTGAGTATAACATACCTATTTGTGTGTATGTACAGCCTTGGCCAAAAGTATTAGGCACCCCATTAAAATACAAGTATTCTCAAATGTGGCTATCAAAGTTACCACTTCTTTTTGTAAATGTCTTACATGGGTGTTTAACTGTTGATTAAACGAATAAATTTTGTAATATTAAAAGTATTAAAAAAAAAATTAAGCTAAAACTAAAAATTGTCATTTTTAAGAAATTCATAAAATATTTTGTAATATATTTTTTTTAATGTTATTATCACTAATTCATTGTATTTTCACTGTTTTACTAATAAAACTTGATTATTTCACTTGTTAAAACAAAAAATTCCGTAATTAGTGGGGTGCCTAATACTTTTGGCCAAGGCTGTACACTCAAGGCCTAGAGAAAACTGTGGGCAAATTTCAATCACTTTTGGATCAGAGTTCTACAGATTGGAGAGGAGTAATCAAAAATTCCCGTTGTTTTTTGAATACACCTCGTATATACATAAATTCATATGTATATAAAAAACTTAATATTTGATTTATTTTCTATAGCAAATAAAAACGTTGTTCCCATAAACAAGAATTAGAGGGCAGAAACGATTTACATTTGTAAAAAATGCAAATCAGAATTAATGTAGAATGTAAGCTGCTGGATACACCTTTGCATATGAAATCAGTACTTTGACAGAAGCGACATAAAACGTCAGCTGTCGATCACAATCAATTGAATATTTAGCCAAATGTCGAATATATACACACACACATACATTCATATATTGGAGCAGAAAAGAGCACAAGTGGACAAAATGTTCAGATATGAGCTTAGCAAAACCGCAAAATATATATATGTACCTACATACTCACATTGTAAATTTATATGGGCGAAATTAAAAAAAAAAAAACAAACGAAATCACAAACGCAATTACTGAACTTGCGAAAATAAAATCGGTGTTGCGAGTGAAGAAGAATCTGTGTACCAAAATCATCACGCGACGCGCATACGCAATGGGCGACACGCAAAAATCTATGCAAGTGTAGTTACATACTTACATATGCGTACATTTGTTTGTAAGAAGGTGTGTGCAGGCATCCTCTAGAAGCTAGTCGAGCAGCCAGCCAACCAGCTACACAAGTGCGCATGCAAATGATCCGGCGTCGTGGCGGGCGTTCCACAGCGTTCATGCCGCCAATGCCGTTGACGGCGCACTTTCCACCGTTGGAATGCGAATACGCTTTGTTGTCGTTGTTGTTGCGCATGTATAGCGTAGACGCGTAGTTGCAAAACAAATATTCTACGGCTAATGTCTTGTTAATCCACATGTTTTCGTCACCATCAACACAATACGCATAGCCGCTAATGTAACAATAATAACAACAACAACATTTACAAATTCACAAATAACTATAAAAAAGAGACAATAATGTTAATAGTGGCAAATGCTTGCATATCGCACATGCCACATACTCGTACATATCAATATGTCTACACTTATAGGTTTGTATGTGTGTATGTATGTGTGTATGTACATCGATATGATTTTAGTATTTTTATTACCTTTTTGTTTCCATTTATCGATTTGGCGACACATAATTAATATTCCAAGCATTCGCTTGAGTATGCGATGCCCAGCGTGCTGTGCTGGCTTGTTGGCAAATTGTTTGGCGATGCGACTTACAAGCAGACATATGTACATACATACACGTATATAGATTTTTGTTATTGTCGTAGTTTTATATTTCTGCTACTGTTTGAATTTTTCTTCGTTGTTTACCATATTAGCTGTTATTGACTGTGTAGTGGGTGTACCAAGAGGTCAAAGCGCTGAAGTTTAAGGCATATACTAGCGGTATTTTTAAGGAGAATATGCAAATTCGGAAACTAAGACTAATTTATGCTGGCCCAAAAGTTCTGTTTAAATTCATAATTTCGATCTTCTGTATTTCATCCACCATCCACGTTGAAGACCCCTGTAATTTAATTCGCACGCACACATTCCAGACATTGAGCTTCTGTTCGAGTACTTTGAGCCCTTGACGCAATAGCGTCGCTGAAGTCGAAGTAAACCGCATAGTTACGGACTTTAAACATTGCTTCAGCTTTCTTTTTAATACAGACTAGTGATTTCTAGTTATTGATTTGGCAACTTATCGTTCTGGCGCTCTCTTTGTGGCATTTTTACACAAAATTGCAATGGATGAATTATTTCATGTGAAATGCATACAGTATCGCATGCATACTTCCACGGAAATTGTATTGAGCGCTTTCTAAAATAAATAAAGCAAAATTTATTTTTATATTCATGGAAACATTCAGCTCCAAAAATTGCTTCACTCCCTTCTGTTTGTTCTATATGGGATTTTGTCGAAAAATATATTTGTTGGTCGCACAGATAAAGAAACACTTGTTAAATGCAGGGGCAGCCAAACTAGTATTCCTACTAGACCCTGGAAGAATCGCAAACACAGGATTAGTACTCAAATATCTCTACTTTCTATAGAAGTAAAGACCCAAGGCACTAATAACAGCCAACTTTCACTAAAAACACAAGCAAATTATCGAAATGGCATCTAAAAAGATCACAGTAGTACTACAGTACATACCGTCTTAACGTTTTCAACCACATTCACTATGATAAACTGTCCGAATAGCATTTGACTGATCGAAAGCATTACAGGCGGTTAGTCAAGCTGTGGCAATAGATTACATATATTGAGGAACTCATTACCACCGATTTTGGTAGCCATAAGTTAAGTATGTATAACCATTGAAACTCCCACCACAAATAAAGGGATCGTTGTGGATATAGATTCGAAACAGGAAACTAGCCCTAAGTACTAAGAGATGTCAAGAAGAAGATCATTCATATGAAGTTATCAGGGTAGATTCGTAATGTTAAACAAAAATTCTTCAGATATTCACTGACCCAATGTGATTAAAATTATCAAAATAAATAATTTTCGACTCACAGTTTCACAGTTGTGAAACGTCAAACCATTTCGTACCAGTCAACTACCGAAGTGGGGTGGATCGACAACGGCTAAACAATAGAAAATAAGTAAGTCTACGAAATACCAACTTCAGTCTAAAACCATGTTAAGAACTGAGTATAAACAAGTAAAGAAAGGCTAAGTTCGGGTACAACCGAACGTTTTATACTCTCTCAATTTATTGATATAGTTTTATTAAGATAACACACAATTTATCCCATATATTCGGCATAAAGTCCAATAGAATATAAGGTATATGGGATCTAGGGGAAGTTATGACACGTTTTTCTTATAATTTTTGGTACAGATTCCGCTATCTCCATTGGTTCCTAATGTATATATTATAAAGTGAACGAATCAGTTGGAACTCAAAACTGAGTTATATGATGACGATTTCTCCCATTTTTCATCCGTGTTATCAGGGTGTCAAGAAATATCAGAGTGTCAAGAAAAATTATATACCGAATTTCATTGAAATAGGTCGAGTAGTTTCTGAGATATGGTTTTTGACCCGTAATTGGGCTACGCAACGCCCATTTTCCATTTTTTTTTAATCTGAGTGCGGCTACCTTCTGCTATTTCTTTTACTTTTAGTAATTTTCAACATAACCTTTGTATGGGTGGTGGGCGTGGTGATTATCCGATTTTAACTATTTTACCGTGTGTGGTGAGGTAACAAAGGAAACCGACTGCAGAAAGTTTTGTTTATATATAATAGCTTTATTGTTTTGCGAGATATATACAAAAAAACTTTTTTTCGGGCGTAGACACGCCCACTTCGAAACATCCAAATATGCCTAGTGTGAACCTTTATACCGAATTTTACTTTTATAACTTTATTTATGCCTTAGTTATGACACTTTATGTGTTTCCGGGTTTTCGCCATTTTGTGGGCGTGGCAGTGGTCCGATTTCGTCCATTTTCAATACTTCTTATGGTACCGAGAAACACGTGTACCAAGTTTCATTAAGATGTCTCCATTTTTACTCAAGTTATCGCTTGCACAGATGGACAAACAGACATCCGGATTTCAAATCTACTCGTCACCCTGATCACATTGGTATACATAACTCCATATCTTACAAGATAAGTTTTAGGTGTTACAAAGAACCGTGTGAACAAAACTATTATTCTCTCTTAGCAACTTTGTTGCGAGAGTATAAAAATAAGGTTTGTAATAGTATTAGATAATTTCTAATTGTTTTCCTTAAGCTATGTATTTATAGCAGGTTGTTGTCTTCTAAAACTGCTATACTTGGTTCCAACAGTAAATGCTGGCTAATCATAAGTGGTAGCTCTTAAACAGCAGAACTTCAATTCTCATTGTTGTTAAAGTAAGATTTTATGCATCTAACTTTGAACTACTCATTTAAATTGTATACTAACTTTATTCCACTGATCTCTTCAATCGAACATTTCGCCGATTTCGGTTTCTTTTTACTTAGTATTTCGAAGAAGATTATACGAAAATATTTTATACATCCAACTACAGGAATCTCTTAATAGCATTCTAATTATTTTTACTTTAAAAAAATAGAAATTGCAAAGTTCAAAATTCGCATCAATAATGCATGCGCCATGGTCATTCCGGGATTGCGTCAAATTTTTAAATAAATTACTTTCTAATAAAATATGTTCATATGTATGTTTATAAGAGCACTTATATTCTTAAACTGGCCCATGCAACTACGTAAGAACATCTGAAACATTCAAAAACAAAATTAGCTATCGTTCACGTCATGTTTTTAAAAACGAATACTCTTTCAAATATATTTAGTAGGCAATATGTATATTTTTGGCACTCATCAGAAGTGCTCCACTATTCCATTAAATCTTGGTAGCAGCGGAAAAATGAAAGAAATCAGTCAAGTGCATATAAGGGGCAATGAACACAATAAATTCGTAAAAATTCATAAAAGTTTAGTTTAAAAATATTTGGTTGACGACATGAAATTATTAAAATACACAAGAATTGGTTTAAAAAATGTGCTGTACTAGATTAGACCTTAAGAGAGCAGAGAGCGTATCTAAATAACAGACGTTCCTAAATTGGGTTAGCCATTCGAAACTAAGCTAACATAAAATATTGCTTAGAATTAGACATGCAACATTTTGTTATGGCATATACATACATATATGTAGAAATAGCAGCGATTAGATAATATAATATATAATTAAAACCAAATTAAGCAAAAGCTATTGAATTAGCTGACATCAATAGTCATTCACAATGCAAAATCCTATTATTGTCGCCAGGACAAGTATACCAGCAACTATACTGCAGTAGCCTAACATAATAGGAGAGTAATTTTTAAATTAATTTATTAAATAAACTTCTTGTGGATCATCAGCTATCTAGTATCTATCATAGTGTCAAAATAGGGTCAGTTCGACCAACGATTGGTCTTTTGCCATAAAATAACACATTCTTGGCGATTTCTTTCCACAGACCAATCTGCACTGTACACTTGATCACAAAACTTTGGGATAGTACATAGGTCAACTTCATTTGATGTTTATCAAAAATAGTTTTGTGGGTGTTGTTTGCCTCTGTAACTCTCTTGACATGCACTCCGGTTTATGTCGAAGAATAAAGCTTTATTTTCATTTAAAAGAATGTTGTTTCATCGTTAGGCCAAAGCCTCTTCAGCACTTGCTGCATGTGGATATTACTTATGATCTATTAAATTCTTTGCTTTGTGATATCCTATTCATTTCTTGCAAATTCTCATATATTCTTGTGTTCAATCCCTGAAAGGCATAAGCAAAAGTATAGAGAAATGTGGCAAGTGAAAAAACAAAAATCCATTGCATGTTTAAAATTTCGTTCCACAAAACAGCTGTGAAGCGAAAACGAAAGTGTATAAAATCAAATGCTACAACCAGTCTGGGTACTTAACATATTTTACGATTGTTACACACGAAAATTCGATACAGCACTGCATCAAAGTGAAATGAAGCGTTTGTATTAAAGTTGGCAGTATAAAAATTTCACGAACAGCGACGAACAATGTGTACTACAGCGAAACAAGTATAAACAGACACTCAAATTTGCATGCCATGTTCAGTGTACAGAAGAGCACAGCCACGAACGATCAAAGTACTTCTCGCTGCATTTGATGTGGCCATAATAATGCAATACATTGTCACAGAATTGGTGAAAATAAAAATTCAAATGCCGCAAACGAAAATTGAAGCATCGACACTCATCAAAATTTGTGCGGTAACCATGTGTAATGCGTTTGGAATGCCCACGCAATGTGAGTGTGCCAAATAAATATTTTACATACTCATGCACAATCACATCTCATAAACGCTATGAATTTATTTCAAACGTTGCGTAAACATCAATATTGTTGCCAAAAATTAACTGAGGCTTTTTCCAATATTCGTAACGCGCACGAAACATATTCGACGCTGCAAGGCATACATGGCGTATGAGTAATCTGCCACTGAACGTCTGCACGTTGGCACAAGACTGATGATTTCGAGTTCAAAAATATGTTTAACTTTCAAGTGCTTAGTGTTACAAGAGTTATTGTAACAAAGCTTGGAATCATACACGTTGAAATTAAGGGTGATCTACTTCGAGGTTCCCTACTTAAAAAAACAGAAAATTCAAATTGGGGAATGTTTATTAACATTCGAAAGAATATTCTTTGACGTTTATTTTTTAAAGATTATCTCTTTCAAATATTGGCCGCGGCTACGTCTCACATGGTCCATCCGTCGAGTCAAATTTTCGATGATGTCTAATGATGTAATATAACACGATCATGGTGGTAAACGACCGGCCCAAAACGTGAGATTATCTGCTCACCGAAGTGTTCTCCTAATAAATCCATTGATTGAAGCGATGTGTGGGAAGTGTCGATGATTCCATCGGCCCACAATCCACATCAAACCGTTGTTGACCGTTTCTATTCGGTCGAATATTATTCAATAATGAATGCTGGGTCTCAAGATGGGTGATGGTGTTGCGAATAGTACGCTCAGTAGGCCGATTATGTTGATCGAAGCGCGAAACACATTCATTACAGAACGTAAATTTTAGTAATAAAGTGGAATATTTGCTTACGACAAGAAAGGTATTTATATTCACAGGCAGCCAAACGGCTTTAAAATAATTCAAGTATCTAAGGGTTTCTTCGAAGTTGGTGAAGGAATGCCTTGAGCTGTTACTTGAACTATCTTATTATATTACGATAAATCTGCAATGATTTCCAGGACATTCCGATATTTCCGGTAACTGTGAACGTGACCACGTTACAATTAGAACCCGATAAAGAGGGAATTACCTTTGGCTACTTGTAAACACCTAATCGAAAAATATGTCATAGAGTTAGCACAGTCACAGTGGAAACAATCCCTGACTTGCTCAAACACAACACAACACCACAAACGTGGCCTGAATGGAATATGAAAATGAAAATTCAAAAGGACGATACAAGAACTCTGGCAGGAGTTCTAACGGGACACTGTTTGATTGGTAGACATGCAAGGCTTTATATTGGAAAAGAATCGCAACTATCGGTCGTGGTTTCCTCGACGATATCTCGGAAGTTGCACAGTTAATACTTTTTGATATATTTCATTTCATCAAGATCACTTAGTCTTTCAATGAGGACATGGTGATGCGACTTACAAGCAGACATATGTACATACATACACGTATATAGATTTTTGTTATTGTCGTAGTTTTATATTTCTGCTACTGTTTGAATTTTTCTTCGTTGTTTACCATATTAGCTGTTATTGACTGTGTAGTGGGTGTACCAAGAGGTCAAAGCGCTGAAGTTTAAGGCATATACTAGCGGTATTTTTAAGGAGAATATGCAAATTCGGAAACTAAGACTAATTTATGCTGGCCCAAAAGTTCTGTTTAAATTCATAATTTCGATCTTCTGTATTTCATCCACCATCCACGTTGAAGACCCCTGTAATTTAATTCGCACGCACACATTCCAGACATTGAGCTTCTGTTCGAGTACTTTGAGCCCTTGACGCAATAGCGTCGCTGAAGTCGAAGTAAACCGCATAGTTACGGACTTTAAACATTGCTTCAGCTTTCTTTTTAATACAGACTAGTGATTTCTAGTTATTGATTTGGCAACTTATCGTTCTGGCGCTCTCTTTGTGGCATTTTTACACAAAATTGCAATGGATGAATTATTTCATGTGAAATGCATACAGTATCGCATGCATACTTCCACGGAAATTGTATTGAGCGCTTTCTAAAATAAATAAAGCAAAATTTATTTTTATATTCATGGAAACATTCAGCTCCAAAAATTGCTTCACTCCCTTCTGTTTGTTCTATATGGGATTTTGTCGAAAAATATATTTGTTGGTCGCACAGATAAAGAAACACTTGTTAAATGCAGGGGCAGCCAAACTAGTATTCCTACTAGACCCTGGAAGAATCGCAAACACAGGATTAGTACTCAAATATCTCTACTTTCTATAGAAGTAAAGACCCAAGGCACTAATAACAGCCAACTTTCACTAAAAACACAAGCAAATTATCGAAATGGCATCTAAAAAGATCACAGTAGTACTACAGTACATACCGTCTTAACGTTTTCAACCACATTCACTATGATAAACTGTCCGAATAGCATTTGACTGATCGAAAGCATTACAGGCGGTTAGTCAAGCTGTGGCAATAGATTACATATATTGAGGAACTCATTACCACCGATTTTGGTAGCCATAAGTTAAGTATGTATAACCATTGAAACTCCCACCACAAATAAAGGGATCGTTGTGGATATAGATTCGAAACAGGAAACTAGCCCTAAGTACTAAGAGATGTCAAGAAGAAGATCATTCATATGAAGTTATCAGGGTAGATTCGTAATGTTAAACAAAAATTCTTCAGATATTCACTGACCCAATGTGATTAAAATTATCAAAATAAATAATTTTCGACTCACAGTTTCACAGTTGTGAAACGTCAAACCATTTCGTACCAGTCAACTACCGAAGTGGGGTGGATCGACAACGGCTAAACAATAGAAAATAAGTAAGTCTACGAAATACCAACTTCAGTCTAAAACCATGTTAAGAACTGAGTATAAACAAGTAAAGAAAGGCTAAGTTCGGGTACAACCGAACGTTTTATACTCTCTCAATTTATTGATATAGTTTTATTAAGATAACACACAATTTATCCCATATATTCGGCATAAAGTCCAATAGAATATAAGGTATATGGGATCTAGGGGAAGTTATGACACGTTTTTCTTATAATTTTTGGTACAGATTCCGCTATCTCCATTGGTTCCTAATGTATATATTATAAAGTGAACGAATCAGTTGGAACTCAAAACTGAGTTATATGATGACGATTTCTCCCATTTTTCATCCGTGTTATCAGGGTGTCAAGAAATATCAGAGTGTCAAGAAAAATTATATACCGAATTTCATTGAAATAGGTCGAGTAGTTTCTGAGATATGGTTTTTGACCCGTAATTGGGCTACGCAACGCCCATTTTCCATTTTTTTTTAATCTGAGTGCGGCTACCTTCTGCTATTTCTTTTACTTTTAGTAATTTTCAACATAACCTTTGTATGGGTGGTGGGCGTGGTGATTATCCGATTTTAACTATTTTACCGTGTGTGGTGAGGTAACAAAGGAAACCGACTGCAGAAAGTTTTGTTTATATATAATAGCTTTATTGTTTTGCGAGATATATACAAAAAAACTTTTTTTCGGGCGTAGACACGCCCACTTCGAAACATCCAAATATGCCTAGTGTGAACCTTTATACCGAATTTTACTTTTATAACTTTATTTATGCCTTAGTTATGACACTTTATGTGTTTCCGGGTTTTCGCCATTTTGTGGGCGTGGCAGTGGTCCGATTTCGTCCATTTTCAATACTTCTTATGGTACCGAGAAACACGTGTACCAAGTTTCATTAAGATGTCTCCATTTTTACTCAAGTTATCGCTTGCACAGATGGACAAACAGACATCCGGATTTCAAATCTACTCGTCACCCTGATCACATTGGTATACATAACTCCATATCTTACAAGATAAGTTTTAGGTGTTACAAAGAACCGTGTGAACAAAACTATTATTCTCTCTTAGCAACTTTGTTGCGAGAGTATAAAAATAAGGTTTGTAATAGTATTAGATAATTTCTAATTGTTTTCCTTAAGCTATGTATTTATAGCAGGTTGTTGTCTTCTAAAACTGCTATACTTGGTTCCAACAGTAAATGCTGGCTAATCATAAGTGGTAGCTCTTAAACAGCAGAACTTCAATTCTCATTGTTGTTAAAGTAAGATTTTATGCATCTAACTTTGAACTACTCATTTAAATTGTATACTAACTTTATTCCACTGATCTCTTCAATCGAACATTTCGCCGATTTCGGTTTCTTTTTACTTAGTATTTCGAAGAAGATTATACGAAAATATTTTATACATCCAACTACAGGAATCTCTTAATAGCATTCTAATTATTTTTACTTTAAAAAAATAGAAATTGCAAAGTTCAAAATTCGCATCAATAATGCATGCGCCATGGTCATTCCGGGATTGCGTCAAATTTTTAAATAAATTACTTTCTAATAAAATATGTTCATATGTATGTTTATAAGAGCACTTATATTCTTAAACTGGCCCATGCAACTACGTAAGAACATCTGAAACATTCAAAAACAAAATTAGCTATCGTTCACGTCATGTTTTTAAAAACGAATACTCTTTCAAATATATTTAGTAGGCAATATGTATATTTTTGGCACTCATCAGAAGTGCTCCACTATTCCATTAAATCTTGGTAGCAGCGGAAAAATGAAAGAAATCAGTCAAGTGCATATAAGGGGCAATGAACACAATAAATTCGTAAAAATTCATAAAAGTTTAGTTTAAAAATATTTGGTTGACGACATGAAATTATTAAAATACACAAGAATTGGTTTAAAAAATGTGCTGTACTAGATTAGACCTTAAGAGAGCAGAGAGCGTATCTAAATAACAGACGTTCCTAAATTGGGTTAGCCATTCGAAACTAAGCTAACATAAAATATTGCTTAGAATTAGACATGCAACATTTTGTTATGGCATATACATACATATATGTAGAAATAGCAGCGATTAGATAATATAATATATAATTAAAACCAAATTAAGCAAAAGCTATTGAATTAGCTGACATCAATAGTCATTCACAATGCAAAATCCTATTATTGTCGCCAGGACAAGTATACCAGCAACTATACTGCAGTAGCCTAACATAATAGGAGAGTAATTTTTAAATTAATTTATTAAATAAACTTCTTGTGGATCATCAGCTATCTAGTATCTATCATAGTGTCAAAATAGGGTCAGTTCGACCAACGATTGGTCTTTTGCCATAAAATAACACATTCTTGGCGATTTCTTTCCACAGACCAATCTGCACTGTACACTTGATCACAAAACTTTGGGATAGTACATAGGTCAACTTCATTTGATGTTTATCAAAAATAGTTTTGTGGGTGTTGTTTGCCTCTGTAACTCTCTTGACATGCACTCCGGTTTATGTCGAAGAATAAAGCTTTATTTTCATTTAAAAGAATGTTGTTTCATCGTTAGGCCAAAGCCTCTTCAGCACTTGCTGCATGTGGATATTACTTATGATCTATTAAATTCTTTGCTTTGTGATATCCTATTCATTTCTTGCAAATTCTCATATATTCTTGTGTTCAATCCCTGAAAGGCATAAGCAAAAGTATAGAGAAATGTGGCAAGTGAAAAAACAAAAATCCATTGCATGTTTAAAATTTCGTTCCACAAAACAGCTGTGAAGCGAAAACGAAAGTGTATAAAATCAAATGCTACAACCAGTCTGGGTACTTAACATATTTTACGATTGTTACACACGAAAATTCGATACAGCACTGCATCAAAGTGAAATGAAGCGTTTGTATTAAAGTTGGCAGTATAAAAATTTCACGAACAGCGACGAACAATGTGTACTACAGCGAAACAAGTATAAACAGACACTCAAATTTGCATGCCATGTTCAGTGTACAGAAGAGCACAGCCACGAACGATCAAAGTACTTCTCGCTGCATTTGATGTGGCCATAATAATGCAATACATTGTCACAGAATTGGTGAAAATAAAAATTCAAATGCCGCAAACGAAAATTGAAGCATCGACACTCATCAAAATTTGTGCGGTAACCATGTGTAATGCGTTTGGAATGCCCACGCAATGTGAGTGTGCCAAATAAATATTTTACATACTCATGCACAATCACATCTCATAAACGCTATGAATTTATTTCAAACGTTGCGTAAACATCAATATTGTTGCCAAAAATTAACTGAGGCTTTTTCCAATATTCGTAACGCGCACGAAACATATTCGACGCTGCAAGGCATACATGGCGTATGAGTAATCTGCCACTGAACGTCTGCACGTTGGCACAAGACTGATGATTTCGAGTTCAAAAATATGTTTAACTTTCAAGTGCTTAGTGTTACAAGAGTTATTGTAACAAAGCTTGGAATCATACACGTTGAAATTAAGGGTGATCTACTTCGAGGTTCCCTACTTAAAAAAACAGAAAATTCAAATTGGGGAATGTTTATTAACATTCGAAAGAATATTCTTTGACGTTTATTTTTTAAAGATTATCTCTTTCAAATATTGGCCGCGGCTACGTCTCACATGGTCCATCCGTCGAGTCAAATTTTCGATGATGTCTAATGATGTAATATAACACGATCATGGTGGTAAACGACCGGCCCAAAACGTGAGATTATCTGCTCACCGAAGTGTTCTCCTAATAAATCCATTGATTGAAGCGATGTGTGGGAAGTGTCGATGATTCCATCGGCCCACAATCCACATCAAACCGTTGTTGACCGTTTCTATTCGGTCGAATATTATTCAATAATGAATGCTGGGTCTCAAGATGGGTGATGGTGTTGCGAATAGTACGCTCAGTAGGCCGATTATGTTGATCGAAGCGCGAAACACATTCATTACAGAACGTAAATTTTAGTAATAAAGTGGAATATTTGCTTACGACAAGAAAGGTATTTATATTCACAGGCAGCCAAACGGCTTTAAAATAATTCAAGTATCTAAGGGTTTCTTCGAAGTTGGTGAAGGAATGCCTTGAGCTGTTACTTGAACTATCTTATTATATTACGATAAATCTGCAATGATTTCCAGGACATTCCGATATTTCCGGTAACTGTGAACGTGACCACGTTACAATTAGAACCCGATAAAGAGGGAATTACCTTTGGCTACTTGTAAACACCTAATCGAAAAATATGTCATAGAGTTAGCACAGTCACAGTGGAAACAATCCCTGACTTGCTCAAACACAACACAACACCACAAACGTGGCCTGAATGGAATATGAAAATGAAAATTCAAAAGGACGATACAAGAACTCTGGCAGGAGTTCTAACGGGACACTGTTTGATTGGTAGACATGCAAGGCTTTATATTGGAAAAGAATCGCAACTATCGGTCGTGGTTTCCTCGACGATATCTCGGAAGTTGCACAGTTAATACTTTTTGATATATTTCATTTCATCAAGATCACTTAGTCTTTCAATGAGGACATGGTTGTGTGAAGGGATTCCGGTAGGTGCTTCGTTCGACATCCACTATCCACTCCGAGTTAGCTTAAGTTGTTTATGTGATTTCTACATAACATCTATTCGAAGGAGAATGAATGTATAATTTTGAAATACTGTAATTCTACTGACTAGAAACCATTCTTTGGCATACTCCATATAAGCTAGTTTAAACCACATCTCATTTTGTATGCAATACTATCATTTTATTGGAAATAAAAGAACAATTATTGAATCGTACCATAACCTTAGTCCCGCTTTTTTGTTTGTTTGATGGGTTATACAATTTCTAGATTACGAGAAACTTATTTGTCTTATAAGTAATACAATATGTTAAAAATAAAAAATAGTAAAATTCTAAGAGATAGACCCTCAGTTTAAATTTAAAATTAAAACTTTAAACGCGTTTCTCGAAAATTTATGAACGATTTTGTTCAAGACGCGCACATCTTTGAAATAACATTATCTAGTTAATGAACGAAGAATTTTTTTTTATTACAACTTTTTTTTATCCCAAAAAGTGACTTTGTTAAAATTCTGTCGAAAATTCAAATTTTGCCGTTCTATTTTTTCCTTTGTTCAATAATTAGCTTTATCCATGTACTATCTATGTGTATATATTTTTGCTTTATTGATTTTTTCATTTTACACACGCATCTAATGACATAATTTTTATTTGACCAGATGAAGGATAACTAGGGAGTTTGAAGGTACCTTGTGATACGCGTATCATGTGCCGTTGTTATAAGCCCGGCATTTTATATTGTTATATATGGGGTTCTCACATTCGTGTCCATATCAACCAAACACACACAAACAAAAATTGAACAGAAAACGTTTAAAATTGTTCTTTCGAATCAAATTTCAATACTCATTGGCCCACTGTGCGCCGCATCAATTGGCTGAAATACGCAGTTGAAAACAGCTGATGCTTCGGACAGCCAACGTTTCGTCGTTTGTTACTGTCACGTCGGTTGCGTAAGTAGTATAATGGATTTTACGTCTTCTTTCTTCATAATGCCAACACATTACCACCACACCCCCCGCACGCCCACCATTTATATTAAATACTCTTGTTAACTAATTTGCTCTAATTTTTCGTGGCTACATTTTTCTGCGTGTCACTGGGTCTGCGTAAATACTCGTAGTGAACGGAATTTAATGTCTACAAATGCGAGAGTGTGTGTGTTTGATTTTCTGTGAAGTCTTTAGCTTTCTCAGAGCTCTTAGTCGATGTTAATGTAATTTATAAATAAATTAGTATACAAACGGCATTGCCTCCGCGCGCTCCTCACTCTTGTTGATCGCGCTCCTCATCAGCTGTTGGTTGCAAAGACACTTCTTCGACATTCAATTGCTCACTCGCTCATTTGTTTATTTTTTGTGTTGTTTAACTTTTACTGTGCGGCGTCCCGCATTTTTTGAATTTCTTACGATTCACTGCCAATTAGTGAACAGCGGCAAGCAACAACAACAAGCAACTAAATGACCGACACGGCACTGACGTTCGCACTCAATGCCTCTATTTTATGGACTTTTGCTGTCTAGCGTAATTTTTCATCGCCTCACTTTTGTTTTTGTGCTTTCGAGGCTTTTTCACTTTAGCGGGAAAAATACATAAGTTTTCCACAAATTAGAAATATACTCGTGAAGCAAAAACAAGCCGAAACAGTCGACGCAAATAATTCCACACAGTTGTTATTGCTAATTTTATTGCGAGTAATGTTCAACTTATTGTTGTTGTTATTGTTTACGTGTTCTCGGTCTTTTTTACTGTGGTTAGTGTGTGTGTGTGTTTTTTATTTCTTCGGTAAATTAATTTTATTGGTTCTGTGACAAATTTGTGCAAAGCGATTCAATTGATTTATACCGTTTTATTTAGTCAAATAAAAAGTTTCATGTTTTCGCTCAACTGATTTGTGTTCATTAATTTCGCGTTAGTTAATTGCTTTTATTTTTTCAATAAATAATACACTGTTGTTTTCATATAATTTGTTGCTTATTAAATTCTTGTTTATTTTCGTGTTTGAATTTGGAGAATTTTTCAGTATAAAACAAGCATCATCCGAAATCTTAAATATACTATATGAATATGTTTAATGCATATTTCAAAGATACAAAAATGCTTATTTATTTCAAAATGTAAATATGGGAAAGGTATGTATGTGATTGGCGTTGCAACCGTTTAGCCGGTTATAGCCGAATCGACGATAGTGCGCCACCTCTCTCTCTCCTTCGCAGTTCGGCGCCAGTTGGAGATCCAAAGTGTAACCCGGTCGCTCTCCACCTGGTCCCTCCAACGGAGTGGAGTCCTTCCTCTTCCTCGGCTTCATCCGGCGGGTACTGCATCGAACACTTTCAGGGCTGGAGTGTTTTCGTCCATTCGGACAACATGACCTAGCCAGCGTAGCCGCTGTCTTTTTATTCGCTGAACTATGTCAATGTCGTCGTATAACTCGTACAGCTCATCGTTCCATCAACTGCGGTATTCGCCGTTGCCAATGTTCTGAGGACCATAAATCTTGCGCAAAATTTTCCTCTCGAAAACTCCTAGTGTCGTCTCATCTGATGTTGACATCGTCCAAGCTTCTGCACCGTAAAGCAGGACGGGAATGATAAGCGACTTGTAGAGCTTGATTTTGGTTCGACGAGAGAGGACTTTACTGTTCAATTGCCTACTCAGTCCAAAGTAGCACCTGTTGGCAAGAGTTATTCTGCGCTGGATTTCGAGGCTGACATTGTTCGTGTTGTTGATGCTGGTTCCCAGGTATACGAAATTATCTACGACCTCGAAGTTATGACTGTCAACAGTGACGTGGGAGCCAAGACGCGAATGCGCCGACTGTTTGCTTGATGACAGGAGATATTTCGTCTTGTCCTCATTCACCTCCAGACCCATTCGCTTCGCCTCCTTATGCGGGAAAAAGCAGAACAAACGGCGCGGTTGTTGCTTCTGATGATATCAATATCATCGGCGTACGCCAGGAGCTGTACACTCTTGTAGAAGATTGTACCTTCTCTGTTTAGTTCTGCAGCTCTTATAATTTTTTCCAGCATCAGGTTAAAGAAGTCGCACGATAGTGAGTCACCTTGTCTGAAACCTCGTTTGGTATCGAACGGCTCGGAGAGGTCCTTCCCAATCATGACGGAGCTTTTGGTGTTGCTCAACGTCAATTTACACAGCCGTATTAGTTTTGCGGGGATACCAAATTCAGACATCGCGGCGTAAAGGCAGCTCCTTTTCGTGCTGTTGAAAGCAGCTTTAAAATCGACAAAAAGGTGGTGTGTGTCGATCCTCTTTTCACGGGTCTTCTCCAAAATTTGGCGCATGGTGAATGTCTAGTCAGTTGTCGATTTTCCAGGTCTAAAGCCACACTGATAAGGTCCAATCAGTTTGTTGACGGTGTGCTTTAGTCTTTCACACAGTACGCTCGATAGAACCTAGTATTCGATATTTAGGAGGCTGATCCCACGGTAATTGGCGCAGATTGTGGGATCTCCCTTTTTATGGATTGGGCAGAGCACACTGAGATTCCAATCGTCAGGCATGCTTTCTTCCGACCATATTCTGCAAAGAAGCTGATGCATGCACCTTATCAGTTCTTCGCCGCCGTATTTGAATAGTTCTGCCGGTAATCTATCGGCCCCCGCTGCTTTGTTGTTCTTCAAGCGGGTAGTTGCGAGGTAGGCAGTCTGTTTTCTCTCCGCTGCGAGACGGCACTCCTCATCGTACCAGCTTGTTTTTTGTCGTTGCCGAAAACCAATTGTTTCGGCTGCAGCGGTACGCAGTGAGTTTGAGATGCCGTTCCACAGTTCCCTTATACCGAGATGCTGATGAGTGCTCTCAGAGAGCAGGAGTGCAAGTCGAGTAGAGTATTTCGTGGCTGTCTGTTGCGATTGCAGCTTTTTGACGTCGAACCTTCCTTGTGTTTGTTGACGGGCATTCTTTGCTGCACAGAGGCGGGTGCGTATCTTCGCTGCGACCAGATAATGGTCCGAGTCTATATTTGGTCCTCGGAGAGTACGCACGTCTAAAACACAGGAGACATGTCTTCCGTCTATCACAACGTGATCGATTTGGTTCCGCGTGTTTCGCTCAGGAGACAGCCAAGTAGCTTGATCGATCAGCCTCAGGCCGTTTGGCGATGTTTCGTCATGGAGGCTGAATTTTCCGACTGTTGTGCCAAAGACACCTTCTTTACCCACCCTGGCGTTAAATATATCACGGAAATAAAGAAGTCCTGATATAAATAGTCCGAACGATTAATCAGCATCGGTATCGGCCATATTTGACCGATATTTAGCCGATTTGTACTTCTTTCGAATATCATTTATAAAAATCAATGTTTAGTTTTTTTACTTTTTGTATTGCTTTAAGGCTTGAAATATGAATTCTTCTGCTAACTTCATAAAATATAGTTAAATTCATACATTTACTGAACAAATAATTTCGTGCGATAAATAATATTGTATAAAAAATTCCAAATTTTTACATTAAATTGAAGGATTTATTTAGCCCAGTTAGAATGATCCGATTGTTGTCAAATAGGCACAAGCTCACGAAGCTTCTATTGAGTATTATGGTCTGTCGTTGTACTGATAAAACACAATGGGTCTTCCATTGGCTGACCGTTTCTGGGCGGTCTTCTATTGTTCGCAGTACACGTTCGAATTAAGTTTGGCCGTAAGAGGGTTGCTCAAAATAAATAATTCCCTACCAAATCCAAAGCAAAATCTTAATGCTACGACTGTATTTTGCTTTATGAAAAGATTTTCGATACTGAACCACTTTTCACCAACAGTAGCCCTACACTTAAGAAATGTATCGATTTTATTGCAATTCGGAAGCGATTCGCTGATGGAAAGTCGGTCGATGAAGGAAATTCTGTTCATCATCAAAAATACCGATCGCACTTATACAGCGCGAGCCTTTGAAAAATCACGGATTTCTTTTTAATAGACCTACTATTTTCGAATCTCCTACCTGGCCTTTAAAGAAAAAACTTATACAGCTGACATAGCAATTTGCTTACAGAAAACGAGAATAAGTTTCAATTTTCTCCCACATGTTTTATAATAATAAGTTATTTAGTTTGGAACATTAATTAAATTCAAACAAATGTACATATACAGAGAGTGAGTGACTCGCACCTTCGTCCTTATGAACTGAGTTTTTACCTATTTCGTGGTGTTGATACTATACTAGTTTACCAAATAAATTTGTTCAAGAAAGAATTGGCATCGGCCAACAATTTGGAATCGGTCTGACACTAATGATTTGTTAATTATTTGATATCAGTTGTACCTAGTGTAATTAATTCCATCTCTATAGTTTGTAGCTTTCATGGCATAAAGTGAGGAAGCTATAGAAGTAGAATTAAGCGATAATATTTCGAATAGTATAATGTGATGCGGTAAAAAATCTACTGATATTAATCCGCACTTACCATCAGCACTAATATAATATGATGAATATAAAGAGTCCTGTAATTACATTATAATAATAATCAGTTTGATTTTTGAAAATACATTTTAATAAATTTTATAATTGCATTTATTTTAAGCACATAATCTATAGTAAGGTTTAATAAAAAATTCAGAATTTCTTCCAGCAACAAACGAAATTATGTCAATTTAAGAAGGAATTTTTAAAACGAATTAATCTTTCATACCTTACACATTTTAAGCCACCATATTCCATACTAAAAGTGGTAATTGTGGAGGTTAATTAGTGAAAAGCATGATTGCTTAAAAAATAAAAATTTTCACTTAAATAGTTTCCAATAAAATCATATTCTCTAAGAATTTCCTGTGAGTAAGCGCTTAATTCTTGAAATTGCATGCTTCATTACATGCGTGCTCATGATCACCTGTCTGAAAATGTGTAAATATAAACAAGAATTGTATGGAAAACAAATGGTTGCTGTATTTGCACGAAATCACTCTTCAAGACGTGAGGGCGAAAAAAAAAGTTGTAGGAGTACGCCGAGTAATAGTAGATACACTAGATTTATTTTAAGCATTACAAAAATTGCATACATAAAGAGCAAAAAGTAAAAAATGGAACAAGCTTCAGCGCAAAATAAATCAAAAAGAAACACAAGCTAGCAAAACGTTAAAGAAGAAGCATTTTCAATAGCTAAATTTTTAAATCTGATCAAATTATGCACGCACTTATCAAATGCACGTTCAAATTTGTAAATTGGTGTTTGAATTGTTTCAATGCTAAAATAATATCACGAGCATGTAAGTGTGTATTTTCAGTATATAAAGCTGCCACAATAAAACAATCACAAATGATTCCCCATTCTCAAATGTTTGGACATGGGAACCTCACACACACACACTAAAGGCCACAAACGCCACAAACGCATGTACAAGCCGACATATTCTCGCGCGCATTCGCACAAAACGCCGACGCAGAGTCTGTCCGTCCGCTCGCCTGTCGCCCTTTCGCATTCATAAATCATAATTTTCGTTCATTTTCTCATTTTGCATTCATGATTTGTTTTCATCAACGAGCAGATTGACGAAAATTTCGTTAGGCCAGCGGTCGAGCGGTGGAGCGGCGCGCGCAGGGTCAACTTTTGACGAGTCGCTTGTTGCTGCGATTTTTACCCACTTTTTACTTACTTGCGCATGTGGAGCGAGCGCTCGCATGCAGTCCCCCATAAAAATTTGTCTCCAATTGCTTGTACCTACCTACTTGATCTTGTCACAGTGGCGTCGCGTCGCACGACTGACGTCCCTCGGTGCTTGCCAGCAACGTTGATTGTTGACGACGTCACGACGTTGTTGTGCTACGCGCTTAATCCGCTACATGCCACAGTATGTAATTTATTCGCTGCCACATATGTGAGTGTGTGTGTATTAGCATTTGCACTTAGGAGCAAACAACAAGCGCTGTGACACGTTTGCGGTTACTCTTAATCCCAGACTGCTGGAATATCACAAGCACAACGGCTGGACCATACAAGCTGCCCCTTAGCGTATATAAATCCCAAAAACAATTTCAACGGCGTATTTACCTAAATTGGAATTTCCGGTAAACTGTATCCATGTACACACACATATACATACATATATGAATTCCTATAAGTAATGTACGTATTTACATACCGTTACAAAAAGTCAACGCTATACATATGTATGTATGCGTGTGAGTGCAGCAACAAAACTAATCAACATAAAAAACATTAAATAATGTACTCAATTGTTGCTCTACATTGCGGCACACGCACACACAAACACACGCAAGTATTTGCGATTCCCCAACACATCCATCTACCCGCCAAGATGCAGAGCGAATGAAGCGCGGCAGCAGCGAAATGCCCGAGACGGCAAACCACTTCGGCGATGTAAGTGAATGTCACCGTCTTCTTAAATGGAATAATAATCGTAAATAGACAGAAAAAAAGAAACTTAATTGCAATAAAAAGATTAAATAAAACTTTCAACCACTACATATCCATTTGTATAATGGTGTATCTCAAGGGAATGTGTGGCATAAGTGAGAAATAACGAAGAAAATATGACAATGACGAGGGTCATTTCAAACGTGAATTACATTATAATTTCGGAGTGGTACATATTATAACCGCAGAGCTCAGAGACACTGCAGAATACCATCAATAATCGTATTTTGGAATCTTACGACAAACACATAAGTTTGAATGAGAATAATAATTGTCTTAAGTTTAAGCAAAATTTATTTCACTGAGCATATGAAATATGCGCAGAAAGGCATAATTAATGGTCTGATAACCCTGAAATATGTTGCAGTCTTAAAAATATTAAAAACTGTCAACCGAAATCAATTAACTTTCGTACAAAACTATATTATGCTAATTGAATTATACATGCTTACTTTTATACACTGGACAGAGTATAATAGTTCTGATCACCTAACGGCTGTTTGTAAGTCCTAAAACTAAACGAGTTAAATAAGTGTTTTATATACCCGCCGACAAATATGTTTTTTGTACATATCTCGAAAACAGCTTAAGGGTATATCAACCATAGTTTCTTTCAGTCACTTCCTTATACAGTCTAAAAATGGAGGAAATCGGGTTATAACCACGTCCACCTCCCATACAAAGGTTATGTTGAAAATTAGTAAAAAATGTTTTAATCCTGTAAGGAAAAACACCAGAAACGTTAAATTTCGTTATAAAGATGGTAAAAATAGTTGCACTCAAATTGCTATTGGTGTGACTCCGCCCAGTTATGGGTCAAAAACCATATCTCCGAAACTATTTGACCAATTTCAACGATTCATTCGGTTCATAAAATTTTTCTGGCATCTTAATGATATGTTATGAAAATAGGCAAAATCGGTCCAAAACCACGCCTTCTTCCCATATAATTAAATTTTGAAGTTTATCTGATTCGTTCAGTTCACAATATATAAAATAAACACCAGTGAAGATATCGAAACAAACAAACTGTGCATTACTGTATTTCTAGTGTGTCATATCCCGTATAAATATTTCCGAAATCAGAGTATAACTTTTCAAGGCACCAGATATCGAACATTAGGAGCTCAAAGTTTTTGGTTAATTTTTTATTGAAAATATCCGTAAATCTCTTAGATATCCTAAAGAAATTGAAATGAGATAGTGCGCCTTCAGCCCCATATATAATCTATAATGAATTTCGCTATTCAATTGGAACTTGTTACGAGTATGTGGAACAAATTGTTTGTTATCTTATTAAAATTACACAAATAATTTACTTAATTTTATTTAATTATACGATTTTGGGTTTACATATCGGGACTGGGAGAAGTTTTATCCAATTGTGTTATTCAATCATATTGTTGCCACTGAATTTCATTAAAAGAACTCTGATTAGGGAATTATCTCATTCGTTATCGACAGATATCAGGAGCATGCCATGTTTTATTTCGATATTTTTGTTCATACTTGACATAAATACTGGATATGCTCCTTGACATTAAAATCTTCAATATAATGGAACAGATCGTAGCTGTTACTCGATTTTGCCCATTTTTAAACTGTACCAAAAGCTTGTAATGAAAATGTGAATCGCATGAGGCTTAAATCGGCAGGGTAGTTCGTTTGTGTAATAAAATTGTATCGGAAAGTGTTTGATACCATACCCACTGTTCAATGACTTGCCGTATCATCTCTGAGCTAAATGCAAATACTGTTATTTGTTAGAGTTCTTGCTCGTTCAATAGTTGAAAATATAATTATTTCATGAGAAATCGACATTGTTAGTACCTGATTTAAAATATTTACTTACGATATGAAGATTTGTTGTCTTCCCAGGTAAATAACAAGGATGGTGACATAGTTAGAGATACATAACCTCTATTGGACTCGTCCACTTGTTCGAAAATAAAAACAAGTATTGATTGTAACATTCGAAAGAAGTACAAAGAATCGGCTCACAATCGGCAAATATGACGAAGCGTTGCCGATGCTGGTCAAGGTCGATAAATGGATCGGACTCTAATGCAGCTTATCTTCATTTTAAAAAGACATCAATACATTGTAAATATTATTTTTTCCTTTATCAGTATTTGATGTGACATCAGTTACACTTTCGAGAAAACAATTGATCAATTGAAATTAATTAATTTAAGAAAATTTCGAAATAATTTGATCGTGCGTAAAACCAAGACGAAATGACACATCTCATTGCATATAATGGATATATAAGTTTTCTACGAAAAAATATTGATCACCCTGCAACAAAGAGTCACAAATCAAAGCGCAATTGAGAGAATGAGCCAGCAAGGTTACTACGACAAAAGTGTGAACTTGAAATTGCTCACACGCGTCCATACCGCACGGCCACCCCTTTCGTGATTAATCACTAAATCATTTTTCAATTTATTGAGTTTATTTTCATTTTGGCTTGTTTACACAAATAACAAATTAAAATAGAAGAAGTCAATCTATAAGCATGCCTTCGTGCACAGTAATGCTTATAACCTGTGGATATTTCATATGAAAAATAGAACAAAAAAAATTATCGAGTTGAGGTGCAAATTTAATTGAATCACAGCAAAAAAAGTGCTGAGAAAATATTTTGCGGTTCGCAAGAGGCACGTCGTCAGCATATTAATCACTTATTTATGAACTATTTCAAAAATTTACTTTTTTTTATTGTTCACTTATAAGGTAGGCTAATTTTGTTTAAATTACGCTACAGACCATTAGCACTTTACGTGACAGCTGACTAGCAAGCGTGATGCGGGGGGAGCTGTATGTGAAAGAACTGTGTAAAAATTATTCATGCAACGCTATGACTTCAACTCTGCCACTTTTAGTGCTCATTGTGGTTTTTCAGAAATTTCGGTCCGATTTTAATTGCTTAAGGGTTATGTAATTATAAGCGACTTATGTAGATATGTAATGGTATAAAATATATTATTTTGATTTACGAAATCAGGTCTTGATGGACACACCCCATTCATTATTTGTTGAAATTCCTTTCTTGGCAGCAGTAGAAAAAGAAATTGGATTGAAATTGTTATAACTACTGTGACTGCTGTTAAACGGTTTTATAAAGCGTTAAAGTGTGAATAATTTTTGAATTATGGACTAAGTAATTATAACTTACTTCTGTCGAAGTAAAAGGATTTTGTGTACTTTGGTAGTAATGTTAACAAGTTCGCTATCTAATACAGTCTCTCAACCTCTAGCCCTTACTGTAAAATTTGTTTACTTCATCTATATGCCTAGAAAACGGAGTCATCCTAAAAAATTTTAGGTGTGTTCGAGGGAGGGTTACAGTTCATTTATAGACATGTGTGAGATAGGACATTTATTTACATGGGAATGATATGACAGAGATGACTAATAAACGTAAAATAATCTACATGTCCCGAAGATCACAAATCAATTTTGTATCACAAATTTGTAAATTCTGAGTTACGTTGTCTCCTGATCCGAACGAATTAAACGAACTATTCTGTCTATACTATCGTCTCGTAATAAATAGTATGATATATAAAAGAACATAATAGCTATGGTTAAAGAAATTCTTTTCATTTCACTTTTTCTATAGCTAACAATTCTCACGTTTCACAAACTTTTTTACCTTGTAAGAATTCTCAAATCCTATGTTTTATGTAGAATTTACCCCAATTTCAAGGAGTTAATAACGATATTAATTTGTTGGTTTATTTTTAGAAGATCTAAATAAGATTTATCAAAATCAAGCCCTGAAGGCTCTTAGAACATATCGACTGTGCGATTATCCACTCGCTCAAAACTAAGTCCCATTCTGGGCAACTTCTTTTCAGTGAACATAAATGAGGAGTGTCTTTTTAAAAGGGGGTATTTACATTTTTATTTATTTTTTAAACTAAGTATTCAATCTTGTTCTTTGTGCTCATATATACAATTTCATCACTTGGATTATGATCTGAACGAGATAGTTGACGAGTAAAAAATTCGTTTCAAAACGGGATATTTTGCCCATAAAGATATAGCTTTGTTCATTTCATAACATAAAAGGAGTATTATGATATTTTCAAGCAATATGGTCAATTAATATACTGAGAGAAGACTGGTTTCTAAAAGATTTAAAGAGCTTGGAAGAGAATTACATGAGACTGGATAGTTGAAGAGCATTTTTCTCTTTCAGAAACTGGTTCGTGGTGCAACAACTGTCAAATTAAAGGCTGTAGATTTTAATCTGGTACAGATGTCATTACTAGCAAGTAAGGAAAGGCTAAGTTCGGGTGTAACCGAACATTTTATACTCTCGCAATTTATTGAAGAAATTTTATTAAGATAACGCACAAATTTACCCATAAATTCGGCATAAAGTTTAATAGAATAATGAAAGTCATATATAGATATGAGGGCTGAGGTAATTCCTGAACCGAATTCATTCAATTTCACCAGCAAGATACACTATATCCAATACTATACGCTCACTTAATTTTGCTAAGATATATCACATATTAACCAATAAATATATGCGTAATAAAGCCCAACGAATTTTTGAAAAACCTATAATGTATATGGGAGCCAGGAGATGTTGTGGACCGATTTTAATAATTTTTGGAACAGAGGCACACTATTGGAAGAAAACAATTTCCTCTGAATTACATTAAATTAGCTAAGAGATTTACCCATATTTTCGGTTAAAATTTAACCTTAGGCGCAGAGTTCAACATGTTCGATATCTGGGACCTTGAAAAGTTATAGTCCGTTTTCGACAATTTTTTCACAAGTGATGCCACAGATCATATACTGTATTTGTGTAAAGTTTTATTTAGCTATCATCATTGGTTCCGAATGTATATATTATAAAGTGAAGGATTCAGATGGAATTCAAAATTGAGTTATAAAGAAAGTAGTCGTGGTTGTGAACCGATTTCATCCATTTTCAACACATGTCATCAGGGTGTCAATAAAATATTATATACCTAATTTCATTAAAATCTGTCGAGTAGTTCCTGAGATATGGTTTTAGAACCATAAGTGGGCGATGCCACGCCCATTTTCCATTTTGTAAAAAGATCTTAGTGCAGCTTCCTTCTGCTATCATTTCTGTGAAATTTTGTGTTTCTGACGTTCTTCGTTAGTGAGTTAACGCACTTTTAGTCATTTTCAACCTAACCTTTGTATGGGAGGCGGGCGTGGTTATTATCCGATTTCTTTCATTTTTGGACTGTATAAGGAAACTGCTAAAAGAAACGACTGCAGAAAGTTTGGTTTATATAGCTTTATTGGTCTGCAAGATATATACAAAAAACATATTTGGGGGCGGGGTCACGCCCACTTTTCCAAAAAAATTACATTCAAATGTGCCCCTCCCTAATGCGATCTTATGTTCCAAATTTTCACTTTGGTATTTATAACCCTATATCTAACTCGTTTAGTTTTAGGACTTACAAACAACCGTTATGTGGACAAAACTATAATACTCTCTTTAGCAACTTTTGTTGCGAGAGTATAAAAAAGACCTCCTTTGACTTAGATAATTTGGATGTAGTCCAATGTCCACTGAAAGAAAGCATGAATAACAAGTAAGGAAAGGCTAAGTTCGGTTGCAACCGAACATTTTATACTCTCGCAATTTATTGAAGAAATTTAACCAATACATATATATATGCGGAATAAAGCTCACCGTATTTTTGAAAAACCTATAATTAGGTATATGGGAGCTAGGAGAAGATACTTTTGAAAAATCTACAATGAGGTATATGGAAATGTTATGACCCGATTTTAATAACTTTTGGTACAGAGACCTACTATTAGAAGCAAAAGATTAGCGATATTTTCGGTTAAAATTTATCCTTAGGCGCTGAGTTCAACATGTTCGATATCTGGGGCCTTGAAAAGTTATGGTCCGTTTTCGACAAATTTTTCACAAGTGAAGCCAGAGATGATATGCACTAATTTGTAAAGTTTTATTCCGTTATCTTCATTGGTTCCTTATGTTTACATTATAAAGTGAAGGAACAAGATGGATTTCAAAATTGAGTTATAAGGAAAGTAGTAGTGGTTGTGAACCGATTTCGACCATTTTTTGTCCGTGTTATCAGGGTCTCAAGAAAATATTATATACCGAATTTCATTCGAATCGGTAGAGCAGTTTCTGAGATATTGTTTTTGACCCATAAGTGGGCGATGCCACGCCCATATTCCATTTTGTAAAAAAATATGAGTACAGCTCCCTTCTGCTATTTCTTCTGCAAAATTTAGTGTTTCTGACGTTTTACGTTAGTTAGTTAACCCACTTTTCGTAATTTTCAACCTAACCTTTGTATGGGAGGTGGGCGTGGTTATTATCCGATTTCAACTATTTTCATGGTGTGTGGTGGGGTATATAAGAGACCCGACTGCAGAAAGTTTGGTTTATATAGCTTAATTAGTTTGCGAGTTAAATACAAATAACCGATTTGTGGGTGGGGCCACGCACACTTCCAAAAAAAAATTACATCCAAATATGCCCCTTCCTAGTGCGATCCTTTATTCCAAATTTTACTTTTATATCTTCATTTATGCCTTAGTTATGACACTTTATGTGTTTTTGGTTTTCGCCATTTTGTGGGCGTGGCAATGGTCCGATTCTGCCCATTTTCGAACTTGATCTTCTTATGGTGCCAAGGAATATTTGTGCCAAGTTTCGTCAAGATATCTTAATTTTTAGTTACAGCTTGCACAAGTTACAGCTTGCACAGACAGACAGACGGTCAGACGGACAGACGGACGGACGGACAGACATCCGGATTTCAAATCTACTCGTCATCCTGATCACTTTGGTATATATGACTATATATCTAACTCTTTTAGTTTTAGGTGTTACAAACAACCGTTATGTGAACAAAACTATAATACTCTCGTAGCAACTTTTGTTGCAAGAGTATAAAAATAAATTAAGTTTACTCAAAAAACAGTTTGTAGAAGAATGGTACAATTCAGATGAACTGAAGTGGTATAAAAAATTAATAAGTGACAATACAAAGCGCATCCTGAGGAACAGAATACTGTAAAAGATTATATATTGCATAATATGACATATTTACAACAGAGTACAAAACTAAAGATATTTCCAAAAAAGTACACAAGATATGGAGACATTATTAAATTTTCATGTCAAAAGGGGATATTCTATTTTTTAGAATTATGTAGCTTTAATGTCAAAGTTATCTATTTGCCAAATTGTGTAGTTAGAATAATGTAATGACATAGTTCCTAAACACAAGTACTACTTTTCAATAGATCTGTAAATATTTCTCTGATAACGTTTTCTTATTTTTTGAAAAAAAAGTGAAGATTTAGATAACCCCTTATGAAAAAACACTCCTCAAATGTAAAAATATATGAATCCACCACGAATTTGAAAGCAATTCGAAACTGCATTCATGTAATTTTGTTATCGATTTCATTTCATTTGCGGTGAATCAATCGATTATAAAGAGTTTTTGATTCCATACACTTTTAACGACTTATTTGCTCTTCAAGTAGTTTTGTCGTAGCAAAAAAATATCGGAATTAGTATATATACCTGAGCACGCCTGCTCTCATGCCAATAGAAATCAAATGCAGCGCTAGACATCATAGACACCCACCTAGTGACCTGTACAAAGAATCGAATAGACTTACATACAGTGTCGGACAAAACTCATTGGACTAAATCGAGTCTCAGACATATTCTGTCATAACTTTTTACATGGATGCATTAGAAGAATAAGAGCATGAGCAATGGAAGTCAGTATTGTTTTCAGATGATTCCAAATCTAATTTGCAGAACTTTGATGGAATGACACGTGTACGAAGACCAACAGGAAAGCGTTTAGACCGTCGATACTTGCAGGGTACCGTAAGGCATGGTGGGGGTAGCATAATGGTGTGGGGATGCTTCTCTGGCAGGGAGTAGGACCTATTTTCAAAATAGAAGGGAACATGGATAGGTTCCAATATAAAAATATACTGCAAACCCAAATGTTACCCCACGCTATCCAAAAAATTCCGCCTGATTGGCAGTTCCAACATGTTAATGACCCCAAACACATGTCAAAAATTGTGAAGGATTGGCTTTTGGAAGAAAAAGTTTGTGTTATGAGATGGCCTGCCGAGTCTGCTGATATAAACCCGATTGAAAACTTATGGGAAATTGTCAACAGGCAGATTAATAGGGAACAGGTCCACGGTAATAAAAACAAGCTATTTGATGCCCTGAAACAAGCCTGGAATGGAATAAATGATACTTATATTATTAATTTAATTTCATCTATGCCTAAAATATGTGCTGCAATCATTAAAAATAATGGCTACCCAATAAAATATTATTATAAAACGAATTTATTTTCATATTCAGCTAAAGTCCAATGAGTTATGTCGCGAGAATTTTTTACTTTTTTCCCTTCTGTTATAAGTTATAAATTGTACATAAAAGTTGAAAAAAAACTTGAATTGTTTCTTAATATAGAATATGCGATCTTTCTTTTGAAATTATTTTCTAATGCATCCATGTAAAAAGTTATGACAGAATATGTCTGAGACTCGATTTAGTCCAATGAGTTTTGTCCGACACTGTATATAGAAATACACATTCGCAATGCGCAATAAGTATTTATTCGCGATTGAGCGGTATGTGTTTCGCTCCTTTTGTGGTCTGGGTTTTCTCTGTCGTTGGCGATCAGCTTAAGTCAATGGTGTCTTGTGCTCCTTCATTTTCATTAAACATCAACTCTGGCAGCGTTTGAACAGTTCTAACGTTTATGATGGAAAAGTGTCTGCTTCCGTTATTAAACGGTTCAATTGGTAGTGTTAGGAGGGGAAAGCTCATTAAATATGCGCGATTGGTGCCACTAACCTACGAGACACATTTGTACTTGCGCAGTGGAACAAGTGGCAGGAAGACTTGGCGGCCACAGCAACAGGTGTAACGCGTCAAATCAACGCAAGAACTGCCAGCAACATAGTGTGTGTACTCATACATACATATATATGTATATACACTATGCTGTTCCAATGCGTGTATGTGTCTGTAGGCCCCCAGTTGTCGTTGTACATTTTAAATTAATTTTAATAATTTTAGTTTTTCATTCACAGCACTTCCTTAAGCGGTTTGGGAGTTTCGTACTCTATAGCAAGTTGTTGTTTTATGTTTTTTTTGCTTTTGTTTTTATACTGTTTCCTCGGTGCTTTAGTTAGATCGTAACATTTTGGTGTAATGACTGCTTGTCCGTGTGAATATACTTTGTTTATACTAGTGTTTGATGAACTTTCATAAAATTATTGAATATTCAAATTAATGTGCGCCTTGCTTTTGCCCATTTGTTTTCGTGTACTTGCAGCTCTCTTTCTTATTGTTTTTATTAATTTGTAATCATAAACGCGCTACACGCAACTGCCTTTACACTGTTTAACGGCACATCCGGCGGAAATTCGTTTTTGGCTATCTTCATATTGGCGGCAAGCGGAGCGCTTACTGGAGCTGGTCATTAAAGATAACACACACACACACCCAAATTCAGCAAGACGTTGGAGCAACAAGTGTGCTGCCAAAATTTTGTACGCAACAAACGCCGAAGAGTTCGTGCTGCCATTCTTTGCGGAAGTCTAACAATATGTCTGTGGGTAAGTTCATAACATCGATCGAACAAATATATGTATATGTTTACAAACACACAACCATATTTATTATTAGTTTTTTTTTTGCACTCCAAAGTGTTTATTGAGCGAGTGTTGCCATATTTGTTTGCGCCCTAATAAACTTAGCAAATTGCTAAAGCTTGGAGGCAATTTGGTTCCACATTTTTATTTTGTTGTGTAAAAATTAGTGACGAATTAATTTTACGACCTTCTTATTGCTGTGCGTAACATATGTTTCGATCAGCGATTAGCCTTTGATATGACAACGCAACATGTTATTTTTTCGGCAAGTAATAAAAATTCCATAGCCTGACTATTTATAGGCTTGAGAAATAAATTTTTAACTGCTTCTAAAAGCGGGAATCCGATAATTGTGGCCAAACCAATTGACATAAAGCACTCTCTATTCCTCGTTTATACAACAATGACTGCTTAAAAAATTATTTAAATATTATTAATATTATCAACAAGGCTCTTAACAATTATAATAAGTAAGTGTAAAAATTATAATTGATTTATATTTCTCAAATCTCGGAAAAAATTGCAAGTGAGACCAAAAGCACTAATTTGTGTCGACAAATATCAGAGGCATATAAAAGAACATTTTTTTGTTTGGTGCCTCTACGACCAAATTATAAGATAGATAATTTGGTTAATTAGCCTGTGTGTTAAGATAACGTACCATCTCCTATGAGTCAAAACATAGATATGATGACAGTTTCTGATGATACAACTAGTACGTGTTTTGTAAATGTTTCCACAAAGTTTCCTGGTATAAGTAATGAAAAACCAAAAGCTGGTATTCTATACATCCAATAAATAACACTGTAAAAAGTTAGTTCTTCGATAATCGCAGTCAAGATTACAGGATACAGTTACTAAAAAATCCCAAATATGTATGCAACCTAAATTCAATGGTGCATAAAATGATTCAGTCAAGCTTATATGACAGAAGTTATTACTTGGATGTATTCTCCAATTTTAGAAAATTTTGTAAGGTTGTTAATGTGGTTAAGCGACCTTCCTCTTAGTATCCATACTTATTTAATTTCAATATTAATATTCCAGAAATACAAACTAATGCAAAAAAAAAGAAATATAAATTGACTATATCTGTCATATATGTATAATCGAAAAATGTTATACACCAATTGAATAAGAAGAACTTGCTTGCTTACTATAATTAATAATGGTGTTTCTAGTAAGCTAAATTTCGAAATTCGAAAACGGGGAACATACTTTTTTTTACTTATGACTCAATATCCTGGAAAATTCATATTTGGTCCAATACCCAAATAGTAAATCGTACTAGTTCAAAATATATCAAGTACGACAATTTGGTATATATATCTTTTTCATGGAAACACACATTTTTTCAAAGACTTTGACTTAATCTCTTACTATGACAACAAAAATAGGTTTCTCTTTTATGATCTTCATACATAATCATATTATTATTATCTCTTCTCCATAAATAAATCCTAAGAGAACTTTCATCGTCGACTTGCATTGCGGATAAGCAGAGTATTAAGTGATACAGGAAAATAAAAAGCGAAACAAATTAATAGATGACCTCAGTGTCAGCTTAGAGTGACACTTCGTGCTGTGATATGGGAATGTCGAGCAGCAGTAAAATAAATTACTCACGTAAAATGAAGAGTGGTGCAGAGCTTGTGTGTCTTAATCACACGAGTGCATGAAATATTAAGCGCTGCAAATGATGAATTTGTTAAATAGAATTATTACATTACTTATGACCAGACAGACTGCATATATATATGTACGAGTATATGTTCGAGTGCTTCTAGAAGTCTAAGAATATCACTTGAGTAACAAATTAAATGCTTAAACAGCGCCCGCTGTGCTTCACACGCTTACAATCTATTAAGCGTAATGAGTGTGTAATGAAGGCCATTTTCCCACATTTTTCCCGCCACAAGTCTACATGGGTTACTCGCTCAAGCGCACAAGAAGTTTGACAGCCCTGCGCTGCGCTTCATTTAACAGCGACGCCGGCAACCCCGATCAATAGCTATTGGTACATCACGGCCAGCGTTTGCAGTTTTTATGCGGCGCTCATTTATTGAAATGATCGAATTTCCAAGAAGTCCTGCGAGTCCTAAGGATCACCACACACTGAATGATTCGTCTTTTGCTTGCTCTTTTCTGATTTCTTTTCATGTAATATGCCTGTGCAACACGCCCCAAAGTCACACCCCGTCTTTAACTGGGCCGCGCTTTACTAATCGCTATGCACACATATGTACATAGTACACATGTTTATAGATATTTTTCTGATACTATTAGTATTCATTTACCAGGAGCAGCCGCACCACCCTTCCCACCAGCCCAAATATTGTAAATACTTTCAATGGAGTTAGGAAAGATTCAATTTCACTGGCAACAAGGTACTCACTTCTAGCAGAGAAGATAAATTGTTTAACGTTCTGGGAAATTGCTAATGTTTTTGTTATTTTGCTGTTACACATTTAGACCCATCACACTCAACCGCTTCTGCACATGCACATAGACATGCCATTGCATATGATGGACAGTGGAGAAGTCGCACACATGCATTTGCTTGATATGCTGACCTCTCATTTTATTTGGTGTCAGATTTTGTTGCACTTGTTCCATGACCTCGGTAGTTTTCGGTTGTTGTGCACATAATGTTGCGGTTGTGGTGGGTGGACAAAACATGTCACGGGTCTGTGAACTTTTCAACTTCTGTTGGTGGCTTGATTTCCAACTCGGTGTTTGTGAAAGATTAATGAGATTTTTAAATTAGTATTTTACGTACAACATTTGCATTTGACTTTTTGTATAATAATATATTGATGCATTTTAACATAATATTCAACAAAGTAGAATACCTGAAAATTAATTTTTTTAACAGAGCTGGCTTCGAAGTAATTCGATGCAATTCTGAAGTTTTTTGCTCAAATTTAATATTGACTTCAGTGATTATAGTGCTGTTAGTAAGACTCTTCGCATTGTACAAAATATAGTGATTGCTATTAGTCATTATCGTAAAAAATTGTATTTATAGGGTGATCCATTTCGAGGTTCCCAAAATTTTTAACGAAAAAAAATTAAATTAAATTAAATTTTCAGAAAATTCAAATCATTCATTCGACAGGACATTCTTTTGAATTTATTTTTATACTCTCGCAACAAAGTTGCCAAAACTAAACGAGTTAGATATAGGGTTATATATACCAAAATGATCAGGATGAAGAGTGGAGTTCAAATCCGGATGTCTGTCTGTCCGTCCGTTCGTCTGCGTAAAAAATAAGATATCTTGAAACTTGGCACACTTGTTTCTTTGCACCATAGGAAGGTTGCTTTCGAAGAAGGGCACAATCGGACCACTTCCACGCTCACAAAATGGCGAAAACCGAAAACACATAAAGTGCCATAACTAAGCCATAAACAAGGCTAATGATATGTTGTCCCAATCCCAATGATATGTTGTGAAAATAGGCCAAATCGGTTCACAATCACTTCCCATATACCAGAACTTTGCAGTCGACCTGAAAAGTTTACTTTACAATATGTAAAGTAAGCACTAGTGAAGATATCAGAACAGAAATTTGCATAAACAGCCCCCTTTTCTAAAAATCGCCGAAATCGGACCATAGGTTTTCAAGACCCCACATATCGAACATAAGGACCTCAGTCTTTCTAACCTAATATTGGGGTTTCCAACTTTCAATGGACTTTATATGACGAATATGTCGGGCAAAGTGTATATTATATAATATTAATTAAATAAATTGCGAGAGTATAAAATGTTCGGTCACAACCTTAGGCCTTCCTTACTTGTTTAAAGACTATCTTTTTCAAATGTTGGCCGCAGCTACGTCTCAGATGGTTCCATCCATTGAGTCTAATTTTGATGACTCATTCGAGCCTTTTGACTGGCGAATGACATGGATGATGTAATGATCCAAAGACTGAATAGAAGCGGGATTGTTCGCATAAAAGGTCAAGTGATATCACACGATTTTGGTGGCCAATCGACCGGCCCAAAACATGAAATTATCTGCTCACCGAAGTATTCTCTCAATTAATCCATTGATTGATGCGATGTGTGTGAAGTGGCGCCGTCTTGTTGAAACCAAATGTCTCCGAGATCACGAGCTCCAATTTCAGTTTCAAATAGTCGGTTAACATGGCGCGATAACGGTCGTCAATAGCGGTTACGTTTTCACCGGCATAATTTTTGAAGAAATTTGGACTGATGATTCCACCGGCCCACAAACCACACCAAACCGTTGAGTTTTCTGGATGTCCCAAATGCGACAATTTTGCTTGGTTACATACCTCATCGTTGAACAAAATTTATTTTGAATTCGAATCTTCTTTGAACTTTTCAATAGTCCATAGAGCGAAACGATGTCGCTTGGGAAGATCGAGCGGTTTCAGTTCTTGTTTGTACGCTTTCAATTTTAGATCTCATAGTTGCTGCGGACGGCGCCGCATCGACTCTCCACGGCCTTCGTGTACACTCTCAGCTACTGTTGCTATATTTTCTTCACACATTCTTTACAGATCGTTAATTTTCGTAGTAAAGTTGAACAATTTGTAAACATTGTTCAGACGTAGATCTATCCATGATAAAATGCTAAACAATACTGAACAGAAATAACATGACAGCTTGACATGACTAACGCGTGATCTGTCCAAAAAAAAAGCTTTTGAAAAAGATACCTCTACTTGGATCACCCGTTATAAAGGCTACGACAAAGTTGAATTCCATACAAGCGAGTTCGATTCGCTACTCTATAGAGTTTAAGGTTAGATTTTTTTAGTTATTTTTTTGTAGTTATTTAACAAAAATAATATTATAAAAGATCTTATAATAGATGTGCCACGCCTTAATCAAAATAATTCTTTGAATCACACCTACACAATACTACAATAAATCAACACTGATATGCAATTATTTATGGTGTTTATAAAATGCGAAAAACCGTTACTATTAAATAGGAACATTGTTGGAGGGGACACAAATATATATGTACATAAGTAAGCACATTCAGTCATAATTACCATGCGTGCGCTCGTTTCCTCAATTAATTGATTTTAATTATCAACGGAAAGGATCAACAATAGGTGGAAATGGCGAAATTCGTTTACAATATGCAATTTCCCATGTCGCTAACAATAATGCCTTAATTGCAGCTAAATAGTAATTGACTATTTACAAACAAAAACTGAACGGCAGCGCGTGCCTGTATTTACGTTTATTGGATATTGTGGCACGCACACTTACAAAGGCTAATTGTTACGCAATTATTTAAAGCCCCATTCACAACTTGTTAATAACTGTCAGTAGCAACTGCCAAAGGAAAATAGCAGCATCATGAATGGCGGAATATTTTAAAAGCAAAATTAGCAATAGAGTTTAGTTTCAGAAAATTAAATAATTAAAGCAAAATATTAATAAGTTATTTAAATTCTTATAACTTCGTCAAAGGTATTCCCAAAAATATTAAGAAGTATTTAAAAATACATTAATTATATATTATAATTATTTTGTGTATATTCCACGACAATCACAATTGAACGTTATGACAACCGCTTCTT
This sequence comes from Zeugodacus cucurbitae, assembly GCF_028554725.1. Classification (NCBI taxonomy): domain Eukaryota; kingdom Metazoa; phylum Arthropoda; class Insecta; order Diptera; family Tephritidae; genus Zeugodacus; species Zeugodacus cucurbitae. Next base: position 46,470,330 of record NC_071667.1, read on the forward strand.
AATCACCGATAAATACATTCATACTAGTACAAGTGTACATTCTACCGTCGTTTGTGAATGCAGTTTTAATTGTAGTGGTGTATAATGGCTTATAAATGGTACCGCTGCGTACCGGTGTATCTTTGTGGTTGTCGCGAGTCTCCCAACAAAGCTGCATTGGAATGAAAATACGCAAATAATTGCACGGTCTCTGAGGAATGCGACAGATGACAGCCACCGGCGCGCTCAACAACATATTGTTGAAATGACGACAACAATTTTCAATTGCATACAAACATTCGCGCATTTACGTACAAGTATATGCACTGCATGTATGGTTTTTTATGATATGGAATGAACTGTTTCTGGACTAGTCTTCATCACCCAGCCGCTAGAATTAACAAATACAATCTGACGTATTTGTTAGATTCTGGACAAGTCATAAGAACAAAAAATTCACAACTTAATTTTGGGTGTCCATAAATTGAGCTAGTTGACAACATAAAGATATCAAAACTAACGATAGTTCATATTTGCGTATGTTAAATTTGCACATGTTGCACAGAGTATAAGAGTTTTGTTCACAAAGGATTGTTTGTATACTTAGAACTAAAAGCGTTGGATATACGGTTATATATAACAAAATGCTCAGGTGCATAATGAAACTTTCTACACATATACCTTGGCACCATAAGATGGTTCTGCACTCAGAATTGTATAAAAGTACTTACTCAACTTTTGGGACTAAATCCATATCTTAAGAATTACTCCACCGGCCCAGGAATTACCCCATCCCTCATATATTATATATAAAGATTTTAGTTATTCTAAATGACTTTATGTAGAATATACGGGCCGAATTGCCAAAGATTTCATGAAAACAAACGCACTGCAATTAAATGATGTAAAAGAATATTTGTGGGGTTAACTATTCGTTTCTAAGGACTTTATAAAACTAACAATATAATTGGTAAAGAGCTACTACCTGAGCTAACATAGCCAAGCTCTGAGATTTATTCTCCATGTGGAAGGTGGATGACATTGGTCTATATCTTACTATATCTCTGATGTTAAAGCTATACGAATATTAATCTCACCACAGAGATCGGGAAATAATTTCCACCATCACCCACATGAATACTGCGTTCTCAGGATGGGTTGGTTAGACGCCTAATGAAGACTCGGTATGATTCAATCAATTATGTTAGAGTAGTTATTGTTCGGCTCGAACACACTATTATTTATGCAGTTTAATCACCTTGGGATTATGTTATAAATTCAATTAATAATAATGTTCCATTCATTCCCATAAAACTTCATTTTTATATATGTACGTACCTTACACAGCTTCCGATGGCTTGGGTAAACATGTAGTCTCTAAGTAGCAATAATCGGCATATTCCCTCATAATTAAATTACAGCAAAAGAAGAGCGTAAAAATTCTAATTACACACCTCATATTCATTTGTTGTCAGCATAAACTAGCATTTCAAAACAAAAAATGCAACCATGTATGCTGTGGGTAAATTAATGTATTTATAAAATTTCTATGTTTATTAATTTTTATGGAGCTGCAGCTCCGGCATCCCCAGTTGACATTTCCTCGCAGAGTCAGAACATTCGATTGCATTACAAAAGCAACACAATTTCCCTTATTTCGTCTGTTTGTTTGAGTTTCCATTTAACGCTTTCTTTCCGTTGCGCTTAAAAAATGTATTTTTGCTCAAATTTCGTAAATGAAATTTAACGACGCGTGCCCCCCGAGAGGATTGCGCTGTTACCTTGCGGGTGCGTTGGCGTACGTCTAGTCTTACCACTGAAGACTAAAAGACTTGGGTGAGGGGGAGCAAACTTTTCTAATGTAAGTGTGTAGCTGAAAAGAAACAAAAAAGTGGAAGTTCAAAAACAGCAACCAAGTCGGGTGGTGTGCCACATACATACATATACACTACATACCTCGTAGAATACATGCATTTGAACAAGAGTGAAAACAGCAGCAAAGCGCAGAGTGACTTCCAATTTGTTTATGCCGCATCCATGAGGAAGTGTTTCTCGTGGCATGCCGCGCCACTACATGCCACCAAGCACCGCTTGTCGCCGCCCATCAGCAGCATTTATTTGCTTTTGCATACTTTTCCGTTTTGACTTTTGTTGTTTTTCTCAAGAATTCCTCGTTTTTTTGTAGTCTTATTGAAAGTGTAACTCATGTAAATGAGCGCTCCGCAACTGGGTGTAAAGAAGTTCTCTTTGCAACAACTCGACTCTGTTGTGCTTTTGATCGGACGGTTTATTATTCTCCAGCAACTTTTAATGAACCTCTGCGTTTATAGGAGTTTATTGCGTCCAACAAACAATCCACATTCTTGCTGTTGTGTTTGTTGTTTATTGGAAAAGTTTACAATATTCTTGTTGTACTTTATAAAGATGCCGTTATTGTTGTAAAAATAACACATTCAAACGTTGATAGTCGATACTATATTTATGACTATAAACAATTAATACGTGCGTATTTGCAATAACAAATTCCATTTTGTAGGCCAAGAGAAGAATGTACACACGGGAAACACAAGAAAGAGTGCCATACATTGCCATCTCTTTCTTTGCCTTTATTGTTCTATATATTATTTAACGCAATTTTCGATTAAAATACTTACATGATTCTTGTTAACAAGTAATATCTGTGACCTTGTTCACCTTAGCTCGATTTCGTTGAATTTCTCTACGCCAAAAATAAATGCACACATACTTATTTAAGTATAAGGGTTATATATACCGAAGTGATCAGAGTGACGAGTAGATTTGAAATCCGGATGTCTGTCCGTCTGTGAAAGCGATAACTTGAGTAAAAATGGAGATATCTTAATGAAACTTGGTACACATATTCATATTGGCACCATGAGGCGGTTGGTATTGAAAATGGGCGAAATCAGCCACGCCCACAAAATGGTGAAAACCAAAAATATGTAAAGTGCCATAAATAAAGTAAAAATTGGCACAAGGGATCGCACTAGGAAGGGGCATATTTGGCCATGGTATATATCTCGCAAACTAATAAAGCTATATAAACCAAACTTTCTGCATTCGTACCCTACCACACACCATGAAAATAGTTGAAATCTGATAATAACTATGCCTACCTCCCATACATAGGTTCTGTTTAAAATCACTAAAAGTGTGTTAACTCACTAACAGAAAACATCAAAAATACTAAGTTTTACAGACGAAATGGCAGAGGAGATCTGCACTCAGATTAAAAAAAGGGAAATGTGCGTGTAGTCGCCTACTTATGGGTCAAAAACCATATCTCAAAAACTACTAGACCGATTTTAATGAAATTCGGTACATAATACTTTCTAAACACCCCGATGACAAAAGTAGAAATTGGGAGGAATCGGTTCACAACCACGACTACTTTCCATATAACTCAATTGAATTCCATCTGATTCCTTCACTTTATAATATATACATTATGAACCAATGAAAATGGAAGAATAAAACTTTACACAGATTCTGTATATCATCTGTGAATGACTTGTGGAAAAATTGTCGAAAGCGGACTATGACTTTTCAAGGCCCCGGATATCAAACATGACCCAATGCGTACGGGTCATTTGCAACGAAAATGTCGGTAAATCTCTCAGATATTTTAATGTAGTTCAGAGTAGTTAATGTATTTCTACTAATAGTGTGTCTCTGTTTCAAAAATTATTAAAATCGGGTCATAACTTCCCCTAGCTCCCATGTACTGAAATATAGGTTTTTCAAAAATTCGGTGGGCTTTATTCCGCATATATCGGAGATATATATGTGAGATATCTTAGCAAAATTAAGTGAGCGTGTGGTCTTGGATATAGTGTATCTTGGTGGTGAAAATGAGTTAAATCGGTTCAGGAATTACCTCAGGACTCATATGCTCTATATATTATGATTTTCGTTATTCTAGTGGACTCTATGCCGAACATATGGGTCTAATTGTGTTATCTTACCAATACCTTACTTGTTAATTATGGGAAGTAAAATAATTCACTCAATGCCTACTTGATTGAACTTGTGATAGTCTGAAAATTGGTTTTGGTTTTAGAGTGTGTTTAATTTTTATAAATTACGAGCAACTACCCAAGTATTTAATGCTCTGTTGCGCTACAACTTACCTTTGTCTCGAAAGCATATCTCGGGAAACAGAATATTATCTGAAAAATGAGTACAAAACAACAAAACTGTGTCTGATAAAAGGTCGTGTTGCTAATCATATAATATATTTATCCAAAGGATGAGCTGTTGAGTCCATCTGCGCTTAGTGGAGCTGCTATGCTGCTTCTAAAAATCTCTATATATTTTCTTATATCATAATACCATAATATTACATCTCTGGTCTGTACAATAAGTACATATGCCAACAAATATAATCCACTTAGAACCAAGCATTCTTCACCCGATATCTTATGGAGGTCGCTATTAACTTTGATAGATCTTGGACGATGTATCGGAGTTAGCTTTCTCTTATAAGACTTCTCTTGCACGACCCAGACTGAGGCTTGAGAATGGAGATTATAGACCTATCTATAGTTTTCTTTTCGTATGTCTCGGTAATCCGTAGTTAGGCATTAGACGAGAATGTTTTAATGTCGCATATCAAATCAATATACAATTATGGACAAAACAATAGGGTCACCCATTCAGCTTTTGCATAGATCAAATAGAAAATACCTATTATTCTAATTAATTCAAATGTAATAATTAATATTATTCTTAAATGCTTAGGAAATTGAAATCTAAATTTTAAAAGGAATTTCACATATCTCTAAAAAAGTTAAAATGTTTGACCCCATTGGACATAAAAATAGGGTCAAGTCAAAACAGATGCTTAAACGCTTAGACTTAGATTCCACTCAAACTTAGCTTCCACTCAACCGGGCTGTATATTTTAAAGGATCGTGTACCTTGATACCTGAACTTTTTTCCATAAATACTCAATAGTTTGCGACAAAGGATACTGAAGATTTGAAGTCAGTCTATGTTTTTAAAAAGTGAAAAAGTGACTATTTTTTGTCCATAACGCATATATATCAATTGTATTTAAGAAATTTTAAAGTCACAGCAAAATTATCATTTCAAAGTATTATTTAATTATTAAATACATAAATATGATCTGTTACTACTTAAAACTCAGTTTTAAGCTGACGATCTTTTGGAAAGATTTTTTAAATCAGAGAAAGTGAGGCAGAGCTAACATTATGTTTAAATGGAATGCTTTGACGTATTTATGATATCCTTAAGATATTTTCATTCTTCCATCACATTCTATAAGTAAACTTTTGGTAAAGAAACCATAACGTAACTATTACGTAAGCTATATCTACTTATACGGTCGCTTTTGGCATACAGTACAATACACACTTTTTCTTGCCATAGCACCAAATCATCTATTCTTTAATTATTCAGTATAATATTTAACCAAAAACCTTTGATTGAATCGTTTCTTCAAATCATTGCTAAACATATTTTACATCGGCTGTCGGTTAGTTAATAGTTCTTCGTGAAGACACGCGCTCCTTAATATGCCCGTGAAAAAAGATCGAAATACTATACCAACAGTGGCGATGACGAAACCCGCGTCACTCCCTTGCTGCCGATGGAGTTCGTCACAGTCGCACGTCACATCTGTTGAACAGATTTCAATGCGAAGGCGAATGTGGAACGCTGAAAGCCGAGACAGGCGGTAGCGGCAGGCGGAAAATGTGTTTGCGAACATCACCAAAACAAACGTTAATTATTTTCATAATAATAACGAAAACAATGTAGCCTGCGCGCAGCGCTTAAAAAACACAAAAGCAAGAAACAAAGGTACATTGGCATCCATACATACAAACGTGCGTTTATGTCAGATTGCGGGGATGACGTAAAAAAGTGCAGGAGATACACAGCCGTCCAACTGCGTAAGCAAATGATTCCCCGAAATAGTAGCGCGACTCTGTACACAAGACAGGGGAAGCAACCGCCTGACGACAATTTAAATATTAATGGCACAACTGTTGAGTTCGCGTCTGAAAAAATGCATTTAATTTGTATGTCTTCTCTTCTGGAACACACTATTTCTTGCGTTCCGCTTTTAGTTTGTAGCAGTGCTTGTACGCAGCGCGGCTGCTGCGTTGATCGCCGAGCGTTGCCCAGGTCGAGTATCAAAACAAGCGACTGAAACCACAGGTTGATGTTAAATGTCAATTGTTGCACCCCTGAGGATTAACGGTATCTGCGTATCTGCATTAGAGTGTCCGAGTACAAAACACAATTGCAGAGGGAGAAAGTGGATGAGCATGTGCAAGAAGAAAATCGAGAGATCATTGCCTTGGAGATATTGCAAGGTTCTATTTTTAGTTCCGAATACTGTGCCGACTTGTGACTAGATAGAATGCATTTCACATTGATTTATACAATTCTCACTTCATTTGTAATTCGAGACACACTTGTCACAAGCACTTACTTTCTGGTGCGTACACACGTAGGAACACATGTGATGTGCACACGTGCGCTGCCAGGATGTTACATAGATCACGCCAGCTGCACTTGCGTCTGTTGATCAAGGCAGAAATGCACCGTGTGACAGATCATATCATGACCAAAGGTAACAGTCGACACACTCTGTATAAATGTTTGTAGGCGTGTTTGCGGTTAGTAGGTATTATTTTTGGCAATTAAATTAACAAGTCCTTAAAAATTGAGCTGCCAGTAATTAATATGCAACACACCTCTCTCGTATTTCCGATCCTACCTTCCGCCCGGAGGATGTGAACGTATTAAGAACTTCCTTTTTGGGATTTTTCTCCACGTAGCATACATAAGTACTACTATATGTACTTATTGTCGGTTGCAGTAAAAATAATTAATTTTTCTTAGACTTGATCTCATAGAAAATGTAAGATCGTAATGAATTTGTATTCATGTGTTTTGACTGTTATAGCCGAAACAGACTTGATCTGGGCATAGATCTTTGGTACAGATTAAAAATATTTTTTTACTGTTAGCTTTGCAGTGCTCTTCAACAGGATCAGAGACAGAGTTAATTAAACGAAATTTATAACTAATCATATGCTTATATTTTTCTTATCCTAATTAAAGAAAATAATTTATGCAGCATGAGTATCACGAGCAATTTTTAGATAAGACCAACAAAATTTCTTGAATTGTCCCGATATTTTTGGGGTTATTTTTTTGAGGCCTCTGTGTACTCTAAAACTAAATATATAGATATTTTCTTCGATCTCGGTCTACGAAAAGTTTTTCTGCTCATGTCTATATATTAATCGCAAAAAATTTCTAAAGTTGAAATCCTTATAAAATTACAAAGCAAACAAAATTGACATAAAGATCGCAATCTCATAAATAACGAACTGATTTCGTCAGATATTTTTGCATGATTCTTAATGGCAACTCGCTTTTTTGACAGAATCACTATCCGTAGCGATCTCTGAAAATAGTAAGAAAGCGAGAAATACCCAACTAAGCTGCGAAATGAAAATTCTAGATAGAATATTCATATTCCGTTCCTTGAGTGCATACTCGCATTTCATTACTGACACTCATATCCTCTTGTACATATTCGTCCACTCTCATACATATATTCATTTCCAGATATGACACAGCCAATAAAACTCTTTTATTTGAAATATTAATGGTGTATTTGACACCTCTGGCAGGTAGTAAAATTCGTAATTTCACACTTTGCTAACGGCGCTCCTTCCCTGCTTCACTACTTTATATGGCACACCATTATTCCTTGCTTTTCACTGCAGATGCGCCGGCGGATAACCAATGCTACCAATTGAGAAGATTTTTGTCTCTACTCTCCTCATTTCGTTTAAGTATTCATTGGCCGATGTGACAAATACATATATACGCAGATACATGCGTGTTCATTTGTATGACTTCTGAATGTTAACATCAGTTTTGGCATTTCCTTAAAGAGCAGAATTCGGAATTCCTATTGTTGTTGCAACGTTTATTTTGATGTTTTCCACTTCGTACATATTATGCACACATGGAGGCGTATTCGCATATGTGGAGTGTTCTTATATGTGAGGTCACCAATGTGTAGATATTTACGCTAATATATCTGTACTAAATAAGAATTAGACTAAAATTAACTCACAGTAACATTGAAGTAATGATTATTGCTTACGATTTGCAATGATATACTTTTTTACTGATCTTACAAACTTTTATTTACTTTTCACTAATCTCTCAAAAATCTTTCTGATATTTTCTTTTCACTTTGGCATGTGTCTCATCTGGTCATTCTTTAAGTCGTTCAAGTTTTAAGTACCACAGTGTTTTTCTTTTGTGCATTGTCCTGTTTTAACAAATTCCTGTCCCGCCTTCTTGTCGCCTTTCAAGCGGTTCTGCCTGCTCGCCCTGTTGTTGTTTTAGGGGCTGACACATTTCCGTATTCGAAATGTAAAAAAAGTGTTAAAAACATCCGCTACTTAAGGGAATAGCAATTTTAGGATTAATTACGAATTGTAAAATATTGAGAACAGAAAAAGGAACGTAACTTCAAACATGTACAGTACTGAAATATCCCAGTTTAGTAACTTCGAGTCACTGATGGCCTGAATCTGCAAATTGTTGCTTTTGAAATGGGAGAGGGTTTTAAAAAAAATTGTTGTTGTGGTAACGGCTGAAAATATTCCGCAAATATTTGTCAAGGTATACTACCCAGTTGACAATCCTTGTCTGTATGAAAATCCGCAAACCATCAGGTTACATAGTTCTAGGAAAATCTATCGACCACACCAGTCATTCTAAAATATGTCACTATGAACGAATCCGAGTAGAGCTAGACTACTCGAACGCAGACAATTCATATTTTTATTACTTTTATGTGATTTAACAGTAAATACTTAATGCGCTGAGTATATCAGAACTTATTAATATTTCTGGTACTAAACCTTAGCTAGGAAAGGTCTTTTCAAAGTGCTTAAAGGTAAAAGAGATTTGCGACAAGGATTACTGCATATAAACAAAACTAATACCACTATTTTGTTTGGCGACCAATGAGTGTATACATAGTACAAATTTCAGATAACTACTCCAGTCTATACAATACTTTGCGAGAAGGAGCGATTCCTTTTTTGAGAACCGCTCTCTACTTGAGGTTTGGATTGCTTCCATTTTAGGAAGGTTTGGTAATCCATGTTTTAGGCGCTTGACTTCATTTTCATCAACTGGGGTGCCAGCTGCCTGACCTTTGATATCTTTCCCGGTACAAAGACTGCCCTCTGGAATTTCTTTTTTTGGGATTCCTTCCCTTTTTACACTAGTTGTTTCCTTTAGCTACCAATGCACTTCGATTGGTGCTCATTTTAGCTTTGGAGGTGGACGTCTGGTCTCTTTACTGGAGGTGAAGTGGTTGTCCTCATCGGATTCCGATATATCATAGTTGTTCCTGTAATCGTAGCATTAGTCGTCGAATTATTCATTGTTGTTGTATCTAGTTCATTCATGTTTTGGTCCCACGATTAAGCTGGAGCCGGTATGCGTAGAAAAGGAGTTTTAATACCTCAGACCTCGCCCGGGCATCGGAGGGGGCCGTTTGCGATTATTGAGCCATAAGCACGGGATCTCAACACCTTGGTGTTGGTGCGGGTGTCCTCACACTTCCACTATAGGAGATGGGCGTAAAACCAAGGGTCATACCATTACTATATTACCATTGAGGGAATAATGAGTTGTGCCTCTTGCTACTTAAGAGAAGTGTATGTTCTCATTTGGGATGCGCTCATTACTATTACTTAAATCCCTTCGCGCGTTAAAGCGACCAACGTTGAATAATTCTATGGAACTTATATTGATATTTGAAGATATGAGCTGGCTTGATTATTTCAAAGTGTAATTCACGAATCTTGGAAAAAATATATCTATTCTGATTATTTATTGTATAGCGAGAATAATTTCCTGAACAAAGTGATTGTCATAAGACCATATATCATTTTTTGAATATTTTAATGTCAATACTGTCAATCTCATTTCATTTCCATTTAACTTTTAATCATAAACCCTGCTGAATTGCATTTAGTAGGAAAATACTATAAAAAATCAAAATATCTGTCAAAATGACTGACTGAAGTGGGAGGTCTACCTGACAACCACAAGTGCCACAGGCGACATAAACTATTCATGTTATTGCGGAAGTTTTACGATTTTCCAACGAAAATCACACACGAAACGACATCGTAAAAAGAGAAAATAAAAATTCGAAAGACAATATCAAATACTCATCAGCATTTCAGTATTCAGAGATTCAATTATGAATATTTAATTTCATAATCTAATTAACATAAGCGCGTAAACACCTGTATAACTATAAGGCAATAAAAATATTCTTCACTTTCCTTGAGTTGCTTTTGGCCAACACAACGCATACTTCCAGGCGTCTCAGGGGCGAAAACATCAGCGCATTAATATGGAACTCTGTGGCATTTAGGTGTGCTGCTGAAGGGTTATCGCTACAGCCAAAGTCAGCTAATATTTTCATATTTTCCATACAAGTTTTATTTTTATTTTATATGTGGGTTTTTATTAGGCTCCCCTATCCACTACTTTTCTTCATTTCCACACTCGATTTCAATGAGTTTGAGTAAATAAATAGTTGAAGAGATCACTCATCCATTTTAATGCCACAAGCACTTATACATTTATTTAGAGAAGTCTATATGTATGTGCTTATATATGTATACAGTGAAACTTCGATAAGTCGTAACCTCGATAAGCGAAAAACCTTGATATATCATAGTATTTCTTCGGTCCCTAGAAAAATTCGCGAAAAATGCATGTATTTTGGTCCCTTTGATAACTCGTATTTTTATTGAGACAAAAATTGAAAAATGTGTATCAAAAGCCTCTACAAATCGTATTTTTTTCACAAAAAACCGTACGTGACGAAAACATAGTACGTTTTTTAACCGTTATTATTTTACAGTTACGCTTATTCATAAGTTTTGCTTTGTTTTCTACAACTAGCGTAGATTACTATCAATTAGGACTCGTAAGTGCAAAATATTGCCAATTAAAAAAAAAAGAAATTATTCTTGCCGTAAAAAATGGTGAAAAACAAGTAGAAATTGCGAAAAGGTTCGGTATTGCGCCATCTACTATCACATCAATTTTGAAAAAAAGTGATCTGTATTTGGGTTTGCCCTCAAACACCAAACGTAAGCGCCAAAAATTACCAGAATACCCGGAATTAGAAAAGAGAGTACTCACTTGGTTTTTGCAATGCCAAGAATCTAATACTATTCCAGTTGGAGGACATTTACTAAAAGAAAAAGCAAAGGTGTATGCCGCAAAATTGGGCTTAACACAATTCAACGCAAGTAATGGCTGGTTGGACAATTTCAAGAAGAGAAATAATGTAAGTTTCAAAAAAGTTTGCGGTGAAAACGCGGCCGTTGATGATGAAGTGTGCGTTCAATGGAGAGAAAACATTCAAAAGTTAATAGAGAATTATGAGCCCAAGAATATTTTCAACGCGGATGAAACGGGTCTTTTTTACAAGTGTCTTCCAGATCGCACTTTGTCTTTAAAAGGCCAAAGTTGTCATGGTGGCAAATTGAGCAAGGATCGTCTTACTCTGTTGCTTGCTGCAAATATGGATGGGTCAGAAAAATTTAAACCATTAATGATTGGTAAATCCATGAAACCAAGATGCTTTAAAAATATCAAAACGTTCCCTATGCTTTATCGTGCAAATTCAAAGTCATGGATGACACGTAATTTATTTCTTGAATGGCTACAATTGGTGAACCTTTGAGCAATGTGCAGACAGAATTTCTCCCACCTAACACCACTTCAGTTTTGCAACCACTCGACAAAGGCATAATCAAAAGTTTCAAAACATTGTACCGTAAAGAAGTTGTTGTTAAACTGCTTGAAAGCATCGAGGAAAAAAAGGATTATTCCATTTCAATTTATGATGCAATGAATATTACTCATAAAGCCTGGACAAATATCAGTAAATCGACTATTAAAAACTGTTTTCGAGCTTGCGGTTTTGTTAAGGATCAAAATGTAGTCGTATTCAGGGAAGATGTACTTCACATAGCAGAGTGGGCTCGTGTTCCACAAAATGCAGAAACACGTGTAAACTTTGATGACTACATTCATTCATTCACCAACTCATCAGGTGATTACTGGAAGCCTTAATGATGATGAAATTCTGGGTTTCGAAAACATCGACGATAAAAACGATGAAACATTTGAAATTCCCTCACTTTCCACAAAGGTTGCGAAAGCTTCAATTGAAAATTTGTGTCTTTTTTCATGGCATCAAATATTGAAGACAGTATTTTTAATGATATTGTAAACATTGATAATGCCATAGATAAAATACGCCAAAATAATGTCCGTCAAAAACATATCACGGATTTCTTTTAAAATGAACACTTTTCTTAATTTTTTTGCACAATTTTTCAAAATACATACATACATATATTGATTGAATAACATTTGCACTTTATATTTTAAAATTTAAATATGTACAATCATTTCTTGTTTTTTATGTAAAATTGAAAAAATAAATAAAAAAAAACTCTATAATTCGTATATTCTGTATGTTGCCTCTATAAGTTGTATAACTTGATAACTTGAAAAACTCCATAACTCGTATTTAAATTGTGGTCCCTTGCAAATACGAGTTATCGAAGTTTCACTGTATATATCTGGTAGCACAGTAGCGCGCATTCGCCGCTTAGTCCAGCTGTTCAATGCAGATCGAAAGCAAATCAAATCGATTTCAATCAAATCAAATTGAAGCTGAATAGGCGAATTAGTAAACAATGGTAAGAATTGCTCGCGAGTACTCCAGCAATGCATTTCTGAAGACACATAAGTCCATCGCTATTTTTGCTGGCGCTATTGCCGATGTATTATCAGTGTTGCATGCAACAAATGTTGCAAGCGAACTGCGACGGCAGCAACATAAACAGTGTTTGTAGGAATCAAATTAAAAAAGCGCATTTACATGAGTGTAAATATGTATGTTTCAGCGTATATGAACTATGCGAGTGCAAATACAGCTATTGGTCAGCATAATGCTTCGACTATTATATGCTATTAACACTAGCAGTCCCAGCGACTCATCGCCGCATGGATCATTCATCGATCGTTTGATTGTCAGAACGGCGAATTGTGCTTGTGCACATACATTAGTATATATATGTGTGAATATTATATATGTATGTATAAGAATAGGTATATAACCATGTATGTGAGTACTTTCGAATGTGTGTATGTTTTTATATAAAGCCTAAAGTATACGCATTGCAATCACTAATGCAAAGCGTCCTCTTCCTGTTGTTTTCTTGCACATTGGAACAGACAACCATACAAATATACATATGTATACGTACATACACATATAGAAAAAAAATATTGCATTTATAATAAGAAAAAATATACTTCATTCATTTATTGTCGTATTTTTTCCGTATGGACGCTTGCACGTGATCATCACAATATTGCAGTTGTAGTTGTTGTGGCTTAGCGGCCGTTAACTCAGCTAAGGGTCACATGGAGTAGAAGTCAAAACAATAAAGGGGCGCCAAGAAGGGACTCACTGTTGGGGCACGGTGACGTGAGGCAAATACATAATGTACCATATTGTATAAAATATTCAAAATAAATAAAAGAAAGTATTATATAAATATAAGAAAATCAAATTGAAAAATGTATACAATTCATTTTATGTATATCCTTTTCCATTATGTTCGCTTTTACTCGCAGTATATTGTTGCTTGCTGGAAATTTTTACGGAACACCTTGGAACACTTTTGCACATTTGGGAAGTTTAACTCCACTTAAATGCATTCTTAAATATCGAAAAGTTCTTACAGACCTTGAGTTGCCATAAGCCATATGCTTTCTTCTCATTGTTATTCCTACCATCTTGAACGGCGCTCAAGTTGTTTCGAAGTCCTTATAAATTCTAGATCTGTAGGTTTTCAGAGCGAATCTGCTTCCTAGTTAAAGCCTTATTTAGAATCAAGATTAATTAAAAGTAGCATCATGTACATAGGTTCGATGACACACACCCCTTTCGTATTAACCTGTCAACAGTGCACGGAAGTACCACAACAATAAACTGCAGCACTAGAACTCTCTTCAAAATGTTATTAACCAACCATGTAGCGAGTAGCACTCAAAGGGTTGCCAATAGCCACCCCCAAAGTGTGGCTGCGCTTCAAAAACATGAGTGTTTACAGATTTATGACTTCAACTTCATGTTACCAAAACGGAGTAATAACAATAAAGCCCGCGCCCATGTGGTATGCAACACTTGCAGCACCTAGTGCAGCCGAAGTGTAAAGATAGCCATAATTGTGTTTTGCATTCTGCGCTACAAAAATAATTTGATATAAAAAGTGCAGACGAGGTTACTCGGCACGTACCACTCAAATGGAAAATGCTCACTCTCTTTCCATCGTTAGGCATTCCAACACATCACAATATCGCCGTCAAGATCGCTTAAAGACACTGCAACTACATTCGAATACTGCACCGACGAGCATTTAGCTTGTCCACTTGCAACAAAGTCACAACTTCTCTTCTTACCGCAGCCCACTGCAAGAACATCCAACGATCGTCCACACGGCCACAGAATGTCGAGTGGCAGACAGTAGCGAGTGAATATGATGTGAACACCCTCGACTCCTCGCATATTCTACTTAAGTGCATATGGAAGTGTAAGTATCTGCTCTCACTCTTAATGTACTCCCTCGCAGCCAAATGTGCAATTTCCCTGACTGTTTTTCCAATTTTACGACGTAGCCTGGTCGCCAGCTACATTTTCCTCCTTCACAGGCCGATCGTCTCTGGTTCCCAACTGTCATAGTCCATGTGCTTGGCTGTCTTCATTGCCACACGATCATGGCCATGCGGTCCTATGCACAGCAGTTGGCCACTTCACTTTGCGTTTTTTTATTCTTTTTCTTTGAGTGTGTGCTCGTATTGCCTTTGTTGTTGTCGTTCTTGAAACAAAAGCAATTTCGTATATGCATTCTTCTAGTTGTTGCGAATTTGCGATTCCCTGAAACACATTAGCAGAGAGATTCCTCATGCCTCCGCACATATGGTATGTTTGTGGTATTATTTTCTGCTCCTCCACAGTCAATAACTGTGAACTGCCGTTTTGGCTAATAAAGTTTAACAAGACTGGAATGTAAACAATGACTTTCTCCGTAATACCTTAAGTCTTCTGAAGGAAAATTAAAATTATTTGTAGTATCTACTCGATGTCATATCTTAAGCGAATTTAGTTGAATGCTGTGTTTTGAAGTATTTGTGTGAGTGAAGTCACATTTTCCGAATGCTGTTAACATCACCTCAAAGTCATATTTATAAATGCAGTATTAGTCTCAGCTGCAAACAAACTTACATACAAATATGAAGCCCCATTAAAAAGTGGGTGCTTAGCATATTTTCTACTCCGAAATACCTCCTCAAGTTCCAAATTTTCAACTTTGTTGTAATAACATGATTAAGGGAGACATGATTCATTTTAGGAGCGCATGCTAAAACTACCTTATTGGATCTATAAAGTAACACTACTTAGGAAGGTATAAAGGACCTCAGAAATGCTTAAAAAACTAAAACTAATAAAACAAGTAAGGAAGGGCTAAGTTCGGGTGTAACCGAACATTTTATACTCTCGCAATTTATTTATTTAACTTTATTTATATTATATAATACACAATTTGACCCACATATTCGTCATATATATTGTATAAAGTCCATTGAAAGTTGGAAACCATAATATTAGATTAGAAGCACCGAGGTCCTCGGGTTCGATATATGGGGCCTTAAAAACCTATGGTCCGATTTCGGCGATTTTTAGAATGGGGCTGTCACACTATTAACATAGTATTTGTGCAAAGTTCTGCACCGATATCGTCACTAGTGCTTACTTTATATATTGTAAAGTAAACGATTCAGATTGTCTTCAAAGTTCTGGTATATAGAAAGTAGACGTGATTGTGAAGCGATTTAATCTATTTTCACAACATATCATTGGGATGTAAGAAAACTATTACAAACCAAGTTTCATTGAAATCGGTCGAGTAGTTCCTGAGATATGGTTTTTGACCCATAAGTGGGCGATACCACGCCCATTTTCCATTTTGTAAAAAAATCTCAGTGCAGCTTCCTTCTGCCATTTCTTATGTAAAATTTGGTGTTTCTGTCGTTTTTCGTTAGGGAGTTAACCCACTTTTAGTAATTTTCAACCTAACCTTTGTATGGGGGGTGGGCGTGGTTATTATCCGATTTCTTTCAATTTTGGACTGTATAAGGAAATGGCTAAAAGAAATGACTGCAGAAAGTTTGGCTTATATAGCTTTATTGGTTTGCGAGTTATATACAAAAAACCTATTTGGGGGCGGGGTCACGCCCACTTTTCCAAAAAAATTACATACAAATGTGCCCTTCCTAATGGGATCCTATGTTCCAAATTTCATTTTCATAACTTTATTTATGGCTTAGTTATGACACTGTATAGGTTTTCGGTTTCCAGCATTTTGTGGGCGTGGCAGTGGACCGATTTTGCCCATTTTCGAAAGCAACCTCCTCAGGGTGCCAAGGAACATGTGTTCCAAGTTTCATTAAGATATCTTAATTTTTACTCAAGTTATCGCTTGCACGGACAGACGGACAGACGGACGGACAGACATCCGGATTTCAAATCTACTCGTCATCCTGATCATTTATGTATATATAACCCCATATCTAACTCTTATATTTCTTGGTGACACAAACAACCGTTAGGTGAACAAAACTATTATACTCTGTGCTCTCGATCAGGGTGACGAGTAAAGTTCAAATCCGGATGTCTGTCTGTCCGTCCGTCCGTCTGTCCGTCTGTCCGTCCGTGCAAGCTGTAACTTGAGTAAAAATTGAGATATCTTAATGAAACTTGGAACACGTGTTCCTTGGCACCATAAGAAGTTCGAAGATGGGCGGAATCGGACCACTGCCACGCCCACAAACACATAAAGAGCTATAACTAAGCCATAAATAAAGTTATGAAAATAAAATTTGGAACATAGGATTCAATTTGGGAGGAGCACAAATAGGTTTTTTGTATACATTTTTGTATTTTTTTGGAAAAGTGGGTGTGACCCCGCCTCCAAAAAAGGTTTTTTGTATATATCTTGCAAATCAATAAAGCTATATAAACCAAACTTTCTGCAGTCGTTTCTTTTAGCCATTTCCTTATACAGTCCAAAAATGAAAGAAATCGGATAATAACCACGCCCACCTCCCATACAAAGGTTAGGTGGAAAATGACTAAAAGTGCGTTAACTCACTAACGAGAAACGTCAGAAACACCAAATTTTACATAAGAAATGGCAGAAGGAAGCTGCACTGAGATTTTTTTACAAAATGGAAAATGAGCGTGGTGTCGCCCACTCATGGGTCAAAAACCATATCTCAAGAACTACTCGACCGATTTGAATGAAATTCGGTATATAATATTTTCTTGACCCCCTGATGACACTGGTGGCGAAATCGGTTCACAACTACGCCTACTTCCCACATAACTCAATTTTGAATCCTTCTGATTCGTTCACTTTATAATGTATACATAAGGAACCGATAAAGATAGCGAAATAAAACTTTACACAGATACTGTACTTGAGCTGTGACATCACTTGTGGAAAAATTGTCAAAATCGAACCATGACTTTTTAAGGCCCCTGATATCAAACATGACGAACTCAGTGCCTAAGGGTAATTTTTCACAGAAAATATAGGTGAATCTCTAAATAAATTGCGAGAGTATAAAATGTTCGGTTGCACCCGAACTTAGCCTTTCCTTTCTTGTTTTTTTTGCATATGTACATAAGTTAAAATATGTATTCTGCAATTTTTGGCTGAATATATTATATATTATTTGCTTGATTGTTTCAGTCGAAAGAGAATCTAATCTTTTTATCCTCATCGGTTTCTATAGCGCTAGAAGTCATATTAGTTGGGTCTGAATTCGGTTCAACAATATCATCATTTGTTATACATAAATCTGGCTGTGCAAATCTCATGGTCCACCTCAATATTATATATAACAGTAACACTTGAGAAGATATTTGTATTACTATTCCTCATCATAATTCGAAATCTGTTTCCATCAATTTTGATCGTCGTCAATGTTTTAATGTTTTGTATAAAAATTAAAGGTATTTTATCTTCATCGTCCCAAGCGGATTTGGTCAAATCTATATTTTCGGAAGTAGTTTGCTATTGTTTGCCTCCTGACATCTGTTACCCATGCCTTTGTTATATGATTTATGCAATCCATAAGTGTAATATGTTTTGTTCGCCTCCATACGATCTGGGACTTCCAAAACAAAATGGTTCACGACGTTGCCACATATTTTAAATTTTCAACTAAGTACAAATTAAAGAAAAAAATAATTGATTTAATATTTTTATCGATAGTGTGTTTTACGGAGGATTGAGGAGTGAAAAAAGAGTCCAGTGAAAAAAAATGCAGACTATATTTTAATAGTGTTTTAGAATATACACCAAAAACGGATATTTGCATATTGTGATCTAAAATCATTTCACCAGACTTTCAAATAAATCCCAAATAAAATAAAACATAAAGTAATATATGAAAAGCAAACTAAAGTATGTACATATATCCAAAATTGTCTATTCAAACAATTCCCACACCACAAAATCGGGAAACCTATGCTTAAACAAAAAATATGTTAAGGAATATAATCTATGTTGAGAGTTAATGTTTAAATAATCTAATCAGCAATGCAGCGAGCATCAGGAGTTAACACAAAAGCGCGTTTGCCTGCGCAGGCGCATGTGACACGCAAATCAAAACACACGGTTCTACAAAAGTTGTCTACACACTACTACAACAAAAGGCAAAAAACGAGGTGTAGGTGTATCAACCTAAGTATGTTTACCATCATTTGCACACTCGAGCGGGCTAATCAGTTATGCACACGGTGAAGTTATCAATGAAAAACATCGGACGACACTGCGGAAAATCTTGAGTGGACACAAACAAAACACGAACACACACACACATACATACGATATATTTACATATGTAGCAGGTATCGCTGCTCTCGGCACTCGACTAAAGTAAACGCAGGAAGGAGCCAAGGCACATGGACGCAAACACACACATACAAGGGTGCTGAACAATGCAAACACTTTGGAAAATTGTGCGTCTGTGACGTTGCGCCGAGTTTTCCACCAACACAACCCAAGAAGACACACACACTCGCAATCAAGTGCGCCGTCGGACACTGACTGCGCGGCGCTGCTATGCTCGACTCGGGCCGTCTAAGTGGGTGCAATATGTTTGCCAGACGAGCATTTGTGCGAGCCCAGTGATCTCGCATGTTCCGCATTGAGTGAGCGAGTAGCGAGTGCGTATGCGATCGAGCGAGAGGGACACGCCGATATAATACATGCCTGCTTGTTGTTGTTACTCTGTGATTTCCATCGTTAAGCGAGCCATGCGCCAGTACAAACGTATAAGGAATCACAGAGTTGTTTCTATTGTTGTTGTTGCCGCCGAAGAATTGAAACGCGCTCGCGGAGTAGCAACACAAGAAGTCAGCAAAGCATACACATTACAAAAACATGGGGGATTCACAGTACGAGCAGGCATTGTACGAGTACGCGGCAGCAACATATTTATTTGTGCGTAGCTGCAGAAAACTAATGCCGACCGCGCTGCCTTGGCTCAAGTGGCAACAGCGCGCCGTCAATATACGCGTCTGCAGAATTGAAGTTTTCGAATTTGTTTATTCCGTTTCGGGATGTCAGTGCAGTAGCATGCACCAGCGCAATCAACGACGACAACCAATTCAAATAATTCACTTTATACTCGCATAATAACTCAGTTATGTTGTACTCGTACGAAGTTTCTGTGCATTCGTTTACAACCGTTCAATTGGCGATCGTCGGCCACATCGTAAGCCACACTCACACTCTCCACAGTGCATAATCATATTCAAAGTGAAGATTTTACGAAGTGCAATCGCAAATGTACTTTTATTAATAATATTGTTGTTGTTGTGTAAAACAACAACCAGTTTGTTTACATGTTTGTTGTTAACGAGTGGCAAAAGCGCGCGCTCCTCCGAAAGCCATAAATTACAACAAAAGTTGTGAAGTTTACTTACGGTGCATAAACAAAGCCAAAAAAGCGTGTATCGAAACCGTTACACCAATTCGAATTCAAAACTAAAACCACAAATAGTTGTTTCAAATGATTTTCAGCCTTATTGAGTGAAGTGAAAAGTGTTGGAAGTGTTTATACAAGGAACGTATCGAAGAACGCAATGTGTGTCAAAGCCAAAAGTGTATTTTTAGTGCCAGTTTAAAAAATACGAGCGAAATCAATGCCAGTGGCAAAACAATAATAAAACTTACATTTTACAACTTTATTTGGATTATAATTTGTGAAAGCTGTGGAAGCACAATTCGGCAAAATGTTTATCGCTTTGGATCAAACCAACGCTTTTTTCTCAGGTAAAATAGCACTTGAGCCGTTAGACAAAATGTTAAACAGTAAAACCTGTAGTTTGGACACTCGCTCAAATTGGACAAAATGTTCTGAACCAACATAAAATAATACAAAATATCCATTCAGTCACTGCTTAATTTGGACACTGTCTATCTTGGAAGTTGAACAAGATTTGTCTCAATTTTTAAACATCAAGCTTTAAAATCCCTCTATTTCTATCTTGGACAATACATTTAATATGTGTGCATATTTGTGTGCTATTTACATTATTTTTTTATAACAGCATTTTTTATTAAAGAGTAGCAATTCGAATAATATTCAGTTGAACTTCCCTAACTCGAATAATCTACAAAAAACTTCGAGTTAGAGAGCCTTCGAGTTATAGAAGTTCAAATATATTTAATTAATCGGTTACTATGACCCAGCGCCATTATTGGTGGGTTAATACACTAGTTCTTATTACTAACTCATTCACTTATAATATCAAAGCTTAAATGTTCAAGATGAAATTCGGGCTCAGAACTAAAAATTCATTCATATCTACATAGGTCTATACAAATCCTAATATTTAAAACAATGAGATTTATCGTGAGATCTCTTCGCAGAGTTTCTATTTGTAATACTTTTTTTTACAGCTTTGATCTAATAAACTCAAAATAGACCATATTAATTTTAACAATAATAGATTTTGATAATAATAAAATGCTAATATTCGTTTTATATAGATTATTCGACCTTGTACGCTAGCTATTGTGGACTAGACAAAGTACTGGTTTTTATTTACACACCCAAATTTTCGAAATTCCAAAAATATTTGCAACTCACTTCTACTGTTATATTATCATTCTACATAATTCCAATGACTTCTCCAAGATATCAAAAATACACAAAGGCTGATAACAACAAAAAAATGTAAAAATAGCTAACCATATTAGGTGTATTACTGATTGGAAGTTAACCTGTTTGGGCTTTAAAAGAGGAACACTTTCACTACCTGTTTATACATACATATACATATGAATTTTTTTAAGTAAATTGATTTTTTTTAATTTTATTTAAATAAAAAGTTTTAACGAATTATAAATTTAGAACTATTTGATGCTTAAATATAATGTATTGATGCATCTCTGTCAGTTTAAAAATATTTTCATCGTATTTATTATAGCTTCAGTTTAATATCTGAAATGTTTGTTAGCTACAAGTTTGTTTCGATGACAGTAAAGTGATATAAACAGTCTTCGCTAGCTTCACAAGAGGTTATGCCACTTTAATGAAGTATTTTAATTTTTTTTGCCAAGATAACATAGCCTAACATAACGAATATATAGGTGAATAATCTTAGATGACTTTTCTATATTGTAATATACATAAAATACAAGCTTGAAACATAGATATCGTCCTTCATCTCTTTTAATATTTAAAGTGGCACTTGCCTTGTATCAAAGTAAACTCCAGACTCTTTATAAATTACATGCAATAAAGGCTTACATTTATCTATTCTCTTTATGATTATGATCATATTAATGAAAGAGAATAGCCATTAACATTATTTTTCGATAATTAAAAATCATTTGCATTTCCTCTCCCTTGCAGATAACCCATATTATTTCTACAATGACCAGAAGTCACCGCGCACGCCGGACTCACAGAGCTCCAACAAGACATTCTCCATATTCAAGCGACGCAATTCGAAAGGCAGCAGCCCGCGGGTCATCATACCGGAACAGACGCGGCTAATCACTTCGGCGAATCTCGATTCGGCGGCCACAATGGCATTAGGAAGTCCGCGTGGCAGTTTTGGCTCACTGGGCGGCTTCTCACAAGTGAGTTATGGCGGCAAAAGCAAAAAAGCAAAGAAACAGTTTAATGCAGTTCCGTTAGTTAGATGATATGTACATACATATAAATCATGGCATCTGCAAACTGTTTACAAATCATAAAATGTCAATTACAGGCAGCAGTTGTTTTCCTGCTTTTGAATTTCTTTTTCTAATATCATTCCCCATCTGTTTGTTTGTATTTTTCGCATTCATCGCATTGCATCTTGACAATTTCGCGCAATATGACCGGCTGCACCGATCACATACACACACTCATGCACGCACATATAAATGTATAAACATCGGACGTGTACTTTAACAGCAATCTTTTGAACTGCAGCCATTGATGTATCGTCAGCGTTCGTCGAACTCACACTCGGAGACGTTTCGCGAACGGCTGGGCTCCTATAACGAGTCTAATGCCTCGACATGCGGTGTCGGCGGCGGTGGCAGTGTCGTTGGAGGCGGTGGTGCAGGCAGTGACTTTGATGATGTCTTTTGCATGTCTCCCTCAAGGTGAGTACCTCAGCCATATACTTGGCTGCTTATGCACATAAGTTCGTGTGTATTGCTAGCTGATGAGTTGTTGACAACTGTGATGAATGCAGCTGTTGACATTTGGGATTAATTTGCTAATCGAGCATGCGATTCTCATCTTTTTCTTCAACTGCTTAACTTTTGCTCATGCCTCTTAATAACTCGATCTTCTTTCTTTCTTTCCTCCTCGTCCACCCACACGCTAACCACAGCAAACACCATCACACACTGCCGAACAGCAATGCACGACGTCACTCCTTCGGCAACTGGCGGCAGGCGAGCGAACGGCATCACCACAAGAACACGGGACTCAGCACACCGGATGAGGTTCCAAATATGATGGCTCCACGACCGCCCGTCTTATCGCCCAACAAATATCGCGGTTTGCATCGAAGAAGAGGTGAGTGAGATACGCTATTCTATTTGTTGCAGGGCTATTTTTTATTTAGAATAAAAGGTGGTTATTTACGTATTTTGTGTTTTGAAAAGTGACTTTGGGCATAAATTGTATAAATATGAATCGATAAAAATAATTAATTCCGTTTTTGAGCTATACTTCCAACAAAACTTTAAAATATGAAAAAGGTAGACTTTGATGATATTGAACGCTTAAAGCAAATAAATGAAAACTCTTGTCTGTATACTGGTCAAATTCAAATATTTAAGGACTGAGAGAGAAATTATCTTAGCAGAACTCTCCCTTGTTTATGAGTAATTTTGTCAATATCGTTGACAATCTCATACCATCTACAAAGTAATCATTTAATTTTGGTGCATTTGCTTGATTTCGGACTCAGTTCCGATTAGGTTATGATTCGAGATACTAACACAAGCAGACAGCGGACCTTCGACTTCGTTCTTTTCATTAAGTCATTGTTGGATAAATAAAATCTCTTGATCTCTAGTTAAGATTATGGAGACTTAACATAAAAAGATTTCGGAAATAAGAGCAGAAAGAGGTCTCAAGCTACGTCAGAATATGATATTGCACTCGCAGACCGTGTTCTAATTGTTATCACGTCCTTATTATTGTCTATTAGGAACGTCTTGAGAACGTTCTCACATTGAACACTACTCATTGAACTAAACTCTGTAAACGCCATAAACAGAGTAGACTTAGCTTTGCACTGACCCACGGCGGCCGATCGCCGAGTTGTTGTCGTCACAGACAATCCTTTGCGTCCAGCCGCTCCGCTGGCGTGCTTTATTGGAATTTTATGCGCAAACAATTTAAGCGATTGCCTCTCGATTGAGATACACAGCGGTGCTTTTGCATACTAAAATCGCAAAACACCGTTGTCACACACACACACACACACACAAAGGTGTGGAGCGACAGCAGGAACAACCTGCAAGCGGTCGGGTCGCTGATGTTGTAGGCGCCAGTGAACGCATTTTGTTACAGCTATTTATGCAAACTGGAATCAATAAAATGAGCAACAACAAATAAATTAAACACCAGCACACACACGCGCACATATATTCAAAGGTGATAGCAAACATACAAATAAATCCACATTTATCGGCGCATTTTTCACTTAGCAGATAGCGGAAAAAGGAGCAACTCCGCCAAGCGGCAACCGGCTAGCGCCTGGCCGACTGCCGGCAATATTGGAATTTATTGTATTTGCAGCTGCTGCCGCAAATCAACGTGAACACATAACAATTTCTTATTTTATAAATATACACACACACACGCATGTTGTTGTTGTTGTTGTTGTTTGAATGTTATTTGTTTGACATTGACAGCAGTGAAAATGATTGAGCGCATTTGTCGTTGGCAGAGAATCGCTGATCGCCGAACGCTCGTCGTCCGTGAGTAGTCAGTGTTGTTGTGGCAGGTTAAGGCGCGGCCGCTCAAGCCCCGGTCGAGCGGCGCTGACATGTAGGAAGCAGTTGTGGACGCATGCGCGAAATTTCAATGAAACTCGAAATACGCATACGCACACACAGCAAAAAAGAAAACCAAAATAAGAACAACAAATGTTTTGAACTTAATTTACCTAAGAACATATGCACGCCAACTAACGCTAAAGCAGGCAAATAAATTATTTATGAAAAGCCCGCAACTGGTGTGTTCCACGGGGTATAAATTAAGATATGCTCACTTCATTTTCATTAATTGGTCATTTAAATGCTTCAAATGATTTAATGTTAATTACTAACAGACAAAAGCAACATAAAGAACATGGGAAGACTTCACTTGCGCGACAACAAATTCGATTTGAAAGAATGTCGTGGGATAATTTATGGCATACCATGCTTTATGCGACGGGAAATTTCCTGTAGGTGACACTGTAAATAATTTAATAATAGAAATGTGTGTAATTCAGTTGACGCAAACAGTACAAGCGCTTCACCTTAATAGTTGCAACAAATAAAATTATGAGCTTTTAAGCGGAACTTCTTGAGTTAAGTGCTAGATTGCGGTCGAAGGCGTTGGAAACTATTTTATTAGCCTCATTCCTCAGCCTCAAAATCTGAATCGAATCTAAAGCGGACTTAAAAGCTTATTCATCAGTTAGTTTTGTAGGTATTATAGAGAGATCCATCCATATATGGGTCTTATAAACTCAAAAGATTCTGAAAACGCACTTAAAAGCTTCGTAGTTAACTCATCAGCTAGAAACATATGAAATAAAAGTTAAATTTTATGAGGATTTTACAGAGAGACCCATCTATATATGGGTTATATATATAAACTCACAAGCTTCTTAAAGCAAACTTAAATGCTTCAAAGCTTTAATTAGGGCTCAATAAAGCTATACACTCGTATAATGGAGATTTATAAAAATAAATTAATACTTATAAAATAAGAAATAAAAACGACTAGGAGTTAAAAACATTTGAAACAACAAGAGGAAAATTCTATTTACTAAGAAAAAATGTTGAACTACTTGCTTAGAGTAATTAATTTCTGAAAAAGATTATTGGATTACAAATTACGAAGAATGCTATAATAAAATATTATACAGAATAGGATAGAAAGATCAAAAATAAATAAAAATGTTAATATAATTATTTAAAATTAAATATAATCAAATTATCGTTATCTCATTATTATAAGTACAATATTAACTTTCTGAAAGTAACTTAAGCTTTAACAAGCACTTTAGCAAACATAAAGCCAATTTGTAATTTTTAAGACCCACTTGACATGTTAAACATATTTTTAGCACAAATGACTGACAGTAAAGGCAAAATTATGACAACTTAAATGGTGGGTGCTAAAAATAGCAGTTCAGTATTATTATTATACGAGGTAGTGATAACTATTTTTGTAGTTTTTAGTGCAATAATATGGTAAGCATGACAAATTTATTTTATGGCTTCTAGAAAAATAAACGCCTGCTTATGGATATTTAAAAAACATTTGCTTAGTATAAAAATATGTAAATCTATTTGTATAGCCACCTAATTGCCCATACATTTCCGCCTGCAGAAATGGTTGGCAACACTCTTTGTGTTCACTTCTGCATAAGATAAGGCTCCACTAGAGAGGTAGTTGACTTTCTTCGCTGGCTTGTTTATGCAGCAGTTTGTATGGTGGACTATTGTCATCAATATGATATATGTAGGAACAACAACGAATCAATAATTTGCCATGGACACTAGCATTTCCCCATATGTAGACAAGTGTACAAGGCAAGCAACACCTTTGCTTATAACATTGTCTGCTTGTACTCATATCCTTTTTCGCTTGCTGTACACGCTTACTTAGCACTTAAGCAAACAAAGTTGCAATTGCCCACGGCAGTGTTGTAAAGCGACATTTGCTTAAATTGTTGTTGTTGTTTAGCTGACATTTGCCAACGAAAACAATGACCATTTAATTATGGACGGACGTGTCAATACGGAACAACGGAAGCAAACCACAAAATTTACGAGCACAATTCTGTCATAGAAATTCTGAACAGGTATAGGTAACAAAGTGTTGGCCAAAACGCACATATAATTCTGTTTGTTTGTTTGTGGGTGTGTGTGAGCAAAGCATAGTTTGGCGCGTGCCAATTTGTCTTCGTTCTGCCAGTAGCTTCTATGCTTTTGGGCTCAACTCCGATAAGGAAGTGCCTCACCATAAGTGGCAAAACCGCTGGCTTCTTATGCGCCTGCTTTGGTGCGCCTCAAGTGTGGTGAATATTAAACAATATTTTTTTTAAACGCCTTTTTCGTTGTGCACATGTATGTGTGTATGCGTGTATTCTTCATATTTTATTTAATTATTTTCGAAAAGCGCTAACCACAAATTAGCGGTACTCAAAGAGTTAATAGCGTTTGATAAATCAACTGAAATGCTGTCAATATGACTGGAAGTAAGGGAACACTTCAGCGCAAATTCTGAGAATATTGACTCAAATTTAGATTTGTTTCTGGTGTATTTTTCTAGCGCATCTGTGCATAACACTGAAACCGGCAGTGGAAAGCGCATTTCCGCACAATTTTCAAGCAAACAAGCAGCCGAACTGCAATTGCAAGTGTGTTTGTTGTTTCTAGGTCTTCACAAATGCCAAATTCGGCTAAATTTCTTGAATGAACTCACAGCAATTTTCTTTTTGGCACAGTGTGTGTGCGCATCTACATATGTATGTATGTGTTCTTGCCACATGCACATGTGCTCCATTACTTTGCATTACTTTTACCATTTGTGGCCCACGTGTCTATGCCCTCGTTTGACTGCCTGCCATGTCGTGGTCGTGGTCGTGGCTGTGGCTGCTTTCATGGTGGCCCCAGTCGTGCAGATAGCACTCGCACCCAGTTTTCAAAAGCAATTTCTTCAGCGCTGTGCACTGCTGCCAATACGTTTTGAAATATTGCAGGTGATTTTGGGTCAGACGTCAATTTTAATACAATTACCGCACGTCATTCAATACATCAGAGCCGGCGATATGCAACACACGTACACATGCACAGATTGCCTTTGTATGGTGGCCTGCAGCCGCTGATGGCAATGCCTTGAAAGAAGAAGCAAATCCGATTTGCCGAACGTTGTTTCACTTTTCGATGCTTGTTGCTGTTGTTGTTGTTATGTTTGTTATTACGAGCACTTCAATGAAATGTTTATGAACTGGTGCACATATGCATAACTGTTTATATTTGCCGTGCACTCGGTTTTATGTTGATGTCTGTGCGCCTGCCTGTGTGTGCGTCGATGTGTTTTAAAAGCAACGTATTGTTTGTTGTTTCTCCACAGTAATGTCTTACAGTAACGTCAGTGGAGGCGAAGGGGGTGCCGTTTGTAGTGTAATTGCAAGACAAAGCATTAATTTCAAAGAACTGCTCAGCAACATCTGTTCATCAGATTTCACTGCAAGCGCATACTTTTTTGGGCGAAAATTTGGTTTATCATTTGTTGAAAGAATTTTCTTAAATTTTTGGAATTTCAAGCTACAAAAATTTAAATTTAGAATAGAAAATTTTTTAAAATATGTATTTATGAAAATGTGTATATTATGATTCAGTTATATTGTGAAATATTATGTTCAAATAGCTTTCATGTCATTTCGCTATTGTGATATTGAATTCATTTTAGTTGCTTGAAATTTGTTGCACACAAAGTTAATAAACATTGTTGCAATAACACATTTGACAACATTTTTCACTCATTATTTTTTTATAAAGAGTTTAAATAACACTTAAAATCGAATTTTTTTCGGTGAATTGGACCAAATATAAATTTTCCAGGAGATTAAGTCAAAAAGTTGTATTTTTTGATTTTAGAAGTTAGCCTTCAAATTCGACATATTTGGGTTCGAAGTTCGAAAAAAGGCCTTTTTAAAAAATAGTATTATTAATTACAGTGTCAAAGTGTGATTTTCGAAAAAATTTAAAAATATATGACTTTTTTCGAAATGTGTATTGGGGTTGGGGCTCTAGTTTAGCATTAATTTTCAAGTACTAATTCTAATAAATGTTCATTTTGCTTCTATATATGATATGTATGTTATAAATAAAAAACTAAAAGAATTGGTTATAATCTGTAGACATCTTCAAATCTTTGCTACTTTCTCGATACATTAGCATATTTTTATTTTATGATTTTTTATATCTAAAAGACGAATTTGAAAACTAAGTGTACTCGTTAACCTCCTGCATAATGCAATACCTTGAATAGGTCAACGACACCGCGCTTCCGAATAATAAATTACAGTGATATATTTGGGAATTATGAAAAATATACGCTTCCTCACTTACTTGGAACTGCTGCAACGCGCACGGAAACTGCATATCCGTGACTTAAACCGCGCTGCACGCATGAGTCCTTCGGTGACCTTTTTCAGCGCTGCCATGTCACGTAACTTGTTGTTGTGTGTGCATAGGTGGACACGTTGAAGGTGCTTTACGAAACAAACAAATGTTAATAAAATATTAACTCATGCATGCGAACAAGTACGAAGGCATAAATTTACATGAGAAATAATGAATATGAGTATGAGCGATGTTTACAGGCATATAGAGCTATCAACACACACTTACTTGTACATATATGCGCGTATACTATATATGTACATATGTATGTATGTATGAATAGCATAAGCAGTGGATTTTTAAGTGGCCAAACCTAGCTATCAGCTGTGTAAGAAATTTCGTTGAATATGAAGTTTCAATGCTGATTTTACCCTCAAAATAACAAGCCATAAAACACGCTGGAGAAATTAACTGCGAACCCAAAAAGGGAGTTCATAAAAATGCACTTTTTCATCTATCTTTTTATATATATATTTTTTTTTTAATATATTTTATTATTTTGTGTATTCTTGCATGCGCTGCGCTTGTGCCACAATACAAATACAAAATAAATAAAAAAAAGTTAAGCATTCAAACGTATGGCGATCACGTTCTGTTTGCAACGTAAAAATATGTTTTCTTCCTTCGCTTCTTTTAAACTCTTTCCTTTGTACCGTCTTGTGTACTACAAGTATGGTAGCTGCTCCTTGACTTTTTCGCCGCTTTGCTGGGTTGGTGCAGGGAAATTATCCGCAGCACTTCTGCACATGCACTATGGAATGACCGTCGGTGGCGGCAACTTGTTGGCGTCTTGCTGCTCATAAACAATAAATGTCGCGGTTGCCCTTGTCTTTAGCTGCTCACCTGCACTTAAATCAAACAGTAGCGAAATTTAAAAAATGAAAATGGCCGGCTTATGCATATTTTTAAGCGCATTTATATGCTTTTGCATATTTGTTATTATGACAGGCGCATCAAATGGAAAATATGGCCGTTGAGCGCTGCCAGCGTGCTGCACAATCCATCGTGGCATACATACATACAGACAAGTCGTCCAAACACCAGTCCTGCGAGCATGCGCTCAAATAAGAAGTGCGCGTTGGAGCTACCGCGCACCCACCTCGGCGCTCCACGCATTTTATGCAACGCAAGCTGTGGCAGCATAGGCGCGCAACATAATTCAATGATGTGTGTGCGTGCTTATTTGCTCAGCTTGTCGCCACTTTAACGGCGCGCTGCTTCCTTTCAAAGCCAATTTCATGCCTCTGCTTAGCTGCCACTGCTGCCTTTCAGACACTGCAGTCCAAGCGCTCGCTTTGACAAGTGACAAATTGGCGGCGATGTGCAAATGTGGCATGTTGCAGTCAATTGTCATTTTCTCTTCAAATTCTAACTGTCAAAATGCCAATTTAGTATTTGCAAGTACAAAGTGTCTAACACCAAAACGGAAAATGCTCCAAACGGAATCGTTGGAAACGTCGAAAAAAGCGCGTGGCCGCGTTGTTTTTGCCGTGTACGTGTATGCCAACGGGCGCTCGCTCCCACCCCCCACCTTCGGCTTTTTGCAGTTAATTAACGCAGCGCCGTTTAAAATGCCATCAATTTGCCATATAACTTCGGCTCACAAAATACAGTTGCCGCATATGTTTATGGTTATGGTCATGGCTTGAGCGCTCGCGTCGACCGACCACCCTATTTATAGACGGGAATGCTTTGACGCACGATCGGCGCGCTCGATTCGGCGCTTTGTGGTTTTCGACGTCAGCTGCGCTTGTGTGTGTGTGTAAGGTTTGAGCCAGAGGCACGTACTAAGCGTTCTCGAAAGCACACAACACTCATGCACAAACAAGCACACTCGCTCTTAACTTACGAGTATTCGTTACTTTACATACAAATTAAAACAAAAAAATATTTGTCGCCTTCGTTAATACCATTTTATTGTATTTATTGCAATTTATTTTGTTTTCCTGCTTCGTTGCGGCGTTCGAAGTGCGCTGTTGAACTTCGTCGCTTCAGTTCGATTTTTTAAGCCGCCTCGTGTTAACTTGATAGAATTCTAAGCTAAGTCGCGAAGTCGTTCGTGTTGTATGTTCGCCTGCTAACTGAAACGGCTGGCTTGGCCAACTTCGCCGACAGATAAGTGAAGAACTGTTGGCCGTTCAGTTGGTCGCAGCGATTGTGCGCGTCGTTTTCGAAATGAATTAAAATGTGATCTTTTGCAGTGCACAAATGTTTCGATATTGAAAACAGTAAACAAATTTCATTTGTATTGTGAAACGAATCTCAAACGCTTCGTGTGTATGTGTGTTAATATTAAAAAACTGTTTTAGAATTTGTTGACTTTTTTGAATATTTTAAAACGTTTGTTAGCGTTTTTGTGTTGAAGAAAATCGATATTTTAGTGAAATTTTCCAAGTGCTTCGTGATAAAGCGCAAGTGCGAAAATGGAGTTCATCGAAATGGAAACGTTTTGTTGTGGTGAGTGATGTTCTATGAATTTTAAAAGTATTGTTTAAAATTTTTATGTAACAATTAAAAATGATGCTTTGCAATATGTTTTATAAACATAAATAAATATGTTTTAAACTCATATTTTTTATGTATTGCTAAAGTATTTTTGTTAAAATTTTTCTCGATCATGTCAGTAGTAGTCGCTTTGAGAGTTCTAATATGTTACAAATTTCGATCAGATATCAATATTTTAATGAGAAAAAATACTTTGTAGTGTTATTGATACAAATCAAGCTATTTTCCCTTTAATTTTTTACCAAATATCGTACAATCTATTTGGGGAAAAAAAAAGAATCACTTTGACCCTAGACACTGTAATAATAAAGTCGGTTGTTTTAATGATAATCGTATATTTTGAATATAGCTTCTTGGGTGAAGGTTTTAAACCTTCCTTCATTACATTAAACAGAACATACTTAAAGAGTACTCTTAGTCCAAATATGCTATCTCCCAGTTTTACAAAAAACAAAACACAATAAGACCAAATAGGTAAATAATATTACGACGGCTTCTTCAAGTACCACATGTCTTATGATACTATATACATATATCTGTCTCTATATACATCTATTGAATTGTCTTGTTTTACTTTTCAATTATTATTATTAATTATTGTTCCGAGTGAAAAATGCGCTACTAATGTCATTTAACCCGACATTAACCTTTTCAATTGGAAATAAATAACTACAAATGAACAATTTGGACACAAAACTACAAGTAAAGTACTCCTGTATTGCCACTTGAACCATGTGTATATTTGTGTGTGTGCGTATGCTTGCTACTAACTATGTATTCAAAGCGTAGTGGGCACTCAAAGTTACACCAAATAATTATTGCCGCGGCAAACATCAGAAAACTCCGGAAAAAATCAAATCAATACAAATGCTCACCTTTCGTCGCATACAAAGCACAACAACAACTACAACAATAAAACAAAATAAGTCCACTGGAACGTGATGAATAACTACAAACATTAGAAAACATTTTAAAATGCAATCGAAATAAAAACTGAAAAGTAAATGCGAACAAGAACACACCACTTGCATAATAGTAGTGCGGACCATGAGTGCAGCTCGTAACTGCAGACGCATTGCTTGCATACATGTGTGAGTGTGTGCATTCTAATAGTAGTCAATTGAAATTGCGCTCAAGTGTCATCGCTTGGCTTTCAGAGGTGCTGCCGCCGCTACACCACTGGCGTATATATAAACCAGAGATTTACGAGTGCAACACCTCGGCACTGTAATTGAAAAGTAGAGTACTTTCGTATAAGTACGCCACTTGGAATGCTCCACACGATTAACCGATTACAGGGTGCAGCCGGCCCATTCAATGCAGATTGAAATGAAAATTTCAGCAGACTTTGACATTCAGAACGCGTTTGTATAAGAATTCCCTTACGTTTAAATAAATTCATGTGTGTGAGGCATTTATGCTTATGAATTTGCATGCTGAGTGATAAACATACTTTCGAGTAACTAAGCAATTTAATTATATTATGTCATATGCATTATTGATTTTAGTTATTTGATTGGACGGTTTTATGTTCTGCTTTATTGATATTTCATTTATATATAAGCGTGATATTTTTTGTGGTCAGGTGATTCGAAAATTAAGTATTAAAGCGCTCAAATTGTCATAACAAAAATTTAAAATATTTTTAAATATTAAGAAAAAAATTCATAATATCCTTTATAATAAAAGGAACTGGCAAAAATAATTGCAAAAATATTTTATACTAAGCTGGTAATATTACTAATTTGAAAAATTTCATTATAAAAAAATTCTAATTAAAACAAAAAATAAAAACAGCAATTATCTATCATCTACCTCAAAGGCGATTATAAAGTAAAAAGTTTGAAGCCAATACCGATCCTATGAGTGCACACTTTAACCGAAGTCAATATTTTTCGTGTATTATATTGAGTTCGTGAATACTTAATGGAGATAATAGTCAAAAATGCTTTTATATATAAACACGCCACTTAATTGGCTTTAACTCTGAAATGCATGAGTTCGGCCTCAAAATATAGACTTTCGACCACTTCGTTAGATCACTGTCAACTGAGTATGAACTTCTGAAAGCAGCGGTAATTTTTAAATAACCATTAATAATTAGTCCTACTGTGATTAAACCAAACTGCGATACAGATTAATTTGATCGAATTACGAACCCTTAATTGCCTTAAATTACATGTACCATATATGGTACGCCATGCATTTGAGGGTTAAAAGGGAATTTTTTGCTTAACTTTAGCCATCTATAACACAACAAAGATGTCTTTATATGTCGTCGAAGATCGTCTTATATGTGATAATGGTTGAGATAGATATTTTTTAGTATTGAATATTGTTGCTATGCATTTGTTAGCAACTTCGCTGTACGCTCTATAGGTGCATGCCCCTAAAAGCTCACTTCATATATTACAAGTATACTCCCTAATCTGAACTTCCAAATACTGGCTTCTTTGCTGAACTCTTTCGTTTTGTGGCTCGGAAATAAAACTCTTCAGATATTCGTTTATAATTTATTTAAGAAACTTTTTAAGCACATTTGAAATTTCTAGGTAATTAACAGTTTTATCAAAACTAATAAAATGAAAAAAATATGTATTTTAGACACTGCGTATGTATGTATAGCTGGTTATGTATCTTCGTGAGCATTTTATACCAGCTCTTTAATTATAAATATATATTCAATATTTCTTAATACATACTACAATTTCTACTTTGCTTCACCTCATTCCCCCTCTCTAAAAAAATTATAATTTCCAATTTGTCGCATGTCGCACCTAAGACCCCTCGCCGTAGCATATCCGTTAATTTCTTAAACCCTATAGTTGTGTTTTCCCAAAGCGCTGTCTGCGCACTTCCTGTTTTTCACCAAAATGAAGACAACAAAAACCCAACAACAACAACAACAACAAAGCGTACGTGCCTCAAATAATAAAAAAGGAAATATAAGAATCTAAATAGAATAATTAAAAATCCGTGCTCAACGCCAACATGTGAAAGTGAGCATAAACTAAGCCGAAATATTTTTCAATTTCAAGTCAAAATCAATTTAGTAACATAATACCCAGCCGCGCGCAGTAATATATCCTTACTCGTGCTGTTCAAAGGGGAAAGCGATTTTCTTTATATGTATATATGTATAAACACTTGCTCACAAACATTTGAACGCGCTTAAGTGCGGCACACTTGTCGAATTTCCGTGCTCAAAAGTTTTCCAGCTCCAAACTCGGTATTTAACCCTTTGCAATGGCGCAAACGCACCCCATACGCTTTTGTTCACTACAAGTATGTGTGTGCATTTGTGTGTAGTTGTGCATAAAAATAGACACATTGATTGAATTTCCTATGAAGCGAAGTAATTTAGAGTCTAGACATGAGATCGCGCATGGCAGTCGGTAAAACAAAAACAGGAGAAAAGCAAAAAATGTGAAAATAAAAAACTTTTTAAAACCGCGCTGTTCTACAAGGGATAGCCTGCGCATTCGTAGACATGCGGCAGTTAGTAAATAAACAACGAGTCCTTAAAATACGGCGCGCGTAGAATTCTAAAAAAATATCAAAAAGCAATAAAACTCCCCCACGAATTTTCACGGCGGAATGATGCGTGCTTGTATGTACGGGTATGTACATACATATGTCTGCGTAGCTGTGTTGTGGCATATTTCCATAGTTCACTGTTTCTGGCACAACATCTCATATTCGTGCATTTGATGCACGCCACCAGATGTGCCGCGCACACGAAAGGGAAACGCAGATGCCGTGTGGTATATAGAAATGAACACTTGCCTACGCGCGTGCCTGCAACTCAAAGCAAAATCCAACACACATTTTTATAAATAGCTGTTTTCCTTAGTTTACAAAAACTTTTTTGTTTTGAAGCAACACGGCGCAACGGGTTTGTTTGATTGAAATATCTTTTGAAAAATCACTTTGAAAAACAAGAAATGAGTGGAAAGCATTTAACGTGCTGCTAAGTTGTGAGCGAGCAAATGCATTAAAAGTTTTTCAATTTAAAACGGATTATTTTCTAAAAAAAATGTTGAACAATTACAACTTGTTCAAGTCAGTGATTAACGGTAATGTGCTTGCAAACTGCAGAGCCTTTTAAATTTGCTACAACTAGCTGTTGGACGCGTGCAACACTGCGAATTGGCATGCTACATAGAATAGCGCGTTAAATGTTGCAAACAGCAAATAATGGTGTGGATTTGCTTACAACAAGACTTCAGCAAAAAGCAACAAGTTCACTAATAAGTAGTTTGCGACTAGTCCACAAAAGACCAAATGGTATTAACTCATCAGCAGCAGTAGTAATAATATTTAGAGCATTTTGAAGTTGGAAATTTTTGTGGTATTTGAAATCCCCAACCACAGAACATTTAAACAGTTTAAACATTCCACATACATACATATGTGACATACTCCCCCCAAAATGCATCAGGTGGCTACATTCTCAACGCAATACTCTGTTGTGCTCTATAGCGTTTTGAACATAACTTGTCGAGTAGTTGTCTATACAGCCGTGTTCAATGCATTCAAAACTGTATGTATGCAATGACCGGAAAGTGAATGCATCAACAGCAACTACTATAATAGTGCAACAACAACAGTGCAAACTGCACGCACCGGAAATTCTTCATATACGCGCGCACACACATTGGAGCAATGAAAACATGAGTAACAACAACAATAATAACAATAACAATGATAATAATAACCGCCGCAACCGCAGCACATCGTCACAATCAAAAAGCAACAACTTAGTAGACGTGCACTATCATTATTGCCACCGCAGCACGTGATTACTAGTTGTAATTGCAATTGATACTTGTTGTTGTTGTTGCTGTTGGCGTTTTGTTACGTTAGTTTGCCGCAATTATATTCGCAATTTGCATAGATTATTAATATAATTGCCAATTGTCTTTAAAAAGTAACGAATTTCGCAGAGAGAGAGAGAGAGAGAGCAGTTTGCAGGTCTCATATTCGATAAAATCAAGAAACGAGTAGGATTATATCGAAAGCAGGCAAAATAGGCTTTAGAGTTCTGAAAACAATAAAATGCTGGCACTTGAACTTTATGACAGCATGGAAGAAACTCAAGTACTCATACATATACAAGGCAACATGTGTCCAATCCCTATTATCCATTCAATAGAGAGCATAATTTCAAGGACTAGTATGTAAAAGGACACATGTGTAAAAAGCATTTCTAATTGAAGAAGAGTGTCGAACTGCAAATAGCCCACATGCTGAGCTCTAAAGTATCATTTATGTACTTAGAGAACTCATCTACGTATACACTTATACGCATGGATTCATTACTTATGAAATGCTAAAGATCTTAGAACAAAATTTGTTATACATACTTATACATACATACATGCATAAGGACATACAATATGTATTTTGACTTAAGGTTAAAGAGTAAACCGAGAGAAAAATCGGAGGAGAGAGAAAGATTTTTTTATTTAAAACATTTGAGTAACCCTGTTGTTACTTGCAATAGTAAATTTTTTGACAAGAGGGACAAGAGAGCGGAAATCAAAGTAGAAATATGGCGAAACAGTTTGCTTGTTCGATTCGAATTTTTTGAAGCAACAACATACTGGTATTGATACTGATAACATACTGACTTTGTTTGTTTTTAATCAACTATAAAACATATATAAAACAAGTAAAAAAATATGTGACAATTCTCTTGATTACTTTGAAATCATAACAGACAAAGTGCAAATGTTTAGATGAAAAAATACAAATAGGCCACAACATCCTTCCGCAGACACATTTTTATAGCCGCAACTCCGCCATTAAAACGATTGATTACAAAAAAAAAAACACAAACAAAATTATGATAACATAAATATGCCCCAAATATCAGCGGTTTGAGGAAATATCAGCAGCAAAATATGCTTCCAAAGACATTATAGCCCCCGCCGTCAACTTACGGAGACACCGCGCGCGTCTATGGAAATTTGTATAGAAATTAGAGCGGCAACAGGAAATGGCAATTACTCATCTGCGCATCAACGCGCGCTCGTTCGGGGAGTTTCGAAGAACTTTTAAAGCATAAAAGTGCTCATATGTACATACATATGTACATGTGTTCATATGTAAAACTGCCAAAATTGGTGATGCTTCATGTTTGTAGCTTAAGGAAGTTGGGCATTTTACGGCCCACTTCCTTTCGAACACGAATATTTGACACTTTCACTGAGCTGGCTAGCGGTAAATGTGCTTCCTTAGTAGGGTGTACTATTTATGAGCACCTCAAACACACACGCACACACATACACATACATATGTACTTGCATACTTTTGGGCTTTCAACGCATTCATAACATGGCATTGATTAATCGCACAACAAAAACCGCAAGCAACAACAATGTAACACACTATGACACTCTCGAAGCAAGTATGCGTCGGTGTATTAGACGGCGTGTTCGACAATTGTGTCAAAATGCTCAATCAAATCGACGCTGTCACAGACGACACACATATATAAGTGTATATTTTTCCAGCTACTACACAACAAATTCACGCGCTCATAAATTTCCTGCTGATGTGACGATCATCTTGTGATACGCAGAAGCCAACGCTGCATCGGGAGCCATGTAAGCGCGAACACACACATCCATATATATTTACACGTGTACGCGTGTGTTTTTGTTGTGCTCGATATTTTTCTTTTGAATTGCTGTTGTTGTTGTTGCAATGCTGTATTTGTACATATGTATATGTCTTTATTCGTATATCAACAACATAATCAACATCAACAACAAAAACAATGCATTAGAGATAATGGATAATAATACACAACAACACAGACATACAAACAAACGTATCTACAAATGCACTGCCATATATTCACATAAATTGTAAATCAACTGTGGGTGGTTGACTCGAGTGGAAAATGCACTCACACACTTAAAGGCACACGCACACACGTGCTCACTCAAATAAATCGCTAATGCTTATAGCCACTTTTGACAAGTGAAAACTGAAGACTGTAGACTTCATATATTACACGGTGAAATTGAAAAGCTTCTGTGTTTATCGCTCTTACAATATTTAAGTGTGTGTGTGTGTGTTTGCTTCATGTGATGTATGACGGCAGAGGCTCATAAATGTCCTCATAAATTGCCATATTGGCAACAAAGCAATGCATGCCATGGCGTGAGTGATCGCTTGATTTCGTGCGTAAAATATGGTGAGAGTCCGTGTTGAAAGTGTTTTCCAATTATAGAATGTGTGTGCGCAATTTATATGTTTTATTTCAAACCTTTGTCAAGCATGTGTATGTATATAATTGTAGTTGTGATAGAAGGCCTACTTCACATTTACTATTTGACTTAGTAGTAAAAGGGACAAGCTGTCAAGATGTCGACGCTCACAAGTAATTCCAAGCGCTAAAAGTGTGTCTAATCTATAAAAGTGTCTCTTCTTCTTCTTCTTTGCGGAAACTCATCAAGCTGTCTATCACTTCATACGCCTCGGCCTTTTTGTTTCCGGTGAAATTATAGGTTAGGTTAGTTTGGTTGGCCACGCATAGACCAGTTATGGTCCTTATCGATATCAGATGGAGTGCCGTCATATATTCCTTGAGTAGTAGTCATCGATTAGTTTGTGCCTGTCGCGAATTTTAAGAGATATCTCCTCCAACCTATCGTAGTGTGGAACCCCTAATTTCCTGAAGTGTTGTCTTGGTAATGCAGCACAATTGCACAAGTGATGGCGTTTCGCCACTTCAATTTAGCGAGTTGAATACGATACAAGAGAGCAGCATGCGAATATCTTAGTAAAGTGCTCGCCGACAGCTATAAATGTTATGCCTGGTTCACAGTCCAACAAATTAAAATTTTTAGAAAACATTCGGTAATGCATGCTGTTGCCATTTCCGTTGCCCTTCATTGTCTTAAGTGAGCCACTGCAAGCGGGATATGCTAATTCTCAAGCGATTTTCTAGCATTTATATCCTAGCAATACATCTCTTATTAGTAAATACAGCAAAAGCTATACACACGAGCACATAGAAATTTCGGTCTAAAAAAAACGGAAGTGTTCGGCAAATTTCTTGCAGATGATAAACATTTATTATTTGTTCACTGAAATATTTCTACACAAATATGTACCATATATGTATATCTATACAGAGATATGTACGCAGAATTGCAGAAAAGTGCGAATTTCATTGGAAATTATAAGAATCGTTGAAAACTTTAATGGCGCCGCAGGCAAATTTCTAGCGCTATAACAATAACACAAAACGCGCTCAACGGCGCACCGGAAGTGCAATCAGCTGTCAAAATGCATACGCACAGAAATTCCTCCAGCACTTAGACTCTACTATACTCTTCTCCAAACAAAAGAAATGGCAAAGTCACTGCTGGCATCCCCGATTTGCCATTGCCGCTGGCTACAAAGTGAGACAGTGTTCAATTCGGCAGTGATTCCCAAAAGTACGCACATACAGCATTTTGAATATATATTTTCTTGTGTTTGATGCTATTCTATTCAATACGCAATTGTCAAGTTCAATTTCAATGAATTTCATTATAAGTATTCCTCTTTGATAGCAATGCCGCTGTGACGTTTGCTTTTGTTGTTGTTGCTATTACTGTTGGCGCTTGCTGACGACGCGTCCACTTCAGTCAATTTGGACGGTCATTCACTTATACATAGCAAATTGGCGTGAATGAAGTGAATTTCGGGAAGCTTTGTGGGTACAAAGTGCAGGCTTCTTTGTTAGACATGCAAAAATAAGAAGCGCACGGGTAATGGTTAACAAAACCTTGGCTACACTGATAACGAACGAATTTTTATACAAAGGACTTAATTTATGAGATTACTCTAAGTAAGATATCTCAGTTGATCTGCTATAAATGCCTAATTGAATACTCATATATGAAGTTAAAAAACGCTTAATTTATTTATTTGTCCACTCTCGTATTAGAATGTTTCTTAAAAATTTTTAATTTTGCGTTCAATAAAATGTCTTAAAAAGGCCCAAGCTTAGGCAATGTTTTTAAGTCATAAAAAAAATTTACGAATTGTGAAAGCATAAATCATGATAACCGCGGCGGCAATGCTACTTGAACCCGTATGTCAATCAAGAATTTTGATGGGCCACCCTGAAGCGAGGAGAACACTTGAATTTAAAATACATTTAACGCTGCCATCAGCGTAGGCAAAGCCGTAAAAGAGACGAGCAAAAGGAATATTTTAAAACATCGCTACAACGCCACTAGCCACCGTGAATAATAAATGCTCGCTAACATATTTACAAGCAAAGCTATATATGTACCTATAGAGACCCTGCATATGATATAACAGTATGTAGCTTGCCAAACATTAGTGAGCTCTGCTAAAACCAAACGCTAATTACAAACATTTATTTATTTACTTATTTAGTTGAAGAATTGTCCAAATTTCACTGCGAAAACATCAACGCTTAAAAGCATTAGTGGCACACTCTAAATACACTTTTTTAGAACGCATTTCACTAGTGAAGAGCAGAGAGAGGAGCGGCAGTCGAGGCACAGCAAGCAACTCTCATACCAAACGGAAATAGCTCGTTTATGCTGCTGTAATAATAATAATCAGCAACAAGCTAACTAACGCAACAACAATAACAACAATGCACATAACTTCATATTGTACTCCAGCGCTGTATGATTGTCTGCACCGCGCCTCCCTTCTCATCCTTTTTTTATATACTACCAACTGCCACTCGGTGTGGTTGTTAACTCGGAGTCTATTAAATGCTTGAGCGCCCTTCCGACTCTAATGCTCGTAAAATGCAATGCAAAGACAACAATG
Organism: Zeugodacus cucurbitae; assembly: GCF_028554725.1. Taxonomy (NCBI): domain Eukaryota; kingdom Metazoa; phylum Arthropoda; class Insecta; order Diptera; family Tephritidae; genus Zeugodacus; species Zeugodacus cucurbitae. The sequence goes on from NC_071667.1 coordinate 46,511,777, forward strand.
CAACAAAAACAACACAAAGCAAAAATTATATGGAAAAACTACAACAACAATGCTGTTCCACACCCTCGTTTGGCTATAAAGTTGTGTCCTCCACAACTCAGCGGCGCGGCTGCAGAAAGCACAGCTGTCCCTGCTATCCTGCTGTACTCGTAACACCCGGTAGCGCCCCCCAAAATACACTGCAGCGTTGCGCTTTGCCGAAGTTAGAATTTATGCTACAAAAAAGCACAAATAAAATGTTTTAAGAATGCCCACCTCACACTTCAAAGTTATGCATTAAATGCACAAAATATTTTATATACGATTTATTTTTATGCGGAGAAATAATTTATGCATTTTTGTTGTTGTTGTTTTCATTTTGAGGGATTTTGTTTACATTTTCTACTTTGGTTTAATGTAATATTTTCGTTTTGTTGGTTGGAGCTCAAATATATATTGCAGCCCTATGATGAATTCCTGAAGAATTGTGTGCGCTTTCATTTCAATAAATTTTTTCCCAAGTCTGAAAATATGTGCGAAGAATTTGTGGAGAATTCGTAGTACAAGCAGAATTAAATTTTATAAAAAAATAATACTACGAAAGAGTTTGAGGCCGTGGGATATACATATTTAATATATCACAAACTGCCATAAAACTATTTTCATGAGTTCATTTAAAGCCACTAAATTCTTTTATGCGGAGTTCTGTAACTTCATATAGACTGCATGTAATACACATTCCAACATACATTTAGAGGAACTAAGTGAGCCGTAAATGCAAGCTGCTCTAATTTTCTCACAAATTTTATGCGTAAACTGTCGAATAAATTTAACACTTGATTACTTGATGCGGGTCTACATATGCAGCGCAATTAACGACTCAACTAAAGCCAGTAGCTACAACTAGAGCATACATATATCCATTAAACGCAACATAGAAATTGTAAGAGCAGTAGCACATCAAAGTTTCTGTATGAAAGCCGTTAGCATTGCCTAGCAAAAACTAGCAGCGAGAAGATGTTATGATAAAATTTGAATACAGTTCAACTGGTGGGCGGAAACGCGTTATTTTATTTAACAAACTAACACAGCACTTATGTACACACACACACACACATAGCAGTAAACACTTCTCATATGTGTGGAGGGTAGCTCTTCAATGCTTAAACATAAGTACTAATATTGCCCCAAGCGCTGTTTGTGGCACATTGTTGTTGCACTACTGTTTTTATCAACCAGATAATCCGCGCATGAAATTTAAGCTGAGCTCACCAAGCTCGCTTAGAAGCGCGCATTGTTGCTCGCAGCCACTTATGATTTATGCTCGCTTATGGAGATTATAACAAAAAAGTGGTAGACAGACATTCGTATGTTGTCGGCGTGGATTTGGCGCTGTGAGTTTTAAAGTGCTAAATTGCCATAAATCAAATTAAATAGCATAGCATTGAGTGGAAAATATTTTCAACAGCGAGATTTAGCTAAATTTTTGTGCGATTATGAGTGTTTTAATTTACACGCATTAGCGCTTTAGAAAGGCGGACTAGTCCACATTCTATTAATTTGGACCTAGTGCTCTTCCAGCGAGTATGAAACTTCTTCAGAGACCTTAATACTACGAAACATAAGCGTTGACTGACTTTGGTACTATTCTCGCTCAAGGAAAAGGACCTTTTTATGGTAGTCACAAGCAAGTTTCGGACTCTTGAGTCTTCAATAGTTAATGTACTTCTTTCCTCGCCGCTGAGTAGTAGCATCAAATTTACTTTACTTACTAACCATTATTATCTAATTTTATGATTTCTTGTACTGGGTTATAACATTTTATTTTACTCGTACATATGTATGTATATATACATAGCAATTTAGTTCTATGACAGCATAAATTGCTTGTAAAGCTCTTCTTGAAAAAACTCTACATATTTTGTGCTTTTGTTTTATTTCGACAATTGGGGTCAGTTGAGTTGGTTGGGATTTTCACTATTATATAGTAATACCGTGCATTTAATGTAGCATGAGATTATATTTATAAATATTAAAGCTGAGTACAAAATGTGAGTAGATTTCAAGATTTGGTTGGGTACTTTAAATGGAAGATAATGAAAACCGTTTCCATTGGATACGTGGGCGCTCTTGCTTCCGTTGTCCAACCAAAGGGCCCGAATCAAAGGATCTTTTCACTGGATCATCTACCATAAGTTCGATTTTTACACGCTTACCTATATCCATGTCGTCGTAGATTTCATATAGTTCATGGTTCCATCTTCTTCGCTAAAATCTTGCGGAGAACAGTTCTCTCGAATGTTCCAAGTACCATCTCATGCGCCGTATAATAGGACGGAAATGGTGAGAGACTTATGGAGCGTAATTTTTGTTCGTCGAGATCCCAAAGTAGCACCTGCTGGCAAGAGTTATTTTGTGCTTGATCGCTTTAACTTTTTCAAATGTTTAACTCCCAACAGTGACGTAGTTCACAAGACGAGAGGAATATTTGTGTGTGGCCTCTAGGCCTGCAACTGTGGTTGAACATTTATTTGAGCACTAATTTCAAACTGCTAATTTTTTTTTAAAGAAGGAAGGATACAATTAGTGATGCTTACTTTATTTATGTAAAATTATGAATATTTCCATTTTTATTAAATTTTCCACGCCACATTGCTCGGAACACAAATCAAGTTCAAGTAAACCCTATTAAATCAAAATAACAACAACGAAACAATTTAACGAAAAAGTTGGAAATCCATTGATTGCTCTAAATCTCGCTTGACCCTTTTCGACACAAACTGATCTACTTATGTGCACATTAGGGTAGCCCTTAGTTGTATGGAGGATAAAAAAAGTTTCTGGATTCTCGATCGCACCCCCTAGAAATATGCGAATAGCTCAAAAACTAGTATATACAAAGTTTTAGGTCAATCAAAAAAGATTTAGGGGTTGCGCAAGGAGCTTGAAATCCTGAAAAATTAAGAATTTTTGCCATTTTTATGTAACAGACTTCCATATTTCAAAGCCACACTATCTGGTTTCCATACATTTTATTACCCTTCCAAAATTTTCACAATCTTAAAAATCGGTCGATTGATGATAGAGTTACAGAAATACAAATATGAAAGTAAATTAAATGTGTTGCACGTGCATTCTCAAGCGTCGCATGCTCGTGATATACTGTTATAACGGTTCTAATGTTATTCTTATTATCTTATTACGGTATGGAAAACCAGTAAGGGATAGTGTGGCTTTGAAATATGGAAGTCTGATACATAAAAATGGTAAAAATTCTTAATTTTTCAGGATTTCAAGCTCCTTGCGCAACCCCTAAATCTTTTTTGATTGACCTAAAACTTTGTATATACTAGTTTTTTGGCTATTATTATATTTCTAGGGGGTGCGATCGAGAATCGGAATACTTCGGAAAATAAGGGCCACCCTAGTGCACATATATGAATGAAAATGTGCATTTGTAAGAGTGTGTAAAGACTCGGTTGCATGCCACCACAAAACAAGTTGGACCATTCTCTTGTGCTTGTAACGGACTTAATTAAGTTAAAGTTGACATTATTTAACAATTATTGCTTTTTTTGGGGTTAATTTGTTGTGTTCGCTTGTTTGCAACACACATACGAAAATATATAGATACATATATACCAAAGGGTTAATCATAAGACACTTTAAACATGGCACATGCAACTCCCTATAACGTATGTACATATGTAAATACATATATACATGAGAAGCTGCAAAATACGGAAGGGTCTGCGAACTTAATCTCGCATTAATTTTGATTTATGCGCCAGCGACCAACACGTCAAGCAATGCCATTGATTTAAATTGTCCAGCTGGGCAATTGACAGCAGCATTGAAGCGAGTAAAAGTTTAACGAGTAAATTTCGCTTAAATTTACGGATTTTGGAAATAATAATAAATATTGATGTGAGATGACATACATAAATATGAATATATTTCAAGAACAAATAGTCTTTGGATTGCATAGTATATTTATTGCATATACACAGGCGCAGAAATTCTGTTTCAGCACTTTGCACCAAATTGTGACTTAACTGCTAATCTATCTTAATTATGCTTTCCTTAAAAGTGAAAGATCTGTTCCGATATATGTAACTTATAAACCAGCAACTAGAGTATAAGGCAACTCTTTAAACAAAACATGTGCGCAACGCTTATGTAAGCATAAAATTAAATTTAGTAGTATCTACTAAAGAACCGCTTACCACTGGCTGTCGCCAGCACATGTATGATCAATGAAGACTTGTCCTATTAAGAACTAGACGCCGTCTCAATTAGTGAATTAAGCAAAGTCCAATTTAGCGCATTCCTCAAGATAAAATACATATTATTTTACTTAATTGCTTGGGCACACAAATCCACACTTGCATAATTATAAATATGTAGAATTGCATGAGCATTGTAGCTAATATTATTCGCGTTCCTGAAACTGTCGCCAAATTGGAGCTGCTCACAAGCTTCGCGCTTTAGTTGTGACTTAATTGCTAAGCTGACAATTAGTGCAAACGGTCTCCTGATAAGTGTGACGCCACCAAAGCAAATGCAAGTGTTTAAAGCCAAAAAACTGTATCGATTTGTAAATTGCTATTTATTTATCGCAAAGAAAAATTAAAAATTCTTCCGTGTAAATATGTCAAGCGGCGGTGGTCACAGAAGGCGCAGCACCTGTCAGCTGTTCATGCTGAGTTGCGCATTTCCAAGCAGAGTAGCCAACGATCAATATCCCGAATGCGTTGACATCGAAATGACGGGTGAGTGGATAGCATAGGTTGGAGAAAAAGAGAAAAAAGCAGGGAAATAAAACTGAAATGAAATTTAGCTTTTGGCGTGGGTATTTGCATTCGAATCGATTGGCGATAAATCAACTTTTTATTGAAACTTATCGGCAATTGATTTGTCACAATGGCATTGAAAGGCACAGGCTGGGTAGAGGTAGAGTCTATAGGAAATTGTGTGTGTTTTTAGTATTTTAAATTGGAGAGCGCATTCGCAAATTGTTTCGTTGCCAGGAGTGCAACGCAAATAAAATAAATCGTTTATTGAAACATTTTTAATGAAAGGCAGAGCGCGAATTGAGTGAAAGCATATGGGAATAAAGTGTGCAGTATATGATGGTGCTAAATACGAACGGTACTGAAAATGGTTTATTGTGAAAGTGTGTGACAATTTGACATTCTTATGCCTAAGGACTGTATAATTCTTTCATAAAATAAATTTAAAATCAGTATACAAAATATATTGTGAGTGGTTAAGAAATATCCAAGAAATATTTTTTTACTAAAATATCCGCTTTTGGACAATACAGCAATTTTATTGATATTTTATCTACCGTTATACGTAAAATGGTATTAGTTCTGAGCTGAATTTATCTGAAATGCGTTTTTACATAAATATATTGAAATAAAGGCAACGTTTAATTACCGCCACAATTTGTTAAAACAGCTCAAATAGGCTAAATATGAAGATGATATATATTTTGATTTCATAAGATTTTTTATAACTTCTTTGAACTATATTTTACATTAATTTGCAGTTTTCTTTACTACGGAATTGCTTATTGTAAGAACAAATCCGACTTCAGCATAAATGAGCCCCAATAACACAAAGTATTGCTATTAACACAAGCCGATTTAACTATATTGATATACATCGACTAGTATTTAATTTGCATTTATTCCCCAAAAGCATTATCACTCTTTGGTTAACAAAACCATAATACCCTACTGCAACAACTTGCACTCGGGTATAATATATTTGAACATTTGGTGCAATGCGGAGCTGTCGCATAGCATTCAAGTGGCCCAAATGACCCCCGAAAAATAACAAAGAAAGTATTTCACTTTAAATTTCTTAAATGCAACATTTATCATCACAAAATGCACTTTAGATAAATATTTGTAGGTACTCGTATATGCCAAGTATGTATATAAGCGCTTTCCTTCGGTATGTTATACTATGTACAACACATTGTTTGTTTATAAAGTCATCAGTTAAATTTAAACAAATTATTTTTGCTATAAACACACAAAGTAAACGCGAGTGTGTGCGTTATATACCCAAGTAAATACATATATACTATTTGTATACAGAGCGTAGCATACAGCGTTAATCGCATAGGGGTCGCTTAGGTCGCCGCGTCTCTCATGCCCTTCATTCTTGACGCGCACGAGATCGCTTACAAGAACGTAACACTTAACAGATGTGTGCCTTGAGAGATCCGAGACACCGGCTGTTGCAATTTATTTTTAAACAGATTAAGAGCGAATTTGCAAAAATAAAGTGTGCAGAAATTAACTTATTCTTTCAATTCATTTGTTTTTGTAAGCTGCCGATGAAGAGCCCTTAAAATCGCGTATAGAGCGTACATAAATCTTTTGACTGTACATATGTATACATATTTACAGAAATATTTCTACATTTGCATGTCTGTAATTCAGCATGTTCCAGCAAATCTCGCGCGTCGCTCGAGTTGTGGGATTTGCATTGCGTAAAATATGACATTTCTGTAATTGGCACTGTGGTTCAAATGAATTTACGTCTGCACCAGAATATGGTTTTGGGTAACAAGCGACAGTGAAATTAAAGCCCAAAGCTTTAAATAAAGTGGGTATGTTTTGTAGGTCACAATATTTGGACTGGCTCCAATATTAAGATTTCACTAAAAATTACTATTTCTCGAGGAATCTGCAACTTTTTTCACTATGTTTTCTAAGAGCTCTAACAGTGTAAGAAAAAAAGCTAAAACAACCAGCTCGAGTTTCCTTATTTATTTATTTCCCCTAAACTTTAAATCACCAAAAACCCACAGAGCATTGGTGACCACAGTATTATCGATTTCTAACGACATAAACTTTTCGACAAAATTAATCATTTTTGGGTATAATTAATTTAGCTACTGCCAACCAAGCGCGGCTTCGCGGAATCACAACTTAGGCAAACGCAAAGATTTCTCGAAACTTTGAATTTTAATTAGTTTGTCAACTATTGGTTTCATGCTACTTCATGCGTTTCTCTAGTGGAGTGGTTTCGTGGCTTTTTAATGTGTTCACACAAGCTACTGAAAATTTGTCTCCACTAAAAAAATGTAACCGCAAAACAGCAACAAAATAAAATGTATAGAGTAAAACGTAGCAAATTCCAGTCTGGCGGGTGTGGGGGGGAGTTTGGCCGTTGTTAGGACAGCTGTTGCTCTTGCCACATTCGCTTCTGTAGTTCGTCGCTAGTGTGAGTGATGCCGCTTGCTGCAGTTCGTTGTTTGTACAGAATATATAAAAGTATTTTATATCGGTGTTGTGATGAGCACAGTGCGTAGAGTTGCCGTGTCGTGAATGAAAAAGTGTTTTTGCAATTTTTTATTAAAATAAAAATGAGATAAATATTGGATTTCAATTTTAAATTTTGGCTCAAAAATTTCACCAAATAAAATTAAATCAAATTAGTTAATATCAAAATTAAATAATTGAAAATTATATTTTTTTAATTATTATTCTTTTTATCAAATATATACTATATTAATTTTGAAGCATAATTGTGCTAATTGTTTCAAGCGATTCGTTTTTAGGTTTCTAACTTAATGTTGGCAGCACTGTTTAATTTTTTTAATGTTAAAATATTCTACTGTTTCTTTCTGCTTAATGTTGCTGCTACTGATGTCGAAAGTTGTGTTGTTCTTTCCTCACAAAAAAAAACAAACTGAATAAAAAAATATTTGCAGCTGCTTTGCCTGCGTTTTGTGGGTGTGCAACATACAGCACACTGACATTTTAATGTATATATGAATGTATCTGTGTACATATGTTGCTTATGTACATGTATTTGCCAGTCTTGCTGCCGTCTAGTTGCGGCAATTTCAAAAACACACAACCGCAAAAAGCGAAAAACAGCAGCATTCAAATGTTTATGAGCGCTATTAAAAAGGGAATTTTGTCGTATTTTTATTTATATGCGCACATAATGAGCGGCAGCATTTTTGCATATCTCAGTAGCCTTCACTCTGCGCCGCCAACAACTGCCGCCTATTTGCTACTGTGTTGCATGGTGCGCCTATGCCCTGCAACGCACGTCAACGCCACAGTGTGCTTGTTGAACAGATGGTGTTGTTGTTGTGATTCTTGTCGTCGTCGTTGTCATTGCCGTTGCCATTGGTGGGTGTCAAGAAGCGCGCCGGCAGCAGCAGCTCTTTGCTCTTTCGCACAGCGGCGTTACCATCTTGGGCGCACAGACAGATAGCTCCCAACACGTCTTCGCGGTGTGGCGACTGCATTTGTCAACTCGCCGCGCAACGCGACGCTTGTTTCGGTACCAACAGCCGGCTAATAATGACAGCCAAACGAATTTTGGGGACATTTTTGAAGCGTTAAGTGTCTAAGTTATCTCAAAGCGAATGCACGCGGGGCACAAAATGGCACAAGTAGTGAGGTAGTGAAAAAACGCGCCACAGTAGTTCAACAATTTTATGATTAATAAACAAATTGCCCACCGGCAAAAAATAAAAAAGTAAAGGAAATAAAGTACAATACAACAAAAACAATGATATTTATGTGAGAATCCACCGTCGCTTGTAGTCACCCTCCTCCCACCTTGCACTAAAATCAGACTAAAAGTGTTGTATGTTTATTGTGTTTATTTCATTTCATTTATGTAAATGCTCGAAACGTGACTGAATTTATAGTTTGTGTGGCGCACTAAAACCTCAATGCACTCGCAGAAGGATTTAAAATTTGTGATTACAAGAGCTTAGTACATTATTTATTGTGCAAGCAGTTGTGTGTGCCGAACGATTTGAAAGCGAACAAAATTGTGTTGAAATAATGCTTTTGTTGCTTGTTTTATTTGTGTATAATAAAATTATCTTCTGAATATTCAATGGCTGCGGAAAACGTAAAAACTGAAAAAGGAATATAGAAAAAAAAATATTTTAAAATGAAAATGGTTCTAAAAAAGGATATGTTTTGAAATTTGTTAAAAAAAAATTACTTATATGTTATTTATAACCAGCTAAAAACAAAATTATTTTCATCTGCACTTACACATATGCTAAGGAAGGGGAAACTGATTCATATCCAATTGTATTCTAGCCATTTACTATTTGGCAATATTTATTCTCATTATTGCGCTCTTATGCAATTAATAAAAATTAACAAAAATTATTAAAAATTAAAAAAAAATAAGAATTTAAAAATGCATTTTCGTTAAATATTTTTACCTATACAAACGCATTTTTTTAGTAAGGATCTCACTTTTCTTGGATATATCAAAAATATTAATATTTTTTTTAATTTTCGTTTTCAAAACTTGTTGTGTCGTCTCCCATTTGCGTTATTTATCCAATTGTTTAAAGTAATTATTATTTTTACAACACAAAGCTCCACTGTCCATAAACCACTTAATGTCTCATCACAAACTATTTATTTTTCAAAAAACTTTCCTCTTAACAATGCTGCATCGCACTATAAATTCCAGTGTTTCATTTACTTTCAGTTATTTATCTAATTCAAGTTGAATATATGCGCATAAATGCCTTTGGAGCTGTCCACAAATACTGCCAGCTAATCCTTCCAATGCCCCTACTTAACATAAAAATGGGCGAAATAACATTTTTTATGGCAACAACACATAAAACATGCTAAGCGCATATAAATAGCAAAGCCAAATAATGCGTTCACATACAATGCATTTGGGTTGGTGTCTATAGAATACATACATATACACACACACATTTATGTTTGTACGGGTGCTTAAATGCACCAGTTGACTCGGTGTGCAGCAGACAAAAGACGAAAATTCTTTTGGGGACAACCCCACACATAATCAACAGCAGCACAGACACGTCTCAAGAAATTATGACGCCGCAAAGACATGACGTGACTGAAAACTGTAGAGGGTAAGGGCCTTAGTAAATGGCTGAAGGAAGCAGAAAAATGCATGAAAAAAAATACATATGAAAACACTTGCGTTGGCGCTAAAATGGCAAAAAAACAGTGGTAACGCCACACTGAGCAAGTGCAACTATTGTAACAACAATAACAATGTATACTTATTGAGGAGGTAGAAGTGTTAGTGCAGATTTCACTAGTCAATATTGCAGAACTATTTCCGTTATGGAGCAACTACATTGCTTTCTACATATATCTATTTAAAAACAACTACAACCACTTATTTATGTATATATGTATGTACATAATATCTACCGTTAGTTGCACCTGGTAAACTGCTCAACACTGATAGCCAATAAATTTCCAGCTTAAACTATCTTATTGCAATTGTCCAACGCACTCAATAAATCTCTGAGAACTGGATCAACAGGAAATTGAGATCTTAAGATCGAACCTTATGACCGCGTGGCGCATTATGTCTTCCGCATAAACAGAAAAATTACAAAAATATTGCAGCGTTTGACAGAGCATAGACAGGCAACTGATCGCCTAAAAGCCTTTGACTGCGGCAGTGTAGCAACAGATAAATGAACAATTCCTCATTGTCTACGGCTACTTGCTGCTTATCGCCACGGCTATGATGTCGGTGTTTTGTTGCTCTTGTGTCTTCGCGCAAACAGTCAACGCGGTCAACTATCTATGGATTCATGACGTATTTGCTGTCTTGTAGCTGTCACTTCGACAACAAACAAATGATAGCAAAAACAACAAAGAAGTGCACAAGCCGAAAACGTCACAGTCCCAAACGATATCCACCAAATGTCTGCCCATAAATTGCAATAACAAATCCTAAGTAAACAACAAACATAAATTATCGCCTTTCGCCTGTGAGTGTGGGTGTAGTGAGAGCAGCTTATCAGCATGCACTCCTCGAGTTTCTGGTACACTTGCGCAAACGCATACTTCTCGAACTTTAAATGATGTATGTACATATGTAGCCATACATATATTGATCTCACACACACACATACGTAACACCTTACAAGCAAATATACATTTCTGTGTATTTTATAAATGTTGCTATATACTTACATACTTTTATATAGATATAGTTGGATGTGTAACTGTATGCGCTAATAGGTGCCTCAATTAACCTCTCCTTCCCATTTCCATTTCATTTTGCAGATAACTGCGGCACAGTAAGCAACTCATCATCCAACAACTCGGGCGCCTACAATATGGACGACATACTCATTATCACGGCGAAGCACAGTGAACGCGCCATATTGCGCGCCAATTTCCTCAAGAATCATTTCGACAAAATCACAAAACAGCGCGGACGCAAGCCTTTCAAGTGAGTTAAAGCTGCAACGAAGAAAACATTTGTTGTTGTAATATTTTGTTATTTACAAAAATTATGTATTTTCTGCTTGTTTCTTTGCAGCTTTTTGCACATCAAGATCGAAGATGGTCCCTTCAGTGAGGAGATCGCACACAAATACCAAAACACCGCCTTACAGATCGTTATACTCTGTCCAGCGCTGTTGGCGCTCTCACACTCGTTTCTACTCTCGCAACTAACTGCCATTATACGTGTGGAGAAAGTGTTGGGTATTCTCTTGGATATTTCCGAGGAGAAAGTCAAGGAGATACAGAAAACAGGTGAGTTGACAGGGTTTAAAGCCAAAACACATCGTTCTAAGAGTCCTCTAATATTATAAGGAAAGAGTACTCTATATTGAGAAATGTTCTCTCTTATTTACATTCGCGGAGTATATTAATTATTAACAAAAAAAAAAAACATTGTTAACTAAATCATTAATACGAGAAGTGATATTTTTCTAATGACATTCACTTTAAAAGTTATAAGATACTACGGTTCGCTGATTATAGAGATTAAGTTGTAATAGTATCGATCTATAAATTTAGGCTAACATTAAAAGTTACCATCCATGTACATACATTCTCCAACTAAGTTTTATTTATATATATTCTTAACTTCATTTCTTTCCAGCACTGCCAAGTTACTACAAATGGCGTCGGTGCACCATACGCGATAATGACCAAGCGCAGATCAGTAATATACTCGGCATAGCTACAGATATATTGGGACGTGCACTATGTCAACGACCACCGTGTCACGATCACAGCAGCATTTCGCGTAGTTTCTCCAGCTGCTCGGAAGGCTTCACTATACTGCCGAAGAAAGTGAAGATCGGACAGAATAAAGTCGTGGCCATGCTATCCGAGCCGCTAGAGAAAGACGACTCAATCAAAATAATGGTTGAGAAGTCTGGGGAACTAATTGAAATTAGAAACTTCAAGTGCCGCAATCCATTCACAGTACAGTTCTCCATACCAGGTAAATAACAATTAATTCATATAAAATGTATAAATTGGTCTGATCTAAAGTTCATTAACCTTTACAAGTCAACAAACATACAACTAACTTGTTCTCCTTATTTTTAACCCGTAGAGTCCTGTATGGAAATCTCCACTATGGTTGAGATACGCATTGAAAAGAATGAGAAGAGCCTAGGCGCTCGTCCCATCAAATGCGAAAGTCGGATGCGCGAGCTCGAGCAACTGCTACGCACCGAGGACTCACCCATCGAATTTATGTGTCATTCATTAGGCATTGGACCAGCTGAACTTGATGCGCTCGACTTGCATTTGCTGCAGTGCTTCCAAAAGAACATGCCGCCCAATTTTCATTTACTCAACGGTCCCTATGAGAAGCAACATCACTTCCTAACCATACGTGAATCAAGCCCTGAAGAGTATCCCACACTTTTGCATTTTGCAGCACGTTGGGGTCTCAATCGATTATGTATTCAGTTGATGGAGTGTCCGGGTGGCGATACTGCTTGTGGCATACGTAATTGTATTGGCAAAACACCCGCTGAACTGGCCGAACAAGAGGGGCATCACAAGCTGGCGACGAACATTGTTAGTTTCTCTGAGTTTCACGAACTTACCACAATGTATCACTACTTCAAAGGTATTAGCGGGCCTACTGGACACAAAAGCAATAATCAAACGGTGGTAAATGGTAAAATAGCTAACAGTAATCAAAACCTAGCCAACCAGAGTAACAACAAAGTCGTTATTGAAGCTGTAAAGTCGACACCGGCGTCACCAAAAGTGAAGCAACCGAAACCACAAAAACCTATACCACAAGAACCGCAAGAAATACAATCCGCAGAATATATGGAAATGTCAAGTGGTTCCGAACGTGAAAATACACCCGATTCCAAACCAAAGATAGAGACATTAGCTGTCTCGAACTTGAATTACATTAGCGTAGAAGCTGAGGATGAGAATTTGCAAGGCTCCTCTGCTGATGTTTGCAAGAACTTTGAGAAGGTCGTAACCACACCCGAAGTCACTACGAATGAACTTCGTATAAGTGAACCACCTTATTACCAATCGAAGGAACAAAATAAATCTGTTGATGTCACTGATTCTCCTTACCAAACGGACAAGTTCAGTCATGAATGTTCACAGTTACTCGAGAGCTGCACCGGCACGACAGCCAGTAACGATTATGTACTCCAGCCAGCGAATATTCCACTACCACCGAAACCGGTTAACACGCCACCAACAGCTCGCGTCCCCAATGGCAACGCAGATACTGATGATGGCAATTACCTCTTCCAGCCGTCGAATCGACCAGTTGAAGATGAATTGCTGCCACAGAATCGTCTCAGCTTGAGTCGTTCGTTAAGCTCTTCCTCTCGCGCTGGCCAAAATCCCACATATGGTACGCTGAAACGTACCGCCTCAGATGCCTCCAGCGTCACAACACGTTCCAATGCCGATGACGAATTGGCCGAGATTATGCACGACTTCAAGAATAATGTGCTCAGTATACGCGATGTTGAGTTGTTGGTCGAAAAGTGGAAACATCGTAACGATGTGCAACAGAGCTTCCGCGAGAAACAAGAGCAAATTGATCAGTTGCGCAAAGAATACGATCGCATACAGGAAAACCTGAGATCACAGCTGAAACGTGAGACACCCTTTGAAAAAATCAAGAAACTCTTCTCACGACACAAATCCACAACGAATTTGACAGAGAAGGCCTCTTGCGCCGACAGCGTGCTTGACGAAACGAAATCGTCCATCACAACCAGTTCCAGTTTCAAATCTTCACAACGTCCCATCAGCTCGCTAAGCTTACAAAGTGTATCGTCTTCATCGTCTTCGGGACGCCTTAGCACCGGCAGCAATTGCAGCGGCACATCACTCGGTGACTCCGGCACACACTCCGACCATGAAGAACGACGTTTCGTTTGTCGTCTGGCTTCGCCCGCTGCGCTCATGGATAACTATCTTGTACCGCCACCACCACGTCCAGTACTAACACCTAATTCAACGCCCGGTGAAGAGCGCCATCAATTAGTTTTCCCCTCACCAAAATCATCACTCCAACGTCTAAACACGCCCACCAGCCCTACCGGCGGCGAACACTATCAGATGTTCCCCTCTAATATACCAGTCTATACCAGTCAGAATTTAGCAACGTCACAGGCCAACAACTATCTGAACACAATTATGGAGGCGAAAGAAAATGACGCTGGAGCCTCCGCCAGCAGCAGCGCCTGCAGCAACAGCAACACTGGCAATCGCCAATATCAAAATGGCGTCACATTACAACCCATCAAGGTCAATGAACGCGCGAATATCATCTACGGCAAGCTGACGAAGGCTTCACCGCCCTGCACCTCCTTTAAGCCGAAACAAGTGGCTGTGCCACAGGTGGGCAGCATTGAAGTGCAGGCTGAAGTTTATCAGAATGTCGGCGCAAACCTGGAACAGATCAAGGAAGTTGAGCCCGTGAAGGAGGTGAAAGCGAATGGCGCCGTGGTGGCAGAGACTATCGAGAGCCCAAACTACATGAACTGCTAAACGGCACGTCCTGAAGTAAAACAACTGTTAACTGTTTATCCGATTCATTAGCAAATGCTAATTATTTAACGCTTGCAGCGGAAATTCGTTTTTTAAATTTTTGGACATAGTAATGAGTCAAAACACTGTAAATAAGATTTGTATGTACCGTTAGGCACTCTATAGTAGTCTATTGTTAAAATATATATAGGTATTACTTAAGCATTAGTGGTATTTATAATTAATTAACACTGTAATTAAAAACCAATACGAAATGAGTATGAACTAGTTAAAAAGTTGGAATATTTAATATTAAGCTAAAAATAAAAAAACTAAAGTTTGTGACAAAATAGATTTCTTTCAACACTTTCATAACTGTTTTCATACAGATTCATTAACTACCCACTTGGACGACTAAATGGAGATTGATCGACTGTTTGTTGGAGTTAATTCAGACTATTTTTACAAACGAGCTTAAAGCGCCACATTAAGCTCTCAACTTCGTCTACAGAAATTTGCATGTAAATTAATTCATAACCAAATAAACATTACTTCTTATATTATATGTATATGTACTATTTATTATGGTTCCACACTCATTTAAAGTTAAATAATTATTTAAGTATTTTACCGTTAGCACTTGTAATTGTACATGACAACAATAACCAAACATATTGCACACATATCATTTGGTTAGTTTAGACTATGGTTTTTATTACATTTTAGTCTGCATTAATTTTAACCTATACATCGAAGCATTGAAGTTGAATTTGTATTATTGATGGCAATCAAGCGCAAACACGAACAAACCAACGATTTTATTTTCCACAGCAAATTATTTGCGTTTTATTTGTATTCGAACATAAGTTTTAAGCTAGAGTAAGCTTTTAAAGAGTTTAATTATGTATTGTATATCCTCATATTTAAACGTTCATAACTTTATTTGGAAGTGATAGTTGTCGGCATGCACATATACAAACATACACACAATAATATTATGTATCAATTAAAGTTCTTATATGAATTAAAAAAAAAAATCAATAATTATTAATAAATCCTTATCATACATGTAACCAGCTGATAATACGTCAAATTAAATAATCCAATAAAAATATTAAAGTGAATTCTAAAAGGTGAAGAAAATTCATTTTTATTATTTCGATATTATGGGATTATACGCCAGATGAGGCTAATGCTGGCTGGGAGCATTCTTCTCCTTGACTGGCGTAGAAACCGCTTACGCGGTTATAGCCGAGTCCACAACAGCGCGCCACGCATCTCTCCTTCTGGCAGTTTGGCACCAATTGGTAATACCAAGTGGGCACTTTCGTCCATTCGTCCGCTGTCTTTTTATTCGCTGAACTATGTCTATGTCGTCGAACAACACATACAGCTCATCATTCCATCTTCTGCGGTATTCGAGACCATAAATCTTCCGCAAAACCTTTCTCTCGAAAACTCCTAGTGCCGTCTCATCGGATGTTGACACCGTCCACGCTTCTGCACCATAAAGTAGGACGGGAATGATGAGGGACTTGTAGAGTTTAGTTTTTGTTCGTCGAGAGAGGACTTTACTTTTCAATTGCCTACTCAGTCCATAGTAGCACCTGTTGGCAAGAGTGATTCTGCGTTGGATTTCAAGGCTGACATTATTATCGGTGTTGATGCTGGTTCCTAGGTATACGAAATTATCTACAACTTCAAAGTTATGACTGTCAACAGTGACGTGGGAGCCAAGACGCGAATGCGCTGACTGTTTGTTTGATGACAGGAGATATTTCGTCTTGTCCTCGTTCACCACCAGACCCATTCGCTTCGCTTCCTTATCCAGGCGGGAAAAAGCAGAACTAACGGCGCGGGTGTTGTTTCCAATGGTTACTTTGTGTTTTATTTATTGTTGTAAAACTGTTACTTATTTATAAAACATTTATAAAACATATTGGCATACAACATTTTTGGTTTTTCCACCTGGCGCGTAAATGAATGAGCATGGTGTTCCCACTCTCGAGCATGCGACGAACAATTGGGCGTGGGAGAAGCACGGTTCTTCCAAATTGACGCAGCACACTTGAAACGTTTGCCCTTGCGATTTGTTGATGGTCATCGCAAAGACGTACTGGAACAAGCGCTTAAATTCAAACGGCATGTCCGTTGGAAACATGGGAATGCGTGGTAAGAGTACAACTTCACCTGCTGCCTTGCCATTTAGTATTGTTATATATATTTGGCGTAGGAACCGCTTTAAGCGATTATAGCCGAATCCACCAGAGCGCGCCACTCATTCCTCCTTTTTGCTTTTTGGCGCCAATTGGAAACACCAAGTGAAGCCAGGTCACTTTGCACTTGGTCTTTCCACCGGAGTGGAGGTCGTCCTCTTCCGCGGCTTCCTCCAGCGGGTACTGCATCGAATACTTTCAGAGCTGGAGTGTTTTCTTCCATCCGTACAACATGACCTAGCCAGCGTAGCCGCTGTCTTTTTATTCGCTGAACTATGTCAATGTCGTCGTATAAATCGTACAGCTCATCGTTCCATCGCCTGCGGTATTCGCCGTTGCCAATGTTTAGAGGACCAAAAATCTTGCGCAAAACCTTTCTCTCGAAAACCCCAAGAGTCGTCTCATCGGATGTTGTCATCGTCCACGCTTCAGCGCCATACATCAGGACGGGAATAATGAGCGACTTATAGAGTTTGATTTTGGTTCGTCGAGAGAGGACTTTACTTTTCAATTGCCTACTACATTTAGTATTGTTGCTTCAATCAAATTTGACCACAATTTTTTGACTGAAAGTCTTGTGCCATTACACAAAGTCGGTGGCTTCAGATTTCGTAGAAGTATAATGGGTGAACCGACTTTCAGGACCAAACGATGCGGTGGCAGACCTGGGGGATCCAAAGAATTCAAGAATTCAGTTGGATAATTGACTATTTCATCTTGATTCAAACCGCTATCAATCGATGTATATGTTGTAGCTTCTCCTGGCAGTTTTTCTTGAATGGCAAAATTGATTTCGTTGACGTGTACATTTTTCGGTGCCAATATTGCGCGTTCACTTAAATAATCGTGGCGTTGATAGTATTGAACAATATTTGGAAATACACTTTCAATCAATTCTTCTTTCGATTGTAAAAGTGTACAAAAGTTGTTCGGCAATGTGTTCAAACCGTTATCATCGATTGGTATTTTGCCTTCGCCAATGTCCAACAACTGCTTCGAAAACGCCGCTTAGGATCGATCGTTTTGCAATTGGACTCGCATGTTGATGGTAAGAGTCAGCCTTTGAACATGTCTCCACAAAACTGACGATTTTAAACATGCGTTTATTTCGTCGGCAGGAGTTGATCGAAGAATGACTGGCAAAGTTTGCCGAAAATCGCCGGATAATAAAACTAATGCTCCGCCAAAAAGTTGTTGCTTTTGGCGTAAATCTTGCATTGTTCTATTGAAAGCTTCTAATGACTTTTTGTTAGCCATTGGGCACTCATCCCATAGAACTATTCCAGCACCTCGCAAATTGCTGAATTCCTCGATATGTTGCACGTTGGTGTTTCAACGATTTGGATGTTCAACGGTAATTTCAACGCAGAATGTGCTGTTCGGCCGCCATCAAGTAGAGTAGCAGCGATGCCTGACTAAGCAATTGCCAGCGCAATTTTCTGCTGTGACCGTATAGTAGCAAGAATCAAAGAATCAGAAACGTTTTCCCTGTACCACCGGGCGCATCCAGAATGTAGAATCCATCGGCGTTATTGTCAACCGCTCGTATAATCTTATCATAAGCATTTTTCTGCTGAATATTCAATTTGGTAATGTTAGTTTGTATGAAAGCACGCAATTCATTGCAATCGTATTGTTGTTCACGTTGAAGCTCATGGTCAAGCATATGAATCGCAGAACATTTCATCGGCAAAACATTATTTCATGAGAATTTGTATAAGCGGGAAGTATAATTTTTTTTTTTTGCAAAACGTGCAATGATACACACATTAAATTTCTTATGTGCACCCTCCACACATACCCCAATCACCCCTGAAAATTTCATTGAAATCGGGTAAGCCGTCTAGGAGGAGTATGCGAACAGGAAGTTTTGCCACTTAATTTTATATATACAGATTGTACCTTCTCTGTTTAGCTCTGCAGCTCTTATAATTTTTTCCAGCATCAGGTTAAAGAAGTCGCACGATAGTGAATCACCTTGTCTGAAACCTCGTCTGGTATCGAACGGCTCGGAGAGGTCCTTCCCGATCCTGACGGAGCTTTTGGTGTTGCTCAACGTCAGCTTACACAGCCGTATTAGTTTTGTGGGGATACCAAATTCAGACATCGCGGCATAAAGGCAACTCCTTTTCGTGCTGTCGAAAGCAGCTTTAAAGTCGACAAAGAGATGGTGTGTGTCGATCCTATTTTCACGGGTCTTCTCCAAAATTTGGCGCATGGTGAATATCTGGTCTTTTGTTGATTTTCCAGGTCTAAAGCCACACTGATAAGGTCCAATCAGTTTGTTGACGGTGGGCTTTAGTCTTTCACACAATACGCTCGATAGAACCTTATACGCGATGTTGAGGAGGCTTATCCCACGGTAATTGGCGCAAATTGTGGGGTCTCCCTTTTTGTGTATTGGGCAGAGTACACTGAGATTCCAATCGTCAGGCATGCTTTCTTCCGACCATATTCTGCAAAGAAGCTGATGCAAGCACCTTATCAGCTCTTCGCCGCCGTATTTGAATAGCTCGGCCGGTAATCCATCGGCCCCCGCCGCCTTGTTGTTCTTCAAGCGGGTAATTGCTATTCTAATTTCTTCACGGTCGGGCAATGGAACATCTGTTCCATCGTCGTCGATGTTGCGGTCGATCGCAATATTGCGAGGTAGGCAGTCTGTTTTCTCTCCACTGCGAGACGACAATCCTCATCCATCAGCTGTGTTTTCGACTTTTCCGAAAGCCAATGGTTTCGGTTGCAGCTGTACGTAAGGAGTTTGATATGCTGTCCCACAGCTCCTTTATACCGAGATGCTGATAAGTGCTCTCAGAGAGCAGGAGTGCAAGTCGAGTAGAAAATCGTTCGGCTGTCGGTTGTGATTGCAGCTTCTCGATGTCGAACCTTCCTTGTATTTGTTGCCGTGTGCGCTTTTCTACACAGAGGCGGGTGTGTATCCTGAACGATCTGGTTGCGAGTGATTCGATCCAAGCCAAATAGCTTGATGGATTTTCTTATGCTGGAATCTAGTACTTCAGACGATCATATTTCGGGCCCCGGCGAAGTCGATCAGCCTCAGACCGTTTGGCGATGTTTCGTCATGGAGGCCGAATTTTCCGACTGTTGTGCCAAAGACACCTTCCTTACCCCCCTAGCTTTGAAATCACCAAGCACGATTTTTACATCGTGGCGGGGGCAGCGCTCATAGGTATCTTTGATCACTTCGTCCTTCTCTTCCGTCGGGGCGTGGGCGCAAATCAGCGATATATTGAAGAACCTCGCTTTGATGCGGATTGTGGCTAGACGTTCATCCACCGGAGTGAATGCCAGGACTCGACGACGGAGTCTCTCTCCCACCACGAATCCCACACCGAATTTGCGCTCCTTTATATGGCCGCTGTAGTAGATGTCACAAGGATTCACCTTCTTCCCGTCCATCGCATTTCTTGGATTGCGGTGATGTCAGCCTTTACTCTTACGAGGACATTAAGGGTCCGAACATTCCAGGTGCATGCCCTAATCATAGTCCTTTATAAGTTTGCTGTGGTCGTCATCAAAAGGGGGCTACCCAGAGGATACTTGGTCTAAGACCGGAAGTCGTGAGCTGCTTGAGCCACATGCAAAAGAATCGTTCCTGGCCACTCCCAAGTGAATGACAGTCAGAAACTTTCCTCACTTACTTGAACTTCTGCATATGACTCCATCCTCCATTAGGACAGTTGGAGCATTAGGACAGTTGAAATCAAAATTGGTATTTCCAAATAAGAAAAAATATGCACTCAAAAAAGTGCATAAACAAAGTGAAGTTAGAGTAAACTCTCTAGGCAACTTTACAATCAACAGAAAAGTCAGAAATCATTATAGTCAGCTACCCATAAACTATACAGTGATCTATATGTGGACTGTATACATTCATTAAATAATGCCATCCCAGTCTATAAACTACAAATATCCGTAAACCAAATGGTGATATTCGCAAACATTGTTAAAAGTCAATGAGACCAATAAACAGAAATGTCAAAATCATGATGGGTTGTAATCCCTCCAACTACTGATTCTCAGTTCGTCCATTTATGATAGTGGCATGAATCCTGTCATTTACACATATATACATATATCTATATTTGGCGTAGGGACCGTTTACGCGATTATAGCCGAATTCACCATTCATTTCTCCTTCTTGCTTTCTGGTGCCAACTGGAAGCACCAAGTGAAGCCAGATCACTTTCGACTTGCTCTTTCCAACATAGTGGAGGTCAGCCGCTTCAGCGACTTCCTCCAACGGGTACTGCATCGAACAATTTCAGTGCTGGAGTGTTTTCATCCATTCGAACAAAATGTCCTAGCAAGCGTAGCCGCTGTCTTTTTATTCGCTGAACTATGTCAATGTCGTCGTACAGCTCATCCTTCCATCGTCTGCGGTATTCGCCATTGCCATTCTCTCGAAAACGGCACGAAAGAAAGGATACCCAGTAAGAACTCTGTAACCATCCATTCTGAGAATATTTAAAATTTTTTCATAAAACAGGAATTTTTGTACTCATTTATTCATTTTAGTTATTTTATTATTTAAACAAATATATTAGATCACAAAATCATTAACGTTTTTGTCTTTAAATAGCTTAAAACTGTAAATATAATACATAACATAAAACGACATTCATAACAGTAAAGCATTTCGCGCAGGGCACTTATCCAAAGTGCCCTATCCATGTGCAATGTTTACTCGTTGCTGGTTCGATAACGACTGAATGATAGATCGTAAACGTATGTGTTATGTAAATTGTGACAAGCAGTGCCGACCACTGATGTAATATGTCCATCAATTTCCAGAGAACAAATGGAGAGACTTCACCTGGAGCTTAGAACCATGGATGAGAGGTATCAAGATCGATGGCATCGGCATATGATGGTTGACTACTGGGGTATGCAACGGGATTGTCCTAATACATCTCATTCACGATAGTCGCGAAAATGAAAATTTTTGTTTACATAATAATTTAATAAATGCTGCTTTTTTTTAGATGCAAATATTTAGAAAAATACACGTGGGAAGTCGAAATTTTTGGTATATATGTAATCAGAATGCAATCCTAGTTTATTGGTACCAAAATTAGTGTTGACCAGTGTAGTATAATATTTATAAAATTGGTCCCATGTTTCCGAAAAACGCCTTAAACCTTTATGCAAATATTGAAAGATTAAAAGTTTGTACGTAAAAGTAAATTCTTAGTGGGCTGATCGAAATCAGATTTACGCTCGGCTCGGCTTTCACCGTCCACTCTGCAGGCACCCCAATTCGCTTTATACTCAAGGAAAATGGTAAGTGATATTTATATATATACATACTAGTAAACCCGGCCACGCTTTCTTGTGAATAATTTATATACATATATACATATATTTTTTATTTTTTAATACATTTAAATTATTACCTAGGAATATAGTAATAAAATGTAATTATGAAAAAATGAAGCGACTTAACGAAGGTTTCAAGACCGGAGCATCCTCATGTAGAGACCAAGGTGGTAATCTGGTAACCGATGTCCAGGGCATACTGGGATTATGGAGGGAACACTTCTCCGACCTGCTGAATGGCAGTGAGAGTACAACACCAGGAGATGGCGAACCCGATCCCCCAATCGATGACGATGGAACAGATGTTCCATTACCCGACCATGAAGAAATTCGAATAGCAATTACCCGCTTGAAGAACAACAAAGCAGCGGGGGCCGATAGATTACCGGCAGAACTATTCAAATACGGCGGCGAAGAACTGATAAGGTGCATGCATCAGCTTCTTTGCAGAATATGGTCGGAAGAAAGCATGCCTGACGATTGGAATCTCAGTATGCTCTGCCCAATCCATAAAAAGGGAGATCCCACAATCTGCGCCAATTACCGTGGGATCAGCCTCCTAAATATCGCATACAAGGTTCTATCGAGCGTACTGTGTGAAAGACTAAAGCCCACCGTCAACAAACTGATTGAACCTTATCAGTGTGGCTTTAGACCTGGAAAATCGACAACTGACCAGATATTCACCATGCGCCAAATTTTGGAGAAGACCCGTGAAAAGAGGATCGACACACACCACCTTTTTGTCGATTTTAAAGCTGCTTTCGACAGCACGAAAAGGAGCTGCCTTTACGCCGCGATGTCTGAATTTGGTATCCCCGCAAAACTAATACGGCTGTGTAAATTGACGCTGAGCAACACCAAAAGCTCCGTCATGATTGGGAAGGACCTCTCCGAGCCGTTCGATACCAAACGAGATTTCAGACAAGGTGACTCACTATCGTGCGATTTCTTTAACCTGATGCTGGAAAAAATTATAAGAGCTGCAGAGCTAAACCGAGAAGGTACAATCTTCTACAAGAGTGTACAGCTCCTGGCGTACGCCGATGATATTGATATCATCGGAAGCAACAACCGCGCCGTTTGTTCTGCTTTTTCCCGCATGGATAAGGAGGCGAAGCGAATGGGTCTGGAGGTGAATGAGGACAAGACGAAATATCTCCTGTCATCAAGCAAACAGTCGGCGCATTCGCGTCTTGGCTCCCACGTCACTGTTGACAGTCATAACTTCGAGGTCGTAGATAATTTCGTATACCTGGGAACCAGCATCAACAACACGAACAATGTCAGCCTCGAAATCCAGCGCAGAATAACTCTTGCCAACAGGTGCTACTTTGGACTGAGTAGGCAATTGAACAGTAAAGTCCTCTCTCGACGAACCAAAATCAAGCTCTACAAGTCACTTATCATTCCCGTCCTGCTTTACGGTGCAGAAGCTTGGACGATGTCAACATCAGATGAGACGACACTAGGAGTTTTCGAGAGGAAAATTTTGCGCAAGATTTATGGTCCTCAGAACTTGGCAACGGCGAATACCGCAGACGATGGAACGATGAGCTGTACGAGTTATACGACGACATTGACATAGTTCAGCGAATAAAAAGACAGCGGCTACGCTGGCTAGGTCATGTTGTCCGAATGGACGAAAACACTCCAGCACTGAAAGTGTTCGATGCAGTACCCTCCGGAGGTAGCCGAGGAAGGGGAAGGCCTCCACTCCGTTGGAGGGACCAGGTGGAGAGCGACCTGGTTAAACTTGGGATCTCCAACTGGCGCCGAACTGCGAAGGAGAGAGAGATGTGGCGCACTATCGTCGATTCGGCTATAACCGGCTAAACGGTTGCAACGCCAATCACATACACAATATAGTAATAAAATGTATAGTTTGTATTAAAATTCATATATTTATATGATATTCGTCCTGTCCTTGTCAAAATATTATAGGATATTGAAGTGTGTCAAATGAGCGATGTAGATCTGAAATAATGCTGAGAGTATTGCCCTGCTGTGTGATTTTTATTGATCGATTTTCAACAGGATCACCAACCATAATAACGAAACAAATTACGTCACACAAAAAACATTTGCTCAAACAATTTTTTTTCCACAAAAACAAATTCAAATTTCAAAAAATACAATCAACTACACGTATATAAACGAACACCTGCCGCAATGTAAAAATTTTCAAAAGCCAGCTGTGATATGCACCCACAAACCAACAAATGAGAAAATATACATACAATCGTAAATATATTCAAACATTTGCGGTAATGTAAAAATAGACGAAGCCAACTACAGAAAAAGTAGACACGTACATACTGACAAATTTTATCTATACACACAATCGAACATATATTGAAAATTAAATATTTTTATGAAAAAAACACACATATATACACACACGTATAAATGAATATACAAATGCATAAATATGTATCTACAAGCGCTAGAAAACTACGACAAACCACAAACTAACGTACAGATATTCAAATGAATGTACTCACATCCAAATAATATAAACTTCAAACAACGCATTTTCATTTAATGTTTTTAGCAAGTGGCAGGTTTTGTTATGACAGCCTAAATCCATGAAAATTTAGAAAGAAATTTAGCGCCATCTACTGTAACATAGCGCACTTAGCGCCACCAACTGGTGGATAGCTCTTTCCTAATAATAAACAAATAATTTGCAATAAATAAATAATGCGACTATAAGGAGAGTTATAAACTATCCTATTTTTCAAGTTGGACCAAACTGCCCACAGTGTTAAAAATTTCATTAAAATCGGTTCAGTAGTTTAGGAGTCCATCGAAAACAAACAACGTGACACGTGATTTTTATATATTAAGATATAAATGTACATATTTTAGTGGACATATTTAACTATTATGGAAAATTTAAATATTTCCATGATCTAATCTTAATTTTCTATTTTGTGAACTTCTTGGAATATCTTGATTTGTCGATTAAATCAAAAAGTGAAAAGTAGTAAGTAATGTTTACCTTATAGTAGTGTGCCTAGGTGTCAAAAAATGGTTGAAATCGGGTAAATTCTTTCTCATGCCCCTATATATCTGATATTATTAGATTTTTCAAACTTCCGATGGACTTTATACCATATACATATATCGATTAATATAAGAGGTATCTTAGCAAAATTTATTGAGCGTGTAATCTTGGATATGATGTTGCTTGGTGGCAAAAATGACTGAAAATGGTCCAGAAATTGCCCCAGCCTCACATACCATATATAATAATTTTTGCTATTCTATTGTAGGTTCTTTTAATAACATAAAATAAATAATTTGCGAGAATATAAAATGTTCGGTTAAATCAAAACTGAGCCCTTTCTTTGTTGTTAACACTCCTTGTATGTTTGTAATTTAAATAAATTTCTGAGCTTGTTATAAATGTCCTTGGTTTAAGTTTAACAGTTAACCAAGTTAAAGCCAGTAATACTTCTCTAAACATTTCAACAAAAACTTGGTCACATAATTACGAACAAAAACTGAGCTCGTTGTGCATTCACTTTGATCAGCCGCAAGGAAGCAAACCACACATAAATATGAATACCTACAGTAGAGAGTAACTTGAATTCAGGTTAAATGGAATGCACATATGGTATATATATGTACAACTGTAAACACATATAAACTGTACAAAATGTATGTATGCATACATATATACCTCGTATAACCGTACATACTCTACTTACTTGTTTTGCTTACGATTAGTGAGTTTGTAATGCTTATTCCACTCATTACCTGTCACCAAAAGGCCTATTAGATCTATATGACTTAGCAAAGGTTCCCCAGTTACATTCTTCTTCTTGACTGGCGTAGACACCGCTTACGCGGTTATAGCTGAGTCCAAAACAGCGCGCCACGTATCCCTCCTTCTGGCAGTTTGGCGCCAATTGGTTATACCAAGCGAAGCCAGGTCCCTCTCCACCTGGTTCTTCCATCGGAGTGGAGGTCTCCCTCTTCCTCGGCTTCCACCAGCGGGTACTGCATCGAATACTTTCAGAGCTGGAGCACTTTCATCCATTCGAACAACATGACCTAGCCACCGTAGCCGCTGTTTTTTTATTCGCTGGACTATGTCTATGTCGTCGAATAACACATACAGCTGATCGTTCCATCGTCTGCGGTATTCGCCGTTGCCAATTCTTAAGGGACCATAAATCTTCCGCAAAACCTTTCTCTCGAAAACTCCTAGTGCCGTCTCATCGGATGTTGACATCGTCCACGCTTCTGCACCGTAAAGTAGGACGGGAATGATGAGGCTCTTGTAGAGTTTGGTTTTTGTTCGTCGAGAGATGACTTTAATTTTCAATTGCTTACTTAGTCCATAGTAGCACCTGTTGGCAAGAGTGATTCTGCGTTGGATTTCAAGGCTGACATTGTTGTTGCTGTTAATGCTGGTTCCCAGGTAGACGAAATTATCTACAACTTCAAAGTTATGACTGTCAACAGTGACGCGGGAGCCACGACGCGAATGCGCTGACTGTTTGTTTGATGACAGGAGATATTTCGTCTTGTCCTCGTTCACCACCAGACCCATTCGCTTCGCTTCCTTATCCATGCGGGAAAAAGCAGAACAAACGGCGCGGTTGTTGCTTCAGATGATATCAATATCATCGGCGTACGCCAGTAGCTGTACACTCAAGATTGTACCTTCTCTGTTTAGCTCTGCAGCTCTTATAATTTTTTCCAGCATCAGGTTAAAGAAGTCGCACGATAGTGAGTCACCTTGTCTGAAACCTCGTCTAGTATCGAACGGCTCGAAAAGGTCCTTCCCGATCCTGACGGAGCTTTTGGGGTTGCTCAACGTCAGCTTACACAGCCGTATTAGTTTTGTGGGGATACCAAATTCAGACATCGCGGCATAAAGGCAACTCCTTTTCGTGCTGTCGAAAGCAGCTTTAAAGTCGACAAAGAGATGGTGTGTGTCGATCCTATTTTCACAGGTCTTCTCCAAAATTTGGCGCATGGTGAATATCTGGTCAGTTGTCGATTTTCCAGGTCTAAAGCCACACTGATAAGGTCCAATCAGTTTGTTGACGGTGGGCTTTAGTCTTTCACACAATACGCTCGATAGAACCTTATACGCGATGTTGAGGAGGCTTATCCCACGGTAATTGGCGCAAATTGTGGGGTCTCCCTTTTTGTGTATTGGGCAGAGTACACTGAGATTCCAATCGTCAGGCATGCTTTCTTCCGACCATATTCTGCAAAGAAGCTGATTCAAGCACCTTATCAGCTCTTCGCCGCCGTATTTGAATAGCTCGGCCGGTAATCCATCGGCCCCCGCCGCCTTATTGTTCTTCAAGCGGGTGATTGCTATTCGAATTTCTTCACGGTCGGGCAATGGAACATCTGCTCCATCGTCGTCGATTGGGGAATCGGGTTCGCCATCTCCTGTTGTTGTACTTTCACTGCCATTCAGCAGGCTGGAGAAGTGTTCCCTCCACATACTCAGTATACTCTGGCCATCAATAACTAGATCACCTCTGGGGGTCCTTCAGGAGTGCGCTCCGGTCTTGAAACCTTCAGTTAGTCGTCAGATCTTTTCGTAAAATTTTCGAGCATAACCCCTGTAGGCCAGCTTGTCAAGCTCTTCATACTCACGCATTTCGGCCTCATTCTTTTTTTGTCTGCAAATGCGTCTCGCTTCCCTCTTCAGCTCTCGGTATCTTTCCCATCCCGCTCGTGTTGCGGTCGATCGCAACATTGCGAGGTAAGCAGTCTGTTTTCTCTCCACTGCGAGACGACAATCCTCATCATACCAGCTGTGTTTTCGACTTTTCCGAAAGCCAATGGTTTCGGTTGCAGCTGTACGTAAGGAGTTTGATATGCCGTCCCACAGCTCCCTTATACCGAGATGCTGATGAGTGCTCTCAGAGAGCAGGAGTGCAAGTCGAGTAGAAAATCGTTCGGCTGTCGGTTGTGATTGCAGCTTCTCGATGTCGAACCTTCCTTGTGTTTGTTGACGTGTGCGCTTATCTACACAGAGGCGGGTGCGTATTTTAGCTGCTACAAGATAGTGGTCCGAGTCGATGTTGGGACCACGAAGCGTACGCACATCAGAAACACTGGAGACATGTCGTCCATCTATCACAACATGATCGATCTGGTTACGAGTGATTCGATCCGGGGACAGCCAAGTAGCTTGATGGATTATCTTATGCTGGAATCTAGTAATACAGACGACCATATTTCGGGCCCCGGCGAAGTCGATCAGCCTCAGACCGTTTGGTGATGTTTCGTCATGGAGGCTGAATTTTCCGACTGTTGTGCCAAAGACACATTCTTTACCCACCCTAGCGTTGAAATCGCCAAGCACGATTTTGACATCGTGGCGGGGGCAGCGCTTACGATTAGTGAGTTTCCAGTCATTTTCCAGTCATTACCTGTCACCAAAAGGCCTATTAGAGCTATATGACTTAGTAAAGGTTCCCCAGTTACAGCATAAAAAGTTCACAAAGTTGAACTGAAACGGAAAATGAAAATTAGCCCCTTACAGATTTTGCATTCGAAAACCCACAATCAGTTCCGTTTTTATTTCATTTTTTCGTTCTTATGCCGCGTTTAAAAAGTTTGAAATTCATTCATTTTTTAAATGTCCGCCAAGCAAGCGGAAATTTCGGCGTACAAACACACATACGTATGAAATTGTTGGAGCATGGTTGCGGCATAAACGGTAAATTGTCGTTTTTCGCCACTCACTTCCCCCGGCAGCACTGCTCTGCCCTCAGCCAACACTCGTGAATTACTACGAACAGCAACGCACTTGTAGTACCGGCAAATTTTCTACAATTTATTTATGCACAGAGTTGTTGTTGCACATATCCGTGTATATAATACCATATATATTCGTGTATATATGTGTCGGGTGTTTTGTTCTTTGTACGAAACTCTCACGCGTGCACGAGAGTGCAGATTTCTTTTTCAGCAAAATATATGCTCGCTACTACTTTAACTTCACTACTACTGCTCTAATGGTGTTTTTGGAAATATACGCAAATGCATGCTATGCATATTAACTGTACATATACATATTTTACCCTAGAAGTATGTGGAAACCACTTTTGCATCCCCGACGCCTGCTGTATGTTGTCACTGAAGCGGAAACGCTCGCGTATGCTCATAAACGCCAACGACTGCCCTCAATGATTTCCGGTCTCTATATACTATGTAACTTGTACATCAGCATGTTCCCTATATGCTAGCCATTACAGCTGATGTTGATGTTGTATTCGTAGTAAATTCGGCTGAGAGAATACACAAAATATGAGCGAGTTTATTTAGAGTAAATAAAAGTTCTCTCCCATGGTACTCTGCTGTCGCAGTTCTCGCACAACACTCGTCAGCATTATTATGCTCTCACTGCAACGCTTTATAGCGTAAGTCCAACGTATGGAATTTACATGCGCATTTACTAATGAAAGAGCATAACTCAAAATCACATTTCTAACTTATCATTGCAAGCTTCATTCAAGAAAGAACTCACTACTTGTGTCGAAGTTGATTATCTTCTTAGACATTAGCATACCTTGAAATTGATTGACGATGAAACACATCTATTAGACACGAACTTGTCATTCAAGAAATCGATTGTCAACACGATTAGATATCTGAGCTGGAAGAAAAAGAATGGAAGCCCATAATTTTGATCTATTATTAGCTGTAAGGGGTTAGGTGAGTTTCAGAGAACAGAAGAGTATTTTTACATTATACAATCATAAATTTTATTTAAACAATTTTGAATATAAAGGATACATATTTAAACAGTATTTTGTGGAAATTTTATTTACAAATTCCGAAAAATCAGCCCTTGGTATGGAATTTAAACTAAAAATCTCATTTTTTGATAAAATTTTCGCTATATGTATATTAGCTCGAAAAAAATAGTTGTAATAAAACCTTCGTTTATGAACTAGAAAATTTTATTTCAAAGATATCTGCAAATTTTGAACAAAATCCCAATCCAAAATTTAAAACCAGATCTCTGCCGGCCTATTGCATTTCCAGCAACACACTGGTTGCTTAGTGAGCAGACCAAATGAAAACAAAAGCAATATGCACGCAACAGAGACTGAAAGCTTTCGCTGCGTTTCGGCGTACGAATGACAACTGAGCAATTGAGCGAACGAGCAAGTGGTGGTTGTGGTGTAGACAGAATATTCAGTTTTCCTTGTGAATTAAACGTGAAAGCGACGCAAAAAGTCAATGCAGCAAAATTAATATAAATTACACTGTTGAGTATAAAAACTAAAATTTAAGGAATTGAAATTATCAACTTTATAATATTTTGGAATTTTTGGAGTCTAGTACAAGCATTTGGGTCGTGGGTTTTAATTTCGTAAGGCTGAAAACAAACAAGTGCATTCCTGCCGAGAATTTGAAGAAAATGTGTCTACGTTTCAATTCATGCAAAAAAGATGTTTTCTTCAATGAAACAGTAGAATCAATGTCATACATCGTTGTAGACCTACAGGACTTTTGTAACCAGCGCAGTGTGAACGAGATATTACGCATTACTGCATTTAGTACGCAAGAAATTAAAGTTGAAACTACGACTACATATATACACAAACAAACATATTTACATTAAAATCGAAAACCCCACTGCACTGGTGAAGGTCCTGCAAGCGCATCCCGTGCCGCAACAAATTGTACGAAAGAAAGATTACTGAAAATTTCCAAGTCACTGCGAAGAGCAACAGCAGCCGATGCAAGCAAAACATATACAAAACAACGCGGCCATCAAACAATAAGAAAATTCAAGCAGAAAACGAAACAGAATAAAAACAAACAACAAAACGCGACTCGCAACGCGCGTCGCCCACGGCACGCTCCGACGTAGTATTTTGGAGCTTTTGCTCTCGTGCAGACGCAATCGCGTCGCTTTGGCTTGCAAGCGTAAGTGCTCACCGTCACAACCGTCTCCTGCTCGCTTAATTACTTGCGCTCAGCGCGGACACAAGCACGTCGCCATTGCCTACACCAACAGCTGAAGGCTCAACTCAGTCGTTATCAGCATCGCAGTCGCAT
This sequence comes from Zeugodacus cucurbitae, assembly GCF_028554725.1. Taxonomy (NCBI): domain Eukaryota; kingdom Metazoa; phylum Arthropoda; class Insecta; order Diptera; family Tephritidae; genus Zeugodacus; species Zeugodacus cucurbitae. Next base: position 46,543,152 of record NC_071667.1, read on the forward strand.
CAGTTGGTCTTGTGGCTGGACACACCTGTTCGGCTGAGACAATTGCTTTTTAGTTGTCTTCGCTTGCGTACGCTCACTGCATATTTACACATCGATAAAGTAATTTCGTGTTTTTGCTGCTAACGAAAAAAGTCACTCATACGACACGGTGTCTCAGTTACTTTGCCGGTATTGATACACAGTGTTGTTGTATGTGATATGTAAATAAAGTGTAGACAACAGTGTTTTTGTAATTGTGGAGGAGCATAAAATACAAGAAAAACATGCACTTTAATTAGCGAACTGAAAGTGAAGGTAACTGAAAATAAACAATAGAAAGTACTCGCAAGTGCGCACTCTTGGGTGTCAGCAAAAATATGTGAAAACTGCAACAAAGTGCAAAGTATGTCCCATATATGCATGCAAATGTGAACATATCACATATAGCACTGTGGCATATAAATACATAAATTAGACGCACAAAGCAAACTAATCTAATTAGTGGCACTTCTGTGTATAAAAAATGGAAATAAACAGCACAAAAACATTACAATACAACCAGTAAATCTTTAGCAACAAGATAAGATAACCTATCAACCACCGCTTGTAAATTATTTAAGGTAAGTATTTGCATTCGAAAATGGGGGTTTTCGGAGAATTTATATATATTTATTAATGGAATCACATTCATACTTTGAAAATGTTTCCTGCAGAATGATCCGCAAAAGGACAAATAATATCAAATCAGCAACAATATATGAAAATTCAAATATTTCTGTATTTGCATTTCTCAATTAAAAATATAAAAGTGTATAAAATACAAATAAAATCAAATGTAAATTTCAAACAAAATGTTATTATATTGATTCACTGTGGGTTACTGGGCTCCTTACCATATCTCAAGAACTACTCAACCGATTTCCATGAAATTCGGTATATAAAACTTTCTTGACACCCTGATAAATCTCTCCGATATTTTAATGTAATTCATTCCCTCTGAATTTTTTTCTTATAACAGTTTGTCTCTGTATCAAAAATGGTTAAAATCGGGTCATAACTTCCCCCAGATCCCATATACCTAATTATAGGTAGTATAAAATTAAGTGAGCGTATAGTGTATCTTGGTTGTTAAAAAGAGTGAAATCGGTTCGGGAATTACCTCAGTCCTCACATACTATTTATAATTATTTTCGTTATTCTATTGCACTTTATGCCGAATATATGGGTCGAATTGTGTTATCTTTATAAAATTACATCAATAAATTGCGAGAGTATAAAATGTTCGGTTGCACCCGAAATTAGCCTTTCCTTACTTGTTCGTTTTATTATCAGGCTCCACATATAATAGATCATGGGGGAAAAAATGTCTTTTCTTGGTTCAGACCACAATCTTTCAAGGATAAGCGTTGTGGTTTGTTATTGGTCATAGCGAACGGAAGTCGTTTAAACTCAAACTGCATAATTCGCTTAGAATCATAGAGATATTAAGAATAAGAACTTCCTCACCTTGGAACTTTCCTTTGAGTATCATCCAGTTCAACCAATCACAGTTTTGTAGGCTTTAGTTTCGAAGCATGATTACTATGGAGCCAACCCTTAAATTGGTAAACCAGGCACTTCCAAGGAGATTCAAAATTCAATTGGATAGTTGGTGGCTTCATAATCGTTTATTACACAGATAATAGATTTGAATGATTACGCGGTTATAGGTGAGTCCACAACAGAGCGCCATTCATTCCTCTCTTTGGCATAATACCAAGTGAAGCCAGGTCGTTCTCCACCAGGTCCTTCCAACGGAGTGCAGCTCTTCCTCTTCCTCGGCTTCCACCAACTGGTACTGCATCGAACACTTTCAGAGCTGTAGCACTTTCGTTCATTCGAACAACGTGACCTATCCAGCATAGCCGCTGACTTTTTATTCGCTGAACTATGTCGCTGAACTTCCATCGTCTGCGGTATTCGCCGTTGCCAATCTTTAAGGGACCGTAAATCTTCCGCAAAATCTTTCTCTCGAAAACTCCTAGTGCCCGTCTTATCGGAAGTTGACATCGTCCACCCTTCTGCACCATAAAGTAGGACGGAAATGATGAGGGACTTGTAAAGTTTGATTTTTGTTCGGCGAAAGAGGAATTTACTTTGCTTCAAAACCTCTTAGTCATTGCGTAGATCTTTTAGTGTTCGGTTAAGTGCTTCCAATACACATTTATGCACCATTATGCATTCGTCGCATATGATGATTTTCGATTCTACATTTTATACCACTTTCCGTCTCGTGCACGGAATAAAAAGTATACTATATATTTTCCCTTGCCTTAATGTACCTCCCTGACCAAATTTCAGCCAAATCTGTCTAACCGTTCTTGTGTTATGAATTGTGTAACTAACACTACTTTCTTTTATATATATCGATTTGAATGAGCATTATAACAGTGCAGTAGAAATTTCGAAATGACAATGAGAATTCATATTGTATTAGCCATTCAAATAATTGAAGTATTGTGAACAAAGCCAGCAAAAACGCGGTTATAACAAATTGACAAAGTGCATATTTAAATGCATAAAACAATCCCCTGACAGTACAAAAGCTAAGCTTAGAATAAAAATTGTAACTGCGTGTCAGAGCAAGAATATAATGAAAATTACAAGGATTACATGCGCATTTGAGAAGCCACGACGTGCGTGCCAAAGTGCAGCACTTGTAAATGCGTCCTAAGGGCATCATTACAAGAGCTGGGAAAACATACATAAAAATGAGCTTTTATGTCTATTTCAAATTTCGTATTTTTATACCTCCACTGAGCTTGTGTGAGTGCGTGCAGCCTGCGTGTTTATATCTTATTATTTCCACTTTTCTTTGTTTTGTGTTTCTGCATGACTGCAACTATTTGTTTAACATTTTCAATGTTTTTTCTGCCTGTTTTAACTATCTTCTTCAATCAAAAGAAGAAGTGTGCGTGTTTTTAATAGCCACACACACACGCGCCTACCTCAGTACTTTGTGTTTGCACTGGGTTATAAAAAGAACTCACATCGGGCACTTGAGGCTGGCGACGCAAGAATGTCCTTGATCTTTGCCACAGCAGCGCAAGCACCAAGGAGTCACCACAACCATGCTACAAAAGCCTACAAAAGTTGGAAACCAACAGCATCCATTTTTGCTTGCGCAGACCTTTTCGGGGCGGTGCTCAGGTGGATCTCACTCTGCACGTGACTGTACCACAAACCGGTGTGTGAGCCTTTGGACAACTGAAATTCTCACTGTTTGTTGGTATTCAGCGCCTTTATTATAGTTCGCGGTCGTTTTAAATTTTCACACTGAACACCATCAACGCCAGACAGCAATAACATAACCACGAGGAGGAAACGTCCAAAGCTAATATTTTCGTTGGTCACAATGTATACATCATGTATACTCATATACTCACGAACTTATTCACTCATAAGTCACAAGAATGAGTAAAATGTGGTATTCATGGTTTGAATTATATCAGATATATTCATACATATATACAGATATCAGGAGCTCTAGAATTAACCGTTCTTATTACAGTCAGGTCTACGTTTACAAAAAGAAATTAATTTATAATTGACAAGAGTAAATTAACTAGAATTCATTCCTTCAATATTTTATTTGCTGTTAAGAAGGGTCATTTGTCCCTACGAAAACAACGAACAGGTGTCGTATCCTCGGCCTTTGCATAGTCATTATATTAGTTGGTGTAGATAGTTAGTATCGCTTCCTTCATCAACTCTCGGTATCTATCCCACCCCACATGTGTTGTGGTCGATCGCAACGTTGCGAAGTAAAATTCCGTCCCACAGTTCCCTATATCGAAACACTGAAGAATGCTCTCAGAGTACAGGAGTGCAAGTCTATTAGAAAACTGCTCGGCTGTATATTGTGTTTATTGATGCTCGTTCTTTGATGCACGAAGGTCCGAGTCGATATTACGACCACACATCAAAAACATTGTAGACATACAGCCATGTAGCTTAATGAATTTCTTGTGCTGGATTCTGGATTTCAGACTACTGCGAGGTCGATTAGCTTCAGCCCATTTGGCGATGTTTCATCATTGAGGCGGAATTTTATCTGTTGTGCCAAAGACACCTTTTTTACCCACCCTAGCGTTGATATCGCCAAGCACGATTTTAACGTCGTGGTGGGGGCAGCACTCATAGGTACATTCGAGGAGCTCATATAAAGTATTATTGAAGAACTTTGATTTGATGAATATTGTGGTTAGATTTTTATCCACCGATGTAAATGCCAAGCCTCGGTGACGGAGTCTCTTTACCACGACAAATCCCACACCATAATTGCCTATTCTACATATATGGTCGCTGCAGAAGATTTCAAAGGGACTTACCTTCTTCCGTCCTTGTCTCATCCATCACACTTTTTGGATAGCAGTGATGTCAGCCACCCATGGATATCAACCAGCTGAGCAGAGGCACCTTCCCTATTAATCTTTAATTGCAGGAGTCGTCAACAAAAAGGGGTGTCTCATCAGAGAATTTCTTTGTTTTTTCATTGGGACAGGTTTTTTATGTGGTGGTCCCATTGTATTATTTGTGGGATAATAGAAATACATACAAGACTAAGTGAACATTTTGAAGTTATAAACCTGAAATTCCTGAAACAATTAATAATAACAAGATTTACATATTAGCAAGATTTTATGCACCACTGGTGAGAATCACCAGCCACAAAATGATTATATCTGCAAGAGATGCAGTGGACCTGGGTTGGAAAAATATTATTCACCATCTTAAATGCAGTCTGAAGTTTACACATCAAGAAGAGCTTGCTATTCGAAAAAAACACTTTATCTATGAATGGTTGTATTCCTGTATTCTTCTTGCTAAATCGCGGATTCAAAACTTGTCGGATCAACTGTGAGGTTATTACTATACATAGGTTATACTTGCGCAAATGTAAATGATGGTGTCATACATACAAATAAAGATGACACTTGAAGTGCACACAACACCCATGCAACTCATAGTCCTAGAGCAGCAGTCGCAGCAGCGCACAGCGGCAATGAACACGTGGGCCTGAGCACAGCAAGCACACTTAGCAAACAACAGTGACTAAAATACTTTTAATTACCACTCATAGTGAGCGCACGATGAGCTTCATTATACAGAGAGATATACATATATGTATGTACCTACATAGTATATAGAATGGTATATATGTATGTATATAATACTCGTATGCCTGTAGTATTATATTTGCAGAGGCAACCGCAGATAGTAAGCTCAAGCGCAATTGACAGAGGAAAAAATCGGAATTAAAAAGTCATTTTCCGTTAAAGCGCAGGGGGAGGCGGTTGTGGCTGCAATTGAGATGTAGTGATTGTTCTGGTGTTAGTGTGCCGCAACTAACAATAAGACAATGACACTTTTAACACTTTTTCTATGCCTCCTCGGCAAGCTCACGCACGCATTTGCACACACTCACACGAGCTTGTGTTTTTTGCATTGTGGCTGTACAATAATGCCGAGTACGCGATTTTCATTATTTCAATGGTCTCCATAGTGCATTTTTTTAGCATTTTATATCCCGCTGTTAAAACAACAAATATGAGTATAAGTAAACATTTATCAATGTGTGTGTGTGTTGCGCGTGTATGGTGAATGGCGAATGCTCGCCTTCGGTGCAGTGAAGAGAATTATCTGAAGGCTGACATGCATTATTTTAACTGTGCCGATTTTCATTATTCTTTTCACAACAATTTACAGTACTTATTACACATATTGCTGAGCGTCTCATATATTTGTATTTATGTTAATGGTGGATTGTTTCTATCTTCACGGATGTATGAAATAATTCTGCTTGAAATGTGGGTGATGGCACTACTTTAATCATGAGAAACTGCATGGATTTCTGTTATTATTTTTAGTAATTACACATATTCATTTTCGTAAAGAAATTTCCATTAAAGAAATTATAATATTACACAGTAATTTGATTTATGTATCCTTAAACCACAAACAATAAACGTTTGCATTTTTGTTGAAAAGACTATAGCCATTCAACAACCAGGAATGCAATGAGGAAGCCTGTCATCATTTTGACTACTAGCGTTTTCTTTTATCAAAAAAATGTAACATATATTCTGCCCTGTACTCGGGTTTTCAAATGGTGAGTGAGAGTTGACCTACATAATAGGAAGACATTTTATTGTTCTTTTATCATGTAAAAAATGGAACACATTCATAGAGGTTATGTAGAAATATAAAAAGGCAGCATTTTGGTCGAGAAAAGAAAATGCAATAATACTACTGCTTTGAGGCGTTATCAGCATTCACGCATGAAAGTAATGTCTCTGAAAAAAAGAAAATTCAAATTTAATGGGGAAAGTTTATTATCATTCGAAAGAATATTCTTTGGCAGTTTTTAAAGATTATCTCTATCAAATGTTTGCCGCGGCTACGTCCAATTTTCGATGACTCGTTCGAACATTTCGACTGGTAACAGGCGAATGACTCGCGTGATGATTTGCTCCATGTGACACAATACTGAACAAAAATGGCATGACAGCTTGACACGACTCACGCGTGATCTGAAAAAAAAAGTTATTAAAAACAAGTAAGGAAGGGCTAAGTTCGGGAGTTACCGAACATTTTATACTCTCGCAATTTATTTATTTAATTTTATTAATATAACAAACAATTTGACTTACATATTCGGCATATATATGGTATAAAATATACTTCAAAGTTCGGGTATATGGGAAGTAGGCGGGGTTGTGAACCCATTTGGACTATTTTCATTGGGACGTGGGTGGAAACACGCTCATTCAAATTTTTATATACTATTTTGAGTGCAGCTCTTCTGTACCATCTTTATAATGAAATTTAAGGTTTCTGGTGTGTTTAATTGCTGAGTTATATCATTTTCAGTAGTTTTCAGCATAACCTTTGTATGTGAGGTGGGCGTGGTTCTAATCCGATTTCCGTGATTTGTGGACTGTATAAGGTAGTATCTAAAAGAAATTACTCTAGAAAGTTTCCTTGATGTAGCTTTAGTAGTTTACGAGATATGTGCAAAAAACTTATTAGGGGGCGGGGCCATGCCTACTTCCCCAAAAAATTACATTCAAATATGCCCCTCCATAGGGCGATCCTTCATACCAAATTTCACCTTCTTATGGCGCCAATACGTATACCAAGTTTCATCACGATATCTCAATTTTTACTAAAGTTACAGCTTACAGGGGACGGACGGACAGACAGACATCCGGATTTTTTACCTACCTTATATATAGTATTGTTTATTCAAGTGTGTCAAAGTTAGTGCAACAAAGAACTGCTCAGAAACAGAATGAAAAATATTACATTAATATAGTCAAACATTTTGTGTTTCGATTATAAAACTAAAATGTTATTATTCAAAACTTTTAGAATGAATGAATAATCACTTCCTCAAATGTTCGACAAGCCACACTCTGCATGAATTGTAGCAAAGTTAAAAAGATGAATGTGGTATATTGAAAGTATTATAACATAACTTAAATAAAAGAGACAACACAGTTAACACTTAAACGAAACAATTTTATTTTCAAAAAGTTATAGATAACAACAAAATTACGCTCCAAAATAGCTGTTGAGCTTGGGTATAGAAAGTGATGAAATGTTGGGAAAAAATTAATTAATTTTGTAGGAACTCATTAATGTGTATACGAAACACAACCTCAAATTTAACAAATGCATTTCATTAAAATGTCGTAAGACGAAAATATAGCAGTCGAAAAGAGACGTTTTACTCACGCTCTCAGTGATTAAACACGAGTAAAGTTTTAAATACAGAATTTGTACTGTAATGATATAATTCTCAAATCACATTTCGGTTCCAATGATAACTTAAAATAATTTATTATAAAATAGCTTAAAAACATGAAATCGAATTAAATCGAATAATACACATGTGGCGTACAAACAGTCGTATTCATCTTTAATAACGGCAGACCATTTATCAACCTCATAACAGCATAGAGCTTACACCACGCAGCAACAACAAAGGCAATTACAGTAGGAATAACGCCAACCGCATTGGTGGTCAAAAACCAATATCAATATTCGAAGCGTGTGAATCTAGCATTCAAAGCGAATTGGCCGATAATCGCTAATTTGCGATAAGCTTTCAACGAACATTGCAGAGCAAAAAAGGTGCGCTGCAAACCAGCGACGAACCAAATATCACACACACGATTGAGCAGGCGCCCACTCCCATTCACTCCAAAGGAGGAAGCGAGCCCAGCGGCGAAAGTGGTCGTTTGTTCATTCGGAGGAAATTCGAAACCGTTGATGCGTAAATTACGAAACCGGTCAATGTGTATCGGCTTTAACAAACATTGCAATGGATTTTTGTATTTGTTCTCACTGCTGTGCCCCCCTTCTCTTTATTTCTTCGACACTTTCAAAAAAGTCCTATTAGCGTGCCTCTATGGAAAAACTGCTATCATACACAAAATGTCTCAGAAACCTTAAATATGCGCAAAATTTCAATAGCTCGGTAGCAATACAGTTACTGCATTCTCGCAGACAACAACTCTGATATACGTGTATGTGCATATGTGTGCTATATAATATATGTAACAGATGTATATACATATGTATATACAAGATGTGTGTGTGTGTTGTATGTGTACGACTATGGCATCCCTCTGCAAATACGCCGTTTATGTCCCTTGTCAGCGCGAGGAGAATTTGAATTTTGTGTTATTGGCTTTTCGTTGTGCACAATATGTAAAATGCAAATTCTCTTTGTGGCCACTGGGCATATGCGCAACATTCATGTGTGTTATGAGTATTCATAGCAAATATTTGACTAGTCTACAAATTCAACAAATCGCACCTTAAAATTTAATGAGCAAACATAATATTTGAACAATGTTGGTAGGGCAGTAATGGTATGATAATTAAATTCCATAAAATTAATTATCCATTATTATGTATATCAAAGGTATACCCATTTAATATGGAATATACTTGTATTCGAATAAAATTGTATTTTATTTCAATACAATCACAATAAAAAACTGCACCAAACCCATATTAAAGTAATGTATTATGGGTTTTTAGTTCTGAGGTTAGGTTAGGTGACCCAGCGACGGGTGCCGGGATGATCCATTGTGATGCCGAAAGACTCCCAAGTATGGATGGCAAAGAAGACATTTATGTCTCGCCGAAACGTTTTGAGCCATCCTGAATTTTATGAGACGGCTAATATCTATTCCGACAAATTCTTTTGGTTCGCTACCTAGATGTTTCTGGAGGAGGAAAAGTCGGGAAGTTTCCATCTCGCCTTCTTCCATATAGCTATCGCAGTTTGCGCTCGTTTAGCCTCATCGCAGGTATTACCTATTCCCCCTCCAACCTTGCAAACGATATCCACAGGCGCTGTGTGTAGATAGATTTGCATTCAGGATTATTCTTGGCGTTGTCCGCATGGCTCCTCTACAACAATATAAGGCAACCGATGCCTTTCTCACTCTCTCCCCAATGTTTGGCTTTTTTCCAAGACAGCTTCCTGTCCCGGTAGAGGCCCTAGTACATAACCACGACAGTTCAGAGCAGAGGAGACTGTAGACAAGGTGCATGAGTTTCGGTTCTACCCAATTCATCGAGAGCCCTAACAACGGATTCCGGCCTCACAAGTTGAAGACCCTTCGAAAAAGGTTCCTCCCGGATATACCTTGTGTTTAAGAGCTCTCTCAACCCATGTCACGATGTCTTAAAGCGCAGTGTCAACCGTCCTGCCTTTGCTGTAGGCTATGCCCTTAATATCTTTCCCCAAATTTACAGAGCTGTAACCCTGCTGTACTACCTTTTGGGTAAATTTAAACACTTCTCGAGTTTTTCCTTACGTTGATTCCTTATATTTAAGTTTTGTGGAATATTTCGTACATTAGTTAACGTATTTTATAGAATTTCGGTTAACGGCTCAAGTATCACATTATCTCACATATCTTAACAATTTTCCTTAATTCAACTCATCATCCTGATCACTTCCATAGTTACATATTTATAGGACTTATATCTCAGATGAAAGGTGGGTATTCTGTCGGAAGCTCTCAATCAACACCAGCTATACACTACTGGAACCAAGTCTAACATGCTTAACGATAGCTTCTAGCTATTTTGCTATCCGACTTGTGTGGGTACCCGTTCATCGCGTCGTTGGTAACTGCAAAGCGGGTACCACTTGCAAGAGTGGATACCCTAGCAATATTGACGTCGGAATGGCAGCGGGTTGGCAGTCCATGCCCCACTTGCACAAGGGATCTGGTCACACAAACATCGTTTGAGCTCACCACTGGACAACAACCAGCACCTGTTGCGAGAGCCCGCAGTGGAGCGTAAAAGATCTTTCAGACTGTCCATCTCGGCGAGTTCATTGGTACGCATGCGTTTAGACGAGGAATCCTGACATTTGCAAGTTATCAAAGGTGTTTGTTTGGTTTGAATCTTCCTCCTCCAAAATCGAGATTTCGCCAGACTGAGGCTGAAACACCTTGCAAAAACCACCTTCGGCGAATCTACCAAATTGGCTGTAATTGACATTAGCCGACTCAAAAAGTTTGTAACAGATTCCAAGCACTTTCCCGAATCATAAGAGTATTTTTGATTCATTATCAACACTGTTCAAGTGAGATCTTCCGGCATATACAGAGATCTGCCTACTAATTTAACCTACCCTAAATTAGGTCCGATATAATCCTGGTACTTTATTCAAGCCAAATTTTTTTCTACGTCATTAATTCTTGTTCTTACAGCTTTTTTATTTAATTTGAAATCTACACACTCATTTTCATACAAAAATCCACCACCACAAAGCGAAGAAATGCACACGCCACCACCTTTTCAAGTGCCACGAACAGTACTTAATATTAGCGAAATGGCAGTCAATTGGAATATTTAATGCACACGATTTGGCAGCCACTCAAAAAGGTGCAATATTTTGCGAACTACGAATGCATGAGAACAAAAAATGAAATGTACTTGGCATTGGAGTGAATTCAAGTGGCCTATTATTATCATTATATGAACATCATTACACTTTATTAACTACTACAATAATAATTTGAATGCTCAGTGTATCTATATTTATATATGTATGTACATAACTCAATGTGGGTGTGTATATTTATTTGATTACTTTTACATTTACGTGTAGGTTTACTTATGGTAGTTTGAGCTGCGACACTTTCCAAGAAAGTTTGAGCAACTTCATAAACTGCTACTGCAATCTTTATATATTCTCTTAAAGGATTTCGAGAAAGGGCCCAACAAATATCTTACCACCTCAAAAGACACAAAAAAACTACAACCAAACTTTCATTTCGAACGTGTACCATCAGTCCTGTGTTCCATCAGGAACTAGACCACACATATCGATATTGATTCCCCAGAAGCTCCGAGAGCTAAAACCTACAATTTAATGCAGAAATAATGGATTTATTTTTACTAATACTTACATATTCACATTTATTGCTAACAGGTATTCATGCAATATTTAAACGCCCACAAGTTCTTGCGGTATAATTCAAGGAAATCCCAGACAATTCGAGTCAAAGCAATGAATTTCAATCCGGTGGCCACCTCAACAACAAATGTGCAGTTGTCACGTTGTGACTCTGTTGAAATGAATATAAAATATGAGTGCTCTGTGCAGTTATTGGATTTGAAATCAATAACTACTTACTTTATGCAATCAAAAAGAGTCGAGATTTATTTTCCAACGAAGTCGCAAAATGCACAACAGTCGCAAATGCACAACGAAGTCGCGATGCACTACATTATTGATATATATATTTACACATTTATATTGTTAATAATATATATTTTTGCTGTACGTAATTCCAGCTAGCAGCTGCAGTACTGTTACTACAGTTTTCACTTTGTCGTCGTTGTATTTATTTAACTTGATTAAAAGAAATTTACTATGTAAAGGCAAGAGGCAACAACATGTTGCAGCTTGCACTGCTGTTGCTGGTGGAAAGCGAAATTTCAACCATCATCGTACGATAATTGCCCTTCAAATCTAATTTACAAATTATGCAGCCACTTTAAATGCCAAAATCTTTCAACATTTCGCCGAAAAATGGCAAAAGCCTGGAAGAGTGGGCGCTTGTAAGCTTATGCAAATATGTTTGTATGTATAATGAAGATATTCAAATGCCGCTGTCAGTGTCGGGTGTGAATTTAAACCTAAATTTTCGCACAAGTTTGATCTGTATCGAAAAAAGTAGATGTAAGCCGGCTCCATTTCAGAATCACGAGTCACGCTTTTCAATGGCTTGTTGCGACGGCAATAATTAGAAAATTTACAGAGATGAAATGAAATACTTTACGAAAATAATCCCCTAAACCATCTCCGTTAGAGCTGCACAGACTATTTGAATAGAGGTTGTTATGTTTCCGAATCAGTTTAATCTTATTTTGTTAGGAAATCAAAATAATTTATACATATGCCATAAAATCCATCTTAGCCCTTTTCGTCAATTATTCACAGAGTTGAGTTGGCTAGTCACCTTGCAGATCTTTAAATTTACGCAAATGTCAAATACAAGTGTAGTCTGCTTTTGGGCGCTTGCAAAAACTGCATCAAATCTACATGCATTGTTGGCAACGAAGTCTATGTTTCGCCTCATCTTTATGTACAAAACGTGATGTATGCATAACAACAACCATATTACATAATATATATAGTTACAGTTTGTATTTGTAGTACATGGAGATGATATATAGCAATATTTGAACACGCCGCAATAGTTAAGTCAAGTCAGACACCGCATAACGTCGCATGCCAATTTTATGCCGCCGTCTGTGGCATAAAACAATGACAGCTACAACAATAGCGCCAACGGCAACAAATTGCTGACAAGTGACAGTAATTGCGAGGACATAAATTATTAAAGGCATTTTCCCTGTGTGTGATGCTAATTTTCATATACACATGAGTGTGTGTGTGTGTCTGTATGCATTCTGCTGACATTGACACAAGTGAGTTGCGTGTCTGACAAAAGCAAGTGTAACTCTTGCGAAAGATAATTTATAGCTGCATTGAGTTGATTGCAATTAATTGGCATTTACGAAAAAATGGGTGTATCCTTTTGATTGTTGTCATTTAATTAAATGCGACAGTATTTATGAATAATTACAATATTAAAAGATAGATGAAAGTTGGCACAATGCGACTTAATAAGAAGATTTTCAATAAAATTAAAAAAAAAATAGTTTAAGTTTTTTGGATGGTTCTAAATAAAGAGAAGAAAGAGGCGCAAGAAAAAAGTTTTTAGTGTGAAACTAGGGGATGCAGCCTTTGTAGCCGTCGAGTATCTTCACTGTTATCCAGGAGCGTTTGCAATCAGCCTTAATGTTTTCGACTGGTTTTGTTGAATTACTTCTATGTTTGATTTGCTTGCAGTTCCCCAGATTTGGGCCCAAACCGATTTTAAAATGGATTTATATAAAAGCATCTTATTTTCAAGACTTAGTTTGGTTTTAGGACCAAGTAAGTCTTCTGTCTAAGTGCATCCCGAGGTATTTAGCGCTATTGCATTTTGGTATGATTGTTTGATTGAAATTGACGCCGGAACTATCTCCTAATATATAAAAATTTACCACAACATAAATATTACCGCCCAAAAACATTTTTTTTTATTTTTTGCGTCAATTTCTTTATACCAGAGAAAAGTTACTCATACGCAGTGGTATATTCAGATGACCATTTGTTTTTACTCTCCTTCGCGTATTTACGCATTTAATCAAAGCTATAGAACGCAACAAAAAATCAATTAAACGTTTAAAAATGCATTGGCATTAAATTAAAAACCGAATATAAGTATGTACACAGATCTGCACTCCTCTTCAGTTGAATTGAAATTTAAAACTGGCGTTCATATGTATATCATTTAAAGTATGTATGTACGAATATGTATGTTTGTGGCTTGTTCATGTAGCTTTCATTCGCCACAATAAACGCGTGTATGATATATTTTTAATTAAAAACGTGCCGCAAGTAAAAGTATCTTCGCCCCACTCGCTTTGAAAAATAAGTAAAGTGCAAGAGTTTGTCAAGTAAGGAGCGCCAACATTTGCCAACGAAACTACAACCGTTTATGTAGCGAAACTAAAAATATGCAAAATGCTAGTTACACAAGAGCTAGGGCTAAACGTGTGGCAACAAATACAACGAAAGCCTTGATGGCTGGCAGTCGTAGACATATGCATTTGCATATTTTCTTGTAATTAATTCGGCTAGCGGCTGTCAACCTGTCTGTGTGACCCGTCGCAAGAACCACGCACGCATTTTTAAAAGTGTCCGTGTCGCATTGCATCAGGGTAAGACTTGCGTGTGGATATTGATGTGTTTTAATGGACGAAGATTCGAACGATCAGATTCATTTAAAATTTATTCATTTAATAAACAGTAAAATATAAATTTGTCAGTTGTGAAGAAGTACATAGGAGGAGTAATCAAAGAAGTTGCTTAGAAGCAATAATTTTGGTTTGATTTGACAACATTCACCTTTGTGTGATATGAAAATAATAACAACGAATTCGCCAAACATTAAATTACTCATGACCCCATCAGTATGTGTCTGGAGAATTAACTTTTAAATCATAGCGTCGAAATTTCATATTAGTGATTGAACAATACAATTTATACTATTTTGGATTCTCTATAAGGAATCAAGATAAATCCTGGGTTCCACATAAATGTTGTGTAACGTATTTGAGACTTCTATTAGATTGGGCTAAACAATAAACAAAGAATCATATAAGTGATTGTCATTTTCATTTAACTCAAAAGACTGTAAAAACAAGTCCAAATACAGTATTCAGTATTCAAACTTGTTTTTGGCCAACAGACCCATGTGCTAAAAGCGTTCAAATCGACTAGAAAATCAGATGCAGCAGCTGAATAAGAACTTTGAAGAAAAACTGTATGCACCGGGAAATGTTTCCTGTCCGTTCGTTGTCCAAAATTTTCTAGGAAACTATAACTCGCGAAATTACAAAGACTAAATAAATGAACTAATAATGTCATATCAAGTTTTGGCGTGTAATATGTCCTTGAAACATACATATGCTGGACTCTCATGTGAATTTCATTCCTGTAGATTTGGGTGCTTAGGAGTGACGAACAAGGCGAGTGGTTCCAACAGAAGAGAAGAAGCGATGTCAAGGAAAATGGAACACAGTAATGCTAACAGCTTCTTACTGGAGACTTAAAAAAGAGCTTCCAGAATTTATATATTCACGAAAAACATATTCGTTTTTTCTATATTAAGGAATAATTTCTTTAAATGTCGGCTAAATTTTACTTTGTAAGAAAATATTTGTTTGATGTCACAGAAAACCTAAAGCGTCCGATGTATCTAAGCTCACATATTTATAAACTGGTAGCATTTTACTGGCCTCCCTAGTATCCTGCACATTTTCAAGAGTTATATATTCTTTTAGTGCATGCGATATTCCAGCTGCGTTGCTTAAAAATGCATTTAAACTGCATACTTGAGAATACCGCAAGAGATTGCAGAACATGTCAACTTGAGAAACTTGCAACTTGTCGCGAACATTTGCTGTTGCAAAGGAAATACTACAAAGGAGGAGAACAAGTGTTTTGCTAACAAGTCTTATCTTGCGTGCGTTAGAAGAATTCTAAAATGGAAAACAAAAAATTAGTTTTATAGTTGAGGGCCGACTAGTAACTGAAAGTAACTGTATTGTACATATGTATATTCATACATGTATAAGTGTACATTATGTATGTGCTTCTGCTATTGCACAATAAGTTCATATGTATTTCTATATATACAGCTGTTGCGGGGGAAAGTTTAAGGAAGTGAATGCAACATGAACAATTACTTGTTTACCTTTGGCCACAAGTACACACAACACATGCCTATAAAGAGTGATTTATTTGTGTATAACAACGAGCAGTGCCCTTAAAATATTCGCACCACATACTTACAAAACTTACTTGCCTTTATGGTTAATGAAATATTCAAAGTGTAATTAAATTGAAGCCTTCAATTATCGAGCCGTTAGTTAATTTTGAACTCCAGTAAAATTCTATCGAACCTTATAAGGTCCTGTAATAAATTTGTGCATCACAGGTATACACAGGAATATATATATATATACCTAACACACACTCACAGTGTATGCGCATGCACTATTTCGTGTATGCCAACTGTCTAGTCAGCATAAAAGGATTAATTCGGCAGTCTGGCTCGCAGATAGTATGGCGTGATAAGCAAGTCTTTACACAGTGTATACACACATGTTTGTATGCATATGTGCAACTGCAGTGCAGAACACACGCTGGGAATTCTGGCCAACTTGTTATTTCTGTGCGTTCGGTTGGTGAAATTTATTGTGGCTAAATTACAAACAGCAATGCAACAGCTACGGCGTTAAACACGTTATAAAACTCAAACATTTCTATGTACATACAAACAGAGTTATGGCATACTGTTGCGCCGCATTGTCGACATGCAATGAGTGAAAGCTGGTGAGAGTTATAAATCATTTCACTTAATTTCACTTCAGACCTGCAGCAACATATCGCACCTTGTCGTCTTGCAGTAAATTGCCGTTATTTCTCCATTAAATATTCACATTTCTATTAGTCTGTCTGCCAGACCATGACACGAAGGTCTAAGTTAAATTTACTCAATGCAACACAGACAGTCAATCAATATGTCGTAGACTGTTTCCAACTCCATTGCATTGGGATTCAAATGTATGCTTGTACTGGTAGAGGGAATATTATCAGATTGCTGTTCCTTGTGTAAATGAAAATTAAATTCACCTGTTGGGAAGCTCATCAGACACCATATATGCCGATAGACAAGTCAGAAGGGTACTCCATTAGAATATTATAGTAATTTGCCTTTGCCATGGTGAGACTTCTCTTTTTTTATTACCAGAACTTACACTATATATGTGGTATGGAAGGTACTAACTTGCTCTCATCCTGCCCATATTGCTCTCGAAATACGCGGAAATATCGCATGAAAAGCTCGAAGGTCATTCTAGAAACAAAGTCATTCTACTATATTATCCTACTTAAAGTATTTGTTCTCAGAAATGTTTTTGGTTCACATATTTTAAGTTGAGGTTATGTTTTCTTTGTTCATTTTACCTCTTCCTTAGTTCTTTTCAACAACTAACCAGTATTGAAGTTTATGGGTGAGAAGGTTTTCAGAGGCTGAAAACAAGGGCATTTTTTTAATTTTTTCATACTCTTGCAACAAAGTTGCTAAAGAGAGTATTATAGTTTTGTTCACATAAAGGTTGTTTGTGTCACCCAGAAATAAAAGATCTAGATATAGGGTTATATACTGTATACATATATAACTGATCAGAATGACCCGTCCGTCTGTCTGTACAAGCGATAACTTGAGTAAAAATTCAAAACTATATTAATGAAATTTGGTGCACATATTCCTTGGCACCCTGAGGAGGTTGGTATTGAGCGAAATTGGTGCAATGTCACGCCCACTAAATGACGAAAACCGAAAACACACAAAGTGCTATAACAAAGCCATAAATAAACTAAAAAAACAAGTAAGGAAGGGCTAAGTTCGGGTGTAACCGAACATTTTATACTCTCGCAATTTATTGATGTAATTTTATAAAGATAACACAACTCGACCCATATATTTGGTATAAAGTTCAATAGAATAACGAAAATCATCATAAATAGTATATGGGGACTGAGGTAATTCCTAAACCGATTTCACTCGTTTTCACCACCAGGATACAATGTATCGAGGACTATACGCTCACTTAATTTAATATTACTTATAATTAGATATATGGGATCTGGGGGAAGTTATGACCCGATTTTTACCATTTCAGGTACAAAGAGAAACTGTTATAAGAAAAAATTCAGAGGGAATGAATTACATAAAAATATCTCAGGTAGTTACCTATATTTTCGGTGAAAAATTACCCTTAGGCACTGATTTCTTCATGTTCGATATCAGTGCCCTTGAAAAGTCATGGTTCGATTTTGACAATTTTTCCACAAGTGATGTCACAGCTCAAATACAGTATTTGTGTAAATTTTTATTTCGCTATCTTTATCGGTTCCTTATGTACACATTATAAAGTGAACGAATCAAAAGAATTCAAAATTGAGTTATATGGGAAGTAGACGTAGTTGTGAACCGATTTCGCCCATATTCCACCCGCGTCATCAGGGTGTCAAGAAAGAGTTATATACCGAAATCGGTCGAATAGTTCTTGAGATATGGTTTTTGACCCATAAGTGGGCGACGCCACGCCCATTTTCCATTTTGTAAAAAAATCTCAGTGCAGCTTCCTTCTGCCATTTCTTATGTAAAATTTTGTGTTTCTGACGTTTTTCGTTAGTGAGTTAACGCACTTTTAGTAATTGGACTGTATAAGGAAACGGCTAAAAGAAACGACTGCAGAAAGTTTGGTTTATATAGCTTTATTGGTTTGCAAGATATATACAAAAAACCTTTTTTGGAGGCGGGGTCACACCCACTTTTCCAAAAAAATTACATTCAAATGTGCCCCTCCATAATGCGATCCTATGTTCCAAATTTTATTTTCATAACTTTATTTATGGCTTAGTTATAGCTCTTTATGTGTTTTTGGTTATCGCCATTTTGTGGGCGTGGCAGTAGTCCGATTCCGCCCATTTTCGAACTTAACCTTCTTATGGTGCCAAGGAACTCGTGTTCCAAGTTTCATTAAGACATCTCAATTTTTACTCAAGTTACAGCTTGCACGGACGGACAGACAGACATCCGGATTTGAACTTTACTCATCACCCTGATCACTTTGGTATATATGACTATATATCTAACTCTTTTAGTTTTAGGTGTTACAAACAACCGTTATGTGGACAATACTATAATACTCTCTTAGCAACTTTTGTTGCGAGAGTATAAAAATATTATTGTTTTCAACCTCTGAACCCATATTTTTTTACCCTTAATGGAAAAAAATGCAATAACAGTGTTCAAAAATGAACATGTGCGTATATATTTAGTTTTTTATTACTCTACATATTAAGAATATTAAATAAGAAAAATGTAATAACACATACAGTCCACTGAGCATAAATATGTATGTTCAAATATATTTAATGACATACATACATATAATACATACATTTATATATACAACGTACATATATTTATATGAGGCACGCATGCATCTATATGCAACATGCATGCACTCAACAAACACATTTATATGTATGCACAAGATAACCTATTGGTTATAAAAATACATTTGGGCAATTGCTTGTGTGCATTTGAAATAACCCCTAATCGTGCAATATATAAAATATACATATAGACATACACACATACATATATAATTAGTTCTTAAGATAATTCTAAAATTTGTATATAAGTAAGTAAAAAACCAAAATAAAATCAGAATGAAATAGTTCTCACTCAAGCTTGGTGTTTCAAATATTTTCCCCGACCCGCGGTAAGAGGTATTTGAAATCAGCTTGTTTTAAACATTTGGTCCTTCGAGCCGGATAGAGAGATCCGGAGCCGAAGAGAGATCCAATTAAGAAGGCCTGCTATTAGAATATAGAGGCACCTATTACAAAATTTGGTCGTTAGAGCAGAATGTGAGCTCAGACAAATAAAAAGACCTGTATATAGAAATACAGGCAGGAAAAAGTCCTATACATGAATTAGGCAAAAGACAAAAAAAAAAAATCAATGGAAAAGATTGTATGTAAAACGTATTTGCGAGAGACAATACGCATTAGTTAACTGTTATATAACTTATATATACAGCAGCTGTGAGTCGAGGCACAGCAAGATCAACAAGGCGATCGAAACAAAAAATCCTCAAATTCTTTGAAGAAAAAGAAATTTGTTTTTTTTTTATAAAATTTTAATATAAAAAAAATATATGGAAGTATGCCGCATTTGTTGTAGAGTTGGGAGACAACAACAAGCATCCAAAGGAATGGATACAGGGGCAAGAACGTATAGCCCAACCGAAAAGGTGGCAGACTATTTATTGCAAGCAATTGAAAAAAGATCGGAAAGAATTAGATCTATAATTGCAAAGGTAAAAGCAAATATATATATTGCTGACGAAGCTGCACTCGAAAGGTATGAAAATCGATTACAACATTTTCAAAACCTCGTGGAGCAAAATTTGGATGAGTTATCATATAAGTACGACGAGAAATTTATTTATAATGAAGCAGAGGAATTACTGGTTGAAGTCGCTGAAATTGTGCGAATGTTGAAAATGCAAAGGGAATTATTCAACATTAAATTTTCGAGCCTACCTTTTAAGGCTCCAGCTACTAGTGGTTTTGACGCTGATTCAAAGGATAGTGTCTTTGGTCAAACCAATACATATGCCTCAGATCCAGAAATGCAATCAAATAAATTTTCGCGCCTAATTTTCAAGGCTCCAGCTAACAAAGGTAAGGTGGAAGCTAATGGTGGAAGTACTTTTGGCACCGCTACTACAGTTGGGTCCAAGGCATATGACGATGGAAATATGCCACTGGAGAGACTTGCCGGTAATGAACAACCAACTAATGACAAATACACATTGGAGAAAGTCACCTACTCTTATGGTGATAACCCAATTACAAAGGACCTGAAAAGAAACGACGACGCAGATGCATTACATGTCAAAAAAGTAGCAACACAGAAGGAAGATGTTACTACTTCTTCAAAACGTATCACTGTTCACAGCGAAATTTCGTTTCCGCATTATATGCTGTCAAAAAAAATGTTCATGAAAGAAGAACTTATTTCAGAAAGTTCTTTAGCAGAAGAATCTCATGAATTTCTTTTATCTGAGGAAAAAGCAAATAAATTGGTTGAAGAAGAAGAAAAATATACACAAGGAGTTATTACTGAAAGTAACCAAATCGAAGAAAATATATATATATATATTTGGCGTAGGAACCGCTTTAAGCGATTATAGCCGAATCCACCAGAGCGCGCCACTCATTCCTCCTTTTTGCTTTTTGGCGCCAACTGGAAACACCAAGTGAAGCCAGGTCACTTTGCACTTGGTCTTTCCACCGGAGTGGAGGTCGTCCTCTTCCGCGGCTTCCTCCAGCGGGTACTGCATCGAATACTTTCAGAGCTGGAGTGTTTTCTTCCATCCGTACAACATGACCTAGCCAGCGTAGCCGCTGTCTTTTTATTCGCTGAACTATGTCAATGTCGTCGTATAAATCGTACAGCTCATCGTTCCATCGTCTGCGGTATTCGCCGTTGCCAATGTTTAGAGGACCATAAATCTTGCGCAAAACCTTTCTCTCGAAAACCCCAAGAGTCGTCTCATCGGATGTTGTCATCGTCCACGCTTCAGCGCCATACATCAGGACGGGAATAATGAGCGACTTATAGAGTTTGATTTTGGTTCGTCGAGAGAGGACTTTACTTTTCAATTGCCTACTCAGTCCAAAGTAGCACCTGTTGGCAAGAGTGATTCTGCGTTGGATTTCAAGGCTGACATTGTTGGTGTTGTTAATGCTGGTTCCCAGATAAACGAAATTATCTACAACTTCAAAGTTATGACTGTCAACAGTGACGTGGGAGCCAAGACGCGAGTGCGCTGACTGTTTGTTTGATGACAGGAGATATTTCGTCTTGTCCTCATTCACCACCAGACCCATACGCTTCGCTTCTTTATCTAGTCTGGAAAACGCAGAACAAACGGCGCGGTTGTTGCTTCCGATGATATCAATATCATCGGCATACGCCAGGAGCTGTACACTCTTGTAGAAGATTGTACCCTCTCTATTTAGTTCTGCAGCTCGTATTATTTTTTCCAGCAATAGATTGAAGAAGTCGCACGATAGTGAGTCACCCTGTCTGAAGCCTCGTTTGGTATCGAACGGCTCGGAGAGGTCCTTCCCGATCCTGACGGAGCTTTTGGTGTTGCTCAACGTCAGCTTACATAGCCGTATTAGTTTTGCAGGGATACCAAATTCAGACATCGCGGCATAAAGGCAGCTCCTTTTCGTGCTATCGAAGGCAGCTTTAAAATCGATAAAAAGATGGTGGGTATCGATTCTTCTCTCTCGGGTCTTTTCCAAGATTTGGCGCATGGTGAATATCTGGTCCATTGTAGATTTTCCAGGTCTAAAGCCACACTGATAAGGTCCAATCAGTTCGTTGACGGTGGGCTTTAGTCTTTCACACAATACGCTCGACAAAACCTTATATGCGATATTGAGGAGACTTATACCACGGTAGTTGGCGCAGATTGTGGGGTCTCCCTTCTTATGGATTGGGCAGAGCACACAAAGATTCCAATCGTCAGGCATGCTTTCTTCCGACCATATTCTACAAAGAAGCTGATGCATGCACCTTATCAGTTCTTCGCCGCCGTATTTGAATAGCTCGGCCGGTAATCCATCGGCCCCCGCCGCTTTGTTGTTCTTCAAGCGGGTAATTGCTATTCGAATTTCTTCATGGTCGGGTAATGGAACATCTATTCCATCGTCATCGATTGGGGAATCGGGTTCGCCATCTCCTGGTGTTGTACTTTCACTGCCATTGAGCAGGTCGGAGAAGTGTTCCCTCCATAATCCCAGTGTGCTCTGGACATCCGTTACCAGATTACCTTCTCGGTCCCTACATGATAATGCTCCGGTCTTGAAACCTTCTGTTAATCGCCTCATCTTTTCATAAAATTTTCGAGCATTACCCATGTCGGCCAGCTTTTCAAGCTTTTCATACTCACGCATTTCGGCCTCTTTCTTTTTACGTCTGCAAATGCGTCTCGCTTCCCTCTTCAGTTCTCGATATCTATCCCACCCCGAACGTGTTGTGGTCGATCGCAACGTTGCGAGGTAGGCAGTCTGTTTTCTCTCCACTGCGGAACGACAATTCTCATCGTACCAACTGGTTTTTTGGCGTTGCCGGAGACCAATTGTTTCGGCTGCAGCGGTATGCAATGAGTTTGAGATGCCGTTCCACAGCTCCCTTATATCGAGATGCTGATGAGTGCTCTCCGAGAGCAGGAGTGCAAGTCGAGTAGAAAATCGTTCGGCTGTCGGTTGTGATTGCAGCTTTTCGACGTCGAACCTTCCTTGTGTTTGTTGACGGGCGTTCTTTGCTGCACAGAGGCGAGTGCGTATCTTTGCTGCTACTAGATAATGGTCCGAGTCAATGTTTGGTCCTCGGAGCGTACGCACGTCTAAAACACTGGAGACATGTCTTCCGTCTATCACAACGTGATCGATTTGATTGCGCGTGTTTCGATCAGGGGACAGCCACGTTGCTTGATGAATTTTTTTATGCTGGAATCTGGTACTACAGACAACCATATTTCGGGCCCCAGCGAAGTCGATCAGCCTCAGGCCGTTTGGCGATGTTTCGTCATGGAGGCTGAATTTTCCGACTGTTGTGCCAAAGACACCTTCTTTACCCACCCTGGCGTTAAAATCGCCAAGCACGATTTTGACATCGTGGCGGGGGCAGCGCTCATAGATGCGTTCTAGGCGCTCATAGAAAGCATCTTTGGTCGCATCGTCCTTCTCTTCCGTTGGGGCGTGGGCGCAAATCAGCGATATGTTGAAGAACCTCGCTTTGATGCGGATTGTGGCAAGACGTTCATCCACCGGGGTGAATGCCAGGACTCGGCGACGTAGTCTCTCTCCCACCACAAATCCAACACCGAATTTGCGCTCCTTTATATGGCCGCTGTAGTAGATGTCACAAGGACCCACCTTCTTCCGTCCTTGTCCCGTCCATCGCACTTCTTGGACGGCGGTGATGTCAGCCTTTAGTTGTATGAGGACATCAACCAGCTGGGCAGAGGCACCTTCCCAATTAAGAGTCCGGACATTCCAGGTGCATGCCCTCAAATCATAGTCCTTTATACGTTTGCCGTGGTCGTCATCAAAAGGGGGGTTTCTCATCCGAGGCCTGTGTTTCTTATTCACTGGTTATTCGTTTTTATGTGGTGGGTCCCAAGCCCTACGCACAACCGCACAAGCGGGCTTCGCCTTCTCACTTTAGCTCGCCTCCAAACGGATGTCTGTTAGCTACCCAGGGGATACTTGGTCTAAAACCGGAAGTCGTGAGCTGCTTGAGTCATATGCAAAAGAATCGTTCCTGGCCACTCCCAAGTGAATGGCAATCAGAAACTTTCCTCACTTGCGTGAACTTCTACATATGACCCCATCCCCCCATCGAAGAAAATATTGAAGATAAAAATGTCCAGCAATACAGAAGCAAATCGTGCAGGAGCTGGAGAATAACAATAACACCGATTGTGGCAACGATGATTGGTGGAGATATTCGTGGTAAGAAGATACCAGACAACAATACAACATATAGGAGGAAAAATAACATGCTTGATTCACGAATGAAAAAGAAATACCACTATGTGAAAAAATTAATATATAAAAAGATGATAACATTACTGAAGAAAAGATCCAATGCGTTGGAAATTGATAAGAAGACATTACTACAATATATAAGGAAAAGTCGAGAACAATTTAAACTTGCAAAATACAGTCAACAGATATTGTTTGAAAAAGTGGATGTAGTAACAACCATTTGGGAGTTACTAATACCATGGCAACTTATGTTGGAGCAGATATGGGCCATTAAAGGCCACTTTGGAATTAGGAGCACGATGCATTGGTCGCTACAAAGGCGTTATTCTTGCGGCTTCCCAAAACTATCACACACAAATGTTAATTGGGGCATCGGTAAAGACGAGGCGACGATTACAAGCTGAGGTCATCTATCCAGGAGTCACCATTGTCGCCCGGGAGAATGTTCAAAAAAGAAGAGGAGTCACTTTTGTCGCCCGGGAGAATGTTCAAAAATGAACATGTGCGTATATATTTAGTTTTTTATTACTCTACATATTAAGAATATTAAATAAGAAAAATGTAATAACACATACAGTCCACTGAGCATAAATATGTATGTTCAAATATATTTAATGACATACATACATATAATACATACATTTATATATACAACGTACATATATTTATATGAGGCACGCATGTATCTATATGCAACATGCATGCACTCAACAAACACATTTATATGTATGCACAAGATAACCTATTGGTTATAAAAATACATTTGCTTGTGTGCATTTGAAATAACCCCTAATCGTGCAACATATAAAATATACTTATAGACATACACACATACATATATAATTAGTTCTTAAGATAATTCTAAAATTTGTATATAAGTAAGTAAAAAACCAAAATAAAATCAGAATGAAATAATTTCTCAATAAAGCTAGACTATCATTTATTTTCCCCCACCAGCGGTAAGAAATATTTGACACAGCTAGTTTTAACAAACAGAAACAATTTATATGTAGTTAAACTACATATTTTCGGACCGACATTGAAAACATGTTTT
This sequence comes from Zeugodacus cucurbitae, assembly GCF_028554725.1. Lineage (NCBI taxonomy): Eukaryota > Metazoa > Arthropoda > Insecta > Diptera > Tephritidae > Zeugodacus > Zeugodacus cucurbitae. The sequence goes on from NC_071667.1 coordinate 46,568,543, forward strand.
CATAGATAAAATGGGTTTTCGTTCTAAAACTTGTGTTTTCATCCATGCAAAATCTGTCAAATCGGAAATCACAGTCAGCTGAAAACTACTTGAAAATTTATATTCCACTTATTTATTTATTTATACAAACTCTTGTCCAACATGATCTAATAGGCGTTTAGCCAAGTTCTTTTATTATACCTAATAAGATTAAAGATTGTTTGTTCAACTCTATCTTCTATCTTTTTTGTAAGTTCAAGGTGCTGGGTCGTAAGAGTCTTTCAAAGCCAATACCCATGATTCTCATGATTCCATAAAACACGATCATTAATAATAATTATAAGCAAATATTAAAGATTCTAAAACTTACCATTCTCGTTGCTCAAAATTTAAACAACCAAATAAATTTGTGAAACACATGATGCCGGTCAGAACGACTTTGGTTACACAATCCACAAATTGTGTTTTCAAGATGTTTTCAATGTCGGTCCGAACGTAGTATTGCATAGGTATCTATTTATGTATGTGCATATGTATTTGTTTTTCCAATTTATTATTAATAAATTAAACAGTGTTGCAAAAAAAATTAGGATAATTTTTGTATCAATATTATTTGGAGGAATTAACCGAGGACCAATTAAACGGAAAAATCAATTAACCGAGGCCAATTATCCGAAGAAGTTTACATATGTCATATTTTTTTGCTCTATCACACGGTTCAACTAAACGGGGAAACCAATTAACCATATGGTCAATAAATTGAAAAGTACCGTATATAAAAATCTTATGTGAATGTCACTGAACTCCTCCTTAACGGTTGGACTGATGTGAACGAAATTGTCTGTGGGTCTTTAGTTGGATTCGAGAATGGTTTGTAGGTTACTTGTATGGTTACATACGGTACAATTTAAATAGTGAATTTAAAAAAAATTTAAAATTGTAAATTTTTTCGATGTTTTATCTCGTCCAAATTACATGACGCCATTTGTACTGTACAGAAACCGCCTAAAGGCATACACAATTGATTTGGGAAATGTTTTATAATTGGATGTCGCTATTGTCGGTGTACGAAATCTTCAAACCAATTGAGTATTAATTTCAAGTATTTTATTTTGTGTGTTTCATTTCATACTTCGCTTAATATCCTAAAGCTTGGGTCCGCTAGTATAAACATATACATATAACAATTTGAATAACAACTAACATACAGAGCGCAAAATAAGTTGAAACATTCAGTAACTATTTTTGTTCTGAAAACTCTTTAGTCCCACGCTGTCTTTTCTACTCTAATAATCAACAATAATAACTTTACAAAACAGTTAACAGCTTTTACCAGTGTATTACAACGTATCGGATGCGACCACATACCAACAAAGTGAAAGTGGTTTAAATGGAAACAAACAAATCAAATGCAAACGATGCGCAGTGAGGGATTTAATGGACAGCATTCAATGTTCTTTACAAACAATCAAATCGAATGCAGGTGGTGTTAGAAGGAAAACACACGACAAGCTGAAGCTTAAGAGATGCATCCACATATACATAATTGCCTCCATTTACATGAACATGTAGGAATTGAATAGAACTCGAAAATCAGCGTACAGGATGAACAGATTTCGAATAAAACTGGGCCATAAGGAGCGGGCTTATTTAGCAATGTTGAACTCATTAGTTAACTGCTTAGTTTTTTTTTAATAAACTCTTTAAACACTAGCTAACATTTTAATCGGGACTTAAGCTAGAGGCTCTACGATAATTCAATAGCCTTTCCGACATATAGACATTTTATTTTAATCAAACGCGCTCTTATAATTGTGATATAAGTTACGACAAGAATCGACATGAGCTTCAACAGGTAGCAATAAAAAAGGTGGTTTGTACTCTTTGTTTTGTTCTCTTTAAACATCGACCCAAAAGCATTGAAAACACCTGCCTATACAAACAGTATTTGTTTGTTTGCCTGTCTCGCTCGCTCATGTGTAAATTACGGTGGCTTTTGAAACTCAAATATCGGACTAAAATGTCGTTTGCTCTGTTTGTTATGGCAAAAATACATGTTGGTAATCTTCGAAACGTGCTGCAAACACAATACAATTAAGCCCTGTTTGTCCGTTGCTGTTGTAAATTGCATATTGTCATTGCAGCTGCAAATCTCAAATCGATTTTCCCACTCGTTAGTTGCATTTGTAATGTACGAGTACAAAAAACCCAACACAAATACACAACAGCATAAGCAACCGAATTCATAAAGGTTTACAAGTGTGTGTTCATATTCCATATCCCTGTAGGAAAATCGACTGATTCTAAATTCGAAATTCGATAATAACTTTGATAGTAGTGAATCGAACAGACAACTCGAATAACTGGCTTAACCCAAAAGATATTAACTCCTAACTGTAATTGTATCTCTACGTAGACTTTTTGACAAGAGACATACTGAATATGTCCACAGTATTTGATTTTTCGCCATTCCCCCACAAGTCCCTCTAGGATAAATTTCCAATATCCAAATCCAAAAGTATACCGTATTCGTATACCTTTCCATATTTAGGCACTAGTGAGCACATTGGTATAAGTTCGACGGTATACTGCAGCTACCGCTATACAGTATACTGCGACCACCGATACTGTGGCATTTTGTGGTTTATCCGTTGCAGCAGTTGGCAAATGTTGCAGTCCATCCATTGAAATAAAATGAACTTTTGCCCTTAACTCAATTTAATTTCTCTTATTGGCGAATATGTAATCCAGCACAACGGCGTGTTTTACCCCACTTAACCCACACGCCGCACAACAGCTGTAGTTGGTGGCAGTTATGTGAAATTTCATTATGAACTTCAAAGCAACAAGAAGCAGACTGACAGGCAGACAGACAGTCTCTGATGGTATCGAAGCATGGCAAACAACATGTGCATGTGCAGATGTGAGGGAATATAAATATAACGGTTATGTTACTTTCGCGATGGCGAGGTACTTCATACAGATTTCAATATTTGATAAATAAATTGTAATTATTTCAATAACTGCATATTGTTCGGAAACTTGTGAACAATTCTATTGAACTGACATATCTGTAAATAGACTACTGTAAGTACTTTCTTTGCTCAATATAGCTAAGACCATATGTAAAGGTGAGGACCAACGGTTAATTGCTTCACTGTCTCCCTTCTGCAAATAATATTCCTATAATAACTAATTGAAAGGTCACTTTTCACAACAAGATTTTATTAGTAAAGAGCACTGTCAAGAGCATTTGACCCCTTAACAATTCATCAAGAAAATACCTTTTTATATAGAACCTAATATTTATAAGAACAGCACCGAAAGATTTCGCTTTTTCCAAATGTTGTGAAGCTATAATCTGCTTTGGGATAACACTGGTCTACAAAATGTAACTTTGTGTGTGCCTTTCAATTGAATACTTTATTTTTATATTGCTTTGAGGTTGCTGAATAGGAAAACAAGAATATGTTTTTTGAATTAGCTCTAATTTAGGAAATATACCTAATATACAAAATTTAGCTTTTAGTAACACGTTAAAGTACAAAACATTTTATGAAAAAAAAACTATAATAATTACTTACTATTATTTTTTTTCTTTTCACTTATAAAAAATTGGAAATGTTACAATTAAAAAAAAATAACGTAATTGATTAAGATTTTCTCTTTTTTTTCGGTTGTCTTTTGTAATCACTGTTAGGGGTATCTTTTTTCAAATTCCAGCAGTAGTCCGCTAACATCGGCCCTGGTATCTCTTTTCCATTGCCGAGATATCTTGGTGGAATCGTTCACCATGTTCGTCACTTACATCACCGCAGTTAGAAGGAAAAAAATCCAAAAAAAAGGCATTAAATTAATTTCATATTTTCGTATGTTTCTTTAGTATGCACAGCGTAGCATAACGGAATCGATGGTTGTGTGTTACCATTATGGAGAAGAACAGCTTTTAAACTTAATTTTGAGGAGTCTATGAACAGCCGGCATTCCAGTGGATGGTATTCAATGTTCAAAGCGTTCATCAAACCATTTACGTTATTACAGAATGCAAGCTGGTTTTCGGATTTGAAGTTCTTCTGATGATATCTGTATAAACTGATTTTGACATCCGGTTGAAGCAAATTCCATTGCTTAAGTCTCGATCCTAGTAATTCCGCTTTATCTTTTGGCAAATTTAAATCTCGTATAAGGTCGCTGAGTCCATCTTGCGAAATTCTATGAAGTTCGTCACCAAAAATATTGTCACCCACAAACTGTGGCGATTGTGAGGTTGTAGGCTCGTTATAGTCAACTTCCATTGAATTAATCGCTTCTTCAGAATCTTGCTGGTATTCTTCGGGAGGTCGAGGAACAGGTAAATCGTTTCCATGTTGTACAGGTCGCGATACAGAGGCTACGTCAGGATATACTACGCTTCGTTTCTTTTTTCGTGATATACCGTGCTGGATGGGTGGAGTCAATCAAAAGTAACAGTCATTCGCATGATTGGTAGGTTCCCTCCACATCATTGGTACACCAAAAGGCGTTTCTTTTTGAACGTTTCTTTTTGTTTAGCCACTTAATCAGATTTGTGGAGCAAGTTGTGCAACTAAAATGTGGTACCCACGATTTGTCGTGGTTTTTAATTTTAATTCCAAAATAATGGAAGTAAGCAGTATCTAAACGTTGTGTTATTGAGCATCTTTGGTTAGTAAGGGTCACCTTACCACAAATGTAGAAAAAATTGTCTGCACTATTAACTTATTTACGCGACATAACGAAAACCGTAGATTTTTCACTAAAAATGGCAAAAAAACGGTAACAATTTCACGTTTTAACTGTTGAACAAAACACAGTCAACATTAAACACAACAAATAAATGTGAAATAATAAAATTTCCGCGGGTAATCACTAAATATTTTGAGTTATCATCATTAATGTGATAAATCTGTCGCGCTACCCTCTATTATATTTATAAGGCATAAATGCACAATAAGAGCTAATTATGAATTTTAACTTGTATATTTATGTTCAACGAGTGAAATACAATCAATATAGTAGATTTTCATGTAGAAGGCAATTTTGATGTAGACCAGTGTAATTTAAATAAATAAGTGATTCTGTAAAAAGGCTCTGAAAAGAGTTATTCAAAGCCTTAAAAAAATCAGATACAATCAGTTTATATTTTAAATACTATTACAGATTATATTGAGCTACTGAATCAAAAAAATGTAAAACTAGTTTAGAATGTGCCATATGACGTTTCGTCCATTTTCAAGTGATGTAAAATCTTGGTAATTTATAAGATATACTTTTTTCCCCAACAAAGGACGGAACGGACGTCCTTGGACCTATTTTTTTAAGGATTCATATGCAAGTTTAACGATTTATCCGTGTCGGTAACTTTAGTATTCTTTTTTTAGTAGTTTCGAACATAAGAGGATATAGGAAGTGGGCGTGGTTATTACATAATTTCCACATTTTCTAACTACAGCATGAAATAGTCAAATCGAATGTGATTAGCACAATGTCAGTATATTTCGAAATCGGTGCATTAAAATTACTAACGGACTGAGCTTGGTTCATTTTTAAAAAACGTATGAAACCACTGACGCTTCTCGCACTTTAATCCTGTTCCAAATATGAATTTTGTAATCTAATTAAACGAATATTATACTCTCGCAACATATTTCATAGAGAGAATAATAGTTTTGCTCGCATAACGGTTGTTTGTAACACCTAAAACTAGACGAGTTAGATATAGGATTATATATGGAGGATGGAGTCATATGTAGAAGTTCACGTAAGTGAGGAAAGTTTCTGACTGCCATTCACTTGGGAGTGGCCAGGAACGATTCTTTTACATGTGGCTCAAGCAGCTCACAACTTCCGGTCTTAGACCAAGTATCCTCTGGGTAGCCAACAGACATCCGTCTGGAAGCGAGCTAAAGTGAGAAGGCGAATCCCGCTTATGCGGTTGTGCGTAGGGCTTGGGACCCACCACATAAAAACGAATAACCAGTGAATAAGAAACACAGGCCTCGGATGAGAAACCCCCCTTTTGATGACGACCACGGCAAACGTATAAAGGAATACTGTGTTTGTGGAGGGAACACTTCTCCAGCCTGCTGAATGGCAGTGAAAGTACAACACCAGGAGATGGCGAACCCGATTCCCCAATCGACGACGATGGAACAGATGTTCCATTGCCCGACCGTGAAGAAATTAGAATAGCAATTGCCCGCTTGAAGAACAACAAGGCGGCGGGGGCCGATGGATTGCCGGCCGAGCTATTCAAATACGGCGGCGAAGAGCTGATAAGGTGCATGCATCAGCTTCTTTGCGAAATATGGTCGGAAGAAAGCATGCCCGACGATTGGAATCTCAGTGTACTCTGCCCAATCCACAAAAAGGGAGACCCCACAATCTGCGCCAACTATCGTGGGATAAGCCTCCTTAACATCGCTTATAAGGTTCTATCGAGCGTACTGTGTGAAAGACTAAAGCCCACCGTCAACAAACTGATTGGACCTTATCAGTGTGGCTTTAGACCTGGAAGGTCAACAACTGACCAGATATTCACCATGCGCCAAATCTTGGGGAACACCCGTGAAAAAAGGATCGACACACACCATCTATTTGTCGACTTTAAAGCTGCTTTCGACAGCACGAAAAGGAGCTGCCTTTATGCCGCGATGTCTGAATTTGGTATCCCCGCAAAACTAATACGGCTGTGTAAGTTGACGTTGAGCAACACCAAAAGCTCCGTCAGGATCGGGAAGGACCTCTCCGAGCCGTTCGATACCAAACGAGGTTTCAGACAAGGTGACTCGCTATCGTGCGACTTCTTTAACTTGATGCTGGAGAAAATTATAAGAGCTGCAGAGCTAAATAGAGAAGGTACAATCTTCTACAAGAGTGTACAGCTCCTGGCGTACGCCGATGATATTGATATCATCGGAAACAACACCCGCGCCGTTAGTTCTGCTTTTTCCCGCCTGGATAAGGAAGCGAAGCGAATGGGTCTGGTGGTGAACGAGGACAAGACGAAATATCTCCTGTCATCAAACAAACAGTCAGCGCATTCGCGTCTTGGCTCCCACGTCACTGTTGACAGTCATAACTTTGAAGTTGTAGATAATTTCGTATACCTAGGAACCAACATTAACACCGATAATAATGTCAGCCTTGAAATCCAACGCAGAATCACTCTTGCCAACAGGTGCTACTATGGACTGAGTAGGCAATTGAAAAGTAAAGTCCTCTCTCGACGAACAAAAACTAAACTCTACAAGTCCCTCATCATTCCCGTCCTACTTTATGGTGCAGAAGCGTGGACGGTGTCAACATCCGATGAGACGGCACTAGGAGTTTTCGAGAGAAAGGTTTTGCGGAAGATTTACGGTCCCTTAAACATTGGCAACGGCGAATACCGCAGAAGATGGAATGATGAGCTGTATGTGTTGTTCGACGACATAGACATAGTCCAGCGAATAAAAAGACAGCGGCTACGCTGGCTGGGTCATGTTGTTCGAATGGATGAAAGTGCCCCAGCTCTGAAAGTTTTCGATGCAGTACCCGCTGGTGGAAACCGAGGAAGAGGGAGACCTCCACTCCGGTGGAAGGACCAGGTGGAGAAGGACCTGTCTTCACTTGGTATTACCAATTGGCGCCAAACCGCCAAAAGGAGAGATGCGTGGCGCACTGTTGTGGACTCGGCTATAACCGCGTAAGCGGTTTCTACGCCAGTTAAGAAGAAGAAGATATGTATACCGAAGTGATTAGGATTTGAAATCGGAATGTTTATCTGTCCGTCCCTCTGTACAAGCTGTAACTTCATTAAAAATGTAGATATCTTGATGGTACACGTGTTCCGTGGTAGCATAAGAAGGTTTATATTGCAGATGGGCGAAATCGTACATTAAGCCACAAAACTAGCTATAGAAATGAGATTTCGTACAGAGAAATATCAGGAAGAGGCATATAATACTGGAATTTGTTGGAAAAATGGGTGTGGTCCCGCCTCTTACCAGGTTATTTGTACATATCTCATGAACTACTAAAGGTATATCAACCAAACTTTCTGGTGTCATTCCCTTTAGGCACTTTATTATGCAGCACGAAAATGGATATAATCGGATTATAACCATGACCACGCTCCAGTGGGGTTTAGTGTTGAAAACTACTGAAATTTTAAACATTTCAAAATGGGCGAAATCGATTCACAACCAAAACTTTGCACAAATATTTACTACATTTCAAGTACGAAATCGGACTATAACGTGAGGACCTCAAAATGTGTGGCTAATTTTTTATTGGTTAGTATGTGAGATATAATAGCAAAATTAAGTGAACTTATATTCTTGGATATGGTAAAAATGACTGAAAACGATCCAGGAAATACCCCAGTCCTCAAATACTATATAGACATACATATTTTCGTTATTCTAGTAGACTTTATGGCGAATATATGGGTCAAATTGTATATATGCGAGAGTATAAAATGTTCGGTTGCACCCGAACTCAGCCCTTCCTAACTTGTTTTATATATGTATAATATAATATGTATAATATTATATTAATAATTTGTTATGGAAAACTTGCTATCGATGTATAAAAACCCTATTGGTAGCAATATTAATCTAATTTTATACTTTTAATACTAATTAATGAAATGAGTGAATTTTTCATAGCATTATCCTTTAGCTCTTTTTAGACCGACGGACAGTAAGACACGACTTTTTATTACACATTTGCTACAATAAATCACCTTTTGCATTGACATTTACCTTCATTTGTATTTATTTACGTATATCCTCCTACTTAGCGTTTTATATATGTAGTTTTTGTTTGCCTTAAGCGTTTACAATTCAAAGGAGGGACTATCGACGCGAAACTTGCATGTACACACGTACTTTGTTGTTGTTACTAGTATTTTAATTCACTGCAATAAATTACTTGGAACAATGCGGAAGTAGTTCTGCAATTGAAATTCAAAAACGCTTAGCAAAAATAGTTTCGTATTTTCTTGAGTTCTTCTACTCGCTGCTAAAAATACGCGCTTAAGAAAACATGCAACTGCATAAATTTGCATTCAGATTGTGAAAATTGAAGGAGAACCTGCGTTAAGAACGCTCACAGATATAAATAAATCGCATTGTAGCAGTTTTAAATTGCATTCAAAATACAGAGCTTTTCACTAAAAGTTTTGAATTTAAATAACTTCTTAACCAAGATTTTTTATAAAATGTTCTGTAAATAAGATAAATCGATCATTTCTTTCACTTTGAATGACATAAATTTATAATGCATGCTTTGGCAGAATTAGTGTTGAAATTAATGGCACCTCATGTAATAATTTACAACAGTTTTCAACAAAGCCCAGAAAATCCTCGTCATAAATTTTTAAATACCGACGAAAACTACAAAGCCAAAATGGGTTAGCCAACGTTTTAACTGAAAAGATAGGCTATACATTTTGCCATTCAGTGAGCGTAAGTATAAGACAAGAGAATTTAGGTTTGAATATATATGTATATGTAGCGTCATTAGCGCAGCCTAAAAGGGAATAGAATAAGAAGACAACTTGCTCTCGATTTTCTTGGCGGCAATGAATTTCCAAAGCAATTTGAGGCCGAGTGCTGCTTAGTTTGAAAGTATATCTTGCAAGGGTAAGTGGCTTTAACGGCTCCCAACAGTAGAAAAGAGAGTGGGACTGCAGATTAGGTAACTGCCTCTGAAGTGGTCCAAAACGGATGTAATTAAATAAAGTAAACTGTTTGATTTGTGCTTAAATAAGATTATACGTCATACGTATGTGAGAAAACATTTTATTAATTTATTGGTTTCACATATTCTAATTTAAAATTAAAAAATAATTTTGAAACAATAACTTTAAAAATCTTAAAATTAAGTAAAATAGAAGATTTCAGATTCTCACATCATGTTGAATTGGTACAATAATTTTGTTCTCCTAAAGGTGATATATAATAGGCCGTTTCTGTACAATAATACAAATTTGTCATATATAAAATATCAAAAAAGACATACATACATACAATTTCATTCAAATCGGTCCAGCAGTTTAGGAGGAGATCAGTGACATACATACGTATAGAAGAATTTTATATATGTGACCTGGACTACGGAAAGGGGGCTTAGGTGTCAAAAAATCAATTTTCACTTTTTAGTTGATTCGGATGGAAGATGAGAGTTGTTTATTTTTAACAGCTGTTTCCCAGAAAACTAGTTTTCGCACGTTAGCTCCCTTTTCGTAGACCAGGTCACATAGAAAGATATGTTATGCATGCCATTAAATTGTGAATTTGATTCTTAACATTCTCATCTCATCATGGCCAAGACTCCGTAAAACAAGTTAGAAGTTTGGAAGTTTTGAAAGATCAAGGATCTTTATGTACCTCATCACGAGATATTCCTGACAATACTCAACTTACAGCTGCGTTATATTCCGTACATAAATGAACACAGAAGAAGCTTTCCATTTTAAATTGAACTAATATGGACTAAGCAAAAAGGTCGAATTAGTATCAGTTAGCCAATTATTAATAATGACAGCTGCTATAAACTAAATTTGTTATTTCCATTTATAATTTCGTTAATGTCGTTTCGTAAGCTACACCCTCGCTACCCAGTCTCTTAACTATCGGCTTACCTATTGCATTATATTGGCTATGAAGAATGCTTATCACTAATTGGATTTGAGCAAATACCATGGTTGAAACCTTTGAAAATCGGTGAACCATGAAATGCAAATGGCAAATATCGCATTGACGTTGAACGCTGAACTTGCACAGCAGTTCTAATTCCATTAGTTTTTAGTTTGAGGGATTTACGGATAGTTGACTTTGTTTTTGTTATTCATTACGAATTTGGGTGACCATTTTCATTAACGATTACAAAATATGGGGCAGCGGAAGTCTTTGCTATTATTATTATTAAAAGAGAATTTTCAATTCTTACGTGGGCATTTTCATACAGTCGTGGATAAGTACTTGTGCATAATCCTTCTAGGAGGCAAAAATCAAAACAGCTTTGTTCTCCTAAAGTTGAAATTCAGCATCGGCATCGGTATCGGCATCGACCATATTTGGCCGATTCTTAGCCGATTCTTAGCCCATTCTTTCTACTTCTTTCGGATTACACTAAAATACATTTTTTTTACTTTTTTGATTTCTTTAAAGCATTCAATTTGAATTCTTCTGCTTACCATATAAAACACAGTGATTCACATTTGACTAAACTAATAAATCACCACGATGATAATTTAAGTCATGTATAAAGAAATTCAATAATTTTGCATTAAATTGAAGGTTTTATTTAGCACTGCTAGAAAGATTAGATTTATGTCAAATATTCACAGTTTTGTTTAACAACTTGTTGAGATTTCGAAGATAATGTCATAAAGCCACAATTATAGAAGCATTCGTAACTAAAAGAGTCTATTTTTAAAAGTTCGCCATAGACAGGATCACGTAATAATCACTCTTGGTGCTGTCCTGCCAAACAAGCTTCCTAACCAGTTTCTACCGAGTCATCTCAATGTAACGCCTTTCACAATGCGAGATATAAATGACAAAAGTCATCTCTTTGAAAATAACGGATTATTTTTACAAGATCTACTATTTTCGAATATTGGCCTTAATGCTCATTTTTGTCCTTGAGGGATTAAATGGCCTATTTTCAATAATTTTTTTCTATGTAAACAATTATTTATATAATTCAAACTTTTTTCTGCCTTATAGACATATTTAAAGAATAATTTCTGAAATTTTCAAAAAAAAATTAAAACTCCTCCATTGAGACATCATTTCCGGTGATCCCTCGGAAAAAAGGTGCGTCCGTGTTGTCAGCATAACTCCTGACAGGATTATCCAAAATGAAAAAAAAAACAAAAATAAGTGTTCTAGGTAAGACCATAAACTCGTGCTTGAACGAAGGAAAGACAAAAAAAAACTAAAAATTGTGGCAGAAATTTTTCAAAAAAAAAAATTTATTTTTCTTGACATTTTGTTTTTTTTTTGAAAAAAGAAGAAATCCTTCGTTCAAGCACGAGTAAATTGAATCTCGAACATATTATGCAAAATTTCATTAAGATCGATTGAGTAGTTTTCGAGAACATTTGACAACCGACTTTGAAAACATGGTTCCGAGAAAAACACGCTTAAAGTTTTGAGGAACAATAATAACTGACTTGGAGCGCACACCTTCCAAAGGCTATACCTCCGAAACAATTATTCGGATCAACTTGAATTTAGGATATATTATAAATTAATAAGATATATATATTATAATAATAATTTCTTTAGTTTTGAATATTAATTAAATGAATAAACAACTTCATATTTACATATGAACTGAGTTGTTTACTTATTTTGTAATGTTATTTGTCTTTTTTCTTTTTTTGTTACTATACTAATTTACTAAATAAAGTTATTGATGCAAGAATCGGAATCGGCCAAAAATTTGTATCGGTCGGACACTAGTAATAACTAACATGTATGAGTGAAAGTGAGTAATATAAAGTTACCTTAAAACTACTTTGATTAACTCATGTCAACATAATGCGAGAAACATATATGATCTCAAAGTTACATTTAAATATCAGAAAGTAATGAATTCCAGAAAATAATGAACACCAAAATTGACAAATAATGTCCATATGTTTTATATAGAAAACAATTTAAGTATTATAGAATTACCGCTCAGACATCACTTTGTAATATAACCTTTTCTTTTCAGACAATCTAACAAATGAAACTCGTTTCTGTCCAAAACATGCAATAAATGTGAAAAGCTCACACAAAAGCAAACAAAATAGTAACCGTTTATACATACATAGAAAACTTTTCAAAGACTTCACACACTCAGCAAATACTTATCAAAGCTGTGAAATACGAAACGTAAGGAACGAAAGGATCGTGATAATTTTTCACAAGACTTAAGAGAAATAAAGCGGAAGTACTGAGAAACAAAATGTCGAATGTAAGTTAGAAATATGTTTAAAGTTTTTTCTTAATGTTAAAGTAAAATTCTACAGTAAATAACATGAACCCTCAGGACTATTTTGTGAAAATTAACAAAAAGTTCGCTTTAGAGTTATATTGGTATTTTAATTATTCTTCAATTTTGGTTTTTTTAATTTCGAAATATTTTTATTATAATTTAATCTTCAATGGTTTGAGGTGCGGTAATAGCCTTTTCGCAAAGGAGTTAATTGATCAATTAAGCGATCTTTGCTCGATTAAAGCACTAATTTCGATCTATTTACCTTACAAAAGAAAAATCTTATTTTATTACATTAATTTTTAATCGAATACAAATCGATTTGAAACTGGAATGCAACAACATGCAGATGTTGTTTACGCTGGGAATTTGATTGTGGTTATTGATAAAATAGCAATCAGCTGATGAAACTTACCAACTTCTTATGAACAGCAAAAACAAAAATGTATAACAACTGATCGTTAATCGAGTAGCCGGCTGTGTGAAAGGCAAAACTGGTTCCTCAATTATAATTGTAATGTACTAAATTTATTTGGCCGTGTGAAAAGTTTATAAGCTCGAAAAGGAAGTAATCGAATTATGTTCGATTGTATAGTTAGAGACTCACTTATTACACTAAAAGGTAATGATGAGTAATGTTGTATGCACATCTGAGAATAAACTCTTCACAAAAGGTAAGGTAAACTTATAACGGCGCTTATAAGAGTTATAAAATCTACACATAAAGGGATCATCCATTTCAACTCTCCCACCGATCTATTAAGATTGATTTACACGTTACTCCCACGAAGTAACTGAATTCCTAATTCAATTCTAACTAATTTGGAGACTAGATTTTTCTAATCCTCTAAAACATGTTGTATGTATTTGTATGTATATAACCTTTCAGTTTAATCCCTTTTCTAATTACAATAATCCGATTGCTCAATGCCATTGCCAATTTCCTGTTCGCGCACACTCTCAAATGCCTAGTTGCTCTACATGGATGAAACAAATTGCAATGGCATCTACGCAACCAAAGTCAATGGTACTAAAACTGCACTAACAACAACAATAACAACAATAACAACAACAGCAACAAACAACAACAATAACTGCAACGAAAACAGTAACAACATTCTGCATGCAAGCAACATTATTATGAACTCTACTAACAACACCAACGACAGCATCAACGGCAACAGCAACAGCAACAGCACTAGTAACATCATAAATAACGCAAACACAAATAATATCAACAACATCAACATCATGAACATAGCGGCCTCAACTGTGGCAATGACAGCAGCGGTTGCCCATGCCAACGCCAACGTCAGCGTCAGCGCCTCCGGCAACGGCACCGGCACCGGCCTCACCTCAGCCACACTACCCACATCCGTCTCCAATGAGGACCTAAGTCAGAGTTTATCAGAGTACACGGATGCGGATGAAAGCATATCAGCGCCGACCGAGTTTCTTGCTGAGGTGAGTACACATTCACACATACGCGTACATATGTCTTAAGAAGTAAAGGATAAAGCGTAAATTAGAAAAGGAAACAGGGAAGCTGAATTGTAGAAGTGCCTGCAGCTTTACAATTCACTCCAACGTCTGCCAAGTCTACTCACTATAGTAAATACTCGCGTAGCTGCCAATTGCCCTCTGCCACTTGGCAATTGACTAGCTTTGATAAAAGACTATCAACAACAATCATAAATAATAGATACCAGTGGAATAGTATAGTGGCATATATTCATGAATATATGTATTACTAGTTCTACAGTTGCTGATATATATTAAAATATTTAAAAAAAAATTGTTTATTAAAGAGTTGCGCCAATCTAGGGAGCTAACAACGTCCGTACCTACATAAGAGACAAATACGATCTCTTCTCCCTTACTCCCAGAATAAGTGGACAGAATAAAAATTTAGAAACATTTGTTAAGGCTCTAGATTGTCGAATTTATTAAGAAATCTGAAGAAAAAAAAATAGTATGTTATTTTTGGTAAAGGTTTTTACTGTAAAAAATTATTAAAATTTCGCAGTAGTTTTTCTAAATAGTTGTATTTGAAAAAATCGCTCGTCTAAGTCCTTGCAAATTGTATCTCGTCTGAAATTTATTCAAAACTTTGAAAACACAAATTTCTGAAAAGGTGACAAGACTCAACAAACCTACATACCTGGAGCGAGCAAGCTATTCAGATTGCATCTCCAAAACTATTACTCGAATCGACTTAAAATTTTAAGGCACATCTCCCGAATATTTTGTGGAATATAATAACACAATCAAAAATTGATCTCTTAAGCCATGCAACTAATGTAACCGCTTAAACTCCTTACTAGAAGAAATTTCGTTGTGTTGTAATCAATAAATACCAACGAAAATGTATAATATTATTAAACCATTTAAATAAGCTTTTCTCTACCTCCGAAATTTAATGGAAAGCTTGTCGATCATCGACTAAGGATGGCCGGAATAAGAGTAACTTTACGTTCGAATTCGTATCATTGTTCAACCGTTGACGCATTAAATTCATTTTTGCAAAACGTTCTGAAAGGTCAAATTTTATAAGAAGCATATTGTCCTATTCTTTGCCATTCTTCACTGGGTTTCGTTCCATTCACTTTATCACTGCAATGTTTGAAAAAACGCTTAATCGTCAATAATTCCAAGATGTTAAGGTCATTGGCAAGAAACTCAAGTCCCTATTTTTTAATTCGAAGCAAAAATTACACTATTTGAATAAGGAACTGTAAACAGCGAACTACACTTAGAGTATGGGTATCTAGTTCGAAGCATATTGTAATTTAGCTAAAAGATATGATGCACCCAGGTATGACAATTTTAGAACACAAAAAACCACACAGGCAAAGGAAATTTATAGCCTCCCATCTATTAATTGTTATTGTTGTTGAGAACTCGAAAATTTCAGCATCATCGTAGAATGACTTGACTGTTGCATCATTAAGTCGAACGCAAAGATTCTATAGAACACTCGAACTACTGCGTTTAAATTCAAAATTTCTTTGATTTACTTAATAGGAGTATAATAAAATGGAATTATATCCTTTGAACATTATTAGAAACTGCAAATTTAATGAACTTTCTGTTCGACATACTCTCCATTTCAGTTTCTCTCAGCGGTGATGCTTAAGGATTACAAGAAGGCATTGAAATACTGCAAACTGAGTAAGTTCTATTTGAATAGCATAAAATGATGAAATACCTACAAATCAAAATTTTTAATTAACTCGCAAACTTTTGCAAACAACAACAACTATCTCTACACCTGTCACAACTGTCATCGAACCATTGAACAGTTTTACAATACGAGCCAAACAACGCCACAGCCAAAGAATTCTACCCGCTTATAATCGAGAAGTTACGAGGTAAGTAGTGCAAATTCGTGACGACAGCAGATAGGTAGAAGTAGAATATAGAACGGGGACACCTTTGTTGAATTATAAATCAAATTACACCGATTTCTTTAAAAATATGTACACTTTTATCACACAAATAGACGCAGCGGCCAGCGATAGTGATGAGAATTACAATAAATCATCTTCACCCGAGCCAGTTTTAGAACTGCAATCCTCGGATCCGTCAGCAGGTGAAAGTGATGAAGCGGCTTTTGAGGACCAACCGATCGGTATTATAGACGATGGCGATGATTATGGCCTGGCCGATGACAATTGTCACTCTTTGGATGGCTCGCATAGTCACGAACTGAATGTGAGCAGTCGAAGTGGCAGTAGTGATTCCGCGGGTGGTAGCCTAAGTGAATCGGTGGATGATGATGTCGAAGGCGAGGATGTTGATGATGAGGATATTGTTGGTATTGATGACGATGATATTGAAGATGACGATGAAGACGACCACGATGATGATGATGACGATGTGGAAGATGTAATCAGCAGCAGCGGTGATGACTTGCCAATCGATGACCCCAATTCAATTGAGGCTGCAGCGGGCAATAATTCAGTTTCATCGCGTAATTCTTCTAGTGGCGGTGGCGGTAGTGGACGCAGTCGAAGCGACAACACAACACACTCATATTCCAGTTTGCTCCTAGAAGAGGAGGACGATATAGCGCCTGTTAATTTGAAATTTACCAAAGAACTGTCATCGCCCGACTTGGATGTCAGCAATGGTGAGTAGTGCCTCAACAGGCCGTTTATTATATGTTTTAAGGCTTTAATACTTATAATTTGTTGTTTCCGCTGTAGGCAACAAATTGCCGTCAACATCATGCAGCGACTCGGAGTCACCAACAGAACCGCTAACGCAACGACTCGCCGCCATTTTGCGCTCAAAGTGTGGCGTGTCCAGCGCTGGTGACAACTATTGAAGGCAGTGAAAGTGAAACACAAAGAAAACGCATAACCAAACCGCATAGTTATCAGGAAATACAAAACTTTAGCTACAAATGCATACAAATGTATCTAGTATAGTTGAATATATATGTATATGTATGTACTATGTATATTTTCATGTAATCACTTGTATGTATTTAAGCGTTATATACTCGTAGTTTAGTATATGTACATATATAACCATGTATATATGTACTCGTATAACCACGTACCACTTTCTATGAACAAATGTATGTATTTCAATAACAGAACAACTAAAAAGTTGATTTTTTCGACTATAAGCCAATATTTATCAATTATCACAACTGGCGTGTCCCATAAAAACTTGCCAACCACTCTCAAATTCACACAGAGATTGAGCTTTGCGAAACTTTTGAAGAGAAAATGCTCAAGAGAGTGTAAAGTGATACGATGATCTACACACTCTCTATATACGGATACTTTTCTTATATAAATATATATAAACAACATTTGATAAACTTTATATAAATATACTTACTTACTAATACTATTATTAGAAGCTGCTATGAGGTTTTGAAACCATCTGAGGTCTGAAAATATAAGTTGATCAATTGGTCCAGCCAAAAATTTGAATTTTTGTATCAAAATTATTAAGTTCGAGTATACGGAAGAAGTTTCAAAATCTCTAGGTCAATACTCTTTATCAATGACTTATAAATTTACATACTAATGTAATAGTCTACGTAATAATCTAGTATTTGAGTAATAGTCTAGTAACTAGTAAAAAAAAATCTAGCTCAGAACACGAACAAAGTGGACTTGTAGACGATTTTATTTTAATGGTTTAGATAAATATAGGTTCTTTACTAGTGAATTTGATTAATTAATGCATTAAATATTAATTTAGTCTATATACATGGGCTTTTTTTTAAACGAATATGTGGGCTTTTGTTATTTAGGTAGTCCTACTTATTGGATTTAAAAGAAAAATAGAGAGAGATATCTATGTAGGCGATGAATATGCCATATCTCACTCCTTTATTATAAATAGTTAACCCTCTAATGCATGAATTTTTGTTTCGACTGTGATTTTTATATTAGACTATATTCAGGTCTGTGAAGACGAATCTGATGTTAGTTTTTCGATTTGTCAATTTGTGTACCTTTTACAGGTAAAATAAGGTAATCCGCCTCAAGGCGGACCTATGCATTAAAATGTTCATATAAATTTATGTTTTCATTTCTTCTTTATTGTGATATTTGAAAAAACAATCTTTTGCCGTTGAATTGCATAAATTAATTTTACATTTAATGCAAAATGCCTGAGTTTCTGATTTGCATCCACGAAATTTGCACATTTTTTTGCCTGAGCGGTCCAAAAACTTACACCAGTGTCCTATTTGATCGTATCTTATATTTTCTGATAGGTGATACGTCTTTTTAGCTTTTGGTGGAGGTGTTAAAGACGATGGACGACCACGTTTTACAGGTTTTGTCGAACCAATCAAACAAAGTGTTTCTGCCACTTCTGATCTGAAGTCAGGAAGTTTACACTTTAGGACGTCCTTATTTAGTCGGTTATAAAGACAATATGCATTCACCATACTCACGTCCAGCATGTGGTAAAATAATTTATTTGTCCATTTTCTGGTTTTCATTTTTATGTGGTATCGACCAATCAATCCGTCAACCAAATCCACACCACCCATATGCTGGTTGTATTCTTTCACAATAGCTGGACAATCCACCTCAACATTTTGTTTCAATTTTCGATCCCAACGATTTGCCTTTAAGGAATATGAACTTTCATTATGTACAATTGCATCTGTTCCTACGTAGGTGGATAACAGACGAACTGCTCTTGTGTCGTACCACAAAACGCTGCTTATGTCTACTCCAAAAACACTTCCCACGTATTCTTCATTATACCCACGTGCTACTTTTTTTGATTGCAGCTCTGCGTCTGTGGAAAGTTTTATATTTGGTACTCGATTTCCTCGCACTGTACCTAAACTGTGAATTCCGCGACTTCTCATATATAATAGCAATCCCAATGAGGTATAAAAGTTGTCAAAGTAAATAATATGATTGGCATTGTTTGGTATGACTTGTGACAACCTAACTACAACATTGGATGCAGCACCAAGATCTGGACAATTTGGCAAAATTTTGTTATCGCCGGCGCCACAATAAACTTCAAAGGAATACGAATATCCAAAGGAATCGCAAATCACGAATAGTTTCGCTCCCCATTTGTGAGGTTTTGCTGGCATATATTGCCTCACTGGGTTTCCACTCATTTTCGTGGCACACATTTGCTCATCAACGCAAAGTCTCTGCCGCATTGGAACTGAAGAAAAACGTTGGTTGAAATGTTTTACTAGCGGCCTTATTTTATACAAGAGGTCATAACCAGGTTGACCTTTCTCTATACGAGACGCATCATTATTGAAATGCAAGTGGTTTCTAATTTCTTCAAATCGATTGCATGTCATGGATAAACGTATCGGATCTAATCCGTATTGTCCCCAATATGAGCGACTGTTAGGAAAGCGATAAACAGACGTAAACAACAATATTCCCAAAAACTTACGCAGCTCTTGGTGATCGATACAAAACTTTGAAGATATATCTTTTTGCTTGGCATACAAGTTCATCTGTAAGGCTATTGCCTGCAAAATTTTTATTAAAAATTTAATAAACTGTTATATATTAGAAATTACCTTCAGAAAGTCTTCGGTCACAAAATATGCAAAGCAGTCGTAAGGTGTTTTTAAACATTTTAAAAAATCCGGCATGTCCTGGCCTTGAAAAGCCAAATCTGCAACACTCAGCTGAAGTTTTTTCTTCTTCCAAAGAATCGATCTTATCGCACTCATATCGTTTCTCAAATCACTTGCAGCTGGTAGGACTCCGATTTTTTCTTGCGATTCTAATGCTTTGTGCACAGAACGTGTCACTGTCGACGGTAAGAATACACTAGAAGTAACGTCACAAACAGGCAATGGAGGAATCGGTGGCAGCTCAATTATTTCAGCATTTTCTTCAAAGTCTGTCACATTCAAACTGCATTCGATTGCGTTTCGCATCATTTCTGAGGAGTTTAGCATTGCATCAATGATCGTATCATTTTCCGGTAGTGAGTAGGTTGGATCCATATCAGAATCGTCACTATCAAAATCGCATTCATTGTCGGAAGTATCAGTTACCAATTGCGACTCTTCGAAATATTGTCGAATTTCTTCATCCGTCATATGGGTCTTAGAATAACGCGACATATCTGATTATTATTCAATAATAAAATAAGAAAAATTTTCAATTGTATCACAAATATTTCATTTTACTTGAAAAAGGTAGGCAGCGCAATGCATGAGTCCGCCTCAAGGCGGAGTTCAATATTTTCGAATTTACTCACCTGCTATTAGTTTTTTTATTATAAATCGAACACTATCATAAAGAGCACAAAATTCCACACCCGTAAGTATTTTTTTCAACTTGAAACGACACAAGAATTTATATTTCTTGTTGTTCAGAAAATTGTGTTGATTGCAAAAATAATTAAATTGGCGGGAAAGTGCTAATCTGTCACTTCAAATTGACAGTACGTCAAAACTAGAAGTAGTATTGCCAATCTGAAAAAACCATTACGTAAGTTGAACTTTAAGCGTTCTTTTGAAAAAAAATCCGAATTTTAATATTAAAAGAAATATTTTATATCTGATTTTGAAAACACCCCGTCTGTAGGCAGGCATATGCACTAGAGGGTTAACATTACGATGACTATACGAGAGTTCATTACATTCTGCAATTAAATGCAGAATGGACTTATAATTTGGCCATAATATAAAGGGGTTTTCAATTCTTTTTATATTGAAATACAAATGTTTGATGATTGGTTCTTTATACGGTAAGCTTGAATAGAATAGAATGATAAATAGAGGAATACACTGTGACCCGTGGTCTTTTGTGCCCTCCCAATGTCTACATCGACTTCATTAGTCCCAGCACTCTGATGAATCCCTGAATGGTGTTAGGAGTAAAAGAGTCAACGCGCTCCTCAGTTGGTTGGTTTATTACACACGTGAATCTTTTGATTTTGATTGGCGTAATCCAGCAATTCCTCCGTTGTTGCAGCTGCCCTTCGAGCGAATTAGTCGTCAAGGTCGTTCCCTGCTATCTTTTTGTGTCGTGGCACTCAGATTAGATGTACGCTTACGGTAAACATAAGCCTGAGAAATCTGAACTTATTTTCAACTTCTTATCATTATGAATTATTATAATAGTGAATTAAAACATCCGATCAACTAGGCTATAGTTACTTTTTTCATTCTTAAACAACCCTTAGATCTCTTTGAACATTACATACAACTTCGAATTTGACCAAAAAAAAATTCAATCGAACAAAGCATGCTATGTTTGAAGTAAAACTATTAAAATCGCAACCGATAATTGAAGGCTGAACCGATTTGATTATTATTTTCGATTTTTAATGTTCGGAATATATTCTTCCAGATGGTTTAACAAAAGAATGACATATTGCCATCATTGGAAATAATGAATCAAAACATGATATTTTAAAGAAACACCACACGTAAAGAAATGTAGAAAGGCTCGCAAAATATTACTTTTTTTATATTTTTTTTTTGAAGTGATTAGTGAGAATAAATACTAGGAGTATTGAAATTTAATTTGGTATAGAGATAATCGGAAGAAGACCTTTATGTCAAGAACCTCGTATTTATGGCTCAAACATTTTTCAAAATGTATTATACTAATATACAATATTATATATGTATGTATATCACTTAAAATCATGTATCCAATTTAATTTCACGAACTATTTAAAAATACGTAGAATATGTGATCGGTTAGCCCATAAGTATGTTTATATTGGTTAGAAGGTACTAGATGAACATATCGTACAAAGAAATTAGATACTTTTGCTAATATAATAATTATAACGGCAGTTTACAAATTGAAAATTTATTTCATAAGCATTAAATCACAACTATACTGAACTAACTAACTTACTTACTAATTTATATTCAAATATTAATATTTAAAAATCATTAATATATAAAGGGTAAATAATAGAACTGATGGTATATGATAAAACAGAAAAATATGTCTATCATAATTATTTTTGTTTCTGAAATTAATTAAGCATTCACCTTCATAATCATAATATATTATATACATATATATGTAATTGTAGGATTTTATTTATAAATTATACTTATTATCAACACTGAAATACCAAATTAAAATCCGAATATACATAACTGATTTAAAATCGCAAAATTTTCGACATTATTATATTGTATAGGAATGAATGTAAAACACAAACACTCGTAAAAGTAAGCTAACATTATAAAGACTTCATTATTAGAGAGACTATAAACGAGGAAGCTGATGGATTGTTACTTATTAATTTCCAAGTGCATATACACATATATCTAATATATACCAGATAAGTATATGTAAGTTATATTAACGACTATTTACTATTTATACTAATCTATTTACTCAATTTAGGTGCGTGTAATAACATACTATATATGTAGGCAAATAATGTATGTATGTATTATATATGTATCTATTGTATGTGTTTATAATATGTAGTTTTCCTGTACAGTGTACACATATTTGTTGATGACAATGTATCTTACATATATCAGAGAAAAGAAAATATATAATATATAGTATTAACATTCGGGCGTGAAAAAAGTGTGAGAGCAGCTTTTCTGAAACATGACACATACATATATACTTACTTACAATCTATACAACACAAATGCATACATATTTCTTATAAACCAAATAAAAAATATCTCAAAAATATTTCATAAACATGCAAAGGAAGCAGGAAGAATTGAGTTTTAATATTTTCGTTCATTTCCGCATCAGGGATGATTTATAAACTTCTTCTTCTTGACTGGCGTAGACAACGATTACGCGGTTATAGCCGAGTCCAAAACAGCGCGCCACGTATCCCTCCTGCTGGCAGTTTGGCGCCAATTGGTTATACCCTCTCCACCTGGTCCTTCCATCGGAATGGAGGTCTCCCTCTTCCTCGGCTTCCAGCAGCGGGTACTGCATCGAAAACTTTCAGAGCTGGAGCACTTTTATCCATTCGAACAACATGACCTAGCCAGCGTAGCCGCATACAGCTCGTCGTTCCATCGTCTGCGGTATTCGCCGTTGCCAATGTTTAAGAGACCATAAATCTTCCGCAAAACCTTTCTCTCGAAAACTCCTAGTGCCGTCTCATCGGATGTTGACATCGTCCACGCTTCTGCACCGTAAAGTAGGACGGGAATGATGAGAGACTTGTAGAATTTGGTTTTTGTTCGTCGAGAGAGGACTTTACTTTTCAATTGCCTACTTAGTCCATAGTAGCACCTGTTGCCAAGAGTGATTCTGCGTTGGATTTCCAGGCTGACATTGTTATTGCTGTTAATGCTGGTTCCCAAGTAGACGAAACTATCTACAACCTCAAAGTTATGACTGTCAACAGTGACGTGGGAGCCAAGATGCGAATGCGCTGACTGTTTGTTTAATGACAGGAGATATTTCATCTTGCCCTCGTTCACCACCAGACCCATACGCTTCGCTTCCTTATCCAGTCTGGAAAAAGCAGAACTAACGGCGCGGGTGTTGTTTCCAATGATATCGATATCATCGGCGTACGCAAGTAGCTGTACACTCTTATAGAAGATTGTACCTTCTCTATTTAGCTCTGCAGTTCGTATTATTTTCTCCAGCATCAGGTTAAAGAAATCACACGAGAGTGAGTCACCTTGTCTGAAACTTCGTCTGGTATCGAACGGCTCGGAGAGGTCCTTCCCGATCCTGACGGAGCTTTTGGTGTTGCTCAACGTCAGCTTACACAGCCGTGTTAGTTTTGCGGGGTTATCAAATTCAGACATCGCGGCATAAAGGCAGCTCCTTTTTGTGCTGTCGAAAGCAGCTTTAAAGTCGGCAAATAGATGGTGTGTGTCGATCCTATTTTCACGGTCTTCTCCAAAATTTGGCGCATGGTGAATATCTGGACTGTTGTTGATTTTCCAGGTCTAAAGCCACACTGATAAGGTCCAATCAGTTTGTTGACGGTGGACTTTAGTCTTTCACACAATACGCTCGACAGAACCTTATACGCGATGTTGAGGAGGCTTATCCCACGGTACTTGGCGCAAATTGTGGGGTCTCCCTTTTTGTGTATTGGGCAGAGTACACTGAGATTTCAATCGTCAGGCATGCTTTCTTCCGACCATATTCTGCAAAGAAGCTGATGCATGCACCTTATCAGCTCTTCGCCGCCGTATTTGAATAGCTCGGCCGGTAAACCATCGCCTCCCTCCGCCTTATTGTTCTTCAAGCGGGTAATTGCTATTCGAATTTCTTCATTGTCGGGTAAAGGAATATCTATTCCATCGTCGTCGATTGGGGAATCGGGTTCGCCATCTCCTGGTGTTGTACTTTCACTGTCATTCAGCAGGCTAGAGAAGTGTTCCCTCCACAAACTCAGTATACTCTGGTCATCAATAACTAGATCACCTCTGGGGGTCCTACAAGAGTGTGCTCCGGTCTTGAAACCTTCAGTTAGTCGCCGGATCTTTTCGTAAAATTTTCGAGCATTACCCCTGTCGGCCAGCTTGTCAAGCTCTTCATACTCACGCATTTCGGCCTCTTTCTTTTTTTGTCTGCAAATGCGTCTCGCTTCCCTCTTCAGCTCTCGGTATCTTTCCCATCCTGCTCGTGTTGCGGTCGATCGCAACATTGCGAGGTAGGCAGTCTGTTTTCTCTCCACTGCGAGACGACAATCCTCATCATACCAGCTGTGTTTTCGACTTTTCCGAAAGCCAATGGTTTCGGTTGCAGCTGTACGTAAGGAGTTTGATATGCCGTCCCACAGCTCCCTTATACCGAGATGCTGATGAGTGCTCTCAGAGAGCAGGAGTGCAAGTCGAGTAGGAAATCGTTCGGCTGTCGATTGTGATTGCAGCTTCTCGATGTCGAACCTTCCTTGTGTTTGTTGACGTGTGCGCTTTTCTACACAGAGGCGGGTGCGTATCTTAGCTGCTGGTCCGAGTCGATGTTGGGACCACGAAGCGTACGCACATCAAAAACACTGGAGACATGTCGTCCATCTATCACAACATGATCGATCTGGTTGCGAGTGATTCGATCCGGGGACAGCCAAGTAGCTTGATGGATTTTCTTATGCTGGAATCTAGTAATACAGACAACCATATTTCGGGCCCCGGCGAAGTCGATCAGCCTCAGACCGTTTGGTGATGTTTCGTCATGGAGTCTGAATTTTCCGACTGTTGTGCCAAAGACACCTTCTTTACCCACCCTAGCGTTGAAATCGCCAAGCACGATTTTGACATCGTGGCGGAGGCAGCGCTCATAGGTACGTTCTAGGCGCTCATAGAAGGTATCTTTGATCACTTTGTCCTTCTCTTCCGTCGGGGCGTGGGCGCAAATCAGCGATATGTTGAAGAACCTCGCTTTGATGCGGATTGTGGCTAGACGTTCATCCACCGGAGTGAATGCCAGGACTCGACGACGGAGTCTCTCTCCCACTACGAATCCCACACCGAATTTGCGCTCCTTTATATGGCCGCTGTAGTAGATGTCACAAGGACCCACCTTCTTCCGTCCTTGTCCCTTCCATCGCATTTCTTGGATTGCGGTGATGTCAGCCTTTACTCTTCGAGGACATCAACCAGCTGGTCAGAGGCAACTTCCCAATTAAGGGTCCGGACATTCCTGGTGCATGCCCTTAAATCGTAGTCCTTTAAACGTTTGCAGTGGTCGTCATCAAAATTGGGGTCTCTCATCCGAGGCTGTTTTTTCTTTTCATTGGGGCGGTGTTTTTATGTGGTGGGTCCCAAACCCTACGCACAACCGCATAAGCGGGTTTCGCCTTCTCACTTTAGCTCGCCTCCAAACGGATGTCTGTTGGCTACCCAGATGATACTTAGTCTAAGACCGGAAGTCGTGAGCTGCTTGAACCACATGTAAAAGAATCGTTCCTGGCCACTCCCAAGTGAATGACAGTCAGAAACTTTCCTCACTTACGTGAACCTCTACATATGACTCCATCCTCCTGATTTATAAACTACTTAAAAGTAAAAGTCGGGTGGAACCATAAATTACCTATTTCACATAATATTCAGTGAAGTCGTTGGCAGCACGGTAATTGGTATATCCGATGTATGAAAGAAATATTATTGACCAGATGAAATGACTATTTGCTACTAAGGACAGCTTGATTACCAAATTTCATTAAGATCCCGAAGGGATTATTCGAACACAAGCGAAACCGTAAATTTTAAACCGGAAACTGAGGAAATTCGAGCTCCAAATCGCTTAGATCAAAGGAGACAGCGGTGGTTATACTACTAAAAATAGGCTTTTTATGTCCCCAGCTTCATGGATGTCGAAGGCAACTTTCATCTATCGGCTGTGTCTATAATTTCCCTACTTTTCTTTCCTGAAAATTTCATCGTTGGTGGTAGTATTCATGTTCAAATTTATGTTCGATGTTTTATTCGAGAAAGCAGATAATTAATCTTAGCTGTGTTCGGATGAACATATTCGCCAATGGATGGCAATGTTGGCACGTTAGTATGCAAATATAATTAATGATCAACGAAAATTGAAGTGGTTTTAGAATAATAGTATATTACATGGTTATTGCCAGGTTTTACTCATTTCGTACGGTGGGTGTTTTTTCCTAAATTCTAGCTGAAATAGTTTAAATAGTGTATGAGACAAGTGAAACCTAGGAGTGGTAGTGGTTATCTCCACTTATAACACAAATTATAGAGCAAGTGAATTCTCTGAATGTCAACCTCTGCCAATTTGTTATGCGAAAAGTCTACATTTTACGTATTACCTTACATTGTTGTATTAGTTCAGTACGGCATTTTTAATATAGAGCAATATTTAGCATTTTAAATACAGTGGCGGACAAAAAAACGGGACACTTACTTTTTGAGACTTTACTTTACATCGATGTAACATTAACAAATCAAACTCTATTATAAAAGTGGACATTAATTATACTAAGTACATTATTCAGCTTTATTTCATGTCCTTATGATAAAATTTTATGTTTTTATATAAAATAAAAAACCCGTAATTTTTAGAGTGTTCTCTTTTTTTTTTGTCCGCCACTGTAGATAAATACTATGGAAATGTTTCAGATACTTTTTCTTTTTAATCCACAGAGCGGGATGTGGACTACTTAGGGAAGGACTTGCAGGGTTAGTAGCCCACATTAACCGACTCATAATTTTGAATATTTCTGTCTAACTTTTTTTGTCAAAATATGTTTATTATGCAATTTTTATTTATGTATGTATCAACTCAAAAAAAAAAATTATCTTATTATTATCTTTCTAGCAATTTTTTCATATTTGCTTACTTTTTAATCCTCCCCTGTACTTCCGCGGTCATTTCCAGACTAACGAACAACAAATCATTTAAACAAAACGTTTGTATGGGTTTTTTAGGGTTTTCCCTGCAATTATTCGATCTGTTCTTCTTCATGAACATTTCAAGACTAAAATTAGCCAAATCGGCTCAGTCGTTATATATTAGACGAGAGCTGAGGAAATTCCTATAACAAATTTCCTTCATTATCCCCATCAGGTACTCTATATCCAAGATTATATGATTTTCGTCATTAGTGGGCTATGTGCCGAATATATGTTATGTATGTAAAATTACACAAATAAATTAAGACAGTCCTTTCTTGTTAACTGTATTATTTTAAATTACTGAAACCACGAATGCCGACATTTGCCATTGACTTTTTATTTTACTTCTCCAACCGTATCAAAACTGATATATTTTGTGCATTATGTTAAGACTTTACCCACGATGCTATTTGCTATAACTTGAAGTATGTTATAGATCCTCATACCACTTCAAATGATTACTTATAATGCGCGACACTTATTACCCCTCTTTAACGATTTTTCGTAATGAAGTGGGTGGTGATAGTGACCCGATAATGGATCTGCTTTTTCAGTGCTTGAAGATTATTGTAATGGTAAGGATTGGTATGTGTTTTCTAAGTAATATTTCTGAATTTTAATAAATTAAAATTTTGATTTCCCAGATTGCGCATATAAAAGAAGCTTTAGTCGCAGTTAGTCAATTTAGTTATCTAAATATAATATACATATATGTATGTTTAAGGATTTATTATCTTCATATTACATAATTATACCCTGAACAGGGTATATTAAGTTTGTCACGAAGTTTGTAACACCCAGAAGGAAGCGTCGGAGCGTCCTATAAAGTATATACATAAATGATCAGTATATTGAACTGAGTCGATTTAGCCATGTCCGTCTCTCTGTATATATACGAACTAGTCCTTCAGTTTTTAAGATATCGTTTTGAAATTTTGCAGATGTTATTTTCTTCAAGAAGCTGCTCATTTGTCGGAACTACCGATATCGGACCACTATATCATATAGCTGCCATACAAACTGAACGATCGGAATCAAGGGCTTGTATGGAAAACTTCCGCATTTTACTACATATCTTCACGAAATTTGGTGTGAGTTATTGCTCATACAAATAATTTAATCTCCGAAAAATTGTTCAGATCGGTTAGTAAAATGTTTTCTTTTTTTTACTTACTATTTCTTACGTCTTTTGATTTGCTTAAACACATAGTTACTAAAAGAAATGCACCTGTGAAGGGTATATTAGCTTCGGTACAGCCGAAGTTAACGTTTTTTCTTGTTTTTAATTTGTAATTTATTCTACTGTAGAGTATAAAATGTTTGGTTTCACCCGATTTTGGTCCTTTATTACTTGTTTATAATATTCTTTATTTTATATTCACGCTCACACTCTTCTACATTTTACAAACATGTTATGAGAAACTGGATGTCCACTTCAAATATCTCAATAATAAATAAACTTACAAACGATGAAGTAATAATTTCATAAAATGCATAATCACTACAACATTTCTTGTATTATTTACTCATTATTATTAATAAAATACGTAAACTCAGATAAATGCATGCGTATACTCGAACAAAGAAGTAAGTATGCAAGATTATTATTTTTAATTGAACTGATATGAAAATTCCTTAATATTTCCTAAAATTGCACTCGTACGTAAACGAAAGAAACAATTTCAAATATTCCGTGTTAATGACCTGATTATTTTTCAAGTTGGTGACTTTTGGGTGATATTTTGTTTACCCACAGTCATCGATAAAAGCATCGCGCTAATAAAGTGAAAATAAAATGTTAACGCCATTAGTCATTCATTACTCATAATCATCTTATTTATCCTTCTCACTCTGTTGACATCCCGGAGACAACGCATAAAAGTTAATCGTGCATATACTTAGATGATGCAGAGAACTTTGAATATTCGTACGCCATTTGAGGATGACATTAAACCGTATTCTATCTACGTCAATGCATTTAAGCTTTTAAGTAAGCACTTCTGGATTTTATTATTAGATGTTTAAGAGAATACGGTATCAGCTCGAACATCTTTTTATTTACCTGCCATGGTGTTTAAACTGAAACACTTGTATTGTCAACTATCGTATTTTAATGTCAATTAAAATATTCAAAACAAGAGTTTTATAAATATTGTCAACAGAAATCTGTTGTTATCTCGCTCAAAAAGTTTGTCACCCCTTCAGAAACAGTAATTATGTAAGGCAAATGAACTATGCGAGATATTTAAATTAATAGAACTAGTAATTAAACCGCGTACTCTATGTTAACTTTGGATGGCAAGCCTCTAAATACTCAAATGGCAATAATTCTTTCCTTCTAATTTCTTTGAATATTGGTGGTAAATATTGTTCAAAGGTTCGACAAACGTATTAAGGCCCAGTAATGTACATATCCGAATCTAGTCAGACTCAAGGCCGATTACACGCTGGTAAGTAGGTATGTACGTTGTAAAGCTGTTCACCAGAGGGAAACAATCGTAGATTATGAAAGACAGTCCATTGTAAAGCCAGGATTCTACAAAGTACCCTGAACCTACTACAAATCTGCAGAGATTTTCACTTCTATAACCGCTATTTCGTGCGGTTGTTCGAAAAAGTGTGATCCGTGAAATCTTTTCCTTGATCTCGCAAAGGCGAAACATTCCACAAGAAAGTGATAAGATGATTCCACCTCGACTAAGAAGATGAGAACCTTACTTACGCAAGTGCTAGCGACTGACAAGGGCTTATCCAGCTCAGACAAAGCCCACCTATCCAGTAGTAAACCACAATAGGACAACGGTGCTCCTATGTTTCCATGCTACTACAGTCAACTTCCTAAACTAAGGTTGATGCGAAGTTCCCGACCCTACCCTCACTTACCTTTCCCGCCATTTTCGACCCATCCTCCTTTATTTTGGATAAGTGAGTATAAAAACAACATTTATGAAAATTCAATATTCAATTCATTTATTTACATTTCAATTTCAACGAATTTACTTTCACTTACAAAATAGTTCTTCATTTATTGTATGTACAATGCCAAAGTGATAACTAGAAGATTACTGTTACAGATTTATTTGATTTTTCTCTCGCTTATAAAATGCTATTTTATTTATACGCACATACGTTCATATGCGTGGAGGTTTATAAAAAATATAAATTTCAATTATTCAGTACTGTTGGATGTAATTCTAAAGACACATAAAATCTTTTTAGAGCAACTAAAACGTGTTTTAATAGATATCAATATATGCTCTTTCGTTTACATGTAAGTGATATGTTAAATAACGGTCTAATGCGATTCGTAAAAACAATCTTTGTAATAAAACAAAATTACAAATGTCTTATTCGTCCCTCTCATGCTTGGTTGGTTTCTTCTTATTTTACTCTGTAAGAATGCAGATCATGCTCCTTGACTTCCAAACTAAGTTCGTTTAAATGTCAGTTGGCATCAGTTTTCCAAACGAATTTCGAACTATCATTTCAGCACCATAATTAGAATACCACAAATGTCTGTTTGTATTTATGTATGTATGTAACTATACAAGAATTTCTGTAATGCTGTGAAGCAGTTCAAGCTTTCGAACTTAGTTATGTGAAATTGTGTATTTATGCAGTATTCGTACTGCTTACATGCTTTCTAAATAAATCAGGTATATTAGCATTGCCATAAATAATTTGCTTTTAAATATTATTTGCACTAAATCATTTTTCTTTTAATTGTTAAATTTGAATAGCCTTACTTGAGTTATTTTCGTTTTCGCAGTTTCCTTTTGCTTGACTAAGCTGTCTGAATAAAAAAATCAGAAATCCATTTTAAGACGTTTATAAAAATGTTTATATGTTAAGTAGAGAGTTTAAAAATATTGGAGTGACAAACGAATATTTGAAATATACCGAGTTTAAAAGAAAAATAAACAAGCGATTAGATAGTTTTTTGCAAAGTGTAAATAAATGAGAATAATCTCGTATGTTGAAGAAATCTGGAATTAAATCCTCGCAAAAACTACAGAATGGCGAAGGAATAAATAATATGATAAAACATACTTAGAATCGGGTCTATAATATATATTCTTCTTTCCTTCTTTACTTTGTTTTTTCTACTTTTTGATGATACCAAAGTCCAACTAAATTTAGTTCCTGATCATGTTTTATTGCATCCTCATTATGTAAGACCTTGTACTTGTCCAGGCAATCTTACACTAAAATTAGCAGTTAATTTACACATTTGTGGTGTGGTTTATCTAGTTCTCGAGACTTAAAATCTCCTCAGATAGTTACAGATCTTCTATTACAATAGCCTTTTTTGACAAATCACGTGAGTCGTCTCAAGCTGTCATGTTATTTTTGTACAGTATTGTTTGGCATTTCATTACGGAAGACTTACGCCTGAACATCGTGGACAAATTGTTCAACTTTACTACGATATTAACGGTCTGTAAAGAATGCGTTTCGTGAGCCAAATTCTGTTCATCGATGAGGCCCATTGCTGGCTCAATGCGTATGTTTACATACGGGACGAAGAGCAACCTGAAGATATTACATATTTCCTGTGGGGATATGTAAAGTCTAAAATCTATGCGGGTAATCCCGCTTCGATTCAGGCTTTGGAGCAAAACATCACGCGTGTGATTCGCCAGTTACCAGTCGAAATGCTCGAACGAGTCATCGAAAATTGGACTCAACGGATGGATCACCTGAATAACACCACAATAATCATTCCCCATAAAATTTGAGTTTTGGGTGTTTTTATTTTAAGTAGGGAACCTCTAATAGGATCACTCTTTACAACTTGAATGAAATCTCAAGTGGTCTCTTGTATTGAATTCAACTTAAGAACTTGTTATTCTTCTTAAACGTTAATTTGATAAGAGAGTTGAGCTAATGCATAGTGCGAAGAGAAGTGGGTTTACGGCTTGTGTAGGTACTGCAGCTACTATAAAAAACTAACCATGGAACCGTTGGTTTTCATTAAACTGACATAAGATCAGCGATAAAATTTATGTGAAACCTCAATCCCTCAATGCGAAAAATGTGTCGAAACTTAACTTAATCTATAATATAAAAATGAATCGCAAAATGTGTTGCTAAGCGCATAACTCGAGAACCGCTGAACCGATTTCGCAAATTCTTTATTTAGAATGTTTTTAGAGGTACCGGGATGGTTCTTACGGAGAGAAAAATTAGAAAAATTGCCTGAAAAATCTTAAATCAACAATTTTCTAATCATACAAACAATTTTTGTCGTTAGTCTCGAAAAAAGTCGAGAAGAGCCAAACTGATCTGGCTAATTTTAGTTTTGAAATATTTATGGAAGGTCAGGGAAGGATTAGAAAGTAAGTATATATCGAAAAATTTTGAGGAAGATAACAAGAATATGATTTTATTTGAATTGACAACAAAATAATAAAAAAAAAAAAACAAAAAACAATAATATTTTGAAAGTTGCCATTGTTGCTTTATTAAAGTATTTTTATTATTGTTGTGTAAGGCTGTGTCGATAGCCCAAAACAATTTGTAACAAGTAGGGAAAGGCAACGGAACATTTTATAATCTCGCAATTTATTGATGTAATTTTATTACACACAATTTGAAATAAAGTCCAATAGAATAACGAAAATCAGCATATATAGTACATGAGGGTTGAGGTAATTCCTGAACCGATTTCACTCATTTTCAACGCCCAGTTATAATGGGAATAGGGCAACTTGGCACCTGTTAGTAGGCAGACAAACGGCAATTCAGCCTTGAAATTACTCCTAAATTGCAAATCAACGAAACACCAGTCTGCATCCCCAAAAATAGCGCTATAGCGAAGAATTTCCAGATATTCAAGTCGCTGGAGGTACTGCACAGGACTTTAAAAGATTTACGCGACAACGAAAATATTTTTGGTGAAGCGATGATTCTGTTGGCAGGTGTTTTTCGCCAGACTATTCCTGGATCAACTGTTGCTGACGAACTAATCACATTCCTAAAATCATCTCATTTGTGGCGACACATAAAGAATCGCCAATTAACAAATAATATACGAGTGTTTTTCCAACAATATCATACTGCGATTGTAGAAATAGTTGAAAATGGTAGCGACGCAGTTGACACCTTGATGGATTAATAACATTTTTAACGGGTTTCTGTCAATTCATGGCTTCGAAAGAGGAGCTTATTCATCGTGTTTTTCCTAACATGAAACCATAATATGTTAACATAAATGGCTGATTGAATGACCTATATTGGTGGTAAAAAAACAAGGATCTCTTTGATCTTAATGCGACAATTTAGAATTTCGTTAAAGGATAGTTGACACAGCTACAAACCAGAATGACGTATTCAATTATCCCACAGACTATTTTAAATTGCTGGACTATCCCCACTCACTTGCAATTAAAAGTAGTGTAAGTTGTCATCACGCTGCGTAACATAAATCAACATCCAACTTTAAACAAAAGAACAAGACTGGCTGTGAAGAAGGTAATCAATATCATCACCAAAGCCAAGATAAAGCCAACTATGAAATTTGGTCATTTGTTACTTTCTCCAATATACGATTAAAAAAAAATAAAAGTTTTACTAATTACATATGATGATTTACGCTTAAGATCTACAGATCTACAATAATGTCTAAAATATTTACTAATTTAATGTATACCTTAGCCACAAAAACGTGTGGCCGGGTCTGCTAGTTGTTTATAAAATCGTTAAGTATCTCAGGATCAAGTAAATAGAACTGAACATTACAAACATACAAACATTTTTAGAAACACTTCTTTTTTTCAAAAAGAAATAATAATTCTGAAAGCAACGCTCTGCAAACTTCCTAATAACCTAATTTGATATTTGAACTTATGTAGCTCCGTATTTGTTGCTTATAGTATGTAAGTGCTATGCTCGTATATATGTATGTATGTATGTATATATATGCTACTTAATTTAAGCTAATAAACTCTTAATTATGCTATATTTATTTATTTCAATTTATATACACGGCTGTTTAAATGTATTTATGTATTAATGTGTTGTATTGTATGTATGTAGCAATTACTTTCTAATATTTATTAACTTTGTTGTTCTTGTTAAACAGAAACTTTAATTTGAAAACTTTTCAGGTGTATATTGTACTGTTGAGAATAATCATCGTTCATTCATTCATCGTCAAAATATTGTTTTATTTATGTAAATATCGTATAAGTATATGTATGTATCTATGTATATCGTAACGTTTGTACGAATATGTACGCCGTCCCCTCTGGTAAGCACGTGTACATAAGTTAACTAATTTACGTAAGTAAATGTTTATGTATCTAAGTAGAGGATTATATGAGTTTGAAACTGATTAGGTATGTAGGAGACAGTTGGGTATGTATTATTTGGTCGAAACTTCGCTGAGTACTAAGATGAGTTGATGAGTGCTCAATGAATACAATTACTGGTGGCTTACATTGAAGGTTGTCAAAATGATTTTTATGAAGGCTTCAAGTTGGAAATAATGCACTAAAATCGAGAGGTTTGAGAAAGAAAATTAACCGAAATTAACTATCATATAATTAAATGACTAAATAACATCCGTGAATGAAAAAAATTATTAGTTTAAATTTTCTGGACCCTTTTTGATTTTTTCTTAGTTCACTGATCAGTATCCAGTATATACGCAATTATTTTCAATTACTTTTGGAATTCGATTGGAAGGTCATTCCAGGTTTTTTCAACCAAACTGGTCCTTATTTTGGAATGATTGCTTCCCAATTCTAATCTTTAGCTCCACGAAACGATTTTCTTGGATTCAAGTCGGTGGACTGGCTTGGACAATTAAGAGAACTCACACCGTTGTGCTGGAACCAATATTTTACCAACTTCGAAGTATGCAAACGATACGTTATCCTACTGAAATTCCCATATTAGTGGCATAGGATATGACAGTATTGTGCTCTCTAAGATATCTTTTAATGGGAACATATTCATGGTGGCGGCTACCATGTTTAACGGCATTTTTTGTAAACCGAATGAAATTCTTAGTCTTTTGGAGTGGGAACATTCCGTCTGACATAATTCTCGAACAAGTTACTTCTTGTTTCTTTCCACAAGATCTGCGCTACTTTTTTTCGCCACCTGGGCCGGACCAATCTGCATAACTTTTCGTGAATACTTAACACATCTTGAAAATTTTTCCGGAATAAAGCAAGTCATCTCGCTATTCTGACAGGCAAATTACCTCACCAACGATGGACCTTTTTGGAAGATATTATGTTAACAAAATCGGCTGAAATGATTCTTGAAGACATGAATGGCTCCTTTTTAGTGAGAGCTTTTTTTAATGTCTTTTTTGTTTGACCGCGAGTTACTTATTATTTTGACTACTCAATAAACGTACTTCTACAATAAATTGCTACGCCTATTTAAATAGGGGGATTTCCATTTTCTTTCCACTCTAAAAGGTATTCGTGTACTTCACCAAACATTCAAAATTAAACCATGATTGCAGGCTATGGGTATGTACTTATTATTTTGACCCTGTGTATATATGCTTTGCAATTATGCAGTAATTGTATTCATCAAAAACACAAGTTTGCGTGCAAATGCTGGTTGCTCATGTTTTCATTAAATTTAAGAATACTTAGGAATTACATTTACTATTTATTGGCACAGTAAAGTTTTCTGTTTGGAGACTGGTACAAGCGCAATTAATTATTAAATTGTATTCATAAAAAATATGTAAAAAATAAACAACAATAAAAGAACTTACAACAAATAAACAAATAAAACACAAAATTAATCAAATAATTACGTTTATTTCAACAGAAACCCTTAAACTATGCTTGTGCAAGGTCATCAGAATTTCAACAAAATTTTGTAGAATTTTTGACGAACTTGCGCATTCGCTTTTAAAAAATAATTTTAAAACCTGAAAATAAAAAATAAAAATTACAAAATTTTGTTGGGTGTACAAAATCACGTTATGCATAACACATTATTAAATTTTATGAATTGCAGTAGACTTAAAATTAACATTCTCTTGTTGAAAGAAAGTCAAATGTTTTTGCAAATTGCAAATGCGTGTGTGTGTATGTATGTATGTATGTATGTATGATGTGTGTGCAAAAACAACACAAATGGCAGTAGAGTGTAAGTATGTATGATAATGCATAAAATTACATAACTGATAACAGAAAAACAGAAAAAGGCACGAAAATAATATTCAATACAAACGTAACACAATAAAAGAGTCACAAATATATATGGTACAGCTGTCTATAAGGTTTTTGTGTGTAACATGAAATGAGTAAACATCGGAAGCAATAAACTAACACTAACTTCAATGTTTGTGTAATGGGTGTCAACAACAATAATATGATTTCGCTTTTGTTTAACATATGCGTCAGTAGTGCAA
The DNA here is from genome assembly GCF_028554725.1 of Zeugodacus cucurbitae. Lineage (NCBI taxonomy): Eukaryota > Metazoa > Arthropoda > Insecta > Diptera > Tephritidae > Zeugodacus > Zeugodacus cucurbitae. The sequence continues at coordinate 46,605,718 of NC_071667.1, forward strand.
TTTAATTTAATCACTGTGTATGTGCATATGTATGTATGTGTGTGTGTTTTGTAAGTTACATAATGCTTATAAAATCTGTTTTGCACTTTCGATCAACATAATTATTTAACTTTTACTATTTTGCTATTTTTTTTTTTTTGTTTGTTATTGTTTTTGTTTTTTGTTTGTGTATGCATGTGTGTGTGTTTGTGTCTATGTAACTTAACTAACAACATACTTTAAGCTGCCAGCCAATTTTTACGCTACTTCTTATCGCACTATTTGTTGAAAACGTATAACTATCAAATGTACACTTTAAAATGTATCGGTTATTCAACGTTGTTGTACATATGTATGTTTAAATACACATATATGCGGATATGATGTATACCATAAACTTATCAGTGTAATTTAAATCGCCTTAAAAATATATATTGAATCGTAAGTTTTTCGCAATTATTACACTTGTTCTCAAGCGCTGGCAATCACTACAACACGCTAGCGTAGTGATTTAATACCTTTCCTATAAGCAATTGGAAGTCAAACGCTCCTCCTCGCAATTTGTGTTATTCTCAATGAGGAGTGGCGTTGTCGTATATTTGCATAATTGTGCGAAGCGCTCCATGACACACGACGAGGAGAGGCGCGCCTCGGCATCATGATCCCAGCACTCCTCCATGGTGTCACAGAAGATGTTGAGACCCTGCAGGGTTGTAATAAAAAACAATAAAAGTGATGGTGTTTAACCATTTTTAAGCTTTACTTACAGCATGTGTACGCCATGTATTCAGCAAGCGCGGTCTCAATTTCTTTGTGACTACAGTATCTTGTATCTCATCCAATGTCGGACGCAGTCCCAGCTAAAGTAATGAACATGAAAAATACATAATTAATACATACATATGTTCCAGAAACATTGCAAGGCACACATTGATTTACCTCAGCTTCAAATGGCAATATGTAGTCGCCAACAGGTCCCACAGCGGTGCAGCGCGACACCATCTCCCACAGCACCAAGCCGCAGGCGTACACATCAATACGCAGAAATGCATCACGATTGAAATTGATGGCGCCCTCAAGCACCTCGGGTGCCATGTAACGGCGTGTGCCAACTTGACCATGCGTTTCGCCGCACGATTTGCCTACAACAAGCGCGTATGGAAAATATTAACAATCAAAAAAGATAGCACGAAAAATAAGCACTTGTGCACTTGTGCACTTACCCGGTTGGAATACCATAGCCAAGCCGAAGTCAGCAATGCATGCCGTCAAGTCGCCCTTCAACAGCACATTTGTGGACTTGAAATCGCGATGCGCTATGGATGGCTTTAGGCCGTCCGCCTTACTGGCCGGTATTTCCTCATGCAGATGCATTAAACCTTGCGACATGGATTCGGCGATTTTGCACAGTTCCAGCCAAGTCAGTGTGTGCGATTTCAAGTAATTGCAGAGTGAACCATTCGGATGATATACGGAGATGAGCCAGTATTCCAGTTGGACTTTCTCCGTGTGCTTTTCGCAACCAAGAAACTCTAAGATATTTGGATGCCGCATGCGTGGTAACTGTTGAAAAGCAAAATTGCATAAGATATCAAGTGTTTTTGTTTAAATATTAATTTTCAATTTCATGTTTCAAAGTTTTATCGAAATTCTACCTTATAAATATCCACTTCGGTATTCCAAGATTCCTTCTCTTGCATACGAAATATCTTAACAGCCACATCTTGACTGTGCAGCTTACCCTGCCATACGTCACCGAAACGCCCACTTGCCTTCAGCTCCAATAGATGTATGGGCCGATTGT